>NC_052052.2:41300217-42600217 GCF_903992535.2 Arvicola amphibius
GCAACCATCTGTAATGAGGTCTGCTGCCCTCTTCTGGCTAACTGTATACATAATAAATAAATAAATAAATATATATATTTTTTTTTAAAAAGGAGGTATAGCAAGACCATGAACATTCCAGGTACTTTAAAAAAAAAAAGATTCCTCTGCTTCTCTCCAGTGTGTGGGCAGGACCAGGAGCCTTATTGGCTGGGGGAGCGGGGGGGGGGGGGGGGGGGAGGGGCTTCCGGAACATGGTGACCTCACAAAGACTGTAAGCCTAGCCTGGGCTGGGGGGAGCCCAGGTAAGCTGAAAGGTGACTTTGGGGAAGTACCAAGGGTGGGGTCAGCCTCCACAGCCTCCACAGCCTCCACAAGGCAGTTACTACCTTGACCCCACCCCTCACTAGGTAAAAGTCTCCAAGTCTGGCTATATTCCCACAGTTGTTACTGCATACCCTTGGATTAAAGTTGACTTTTCTGTTGCCATGTGGATGCCCCAGGTGGAGGTAACACATTAGCAGCCCAAGGCTCACAGAGAGTTTTGCTGTCTTGAGAGTGGAGGGTGGGAGAACAGGGCAGGGAGGGGGTGGTGAGTGAGAATGAGAAGATCCAGAGGGGATTTCACAGCCTGGGAGGGGACGGTGCAGAGGACCCCGGCTAGAGCACTACCTGTTCTCACCCAGGGAAGGATGGTGTATGGATGGACATTTGGGGAAGGCCCGGTGCGGCCCAAGAGTGGCAGAGGGAATTGGGATGAAATTCAGGAAGGTGTTTTTTCCACTGTGGAAATCCAGAAATCTCTGTGTGGGTTGAGAAGTCACCTCTGCCATGTGCCGGGGACTTTACAAAAATCACTTAGATCCCTGAACAGTCTCATTGTGTTAGTAAATGAAGGCAGTAATATCTCTCTCGAAGAGCTGTCATTCATTCATTCATTTGAATGCTTGCTGACTTTCTGCTCTGTGCCAGGCACTGTGCGTGGTCTGGAGAAACAGGAATAATAAGATAATCAGACTCCCAGTTTGTGTTCTAGTATGGAGACAGATAAGAAAACAGCGTGATCCTCTGACAGAGGGACTGATCACAGGATGAGAATCCCTTGACAGATTTCCTGGGGGAGGGTGACGTCAAGGCTGGTCTGAAATATGGCTATTAGGCACGAGTCAGATGAAGGGCTGGAAGGCAAAGTGGGCACCTGGAGGAGGGCCACAGGGAGGGGAAAGACTTTGAAAGACTCTGCAGCAAAAGAGAACTCCAGCAATCTGGGGTACCAGAGTAGTTGAGGATGGGTGGAAAATGGGTTCAAGGCCAAGGCAGGGGACGGTGTGGCTGGAAAGGTGGAGGAACTACCTGTGGCCTGAGGACCCTGCTAAGAGAAACCCAGAGACCAATGTGCATTCAAATTACTGCTCATCTGCATGTAATACTTTCATTGCTATCAAGACTTTTTTAAATGATGGCTGAGCATGGTGGTGCTCACCTTCAATCCCAGCCTTGAGTTGCTCAGGCAGGAGGTTCACCAGTCCAAGGCCAGTCTAGGCCACATAGCGGCTTTAAAGGCAGCCAGGCTTGTCTAGTGAAACCCTATTTAAAAAAAAAAAGGACAACCAAAAAAAAAAAAAAACAAACCAACAAAAAAGCAAGCAAACAAAAGCAAAAAACAACCAGTCCAACCATCCAAACAAAAAAACAACGAAGCAATCCTCTTATGGTTGTTTTTGGTGTTTTTGCATGGACTTTTTTAGGCTTACCCCAGGTTTGCTCACTTTTTCTGAATCTATAGGCTTGTATCTTTTATTAATTTGGGATGTTTTCAGCCATTATTACTTTGTATGTTTTTCATCACCCTTTCTACTTCTGAGTCTGTAAGTGTAGAAAGCTAGATACTTTGCTTTTGTCCCCAAGAGTCTGCTGTTTTCCCCTGTTCCTCATACTAAGTGCATTTTTATCTTATTTATTTTTTGGTTTTTTTTTCGAGACAGGGTTTCCCTGTAGTTTCTAGAGCCTGTCCTGGAACTAGCTCTTGTAGACCAGGCTGGCCTCGAACTCAGAGATCCGCCTGCCTCTGCCTCCCGAGTGCTGGGATTAAAGGCGTGCGCCACCACCGCCCGGCTTATCTTATTTTTTGTAGATTTATTTATTTATTGTTTATTGAGATAATGTCTGACTATGTAGTCCTAGCTGTCCTGGAACTCGCTCTGTAGACCAGGCTGGCCCCAAACTCACAGAGATCTGCCTGCCTCTTCCTCCTGGATGCTGGCATTAAAGTTGTGCAGCTCTTTATTTCATATTTTTCTTCTTGAGGCCTGCAACCCAGACAGCGCTGGAACTTGCTGTTTCAGAGGGAGACATCTGGCCCCTTCGTTTTCCAGTTTCCTAGGGTTGGAATACAGGCCTGGGTGACCACGCCTAGACAGATTAAGCAGATTTTAGCAATTTGCCCTGGAGTTCAGGCCTCTGCCTTCTGTCTCTACTACTGAGTCCATCAGACAAGCTTTTCAAGATTCAGTTATTGGGGAGAAGAGGAAACGGGAGTCATTGCTCAGAGAATGTATTTCGGTGACATTGGAAGAACACATAGGAGATGTATAATGTATTTTATTTATTTATTTTTGTTTGAGATAGGGACAAACTCTCTATCATAGGCTAACCTGGAACTCATTACGTAGCCCAGGCTGGACTCAAACTCCCAGTACTTCTCCAACCTCAACCTGGGAAGTATGAGTCCCCATGCCTGACTTTGTTGATGTTTACAAGAAGATCTTACTTAGTAGCCCAGGATAGCCTCAGACTTGTGGTCCGTTCTCAGCCTCCTGAGCATTGGAACCTCAGTACTTTCCCACCTACACCTAGCGCTAAGAGACCAGATCTTATATTAAGTTTTGTTTGTTTTTCAGATAAGGTCTCCCTATATAGCCTAGCCAATCTTGGGGCTCACTGGGTTTTCCAGGCTGGCTTTGAACTCCTGGAGGTGATCATCCTGCCTGAGTTTACTAGTGCTGGGGTTACAGGTGTGCCCTAACATAACAGCTATTTGTTAAATGTTCGTACACACACAGTAGCACACTCATGTCGCGATCACAGACACAGGGACTTTCCAGAAGGGATATGTTTAATACTCTGACTGTGATGATGATAGTCTATAGATATACATTTGTCCAAACTCATCAGAATATGTATATTAAACACAGACACTGTAATTGTTTTTGTAAAGCAAGGTCTTCTGTAACCCAGGCTGGCTTTGAAGTCTGATTTTCCTGCCTCTCCACCCAAGTGCTGGGATTACAGATGTGTGACAGTCCCCGCTCCTTTTTTAAAAAAAGTTAATTTAAGGGGCTGGAGAGATGGCTCAGAGGTTAAGAGCATTGTCTGTTCTTCCAAAGGTCCTGAGTTCAATTCCCAGCAACCACATGGTGGCTCACAACCATCTGTAATGAGGTCTGAGGCCTCTTCTGGCCTGCAGGCATACAGACAGAATATTGTATACATAATAAATAAATAAAAAATAAAATAAAAAAAATAATTTAAAAGCTATTGTATGCAAATGAGTGTTTAGCCTGAATTATGTTTGCACAATGTGTGCATTCAGTGTGTGTAGAGACCAGAAGAGGGTATCAGACTTTAACTGGAGTTACAGATGACTGTGAGCCACCATGTGGGCACTGGGAATCAATCCTGGGTTCTTTGGAAAAGCAGCCCCTTAGTCTCTTAACTGCTGAGTTGTCTCTAGTCCCCGCCTCCTCCTTTTTTTTTTTTTCGAGACAAGGTCTTTCTATGTAGCTCATGGCTAGCCTGGAACTTGTGTAGATTAGGCTGCCCTGAAGCTCACCAGGCTCTCCAGGCTCTGTGTCCCGAATGCCAGGATTAAAGGCATGTGCCATCACTCCCTGATCCCCTCCTTTCCTCTTTTTTAAAAAATATCTTTAAAATATTTATTTATTTATTATGTATACAATAATCTGTCTGCATGTATGTCTGCAGGCCAGAAGAGGACACCAGACCTCATTACAGATGGTTGTGAGCCTCCATGTGGTTGCCGGGAATTGAACTCAGGACCTTTGGAAGAGCAGGCAATGCTCTTAACCTCTGAGCCATCTCTCTAGCCCCCACCCTTTCCTCTTAATGAGCAACACCCACATGGTATAGGGCAAGCCACAAGTTGTTTTACACTTTTAGGACCCTCTGAAGACTTGACCACCTGCAACAGGATGGAGGAGGAGGGCTGGGAGCAGAATGCATCAGGGAGAGTCTGTCTGTCCTGTCGATCTGTCCTTTGCTTTGGCAAAGGGAGGGAAAAAAAAGCTTGAGACTGTCTGCTAGATCCAGGTCCTACTCACGGCCTTACAGGTTATGCTAGCCTGTATTACTCCAGGTCAAAAATGCCTCCCTTTGACAACTATGGTGTGTGTGTGTGTGTGTGTGTGTGAAGTGAGTGCGTGTGCAAGTACCTGTGTATATGACATAGAAACATAGCAAAAAGGAATTCCCTCATCAAGTAAAAGGAGGAAAAATAATGGGCACAAAATTGAGACCAGGGCTTTGGCAAGGACCTTGAAATCAAGGAGCCCCAACCTTTTCAGCCCCTTGGCTAAGGTAAAATAGTTTTTGGAGGTGATGGTGAGGCAGCTCTTCCAGCTTTACAGCCACCAGGTGTTAGGATTCACATGGCTTCCCCTGGGCACCAAGGTCCTGACTGTCCTGTGTCCCAGCCTCTAACAATGAGGAACAGAAGGGTGGCCCAGGAAAGCCTTCTGCAGGCCTCACTCTCCCTTCCAGACACCCTAAGGGCAATGTCTCTATAGGACAGGGCGCTATTGACGAGCACAGAGCCAGGGTGAAAAAGTCCCCAGGCTCGTTCACTCACACTAGTGAGAGGAGCTGATCTGTAAACTTGGGACTCCATGACTTGAAGTGCATGGTCCTTCCAAAGCCAAGCCACACAGATGCAGGTCAGTAGAATGAACAAATGATTTAGGGAGCCAGCACACGAGTGAATAAGAAGTGAATGGAAAGGGCTGGAGAGATGGCTCAGCGGTTGAGAGCATTAGCTGCTCTTCCAAAGGTCCTGAGTTCAATTCCCAGCAGCTACATGGTGGCTCACAACCATCTGTAATGAGGTCTGGTGCCCTCTTCTGGCCTGCAGGCATACATGCAAGCACACAATAAATAAACCTTTAAAAAAAAAGTGAATGAGAGAGAAAGTGACCTAGTGAGAATATCAATGAGCCAAACAATAAGAAGGTAAACTGAGAACCCTTCCTGTGCTCGGGTGCTATACCAGATGTCAGAAATCAGCAGTGAGCAAGACAGAGACAGCTCCTGGGGGAAGCCAGATGTGTGTGCCAGCAAGATGCTCTGAGAGCTTACAGGGGGCCTTCACCTGTTTAGGGGACCCACAAGGGTGCAGTTTTAAGTGGTAGCTGGGGTAGGGAAATGGAAGAGAGACGCCAGCCTGTGGAAGGCCCAGACCTGCAAAGACAGAGTGGGAGGGAGAGGGGGCTATGGGGACTTAAGGAGAGCCGCTCAGGGGGGATGCATTAGAGGCCTCTAGGTTTTGCTAACAACTGGTGACTGTTCAAAGGACAACAGGAAGCCAACGTTTAGCCAGAGGTGGGTGGCACAGAGATGGCTTGGTCTCTCTGGCTCTCACCTGATGTCTTTGCATGTCTTCCCAGGGGCCCACTCCTGCTTTAAGAACACCATGCTGGCAGGTGAGTTGTTCTTATAGATCCTATAGGGGGAGGGTCGCTCGGGGATAGGGCCAATAGGTGCAGGATTGGGAAATTCACCCGCAGTTAGATTGCTGGGCAAACAGTTCCATCTTAGTAACTGCTGTGCCCTCTCTTGCCAGGCTGTAGGTTATAGGGTGCTCTGCCAAGGGGCCTTTGAGACTCTGGTCTGGGACCACTTGCAGAGTAGTTCCAATAACATAGGGGCTTGTCCTAAGATTCAGGGATCCTTGTTGATGTACTGAGGTCACGTGGGCCTGGCTGATATTGGGTAACTCATAACAAAGTCCCTTACTATTCCTTTCAACCGTTAAATGGGAGAGATGGCTCACTTGCCTGTTTATAGACTGGTTTATGTGTCTGGTACTGTCTGGGAGTTGGAGATGCTCCAGGATCCAGGATACTCACCGTTTTCCCCCTCCTCCATCTCCTTTCCTCCTTTCTGTCCTGTTCTTTCTCTCTTTCCTACATTTTTGGAGACAGGCTGGCCTTGGATTATCCTCCTGCCTCAGCCTCCTAAGTGCTGGGGTTACAGGTGTGAGCCACCATGTCTGGCTAGAATAACTGTAGTTCTTGATACTTAGAGCTTGTCTCTAACAGGGCTCAGTCAGTCATTAGAATGAAGAGGGATGAGTATCTTAGTAGGAGAGCTGAGACTGGCAAGGCATAGTGGGAGGTACCAAGCCAAAGGGCGTACATTGTTTGGAACACAAGGAGAGAGGGGGAGCAGAACGTGGTCAGGGAGGTCAAGATCCATGGTGTGGGATGAGGAGAGTGAGAAGGGAGCTGAGGTGTGGTAGAGTTGGGAAAGGAAGCGATAACAGCAAGAGACCCTCATCCACGGCAGCGGGCACAGGACAGGGTCCTAGCGGGCTGCATTCATCTTCTCTCTCAGGGGCGCCGCAGGAAGCTCCACAGTCAGCAGCTGGAGAGAAGAGACAGTGGCATTGAGAGACTTTCTGACTGGACATGGCCCTGAGTCGGCGGGCTAGCCTCATTCTCCATGAAGACCTAGAGAAGACGCCAAGTCCCAGCTCCTATGAGGTATCAGGAATAATGTCTAGCACCATGCCTAGGCCTACCCCAGACCTGGTCCTTGATCCTCTCCCGGCACATGGCTTGGCTCTCACTCCAGTCCTTCACCCAGCGCGGAGTCCTGACCCAGAGGGAGTTGCTGGCCTAGTGTCTAATGACACCTCCAACCCCGATGCCAGTGGTGCCACGGCTCCAACCTCCGTCCAGATCAACAGTGGCTCCGTGGACACGGCAGAGCAGAGTTTGAATCACATCTCCAGGCCCAACTCAGAAGGGACTCTCGGCCCAGGCTCACAACCAGCTGGAAGCCACAGCGCCACCCAGGCTACTATTTTAAGCGCAGAGAATCCTTCTAGGCCATGCTCTGAGGATGTTCCCAGGTCCCTCTCAAACAAGGTTTTCGATTTGGGTCAGAGTAACTCTAATCCATCCAGGCCTGAGCCAAACTTATTTGTAAGAGCTCTTTCCAGAGACGCCCTGGTCCGGAGCCAGAGCATCTCCAGGCAGGGCTCTCAGGTGCCTCTTCTTCTAGCCTCCAACACTTCTTTGGACCGTGTGCGCTCTGGGAACATCTCCAAGGTGAACTTGGGTATAGCCCCAAACCAGAAAGAGTCCATCACCTTGACTTCACGTACTATTTTTGCATCTGTTTCCAAAGAAGCCCTGAGTGCACCCTGGAACTCAGGCTCCCAGGGCTCCATCAATGTGACTTCCAGCAGCCGACCCAGGTCTGGTTTAAATGTGACTGTCACTCAGGCCTCACGTGTCAGCCTGATCCCTGGTTCCAGCGGAGGTCTCAGCCTGCACTCGAGCGCCCGAGCACCCACCTCCACCCTCTCTCCATCTTCCTGCATGACACTAATCCTGGGCTCCGAGTCCCTGAGCATGGATTCCAGTTTCCTGGTGAGCGACACCTCCACCTTGACCATGAGCAGCCAGCGGGATTATTCTGAGGACAACAGCATCCGCACCATGCCCCTGGAGGAGAATCTGGGGAAGTGGGACAGCCTGCAGGGTGTCACGGCTTTCCGCAGCCCTCCTGAGGGTGAGTAGGGAAGAGGAGGCAGCCTAGGAGGATTATATATTCAGAGCCGTAAGACAGGGTGGGCAGCGGAGAGGAATGAGAAGGGAGCAGATGGCATTCACGGCGCAGTGGTAACCATGCTCTGATCGGCACTTTGGCCAGCTGTATGACTAAAGGGTCAGTTTCTTAAATTATAATATGATAAATCCCCCCGCCCCCTTTTGACAAGGTCTCACTATGTAGCTCTGACTAGCCTGGAATTCACTATGTAGATCAGGCTGGCCTTGAACTTACGGAGATCCACCCGCCTCTGTACCTCCAGTACTGGGATCGAAATTGTCCCACCAGGCAATGATCCTTCCATTCAATCCAAATCCTGAGTCCATCCACTATTCACATGCTCCATTCAGAATGTCTTCCTCTTTTCTGTAAATGCCGGTCCTGACTGCCGTGGCTTTGGCCAGAGGAGCAGGGAAAGTCTAGGCATAGCGGGATCGCCTCTGTAGCGATTTGAAGAACCCACTCAGGCCCTGACCTCTGGAGCCAATGCCTTCCTCCTGATATGCAGGAAATCTGTTGCTGTATGTTCTCTCGGTTGGTATTTTTTCTTTCTTTTTTCTTTTTTTCTTTTTTCTTTTTTTTTCTTTTTTTTGGTTTTTTTGAGACAGGGTTTCTCTGAAGCTTTGGAGCTTATCCTGGAACTAGCTCTTGTAGACCAGGCTGGCCTCGAACTCACAAAGATCTGCCTGCCTCTGCCTCCTGAGTGCTGGGATTAAAGGCATGCGCCACCACCGCCTGGCTCAGTTTGTATTTCTTTCATATCTTTTGGTAGACAGGGTCTTGTGTAGCCTAGGATGGTCTCAAACTTGCTACATACCGGAGGACAAACCTGAGTTCAGAGCCTTCACATTTCAAGTGCAGAGATTGCAGGCATGTGTCACCACATCTGGATCAATGAATATTTCTTTTTTGTTCCTGCACCACTGTCTTATTGTGATTACGTGTGTGCGCATGTGTGTACAGAGGTCACAGGTTTCACTCCTTAGGAGTCCTCCATCTGTGTTTTGAGACCAGCAGGGTCTCTCATTGACCTGAAGCTCACTGTGTGGGCCAGAGGCTGTTTAGCTAAGGGTGCTGCAGGGATTCACCTGTCTCTGGTTCCCCAGCACTGAGATTACAAACACAGATTACCAATATCTGCTTTTTCTGTGGTTCTGAGGATTAAACCCAGATCATCATAGTTCCCCAACCCCAAGACTGTGATTTGAAAAGTTTGCATGACATCTAGGCATGGTAGCACAGGCTGTGATCCTGGCACTCAAGGGATGAAGAAAGGGTAAGAACATGTGGCCAGCCTGGGTTATATAGCAAGTTCAGGACCAGCTTATGTTACAAGACTCTCTCAACAAAGTAAAAAGCAAGCAAGCAAGCAAGCAAGCAAGCAAGCAAACCCATGACTTTGTAATTATGTGTACATATCTGCCTGGGTAAGAAGCCACTCATAAAACCCCACTCAAATTCACTAGCCATTAGTAAACCTTTCCTTCCATACACTTTTATTAAGTATTGTAATTATGAGTCAGGATCTTGCTGTGTAGCTCATGCTGGCCTCAGACATGCAATTCTCCTGTCTTTATCTTGCAGAAGTAAGATCACAGGAGCAGGCCACACATGGGCCTTGAAGACTTTATTGTAAACTAATTAATGCATTTTTGGTCTCGGATCAAAAGGATCGAACCCAGGGCTTTGGGTGTGTTAGGCAAGTGTCCTGCTCACTGAGCTACATCCCAAGCCTGTACATTTTATATAAATGGAGTTTTATATAATTTGTGGCCCTTTGTGATTGGCTTATTTCACACAGCAAAACCTTTTCAAGTTTCACTCATACTGCAGGGCGGGCACTTCATTCTTGTGTCTGAAAGTATCCTCTCCTGTGGATATAGACATTTTGTTTATGTCTATTTGTTATCAAATATTTTAACCTCAATGGAATCACAGAACCAAGGAAACGGATCCTTGATTGACCAGTAGAGCAAGGTTAAATCTTGCCATGTAGCTCAGACTAGACTCCAATCTCAGCCTTGCTGCCTCCGTTCCCTAAATGCCGCTATGCCCATAGGAAGATGTGTCTCTGGTGGCCGGATGAAGGAGAAGCAGGGAGGAAGGCTCATCGACCAGCTTCTTGACTTGTTGACAGTGGAGAAGTCATAGCTACAGAGTCAAAGAAATGACAGCAGAGATGGGCTGATGGAGATACTCAGTCTTTTCCCAGAGCCAGGAGAACATGGCCGGGGATTTCTTTTTGCTCTTTACTGTCTTCTTGGCTGTTCTCTTCTTAGCTGTCATGGTAATGGTGGTGGCGGCGTGTGCTCGTGAATTTAAGATTTAGCATGTAGATGGATTGTAACTAAGTTAGAGGTTGTCTGGCAGTTTTATTTCAACTGGGTTTAGCTGGTCCACCTGGAGAGACTGCAAAGATAAACAAGATCAGGGCAGGATAGACGCTCAACTGAGTCACCTGGGCAAGGTGACAGCTGACAGACATTTGAATTTTTTCTGTATTTTGCTCTTCTTCTTCTTCTTCTTCTTCTTCTTCTTCTTCTTCTTCTTCTTCTTCTTCTTCTTCTTCTTCTTCTTCTTCTTCTCCTCCTCCTCCTCCTCCTCCTCCTCCTCCTTCCTCTCTCTCTCTCTCTCTCTCTCTCTCTCTCTCTCTCTCTCTCTCTCTCTGTCTCTATCTTCCTCTCTTTCTCTTAACAGACAGGGTCTCTTGTACCTGGCTGGCCTTGAGTTCCCTTGAACTTCTAATCCCTCTGACTCCCATCTCTTGAGTTTGGGGATCACATACATCACCCAGCATGCCTGGTTTTATATGAAGGGGATCATACTCTCAGGGCTTTGTACACGCTAGGGGAACATTCTACCAGCTGAAACACATTCGCAGCCCGCTGTTGGTTCTTCTAATTTTTGAAGTTACATTGGTTGATTGATTGATTGCCACAGTGCATGTGTGGAGGTCAGAGCTCGCAGGAGACAGTTCTCTCTGCCATGTGGGTCCCAGGATCTAACCCAGACCATCAAACTTGAAGGCAAACACCTATACCAGCTGAATCATCTCACTGGCTCTCTTCTGCTTATTTTAAACAGTGCTGCTATTGCCAGAGTGAGGGAGGGCAAAGGCCTGCCTCCAGGGAGTCCCAAAGAAGTGTCATAACAATTTCCCTACAAAGTCCAAGTTGAACAACTTCGAAGGCCAGAAGGGAGCTTTATTCTCAAGGAATCCTGTGGGGGAGAATGGGGGGTCTCACGGGCGGGCACATGTCTAGGGTGCTCTTGCAGTTTCAGGGTTAAACAGGTACAGAAAACAAAGGTTAGGGTAGGAGAGTTGGGGTTTCCACGGTGGTAACCCAGGTCTGCTCGCACTAGCCACAGGCTGGTTGATAGGTACTTCCCCCATTTTCTCAGGAATGTCCATGCAGAGAACTTTGCACCTAGAAACCACCCTGTTGTGTGGCGTGGTCTGGGTCATTTATCTTAATATCTTCATCAGGCCTGGAGTTACTGGGACAAACTGTAGGGAAGAGAAACCAAAGAGAGCCAGGAAGGAGGAAAAACAGAAACCATATGGGGCTACCTGTGTTAGTGACTGGGCTTTCCTGGTAGCAGAGTCCCTGGTCATGTGACGAGTGGGAGACGTGTTTGGCTTTTGTCTTCCTTCCTCCACAGTAACAGCTAACTTCTAGGATGTCCAATGACATCTGGTGCTGAGGGTCTTTTTATATACTGACTGGCCATTTTTTTTAAAAAAAAGATTTATTTATTTAGTATGTATACAGTGTTCTGCCTGCATGTGTACCTACAGGTCAGAAGAGGGTACCAGATCTCATTACAGATGGTTATGAGCCACCATGTGGTTGCTGGGAATTGAACTCAGGCCCTCTGGAAGAACAGCCAGTGCTCTTAACCTCTGAGCCATCTCTCCAGACCCCCCCTGACCGGCCATTTGTGTGCCTTCTCTAAGAAATTTCTATTCCAAATCCTTTACCCGTTTTTGTTTTCTCCTCCCTCCCTCTGTTCCTCCCCCCCCCCTTTTTTTTAATCTGAGACACTCTGTAGCCCAGGCTAACCTGAAATTCACTAGGTAGTGTTGATTGATATTAGATTTGCAGCAATCCTCCTGTTTCAGGTCTCCAAAATGCTGGGATTATAAGCATGAGTTATCATGCCTGGTTTTAATTTTTTTAATTATAAAGTGATAGAACTCTTTGCATAGTGCATGCAAGACCTGGGATTCTACTTAGAGAGGAGAGAGAAGAGGAGAGAGAGAGAGAGAGAGAGAGAGAGAGAGAGAGAGAGAGAGAGAGAGAGAGAGAGAGAGAGAGAGGAGAGGAAGAGAGGAGAGAGAGAGGAGAGAGGGAGAGACAGAGATAGAAAGAGAAGAGAGAGATAAGGAGAGAGGGAGAAAGAGAGAGGATTTAAAGAAAAAAATATATACAAGGTTCTGCTCTGTAGCCCAGGTTGACCTGGAACTCATGATCCTTCTTTGATCTATTGAATTCTGGGACTCCAAGTGTGTGCCTGACTCTCTCTTATTAGGTACACCTAGAATAGTGTGGTCATAGAGTGTACATATCACATGTGTGTCTGTTGTGTGTATATGTTCGTGTGTGTGTGTGTGTGTGTGTGTTGAGAATGATTTGAACTCAGATCCCCATGTTTGTATGACGGGCTCTTTACCAACTGAACCATCTCTCCAGTTCTTTATATGTTTTTTATTTGTTAGTTTTTATGATACATATGTATATGTGGTATATGTGCATGTATGTGCCTGTTCACATGTATGTGGGTACACATGCATTTTGATGGCTGAGGCTGACATTAGGAGTCTTTCTTGACTGCTCTTTATTCATTGAAGCAGGGTTTCTAATTGAACACAGAGGTTGCCTATATGGCCAGTCTAGCTAACCAGCTTACTCCAAGGATCTCCTCTCCGCCTCTGAGACTCTCACTGGCAGGCCACCATACTCATCCTGTGTTGGGGAGGGTACTAGGGATATGAACCCAGCAAGTGCTTTATCCACGAACCCACCTCCAGCCCCTTAGTGTTTTTTTAAAGCTTACAGAATAGTTGAAAGCACATAATTAAAATCTTTCTTTCCCCTGAGTCACTTGTTAGTAAGCCCCTAAATTTTCAGCACATTTCTTACCAAAAAAGCACAAAATATAATCACCGTAAACAAGGCATTAATGTTTCTGTTTCTCCCCCAGATTCTCGTACCCTATTCAAGTGTGGTCAGCTCTCCCAGCACTGTCCTCTTAGCCCAGGCTTCAGTTTAGAGTCTTGTCATTCTGTCTGTCTTGTTTGGCCTCCTTCTGTTCTTGGTTTTCTCTGCCTTTCATTTCCTTGTGTAAGGTTGGGGGCTGTCCAGATTCAGGTCCCACAGCATTGGCAGGAGTAGCTGGGCAGCCATACTGGCTTTTTCACTGCGCCCCCTCTGGCGGCTCGTGGTTTTGATTTTTTTTTTAAAAAAAAACTTCTTAACGTTTTTATTGAGCTATACATTTTTTCCTACTCCCCCTTCCTTCCTCCCCTTTCTCTTTCTAACCTCTTCCCTGCCCCCACTCTCCCAGTTCTCTGGAGCTGAGGACTGTAGTCTGGTTATCCTTTGCTTTGCTTTATTTCTTCTATCCACTTATGAGTGAGTACTTACCATATTTGTCTTTCTGAGTCTGTGTTACCTCACTCAGGGTAGTTTTCTAGTTCCATCCATTTGCCTGCAAATTTCATGATGTCATTGGTTTTTTTTAAAGTGGAGTAATAAATACTCCATTGTGTAAATGTACCACATTTTCTTTATCCATTCTTCAGTTGAGGAGCATGTAGGTTGTTTCCAGGGTCTAGCTCTTACAAATAATGCTGTTATGAACATTGTTGAGCAAGTGTTCTTGTGGTATGATTGAGTATCCCTTGAGTATATTCCCGAGTGATATTGCTGGGTCTTGAGATAGATTCCCAATTTTCTGAGAAACCACCATACTGATTTACAGAATGGCTGTACAAGTTTGCATTCCCACCAGCAGTGGAGGAGTGTTCTCCTGATTCCACATTCTCTCTAACATAAGCTGTCCTCAGAATTCCTGATCTTAGTCATTCTGACAGGTGTAAGATGGTTTCTCAGAGTCACATTGATTTGCATTTCCCTGATGATTAAGGATGTTGAACAATTCCTTAAATGTCTTTTGGCCATCTGAGTTTCTTCTGTTGAGAATTCTCTATTTAGCTCTCCACCCCAATTTTATTTATTTATTTTTCGAGACAGGGGTTCTTTGTAGCTTTGGAGCCTGTCCTGGAGCTAGCTCTTATAGATGCTGGTCTCTAACTCACAGAGATCTGCCAGCCTCTGCCTCCTGAATGCCACCACTGCCCGGCCCCATTTTTAAATTGTATTATTTGGTATTTCAGTGTCTAGTTTCTTCCTTCCTTCCTTCCTTCCTTCCTTCCTTCCTTCCTTCCTTCTTTCCTTTCTTTCTTTCTTTCTTTCTTTCTTTCTTTCTTTCTTTCCTTCCTTCCTTCCTTCTTCTTTCCTTCCTTCCTTCCTTCCTTCCTTCCTTTCTTCCTTTCTTTCTTTCTTCTTTCTTTTCTTTCTTTCTTTCTTTCTTTCTTTCTTTCTTTCTTTTGGTTTTTCAAGACAGGGTTTCTCTGTAGCTTTTGGAGCCTGTCCTGGAATTGGCTCTTGTAGACCAGGCTGCTCAAATTTACAGAGATACACCTGCCTCTGCCTCCCAAGTGCTGGGATTAAAGGTGCCTGGCCTGGTGTCTAGTTTCTTGAGTTCTTTCTATATTTTGGAGATCAACCCTCTGGCCAATGTGGGATTGATGAATATCTTTTTTTCATTCTGTAGGCTGCATTTTGTCTTATTGACCATGTCCTTTGCTGTACAGAAGCTTCTCAGTTTCAAGAGGTCCCATTTATTGATTGTTTCTATCAGTGTCTGTGCTCCTGGTGTTCTATTTAGGAAGTGGTCTCTTGTGCCAATGTGTTCAAGGCTACTTTCCACTTTCTTTTCTATCAGGTTCAATGTAACTGGCTTTATGTTGAGGTCCTTGATCCATTTGGACTTGAGGGGTTTTCGTTTGTTTGTTCGTTTTTGTTTTGCTTTTTTTGAGACAAGTTTTTTTTCTGTAGCTTTGGTACCTGTCCTGGAACTAGCTCTTGTAGACCAGGCTGGCCTCTAATTCACAGAGATCCACCTGCCTCTGCCTCCCGAATACTGAGATTAAAGGCATGAGCCACCACCGCCTGACTTTGGACTTGAGTTTTGTGCAAGGTGATAGATATGGATCTATTTGCAATCTTCTATGTGTTGACATCCAGTTATACCAGCACCATTTGTTAAAAGAAGATGTTTTCCTTTTTTCCATTGTCCTCTTTTGCCTTCTTTGTCAGAAATCAGGTGTTCATATGTGCATGGATCAATGTCAGGGTCTTCAGTTCAATTCCATTGATCTATGTGTCTGTTTTTATGCCAATACCAAGCTGTTTTTATTACTATAGCTCTATAGTAGAGCTTGAGGTCAGGGCTGGTGATGCCTTTGGAAGTTCCTTTATTGTACAGGATTGTTTTAGCTATTCTGGGCTTTTTGTTTTTCCGTGTGAAGTTGAGTAATGTTTTTTTGGTTTTGATTCTTGGTGGGTCGCCCCCATCATCTGGCAGGAGGGCTGTGCTGAGGTTCTACACCAGGAAGCCTTGTTTTCCCCTTGTAATATCTTGTGATGAGGGAGGGCATTGAACACATGTAATTATCCCGCTCATCTAAATTTTCAACTTATGGGCACATTTATTTGTGTCATTTTTTAGTTTATTTAAGGGTTATAAACCAGTTGCTATCATAGTTATGTTGATAAGATTTCCTTAGTTTGCACAGCAGAACTTCCCCCAGGTAAGCATGTCTGACCCTCCATTCTGCTCATAGCTCTCCTTGTTTTCTGGGGCCAGAGTCCCAGGCTCAACCTAGACTTCCCTGGGACCTGCCTTTCCACCCAGGAGCCTCTCTGTTTTCAGTGGAGAATAGTACTTAGAAGCCAATGTCTTGGACCAGTTGTGTTCTCTTCCCTTTGGCTCAACCCTCTAGCATCCTCTGGCAGTTATGCCAAGTTCCTCTTGAATCCCAGCTCGCTCAGACCCTGGTGGCTTTGACCTCAGATGGATAGTGATCTGTTTTCCTTCAGTGATCCCTTAAACAGAAGGCGTTTATTGGCCCTCATCAGCTAAGTACCTATCTGGTCCTGTCAATTAGGGGAACAGGACACTCTAATTGGCTAAGCTTGGATTTCAGACCAAATCCCTCTTTGAAAAGGAGAATGGGTGGGGTTTTTACCTCATTGCTGGGAATAGGGACCTACAGGAAAGAAAGGGGCTCTTTCACCAAAAGTAAAGCAAGGGATCTGGGCTGAGAAAACAGCAGTCAGCCACTGTAACAAGGGTCTATCGATGGAATAAGTCCTGAAGGACATGAACAGCCTGTTCTGGGAGGTACACGTGCTTTCTCTTATCCTGGAGGCCAGGAGAGGCCTTTGAGAGGTGTGGCAGGCAGGGTGAGGCCTGAAAATGAGATCCCTAGGGCACAGTGGCTGGAGTGGAGAAAACCACCGGACCAGAAGCTTGCCTGGAACTGGACAGAGGCCAGTAGAGACAGAGCCGGGGATGGAGGAGAGCAGGGGAGATAAAGCTGGCGAGGTGGACAGGGAGACTGATCAGGCAAGGGCCACAATCCACGATCAATGACAAGGAGTTTCACTGAAGGCAGTGAAGGGAGAGTCCACGGCAAGAGCTGATTTACATTTTTCCAAGCTTTGTCGGTCTGGTGAGAGAGCGAGGACTGGAGAGACCCACTGGGGAGGAGAGATGGGAAGATGGCTTCCTGGGGACACCATGGTCTACTTTTCCCTCTTTCACCAAATCTGTGACGTGCAGGAACCTCTGAAGATGGGAAGGTCAACGTGCCAGAGGACAGAGACGATGGCAACAAAACAGCTCTGGTACGCTCAATTGCCCGCCCCTTCCCTCTGTCCCCCTCCCTTCTCCTTCCCCCCTCCCATCCTGCCCTCCTTGCCCATCCTCTTTTCAGGTAGAGTCTTGCTGTTTAACCTTAGCTGGTCTGGAACTTGATGTGTAGAACAGGTTGGCATCAAGCTTGTAGCAATCCTCCTGTTTCTGCCCCCTGAGTGGTGGGACACCAGGTATGCGTCCCCACACCCAGTCCTGGCTTGGCCCTGTCCACCCCTCTGCTGTATCTCTGCTCCTTCCCGGGAGCTCTGCGCTATCTGATGTGCTGAGTGGTCACTAGCTCCTCTTGTTGCTCATCCGCCTCCATTTCAGTTTCCTTTGCGCCGCTGTGACCAAAAGACCCAACAGAAACAGTTCAAGGCAGGAAAGGTTTATTTGGTTCACGGATTCAGAGGGTGTCAGTCATCACAGGGGGAGGTGGGGCCGAGCAGCTTGGTCAATGGCGGTGGGAGTATGTGGCAGATACCGCACATCCAGAAGACCAGGAAGCAGCGATGGTGGGGCAGGAAGCAGACCATATCCACAGAGGAGCACTCCGAATACAAGCGTGTGGGAAACATTTCAGATTCAGACCCCAGCAATCTCTCCCACTGGAGTCTTCCATAGAAGGCCAGGAATCTTTGTCTGTCTTATAGCTGAGCCTTCAGCAGGCAGAGTAGTGCTTGGCATATAGGTAGGTTCTAAATAAAAGTCTTTAACAGCTGAATGACTTGTGGGAGGGCTCTGAAAGGGACAGAAAGGCTAAAAATAGTCTGGACTGTGTAGCAGCAAAGGCCAGGCCAGCAGGTGCAGACAACTATGTGATACACGTGTGGATGTGGTGGGATGGTCTGCGGTCAGGAGCAGTCTCCTCCTCTAGAGAGTGGGCCTATGGAGTTGAAGTGAGGCTCTTTCTGACCCAAGCTCAGTGCTAGCACAGGGAAGGCAATCACTGCCATCATTCAGTGAGCCTGACAGGGCTCTGTAATGAGCCGGATGCTAATTCCAACTCCAAACACAGAATAGTGACCTGATATTTTAGGCTGGGTAAATAGACCTTTCCTCTTATGTCGGGGGCCAGGCTTGACAAAAATACCCTCTTCCAGAGTGGAAGCATGGGAATTTAGAAATATAGTAAAGAATACAAAGAGCGAACGAAAATAATAAAATGCAGAAACATATAGGATAGTATAGGGAGGGAATTTCATTGAGTACTGAAAATTCACCAGTGTTTAATTTCCAACTGGTTAATATACCCCTGACCCTAAAACATAGAAGTAAAACAAAAGACTGCATTAACATACAAATTGAAAGTCATGGGCTATATTCATCGCTCGTGTCCTAGACTCACCTTAGACCAAACACTCTGTAGGCAAATTCCACCACTCCCTGGGTGGAATCCCAGGTTATTTCCACAAAGGGAACTGGAACTTAGTTGGATCCTTAGACTTTTGTTTTGGGTAGGAACCAACTACTTCCCTATTTCAGGAGTGTGAGGTCTGACAACTAGCCACACCTGTAGAAAATAGCCTTGAGCGAGCAGAACTCTGATTTACAACTAGGTGGAACCTTTGTTTGAGTTAGAAGCTCAATAACCTGGAACGAACTTAAAACCAGTCCCAAACTCTGTGACCTTTGGCCTCGTTGGGTCTCCACACCCTTGCTCTTGTTACTCAGAATTAAGCCTGACTGTCCGCTCATGAGCAGCTGTCCCTGGCTATTTATTCTATATTTATATATAGGTATATATTCTATATTTATTGTATACTGGCACCCTTCCCCCTTTTCAAATTCCAATTAATAACCCAAAGCAGTTCAGTTCAGTCCGCTGCTGGGGAGGAAGGATTCTCAGGGTGACCTTCTCCTTGCTGCTGTTTGAATTCAGCTGGGTGGTTCATCTGCTCTACATTTTACAGACAGATCTCTTAGGGGGCTGGAACTCGACTGTCCCTTATTCGCCAGGCTCCCCATCTGCATGGGCTCATTCCTCCTTAGCTTAGCCTGACTTTCCTTCCAGCATGACGTCTGTGTGGCAGAAAGGAGAAGCGTGTGCAGGGGTAAACCCTGACACACGCTCCTTTCACAATAGTCTGAGCCAGAGCTGGAGAAGGTTCTGTCCATTGATGGGACAAGCGGAAAAGAACTTGTTATAATGGATTAAGTAAAAATGCTACAGAGAGGCAGAAATGCTGCAGGTCCCCAAGTGACTGCAGAGGCAGAAACGCTGTAGGTCCCCAAGGGGCAGGCAGCGGGTCCCAAGAGCAGCCAGTCCCTGGCAGGCACAGCGCAGTTCCCCAAGTGGCTGCAGTGGGCCATGAGGGGCAGTGAATCCCACGAGGAGAGACAGACAGATGATGCATGAGACCATGCCGCAGGTCTCCGAAGGCAGCTGGTCCTGGGCAGGGAGCCACTTGTCGGGTGAGAGACAAAGACATGGATAGGTGAGGCTGGATATTTATTTAGTGGGTTATGGAAGGGAAGGGGAGAGGGAGTATGGAGAGAAGGGGAGGAGCAGAGAGAAACAGAGAGAGAGAGAGAGAGAGAGAGAGAGAGAGAGAGAGAGAGAGAGAGACTGAGAGATGGGGGAGGGGAAAATGGGGAGAATGGAGCGAGGCAGAAGATGCCTCTTCAGGGGAGAGATGGAAAAGAAAGGGACTCAGGCTGGAAGCTGAAGATCAGCCTGCCTCAGCAGATAAGGGAGGGAGTGGGCGTGGTTTGTCTCTTAAAGGGACAGAGCAGACCATTACACTTGTGGCCATCATTAACATTCCATAGTCTGCGTCAGATCAAGGTGGCTTTTTTCTTCACTGTGTAACATTAAGCTATTCATTTCATGTGACCCTGTCTTCCTCCTTAAGATGATGGGAATCATTGGGTTGACACAGGCGAATGGGCTCCATCTCTCACGTAGCAGAATGCCTTAACTGGACTGGAATTTACCAAAAGGCTTAGGAAGAAGTGTTACTGATGGCAGAATTTCAGGTTGAAGTGTATGGACCCTTAAGGTCTGTCCTCCTTTAGTTGATTAGAGAGGGAGGGAGGGTGCCTTATAGTCCCTCAAATGCAACTTCAGGAGCCATCCTTCCCATCCCACCATCCTTCTCCTCTCCTCCTCCTCCTCCTCCTCTTCCTCCTTTCCTCTTCCTCCTCTCCTCCTCCTCCTTCTCCTCTGCTCTTCCTCCTCTCCTCCTCCTCCTTCTCCTCCTCCTTCATCTTTTTTTTTTGTTTGTTTTTTTGGTTTTTCGAGTCAGGGTTTCTCTGTAGCTTTGGAGCCTATCCTGGAACTAGCTCTTGTAGACCAGGCTGGCCATGAACTCACAGAGATCTGCCTGCCTCTGCCCCCTGAATGCTGGGATTAAAGGCGTGTGCCACTAGGCCAGGTTTTGTCGGAGTATTTTTATCACAGCAATCAGAAACCAAACCTAGACATGGACCCATGCCAGGGTTGGGTGGCTGGGGAGAGCTGCAGGTGCTGGGTGGCCAGAGGGTGCTGTCCATGCTGCTCAGATGGAAGGCAGGACTCAGGGAAACCCTGTGGTTCTGTTTCCCATGGCCCTGAAGGCAGAGAACACCATTGCTTTCCGGAAGGATCAGGACTTGATGGAAACGAAAGGAGAAAAGGAGACAACGATGAAGATGATGATGGTATGGGAGCCACAGGCCCAGTGCTGCGGGGGTGGGACTCCCGGAGAGGGCAGGGAGGGGCATAGGAGCCGGCGGCAGGCCTCTTGGGCTTGAGGCTCTGTTCTACCTCTCACTGCCCCTCCTGCCAAGAGGGAGCATGAGCAAGTCATTTCCCTTTTTTGACCCTCACTCTTCCCATCTCAGAAATGGGTGTGATCATGCCTAGCTTTGCTTGTGGGAAGACACAACCCAGGGATTAACCCATTGTGACGTCTATGCAGCTGAGAGCAGCTGCTGTCAACCCTTTCTCCGCCCCACCCCCCTAGAGATCCCTCTTGGTGGGTAACTTCAGAGAGTTCCCTAAAGCAGCTTCCTCTTAACCATATATCACTCAACCTGGGGGCCTTCACAGTTATATTTGGTTTTGTGGTCCTTAAGAGAGAAAGGGGCTAGGGGGCTTAGCCCAGACAGCGGTGTTTGCCTCACAAGAAAGAGTTCCTGAGTTTGAAGCCCAGAATGCACATAAAAATCAGGCATGGTAAGCCGGGCAGTGGTGGCGCACGCCTTTAATCCCAGCACTCGGGAGGCAGAGGCAGGCGGATCTCTGTGAGTTCGAGGCCAGCCTGGTCTACAAGAGCTAGTTCCAGGACAGGCTCTAAAAAAGCTACAGAGAAACCCTGTCTCGAAAAACCAAAAAAAAAAAAAAAAAAAAAAATCAGGCATGGTATTTAGACACACCTTTATAATCCCAGCACTGAGAAGACGGATAATGGGCACTCTGGTGAATCAGGCCAGCCTAACTGACCTGCTTTGGAACCCAAGGAGAGCCCTTGCCTCAAAAACCAAGATGCGTGGCTCCTGAAGAATGATAGCCTCTGGTCTCTGCATACATGTGCACGTGAACACACACACACACACAACTCACATACCCATCTGCCCATACACGATGCATAAAAAAGAAACTCTGTCCCTTTGATTAGCTGACATTAATTGAACACCTACCTTGTGAAGTTGTTAGATGTCAAGTGAAAAGCAGGAGGATGTTTGAGGAATTCGACTGGACAGCTCTCAGTGGCCACACCTGGTGCTTGTTAGGTGGGTCAGTTCCATGGTTTAACTGTCAGTCACAGAAAGGGTACCATGGGGACGGACGGCCCTTACTGAGCTCTCCACGTAGGACATGCAGATCAGGGTGCTGAGGGTTGAGCCGTCTTGAGAGCTTGAGATTGGTCTGGGCAGTAGCTGGCTCTCCTACCTGTCCACTGGGAGAGTGTGCCCAGGTCCAGAGCCTGCATGACCTGCTGTTCGAGCCTGGCAGTCAGCCACAGCTGCCTCCCACTGGCTATGTGCTCTCCACCCAGAGACAGATTCAGGAAGAGCCTGTGGATTCCCTTTTGAGCCCTGTCCGCCGGCAAGCCATGGAGATCCTGGCACAGCTGAGGTACCCACCGCTCCTCCTCTCTCTCTCTCTCTCTCTCTCTCTCTCTCTCTCTCTCTCTCTCTCTCTCTCTCTCTTTCTCTACCAAGCTCTGCTCCTTCTCCTACGCCTCTGTCTACTCGGAGCCATTCCCTCTCCCCCTGCCCGGTCTCCACAGAACGGGTCACCTCCACGCCCTTGCTCGCACCTCAACTTGTCCCAGGTGGCCTAGCTGAGTCAGGTGCCCTCTTCCCCACTGTGTCCTTGACCCCTCCCTCACTCCATCCCTTGCATCATCTTCTCTCTCAGTCACACCAAGCCTGCCCTGAGTGTGCAGGAGAGGGTGGAGCTGGTGAACACCTGTGTGCGGAGTGTGTTCTCCCTGCCCTCGGTGCGGGCCATGCAGGAGAAAGACGAGGCCAAGGCAGAGGTCATCCAGGTGAGCCCGCTCCTCCTGGTGGGTCTTTAGGTCGGGGACATGCCCAGAAGGGACAACTCACAGGGATGAGAAGGGGCTCTCTATAGATAGTCCGCTGTGAGCCCCCCCCCCATCCCCCAATTCTTGACTGTTGGAATCACTGGGGTGATTCACCTCTCCTGTGTCAGCCTGAACAGGCGCTCGATAATGGTTTAGCAAATGAGGGAACTATTGCAGTAGTGACTCCCTAGGAGGACGTGTCCACTTGTAAGCCCTGTCCTGTATCAGGGATGTAGACAGAGGCTCCAGAATCACAGGAAGGGGCCAGGATTAGAGGGTAGGACCAAGGACTGGGCCGTAAGGAAGAAGACTGGGGAAAACTAGGCAGAGATCTGGAGGAACAGAACCTCAAAGAGGGTTTGGCAAGCATCCTGAAAGCCTCGGCAGGGTTATTCCTGGAGGTACCAGTGGGGTGGGGCTTAGCTGTAGGATGCTGTAGGATGCAAGGAGAGCTAGGGTCAGGCGGGAGGTTGGGTGAGAGGAAGTCCAGTTGTTCCATCCCCTTGTCACTCAGCAGGTGTTAACCGCGTCCCTGGCCACATTACTATGGCCATCTTGTAGCAGTGGGGATGGGGTGTGGAGGGGAGAATGCTATCAAAGAATCAGTCAAATGCAAAATCTCAGGGGTGGTCAGCGCTACACGCATAACCTATGGAGTACCAAAAGGAGTGTGGATGAGGGACATGGCCTAGGGAGGGTGGGGGATGTTGTGATTCCCTGAAAGAGGGTGGCATAAAGAACCTGTCCAGAACCCATGCCAACTGCCAGGACGACAAGAGACCGTGTGACTGGAGCCAGAAGGGTGAGACAGGAACTCTGAGAGCTTAGGGTGGTAGGAGTCAGGCCACACAGAAAGATAAACTCTGGCTTCTGGATTCTCAAGTTGGTGCCCTGAGAGGACTCAAGGTCACTGCCAGAATCCTTGCTGTGGAAAGAACAGGCAGGTCTCTTGTAGTTACGAGTATTGCCGGAAGATGGCAGTAGTGTCTAATAAGCAACAGCAGTGGGCAGGCAGGAGAAGGGAATGGGCTGCAGGGCTTGCTCAGTGGTTGAGATGTAATCCTAAGGGCCACTGGCTCCAGAGTGTGTGAGATTAGGAAGCTGGGACAAGGACAACCCAGGGAATAGATTTATGAAGCCAGCAGAAGGAGATCAGGTAAGAAAGACAGGGTCTTCCTGTAGCAGTCTGAGCTGCTTTGCTTGTCTTCACGGAGCAACTGTGGGACTGTTGCGCCCTCCTCCAGGACCAACCCAGGGGGGTGTCCGGGGCTGGCAACTTTGCTGGGAGCCCCCAGCAGCCCTGTTCTCTTCCTGTCTACAGACGCTTTACCACCAGACCTTAGATTCCTTGCAGAAACTGCTCAATGCCCTCTTTATCGAAGACCCTACACCCGCGGGACTGAAGAGCATCTTGGAGGTGTGCAGCACGGTGGCTGGGGAGGGAGCGGGGAGGCAGAGGGAAACAGGAAAACTTGATAGAAGTGGGAGGTGGATCCCAAAGGAGTAGCTCGACTTTAGGACACCGTCTCAAACTCATGCTCTGCTTCCTTTTCGTATTTTATACCATTTTATTGAGTTTTTGATGATACTGGGGGTTGGACCTAAGCCCTCATACCTCCTAGGCAAGCTCTATCTCCTAAGCTACAGCCCCCCCCCCCTTTTTCATTTTTGGTTTTTCGAGACAGGGTTTCCCTGTGTAACAATCATAGCTGTCCTGGAACTAGCTCTTGTAGACCAGGCTGGCCTTGAACTCACAGGGATTCACCTGCCTCTGCCTCCCGAGCACTGGGATTAAAGGCATGCGCCACCATTGCCCAGTACCATAGCTCTTTTTAAAACTTTTTATTTGTAGACGTTGTCTTAGTGAGCTGGCCCTCCTGAGTAGCAGGGCTCACAGGCCTGGACCTCTGCCCTTGTGCTCCCTGTAGCTACCCCTTGCAGCTCCTGCCCTTGTCTCACCCCACAAACTCCATCCTGACCCCTGTTGCTGTTCCTTCCATATCTCTTCCTTGACCCCTCTCCCTTCCTCTGGTCTGAGTCCTATTCTCAGCTCAAACCCCATCTGGTCATTGAGCCGCCAGAGGAGGATGACAACTATGGCTAATTGCCTTCTTCTGGAAGACTCTTGCAAGCTATTGGTTTACCTGTTGGACAGCAGGGGCTGGCAGTCAATGATAGCAGAGTCTCCCCCTTGTCCCCATAGCCCCTAGGGCCCTGGATGAACTCTGGGAAGGCCCATGAGCGAGCACGGGCTGTGAACAGCAACATCTCTGTGCTAAACCACACACTCGTGACCCTGCCTTTCTCCGTGAGTGTTCCTGGAGGGGTGGACACGCTGGGGACTCTTCTCCGCTGATCTGCTGCTGTCAGGGCAGCTTGCCCTGCACTATATAGCTACAGACTCCCTCCCTGTGGTTATGATACTAACAGATGTCCTCAGGGTTCCCAGCACTGGGTCTGCTGCTGGGGAGGCTCCTTCTTCGTATCGGGGATCCTGATGAAGAGATTGGCCGGGAGGCTCTGGACGGCATCACCATCCTCTACACCATCCTGGATCTCCAGAAACGTATGTCCCAAGCAGCTACACAACTAGGGAGGGGAGCTTGGTGGTGCAGTTGGGCAGCTGGAGGCAGGGTAGCAAGAGTCAGGTAGGGATTGGGAGCTGATGTGAAACCCTTATCTCTATTGAACTGGGACAGAGATACAAATTAGCCTTTATTTTGCATGGTTTGTTTTAGAGACAGGGTCTTAACTATATAGCTAGCCTCTCAAGTACTGGGGCTATATGCGTGTACTGCCCTGTCTAGACAGCAAATTCATCTTGATGGAAGCTGCCCTTCGTTAACTGAGCTTTTCTGTGTTGTTCCAACCTTAATTACTCCTTCCCATGGTACCATGGGTACCTAAGCATGATGGATGACTTCTTCTTTTGTCTATTGTTCCTACTAGGCTGTAATACCACGAGGGAAGGGCAAGGTCCTCTGTTGGTCCCGAGTGTAGTCCTGGCCTGGCATATGACCATATTCACAGACTAAGCATTAGGAACTAATGAAGGCCAGGTCCTCCATTAGAATCTGGAGCCTGTAAGTGAGAGACCGTCCTGAGATTAGGCATCAGGGAGCGTGTGAGATGACATGAGCCTACCTCTCCCTGGACTGCCCAGTGCCAGTTGCCTCCAGCCTCCGGCCTCTCTTTCTCCTTCGTCCTGACTCTATCTCAACCAGGAAACTTTGGCTGGTCGCTTAGACTCCCTGACTGTGGAGGCAGAGTGGCCTGCATAGCAGACCTGGCTGTGACGCTCGACTTTCCCAGCTGGGTGGCCTCAGAACAGCACTTGCCTTGCCTAGATTTTCTTATCTGTACAGGGTTACAGTAGAGTGTAATTCATAGCTTTTTTGAAATATTAAATGCTATTCTTCAAAAGAGCGCATGGAAAGACCAGCTCAGGGCTCCATGTCATAGGCCCTTATCACACAGAGCTTTCTTCTCCCCCGATCCCCCGCTTCTGGGATCTTTCTGGGGTCTCTGCTCTTTCTTAGTTCCAGCATTTGGGGCAATGTTTCCCGAAAGATTCCTCCACTGTCTGGGGTTCATGACCCTTAAATGGTAGTCTACAATACTGATCAGCCCTAGGATGGGGACAGTATAGACCAAAGCCAGGCTGCCAGAGATGGCTAGAAACGGAGGACATCCAGTTTAATTTGATTGCAGATGAACAATGAGTCACTTTTCAGATATCTGAGTATGATCTGTCCTGCTGAAACCCAGGTTGAGCCGAGAGCCCTGTATTCTTTGGGAGAGCCCCCAGGCCACAGTCACTCTGGAGGAGGGGGACATGAGCTTGGATTGGCAATCTGTGAAAAGTGCAAGGCTAGCCTGGAGCTGGCTCTGCCTGGCCACAGAACCCTAGGCCCTTCTGCCTCTGTTCACTCACACTGCCTCAGCGACCCTTTCTTGTGCCCAGGCTTTGTGCAGATTGAATGGCTCCAGGAAGGACCCAGGCCTGGCTCCGATGAGGGCATAGTCTCTAAACGTGTTTCATTTCCCAGAAGACCAGGAGCTCTCTGTGCCTGGCACTGCCCTAGCTCTGGGGGCACAGCCTCGAGAAGAGATTCATTAAGCACCTCTCTCGTTGACTTAGCTTCTCGTTGCCAGGAGACAGATAATAGGCAAAAACAAACAAGTAAAGCACAGAGTAAGTTAGATACAAAGGGAACAAAAGCAGCAGAGGCTGGAGAGACCGGCGTTCGCAAACAGTGTCGCCAGGGCTGGGCCTGGTGGTACATAGTGACAGCACCAGTATGGATGGAAAGGTCAAGGCCATCCTGGACAAGAGACCTCACCTCTGGAAACACACACAATGGACCAGATATGGTGGTGTACAGCACTCGGTGGAGGGAAGCAGGGGCATTGGCCTTCAAGCCATCGTCAGCAGCAGAGAGAGCTGGAGGCCAGCCTGGGTTATGAAAGCCCCTGTGTCTCAAGAAAACCAAGCATAAGTAACAATAAGCCGACAAAATAAAAACACCACCTGAACACAGGAACAGCTCAAATCCAAAAGAGGATTGCAAAGCTATGGGTAGCCAGTGCGTAGAGTGCTTGTCTAGCATGTGCCAGGCCATGGATTCTATCCAAGAACTGGAAATGGGGTGAGGCGGATGTGGGGGCCTCACACCTTTAATCTCTGCACTCTGGAGGCAGAGGCAGGTCTGTGAGTTAGAGGCCTGGTCTATATAGTGAATTCCAGACCAGCCAGGGCTACATGGTGAGGCCCTATCTTAAAAACCAAAACCAAACCAAAACCAAACCAATAAACCAACCAACCAACCAACCAACCAACCAAACAAACAAACAAATAAACAAACAATAAAAACAATTTAAAAAAGGGAACAAAAAGCCACTGGCTACTAGAATAGCAATAACAAAATGAAATAGATAATGTCTTGGGGTGAAGCAGCAGGGCCTCTTGCACACTGCTTTGGGAGAAAGGGCTGGGAAATGGTCTAGTATGTCTCAGGAGGGTGAGCCCGAGCCTATGTGAGTCGGGGATTTCTCTCCTGGCACATCTCTGGCAGATGCATCAATATGTTCACCAGGAGACATGCTGTGTGCCCACAGCAGCACAGGGCAGGAGGGCTGGAAGCAGGCATGCATGCTGCAGCCCTCATAGCGTGGGAAATTGGATCACACCACGAATGAATGAGAATAAGTGCTGGCGGCTGCAGGGTGGAACCATCCACAAGGGATAACGTTTTGCAAGTCCATTGATGAGAAGTTCAAAAGCAAGGCCCTCAACCTAGGGCCTCAGAAACTAGAACAGTTGTTGCTCTGGGTGCTGAGAGGGGTCAAAGGAGGGGCTCCTGGGGGTGCTGGTTGTATTGTTTCTTGACTTGGGTACCAGCTGCCTGTACCTGTTCACTATGTGAAGACGGACTGTGAGGATGATAATGTGGGCTTAACAGACACGTCAAAGCAATGGTGGGGTCAGGGTTTCTCAGAAGGTGTCTTCTCCTGTAGGAACCAAGGACAAGGAAGACACCAACAAGAAAGAGCTGTATGAGATCAACAAGCACTTCCTAGGGCCCTACAACCCTGTCAGCCCATGCCAGAACATTCTGCGTGTCATCGCGGTGACTACCAGTGGTTGGGGATCCCAGGCCGCGATGGGAGGGACAAGGGTTTGCCACTAGAAAGCATCCTAGGAGGAAGCCTTCTCAGGCAGCACAGGATTCCCGGGTGCCCGCCTCTCTCCTCTCTGTTCTATTTATGAGCTGTAATGTAAAATATCTGATATACAGGGTATCTGATGTGTGACCCTGCGTATCAGATATTTACATTCCATTTCATAACAGTAGAAAAATTATAGTTATGAAGTAGCAGTGAAGTAATTCTATGGGGGTTGCCACAACATAAGGAATTGTGGGAAAGGGTGGAAGCATCAGGGAGGTTGAGAACTGCTATTCCAGCCCATGACTTCCTTCTCCTGGGCACTTGCCAGCCAATTCTGGGTGTAGGGACCATATCATCCCTGCCTGTTGTCCTCCCCTTTCTCTTCCTTCTCTCTCTCCCCTCTCTCTCACTTTTCCTTCTTTTAAAGATGGAGCCTTGTTACCCTCCTCGAGCTACTCTCAAACCCCTGGGCTCATGTAGCCCTCCTAGCTCAGTCTCCTAAGCAGCTTGGGCTACAGGAGCACCTTAGTGCCTGGCTGTCCCTCTGACCTTGTCAGCGTGTCTAACATGCAAGCATTAGAGAATGTGTGTGGCGCTCGGCACCAACCTTTCTCTTCGGTTTGGGTGGAGTCTATGCTTCTCTGTGTGTCTCAGGGGATACGCAACAGTGCCAAAACCTCTCTACCCATATTTCAGGAATTTGGAGACTTCCTGGGGCCCCAGCAGGTAAAGGACCTGCTGTTAGCAGCCTTGGAAGGCCTGAAGGACATCTCAGAGGCTCAGGGGAAGGACTCTGGGGAGATGATGCAGCTGGCCTCGGAGGTCACACTCAGTTCTGTGCTGGAGTGGTATCGTCATAGGGCGCTGGAGGTGGTAAGGCCTCTCGGAGGCAGAGGCTCGGATATCAGACTGGGGGAGTCCCCCGGGATCCCGCTTCTACTGGGATAGCCTGCCTGCCTGCCTGTGGGCAGGGTTGGAGCTGAGCACTGGGCTAGGGAGGAGGATGCACCAGCCCTGAGTGGGGAGGTCAGTTAGGGGTCTGTCTCACTCCAGGGGGAGTAGCAGGCCCCTGAACATCTCTCCCTACTTCTGTTCTGTCCTGTGCTTCCTTTCCCTGTCTCTTTGGTCCCCCTTTGTTACTCTACCCTATGTCCTTCTGCCGTCTACCCATGCTTCTTGTCCCCTCTCTGCTTCTCCTATGAGTCTGCCTTCCCCCTGCTCATGGTGACCTCCAGATTCCAGAAATCATGCAGGGCATCTATATGCAACTGAGCCACATCCAGGAGCCGCGGGCACGAGAGGTGGCCCTGCTGCCCATCTCCTTCCTGGCCAGCTCCTTCATGACCGAGGTCGTGGTGGCCCTGTTCATGTGCCCCCTCCCACTGGACAGGTACCAAGCATAGAGGCTTCCATCTTCTAGATCTCAAAGGCTTGAGGCAGTCCTGTCCCAGGCTGAGATGCTCTTGTCTAGAGAAGCCCCACCCTTCCCTGCTCCTACAGTCTGCGGTAATGATAGCCAGCCAAGCTCTTCCTGAGCACTGCTGGATCTATACTGAAAATCCAGTCTCTAATTCCCAACTCAGCGTTGGTCTCCAGAAGTTGAAATGAGGCTCTGAAATATTTCTTGGACTCTATACCTGTTGAGGCATTGCTAGTGTGGGGATCTACACTCAGGTCTGACTGACTCCAAAGCCTTTCTTTAATGGTAGCTGCTGGTCTCGGGTAGCTCAGGTGCCCTCTCTGGTCTTCAGCTTTCCCTTAGAAAGATTGATCCACAGTGGCAGTAAGCAGAAGGCAGCTTCCCGCTCGCTGCCTCCATGGAGGTCCTTGTCTGGGCTGGAGAGGAGCCTAGCCAGATGGTGACAAAGGACAAGTCTTGCTTCCGTTAGCCTGTTGGACAAGCCCATCTATTGCCCCTTTAAATGAATGAATCAGGAAAGGGACTACATAGGATGGTTGATACTGAGTAAATGTGGAAGAATATGCAGAACTGTGCAAGAGGGAGTGTGCCCAAAGGAGCAGGAGCAGGTCAGTCACAGAGTCAAGATCAGGGGACCCTGAGGGGCCAACTTTATCCCAAGAAGTTGACCATTATAGCTCATTATAGCTGTACTGTCCACCAGGGGGAGCTCTTCTCTCTCTCTCTCTCTCTCTCTCTCTCTCTCTCTCTCTCTCTCTCTCTCTCTCTCTCTCTCCTCTCTCTTCCTCTTGTCTCCCTCTCCCTTTCCCCCTCTCTCTGTCTCTCTCTCCTTTCTCTCCCTCTCCCTTCCTCCCCTCTGTCTCTCTCTGTCTCTGTCTCTGTCTCTCTCTCTCTGTCTCTCTCTCTCTCTCTCTCACACACACACACACACACACACAGATGGGAACACACATGAATGGGGAGACAGTGACAAGGAGAAGAGGAAGGGGGGGTGTTGTTCATTATATATCCCAGACTGTCCTCAAACTCATGGCAATCCTCCTGCCTCCTACTTTCAGGTACTGGAATTACATTAGGATCTTTTTTTTTTCCTTTATGCAGTGCTGGGAATCGAACCCAGGGCCATGCTATGCAAGTGCCCTATCGCTGAACTACAGCCACAGGGGGTTTCTTTTGTGATCCACTCAGTCACTAGGTTACCAGGGCTGCCCTTGACTTGGTGGCCACTTTTGTGCACCTGAAAGTGAGGACCTCTCATTATTTATTCCATATATGCTTCCCAGGTAAACCTTAGCTGTGAGGGTAGGAGGCCCAGGGGACTCAGAGGGACCAGAGTCTCTTATAGGATCCTTGTTCTCTGCATCTCTTCAGAGATTAGTCCAGCCACAAGGGTCACAGTCCTTGGGAAGCCCCACGCTCTAGCTGTTCCATTGCTTCTTATAGTTAATGATAGTTCCTCCTGATCCAGATGTTATGTACCAGGCAGCTATAAACATGACCATTTTTACCCTAAGCAATGTTGCCTAGCAACGTAGTTGAAATACTATCTTTATTGGGTTTCCAGGAGAAACAGAGCTGGGAAATGAGCAGAAGGTTCAGATGCTCTGGCGTTCAGGCAAACGGGTTTCAGTGACCCTTTAGCTCACTGCCAATTGCCCAGAGTCTGCCCTGGTGCTGCTGCTCCTGCTGGCATAGCTTCTGGCAAAGGGAAGAGTCTGTAATGAGGGCAAGATCTAGGCCCCAAAGGGCTCCGTGACCTCTACTCCTGCTCTTAGGAAACAGCTTCGGAGTCATCAGCCTGTTACCTCTGCAGCCTGTTAGCAGCAGCATCTTGGACTCCATTCTGCCCCTGTAAAATGGGAATAATGTCCTTTATTATTGGGCGAGAAGTCAGTGACTTGGAGCGTTTCTAGGCATCTGTCTGTATCCTCAGAGATTTGCTTGGTGCCTTGTACATGAAGCCCACTCTAATGAATGTTTGCCCAGTAACACACTGCATGAGGATAAAGCACTGGGGCTGAAACCTGAGAATTAGGTTCTCAATCACTGCCCGCCTCCTGCCTCATGGAGAATGAATGCTTTCAGGACCACTCCTTGTGGGTGCGCTCCTGGATACCATTTCATTGGCCCTGCACCCCAGCCCTAAAACCATTGGCATCAGGTGGCCCCTGCCTTACCAACCACTAACTATCCTCCCTCCTCCTCAGCAACGGGGCAGAGATGTGGAGGCAGTTGATACTTCGAAAGCCCAGCTGTGACGTCCGAGACCTGCTGGATCTGCTCCTGACTAGCCTGAAGGAGAAACCCATCACCAAGAAGGGCCGGGCCTCCATTGTGCCCCTGGCGGTGAGGACCAGACACCCGCTTTCCTTCCCTGTTACCCCATTCAGCTTGTTGGTCCCATCTGCCAGAGGCCACAGGCACCATGCTTTCCTAGACTGAATTAGTGAACCAGTCCCAGCCTCTCAGAGCAATAAGCTAGGCTACAGCCAGCGGTGCTGGGAGGATGGACCGGGTCAAGCCACTGGCCTCCCCTCCACCCCTAGGCAGCCAGTGGCCTGTGTGAGCTCCTGTCCGTCAACAGCTGTGTGAGCCGTGTGAGGCGCATCTACCCTCAGCTGCTCCTGGCTCTGCTCATTCAGGTCCATTATCACATTGGCCTCAGCCTGCCCAGCCGCGTGGCTCCTCGAAAGGATGCCAAGGATGACATGCAGCCTCCTGTCTTCTTACCTGTATGGTAGGCCCCATCGTCTGTCTACCCTGCTATCCTCGCAGTGGGGAGGGCTTCCTCCCCAGCAAGGGTCCCTCAAAGATCTTATTCATAGACATTAACTTGAGCACTAGAAGTGGAGCATACATTTGTTTTTAGAAATAGGACCTCAGTAGTCCAGGCTGGCCCAGCGCTTGTTATGTAGACGAGGATGATCTTAAACTTCTGATCCTCGGGTCCCCATCTCCCTAGTCACTGGGATTGTAGGCATGCTCCACCCTGACCGGTTTATCTGGTTCTATGGATCAAACCTCGGGCTTGGTTGACGCTGACCAAGCATTCTCTATCCACCAAGCTGCCTCTCCAGACACTAGAGATGCAATGTTACTGGACTCACACCCCTGTTCCACAGCTGGTTCTGAGCCCCTTCTCCGCAACCTACAGCTCTCTGATCAGTGCCTGGTGGCGTGACGGGATGAGTGGTCTGGGGATATTTACCCGCTGCCATCCCCAGTGGACTTGCTCGTATTAGATGTGTATCACAGACCCACCAATGTTCTTATTGATTGGAACATAATCTATGTACACTGCAGGGAGGGAGCAGGGCATTAAAATCAACTCTTGTTTTTCTCTTTGTACCCCAGATACCTTCCCAGAAGAGAAGCAAGTTTTTTTCCTTCGTGCCCTTTCAGGGGTAGTTAGTGTAGATGAGCACATGGGTTTATATTTTATTTTTATGGGTGCTAGCCTGTGACACAGGTACACATTTGCTCTTGGGTATCTAGTCTTGGAGGCCTTCATAAATACAGCTGCCTCCTTATTTTTGACAGTGGGGCGTCCTTATGTACAGAGGTTCAGTCCCATAATGGGCAGCCTGCAACCCTCCTCCTGATTCAGGCACTTCCTTACCCTTTGCAATGGCAGAGACACTGCTGTGAGCTGGCTTGCATGGAGACACGCATGTAATTGTATGTGTAGGATGGACTCCTGAAGGGGGGTGGGGCATCGATGGACTTCTGCATGGGGATTCTGAAATGGCATAGGAATGCATGATGGAGAAAGTTAATGACCATTGAGGGATGAAAATTGAAATGAAGGGCCAGCGAGATAGTTCAGCAGATGAAGGTGCTTGCTGTCAAGACTGAGTTTCATCTTCATGACCCACAAGATGGAGGAGAGAAACCGATTCTCTGGCCTTGATTGCACACGGGCACACACACATGGGCACACACACACAGATTAGCTAAAATGTAGTAATTCCTCCACTGCCCCATCTGCCAGGGTGCACAGAGGAAACCGTCACGGGTGGTTGTGGTCTGTGCCAATGCCTGCATCCCCACATCTATTCTCGGCTAATGTATTGCAGAACATTTTAATTTTTGCAAATCTGAGCTGCAAAAAAATGGATTTATTTCTTTCTTATTATTTTCTTTAGATAAGGTCCTTAAAAGGAATGATGATTCTCCTGCCTCATATCCTGAGTGCTGGGAGGGCAGGGTTCCGCCACTACACCTGGTGTGTGTGTGTGTGTGTGTGTGTGTGTGTGTTTGTGCGCGCCCACGCGCGCGAGCACGCGCATGTGTGTGCTGGGGGTTTAGTTTTCGTGTCTCATTTGAATGAAGCTGAGATTTAAATGGCATTTGTATTCCCGTTTATGTGAGCAAGTTGCCTTTGCCCTTTGTCCATCCACATAGGGCTATTGGGGATTTTTCTTAGCAAATTTTTAAAACTATTTTATTTTCATGTTCCCTATTAATGTAGGAGAACCCATTTTACTAAGGGAATTAACTGTCATTTATATTATATTTGGCCACTTAACCTGTGATTATTTTACGTCTTTTGTCATTCAGAAAGTTAACTGTTTCCATGGTGTGCTCATTCATTCCCCTTCTCATCCTTGTGTGTGTTCACTTACAGAAGCGTATTCAGGAGGGCAAAGGACAAGTTGTGTGTGGCTGGAGGCCTTTGATGCAGAGCTGTCCATCACGTTTGCTCTGGTTTTTTCCCGTTTGTTTGTTTGCTTTGGTAGTTAACCTTTTGGCCGCCCACTCCCATGAGATGAATGCCTGATTTCTGCCTAATGGTTGTGCGAACTGATAGCCTCCCATACCGCTAGAGAGACACCCACCATCCATGTGCCCTCTTGCATGGCTTCCTGTTCTTTCCGGGGCTGTTAGGTTCCTGGGCAATGGCAGGAGATGAAGGGGTGCTGCAGCCACAGTAGGAAGAACACAGATGGAGGCTTCCTTGCCTGGAAGTGATGAAGGGAACAGCCTCCACGAGAGGAGGATTCAACTCCGCCAAGACCACAGGACAGCTAGAAGGAAGCCAGAGTGCCCACCCTACCCATAGCCACGCCTACCCACAGACATGACAGCTCATCTTATCCACATCCCTGCCAGCGGGAGCACAGCCCTGCCAACACCTTAAATTTGGGTTCCAGCCTCTAGAGCCAGCAGTCCTTTCTGCTGCTTTACGGTTACCTGTGGTAGCTAGCCACGGCAGCCACGCTGTTGTGTGGCCTTTGTGTGACTCCTCGGTGCTCCAGACTCAGTGACAGATGAAAAAGTCACCCACAGAAGTAGTCACATCTCCTATATGGAGAGGAGCATGGCCTGAGGATTCTGGCAGCCCTGGGCATTTCAGTTGTTCTGTGTGGTGCTGTGGCTGTCCAGTCACCATTCAGGGACTGGGGATGAGATCTCAAGGTACCCTTTGCTCTGATTAGCTGGGGAAATCTGCCAGGAGGGTTAAACTCCCAGGAAGGTGCCTGGCGGCCAATGTGTCACTCCTTCACTACGTAGCCACCTCTGCCTTCTCGTAGGTGCCTGGTGTCATCTCACATCCTTAAAGGCAAAGCTTGGGAGTCCGGTAGAGAGAGACACAGGGTCGCTTTCATCAAAATGTGAAGCCTGGTTGAAGAACATGGAGGAGAGGAAGGAACTGGAATGCCGTAGCTTTGACCCGAGCACAGAGTCATCTCCCTACAAGATTATTTACCAAGCAGCTCTTCTCGCCCAGCTGTGACCTTGTTCCCGCACTAACACAAAAGTGGGGGATGGTAACTGAGTTGTCATCCAGCGTGATTTTGGAAGTGGGCTTTGTACTCTGGAGCCAGGCCTGGGAGGGTTGGACCTGATATGGCTGTCTGGAATTTCTACACTTCCTTTCCTTGAAGCTCCTGAGCTCAGTGCTGTCCGCAGGACAGTTGGTATGAAGGGGACCAAAGTTGTCCTCACAGAAGGGCTGTGCAGGATGGGAGAGTAGCTGGGTTGCAGGGAACATTGATGGGGCCTCTCCTGCTTCGTGAAGCGATTCCTGTTGAAGCTGGGGGGGGAAAGCCTTTCTCCCAGCCCAGGTCTGATAGCTTGACTTAGCATCTAGAAGGAGGATGGGATGGGAGGCTGTGTTCTCCCTTCCTTCATGCTATACCTCCCCAGCTTCAGTACTAGAGCTTGAACACAGGGCCTCATGAATGGCAGGGAACTCCATCACTGAGCCATATCCCTCTCTTTACTGTTTTTGTTGTTGTTGTTTTGTTTTTTACTTTTCAAGACAGGGCCTTATTGTGTTGTTAAGGCTGGCCTTGAACTCCTTCTGTAACTCAAGCAGACCTTAAGCCCTAACCTGTGATCCTCCTGCCTCACATCTCAGTACCTACCACCAGGCCTGCCTTCTTTTTTCTTTTTCTTTTTTCTTTTTTTTTTCTGTGAGACATTGTTTCTCTGTAGCTTTGGAGCCTGTCCTGGAACTAGCTCTTGTAGACCAGGCTGGCCTCGAACTCACAGAGATTCTGCCTGCCTCTGCCTCCCAAGTGCTGGGGTTAAAGGTGTGCGCCACCACTGCTCAGCTTTTCCTTCCATTTTTATGTGTGTATATGAGATATGCATGTGTGTATGTATGTCTGCATGTTCATGGGTATGCGTGTGGGGGTGTGTATGCACGTGTGGCCTGAGGTTGACATCAGGACTCATCTTCAGTCACACTTCTGCCTGATTCCTAGAGGCAAGGTCTCTCAATCAAACCCAGAGCTCATCTAGTCTCACTAGCTAGCTTGCTCTGGGATCTCCTGTCTCTACCTTCTGAGAGTGAATCGCACACAGGCTTCCATGCCCGCCCAGCATTTACATAAGCTCTGGGGGGTTGAACACCTGTCTTGAAGCTTGTCTAGCAAGTGATTCACCACTCAGCCCTGTCTTGCTCTTTTGAACACAGGAGTAATTGGTTGGGGCTAGTACAGAAGCTGGCTGATTCTGGAGGTCCTATAGGAGCTTTGGTTTCCACATTGAAATGTTCTTTTTTAGACAAATGAATACGGAAAAACAGTGGCCAGTTCAAAAACTGATTATAAAATGATTATTTATTTATTTATTTATTTTTGGTTTTTCGAGACAGGGTTTCCCTGTGCAACAGTCCTAACTGTCCTGGAACTAGCTCTTGTAGACCAGGCTGGCCTCGAACTCACAGAGATTCACCTGCCTCTGCCTCCCCAGTGCTGGGATTAAAGGAGTGTGCCACCATGGCCCGGCCAAATGATGTGTTTTTATCTTTATTTTTGGTGCTGGGTATTGAGACCCAGGCCTTGAATACTCAGAAGCATCTGTCACGTGCCCAGCCTTTGCCTTTTTGTGACAAGGTCTTGCTTTGTCCCTTTGGCTGTCCTTAACTTTGGAGTTCTTCTGCCTCTCCTCCCTGAGTGCTGGGATTATGGCTCTAAGTCTGGCTTAAAATTAGTCTTGAATACCAAGAACTAACAGCTCTCAGTGCCATGGGAGTTATGTCTACAAGGACACTATGAATTCTTCAAGCCAATGTTTAGGTTTCTGGGGAAACAATGGCATACATTTTCTTATTTTAGCAGTTTATAATCACAGTTTTGAGCCTCTGGTGTTTCGGTCAGTGACAGGATTAATCTGTTGATGGTGCCTTTGGTGCTCTAGAGGTGATGGGAGCCACTAAGTGAGGCAGACTGAAGTCTCACACCATGGCCAACTTTATCCCGAGCTCCAGACAGTTTACAGTCTAAAGATTAAGAAAGGTCACATGTATATAGTCCTCGAGATTTCAAGCTGTGTACAATGACAAGGTCAAGCCGCACATGGCAAAACCATGTTTTTTTCATAGAGGCATATAAAGGAGAGTTTAAACATGTACCTGAGTAACAACAGCAAGCACTAACGAGTGATCTGGAGCAAACTCACTTCCATCCGCTAGACCTGGGGGGAGCATGAAAACACATTCTAAGAACAATTCTGTGTTTTGAAGAATCTGAGGTCATTATACTTTTGTTTTCTCACAAGTCCTCAGAATTCTCCTCACCCAACTTTATTCTTGGACTGTGCCCCCACAATGGTGGTTCCCCAAGACTGCAGGAGAGCCCAGTGTGTAGCGGTTCATGCAGGAGAGCCCAGTGTGTAGCGGTACATGCACCGTGTAAGCTAGGGCAAGTACACACCATGATGCTCACACATGCCACTAGCTCTTGAGGCCTTTCTCAGAATGTATCCCATCAGTGTATGGCTGTACCTTCCCACCTAAAATGACACTAGGCTGGGCTAGACATCCAGTTGGTTAAAGGGTGGCAGCAGCCTCCAGGATCCCTGAGCTCACTTGGACCTTCTGAGTTCTGCTCAGTGTCCTGGGTGTGACAACTTGCTAGGACCTTCCTGAAGGGTCCTGAGGCAAAAAAGGGACTCGGGCACTGGCAGAAGACTGAGTGTCCAGGAGAGCGGACAGGACTGTCCCCTAGGCTGCCAAGACATTCATGGCTTAATGGGGAGTGTAGAAGGGAACAGGCAAGACACAGGAAAGGGAGTTTGGGCAGCCGGCTCCTCCAGGAAGCAAGGCTGCTGAGAAAGGGTGGGTGGAGGGGGACTTTGTGTCTGTTATCTCTCAGGCTCTGAAAGTGAAGCCTGTGTTACTTGTAAAGAGCTACTATCTGTGGATCCAGCGCACCCTGCTAACTGTGTGGTAGAGAGGGTGCTGGGGGTGAATAGGAGCCTTGGCAAGAGGGGTCAAGTAGAAGATACACAGTGCACAGGAGACTTTACCCCCTTGTCTCGGCAGCTGGATGGTGAAGGTGGTGAAAACCCTGCTTCTGAAAATGGGCTGTTCATATGAGTCTACGTTTCTGGAGGAGCAGGGTGGCTGGGAGCTCATGGCCCAGGCAGAGAATCATTACCGGGGAGTGTGCCTGCTGGCAAGGTGAGGTGCTGACCTCAGTGGGGTAGGGTGGGATAGGGTGGGATAGGGACAGACCCAAGCTTGCATCTCTGAGCAAGAGCTTTTGTTCCCCTCTGGTCTACTGTCCTAGCAGGGGGACAACACCAGTGGGAAAGATAACGTCCATCCTTGGGGGGCAAACTTGGTCCTAATGGCTTCTCCAGTTTGTAGATCCCCGAAATGATATAGTTAGCTCCTTTTTTTTTTTTTTTTTGGCTTGGTGATATGGCTCAATGGGTAAAGGTGCTTGCTGCCAAGGCTACCGATTTGAGTTCAGTTCCCTGAACCCACATGATGGAAGGCAAACCCAGCTCCCACTAATTGTCCTCTGACCTCCACATCTCCACATGAGCACCGTGGCATGCACACCCACTCACATATACATGCACATAAAATTAATAAAAACCAGTTTACTTAGAAGTTCCCTTCTTCAGCCAGGCATGGTAGCACCTGTCTTTAATCCCAGCACTCCGGAGACAGAGCAGGTGGATCTCTGTGAGTTCGTGGCCAGCCTGGTCTACAAAGTGAGGTCCAGGACAGCCAGAGCTGTTACACAGAGAAATCCTGTTTTGAAAAACCAGAGGCAGGGGAGGAAGGGAGAGAAAGAGAGGGAAGGAGAGAGAAGCACAGGCTACCATTATGGAGGCTGGTGGCAGGCCAGGGTTTACATGTACACATCTTGCACAGGAACACAGCTGGGTCATCTATCCAAGGCCACACAACTGAGAAGTGGTAAAGTGATTGTCCTGTGTTCTTCCCCAAGGCTCCTTCCCACCCTGGCCCAGATGAGTGCTCCCTCTCCAAACACCACCCCCCTCCCGGGCTACAGAGGGGCATCTTGACTTCTGAGCTGGTGCTGTGACTCCTGCTACAAGAGCCTCTCTCTGGGCTCAGCACACAGTCACCTGATGGAGCACTAACTGTTCTCCAAGCACCATGCAAAAAGGGGCTACATGGACGATGACTCCATGGTTCTTACCAACACCAAAGGAACAGTGCTATGACGATCTCAGAGTTAAACAGGAGGAAACTGAGGCCCAGAGATTAAGTGCCTGCCCCAAATCACACAGCAAATGCTGGAGTCAGGATCTGAACCCAGACTCTCTCCCTTCAATTCTGTATAAGACAGTTATTCTCTTAGATTCAGTGACCCATGGTCATCTTGGCTGGCAGCACTCTGCCCTGAGTTCTCAATGGGTATGGGCTAGGGTCCTGAGAGTGTGTCTTCAGGCAGTTTCCATGTGGTGCCGATGCTGGCTGTGTGGGTTGGAGTACTTTGATCACCTGCTGGCTCGGTGGGATGGGTGAAGCAGCTGGAGCAGGAACTCGTGGTCGGGACCACAGCTCTGCCACATTCCACTCTGAGAGCTGAGCCAGTCCCACTAGAGCCTTAGTTCCCTCTGTGACCTGGGGATATTCAAGGCGGCCTGTCTGGAAGGGTGTCGTGGAGAGCCCATGGAATGACAAGGTGAGAGGCTGGCTGCTGCGAGCTTCAGGGAGTGAAATCTCACATCTCCTTCCTTCTGCTCCGGCCTCCTGCGCAGTCGCAGGAGGGCTTCAACGCGCCCATCTCACGCACGCGCGCAGTGAGGGCTTCGGCTTGCCCAACTCGCGCAGTCGCGGGAGGGATTCAGCTCACCTATCTCATTGATTTGCCCTGTGTAAACCGCATAATCTCCTTCCCATTTCCCCAGCTCATTTCTCCAGTTGTGTAAAGAAGCAGGTAAGTACCACTGACTCCGAGATGTCACCCAAGTGATACTGACTGGCCAGGGTTGGTAGTGTCCCAGTTAGAGCTCCGTCAGCGGGCCTTGTGTGACTGGGAGCCTGAGGGTCTGCCCTCCCTAGGGCCATGGTGCACTACTCCTGCCAGGAGCTGTGTCGCGTCCTCTACCTGCTCATCCCGCTCTTGGAAAGAGGTGACGAGAAGCACAAGGTCACGGCCACCGCCTTCTTTGTGGAGGTACCTCCTGGGGCCCTGGGAAGCGGGGGGGGGGGGGGGGGGAACAGTCATTCAGGGCCTTCTGGGGAACGGCACTTTCCAGTTGCCAAACCCTTCCCAGACCCTACATGTCTCTTCAATAGGACGGCCTCACAGGGCACTCTCCTGTGTCTCCCCCTCTGCACCCCTATACCCAACTCTTCCAGACTTTCCAAAAACCTCAGGCACCCGTTAATCTTTGCTTGGCGCCACCATGTGTCAGGAACCAGAGATACAAATGTGACCTTGACTCAGCCCTGGCCTTGAGGAGTTCTCAGTGTGGCAGGGAAGACAGAGAGCATCCCGGTTATAGTGTGGGGTGCCGTATTGTGACTTGCATGAAGCTGGGGGAAGTCATGGGAGAGCAGGAGATTGGAGAGAGGGGTCTTGGGGAGAGTTTCCTGAGGGAGGTGACATAATTAGAGCAAGCATGGCAGGAAGTGCCAGGCAGGTTCAGGAGACAAGTCCGGAGTTGGGAAGGCCAGCCGCAGAAGGGCGATGCATTCAGAGCTGACTGATGTTTACTGAGCGCTTACTGTCCTCCCAGCCTGCTCTCAATTTATGCTAATTGGCTCATTTCATTTTCCCTCAAATTCCATAACTTAGATACTAGTCTATGGTCACTTCAGAGAAGGCAATTGAGGTCCAGTCTCTTTCCCAAGGCCCAAATGGCAGCTAGATCCAGAATTCAAATCTTCACCTTTGGCTCTAACTCCTCCATGCCGCTCTCTTCCTTAGTTTATTGTGGTAAAATCTCCACAACACACAAGGCACATGGTCATTTGAAGTGTTCAGTGGTGTCAGTTCCTTCCTATGGTTGTGTGATTGTAACTACGTAACTACCTTCCCCATCAGATGCACACCCCCATCCCCATTACACACAAGCCCTCTGGTCCTCCCCAGCACACGGACCTCCTGTTTTCTGTCTGCAAGCGGATCTGTTTGCAGCATCTCTGCTAAGTCAGAGAGCTTTTGTGCTCAGCGACTTTATAGCATCTCCAAGCTTATTCAGGCTGTAAGCATCAGGTGTCCCCTCAAAGAGGCTGAGAACATCCACTTTGTGCTTACACCCCATTTTGTTCAGCCTCTGTCTGTGAATGACATTAGAGGACCTGCTGTGGTCCCTGCTCTTGGGGTCAGGGTTTCTGGGTTCCAGCCCCAGCTCGGCCCAGTTCTCCTGGACTCTGACCTGGTGAGATACTATTCTTGTAGTCACATGTCACACACTGCCAGCCTCATCCTTCTGTCATTCCAACTTCTATATAATTCCACAGAAAGGATTGTGTTGTTCAGAGACAGGCAAGGTCAGGGGTCACTCAGCTGGGAGAGTCCAGGGGTCCCTACCAGGTCTTCCTGACTTGCTCCTCTATCCTACTGGCTCTTTGGGTCTGCTCATGGCTGCCAGCAGGTTCTCGGGGGACCGGGCGGAGGCCAGAGCTTGTCAGACCTGAAGTCCTGAGTAGCATCTTTGTTTCCAGGGAAAGGGATCCCAGGCGAGGATTTCCCTCCTCCCTGGGAGAGAAGTCTGCATCTCAGTGGATCCAGGACTTCCATGTTCCCTGAACTCAGAGGTCACTACTAGACACCTAGAGTCCCCTCTCCATGATTATTTGTGTATGTTTTCCCCAGTGGCAGTTTTTCTCAAACTCCTCAGTGAGTCTATGGTGTCTTGTAGCTGTAATCCCAGCTCTTGGAAGGCTGACACAGGAGGATGACTATGAGTTCACGGCTAGCTTTGGGGTGCATAGTGAGTGCCAGTCCAGCACAGGCTACAGAGTGAGACCTTGTCTCAGAAAACTAACTTAATTAGTTAACTGAAGTATCCATGCTCCATAGGAGATGTGGCTCAGCGGTAGAGGGCTCGCCTGGCACATATGAGGTCCTGGGTCTGATTTCCAGCATTGCAAGTAAAAGAGACAGGAGCCATTATCCCCTGTGTCTCAGGCTCGGCCCACAGCCTGGTACACAGCAGGCCTGAGTAGCTTGCATGGACAGACAGAAGGCAGCAGTGGTGTGGTCCTTCCTCCCTTCTTGTCTCTGGTTAACTGATGATCCTCCCCCTTTCACCAGCTTCTCCTCCCAATTCTCCCCATAGACCTGGCTCTCCACCGTGGCAGCCAGGATGATAGAGTGTTTGTAAGGATGAGTCGGTGAGACCCAGTGCCTGTTGGCCGCCGAGAGAGGGAGGGTGTGAAGCAGGACAGGGAGATGAGGATGGGTTTCCCTGATGGTGCCAACCCTGCAATGGAAGAGGAGCCATCCTGAGAAGGGGAGGACTTGATCCATGTAGTAAACACACATTCTACCCCAATTCTCAGATTGAGTGGTGCCCCCAAAAGAGTTGGCTGAGTTTTTGTCCTATAGGAAGGTCACAGAGGCCGGGGGAACAGACAGACGGATGGAGCGCTGAGGTTCCTAGTTGCTGCCTCAGGAGGATGCCCAGAGTTCCTGGGACTCGGGGAAGCGTGTTCAACCTGGGGCTGAGTTTTGGAAGGAGCTATGCACCACCAGGTGTGGGTGTGAGCGTGCTAATGGCTATCCTAGTGACAGGACATCCTGCCAGCCCAGAAGGGACAAACGGGCCTGGTCATTTGAGGAATGCTGGAACATGGCTGGCTAGTGTAGGAGTGTGGGCAGCAGGGTGAATACAGAACAAAGGAGGCGGGCAGGAGGCAGGCACAAGGGAGAGACAACTTTAGCGTTCCCATCAGTTTCTGATGGATGTTAGGTGGAAAGCACTAGCTTCCGTCAGTTTTCCAAGTCCGTGGCTCCGGGAGGCAGATCCTGGGAGTCCCAGGGAGACCGTGGGCCATGTACCCCTGGGCTCAGGAGTCAGTGCTGTTTGCTCTCTCAGCTGTTCCGCATGGAGCAGGTGCGTCGCATCCCTGAGGAGTACTCCCTGGGGCGGATGGTGGAAGGCCTGAGCCACCGCAACCCCATCATGAAGGTGCTGTCCATCCGGGGCCTGGCCATCCTGGCCCGTAGGTCTGAGAAGGTGAGTAGAGGGTTGAGAGAAGCCCAGCCTGACCAAGCCTTGGGCTGGAGGGAGGGCTCAGCTGTCATAGTCTGGAATTAGAGCTTATGTTTGCCTGCCCTCGGTGGTCCCATCTGTAAAATGGATCTACCAACACAATCTCTATGTATTATATTCTTTTTCAACATATCCTGATCCAGATTTTGTACAATGTTCCTACAGGCAGTGTGTAGACAGAAAGGGATGGCACTAATTATCCCTATATTGTGGATCAGGAAACTGAAGTCTGGAAGGGTGATATAAGCTTAGCATTGTAAAAAGTGCCCATTTTCTCTCCTAGGGACTGTCTGACACAGCTTGCAGAAGGGGTGGGGCACAGACTCAGAAAGCTAACTTGTCGGGCTGGAGACAGGGCTCAGAGGTTAAGAGCACTGACTGCTCTTCCAGAGATCCTGAGTTCAATTCCCAGCAACCACATGGTGGCTCACAACCATCCGTAATGAGATCTGGTGCCCTCTTCTGGCCTGCAGGCATACATGCAAACAGAACACTGTATACATAATAAATAAATAAAAATATTAAAAAAGAAAGAAAGCTAACTTGTGATATAGGGTATCCTTCACCTGGGGCCAGAGCAGGGAAAAAGCCAGACAGATTCAGTCACCCAGCAGGGGGAAATTAAGGAGACCACAGAAGCCTTTAGAGAACAGCCAGGGAGGGAGCTCAGAATAGGTGAAAATAGGGCTGGGCTGCCCAGGTCTTCTGTGAATGGGAGGCTGGATCTCCTACCTGCTGGCCCAGGCAGTACCCCCTCCTCCGTGCTTCTGTCCCCCAGTTGGCCAAGGTACAGACCCTGCTGCCCACCATGGTTAAATGCCTGAAGAACATGGATGGGGTGCTGGTGGTGGAGGCCGTCTGTGACCTCAAGAGCATCTTCAAGGGGAAGGGCAAGAAGCTAACGGACAGCTCAGTCTATGTGGAGATGCTGCAGATCTTGCTGCCTCACTTCACTGATGTAAGGCCTTGGGAGGGGGGAGGGGAGGAGCATGGGAAGAGGAGGGTCAGTCAGTTCCTGGGGTTGCATTATCTCCCATCTACCCCACCACACTGGGGTCTGGGCAGAGCTGCTCCAGATTAGAGGAAGGGGCACCTCGACCCAGCCGCTTTTCCAGAAGGGAGTTCTTTTGTGATCAGTTTTCCAGGAGAAGGTGGACTTACTGCCACTGGTTGGCCTATGTTGGCCCCACCACATGGCCTGGGCTCTTCTCTGCCTCTGTGCCAAGAAGGTCCTACAAATGAGGGACAGGAAAGCCGGGGAGCCTCCTCCTGGGAGGGAGGTCCTTCTGAGCCTCCGGTTTGTCCCAGGCAAGAGAAGAGGTACAGGTCTCCTGCATCACTGTATACGGAAAAGTGGTTCAGAAGCTCCGGATACCCCGCACCCAAGCCTTGGAAGAGCAGCTGACCAGCACGCTGCTGCCCTTGCTCCTCATCATGCAGGAGGGCAATGTCAAAGTGGGCCAGGTGAGAGCAGGCATGGGTGTGCGGTCCCAAAGGGGCACCCCCTTTACAGAACCAAGCCAGGACTAGGGCCAGTCCGTGGAAAGCAGTTAATTATGTCCAGCCAGGTGTGACTTCTAGAGGCATCTTGGACGAATTCCCCCTCAAATAGCTAACTTCACTTGTACCCTTCTTTTCTTCCTCGAAGTTTTATTATTTGCAATGCTGAGGATTAAGCCTTACTTAGGCTTCATGCACGCCAGGCCGGCTCTCTACCACTGAGCCACAGTCTCAGTGCTTCCATTTGCACCTTTCAAACAGAACTTGGTTTTCCAAAATCCAACTGAAAAAAAATTGTGTGTGTAATGTCTGAGCATGGGCGTACATGCCTCAGTGTGCACATGGAGGTCAAAGAACAACTTTGTGGAGTTGGCTCTCCCCTTCCACCTTTGCGTGGGTTCTGGGGATTGAACTCGGGCTGCCAGGCTTGAGTGTTGAGCCTCTCTATCCACTGAGCTGTCTCAGCAGTCCCCAGGCCAGTTTTTAGATGCCTTTCCCCCTGGAGGTCTGCTGTCCTGCAATTCCACACTGCTGGTATTTTCTTCCTATTGGTCTGCAGAAATGTGTGAAGACCCTGTTCCGCTGTTCTTGCTTCATGAAGTGGGAGTTGCCAAAAAGGGCTTACAGCCAGAAGCCCTGGGAAAACCATCTACAGACGGTGGCAAAAATTTGCAAGTATCTTGTGAGTGCTTCCTGTAAGCTACTGACTCTTTACAAGGGTGTTGGAGGCTAGGAGTCATCCTTCCTGTTTCATGTTCTGACTTGTGGTTCACATCACTGCCTCCAAGCCATTGGTTCTTGAGCATCCATACCTGTCTCTGACTTCTCCCCTTCTAGAGTCCCCCTCCTCTGGATCACTGGATACCTCCAGTGGATATCTATCTATCTATCTATCTATCTATCTATCTATCTATCTATCTATCTACCTACCTTCCTTCCTTCCTTCCTGCACTCTCTCTGTACTCCCCCATCTCGTGAGGGAGGAGGTGCCTATGGACCTAGCCTGTGATCTCATGTATGCTAAGCAAGTGATCTACCACTGAGTTAACAGTCCCAACCTATCTATATTGTGTCTATATTGTACCTTCTGCCTAGATGATCTCTTTTCTTTTCGTTTTTTAAATTTTTTGAGACATGGTCTTATTATGCACCTCAACCTGGTCTGGAACTCACTATGTAGCCCAGGCTGGCCTTGAATTCACAGTGACTCTCTGTCTCACCCTCCTGAGTATTGGGGTTAAAGGTGTGTGCCACCATGCCTGGATTTTAGGCTCCCTTTTCTGCAATAGAATTTCCCAGGTAGTGTTTTTAGTGATGGTCCACAGGGTGGGGATGCTGGAGTCAAGGGGTTCTGGGATGTTGCAAATGCTGAATGCTCACCACGACCCTGCCGATTCACAGTGGCTTCAGAAGGCTTGGAGGTGCTCTGTGCTGAGGAATGACAGTTTTGGTCACTGACTCATGCTTTCTTGACCTTTCTCAGTGATCTCTGTGAATAGCTAAGTAGGGAGTAAACCACAGCATGCTGTGAAGGTGTCATTGTGGGTCACGGAACCTCTGGGGACATTTAGTCCCACTCTCTCCCTTCCCTACAGGGACACACAGGCAGGAGTCCATGTAAAAAACAACAAACACAGAAAGTATCTGGGTGTGGTGGTTCGTGCTTGTACTCTCAGCACTGGGGAGGCAGAGGCAGGAGGATCCCTGGGACTCACTGGAAAAACAAACAAACAAACAAAACACCCTAAGTGGACAGCACCCAGACAACAGCAGCAGCAGAGGTTGTCCTTGGGTCTCCTCGTATGGGCCATCCTGCCTGGCTTTTTGACTCCCTTTCTTGCAGTGGAATTTCCCAGGCAGTATTTCTAATGACAGGAGTATCCTTGTGCATGCCTGTACACACACACACCACACATACATTCACCCTCACAAACAACCACACACACACACACACACACACTAAAGCATTGTATTAAGCTGGGTATAACCCTAGTACTTGAGAGGCTGAGGCAAGAGGACTGCTATGAGTTTGAGCCCATCTTGTGCTGTAGAGTAAGACTCTGTCTAAACAACAACAACAATAACCCCCAAAAGACCTACATACATTGCGCTCAGCACCATTCTGTAGACCTTTGGGGGTTGTGGCTGTCACTTTGTACCTCTATGGTCGATCCCTCTGCTTTGCTTTTCTGTCCATTGACAGCTTTGCTCACAAGAAAGTTAAATTCTTAAGTTAATGGGGTTGGAGAGACGACTCAGTGGTTAAGAGCACTACCTGCTATTCCAGAGGTTCTGATTTCAATTCCCAGCTATCACATGGTGGCTCACAACCATCTGTAATGAGATCTTGTAGCACGATTAATAAAAACCCAGAGACAGAAATTGGGGTTCAACCTGAAGGTCAGAAAAGCAAAACAGCCAGCCACTGACTCTTACCTCTACCTCAGTCCAAAATGGCAATCCTGCCTCCAGGAATCCTCAGAATGAGACGCTGTATGAAACCTGTCTCCTCCTGTTTTATATTCCTCTCTAGTGCTGGGATTAAAGGCATGCACCACCACTGCCCGGTTTCTGTGGCAAGCTAGTATGGCTACTAGGATTAAAGGTGTGTGTTACCACTGCCTGGTCTGTAAGGTTGATCAGGGTGACTGTTTTATTCTCTGATCTTCAAGCAAGCTTTATTTATTAAAATACAAATGAAATATCACTGTAAGATCTGATGTCCCCTTCTGGCCTGCAGGCATACATGTAGGCAGAACACTGTATACATAATAAGTAAATACATCTTCTTTTAAAAAAAGTTCTTGGGCTGAGTACTGCAGCTCAGTTAGTAGAGTACCTGCCTAACATGCCTGAGACGCTAGGCTAGACCTTTAGCACCCCATAACCCCAGCTTGGTGGTGTGGGTGTGGTGGTGTGTGGTGGTGCATGCAGGAAGCCTGTCTCAAAAAATAAATGAATACAAGAAGCTAAAGCTACCCTCTAGTAGCTTGACGAAGAGACCAGTGACTTACTGCTGATCAATGAACCAATCAACTGTAGCTCATTCATTCATTCATCTAGCACAGTGCTTCTCAACCTCCCTAAGGCTGTGATGCTTTAATACAGTTCCTTATGGGGGTGGCGACCCCCACAACTATAAAGTTACTTTTGTTGCTACTTCATAATTGTAATTTTGCTACTGTTATGAATTATAATGTAAATATCTGTGTTTTCCAATGGCCTTAGGTGAAAGGGGTTGGGACCCACGGGTTGGGAACTGCTCTTTTAGTTGTTTCTGGTCACCAGCTCCAATACAAGTCCCGTCTAGGGTGCTGAGGACTCTGAACGGAGTGAAAAGTTCCCTTATCTTGGAAGAGTTCCGTATGCAATGGGGGAAAGGGTGTACAATTAAAAACTACCGTTCTGGGTACCATGACTGAGGATGTGCGGGATGCTGCAGAAGCATTAAGAATTGTGGACAGCCAGGTGGTGGTGGCGGCTCACACCTTTAATCCCAGCACCTGGGAGGCAGAGGCAGTTGGATCTCTGTGAGCTTGAGGCCAGCCTGGTCTACAGAGAGAGTTCCAGGACAGCCAAGGCTATATACACACAGAGAAATCCTGTCTTGAAAACCAAACCAAACCAAACAAACAAAAATGGTAGGTGAGCATGCCCTGAGGGTCATGAAAGGTTTCAGTGGGAGGTAGCGTATGAATTGAGGCTTGAAGGATGTGAAGCAATTTATCAGGTAGAAGGGAGGATACTGTAACTAGGAGCAATCCCCATACAGGGCAAAGAGGTTGCTATGGCTGGTCACGTCCTTGCTGCATAGCCCTGCAAGTATGGCAGCGGAGGCAGCGATGGGAAGCTGTCAGACTCAGTAAGACTGTGAAGGCTTTGCCTGCCAGACCTGGTAGTTCAGACCTTGGCCTCAGCCTGAGGAAGTTGTCAACAGACGAGTGGGCACAGGAGTTTTCTCCTCTCTCAGCAGACTCTTACCTGAGCAACTGCTCTCAGTTCTCTGCACCGGAGCCACCCTGATGGCCTCTGTCAGACGATCTTGCACAGAGCATGGCTTTGTCACTACCAGTCAGGAGTGAAGGCTTGCACTGCCCAGCGCAGGAGGATGCCTTGTTTGTGCCTGGCTTCGAGGACTGCTAGATCCTCCAGCTAATTCCCCGTTGCTCTGTAGCCCCAGCCTTTCATCCTGGCCAGCCCAGTTTCCCTTTGCGTGCCATGCCCCATGTCATCTCTCGTGGGATCTGCAATGTGGAACTTTCCCTCCATTACACCAGGAAGATGGATTGATATGAGACCTGTGCTGGCACACCATTAGAAATGGCGTTTTCAGTCAGATAAAAAAAGACAAAGTCTGGCCCCCGGGGCAAAGAGCTGGGCAGTAGGGATGTTTAGGAGCCGGGGTCAGGGTAGTGCTGACGGGGAGAATAGCTGCCCCTAAACTGTGAGGTAGTGGACCTAGCACTTGAGGGGTTTCTTTTTGCTCCAGATGAACTCTCACCGAGACAGCATCTTCACCTTCCTCAGCCAGAGCCTGGAGTTTGCCAAGAATTCACGGGCCTCCCTCCGGAAGTCCTCTGTCATCTTCATAGGTAACCTGTTCTAGTATAGTAAGTCCCCCTGCCAAGCCTCTGCCTGAGTTCCAGTCTGAGTTTTCCAGAATCCCAGTCTCTGGGGGAAAAATCAATTACAGATTCTCTTTGCTCAGGATTCTTCATAAGACCCTTCTAGCGGCATCTGGAGCTGCCTCTCCCACCACATCACACTACATTCACTGTATTATATTCCTATTCTCCTCTGCCCAGATAATCATAGTCCCTTCACCAGGGTCAGGAGACCTTACTGCAGAGAGGCCTGGAGGTGATGACCTCTTTAAAATGACATTTATTTTAATGTATGTTTTAAATTCATTTGTTCTTTCTCATACCCTATTTACCCATATACTACCATCCATCCATTCATCCATCCATCCACCCATCCATCCATCTCTACATCTAACCACGAATCCATCCACTTATCCACCATTCATCCATTCATCCTCCAGTCCATCTACCTATCTACCCACCCACCATATATGTAATATATTCCATTTTCTATCTTGTTATCGACCCATGTACATGCATCTGTCCATCATCTACCCATCCATCCTTCTAGCTATTCACTCACCAATCCACACACCTACCTATCTACCCATCCATCCACTCACCTGCCCATCCATCCACTAACCAATCCATCTATCCACTTGTGCATCCCCTCATCCGTCCATGCACCTCCCCTCCCGTCAGTGGTTTATTTAGAAAATGACTCCCTGCTCTTTGTCAGGCGTGATGATGAGGTTAGAGAAACAGAGCTGCTGGGGTGGGTGAGAGTGAGAGGGGGTCTGGGGTAAGACACGGGGGTGGGATGAGGGGCCTGCCAACATAACCAATGCTAGAAGAGAAGAGCAAGGCCTAGGGACATATGGCATACATCTGAACTAAGGGGCTACACAGAGGCAGCTCCTTACATGCTGATTTCTTTCAATCTTGCTCCAACTTACCCTACCACTCCACCCTCCAAATGGATATCAGATTAAGAAATTTATAGTCTGGTGGGAGATAAAGATTCATACATAAATCAGGGCCTGGAGATGTAGCTTAGTGGTAGAACACATGCTTGGCATGTATAAGACCCCAAGTTCACATAAACACATAAATATATGATTTGTAAATCACAAGTAAAGTAAAACCAGTGTATACAAACCTAGTGTATACAGACCCAATGTATATGGGCTCAGTGTATACAGGCCCAGTGTATACAGACCCAGTGTATACAGGCCCAGGGTATACAGATCTGGTGTATACAGACCTGGTGTATACAGGCCCCGTGTATACACACCCAGTGTATACAGGCCCTGGGTATACAGGCCCGGGGTATACAGACCCAGTGTATACAGGCCCGCGGTATACAGGCCCAGGGTATATAGACCTGATATATACAGGCCAAGGGTATATAGACCCAGTGTATACAAACCTGGTGTATACAGACCCAGTGAATACAAACTCGGTGTATACAGACCCGGTGTATACAGAGGTGTATACAGGCCCGGTGTATACAGATCCGGTATATACAGGCCCAGGGTATACAGATCCGGTGTATACAGACCCGGTATATACAGGCCCAGGGTATATAGACCTGGTGTTTATAGGCCCAGTGTCTACAGATCCAGTGTATATAGACAGGAAGCTCACTGAGACTCTGAGATTCTAGGTAGGCACCAGGCTCAGCCTGGGTCAGGGTCAGGAAAGACTTCATGGAGAGTCACTTTCTGAAGTTAACATACAGGACAATCAGGAACTTCCCAGGAAAACACGTGAGTGTGGGAAGGGTGGGTTATAACCAGGACCAGGCATCATGGGAGCCAGGTACATGGCACAAGAACACCTCAGAGGTCCCTTGCAGCTGTGGCTGACAGGTGTATGAGGCTACGGGCTCAGATTCCCTGGGGAAACTGGGCAGGGAGGCAGTACCTTTTCATGTCACAGACAAGGAAGCTAAGGCCCAGCCTAGGATAGCACTGTCAATTGGCCACATCCGGGATCCTGTGCCATCCTGGTTCAATCCTGCCCACTGGACCAACACCTCCCTGGGACTCCTGTTGAGAAACTGCCCTCACGTCATAATGAAGCTCCCCTTTCATGCCCTCTAAGGGGCTGGAAGAGGGCAAACAGATTCTCTGAGACCATCTGATCCAGGAATGGGAGGAGCAGGTATCAAGGTAGATGCTTTCACCTCTTGGATTCTCCAGGGTCCTTGGTCCCCTGCATGAAGAACATTATGACTGAAGAGTGGCTGAATGAAGTGAAAGCCAGTAAGTCACACCCCGGGGTTGGTGAGATTGCCGAGGGAATGGGGACATGAGCAGAACCACAGTGCGTAACGGGGAAAAGAATGGCATGGGTCAGGGCAAGAGTCTTTAGTTCATTCTGCTGTGCTAAAGCATTATCTGTAGTGAGTGCAATGTTAGCTACTGTGGGGTTACCCAGAGGCAGAATGCACAGCATCCTGGGGAGCTTGTGACTTCATTAGGCAAACAAGGCTCAGAAGCAAGACCCAAAACCATTTAGCACAGGTTGGATAGTTTAAATGCTTAAGGAGGCACAGGTTCAACTTGCACCTGAGAGCACTGATAGGTGCCTGGAAGTAGGCTGGGGAACTCTTGGGAGGGTTCCTAAGGGAGGCAGACTTCTCATACAAGCTTTGAAAGATGTGACAATCTGAATGACTGGGAAGATGCTTCCTAGAGGGGTGTCTAAGCCAAGGCTAGGAGGTGGGAAGGAGGGGTGAATTGTGAGCTCTGCTGAGAGAGGAACCTTATCTAAGCAAGTGGCCTTTCTCTTCCTCCAACCCAGCTCTGGAGATCTTGAGACATGACCCAGAAGCATCAGTATGTATCTACGCAGCCCAGGCCCAGGACCACATCATGGCTAGCTGCTGGCGGAATTCTTGGCCACTGCCACATGGGGATTCATGGGTGTGTGACCCATCCAGTTCACACCGCTGGAGCTCCAGCTGTGAGAACCTACCCACGTCCCACCAGCGGCGCTCCTGGATCATGCAGGCACTGGGCTCCTGGAAGATGTCGATGTCTTTGAAGCAGTGACAGGCCAGACAGATCACTGTAAATACCACATGGTCAAGCTCTCCATCCGGACGGCTTCCTCATGAGAGATACCCCGGGCCCTTGTGTAGCCCTCACCATGACGAGCCAGTGAAAAGAGCATGACCTTCATTTGTTGATTCAGTTGACATTTACAGATGTGTGCGGGCTGTTTTGTTCACTTAGCATAACGGGTTGGGATACCAAGGCACAGAGGAGAAGCGGCTAGACCAAGGCCACCCAGGAGGTCTCCTGGACATCTCAGTTTCCCTTTCCCCAGTGACAAGAGCAGAAGGGGTGATGGTTTAGGTGGCTCTTGTGGAAAGGGAGAGAGAAAAGTCTCTCCCACCTATGGCATCGTGCATATTTGGGAGCCTTGGTCTCTGAGTCTCACCCTTGGGTCTTTGCCCAATAATTGCCCACCCCAACACAAAAATACCTGAAGACAGTTTTGCTGTTGCCACCTGAAGGTGTCAATGCTACTGACTTTTGGTAGGTAGGGAGCAGCTGTCGGGGCACACTGTTAAATTGCTTACAGTGTTCATGACAGCCCCCACATGGAAGTGCTCCAAAGTTCTAGGGCTGAGCTCAGCAGGGAGGCATGGAGACCGTGGCATCCAGAGGTTGTGTGTGTCAGCTGAGGTTCCAGAGAAGAGATTTCTCAAGGAGGTTTGGAAAGATAGTCACATTTGGGCATCTATGGGTAGACAGCGAGGTATGTGGGACCAAAGACCATCTTCAAAGTCACAGTGAGACGGAATCTAGAAAAAGAGGAGAGGGGCAAGGGCCAGGCCTAAGGCCATGGAAGCTGCACAAAGGAGATAGACTTCGTCCGGAGGGTAGTGGGGAGGTACGGTGGGGTGCAAAGAAGGGAGATATATGAGCAAATGCCAACTTTAGAAAACTTTCCTCGTGGGATGTAGGAGCCCTGGGCTCTGCTGGTGTGGCAGCTATTCTGAACAAGAATCTGTCACTAGTCAATAGTGGGAGCTTAGGAATAACCATGACCCAAGGAGTTGACCCAAGGAGTCTACCTGTAGGTAGGCATACATCTTGGGGCGATCGTCCCACAGGTCCATAGGGGCGTGTATGAAGATGTATGAGGTGAGGTGAAGTGGGGTGAGGTGAGGCAAGGAGTAGTTAGGCTGGGTATCCAGAACGGTAAACACCATGGAGTTTCCTGTGTAGTTATAGGTAATAGGGATGTACTTAGTTCCATTGGGGACCCCAAGCCTTGCGTTGAGTGAAAAAAGTGTGCTAAAATTTGTGTGCACAAGAGTTTTTTTTTGTTGGAGACTGGCTCTTGTTATGTAATCTAGGCGGTCTTGAATTTGTGATTTTCTCCTACTAAAACTCCTAAGTGCTAGGATTACAGACAGATGTTACCAGGCTTGGCTAAGAATTCACCTTTTGAGAACATTTTAAGAAAGACAAAACATCAGGTTTGGAGAGGGTGTGGAGTGTTCAGATACAAAAGGGAGCTTAGCAAACTCCTACCAGAAGCCAGGAGACTGGAAGCTAGGCAAGCTCTGCACGCGGATGGCGGTGGTGGAGCCTCCCTGTCAGGCCACGCCCCTGTCAGACCACGCCCCCCCACCAGCGGAACCCCAGAGGCACGGACAACGCGCAGCCCGGAGAGCATAGGGACGGGCACCTGGGCCGCCGCCGGAAGGAGCGGTACGCTTCTTGGCTCCTCCGGATTCAAGCGCTAGAGTCACGGGCTGCAATGGAGAATTCTGAGCCCGACCCTGCGGATGACGCTAACATGGACGCATTCCTGGAAAAGTTCCAGAGCCAACATTACCGCGGCGGCTTCCGCGAGGACCAGTGGGAGGAGGTGGGCGGTCCCGGGGGCTCCGCTGGGGTAGGAGTGTGGTCCTCGTGTCTTCATCGCTGCCAAAGGACGAGTGACTGCCTGTTGCTTGCCAGAAGCCTTGAGGTTTTGAGGGTCTAAGCTGTCAGTGTAGTTAAGACCACAGGGTTTGTCAGTCAGCTCTGTGACCCACCACCTCGTTTTCTGAGTTCTTTGAGCTGGGTTCCTCACTTGTAAAGTTGCTTTACCTGAAGCACTCTGTCACTTAAGGTTGGGGCAAAGATGAAAGGAGGTGGAGAAGGGTCAGGAACGCGAAAGCGCCCAGCTAAAGGTGATTACGACCACCCCTGGAGAGCTGAGAATTTAGAAGCCCAGTTTTCTGCCCTAGAAACTGGAGCCTGTATAGATCCAGCCAATCCTGAGGATTGGCAGATCATGATCAGTGAGAAAGACTTTGACGTTGCGTCCTGGGATTGGATCTCATTCAATAGACAATACTAATTATGTGCTTTATTCTATTAAAATCTAGGAATTTGACAAGATCCCCCTATTTATGAAGAAAGCACCATCAGAAATAGATCCCAAGGAGTTCCCCGACTTGGCTTGCCTTCAGTCAATTATTTATGACGATGAGCGATCTCCGGAAGGTACCTTACGTAACTAGTGTTTTCTTGAGTCTTTGCTGAGTCGAGGTGCAGTGTGAGTGAGATGGCTGGCTTGTCGCCTGTCGCTCCACACCGCACGTCCTTCTCCATGGTCATTACAGGCCTCAAAGGTCAGGCTCCAATAAAAAGCCAAATTGTCCCAAAGAATCAGGAGATATGTGTGATAAGTGCCAATAAATATACTACTGCCTTCGTGGGCACAACATGTTGGAGCACTGTGGGGGCAGGGGTGAGCTCACAGTGGGTCTGAAGTTGAAACTAAATCTTAATAGTTTTGTAGGTTGTTCCCAGAAAGAGGAGGGAAATTTGCATTTCAGTGAATGAAACAAAGGGAGTAGTATAATTTCCTCAAAACGATTCTTAAGCTCCTTCAAAAAATAGGACAACTCTCTGTCTCTCTCTCTGTCTCTCTGTCTCTCTGTGTGTGTGTGTGTGTGTGTGTGTGTGTGTGTGTGTGTATGTATGTGTACACACAGATGGAGGTCAGAGAACAGCTTTGTGGCATGACTTCTCCTTTACCTTTATGAATGTTTCTGAGATCAAACTCAGGTTGTCAGCCATCTCTTAGGTCAGTTCCCCCCCCCCCCCCAAACAGTATTCACAGCCAGGCAGTGGTGGCACACCACCCAGCACTCGGGAGGCAGAGCAGGTGAATCTCTGAGTTTGAGGCCAGCCTGGTCTACAGAGTGAATTCTAGCATAGCCAGAGCTACATATACCTGGAAATGATTGTAGCATAAACTTTGCATGACATTGTGTTTCTATGTTGATGTCCACTTTATCATACCATTAATTTGAATTTTTATTTCTCTGTTGGTCCCATTTCTTTCATTTATCATATGTGTCAGTTTGCCCTCCTCTTATGGTGCTAAAAGAGTGACCAAAATGAGCTTGGGGGAGAAAGGGCTTATTTTAGCTTATAGGTTACAGCCAGTCCGTCACTGAAGGAATTGAACTCAAGAGCAGGAACTTAGAGGCAGGAACTGAGACAGAGACCATGGAGGAATGCTGCTCACTGCCTTGCTGCCCTTACTGTGTTCAGCTTTTTATACAACCCAGAACCACCTGCCAGGAGTAGTATTGCCCACAGTGTAATGGCCCCTTCCACAGCAATCATTAATCAAGAAAATGCCTAAGACAGGCCAATCTGATGGAGCCATTTTTTTTTATTCAATGCTTCCTCTTCCCTGAGGACCCTAGCTTGCATCAAGATGCCAACAACCCAGCCTGCACAGTATTACATTACTTCATGGTTCAGATTTTCAGTGAGCTTTCTAAAGGTGTGACATGATACTTATTTCCTTCTCTTTGCAGATCAAGCCAAGACCTATAAGGATGAAGGCAATGATTACTTTAAAGAAAAAGACTATAAGAAAGCCGTGGTTTCCTACAGTGAAGGATTAAAGAAGAAGTGTGTAGACCCTGATTTGAATGCTGTCCTTTATACCAACCGGGCGGCAGCACAGTACTATCTGGGTAAGCACTAATTATGACGCAGCTCCTTTTCCTTTATGTGTGTGTATATGTATGTGGGTGAGTGTGCATTGCAGGGTAGAGGTAACCTCGGATGCCATTCTCAGGTGCCATCTACCTTGTTTTTTGAGACAGAGCTTTCTGAGAAAGGCAGGCTGGCTGGCCAGCAAGCCCTATGAATCCATTTGTCTCCACTACTTCTTCTCCCAGCGTGGAATCAAAAGCACATGCTATCACAGGGAGCATTCTTAGTGTGCTAGGGATTGTGTTCCAGTCCTCATTTACTTAGGGGTTGAAGAGATATGTATCTCAGTAGTTAAGAGCACTGGCTCTGCTTCCAGAAAACCTCAAGTTCAGGTCCCAAGTACCCACATCAGGTGCTCACAGCTGCTTGTGCACAGGGACAACTCAGTTGCAGGGGGCATCAGACATCTTCTGATGTCCATGAGCACACACACACACACACACACACACACACACACGTGCCTGTCTGTCTGGCATTCATGTGCGTGTACACACACACACACACACACACACACAAAATTTTAAAAAAGAAAACAGGAAGAAAGACTTTACACCAGAAGTGGTGCCTTATGCCTCTCATCTTGGAATTTGAGAGGCAGATGCAGGTGGAGCTAGGAAATTTCTTAAATTCTGTGTACTATTTTCTTTTTCTTCCTTCCTTCCTTCCTTCCTTCCTTCCTTCCTTCCTTCCTTCCTTTTCTGATTTTTATTTTTTTTCAAGACAGGGTTTCTCTGTGTAGCCCTGGCTGTAATGGAACTCGTTTTGTAGACCAGGCTGGGTAGTAACATTTCATTTGTATTTTAATAAATAAAGCTTGCCTGAAGATCAGAGAGTAAAGCAGCCCCACTGGTCAGTTACAGACCAGGCAGTGGTAACACCTTTAATTCCAGTAGCCACACTAGTTGCCATAGAAACTGGCGGTGCATACCTTTAATCCCAGTGGTGCATGCCTCTAATCCCAGCCCTAGAGAGGATTATAAAATAGGAGGAGACAACTCTCAGTCTCATTCTGAGGATTCCTGAAGGCAGAATCACCATTTTTGAACTGAAGTCGAGGTAAGAGCCAGTGGCTAATTTGCTTTTTGTATCTTTAGGTTGAACCTCAATATCTATCCCTGAGTTTTTTTAATCATGCTTCAAGGCTGTCCTCAAACTCACAGAGATCCACCCACCTGCTCTGTCTCCTGAGTGCTGGGATTAAAGGCGTGGGCTGCCACTGCTAGGCCTGTGTACTGCTGAGGGCTCTATGCTTAGTTTTCCTTTACTGGATCTCACTGTGCCTGGGGGTGAGGGGACTGCAGTCCTGAAAACCTGTTTTTGTGTCTGCCTAGGATAAACTTCCATTCACTCCACAGGCTTGGAGCGGGCTGGGTTCTGGCAGTGGAGAGTACCGCGTTTGGAAATCTGCTGGTCCTTCAGTCTGCCTCTGCCCCCCTTGCAGAGGGCCTGGTGCCCGCGACACTGATCCTGATGGTCGTTCCTTCTGTGGTGTGGCTTTCCCTCTGCTTTCTGTTGTCAAGTCTGTCCCTTTGCTTTCCAGCTTTCAAAGTGTATTCTGTGCTCTAAGCGCCTTTGTGAGTGTCTGACGTATAAATCTCAGCTTCCTGGGAGAGTGAGGCAGGAGGATCCCACGTTTGAGGTCAGCCTGGTGGTTTCATGGAACCCTGTCTCAGATCTCAGTACCAGAGGGAAGTAGTGGAGCTCGCTGTTCGCGCCATTCCTTACATGTTACTCAGGTATTTTTGAGAATGATTTCCAGAAGAAAACTTGTTTCAAGGAGTGTGCTAATTTATTCTCTAATTAGCTGGACACTGTTCTTTTTCATATCCTCACCTATTTCACGCTGACTTTGGTTTCCCAGCCACTAGTGACAATGGCATCTTTTCACGTGCTTGTTAGCATTTCAGATTCGTCCAGCCTGCCTGATCCTGTGAATTTTTTAGGACTTGATGAGCATAGCTATATTTTTCCAGAAATATGTTCAGTTGTGATTTCTCGACAGTTGTGCAAAAATGTCTTTGTCAATGCCATGATATTTTGGAAACATTTTGATCTTAAAATTTGTCCTTTTTTACATATTGACATTTTGTTAGGCAATTTTCGCTCTGCTCTCAGTGATGTGCTGGCTGCCAGGAAGCTAAAGCCCAGCCACCTGAAGGCCATAGTAAGAGGTGAGTCTCCCTGAGCTGGGGTGGTCATCACTGTGGAAAAGCTGGCCGTCTGCACCAGAAACTGCCGCTGAAAGCTTTGTTCCTGAGGTGCTGGGGACTGGGGGAGTTGCCACAATCCTGCAGTCTCGAGGTGACGTTCCTTGCTGCCCCTCGGCACTGCATGCCTCTCGGCACTCCTAGAAGGCTCTGCCCTTTGTGCTGTATTTGTATGAAATTGAAACTCATTTTAAATTAGTAAAAAATAAAATTAATTAAGAAACAGCACATTCTGATTTTCTCCCCAGTTTTGCCTATTGAAGAGCAAGATAGTCAAATGCCTTGTTAAAATGAATGAAAAGATACATTCTGGGGGCCTTTGCAGAGAACACTAGTGCTGGACTGTCCCCTCCTTGTTTCTGTCCTGTGGTCTGATCTTCATAATAACAGTGCTTTATTCCTTTATTCTTTGGCTCCTCTCTGAGCTTAGGGTGCTGTAGTCTTTAGTCTTCATGTATTGAACCTCCCTCCTTGCCTTGAGCCAGCTTGAACTGCGTTATCCTTCTTTAGATGTTCATGGCTGGTGGGTGGGAAGTAGGTCCTTGTCCCTTGGCCACAGGACAGAGGCCCTGAGTAAGCACTGGCCAGTAGAATTAGTGTCATTGACTCATTGTCAGCCTCACCTTACAGGATGATCTTGGCGAGGCATATGCTCTTGATGTGAGTTTGCTCATTTCTGGATGATAAAGATAGAGACTCAAACAAACAAACAAACAAACAAACAAACAAATGTATTAGAGAAATATTTTGGAACTGGAATCAAGGTATGTAGCGTAGTGGTAGAGCACTTCCCTAACATGCACAAGGTGCCTCAGATTTCATCCCAGAATGCAAACCAAACAACCCCCAAAAGGGGCCAGCTTAAACAAACGGCTCCATAAAACAGGAAAGTTAGAAGTGCTTGGGCTTTGGTGTTGATTGGCAGCTACAGAAATTCTGCTTTGTAGTAAATGTTCTCTGGGGGCTGGGGAGATGGCTCAGCGGTTGGGAGAACATTTACTTCTACGGGGCACCTTTCTCAGTTCCCAGTGGCTCACAGCTGTCTGAGCCTCTAGCTCCAGGGCTAGCCAACATTTCTAGCCTCTTCAGGCAGGCACTGTTGTGAACATGCCTACATATAAACACAAACGCACATACACATGCACACACACACATATACACACACACACACACTGTGAACATGCCTACATATAAACACAAACGCATGCACACACACACATACATATACACATACAATTAAAAATAAATCTTAAAAAAAATACACATCTGAGATTCGCAGATGAGGAACCTGAGGCTCAGACATGACCCTTGTTCAAGGCCTAGCAGGTGAATGACAGCCATTTTCTAGCCCAGCTCTGTCTGGTTCCAGAGCCTGTGTTCTTTGCCATGAGCTGCTGCATTTTAGGGTTCTTTGTACCAGGAAGACTTAGAAGTTTTTAACTAAATGGGGATGAGAGCAGTTTCACAGGTCCTTTCCTTGTCTAGGAACTGAACTGCAAAGAGCTGCATCCTGCCTCCCCTCCTGGGGCTGGCTGGTGCCGCGGGGAAGGAGGGTTTGTTCAAGGTGTGTCTGTTGTTCCTAGATCTCAGGACTCTGGTTTCTGCAGGTGCCATGTGCCATCTTGAACTGAACCACTTTGCTGAGGCTGTGAACTGGTGTGATGAGGGGCTACAGATTGATGCCAAAGAGAAGAAACTTCTAGAAGTGAGGGCGAAAGCAGACAAGCTGAAGGTTGGTGACTGTCTTTACATGCCTCAGATTGTCTCAAGTCACTGTGGGAGTGTCTGGTGTGTGTGCTAGCCGTCTAGTGCTGTCTGACTCTACCCTGCCAAGAGCAGGGAGCAAATGGGGATTCCAGCAGGCAGAGCTTGCTGAGAGATGATGACTGAGCTGGAGTTTACTTGGCTCAGTGACGCTGAGAAAGAAGAATATTCCAGGCAAGAGCCCTAGGAGGGATACGTCAACAAATCTGAGTTTGAATACTACTTTGTCACTGCTGAAATGCATTGGACAAGTTCCTAGTGTTTCTCGGTCCAAGCTTTGAAAATGGAGAGTATAATATATACCTTGAGTGTTTTAATGAAGATGAAATGAGCTAAGCGGTTTTCACATTCTCAAGAGAGTTAGAAAGAAAACCAGATAATGCACGCAGAGACCCCATGGTCTGCAAAGCCTACAATACTTGCTTTCCTCCCTTTGTAGCAGATGTTGGCAGATTCCTGTCAACCGCAAGCCCAGGAGTGAAAGCAGGAGCTACTGGTGTTGGACAGACTGGGGTGGGGGTGGGGGTAAGCGGGAAAGAGAATCTGAATTTTCTTCCTGCCAGACTGAGTAGAATGGTGGAGTCTTTCTCTCATAGGTTATAACTGTGCAGAGGACAGAGCCTGTGAATTTTTGACATGGGTTCTTCAGCCACACCAGATAAGTTAGGGTTCCCATGCAGTACTTGTATACTCCATCGGGATCCCTGAATGGGAATGCCCTTTCTCCTTTATTGGTGGCATCTTCCTCATCTCCCTAAGCCCACTTGGGGGCAGAATCAGTCCTGCAGGCTGGAGGAAGATGGAGGAAGAGTTCCCTAGAGCTGACGGCATCTGAATTTTATTTCCAGAGAATGAAAGAGAGGGATCTGAGGAAAGCAAGGCTGAAAGAAAAGAAGGAACAGAGTCAAAACGAGGCTCTGCTCCAGGCCATCAAGGTGAGTTCTCAAGCCAAAGGCCCCAAGTGTATGAAGTCCCCTGGTTGTGAGAAGCCTGCCGGGGACCTATGTGGGATGTACTTCTGTATATTTGTTGCTTTTATTGGTTGATAAATAAAGGTGTTTTGGCCAGTGGCTTAGCAGAGTAAAGCCAGGCAGAAAATTCGAACAGATATAGAAAGAAGGCAGAGTCAAAGATGCCAAAGGAGACAGATGCTGGAACCTTATCTGTAAGCCACAGCCTCCTGGCAATGCATAGATTAATAGAAATGGGTTAATTTAAGATGTAAGAGCTAGCTAGGAATACGCATAAGCTATTGGCCAAACAATGTTACAATTAATGTAGTTTTTGTGTTATTATGTGTCTGGGCAGCTGGGAAATGAAAGGCAGTCTTTGGCTACAGGGGACCTTTCTTGGGATGCTTTTTCTTCACACTTGTGCTTAGTCAGACTACCATGTTCGATTAGTTCTGCTCCTGCCTTTGCTGGTCTCAGCAGCATACTGAGTGCATGCTCTGGGCATTTTCACAGCAGCCATCTGGAAAAGGCTTTCTTGTTTGTTTATTTGTTTGATTTTTAATTGAGCTATACATTTTACCTACTTCCCTTCCTCCCTCCCCTCTCCCCTTCCAGCCTTGGGGAAGGCTTTCTTGTTGTTTTATTTTTAATTGAGCTATACATTTCTCCACTCCCTTTCCTCCCCTCTCCCCTTCCAGCCTTGGGGAAGGCTTTCTTGTTCCTGGTTTACTAGTCTTGGGTGAGAAAATCTCATGCAGCTCATGGGTGTCAGAGCCTGGTCCTTGCTCTTTACTATAACTTATATTACAACCCGAGAAAGCCGCAGTTTTAGAATGTCACTAACTAATGATGATAAAATCCTCCCTGTGCTGCATTCTGAAGTGAGTGTAGTCTAAGAGACCTAGTGGCCAAACCAGTTAGTGCTTGGTTCTTACATGAAGTGGATGTGTCTGACCCACATGGTCTCTCATCCTTGACACCTGTCTAGTCTCCCATTTGATCTTGCTCTGCCCTTACAAGGGAGATGGTGCCTCCTGGGTGAGGTCATAGTTTCATTCTGTGTTCACTGACATTATGTAGCCATTTATTCCAGTTATTAACTTTGAGAAATTAACACTGCTAAATTTAGTGTACCCCACTTCTCTCTCCCAACCAGCAATCTGTTAACACATATTAACAAGTTAAATATGGGGGCTGGAAAGATGGATGGCTCAATGATCAAGACTCCGGGCTGCTCTTCCAGAGGACCCAGGTCCATCCCCAGTATCCACATGGCAGCTTATAGCTGTCTGTCTATAACTCCCAATTCCAGGGAAGCTGACACTCTCACACAGACGTATATACAGATAAAACACTACCTAAATATAAATCTTTAAAAACAAACAAACTAGGCTGGGCATGTGGCATATGCTTTTGATCCCAGCACTAGGGAGCAGATGACAGGAGGACCAGAAAGTCGAGGCCAGCTCCGGTTACATGAGACTGTCTTGAAAAGAAAAGAACAGGTTTTGCCAACTCCTACTGTTCTTGTGGAAGCTTCACTCCAGCCCCTGGCATCCATATATCCAAAGAGTCTTGAATGTTCCTATGGAAGCTCCATCCTAAGCCCCCTCCACCATCTCTCTAAACCCTGCTGCATCTCAGAAAGATCACCACATGATGACCCTTCCCCCAGAGATGCTCACGAACATTACCACTAGGTATTTAAACTGCCCCCCAGAAAACAGACATATAGTTTTTTGGTCTTCCTTTCCTGTCTCCTCTTTGGGGGGCTGGAAAATCATCCAGGAGTGTTGTATCCATTAAACCTGGGCTTTTTCTAATTTGGTTTGATTTGGTCTGATTTAGATTGTTGTGTTGGTGGAGAGCCTTATCAGGGAGTAGAAACTTTTTACCCACCTTAAAGGATATTACCATAACTAATTTTGATTAGCGGGCCCTCGGGAAGCTCATAGGACTACTGTGTATTTCAGTGATGTGTGTTTCCATCTTCCTACATGATAAGGTAGTTTGTGCCTTTCTTTTTGTCTTAATCCAGGCTAGGAATATCAGGCTTGTCTCAGAAGCAGTGGGTAAGGATGAAGATTCAGCCTCCAATCGTCCAACTGAGATCTTCCTGGATGGGCTCAGCTCTGAGAACCCTTGCGGAGCCAGGCTGAGCCTGGATACTCAAGGCAGGCTGAGCTGGCCCGTGCTGTTCCTGTATCCAGAGTATGCGCAGTCCGACTTCATCTCTGCTTTCCATGAGGACTCCAGGTGCGTACTCTAGCAGCTTTCCACTCCTGCTCGTGTGCGCCTCCTGCTGACTGCCCGGAGACAAGCGGGCTTCTGCTGAGTAGGAAAGAGTAATTTAGAGGTTATCCCCAGCAGGTTGACAGGCCTCTTTATTGTGAATCTGTTTACTAGCTGGCCACACAGGTCTTGCCTTGTCACTGTCTGGGTAGGTAGTTCATCCGTATAACTTGTGTGTGTTTACTAGAAAAGATATAGATTGCACCATTTAACTTGTGATTTCAAGTGAAATGCTTAGAAAGTTAATGCTTAGAGAGATACGTCCTAGACAAATGGTACACCCTCATATTTTGGCACTGCTGTCAGTGTGAGTTAAGCCTGAGTGTCATCCCTTAGACATTGCCTTTCTCTCTGAATTGGTGTCCAGGGACTGGTGTGGGAATGTAGATGGAACACTGATACCCAGAAAGCACATCTTCCTCTCTTCTTAGGTTTATCGACCATCTCATGGCGATGTTTAGTGAAGCACCCTGCTGGGACTCAGAGCAGAAATATCACCCAGATAATTTGGAGGTAAGAAAGTTCTATTTCATTCCCCTGAGGGATTTTGGGAGATTGTATACAGAAATTGAGTGTTTTAAAGTGTTGTGTGATTTGCCATAGCACATATGGAGGTCAGTGGATGACTTTTGGGTCAGTCCCCTACCTCAGCCTGACCTGTGTGTGCGCTAGGGTTATGACTGCAATTCCACATCCAGCTGACCTTAGTGTTCTTTAGTCTGTTCCCCTCTGTCACTAGCACTGGCACCTTCCTCTGTAGAGCCCTCAGCCCCATGTTGGGCCTCCCCCTCAGCATGGCAGACTCTGATTTCCTGAATGGCTCAGCCACCCTTCCTCCTGTTCAGCCTCTAGCCCACAAAAAGGTCATCCTAGCTGGGTTTAGTGGCATTGCCCTGTAATCCCAGCCTCATGGGAAGCTGAGGTGGGAGTCCAGCCTGGACTAACAAGGAGTTTAGAGTTTAGGGTAACTAACTTTTTTAAACAATAAAAAAGGAGGCTGTGACTCAGTGGTTGGGCACTTGCCTAGCACGTGTGGGTCCCTGGGTTCTACCCTTGGTACTGCAATAGCAACAAGAGAACAAAGACAACAGGCCGTTCTCTGCCATAGCTAGTTGTCATCTTTCATCTGCTGGGGGCCTGAGAACCCCCCATTGTTTGTTCCACCCCATATGTGACATTGTTTTCACTTCTCTTGGGTGCCACCTTGCTGCCCTAGGCTACCTGGCTTCCAAGGAAGCCTTTCATCGTGCCCAGGCTGGCTGGCTCCGGCATGAGTGCCTCCCTGTCCTGCTTGAGCTCTGACGTGCCCCCTGTGAGATGGCCTCTCACTGCTCTGGTCTCAGTGCCCTGCATACACACCCTTCTCGCCTGCTCTGGCTCTTTATTTCGGGTTACTGTGGCTTTCTCCTCCCCACCTCCATGGCACTGGGACTAAACTGAAGGCTGCATGGGTCTTTTACTGCCTGTGTGACATGAGGAGCTGCTCCCCTTCCTTCAGCTGTGGAGAACGCAGTCTTCTGGGTAGCCCAGCAGGGGCTGAGCTGTGCACCTGAGCCTGTAGCAGGGGCCGAGCTGTGCACCTGAGCCTGTGGTCCTGTGGAGGAGGCAGGTATTCCACTTGTAGCAGTTGCTATCCCAACTTCTCAGAATTGCTGCGGCATGTGTAGGGCAGCTTACGCCCGTTTGTCTCTGACTCTCTTCCTGGTTAATCTCGTAGGTCTACTTCGAGGATGAGGAAAGGGCAGAGCTATACCAGGTGTCCCCTGGGAGCACTCTGTTGCAGGTGTTGCAGCACCCCAGGTGAGCCCCTCCTTGGGATGATCGGAAATGGGCAGACCCTTCCCGGGGTCTAGTTAGTTCCTCTGCTCACTGACACACAGCAGTCCCAGAAGGCAGCCAGTGGGACTGACCGGCCTGGCCCATTAAGCCAAGCCATTGGCCAAGGAGGTTGAAGAACAGTGACAGCCTACGCCAGGGGAAGTGAGTGGCCTGGTCTCAGAATGAAAAAGCTGCTTGGCTTTTACAGCACAAGGCAGCTGGGGTAGCTTCCGTTTTCTGATTGCACTTGTCTCCTGGCACCGTTACATGGAAAGAGCATTGCAGACACCTCTGTTCCCTGTCTGTGTGACCCTGAGCACATTCTGTCTCGCTGGCTTGTCCTTCACTGGCAGGATGGGGACACGGTTCTAGGCTTTCAAGTAAGGAAGCAAGCCAGGGTCAGAGTGCCCTGTCCTGTAGACATGGTGCAGTCTGCTGGGGGAGGATGTCTTTGTTATCAGCAATGGCAGCAAGCAGTATCCACTGTGACTTCTCAGCAGCATCTGTAGAATACCCAGGGGGTTAACAAGTTCACTCCTGGAGACATTTGCTTGTTGGGGTACAGACTGTAACCTCAAGGTAGTAGGAACCTGGCTCACCCCCATTACTCACAGACTAGCTAGTGAATGAACTGATAGCTTGTTTTGTGGTTTTCCATGTTTTGTCCCTGTGTGTCTGATGTCAGAGGGCCCATCTAGAGGCTGGGGTTCAGTTTTAAGGGGAGACTGTCATGGTGTCCGCAGACAAAGCAATGGGCTAAGTTGTATTTTAATGTTTCTGTACATCGAAAGGTTCACCTTGAGTGCGGTTGGGAAGGTTCATGGCTAATGGGGAGTATAACTCAGCTAACCACTCTGTCATGCTCCCTGCAGGTACTCTGTGAAAACCCTCACTCCAGCATTCCTGATCTGTGTGGCCTCCTCTTCTTTCCGTAAGAGTTATCTTCAGGGGAAAAGGGTGCACAGGTAAAGTGGGAGCCAGACCCTGGGGTCTCCTCCCTCAGCTTCCTCTGCCTGGAGTATACACACTTGGATCAGACACAGACCTAGAGTCCAGCACTTCTCTATCCCCAGGGACAGTGGTTCCTAGCCTCATGCTGGGGAGAAGCTGCTGGCCTCTCTGAACCTCAGCCTGTCTGGCTGAGTGCCAGGCTCCAGCTGAGCCTCACCCTCCTCAGATTCACAGCTCCTTGGAGTCCATCTCTGAAGGAGCGTCTGCTGTGGTTGCCAGACTAGCTGGCCTTGGTGACTTCCTGGCCTGTAGACTGGCTCATGGCACATTGACAGCCTTAACCTCTGTGGCATCAGGCACACACGGAAGGCACTCTCCAAGGCAGTAACCAACCCTGCATAGTATTCTAAGGCATAGGGCTGAGACTGGTCCAGTTTTTCACCAGAATGGAGAACTATAAGGATGCTGTGAATGCCATGAGGTTAATGGAGCCATGAAGCCACATCCTGTTTCTGCATTAATGACTACAAACTGGGATCCTTGGGATGTCTCAGAAGTCTACCTGTTCCCCTGACCTCCCAGTGTGAGAACTGCAACAGACCAGACAGCGGTCCGAGTGCTTCCCAATTCCTCAGCTCCAGTCTCGCTCCTGCTCAGCAGAAGAATGCTGGGTTAGCGTGTGCACCACTGTGCCTGCTCGGATTTCATACCTCTTAATCTGGAAAGTCTGTCTGCTGTGGATGGTTTTTGTCTTGGGCTGTTCATCCTAGAGACTCTGTACTCTTACCTCAAGCCAAGTGGCTTCCTGCAATGCCCGCCCCATCACCCAAGGGGAGCAAGGGCTATGAGCAGATGTGACTATGAGCTGGAGGAGCCAGTGGACAGTGGATGGCAAGTAGGCTTGTGTTCTTTTCCCTCTACTCTGAGGCCCCATTTCTCAGAAGCATTGCCTTCAGCCTGGGTGTCTGAGCAAAGTTCAAACAGCTGACCTAAAGCCATGGATTGTAAAGTGAAGGGCAAATGTTTTTTGTAGTAAATACTGAGATCTGGGGGGGGTGTTTGTTACCATAGCAAAACTGACTAATACATCATTAAACTGAAACCAGCTGGTATCCTTCAGATGGGCTGATTCGGGTCTTGTGTTATATGCATCCTTATTTCTGGAAGAGAAATTGTCTGGAATATTTAGGGAGACCAATGCAGCTTTCTGTCCCAGGGCAGGTTTCTGCAAATCTAGCCTCTCTTCTCCCCTGGTTTTGGAAACACTAGACAGCCTCTCCTCAGCTAGACTGTCCCCCAACTTTCTTTGTAAGAACTCAGAAGTCTATGTAAGGGGCCTAATGGTTGGTAACAGACCAGCAGGCATTGCAGGATCCCAGGAGCAGCCATTTCTAGCCACCTCACTGTCATGGGCAAATGACATTCCACTGTGCCGTCCTGCTGCCTGCTTAGAGATATGACCCGGCTGAGGCTGCGGCGAGGCGATGGGTGAAATGCACCTGGGAGACGCTCTTCTGGAGCCTTCAATCCTCAGACCCTGCCCTCCCCTCAGCCAGCCTCTGCCGTGCCTCTAGTCCTTGACCCTCTGGAATCCAACCCAACTTACAGAAGAGTTTCCTGGGGCCTGTGGTTCCAGTGGGTTAGAATCCCAGACCATGGTGGGGATCATGGCGGCAGGCAGGCAGGCAGGTATGGTGCTGGAGCAGTAGCTGAGAGCTCACACCTTGAGACAAGACAGAGAAAGAGGTAACAGAATAGCTGGGCTTTTGAAACCTCAAAGCCCACCCCAGCGACACATCTTCAACAGGGCTACACCTCCTAATCCTTCCCAAACAGATTTTACAACTAAGGACCAAGCATTCAAATACTGAGCCCTGTGGTGGCCATTCTCATTCAAAACACCACATGGAGAACAGGCACCAGGAGCTGCATTGTTACACCAGGGCCTGTCTGCTGCTTGAAGCCCCTTTCAGCTGTAAAATGCTTTATCTTACCCTTGGCATTGCTTGCAACCTGTGCATTTGAGGCCTCAGCCCAGGAGTGACTTGTTCTTAAGGAATAGCTCTTGTCAAATGTGCTGTTTGGGGCACATATACACAGACAGGCTCAGCGATTCACAATTGGGTGATTCTGTATGACATCATTCAGGTGACATAACATGGTGGGTGCTGCTGGCATTCAGAAGGCTGAGGCCAGGTGTGTCTTGATTTCCTATGGTGCGTGCCACAAAAGGAATGATCTAACCTAAACTGTCGGTGATGGAGGTGGAGAAATGTTCACTAAACCAGAAAGAAAAAGATGGTTTTTGGAAAACAGTCTTCCTATGAAGCCTGAGGAGAATGGTGGGGATCTGTGAAGGAACTGCTTCCTAGCAAGACATGGGCTAGAACCTCATCCTGTGCCCCACTGGCCACCATACCCATCCTGGAGAATACAGCAGGAGACTCAAACCTTACCTGCCTGGTTTTATTATTGTTTTTGGTGTGTGCATATGCATGTGAGGGGGCAGGGTGGGGAGGTGGAGGCAAGAGACTCACAGAGGAGGTGGGGTGACGATAAGGCTGAGGCATGTGCTTCCCCATCTGCTCCCCGATTTTACTGGAGAGCCCTTTCCCACCTTGTCCCTGACTCTCCAGAACCAGGGTAGAGAAAGGGTGCCCAACTTATGTCTAGGTGCCTCTGTGGGTGTGGGTAACAGCTAGAGAAATGAAGAGAGGGATGAAGCCCCCCAAACACTGCTAGCAAACACACAGACACTGGCCATGAAGGCTACCTACATGGGCATTCTGGTGCTAATTGCACTGGATTCTCTTAACCGAGCCTGTGGTGTCAGTGTGGAGCAGGAAGCAGTGTCGGGGCCAGGGTTTGAACCCACACCTTCCCCAGCACCTTCCTCTCCTGCGTCCTCTTGTCTCCTTGCATTACAGCATTTGTCCTGTGTCCATACTGGAGAACATGAGGGCCTCTCACCTAGGGCTCATGCCGTCCAGTGGATGTAGTAACTCTGACCCCCGGGGTTGGCAAGTGCTTTAAGAAAGAGAAGTAGACACACCGGCAAGCCTGTCCTCCCCCTGAGCCCTCTGAGGCTCCACTTCCCCTCTGCACTCCTGGTGTGGCGTTCGTGCCCTCTGCGAGCTTCGCCCTCACCACTGTGCAACTTGCTTTCTTTTCTGTAGTCTTCAGTGCCTGTTTGTCCTGACTACAGCTTGGCCATAAGGAGCAGTAGCCAAGGGTCTCAGCCCTGGAGCCAGGCTGCTACCTCCCAGTTCCAGCCTTACGCTCCCCAGGGAGGCCTTGGGTACCACTTGACCTAACTTGTCTGTTCTTCAGTTTCCTTATCCGCTATGGCGGCAGGTTCTGTGAGGATGGAACAAGCTAACCTGGAGAAGCCCAAGGGACACAGCTTATTTCACAACAAGGGTTGACCTGTGACTCTTTATCGCCCAACCTTCCTGTGCTCTCTGCTTCAGACATTTGCACATTCTGTTCCCTTTTCCTGGACTACTTGGACCCATCCTTAGTACCGCCTCCAGGCAGGCCTCCCTCCCTGGTCCCTGGGCTCAGTACTGTGTGGCTGTGCACCGTCACCATCACTGCCCTTCGCACACGGCACAGAACTTACCCGGTTCATCCCACCTTGTGGACTTCATCTAGGACCCAGGCTGTACTTGGGTACTGCCAGGGCCTGGCATTGAACCCACTCAGCATCCCAATGATTCACAAGCAGCCATGGGCTTGTGACCTCCAGAAAAGGGTGACTCACTGTGAACAGGTCTAGCACCTGTGGAGACTTATAAAGCTGAAGGAGGTGGACAGTCCAAGCAGAGCCAAGGTCCCTTGAGGGAGCATCTGCAGGGCAGCACCTGCTAGCCTGACTCCAGAGAAAGAACAGACACCTACTGAGCACCTGGGCCAGGCCAGCAGCACTCTAGGGGCTTGGTGCACCGGCTCCCCAAATCTCTCCACGCCTCTAGGCAGCAGGCAGTGTATAAAGATGGCATGGACAGCTTAAGCAACCATCCCAAAGTCAACTAGCCAATGAAAAGTAGGACAGGACTTGAACTCAGGACCCTCTTGAGGCCTTCAGAGATAGCAAGACTGTAAAGACTGGGCCTGCCTCCTGGCTTGCCATGGGCCCAGGGGCCTTTGCATCTCTTGCTCCATGCTTATGGTACAGTGTTGGCAGTCGCTGGGCCGTGCAGCATTCCCAACCTCCCAGCTTAGGAGAATGTGCTCTCTTCAGAACCCCCAGCCAGAGCCTGCAGCCACAGAACTCCGTCAGTAGGGCCCCCAGTCCTCTTCCATTCTGCCTTCTCCTTTAGCAGCAGACAGTTCTGTGGCCAGAGATGTGCCCTGGCTCAGCTGGTATCTCCGCTCCAGGGTTTACAAGGCTGATGTGAAAATGTCAGCTTTCTGTGCTCTTCCTGGGGATTCTGAGAATTGCTTCAGGCTCATTCAGGTGGCTGAGAGAATTCAGTTCACCGAGGTAGAACTGAGGCGCCCCTTGCCTCACTAGTCCTCAGCTGGAGCTGTCTTTAGCTTCTGGAAGCCTCTCTCCGGTTCCTGGGTCTCAGTGACTAACTGCTCCTCTGTGGCCTGACACGTTCTGTGTTTCATGCCTGGTTTCCCCTGCTACATGTGACACTCCAACCAGAGGAAACCCTATGCTTTTAAGATCTGTGTGATTAAACTGTGCACATTTAGATAATCTTGTTTTAAGGTACACAGTACTTTCTAAAATATTTTAAATTTAAATTGGCACATAGTAACTGGAAATTCTTGGTGTAGTGTGACATTTCTATCCATGTATGTACTGTGTAATGACAGTCACATATACATTACTTTGTTGGAAACATTGAAAATCCTCTCTACTGGTCATTTTCAAAATAGGCAGTGAAGCACTTGATTCAACCAAAGTTGTCCTCCTGTGCTATAGAACTTTAAAGGGACTCCCCCTATTCAGCTGTGTGTCAGTCATCCTTCCTATCCTCCCTGTTCTCTGGTACCATTCCCAGTGCACCATTTACGCTGGTAGCCACTGTCCTGTTCTTCATGTCTTTAAAATACACCTTACTTCCACAAAAAGCATGACCATGCCTGGCTTACAGCCTGTTTCTGAGGGGAGCCCTAACAGCAGCATCTGCCCTTGCAAATGGGATGCGTGGTTGCCATTACCTGGTGTGTGCCCCCTCTGCACCTTGCTGACCTTGCAGTGTGCATTAGCCAAGGGCAACTAAGCTCAACCCTGGGAGCTTGTTAGCCGCCTGGCAAGCCACTGGCTTGACAACTGGGGACTCGGTCCCTCACTAGGATTCTGCGGGAACATGGGAAGTATAAACATGTCACCCTTTTCTGCTGGTTCATTGTGTGTGCCCCCCACTTATATGCGAAGTATCACCTAATGTAAGGTCAGTCGCTACTTACCATGTACCTGCAAAGGCCCAGGCACTGTCCCCATTTTACCCACACGAAAGTTGAGGTACTGAGGCTCTAAGGAAGTCTCCTTCAAAGTCATAGAGCTATTAAGTGTATCATGTATCCTTAGTGTCTCCAGTCTGGATTCTCACACTACAATGTAAACCATTGTTTAATATTAGATAAAGTACCTTGTTTGTTTTAATGTTACTTAAGCTTGCAATAACACTTAAAATTATTTCCCATCCTTTCCCCAATAAAACAAAACCATTGTAGCAAAACAATCCCCTAAAGAATACAGGCATCTTAATATAGAAATGGGCTACAGGAACTCTTAAGAGGCCTGGCATCCAAGCAGTTAAAAAAGGAGCAATTTCAACATATTTCTGCAAAGTTCCTTTATTGATGGCTCAGCAGGTGTTTCTTCCATTAGAACACAGAGTATTAATGGAGCCCTGATTTACATTCTAGGCTGATTTACATGATGGCTTTGTTATGTACCAGCCTTTGTCCCCAGCCAGTTGCCGCTACACCTCCCCAAGGAATGAACAGTGATAGTTCTGCCTGTACTGAATTATCCAGCCAACATCCCAGCCATCAGTTTATAGCAAGAGGTAAAATCCCTGGGCTCAGAAATGAGTAGGATGTGTTGTCTGGATGTCCCAAGTTGAAACATTCTGTTGGTGTGCCACTTGTTCGACTCTTCCCAGGATGGATACAAAGCTTCAACCCCGCCCCCAAAACAAGATCCAGATCTTAGGATAACGTTAGTGGCAGAGCCAAGCCTCCTGGGGGACTTCCTAAGTTATGGGAATGCTTCCTCGGGGAAGAGAAGGGTTTCTTGAGTGCACACTAAAGGTTAAGTGTTCCACACAAGTGACCCTGTCAACCCCATATCGCCCTATGAGGAGGCTACCATTCCTCTGAGCACCTTGCCAAGAATGATGTGTGCAAGGGACAATTTGTCTTAGGTCACAATCTCAGGAAGAGCGAAGTCTAGCATTATGCCTCTTCTCATCTCACCAAACCACACTGGCCCTGGCCACCAGAACACTAGTTTAGCAGTCCCATGAGTGCAACGCGGAAAACTCAAGGCTGGCCAAGGGTGGCACTGTGCTTGCATTTAACTCCTTGTGAGACAGAGAATGGGTACCAGTGGCAGCAGTTAAGAGCACTGGCAGCTGTTACAGAGGTCCTGAATTTAATTCCCAGCAACCACATGGTGACTCACAACCATCTGTAATGGGATCTGATTCCCTCTTCTGGTATGCATGAAGACAGAGCACTCATACATACATACATACATACACACACACACACACACACAATTTTAAAAAAACAAAAACCCCCAAACACAGGCAGCATTAGCCTGATGCCCCACTGAAATCAAAGAAATAACTGATAACATGGGTTTGGAGGCAGATGATCTTACTCCAGGCACTCTTGATGATTCGCACTACAACCAGAGTCCTAAGCCACGACCCCACTTAGAGAACCAGAAGCTCTGTAAGGGACCCAGGGACCCCAATGTGCAGTAAACTAAGAGCCTCTGCCAGGCAACCTGACCTATGCTTGCTCAAAGGCAAATTACATCTCATGCCACTTGATCAAAATACCCCAAAGAGACAACCCAAAGAGAGACTATTTGGGTTTCAGAGGGTTCAGTTCAGTCACATGGACCCATGCGCTTAGACGTAACAGCATGTGGCCAGAGGTGGCTGCCCACTTGACGCTGGCCAGAAGCACTAAGGGGATTGCGGATGCTTGGCTTCCTTTCTCTTTTCCCATCTCTGTCTAGCTACTGCTGTCCTGCAGTAACTCCACCCTCAAGCACACTGTCAAGTTTCCCAGGGCATCTATCTACCAAGCCCTAATAGCTTCCAGGACCTGCTTTGGAGCCCAGACACCTTTCTGCAATTTACCTTCCTTGGCAAGTTGGTTGGATTTAGAATCACCTAGATTTGTGAGGCCCGCCTCTGTATGTGTCTGGGAGAGCCTTTCTAGAGTGTTAGGCAGGGTGGGGAAGACCCTCCTCGAATATGGCACTATTCCATGGACGAGTGAGCTGCACATGTGGAGATCACAAGGGGCGCTGGGATGGAAAGCTCAGCTATGTTCCTCAGCTGGATGCTGGAGCAGTGAGTGGAGGTGGCCCTGCTGTGAAATGCTGCCCCTGCTCCCATTTTCCCACAGAACCTAGTCAGCTCTCAACCAGTCACTCCTGTTATGGCTCTGGAATTCAACTCAGAACCCAGGACAAGGTCATGGTGGTGGGGAGCGGGGTGTGGTGGGAGGATGGTCCTATTGCGCCTGAAGTCTGGGAGAAACAGTTTAAAGCACATTTTCCCAGCCCCCTGCCACCCTCCCCACCCCAGCAAGTGCGGGGGGACATGCTATTGTATGTACTGCTGAAACAGCTGCTATTTTTTAATTTATTATGTGTACAACATTCTGCATTCATGTATGCTTGCACACCAGAAGAGGGCATCAGATCTCATTACAGATGGTTGCGAGTCACCTGGTGGTTGCTGGGAATTGAACTTAAGATCTATGGAAGAGCAGCCAGTGATCTTAACCTCTGAGCCATCTCTCTAGCCCCCAAGATGCTATTTTTGTTTCAAATTAACACACAAAAAAGCTCATCCCAAAGCCTGACTTTACTCAATCAGTAGAACATTGTCTCAGTGCTGACGTGAACCCAGTAATGTCAAGTCTCTGGAGGTAGTGTGGGGCCATCAGGCAGTTAGGACTTCTTGGGAAGCTTGGAGGAATAAGGAACCAGATCCACATGTCTAGTGGGGTCAGTGAGCGCTCTGTGGTCCTTACAGACCTAACTCCATCTCCCATCTTCAAATGGGAACCCCAGGCCCCAGCAGGGAGCAGGCGAGTCAAATTACCAGTGAGTTAGCAGCAAGTGCCAGACTCTCTGGAGCTCTTGGTTCCTCAGCGGAGAAGGGCCCTGCTTTCTGGATCGAATGAAGTGCAAGGCATGTGTCAGACTGTGGGATGAGGTTAGGGAAGTGTGGTCCCCAGCTTCCAGTCATTCTGGTCTTACACCCAGAAATCAGCTTTTCAAGGGAGTGACGTAGGTCTCTTTCTCACCTGTCTAATGGAAGTGTCTACGTGCAAAATGATTGGCACATGGTAGATGGCCAGTCCAGAGGATCAGTCAATGATTAAATACGAACCATTCTAAGGAAGGAATGGGTACAGGGTTCCCTAGCATGTTCTCCCTTCCACGAGAAGCCAGAGAAGTGGAGGGAACTACAGTTGTACAGTGGACACCAAGCCCAGGGACGGGTGTAGTTGGGCACTTAGACAACACAAACACTAGCCAGTAGTTCCAGGATTCCCTCTTTGGTGAGGAATACCACCTCACCAGTGTTCTGGCACCAAACTTCAAAGTGGGCGGGGTCCTCCAGGGCCCTCTTGCCGGCAATGACCACATAGGGGTAGCCAAGCTTGTTGGCGTCTTTCAGTCGATTTCCGATGGTCAGGTGGGTCCTGTCATCCAGCAGGACCTCCCCTCGGAGCTGTGCCACCGCTTCGATGATGTCATCGTGTAAGCGCTCCACTATCTCTGTGGCCGCTGCCTCCTTACTGCCCTTCTTAGGGGGGATGAGGCAGACTTGGTAAGGAGCCAGGAGACCGGGCCAGCGGATGCAGTCTTCTGTAGAGAGGACTTCGATGGCAGCAGCCAAGATCCGAGTGACCCCCAAGCCATAGCACCCCATCTCCGCCAGTGAAGGGTCCCCGTGGGCATTGGTAAACTGGGCACTGAAAATGGAGGAGTACTTGGTACCGAGGTAGAATGTGTGCCCCACCTCGATGCCTTTGGTTTCTGTCAGTGGGCCCTGGCAGTCGGGGCAGACTTTTTGCGACAAGTCTAGTATCTCTGTGTTGGCTGAGAAGTGGCAGCTGGGACAGACCACAAGCCGGTCCTCTCCAATATCCACTGGCAGCTGGAATTCGTGGGACAATGTGCCCCCAATGCTTCCCACAGCTGCCCTGGCTTTCGTCCATCGTAACCCCAGCCTATCAAACAGTCTGCAGTAAGCATCGCACACCAGGCCATAGGTCTCCCGGGCGGCCTCAGAGGAGGAGTCAAAGGAGTACATGTCCTTCATATAGAACTCCCGGCCACGGAGAAGACCAAAACGGGGTCTCGGCTCATCCCGAAACTTCCTTGTAACCTGGTACAACAGTAAGGGAAGCTGCTTGTAGGACAGTTTCTTCTGGGAGGCGACCAGGGCGGTAACCGCTTCCTCATGAGTTGGTCCCAAGCAGTACTCTTTGCCATGCCTGTCTCTCAGTCTCAGCAGCTCCCTGCCCATCAGGTCCCAGCGGCTGGTGGCTCGCCACAGCTCAGCGGGGCTGAGGCTCGGCATGTTGATCTTCTGCCCTCCAATGACCTGCATCTCCTGGTCTATTACCCTGACGAGCTTCTCCATGGCACGAACCGTGTAGGGCATGAGGTGGTAACAGCCAGGGCTTGCTGGGAGGATCAGGCCCACTTGCAGCATCAGTCGCTGGCTCTTACAGGTCAGATCGCTAGCTCTGCCCTCCAGAGGAAGCACCTGGTCTTCCCGGAGGTTCTGAGGCTGGAACATGCGGGATAAAACCAAGCGCTGCCGCCTCCCTGGCGCACAATGGTAGCATCTGTGGGTAATATACCTGGAGAGGTGGCGGCTGCAGAAAGTCAAGGCAGACAGTGCTCTGCATCTTTTCAGCAGCCCTTCCATGACACCCTGGTACCTGGAGAAAAACGAGTCGTGCGGATGACTGTTAACTGGGTTTTCAGCATGGGCTCCAACTAACGCCTGCGACAGAAGCTCATCTCGGGAGCTGTGGGTTCTTCCATTTCTAATAGCCCAGCAGACCACAGAACCGCTTCTCTTAAACAAAGTTCAGCCAGGTTTAGGCACACGCCTTCAATCTTAACACTCGGGAGGCGAAGACAGAGGCCAGCCTGGGCTACAGAGTGAGTTCGAGGACAGTCAGGACTAAGTAGAAAGGACTTTTATTGAAGAACAACGAAAGAAATTCCTATTATTCTGATTATGAAGATGTAACAATTTACTGTGGAGACAGCATCCAGCGTGCACGCACAGGCTCTGGAGAAGGCAGCCTGGGTTCTCGGCCAACTTCCCACAGCCTCGCACATCTGTCTCTACTCATGTGTACTAAAGTTCATCACGAAATGGTATAACCACCAGATTTCCTTTGTATGTTCACTGTGGGCACTTTGTAAAGATGGGGAAAATTTTTATTCTTCTAACAGTTTATGTGCTTGGTGTGTAGAAGGGAAGGGGGTGGGGCGGAGCTGTGTCCCGCCACCCAGCTAGCTTTACCCAAAATAATTACACAGAAACTATATTCATTTAAATACTTCCTGGCCCCTGGCCCGTTATCTGTAGCTTCTTATTGGTTGATTTTCAATATCTTGCTTTAACCCATATTTAGTAATTTATATAGCACCACGAGGGGTGGCTTACCAGGAGAGATCTTAACCTGCGTCCATCTCAGAGAGGAGAAGCATGGTGACTGCCTGAAGCATCTCCTCACTGCCTTCTACCCAGCATTCTGTTCTGTCTACTCCGCCTACCTAATTTTCTGTCTCTTAAAGGGTCAAGACAGTATCTTTATTAATAATAAAAGTAACACATAGACACTCCTCCATCATTGGTGGATGTTTGCTATTGCTACTATTTTAGGAAACTGGGGAAGAACCTGTAGTTATATATTTTTACTCTAGCCCCATGTTGGAATGCCAAAATGTCCCCCCCCTTTTTTTTTTTTTACTTCTTTGGCTTTTTTTGTGTCCTGCCACCCAGCTCCCAAATAAATCACACACGGAGGTTTATTCTTAGTTATGAGTGCCTGCCCCTAGCTTGGCTTGTTTCTAGCCAGCTTTTCTTAACCTGTCTACCTTTTGCCTCTGGGCCTTTTCCTTTTCTTACTTCTATATATCTTAATTTAACTCTTATTCCGTGATGGATTGTTTACTTGGGTGACTGGTTCCTACTGTCCTCCAATCCTTGTTCTCTTGCTCCTCTTCCTCATTTCTCCTACTTATCCTCCCTGCCTGCCAGCCCCACCTATCCTTGCTCCTGCCTTATTGGCCATTCAGCTCTTTATTAGACCATCAGGTGTTTTAGACAGGCAAAGACTCACAGCCTCACAGAGCTAAACAAATGCAGCATAAACAAAAGCAACACACCTTAAAATAATCTTCTACACCAGAACCTGGAACAAGCCCATTGTAATCCCACAGCCAACAGCTGAGGGCAGTTTTGCCATTCCTTGTCTTTATTCCCAACCTCCACTTTTATGTCAATATTGCCAGGCACTGTGGCACATCCAGTAATACCAGCACTGGGGAGCCAGAGGTAGGATCACCACAAGTTCAAGGCCAGCCAGGTTTGGACATCAGAGTTCCAGGCCATCTGAGGATATATAATGAAACCCTGGCTCAAACAAAAAAAGTCATTTTTGTTTTAGCCACGCTTCTCCCTGCACATTCCCAGTCAATCTGCATCTTTACTCACTGTGAATCTGCTGAACCTTAGACCTGCATACTCTCCTCTTCTTTGGAGAACACAGCACACAGCTATTTGGAACTTGATGACCCAGAGTCTTAACAACGGTGCCCCTGCAGATCTGAGTATCACCCTGCCAGGCACCAGAAGCACCCTCCAGCCAAATCAGAAACCTGCCCTCATTTATTCTCTCCTTATTACCAAAGCTCTCCACCTGACCAGCCTGCGCCTCCGTCCCAGCAACCTTCGTCTTTCATTCAGCCTGTTAAAACAGCCCCCGCTTCCAACTTTTCAAAACGCAGGCAGCAGTCGGGAGAGTTGTCTACTGCCTAGGGAGTGCACGCAGATTCCACCTGTGAGATGTCCCTATCCTCTCCCTGTTCCAGGTACACACGACACGACTCAACAGTCAGGAAAGCTGTACACAGAACGCTTCCATGTGCCCGGTACACAGGAAGTACCATAAAGGTTTGGCTATTATGATGCCCAATTCAGAGGCTCTGAGATGGGGGAGTCTTATCTGTGTAAGGCGACAGCAAAGGGCACAGGGCATTCTGGAAGGCAGGAACTCGTCTCCAATTCCCACCAAGTTGCCACCACTGACATTGGCATTTCAGCACCCGGCTCTAAACTGACTCGCCCTTCAGGAGAGGTGACCCTACCCATCTTCCTCTCTCTTGATTCAAAACACTAATGCGTCTGAACCACCAGGTCATCCCCGAGGCTGCTCTAGGAACTCTGTCTCTTAAGGGTCACGCGAGGCTGACCAAGGCGGAAGTGCTGCCCTCAAATACAGCTGGGCGGGGGTGCAGGGACCAAGGACTCCTCTCTCCAACTGTCCGTGGTTGTGACTCCGCAAAACTCCAGGACAGGACGCAGGCGGGAAAGCAGATACCAGATCCTGAGTGCGTGCGCCCAGAAATCGTCCCTAAATTCGCTTGGGCCCTCCCTGACCACCCTCAACTCAGCCGCGCTCCCCAGCAGCACTCTACCTGCGCCGCCCGCTCGTCCGCCACGCGAAGCCACTGCGCCTGCGCCAGCTCGGCCTGAGCTCCACCCCCCCACGCTTCTCGCCAGTCGGAAAGCTACACTCTCGGGAAGGGGCGGGAAGCTCTGGCTCCACCCTACTGGAGAAGGACGTGAGAGAGTTTCCGGAAACTGAGCCGAAGAGCCTCGTTCTCCCGCCAAGATCATAGATTGGCCTGGGTCGCTGCACGATGATTACGGTTCCGGAAGTGCCCTCTAGGAATTAGCAAGGTGCGACTCTATGATCAAATCCTACTTTTAAGGATTTGCTTCTGTTTACCACCCACTGCCAGGACCTGCTGACTCTTTAGAGGCTAACAGGTGCGCTGCTAAGTAACCTTGACTTTGGCTGCACACAGGGGTTTAACAAAGACATTTTAACATAGACTTAAACACCAGGCTTGAGAGAATAGCTCAGAAACTGGAGAGCATGGGCGTGAGCTTCTCAAAGAGGAGCCTCCCTGAGTCTTGAAGGTGCGGATTAAAACTTCCATTTACTGTGCTGATTAAGACCGATTGCTGCTCTTCAGGGGACCAGAGTTGGCAGCGTTCACTTCGGGCAGCTCACAATCACTGTAACTCCAGCTCCGGGGAAATTCTTGACCGCCTTCTGAGGATACCCACTCATATCATACATGCACATACATATATGCATAAATAAAAATGAGTCTTTCTCCCCATACATAATATACATATTTACATAAGTGTATTGTGTGGCGTAAGCAAATGTTTGCTTGTTTGCGTGTGTACAAGTATGAACTCATATGTGGAGGTCCAAGGCTGACAGAGGTGTCTTTCTTCCATCTTACAGACGGAGGCCCTGAGGCCTTGAGCTCTCCTCTCATGGAGGAGCACTTTTGCGTGGCTGTCTCCCTAGCCCTCACAAAGTATTTTCTGAATAGCTACATTGTACAAACCCCTGCTGGAGGTGTGGGGAAGAACAGAATGAAGAAAACGGCGCCTAGCTTGTTCTGGAAGAGACAACCTGTAAGCTAGCACAGCGGGACTTTAGCAGGGTACCTGTCTCAGTTGGCTTTCTGCTGCTGTGAGAAAGACCACAACTGAAAGCAACTTAGGGAGGAAAGGGTTTGTTTTAGCTTACAGGTTACAGTCCACCATGGGGGATGGAGGTCAAGGCAGGAACTCAAGACAGAAACCTGGAGACAGCAGCTGAAGCAAATACCATGGAGGAATACTGCTTACTGGCTTGTTCCTCGTGGCTTGTTCAGCCCGCCTTCTTAGACAACAACTGCCTGTGCAGTGGTGGTGCCAGCCACAATGGGCTGGGCCCTCCCATGTCAATCATTCTTTAAGACGTCTCCCCACAGACTTGTCTACAGGCAAACCTGATAAGGGCATTTTCTCAGTTGAGGTCCCCTCTTCCCAGATGGCTCTAGCTCTCTCATGTTGACAAACAAACAAACTAGAAAGTGCAGAGCATAAAGAACTCAGAAGCTAAGACCAAAAAAAAAAAGGATTTTGATAAAATTATTTTTTAAATCAAAATTAACAAAAAATTCATAGAAAGAAATTAAGTTGTTAGCCCTAGGGTATTTTAAATGTTCCAAAGACAAGTTAGCTTAAAAAGCATGGAGCGGGGAGCTGGATGGTCCTGATGTAAAACAGGTCGCCCATAGAAAGCCTTAGCACAAAGGCGGCATTTTAACAAAGAGCTGAAGGAGGGGAGAGTCCAGAGCCTTGTAGCTGTCTGGGGGAGAATGTTACAGACACAGAACAGAATGTAAATGTCCTGAGCAGCAGCTGCGTTTATTTCAGTTCCCTTGTTCAACAACGACACTTTATAGACGGCCTCAAGTGTACTGGGCCCACCGCAAGACACAGATTATTCCCATAATGGTCCAGACAGCTCTCCGTGCCCCAGGAGCTTCATGAACACCGCCTGCCTGTGATCAGTAGCCTCACTGGAGCACAGGGAAGGGGGCGCTTACTGAGGAAATGACCTTTCAGCTTAGCTTAGAGATGAAAGTATCTGCCAGGCAGAGGGGCCAGGACAGTCAGAGGCATCGAGCAGAATGTGATGATGTCATACAAGAGGGATAGGCCGGCGCTGGGACTGCATCTTTATTTCTCACAGCTCCTGATACACCAGAATTATTAAGGGTCAGAACCTAGGTCCCGAAAACCCCAGTAAAGCCAGATTTGGCCACCTATCCTCAACAAGCTGAGACTAGGAGTTAGACAGATTCCCTGGTGGACAGACAGACAGGGAGAGAAGCCATGGCTAGGTAATAAAGGTGATGAATTTCCAAGATGGCCAACTTTTTTCTCACCCTCCTGATCCCATCAGCTTAAAGCAAAGAAAAGCCTTGTAGGCTTCTGTTTCCCACCAGCAGGCCCCGTGGTGACGGACTGGCTCAACCAGCTGCAGGCCCAATCAGGACAAGCCGTACCACAGTTCTGGGCCAATTAACCATCCTTGCTACCTTCAAACTGACTAATCCTAAATAGCGCAAGACCCTTCAGAGGCTTTTAACACCCCCAGCCCTAGAGGGATGACTGGATTTTCCGGCTGAGTGTCCCCTATGCCTTGCAAAGGGTCTTTTTCTCTGTGTCTGCTGTGTGTGTGTTTCCTCGCTCCCAGGGAATGCCTTTTCTCCAACTGCTGATTCTGTCTGAGGTGTCTGAGCTTTCTCTGCTGCCACCTGTGGTGCTTCAGACTGCCCCTGCCTTTTAACTCTTTAACTGGCAGAGAAGAGACACCCAATCAGGACCTCTAGACTGTCTCAAAGCCATCGCTGTCACCATTTCTAGACTGTCCTGAAAGGTGGCCTGACAAATTTCGATCCTCTTCTGGGAGATAGATTTCTTTCTGGGTGACTGTCTTAGGGGTTTTTTTTATTGCTGTGAGAGACATCATGACCACAACAACTCTTTTTTTTTTTTCTCGAGACAGGGTTTCTCTGCAGCTTTAGAGCCTGTCCTGGAGCTAGCTCTTGTAGACCAGGCTGGTCTCGAACTCACAGAGATCCGCCTGCCTCTGCCACCACCGCCCGGCTCACAACAACTCTTATAAATGAACCATTTAACTGAGGTGGCTCCCTACAGTTTCAGAAGTTCAGTCTGTTATCATCATGGGGGGAGAGTGGGGGAGCATGGCAGTGTACAGGCAGATGTGGTGCTGGAGCTAAGAGTCCTACATCTTGACTAAGAGACAACAGGAAGTTGACTATTACAATGAGTGAAGCTTGAGAAAAAAAGACCTCAAAGCCCGCCCCCATGGTGACGCACTTCCTCCTACAAGGCCACACCTCCTAATAGTGCCTCTCTCTTTGGGGGCCATTTTCTTTCAGACCACTACATTGGGTCAGACTTTAGTCATTTCCTTCCCCTTAGTGTGAGATTTCCAGAGGAATTCTCATTTCTTGTGGTGCATTGTTTCCATAGCCACAAGGAGGGGCACAGTGTCTCTTTAAGAATGTCTTTATTCCTCCCAGGCATGCAGGCTCCAGTGACTTAATATCCCAGCCAGAGCAGGGCAGGAATCCCCATGTACATCATTACTGAAGTGGGACAAGCCCAGGCATTGATATCTTAAAGTCTCCCCTAGAATGACTGCGTTAGATGAGCTGGTCTGCAAGAAAGATCCTGGCCAACTTGGTGAGGAAGGGTGGTAGATATATGGGATCCTCATACCCTTACATTGAGGAAGACATGGCTTGGCTTGAACACATGAGAGCACATGACCATAGTGTCTGCCAACCTGCTTAGAGGACCAGGCTGAGCTGGTGGTCTTGAGTTCTGTCTCTAACAGCCACACTGGGTCCCCGTGGCCCAGCTCTATGGGAAGGGTTTTCCTCGGGCACTGGGGTCTCTCAGGTTTTGCTGGAGCAATATTCTTCCTACTGGGAGGGAAGTCATGCTCGGAATTTCTTGGGATCCATGTGGCCACAGTGACCTTTTATTCTCCCTCTGCCCACGCACATAGTTATAGCCCCTCTGATCTGGGAAATCTAGGCAGTGCCCTTTATACCCTGAGGTGTTAATTATTTCTCAATTAGCAGTTCCCGGACTGCAGAACACAGTGGTATGAAGAGGCCTAATGACCTGTAGTGTTTATACACCCCCACATCTTCAGAGCACTTAACCACAGTAACTAATTAAAGCTCACGACCCCCTTGGGAGGCAGACCAGCGTGCTGTAGTGATCTGTATGTGCACAGGAGCTTCTGCGGTCTGGAGTGGGGGCCTGGCGGGACAGTCACAGAGTCCAGGGTGGCAGAGACCCAGTGTCTGACCCTGCCATGATAGCAGATTCCTGGGAGACATTTCAATCAATTTACTGGATGCTTTGATTTATAGTTGCATTCCTAGTTTAGCTCCACAAGTTAGAAAAAGCTCATTTCTTTTTCTAGTTATCAAAAAGAAAGGGAAAGAAATGGACAGCTGCCTTGCTGTCCCACAGCCCCGGGACACTTCATGCCCCAGTGGCTTTCCCTGGCAACACTTGCATCCTCTTGAGGGTGACCGTAATCTTGCCCTTTCCTGTATCCTCGGCATTTTGAAGAACCACAGTTTTGCTTGGTTTGTGGCTTAATATATCAATAAATAGAGGAAGGGACAGCTTGTCTACCCCTCAGATGACAAACTCCTCTGACACAAGACATTCCTGCATCCAGAGCCTATGACCGCAAACCAAGAGGGACTCTAAGCATGGGTAGAACATGCAGGATAAAGTTCACAGTGGACTCCCTGGCTACAGGAGCTATGGGCTTCATGGGAGAGTGCCTTTCAAGAGGAGGGCATAGTTCCTTGTAGTGGTCTCAGACATGACATCCGAGCAGTGGACGAAACTTTAAACTGGAAGTCTTGTGTGAGTAGGTGGCAGAAAGATACTCAGATGGGTCTTTTGTATGATTATCTGTGTAATTAGACAATGACTTGTAATTAAATGTGACTGTATATGGGAAGTTGTTGAAGGGCACCTGTACCCAGTGTTAAATGGGATTGTACTTATAGCTAACACTCCAGTATGGCTGTGCACCTGTTGTTTTCCTGACAGCTCCATGCCCGCCCTCAGGACTCACTCCTCCACTTCCTCAGGCCTTTGCCTAACTGTCCCACTTTCAGCCCGGACATCCTCTTCCCCTCCGCAATCCACCCCTACTCACGGCATCCCCTGCATGCTTCATACCCTTCAGTCTCCTCTCTGATACTCATCGCTATTTAACACAGCAAAGGCTTTTCCAAGGAGGGGCTCACTTATGTTTCGTTCTTCCCCTACCTCCGTCACCTTAGAACGCAGTGATACACTAATGCCTATCCCGGGGGCACCAAACTTACTTCTTCAAGAGTTAAACAGTACACTAGGTACTTCAGGCTTTGCAGGCCATATGGTCTTTTTCATAGCTTTTCAATTAGGTCATTATCTAGGGAAAGTAACCATAGGAGAATGTAAACAAATAAACATGGCTGTGTTTCAATAAAACTTTATTTAAAAAAAAACTATGGTGGCAGACCAAATTCACCCATAGTTTATCCACCCCCTGGACTAGATCATTGCCTGGCACATTATAAATGCTCGATAAAACTTTGCTGAATTAATTGGTGAATAAAAGAATGAATGAACACGAGGCGAGTGCTATAGTGTCTCACACATCTGGTATGCAATAAATACCGCAGTACCCCTTCCTTCCTATTTGCACTTAGGAAATTTAATAAGATAGATTATGATATATAGAGGCATGTAAGAACAGCACTGTGGGAGGACTGAGAGAGTGGGTCCTTATTGAGAAGAGAGAGCATTTGAATAGGCATCTGCATGAGGGTTCTCCAGAGAAACAGAAATTATAGGTGTGTGTGTGTGTGTGCAATGAGTACAGTTGACTCCAATGATTATAGAAGCCAGTAAGCTCAAAAATTTGTGGGTTGGGCCAGCTAGAATAGCTTCTGTTGTAGTTGTAGTCCAAAGGCCTTTTTTTAAAAAGTTATTTATTTATTATTATTATTCTGGTGCCCAGAAGGCACCAGATCTCATTATAGATGGTTGTGAGTCACTCTGTGGTTGCTGGGAATTGAACTCAGAACCTCTGGAACAGCAATCAGTGCTCTTAAGCTCTGAGCCATCTCTCTAGCTCCCAAAGGGTCTTCTTGCTGAAGGGAAGTTAGTCCTTGTTACTGAGTGAACAAGGCTACACACATTAGTGACGGCGATCCACTTTACCCAGAGCTCTCGGGGGTAAATACTAGTCTCATCCAAAAACAATCTCACAGAAACATCCAGAATAGTGTTGGACCAAATATCTGTGCTCTCTGGCTTTCTAAGTCCGTATGTACTAATATCACAAGATACTTGAGACTGGGTAATTTCTAATTGTGTTTTTTAAAGATTGTTTTTCTTTTCTTTCTCAAGACATGTTTTTTTCTGTGTATCCCTGACTGTCCTGGAACTCACTCTGTAGACCAGGGTGGCCTCAAACTCAGAGATCTGCCTGCCTCTGCCTCCTGAGTGCTGGGATTAAAGGCATGTGTCACCACTGCCCGGCTCTTAAGATTTATTTTTAAGGTGTATTTTATTTTTGATTATGTACATGTATCATTATGTGAAGGTGAGTACAGGCGCCCATAGAGGTCAAAGGCATCAGATCCCCTTGGATGTGGAGTTAGAGACAGCTCTAAGTTGCCCAATGTGGGTACTGGGAACCAAACTCATACCCTCTGAAAGATCAGCAAGTAGCCTTAGCTGCTGAGTCATCTCTCCAGCCCCAGAGACTGGGGAATTTCTAAAGAAAAGCAAAAGGAAAAGCAAAAAGAAAAAAGCCAGAGATGTGTGCCTTGCATTCTAGAGGCTGGGAAGTCCAATGTTACAGCGCTGGAATTTGATTTTGGGGAAGTGTATTTGCTATTTTTCTCATTTCTGTGACCAAATGCCTGTCAGAGACAATTAAAACAGGGCATGTTAGTAAATCCTGCAAAGCCAGCTTGAGGATCCCCTAGGTGCCCTACAAACATCCTCTCCTATTACCCACTGCCACCTTATTCTTTGGGTTTACAGTTTTGTTTGTTTGTTTGTTTGTTTGTTTTCAAAGTTTAGTTCTTCAGAGTAGGGGAAGGCAAAACGGGGTGGCTCAGTCTGTGGGAGCACACGTGTCAACATCTTCCTTTGGCAGACAGGCAGCAGACACCGACCAAATGAAAATAATTCTCAAAGGACTCCAGACCCCGTCTCCCACCTAAAGGTTCCTTCAAAACAGCAAACAGCACCACAGGCTGGGGACCCAGCATTAAAATAAAATGAGCCCGAGAGAAGGGGTCTTGGGTCCGGGCCCAGAAGTACCCACTTTAATCTTTGTACTCTCGGGAGAAAAACGGACAATGCTCCTGAAACCAGACTTTCTGCAAGGAAAGTGACAAGCAGCACTCTCTAAACACAGCACGCACCCTCTTCGCCCCAGCAGAGGCAGGGAGGTGAAGTAGCTGGGGGTGTTAGTGGGTGTAGTTGTCAGGAGGTGGGGGTAGGGTTGAGGGTAGATGTAGAACAGGTGTGAAACCCGATGTGAGCAGCTGAATGTGGCAAAGCTGAGAGGGGAGCGTGCCAGTGACTCTGGCTCCAAGAACAGTGGGGTGGGGGCGGGGGAGGGCACGGGGGGGGCGGGGCTCTGGCTGCAGAGCTTCAGTCCGCAGTGCTGGAATCTGTTTCCATCTGCTCATTTTACTGTTAGGCTGTAAAGTGCTAAATGTCATTACCCTCCCCTTCCCTAAACAAGAAGAAAAGTCAACAGCCCGAGAAGGAGACATTTGGCATCCAGTCACCATCATCCATGCAGGGTGCTCCCCTGTGGGGGCTGTTTGGAGATAGAGAGAAATCCTGCGCTGAACAGCTTTTTAGCCGCTCACACCTACGCACCTTTGCTGTGAGCGCCCAGGTCAGAGCATAGCATTATCTGGCTGGCAACACTGCACAACAGCACCATGCCAGGGAGAGAATGGTGAGCAGAGCAAAGAGTCTATTCAAGGTCACTTCACTTATTAGGGTCTATGCTCGATGACCCCAAGAAATGAACTTGAATTGAGGAAAATCGTTTTAGAAAAGGATAACTCTATAAAAGGACAGACCTGTTGAAAATGAACTGGTTTTCTGTGGCTTTCTTGCCATCTTTATTTTTTCCCCTTCCTTTTAAAAATGTCTTCTTTTATTTGTTTAGCTTTCCAGACAGGCTCCCACTCTGCAGACCTGGAACTCACTGTGTAGCCCAGGCTGGTCTTGATCCCAAGCCCAAGGAGTGCTGGGATTACAGGTGCAAGCCATTATACCTGACTATCAATTAATTCCTTTGTGATGTAGCAAACTGCCTGTCTGCAGTACCCAACGGTTTGTAGACACTCCCACTCGGCGATCGGGAGATGGGAGGCGGGAGCAGGTGAGAACTAAGGGTCTCTGAAAGCTGTAATTGAGGAATCCTGTTCATTTCTATAGTCTTTCACATCCCTTGCTCATACCTCTTAAACAGATGTTCCCAGCTGCCTAGCAGCTGTGAGAAGACAAGGCAGGCAGTGGAAGGACTGAGGCTCCTGTGGCTTCATCTGTGTGACAGTTGTCCTCCCAGACACTCAGGGGGCAGAGCAAGGGACTTCCAGGCCTGACCTGACAGTGGCTTGTTGAAGAGGAACAGCCAAGATTCAGGTCCTGGGACAGCACATTCTTTATTTTGCTACAGAAGGGCCACTCATTCTAGCTGAGGACAGCTGGGGACAGGTGCCTTTCAAAAACTTCCATAGGTCTCTAGTAGCTTTGTAGCTCTTCTTCAGTACTGAGGTTGGTTCATAAGGTGTTTTCCTAATTGCTGTGCATAGTCCAGACTGCCACCTCTCTGAAGGCAAGGCAAAGACAGGGTTGGTTCTGGCCCCAAAGCTGTTCTGGAGTTTGGCCTGTGCTTGCTATGTATTTGATGAGACAGGAAATGGAAGAACTGAGGTTCCCATGGACTTGACAGACGTAAATGGCATCCCTGAAAGAGCACCAGGAGAGCCTAACTCTGACCAAAGATGCCACATCTGTAAGCCTCCAGCCAGGAGGTGACAGGGAGTGGGGGTGATCTGCCTCCGTGATGACTCTTCATCTGTCTGGAACCTTGTCTGTGTCTGTGCCATCCATGAAGTGAGGAGCTCATCCACTTGATCTATGCGTAGCACATAGTGGGCAGCCCAGGCAATGGGGTTCTTGACCTATGTGATGTTTGGTCGATGTGCAGAGAACCGAGAGGGAAATTAGAATGGGTGTTTGCTGACTGCCCATACAATATGCAAATGAGGTTTTCAGAAAAGTCCTTGAGGTTATCATAAAACAATAAACAACAAAAAACTAAACAGGACAGGAGCAGGGATGCAGAGAGGACAGGGAAGGTGAGTGAGGGTGTTTCTGATGAGTTTTATTTCAGGGACTTCGGGATGTCTTCCAGGAAGGCTGACCAAAGCAGAGGTTTGCTGGACGCTGATGGCGAGGTAGGAACTGGTTCTGAAAGCCTGGGCTTAAGTCAGAACCCTGCTGGCTCCCACACACAGTGCTACCTTGGTCTGTTTTAGCTAGACTTTTCTGGCTGAGGACTTGAGACTACTCAGCTAAACTTTCAGTGTGGCCCTTGGGACTCCAGTGGCAGTCACTCAGACATCTGGGATAGAAAGTCACATCGGAGACAGCTATCTTTTCTGTCAGGAGACTTGAGAACTATCCTATTTCCCCTGCAAGTTTGTAAAATTCTTTTCTTCAAGTGGCAGTTTTCCATTGGGCTCTCGTACCTGCTCCCAGACTCTTTTTTTTCTGCAGAATTTCCTGCAAGCGCCCCTTCCCTGCCCTATGGGTATTTCAAATTTATAGGACGTTTCAAAAGACCCATTCACAATTTCGGTGGGGGGAGAAAATCTGCTTTGATTTCTCCCACCCCTCAGGTGTAGGAAACGAACCCAGGGCCTCAATGCTTGCTAGGCAAGCCTTCAACTAAACTATAACTCAATGCAGAAAACATCTGGCTCTGCTCACCCTTCCAGGTGGCCTGTCTTGAGTGCCAAGACTAGACACAGTCATCCATGTGGGGCCTCTTTGGGATCTGACATCAGGGCATCAGCACCTGACTCAGGAGGAGGACGTTCGATTTTTGCATGGTCCTCCAGCGTCCTCACCCTCGTGTTCCATGGTCTCAAAGAGCAGCCGCACAAGTGCCGGCCGTCCCTGGGCTACCAGGGCACCAGCCAGGCCCAGGACCTCATCTGTGTGGCCACGCCACACCCGCTGCAGCTCCTGGCGCAGGCGTGCCACTGGGTACTTGCTCCGGGCGTGGCACAACCAGATGTCCACCTCGCAGCCCACCTCACCGTCGTTCAGCTGTGCCTGGCTCCACTGGGCCAGTAGCGCCTCGAGCAGGCAGCCGAAGCTCTCGGTGTGGCTGGATCCCGTGTCGTCCAGTTCCACTGCACGCTTGAAGCAGGCCGCAGCGTTGGCATCCTCGCCCTGGACTCGTAAGCATTTGCCGCGCAGCAGCTGCAGCTCCGGTAGCGTGTCTCCCAGCTCCAACTCGCCAGCTTTCGCCAGGAAGACCAGCGCCTGGTTGAGTGCGGCTTCATCCACAGCCAGCATCTCCCTCATGGCATCCACGCCCATGTAGTAGTAAACCTGGGTGGGGTGGCCTCTTAGCCTTCCTCCTTCACACCCTAGCCCCCCTAATCAGTTCCCACCATTTCTCCTGTACCCTGGGAAACCCTGTAGCAGGGTTCTAGTCCCAGCTCCTCCACATCTAGCCTTAAGCCCTCCCACATACAATTATGATCACCTTTGATAGCCCTTCCCTGAGCACATCACGGCCTGTACTGACTGCTAAGGGGGTAGTGGGTGGGACGAGGGAGGCTTCTAGACATCTACACACATTATTGCATCCAATCCACGGGACAGTCGGGGGAGGAGAGAGCAGGGCAGACACCACGGTATTCCTCTCTGTCCTCAGGGTCCAGGCAGCCCTTGTCTCTTACCTGGCCGATGTCTAGGTAGGTTCTGAGGCCTGGGTGTACCTTGATCACTTCCTCAAGGTCAGCTTTGGCACAGGCCAGGTGGTTCCTGTCTGGCATACCCCCGAGCCCCACCTTGGCCCGTTCCAGGTCGTGAACATAGGCTCTGATTCGAACCTGCAGTAGAGGGGCAACTCAGGGGAAACCCTCTACCCAAGGCATCTGCCTCCTTTCTGATCTCACGAAAAAAAGCCAGATTGCTTCTCGGCAGCAACCAGAGGCATCCTGTGTGGCTGCAGAAAGCCTGCCACACCAGACTGGGACCCAGGAGCACTGGGTCTTAGTTCTGTGCCAGCTAGGGTAACCACTCCCCATCCTGGGCCTGCCTCCCTGCTTACACAGTGAGGAAAAGGATGAAGTAAGAACATTCATTCATCCATCCCTCCCTCCCTCTATCTATTCTTCCAGCAAACACGTATTGAATGCGTCCACAATCTGCCGTATAACCTCGAGGAAGTGTTATAACATCTGAATTCCATTTTCTAAATTGAAAAGTTGGCAATTCCCAAAACTAACCATGTGCCAGGCACTGAGGACACAGTGGAAAATAAAATGGCAAAGTGTCAGCTTCTATGTCAGTACAGAGGAGCAATCAGCAGGACAAAGAGTAAACAGTGTCTTGGGTGTTAAAAAGGAAAAGTAGCTGGGTGGTGGTGGTGCATGCCTTTGATGGCAGCACTTGGAAGGCAGAGGCAGGAGGATCTCTGAGTTGGAGGCCAGACTCGTCTCCAGAGTGAGTTCTAGGACAGCCAGAGAAGCCCTGTCTCAAACAAGGAAGCAAACAAACGAACAAAAAAGAAAAAAAGAAAAGTAAAGCAGGGAAGGTGCAGAAGATACCGGCAAGTAGTTTGACATTTTCAATAAGAGACCACTAGAAAAAAAGCTGAAGTTTTGTCAGGCCTGCAGGAAGGGAGAAAGTCAGTCGAGTGTCTACCAAGCGAGCATTCTAGGTGGAGACCCAGGCCAACAGGATGGGAGAAAGCGCGTCAGAACAGGAGCTGGACAAAGCTATCATAGCCAGGTCTGAGCTCCTGGCTTCCATCCTTGTCCTGCGCGTTCCCTTCTGTCCATATTCCTTCTTGCTCTGGTCATCTGAGTAGTAAGTGTGACCTTTGGAGCCACAGGGAGCTACGGCTGTCATTCTAGCAAAGTGAAGGCAGGACCTTGAAGAAGCTGGCTGCCACTCTGTGCCATGCCCCGTCCGTAGACTGTCACATGCCCCACTTCTTAGGGGATTCTCAGGGCGATTAAACAGAGCACAGCTTGGAAGATTTTTGTAGCGCCACCTTCTGGCTTTACAGTGAGTATCCTTATTATCAGTAGCAACTGCATCAACTACAGGGCAGAAGTTCTGTTTACTTCCTGCAGCCATGGAGACCAGATTGGAAGCATAATGAAAAGGTAGTAGAGCCGATGAGGAGTGTGTGTGTGTGGGGGGGACTTATTAACTTGGAGAAAAATGAATTCAGAGCTGTAGGTGTGGCCTCAAGCAGCTGGGTTCTGAGGGGTGTCAGAGGTAGAGCTGGGTCCAGCAAGGAGAATGGAGGGAGGCAACTCTCACCTCAGCGTGTGACTGGGAGCCCTGAGGATATGGTGCAGCCCAGTCTCTGGAGAGACAATGAAGTCGCTAAAGATGGACCTAATATAGCGATCAGTCAGTCAGTCACGAACGGGATATGTTTGCTTCCATGTTTACACACAGCACCAAGCTTAACTCTTAGCTCAAAAGGCAGGCATTTTGGGTGTCTAGACGATTCTTAAGTTCTCGGCCAGGAAGATTCCAGGGCACTGGCCCCAGCATCTGTGCCCTTGACCTTTGGCCTCTTATACCTCATAGCAGAATGAGGCGGGGCTGTCTCACCTTGGCCCTGGTGCTGTACGCCTGCCAGTTGAGCTGTGGGTCTCTAAGCACATCCAGGACCATGTTGCAGGTTCCTATGGCCATATCCTGCTTTCCTAGGAAGTGGAAGATTTTGGCCAGACGATTCAGGATGGGAGGATGGTCCTTGGCGATTTCAATGGCCTAAGAAGGGAGGAAGGGGGAAATGGAGCATAAAGCTGAGTCACCACATTCACAGATCCTACCTACCCATGGCCACCATCCACATGGCTTAGTCATACAGTAACCACTTTGGGGCAAACCAAAGATTTGGAGCCCCAGATTCCTTGGAGTCTAGCTCACTGGCACATTCTTAAGCTTTTCTTCCACTGTCATGTGACTGATAAGATGTAGGCCAGAGTCATCCTTAACCTTCTCATACTTATGGGGCTTCTAGCTGGGCCAGTGTCTCCCTCAACCTTCTCATACTTACGGGACTTCTAGCCGGGCCAGTGTCTCCCTGCCAATGTTGGTATTGATTGCTGATTGCTACTGGTGGTTCTAAGTGATTTGTCTCAGAGCCTGATGGCAGACCCAGTAAGGAGACCCCAGTAAATCTGTCCCCTCTATTAAACCCCTGGGAGTGAGAGAAAGGAAACACAGCCGAGGGAAGAATTGTTCCAGGACCCATTTCAAGGCTGGAGGGATGGGTGTGGGCCATTTTAGGTGGGGATGGTGTTGACCTTAGGCAGAGAAGAGCAGGCACGAAGGAGAAGGATCGCTGGTCCTTTGGGTGAGGAGAGGGTGGAGGTGGAGGGCTGGAGAAGGGTCTTTTCTGGGTAGGTCACACAGCGGGGTTGGCCCAGAGAAGCAGAGGGCTCTGGGAGAGTCCCAAGTTTGCGAAGTGGGTGTACCCAGGACATGCACGTACCTTGCCAAAGCAGTCCAGGGGCTCCGTCCCTGAGTATCCGCATTCGTGGACACCCATGGGGGTGGTGAAGAAGGTGTCTTTCCTCTCCAGCAGCATGCCAACATAGCACCAGGCCAAAGCTGGGTGAGGGCAAGAGAGGGTAGGGTCTCTAGAGAGCAGTGGAGGCAGGGTAAGCGTAAGCGGGGATGGGGGCCAACTCCTCTTCTGTAGGCACTGGTCCCCATAAAGATAAAGGACTACAGCGTGAGCCAGAGACAGAGAAGACGAAAGGCAGAGGGAGGTTATAGAACTCCTGAGGGGGGCTGGAGAGATGGCTCAGAGGTTAAGAGCATTGCCTGCTCTTCCAAAGGTCCTGAGTTCAATTCCCAGCAACCACATGGTGGCTCATTACCATCTGTAATGGGGTCTGGTGCCCTCTTCTGGCACACACACATACAGAATATTGTATAAATAATAATAATAATAATAATAATAATAATAATAATAATAGGACTCCTGAGGGTATGGCAGGCCATGTCTGGGCTTACTCTGTGTCTAAACATGTCACACAGGAGATGCCATTTCAGGGACATAGCTCTTCTGGCTTCCTGGGGGGTGCAGTCCCTGTGATTGCTGCTTGGCCTTTAGAACGAGTGACTCACTGTCTCCTACACAGCCTTCTTCCCTAACCATAGACGGGGGCGGAAGGTGGTGGAGACACATGTTGTATATTCCAAGATATGGGTCTGTGTCATTGTATGCTTAGTGGGCTTGTGTCTGGTGGTAGTCTTACCATCGAACACACGCTGTTTTAGCACTCTGGGCTACCTCAGATTTCTGAATAGAGAAACAAAAGGCCCCAAATAAAAGCAAAATTCCTATGCTTTTACAGCCTGGCCACAACCTTTGGAACCTGACCCCACGGCTCCTTGGACAAATGACCAATCTCCAGGAAAACAACTTACTGCCAAAGTTCCTACTAAACAAGATGGCACGGGGTGGAGCCTCTCCACCCAGATAGGTTTCCCCACACAAATGGCATAGGAAACAATGCCAAGTAACCCCCCTCAACGGCTATAAAAAAAACTCCCTCTCAGCGGCTATTCTCTCTTTCCTGAAGAAGCAGTGATTTCCCCGCTACTTCCTTGAAGCATACCTCAGTAAACTCTTTTTGCCTGTTTCCACGTGGGTAAATTGTTTTTACCACTGATCCAAGTCCTTTGTATGTTTCATGTGCCACTCAGTGCTGGGACCACAGGTTTTGGCATCCCACCTGAGTCTGCTATGCTAAGGAGCCTGGGATTCCTTGGGTAGACACAGGTTTGTGAGGTGAGCCAGGGTGAGGCAAAAAGAGACAGGGATGGAGTCAGACAGAACTACTGACAGGGGCAGGACAGCAAGACAGAGGCTCTTCAACCCCACCCGGAGTTCCCACCTTGGTGCCGGGAGTCTGAGGACTTGAGGACTTGCCGGAGCAAGGCCAGGGTGCGGTTGAAGGCTAGCAGCCTTTTCTGATCGTCGGTGCCAATCTCTAGCAAGATGCCGTCCAGCCTGTGGGCAGGAAAGGGCTGTGGCTGGCCCCAGAGTTCTGCCATGGCAGAACCCACCCACCTCTACTCGCTTCCAGGCCACGCCTCTTCCACCATCCCCAACCCATCTCCAGTCCTGGGCCTGACCTGATGAAGAGCGTTGCCATGGTGAAGTACCAGCTCCTTTTCTCTTCTATTGGGATCTAGGAAACAGAGAATGACATGTTGTATGATGGTTATTGAGACACTCAGGCTGGTGCTTACAAGCACCCATGCTAGAGCCTAAACTTGAAGAGGCAACAGGTACAGTGGAGGGGGGGGGACTTTGGCCATTAGCGTCCTTGATGTGGGTGCCTGTTAGGGCAGCCGCAGACAAACTGCTTTCCTTCTCTGATCAAAGGGCTTTTGAGATGAGCCACATGAGTCCCCAGTGAAGCAGCCCTCACGGAGCAGGTGTGGAGCCTGTTCTTCCCCTTCCCCAGCTAACTCTACCCAGTCTCTGGTCCCCCAGACCCCAGCTCTGCTCAGCTGTGTTCTCCTTTCTTCCTTCCCCTCCCGCTTCCCTCTGGCACCTTCCCCACTTCCACCTCTCTGGGGATGTTAAGTGAGTCCACTGAGCTCAGCTCACCCGGCCTCCCTGAATATTTTCCCATTATTATTCTCGCCAACCCTGCTGTGCATTTAGACTGACTCAGGCACCCAATAAAATATTTATGCTGCTATTTACGGGAGTAGCTCTTCCTGCCTTGGGAAGGAATTTTAATGAATACCAATAAAATCCCCAGTGCATATCGGTAGCTCTGCCTCTGCCTCTGGCCCCTCCCCCACAGTCATCTCCCTGCCCCGCTCTCCTGCCTTCTCAGCTCGGGCTCTCACTCACCTCATTCCCTACACTTCTCCCCCTCCAGCAACGTTCAGATCAGCCAGCCTTCCTGAGCACCTCTGAGGTGTTGCGGGGATGTGGCCTCCAGTGACGGTTGAACTCTGACATTAAGAGGCTTATAAACTGGCTAGGGAAACAGACCTGGGTATGGAGCGTCCTGGTGTGTGTGCCAAGGTTCTCGTGCCCATTGCCTGAGCTCACAGCAAACCTAGGACCTGGATATTAGTTCCTCTACAGGTAAATACACTGAGGTGCAGAGAGGGAAGTGACTTGCCCAGGTAGCACAGTTGGAGAGGGCAGCTCTGGGGAACTGATGTTTGTTTAGCTCCATAGCCCATGTTCCTGGTTCCTGTCACCATGCAGATTGTCAAACCCTGGAGGAGGGGCAAAGTCTGACCAAAGCCCTGATAGTGATGGCAGACCATCTCCAGCAGGATGACGCCACTCCCAGCCAGAGGAGGTATTTTATTTTTCCTTTCTTTCTTTCTTTCTTTCTTTTTTTTTTTTGAGATAGGGTTTCTCTGTGTAGCCCTGGCTATCCTGGAACTCTCTCTGTAGACCAGGGTAGCCTTGAACTGAGAGATCCAAATGCTGAGATTAAAGGTGTGCATCACTACCGCCCAGTTAGAGGATGTATTTCCGAGCTGAGTCTTGACTAGGTTGTGGCACTTCAGAGGGAGAGACAGGGACCAGGGTACCTGGTGTGTGTGTGTGTGTGTGTGTGTGTGTGTGTGTGTGTGTGTGTTGAGGGGTGGTGGCTTGAGCAGCTTCTCAGGGATGTGAGGGCAAAGAACACTGTGTGTGTGCGCGCGTGAGGTGGAGGGAGTCACAGCCAGTGAACGGGATCTTGGGTAAAGTGTGTGTGTGTGTGTGTGTGTGTGTGTGTGTACATATGTATGTAACTTGGAAAGCAAAGAACACTGTGAAGTGAGGAGGAGGGAGCCAGTGAATGCTGAATGGTTCAAGGCTGGGCAGTGAAGACAGGAGAGGGAAGGTGGTCACATCTTGAAGGCTTTGGCCTGGCAGCAAAGCCAGGTGTAAAGACACAATTAGAATGGAAGGGATGAGGGGACTGTGAGAGTTCTGATGAGATGTCCTCCCCAGACCAGGGTCCCCCAAGGCTTTCTGAAGAAGTGGCACTAGAACAGGGTCCTCGAGGAGTGAGGGCACCGCCAGAGGGATATAGCAAGAAATACTATTCCTGGAGGACTGACCATCACGGGCAGAAGTTCAGAGATGGTAGGAGAGCGGAAAAGGGGTCTGTATGTGACCAGGGCTGGAATCCCTAACCCAAAGAGTCGGGGAGCCAGGGAGGGAACATTGTGAAGGGTCAAAGTACCAGGCTTAGAATTTGGAGCCCATCTGTAAGGCGTTGGGGAGCCACAGCAGGGGCTAGCGCTGGGGGTGCCAAGCACCCACGTGTGTTTTGCTACTCATGACACTTCAGTGGGTTAAATCGTTTCTAGGAGGGGCTACGTGCACCAGGGCTTTGACTGTGAAAAGCACTGTGGGGGACAGGGGGCAGGCCCCAAGGGTTCTGGGCCATCCTTGAGAAATGGGGAACATTTCCAAAGCACAGAGTGGGGATAGGATGGTAGATTATCTGTCTGTTGTCCTTACACTGGTCCTTGGAAGGGAGGGAGGGCTCAAATTTATGGGGCACCTTTTATGGGCTATCCTGGTCAAACACTTGCCCATGAGTGACCCATGGTGCCTCGGGCTGCCTGGCTGCTTGTCGGTGTGACCTCAGACCTCTGGTCTGGTCACAGGCCTGCTTTGTGATGGTCTAACATGAGTCATGGAGGGAAGAGGCCTCACACTTTCTTCCTTGTTTCTGATAAGGGATGGGGGTGCAACACAAGAGCTGGTAGGGTGGATTCTGGGTTGGAATGAGCAGAGCAGAGGCTGGGTGGCTCATGGGTCTGAGTGGCCCAATTGGGTGGCCCTGGGGATGAGTGCCTAGAGGCTGCATCCTTATCTGCAAAGGAGGGTAGTGCTGTGTGCCTCAGGGGCACACGCAGGGGCAAACAGGAGTCCATCTCTCCTGGTGTGGGCTGGGGCTGCTTCAGTGCCCCAAATGGCCCTAGGGCTTCAAGACCTGGAACCTGAAGACACCCTCCGCACCTTATTCCCGCCTCTAGGGCTGCAGACATCTGTCTTGTTTCCATAGCACCCCAGTATTAGATGTGCCATCCACTTTTTGTTTTGTTTTGTTTTGTTTTGTTTTTTTGCTGTTGCTTGAGACGGCATCTCATTAGGTAGCCTAGGTTGTCCTGGACTTGCTGTGTAGCCCAGGATAGCTCCAAACGTGTGATTCCATGTGCTTACATTATAGGTGTGTACACTACACCCGCCTGACCCACTGCCTTTGGGCAGGGCTCCTCTTGTGTGTAGACACTCCTTCCATCGGCACTCAGGTCCAAAGACATTACCTTACTTGCCCAAACCGCATGGCCAGTGAACGGCATAGCTGGGAGTTAAGCTCATCCCTCCACGGCCCACGGCCCTAACCTCCCGTTACCAATCCTCCTTATCATGTATCTGGGGATCCTGAGACCTGAGAGGTGGGGTGATTTACCCAAAGGTCCACATGCGTTAACATCAAGGTCTATGAGCAGACACTTCCCCTGCCACTCTGCTCACTGTCACCCTCGGATTCTGAACCTGCTTATTAAGAATTTCACAATGGAAGCCACGTCACTACCTGGCGGCACTATCCCTGAACTGCAGGAGCAGCTCCTAGGCCTGCACTCTTCTCTCTCCCCGACCCTCCAAATCTGGAGGCTACACTGATTTTCAGAACTGCAGCTATCTGAGTGATACAAGTGACAGCTCTCACTTGTGAGTGATGCCGAAGGTGGGCTTCTGGGTTACAAGTGGGGTCAGCGGACATGGAGTGGAGGCCTCGGATGCTTCTGGGTTGCTGTCAGCCAGGAGCAGCTCCTGGATGCTGTTCCCTCTGCAGTGCAATGCCAGCATGAAAACAGCCTGTCCCTTTAAAAGTCCTGGCTGTTTTGGGAGCAGCAGCTGAAGCTGTTACCAGGGGCAACCTGGCAAGCCACAGTGCATTAAATTAAACAGGCCTGTGGCTGCTGTGTGCTCCTGCTGAAAGGAGGGGATACTTGCCTCTTTCCTGCTGAGGATCCTTAGTGGCAGGCAAGGCACACAGCTCCAGGGTTCCCAGCTCCCAGAGGCTGAGGGTTTAGGCAGCCTGGGAGGAGGCAAAGACTGAGAACGCAATGGAAGGAGTTTCTTGGACCGCCTGGTGTGGGCTCTGCCTAGGATACCCCACGAGAGGGGCCAGTCAACTTCAGAGCCTTAGGTGTCAGGCTGGCCCTCATCCTGGGGCAGATTCTCAAGAAGGAGCTGCATGAGGCCCAGCCTGAGTCTGCAGTCACCCTGGGACTAGCCGCAGGTGAGAGAGGGGGATAGACCCTGAGGGGTTCCCTAAGTAAGCATCAGCCTGCTCCTCTTCTCATTTTGTGCCTCCACCCTGAGATGGGGAAAGCAGGCCAAAAGCCACCTCTGTCTTCAAGTTCACCTTTCCCCCACACTAACCGCAAAGAGCCAGGGTTTAAACCATGGTTACTATTTGCAAAGCACGTTCTCACAGCTTACTTAGGGCTTCTGACTGTCCCACATGGAAGGGAAAGTGAGAATTATTACCATCTTAGTACAGATGGGAAAACTGAGGCAAGATGCTGTCCTCGAAGTCACATGACCGACGTGAAAGCCTGGACCAAGACTTACAGACCCACACCGCCACCCCGCCACCCCCCCACCCCGTTTAATGAGGGAGCATCTTACTGCATGTCCTGGGCTAGCCTAGAGCTTGACAGCATCCTGCCTCCATCTCCTGCTAGGAATCCAGGGGTGCATCATCACATCCAGGCTTAGCTGTTTGTTATGTCACACGATGTGATAGTCAACAAATTCTGCTGTGCAGAGCAGACCATGTGCTGGCTCATTTGACTCCTCAAGAGTTCCTTGTTAGAGAGGTTGTAGGAGAGACAGCTGTGATAGAGCGGTGAGAGCTGAGATCTCCGTGAGTTCGAGGCCAACTTGGTTAAGGTTTTTGGGTTTTTTTTTTTTTTTTTTTTTTTTGAGACGAGAGTTTCATACTATAGTCTAGGTTAGCTTCAGACTTGTGGCAATCCTCCTGCCTCAGTCTGGGTGTGCTAAGATTACTGTGTGAGCTACCAGTACTTAGAAATGCAAATTCTTGATTCATCTCTTTGTGGCTCTAGAGGTGTGGCCCAGGAGGCTGAGTGTCCTCTCGGAGGGCCTGAGTTTGAAAGCCGCCGGCTGGACCCCTACAGAGGGTGGAGTGAAGGGCTGAGAGGTGTGTCCCTTTCCAATGGGCCAAAGGATCAGAACTCTCCTCCTCGGGGATGCCTGACGAGCTTGCTTCTGTGGCTTGTGGCATAAGAGACAAAGGCAGGTGACCTGGCAGAAGGAGTGGGATGAGATACAGTGTCACAGGGCAGGTTTGTGTGGATTCAAGCATGTCCGTGGGTGGGGCCTCAGAGACAGAGACATTGGAAGTGACTTTAAAGGATTTCAATTCTCCTCTCATTAAACCCTCAGTTCACAGAACTACTGACTACCGACTAGACTGGGTTATCAATTAGGCTCTCAGCGAGTATTTACCTGGTAGGGTGAACTTTGCCCTGGCAGCTGCTCTTTACATTCCAGGGAGGCCCCCGGATGACTAATACCCTCCTGGGAGGGAACTAATGGAAAGGAAGAAGGCTTCTCCCAGGTCACTGGGCTTGCGGGGCATGGTGGCACCGGATTCTCAGAGCAGCTCAGAAAGTTAGGTATCACATCTTCCTTGGATGGATTGGAAGACAGCCAAAGAGCCACAGCTCTGCCACACTGCCGGGTAGAAGGACCAGGATTCTGTTCTGATCTGCCTCCCTCCAAAAACCAATCTTTCAACAGCATCCTGAATCCCTGGCCTTGTGAAGGCAGACACTTCAGAAACAATCGCAGGTGTCAGACCTGCCTGAGAACGAGTCCGTCTAGCACAAGTGGAATGTCTTCAGTGGTGACAGACAGCGGCAGAGCACACTGGACAGGACAGAGAGAAGTTCCTCCCCACGCTGCTGTGGGGACTAGTGTTCCCCTTGACTTGCCTCATTGAGTCTGCGGAATCACGAAAGTCCGAAGTTCCTTCCTCTACCGAGGGATCCTGGTCACTGAGCCCGTCTCTGTGTTTCTGAACATCCTGCCCATCTAAGAAGCTTGTGGTGGGGTAGTAAATGGGCTGGTGGAGGGCACTGGGAATTGAGTGCCATGACTCTGGACTTCATGCTCTGAGCAGATCAACGGCAGCTCCCTGCTGTCCCTTAGTCTGTCATACCTGCAGACCCTGTGGGTCATCTTTGTTTCGTGTGGTCCCTACACTGACTGCACCTTGAGGAGCCACGTCTCTTTGTTGCAGATCTAATTCAAACTCAGGGTCTGTAGTGGCTGTGGATCTGAGGGAGTCTTTTGCCCTCAGGTAAGAGCAGTGAGCCTCACTCTCCTCAGCTCCCCACTGTGCAGTGCCCTGTGGACGTGATTTCTTCTGTCAGGTATAATTGAATTGAATGAGATGATACAAAAAAAAAAAATGCCTGCCTTCTGAGGTCTCACAGACTACAGCCCTCAAGGTTACTAGTTAGTGGGGAGAGAAGGCAGCAGCATTCCCAGAAGCAATGAGCAGCAAATGTGAGTGGCTCCAAGGACACCACAAGGCTGAGGCAGGAATGCTGTACCCTGAACCAATGTACCTGACTTTGGTCCCTGCCTGTCACTCACGGCTGTGTATACCCTTGGGCAAGGCTGCACCTCTCTGAGCCTCTGTTTGCTCATCTGTAGAATAGCATGGCATTGCCAGCGTTTCTATGAGATCACGTGAGATGATGCAGAAAAACACAGGCATGCTCAGTGACCAGCTCATTAGCCCATGGCCTGGCATCCTCCTTCTGTTGGCTTCATCTGAATTCATTCATCGTGAACCGAATCAGAGCTCCCAGAACCATGGAGGTGTGTGTACCCAACGTGCACACAGGGACCCTGGGTTTGCTGACTAGGGTCCCCTTTCAACCCCGTTAGGCACGAAAGATGGAATGCCCACTCTTTGTGAAGCTGGCCTGAGGCATCACTTCCCTGCCCTCCAGCATCCCTGATGATGAACCTCCTGGAAGGTTGCTTCCCCTCTGGAGCCTGCTGTGCCCTGCAGGTGGGGGGAAACACAATGCCTAACTGGCAGTGGCTCTGTGATGTCTGAGTTAGACAAAAAGCACTAATGAAGTGCAGTTCTGAGTTCAGACAGCCCTCAGGCTCCCGTTGTGGATGGGTCTCACCCAGGCAGCTGTGAGGGGTGGGGAGGGGCAGGAGCACGCACATGTGTGAGCACTTACTTGTGTGGGTATGTGTGTGTGCAAATGAGTGTTCATGTGTGTTCATACATGGATCTGCAAGTATATTAGCAGGCATGTGTTATAAAGGACCACCCTCCAAGCAAAACTGCCACCATCTTTGGGAGTTCTGCTGGCCTGTTCACAAAAGCTCAGCACAGCTGGGCCTGTTGACCTTCCCTCTTAGAAGGAGTGGGCAGAGAGAGAGAGAGAGAGAGAAAGAGAGAGAGAGAGAGAGAGAGAGAGAGAGAGAGAGAGAGAGAGAGAGAGAGAGAAGCGCTATGGGACCTTCAAGCTGAGTATCCAGCTACCCCATCCAACCACTTGGAAGCAATTCTGCCCTAATTGCTTATGGCCTTGGATTCCTGGGGTGGGAGGCTGAGGGATTTAGGTGGAGAAGTATAATGGAGGGGGCTGTCTCTATAGAGTCATGGGGGAGTCATCATCCACACTGAGTTCAGACTTTCCAGTGTGGCTGCTTTAAGGTCACCTCTGTCCCTTTCTGTAACCCCTCACCTGTTGCTTGGTAAGTAAACACATTGCTCCCCAGGGTGAATTCTGGTGGAACTGTACCTTTCTTTGTCATTGGAACCTTAGACATTGTTTATGTCTCTCCCAGAGAAGGAATTTTATCAACAGTGTGTATGTGAGCATGTATGTATGTGCCCATGTGTGGATGTGTGTGTACATGTTAGTTCTTGTGTCTGTGCATGTACAATGTATGCATGTGTATGTGTTATGTGTGAATGTTTACATACATGTTTATGCATGTGTTAAGCCAATATTTTGAGAAAAGAAAATGAAATAACTGAGTGCCCTGGGACAGGACTATTCTTTTTTTTTTTTTTTTTTTTTGGAGAAATAGGAAAGTTCTAAGTTTTTAAAGTTTATTTTTAAAAAACATGGATTTTTCTTAAGACTTAAAATTGAGTTATTCAACTCAATTAAATTTTTAGTCAGGCAGTGGTTATGCAAGCCCTTAATCCCAGCACTTGGGAAACAGAAGCAGGTAGGTCTCTGAGTCCCAAGGCCGGCCTAATTTTCAGAGCGAGTTCCAGGACAGCCGGGGCTACACAGAGAAACCCTGTCTTAAAAAAACAAAAAATAAAATTAACAACAGTTACAAGGATCCCATCTCCAGGCATTCATTCCATCTCTGCTCACCCCTGGCGGGGACAGGTAACAAAGAGAACATAGACAGGGCTCACCCCTCATGGGACAAAGCAGAATTCCCTCCAAAAGGAACCACAGACACTGCCTGGTATGGAGCCACACAGTGTCTGGAGGGGCCAGATGCTGGGGAAAAACTGCACAGGATCCCAATCCACATCTGGTGCTTTCATGTCCTGGTTATCTTCCCAGCAACCTTGGGACAGTCGTGTTAGGATCTCATGAGGCATGAACTGCGTGCAGCACCTGGGGCTGGAGCAGAATCTCCACCTGATCTGTCTAAAGATAGATGAGATCCATGCCAGGAATCTCTATCCCTGCAAATCAATCACTCTGTCTTCTTTCTCTGCTTCCCCCCACCCCTGTGCAGGCATGTGTGTGTGTGTGTGTGTGTGTGCGTGTGTGTGTGTGTGTGTGTGTGTGTGTAAAGGTGGTCTTCAGAGGATAGAAAGAGTGATAGCAGCAAGACCTCTCTTCAGAATTTTGTCCAGGACAAGGAGCAAGGCTTAGAGGTGGAGCTCAGCAATAGACTGCTTATCTAGTGTAGCAAGGCCTGGATTCCACCCCCAGTATCATAACCCCAAACCTCCCAACAGGGAATGAACAGCAAAGACCCGGCATCCCAAAGACCCCCCCCCCCCCCCCCCCCCCCATTTACAAGCTGAATGATGAGCTAGCTTCACACTGTTCCCTCTGTAGTAGCAGTGAGACTACAGCCACTCCACTCCACGGGCATTTGTCCTCTGGCCTCAAGGAGCTCCTGGTTCATCCTGCCTGTCTCTTGCAACTCCTCCCAACAGGTGGAAAGCCTCCTGCATTACACAAGCTTTGGTGGCCCCTGCCCACCTCCCCTGCTCCCACAAGTGCTCCCGAAGCTGGGGAGTCCCTCCTCCTGCTTCCCACCCTCTACCTCCTGCCTTCGATGATCTCACAAACAAATGGCATGGTGACTGGACTGCCTGAACACCCGCCCTCAGTATTCTGCATCCCAGATTCCTGAGAGTGCCTGTGAGGGGTCTCCCTCCACCACCAAGCAAAGGCTTGAGGCAAGTTAGGATAGGAGTATTCAGCTCCACTTACTAGCTCACTCCCGTCAGGCAAACTGCTAGCCTGGTATAAGATGAAGGTGGAAGGTGCCCAGAGGGGGCAGCTATGTGAGGAGGCTCCCAGAAGCAGGTGACAGCATGGGCTAGGCTCTAATGGGTACCTTTGCTTTCTAGGCAGAGGGCAGCCCTACTTAGTGAGGGAGAAGTCTACACAGATGTCTGGGGAATCGTCTATTAGGATTGCTGTGAGAGGGGGCCAACATGGTCAGGGAAGATGTGGCTAATGAGGAAGGTGGCACCCGGTTTCAGAGCTCTTGAGTGGTTGTGCTATCGCCTCCTGGTCCTCACCTCCCGCCCCAGGTAACTCTCTCTGAAGTCCTCAAGCTCCGTAAGCTCCTGCTATATCAGGCCTTTACAGACATCATGCTGGGCATGCCCTCCTCTTATTCCTGCTAACAGATTTATTTCTACCTCTTCCAGAAGCTTCCATCAGTCACCTCTGCTGAAAAGCATCCCCTCTCTGGAACTTGCACATGGCTTCTCTACTCCACAGGACCTGGATTTTCTAGGTCACTACTGATGCCAGCATTAGGTCCCCATGTGCCGCTGAAGTCTATGTCCATTGTCAGGCCCTGGGGAACTGGTTTTATTTCAGAAAGCATGCTCTCTGGTGCTCACTATTTAGACAGTGTCATGTGTCATGGGCATGTGACCTCGGGCAGCTGTAGGGGCATCTCTAACTTGTCCTTTGGGCTTCTTCTCCCAGAGGAAGGGCTTGGGTAAGGTGATTAATGGAGGAACTGATGTTTGCTTTCTCTGTTGTTGAGGAGCTTCTTAATGCTAGGACTTCTTAAATACAAGCCTGGCACATAGGCAGTATGGATAAATGTAGAGAAATTCAGTAACCACCTGCTAGGCATGTACAGGTCTCTCTACTACTTGACAGGATAATCACAGTGCATCTCAGGGAGGGATACAGAGCTCAGTACTGGCCTCTGTGAAGTCTGCGCAGAAGCCAGGGACAAGCAGCCTTTCTAAGCCACACAGCAAAACAGGAACAGAGCTGAGTTCTCCAGATCCAGCCCCTAATGCTGATGGTTGAAATTACTGTTGTCCTGTTTACTGAGCACATACTCGGTACCAGGTACTTCATGAGTACAGGCTCATCTATTCTTTGGCAGATGGGGCAGGGAGCAAACCCTACCTCTCCCTGGACCCCAGCTGCTCTGCACAGACCTCGGGCAGCTCCCCAAAGCAACAAACTCTCAGCATTCCATCCTCTGGCAGTGCCCGCTGTGTCTTGTGCTGACTATACAGACAGGAGCTGGCCTCTGTTTACCCGCCCCTCCTAAGCCTTTGCCTCCCTGACCACCTCCTCTAGGAAGCCTTCATCCCCCAAACACCTCCAGAGATCAGAAAAGTACCTCAGTAGCTATGAATCTCCCTTCCTTGCTATTCCACAGATGGGGAGATGGCAGGGTGGGAGAAACCTCTACTGTGGGTGTCCCTGAAGCTGAGTCCTTGGGCCTTGAGCTCCCGGCCCAGGAGTGTGACCACAGTCACACTCAACACATACAGCTCTGGCTTCACTACCCATGCCCAGTGGCCTGGCATTTAACTTTTTTTTTTTTTTTTTTTTTTGGTTTTTTCAAGACAGGGTTTCTCTGCAGCTTTTTTAGAGCCTGTCCTGGACCTAGCTCTTGAAGCCTGGCATTTAACTTTAAGTTCAGGATTTAAAACCAGAGGTCCCTACGGAATCCAAGTCCTTCTCCCAGCTGCTCCTAGCTTAGGAGTGGAGGAGGCTTCGTGGGCGAGGAAACAGAGGATCCCCTGTGGCTGTCTCCATGTAGGCCGTCTAGGAACTTCACAAACATTAACTCTTAATTATGCCATCATCTAAATGGTGTCACCATTATACTAATGAGAAAACCTATGACACACATGCCATTATTACCTCATTTCACCGAGAGGGAAAGGGCACTTGGAGAGCCAGGTATCTGTTGACTGGAGCTAGAGAGCTCAGGGAGCTGGGGCTTGGACCTGGACCCTTGCAGCCTAAGTCCCCTCTCGACCTCTGTCCTGCACTGTTGTCCTTAGGTCAAGTCCACACCCTCCAACGTGGTCTCCCTGAAGTCACCATTCCAATATTTCTCCTTAAAGAAGTTGTACGCTTTAGTGGGAAAGACACCCAGGGCGTGTGGAGGTTTTGGGGATGGAGACATGCTAGGGCATTGCTCTCAGGAGGATAACATGCCCACATCACTCTTCCATCAGCCTCAGTGACAGGCAGCTTCTGGGATGCCCCAGTGAGCCCCACTTGCTGGTATTTCTGACCTGTGTAACCCCCTCCCCTGCAGTGTAGGCTGGACCCATTGGCTTGTGTCTAAGAAACAGAAGACAGCAAAACATCAACCAGCTAGGAACCATACCCTATTGATTATGAACTGGTGTGGCTATCGATGGCCCCTAGTCAGGCAGACCTGCAGAGGACTCCATAGCCCCAAGCACTGAGTAGAGCCATACCTTGATTCCAGACCTACGGGGCTGCTCACTGATAAGTGCTTATTGTATCTGCAGGATATTGATAAGTATACCAGGGTCTATTAATGCCAGGACCTGAGTGTTACTGACTACCAGACTGGTTTACAGTGATAAATCGGATGAACACTGTGTCCCCCTCTGTTGAGACTGAGCTGGAGGGGCAGTTGGGACAGCGCTGTGGAAGCTGAGTGCATGCTGTGACCAGCCTGGAATCACGGAGGCTTCCCCAGGAGGGGGAATTTGTGGCAAGTATGAAGGGAGGGAGCCGTGAGCACCCCGCCCACAGGGAATGGAGCAGATGTAGGATTTAGTGAAAGCCTGGATGAAGGACTGAGGGCCTCAAATGCCACTCAAACCCAGGACTCATTCTGCCGGCTGGTGGGGAGGGGCCTGAGCTGAAGACGTGGCCAGTAAGGGGCAGCAACTGTGTGGATAGCGGAGTGAAGCATAGCGAGGTAAAGTTCCCGAGGCTGGGCCAGCAGAGAAAGGCTGGGGAGGAGACGGAAGTCCGCCCACTGAGGCAGCGGAGCTGACAAAATTTGGGGTCTAAATGGATAGGTAGGTGGATTAGGGGAGAGGAAAGGAAGAAAATCTGGCAAGTTTTGGTGCCTGATTGTGCCTCTTATTAGGTGAATGTGCATAGGTCCTTGCTGGCAGAGGAGGGAAAAGGGATGAGCTGGCCTAGTTATATTTGCCTTGGTGCCGAAACAGAAAGCTAGGTAGGCAATGCCGGGAACCCGAAGCTATTAGGCATCCTGGGTCAGGAATGGTGGGGGCATCCCTACAAAGGAAATGGAAGAATTCTGCCAGCACTCACCTGCTGCCCATAGCTCAGCGCCTTGTCGTAGAGTGCGATGCCGGCTTCCAGCACCTGGGCACGCTCCTCTGGACTGGCACAGCCCACGTCGAAGCCGTGTGCGTATCCCTGCTCTGCCAGGCAGCGGGCAGCGCGGAGCCGTGGGTCTCCTGAATCCTCAGGGTCCCCTGCCAGGCCCATGAGGCTGGCCAGTCGCGCGGCGCACGCCTCCTCCTCTTCCTCCTGGCCCAGCTGCCCGTAGACGTGTGCCAAATTGGCCCAGGCATTGAAGTTGCCAGGGTCTTCGCGGGCCACCTCCAGGAAACGCTTGCGGGCCTCGTCCAGCTCATCCAGATAAAAGGAAAAGGTTCCCAGGAGGTGACGCACGGCAGGCAGCTGCGGGGTGGCCACCAGCTCCAGCTCCTGCCTCAGACCCTCCCGTTGGAGCTTCAGATCCCGGGCGCGCAGTTGAGCCGGTGAGCGCGGCTCGAAGTTGAGCTGCAACTCCAAGTGGAAGTGGCCGGGCAGGTAGTCCAGTTCATCGATGAGGGTGTCCAGGTCCTCGGCCCCGGGCTCCGTCATGGCTGCCCTTGGGCTGCCCTGGCCCCTCCTAGCTCCTAAGGCTGCGGAGGACAGTGGATGGGGCGGCCCTGAGGGAGCCCCCGCACGACCGCAGGACAGTCCTGGGCACCTCTTGCTAGTGGGTGGCTCCTAGAGCCAGCCGAGGACTCGCCCTGTAGGTGTTTCCGCTTTCGCTGCTAGACATCAGCATTGCACAAGCAGGTGTGTCTGAAAAACAGGTGTGGTCCTTTGCCAAATGCAAGGCTCACCAACTCGTGAGTGGCAAAGGCAGATTTTGACTACTCAGCAGACGAAGAAATTGGTTCAGAAGAGAAAGGTACTGGCTAAGGTCACAGAACCAGGGCATGCCTAAGGAGACCTGGTACTTCAGGCTGCCCAGGCCGGCCAGATCCTTCCTCAATTGGCACTGCTCCGCCCTCCACACAGAGCTATCAGGACAGGCCCTTCCAGCCGTGCAAGCGTCCCTCATTCTAGCGCTATAGTGAGTCCTTCCACAGAACACAGCAGGCCACTGCCCTCCGGTCTTTTTCCAGCTGGTATATATCTGGTCTGTCACTTGAATACCTTTACTCCGCAGTGAGCCCGGACGGCAAGAATAAGGCGCCCAAGAGCTGTGTCTACTTTTGCTTCTCCGTCCCAAATAAAGCACAATTCCCATTTCATCTGCCGTCCTCGTCCATGACATGATGCAGACACCTGGGGAGCGGTGGGCGGGGGAGGCGGGAGAAAGATACTTTGTAAACTGATGAATGACCGCTCTGGATATGCGTGGACTCCGATTTGGTGCCCAGCTGGTCCTGCTGCCTGCCCTGGACCCCAGTTTTCTTGCCCTGCCCTGTCTCCTCAGGTTGGATCTGGCTCTAGAGTACCGGTTGGACTGGTGCCCCGTGTGGCAAGGCAGAGTCCCTGTAGAGTAGGTTTTCTCGGTGGTCTGGACCTTGGACTCTTCCGCCCTCATCCTGTGTTTGGGCTCTTTCCTCATCCTCCTCGGAAGGATTTCACAAGAGAAAATAGACTCGTTAGTGAAGTTGAGGAAAATACGACTTTAGCAGTATTTTCAAGTCAAAACATCTGGGTACTGTCTTTACCTACTAGTTTTAGATTTGAAGCATAATAAATTTAATAATTTTTAGTGTAAAACTTATCATAAGTTATTGTCCATCATGAGCTAAAACAATCTCTCATTGCTTTGAATTATCAGGGAGGGATTTCCAGAGAGCTTTGCTTTATGATTTTTTTTTTTTGTTTTCAAATTGTGGCAGTATAGTTAATATGAAAATTTCCATTTGACTTAAAAAGAAAAAAATTTTCTTGTATGTGTTTGTGTGGTGGGGGCACACGTGTCATGGGTACCCCTATGTAGACCAGAGAACAGCTTTCAGGAGTCAGCTTTTTCCTGTTATTTGGGTTCTGGGGATCTAGATCAGGTTGTCAGGCTAGGTAGCAAGGGCCTTTACTTGTTGAGTCACCTCCCCAACCCACTTTGACCAGTTTTGAGACAGGGTCTTTCCATGTCACTCTGGCTGGCCTGGAACTCGCTATAAAAACCAGGCTGACCTCAAAATCACATAGGTCAGTCTGCCGCTGCTCTTTGGGGGTGCACTACTGTACCCAGCCGTTCTAACTGGGTTTTAACTGTACGGTTTACTGACATTAAACATAGTCGCATTATCACCTCCCTCCATTTCTGAAACCTTTCCATCTTCCAAAACCAAAACTCCATATCCACTTAAATAACTCCCACCAGATGCGGTGGCTCATGTGTTAATATCAGTTACTCAGTAGGAGGCTGAGGCAGGAGCATTGCTAGCTCAGGGCTCAACAGATTAGCCTGGCAACATATTAAACCTTATTTCAAATAAAATTTTTTTTACAAGGGTTGGAGATGTAGCTCGGCGATGGAGATAGGATTCCATCCCAGTTCCCGCCCCCCTCCCCCAAATCCTCGTGTGCCTGGTAACTGCCATTCCATGCTCTCTTTCCATAATTGAATACTCTAGCACTTCGTGTAAGTAGTAAGATAATATTCTTTTATGCCTGGTTTGTCATTTGACATAATGACTTCAAACTTAATCCATGATGTAGCCTGAGTAAAAACTCCCCCCCCCCCATTTTTTTAAACTTTTCTTTCCAGACAGGGCCTCCGTGTGGTCCAGACTGACTTCATACTCACTACGTAGCTCTGGCTGGTCTGGAACTTTCCTCCTGCTTCAGGATCCCAAATGTTGGATTATGGTGCACACCACCATTGTTGGACAGTGTTTCCTCCCTTTTTAAGGGTGAGCAGTATCCCATGGTCTGTTTGTCTGCGCCTATCACTCCTTGTTTATCCATCATTTGCTGGTAAACACATGGGTTGTGGTTATTGTGAATGATGCTGCTACAAACAGGGGTACTGTGTGTGTGTGTTTGGGTGTCCTGCCTTCAGTCTTTGGCACAAGAGGTATTTATTACTGGGTCATGTTATAGTTCTATGTTTTATTCTTTGAGGAACCACTGGACTGTTTTACAGTAAATACATCAACAAAGCACAGAGGTTCCAATTTCTCTACATCCTTGCCGGCACATGCCACCTCTTCTAATTCTGTTCATATTAACATTCTGATGGGTGGGCTAGGCTTTTGAGCTGACTCGAAGAAGATGAGTAGGGGTTGGGAGGGAGGGGAGTAAGTGTGTTGCGGAAGCTGGAAAAGTTTGAAAAGGCCAGGAGTTTCTCAACGCAACTTAGGCTAGAGCTGCCCCTACCTGGAGCTCATAGAGTGTGGGAAAGAGGTGACAAGAGATAAGATGTAAAGGTAGTGGCAGAAGCCCCTCACATCCCGGCTAAGAAGCTCGATTTGTTCGCACTGACAATGGAGTCTCGGTAGGTGAAACTCTTGCAGCTACAGATCTCTCAAGCCTGGGTGGGCTGTGTGACCCCCATGCCTTATTAGATGTGACCAAGACAATTTATTCTGTCAGTGCTTTAGCTTCCTTTCCTCCAGCATGAGAGTTGTGGTGGCACCTATGAAAGAAAGTGAATTCATTGGCCAGGCAAAGAAGTTTCTATAACGAGGAAAAGGTTGGACTGTCCAGGGCAGTGGCCTCAGGGCAGGGCTGACTCACACTGGCCTACTCCAGCCTGGCTTGCAGCGAGGACTCTGGCCCATGGACCTTGGTTTTGTATCTTGTACCACCCCTTCAGCCAGCCTGCAGCCAAGAGATCACTTAAGACGCAAGCGGCTACAGCCATCCCGCAAGAGTGCCTAAGGAGGCCTAGATTGGTAGAAGAGCCTTCTGCTTGGTGCAAGGTCAGCCACAACTCCATGACACTTCAGCGTAGCTCTCCAAGGAAGTTCCAGTCATATGTCCTCTCCCAGGTGGGGACATGGAAGCCCTGTGATCACACCGTGTTCAGGAGAGAGCTAGGGAACTGCAAAACCAGGCTAGGAAACAGTAAAACCAGCCTTCAAATGTACGGGTCCCTGAGAAACTGGGCTACATTCCTTTATCCATTTCCCATCATGCAACAGATATGTACTGTACATTTCCTAAGCATGCAGGGTCAAGAGAGAAGGACACAGTCTCTTTCTGTGGGCCTCTCGGAGGCCCTTTCCGAGGCTAGGAATGACTCTGAACTCTTGCACCTAAAGTAGGTCATTTAATCCTCTCAGGAATCTGGGAGCTAGAGTGTTGCTTCATTTTCCAGGTAAGACTTAGAGAAGGCAGTGACTTTCCTGAGGTCCCAGAGCTGGGGAGGGATGGAGGTCATGGCTGGTGCCTCTGACCACCAGTTCAATAGTTGTACTGTGGGCACTCTAGCAGCTACGGGGCCTGGAGTCAGAAGTCCAGCTCTCCATTTAAATACTAGCTTTGGTGGTGTGTGTGTGGTGGTTTGGGCGGGGGAAGAAGCCTGCTGTGCCTCTGGGTTGCCATTGGTTGGATGCTGGACTGTGTATATCTTCTGTCTAACCCCAGTTACCCTGACAGGATCTGGGGAATGGGGTGTGGATAGATGTTTGTTCTATCTCTGCTGACGGTCCTTGGCAGGATCAGAGATAATGAAGGAGACATCAGATATTTTCCTAGCACAGCCAAAGGATGCTATCTGTGGGAGAAGGTAGTAGGCAGAAGAGCTGGTCATGCCAGGTTGGAACACCCTCCCTGCTGTCTTCATTTCATGATGCTTCCTTGTTTGCGATTCTACTGCCTAAAGCTTTCCCTGAAGTACCTGGCCCATAGGCTGGGTCCCACCCCCACCTCCTCTCCTCAGTCCCACCAAGCTGGAAGGAGGTCGTTGTTTTCCCCACTATACTCAGAGGACAGGGACAACATTTGGGTTGCAGACATTCTTCAGGGTCTGCTCAGAGAGGATGTCTGAGGAATGACCAGTCCCCATGGTTCTACATCCCGTCGGACGTTCCTAGAACCTTCACCTATCTGATCTTCACCCAACCTTCCCTCCGTGCTCCACCCTCTTTGATCTCCCGGAGTTCTTTCCAGTAGAGAGGGAACAGAGTTCCAAGTTTGCTCTCCCGTTGGTTTCCCTCAACACAAGGTGAGCACGAAGGCAATTCCTGAGCCTGGGCTTTCCCAGGTCCAAGCAGAAAAACCAGATTCTCACCAAGTGAAAGGAACACTCTCATTAAACCCCGGGAGGGATTCTAAGGTCTGCAGGATCCCGAGAAGTGTCTCTGGCAAGGCCCGCATTGGGAATATAAAAATGAATGAAAACGGCAGGGGGCAGCCAGAGCGCTGGTAAGGCCCCTCGTGGCACGAAGCAGGTCTGTGCTTGCTGAATCACAACGCCCAGGTTGCGGGTTGCCTTGGCAGCGCGCGATGTCAGGGCGGTGTTGTGTGCGGGGGGGGGGGGCAGGCTGAAGGCCAGGCTCAGTGGGACACCACGGCCCCCCCTCGCAACACCATGTCCACCCACCCAAAGTGGTTCAAAGGGGCGCCCTTCGGGGTGCAGAGCCACAGGTGGGGCCCAACTGCTTCCTGGCCTGGCACCCAGAATCCAAGGGAGTTCTTGTGGGCCCCACCAGCTCCTCCGCCTCGGGAGAGGGAGGCCAATACTGAGGCCTGGAGCCGGGGGTGGGGGGGGGGGCGGGGAGGGAATGGGGGAGGTGGGGGGGCAGGGTAAGGGGAGGGCGGGGATGGAGAAGAGGCCTGGGTCGCCCCTCCCCCACCTCTCACATCCCGGCCCAGGCTCTACCATACTGAGTCTTTTCTTCTCCTCCTCCTCCTTCTTCTCCCTCTTCCTTCTCCTCCACTCCCCTGCTCCTCCTTCTCACTATGTAGCCCTGACTGGCACTGAACTCACAGAGATCTGCCTGCCCTTGCCCTCTAAGTGCTAGGATTAAAAGCGCACACAACCACGCCTGGCCTCTGAACTTTTTGTTTGTTTGTTTGTTTCACTTCTGTAATAAGTTCCTGCAAACTATTTCTAGAACATCTATGTGGCTTATTCAGAGATGCCACATGGCCTGTCCATGAAACACTCAGCCGAAAAGTTCTGAGTGGGTTTGCAGTCCAGGTCTCATTTCTCCTTCCTTCCTTCCTTCTTTCCTTCCTTCCTTCCTTCCTTCCTTCCTTCCTTCCTTCCTTCCTTCCTTCCTTCCTTCCTCCTCCCTCCCTCCTTCCTTCCTTCCTTCCTTTCTTTTTTTGGTGTTGTTGGTGGTGTTTTTTGGCTTTTTCTTTGTTTGTGTTTGAGACCGAGTCTCTCTACATAACCCTGAGTGTCTTAAAACTCATTATGTAGACCAGGCTGACCTCAAATTCACAGCAATCCACTTGTCTCTGCCTCCCACGTGCTGGGATTAAAGGTGTGCACCACTATGCCCAGCTATCATATTTCTTTATATTATATTTGATATAGTTGCACATAACATAGCCTATGTGCCACACATGGTTCTAGGATCTGAGGTCGCGAGCTGGTATGGATAATCATCCTATATATATATTATTAAAAGTATATTAAAATGATACAAAGTATACACTGTGCAGTGTAACTACCCAAATAGAGGCGAAATGAAGCTGTGAGGAGAAGCAGAGCAGAGGCTGTGATGGTGACGGCCAGCGGTAGGAATCTCTGGGATGTCCAATGGAGCAGATCCAAAGTCACGTCTCCTGGGAAGCCAACTCCCTTGTCCCCAGGGCTGCTCCAGCCAGGCTGGGACGCCAGCCAGGGGCTTTCACTTGGCTGTGTAACTCCCTAGGTTTGATGTCTCTGCTGTTTATCCCAACCAGAAGAAATTAAGCACCTTCACAGAGGCCCCGTACTCCAGGCATTATTCTGTGGATCAGGTGAGCCTGCCTCCTCGCATGGGGTCTGCATTCTCCTCCACCACCTGTGAACGCTCCAACCCAAGCTCCGCTCCTACCCGGGCTTCAGGACTGTGGCGGGAAACGAGAAGTTAGGGGCCACAGGCTTCCTTCTGCAGCCTCAGCACCAGCCTGGCTCTATACTCTGTCCCTGAAGTGGAACAGGGCTAATGACAGGGCCATCAGGGCTGACTTGAGTGCAGAGCCCTGGGTATCAGGCTGGGGGAATGTGTGGTTCCATTTCCAGGTCAAAGATGACTTGGGGGAGGACTTGCTGGGGGCTGGGAGGGGCTAGATGGTTAAGACTGATCCAGTCAGCTCTGAGCCTGCTCTAATTTAGTCCCATATAGGACCTGGGACCTATAACTCCAAGGATACCTGCTTCAGCAAGAAGTTTCTGGAACAGAAGATGGGCTCAGGCTGGGCTCGGGCCCAGGAAGCCACTCGACTAACCCAGCTACCCCACTTCCAGTACCGAAGTATCATGAAGGAAAGACAGCAGCAGGTGAGGCTTAGAGCATGGCCCTCCCCACCTCCAGGAACCAGGCTTCCTGTCCATATGGCTATTTCTTCAGAGTCCCGGTGGACACAGTTTCCTCTTGGAGAGCTCCACCGTCCCTTGGGCTCCTTCCTGGCTGGAACTTCTTTGGTTCCTTTTTCATCGTGCGGTCTCTTCTGTTGGGGCAGGTGCACAAGCTGGGACCTGGCTCTTACAACTTCAAAGACTTCTTGACCCAGATGCAGGAGAAACCACAGAGCAAGCGGGGACTGCTCAGCTCTGGGGAGATGCGCTTCCGAGGACTCATCGGGGTAGGTGCTCTTGTCTCCTCCAGCCCCTGTCCCTTGCGGGAAGGGTTTTGCAGCTTGGATAGATTGAGAAGCCCCCTGCTTTGGGCCGGTCTCCTCCCTAGGCTTGGTTAAGCTCTCCTCTGGCTCACTGGCCCTTCTGTGCTCTCCTGAGTCTCAGCCTTGAGCCCAGTGGCTGTGAGATCTTCCAGAAGGGACAAATGTGGTTCCTCTCCAGGTCTAGGAGGAAACCTAAAATATATCAGAAGCTCAGCAAATGTATCCAGTCCGCCAGCCAACCAGGAAATGATGACTAAGCAACAACAGGATGCCAGTACTGAACTAGGCCTTGAGAGATCTGGCAGAGATAAATAGACGAGTAGGCACCCAGGGACACAAACCACAGTATGAAGAAGGACATACATAGCTGGCCAGAGTTTTAAGGGGGAAATGACACAAGGAAGGAGCGCTGTGGAGTGATTCACAGACAGCAGTTTGGGACCCGCAGTTTGACCCCTGGGCAAAGGGGACTCATGATACCCGATTCTTGCCTAGAACATTCCTGGGAATGGGAGCAGTATAAGCTAAGGACCCGAGGTGGGGATACACTTGGCTAGTTCGAACAATAGCCAGGCTACAGAGAGCTGGTGAGGTGAGAAATGAGAAGGTTCTGAGTGAAGTCTGTGAGGAGGGCCTTGCAGCCTAGGGAAGGCTTTCAAGTGTCCTGCTACGGGCTTTGAGATGACACTGAGGTCTGGGGAGGCCAAGGACTTGATTGACCACTGAAGGAGCTCCTTGGAGAGAGGGCCCCGCGCATCTGTTCATTCTGACTTTTAGAGACAAGCTTCCTGTGTGTTGATTGCAGAGGGTACTGGCTTGCTTTTTTTTCTGGCTGCTGTTAAGGCTTTGGAGCAAGTCAGCACAGTTAGGGGCCCAGTCTCCTAACAAAGGGGTTTTCTCCAGAACACTCCACCTACACTCTGAGCCACGGGAGGAAGCAAGACCCATCTGATTCTTCTGGAGACAGACAGATCCGATCCTCACAGTGGCTTAATTTTTCCATGCATAGGTCCCACCTTCTCTGCTAGGTCTGGCTCCTCTAGGGTTTGGCTGCTGAGCCCAGAGGAGAGGTGGGTTGCTTCATCTGCGTAGCAGCAGTGCCCCCATGTGGCTAAAAGGTGCATATCATCCAAGACAAGCCCCAACTCCCTGCACCACAAATTAACTATGCTCATTGCACTTCTAAAACTACCTAGAAGCTAATCCAGGCCTCTGATACTAGCCACAGTCACCTCACCTTGACTTGTGTGATGGGACCTACTAGGTGCCAGGCCCTGGGCAGAGGTCTCTACAGAAACTCAACTCTGTCATTATTCCCTGCCGGGAAGTATTACCATCTCTATGTTAATCCCACGGGACCATGCGGCTCAGAGGCCCAAGCTCCCCCAGCTAGGCAGGAGCAGAGCCAAGGGTCCCCCAGCCTAGAACTCCAGAACTCCGGGTGCTCATCCATCCCAGCCTGTTCACAGCACAGTGAGGAAGCTGGTCACAGAGCTGCAGGTGTCGTTGACAGAGCAGCTGCCTGTGTGTGTGCTGGGTAGGAGAGTGTGGGTCCCAGGAGAGATGGTGCCTGGAGATCTTTGCAGGGTTGGCATGATTGCCCCACCGGAGGGTAGGAAGAGGAATTCTGAAGGATGAAAACACTGTAAGCAAACAAGAGCAGGGAGATCAGGCTGAGTGGCAGGTGCTGAGGCAGCAATGTAGCCAGCCTCGAGCTAAAGGTGTGAGCCACGGAGGAGGTTCACAGGTGATGCCGTGAGGCGGGGTGGGTAACACAGCCACAAACTGAAAACCTGGTTCCTCTTGAGATTCGAAACCCCAGGCATCGCTTCCTCAGATGGACCAGCACAAAGAGTGGGACCGACAACTTTGCGTTTCTGTCTCCTGCCCTGCAGAACTATTATCCAGGCCCTGGAAATTATGGGGAGAAGGGTAACCCATACACACGGCTGGAGGAGAATGCCTGGAACCGCTCACATTCCGAGGGCCTTATGTGTAGGATGTCCAACAAGCCACCACCCCTGTCTCACCAGGTAACTCCCCACCAGGCATAGGGAGGCTGAAATTCCACCTTGGTCCCTCCCCTGTAAGTACCTCCACCACTTTTGTCTCTAGGGCAGTGGCCTGGGACCTGGTACCTACACCATCAAAAGTGGCATCGAGAGCTTCGTGAACCGATCCACTGGTACTCGTGGCCCCTACGACATTTTCTCTGGTGACCGAAGCAAGCCTATACCCTACGGACATTATTCCATGCAGGTATGTGCCTGGGTGGGTGGCTGTGAGCTCCACCCCCCCGGCAGACAAGCTTCGTGGCTTAGCCACAGGAACATAGTCCTGTGTGCCACGTGTTGCCGGGAGGAGGGGTCTCCCCTTGCTGACTGTGTGCCTCTGCCAGGGTGGGATATAGTTCCCTGTGTCAGGGCAGGGGCCAGAGCACGGTTTTGCACATCAGATCCTATGGTTTGTTCTCTCCTCAATACCAACATGAACTGCACATATACAGATGGTCCAGCATGCAGGGCTGGTACGTCAGCTGCCAGACCTGCGGTCACCCCAAGGGTACAGTGTCTGTTTGTAAACATTTCCCAGGCTTCACGGATCTGAGCTAACCCAGCTCAGTTAGTGGCAGTGCTCTGGGTAATAGAGTCCCAGAGTGGAAGAGGAAAGGTGACTGAGGTAGCCTTTTAGCTTGCTTTACCTTTCCAATCCCCGTCAAAATCTTGCTACAGGATTTCATAGTTTTCCTGTCTTCGGGCTTATAGCTAGAGGGATCAAGTATGTGTCCAGACCTGTTTTTCCTGTCCCCCCCTTGGAGTCGCTGCCTGAGCAGGGTTAGTCCAGTTCGCCGTCTAGACGCAGGGAAATAGCCTGTGTGGAACTTCCAGTCGAGGAGAAAGAAAGGTGCAACCAGCCAGGAACAGAATAAAAACTGCTGCTAATGGGAGACCACTGTGGTGGCAGACGGTGTTACAGATTTTATATTTTAGGGCAATTTTAGGTTCACAGCAAAATGGAGAGGCAAATTCGGAGTTTCTGCATCCTCTCTGCCTCCTGCACCACATACAGATACCCATAAATCTTTTAAAACGTGCATTCGTCTATTTGTTTGGGTGTGCGAGGTTGGTTCATGGCATGCTTGTGAAACTTGCAGGAGTCAGCAGTCTCCTTCCACCAGGTGGGTCCCAGGGATTGAACTCGGGAGCTCAGGCTTCACCTTCACTGCGGGCTCTGTCCCCATCCCTCCCCCGCCATCAGATGAGTAGTGCGTGTGTTAGTCCTGGAACCTCGGGCACAAGCCATTGTTACCACGATGGGATTCTCTTCACGGCAGTCATTCTGTGGGCTGGTCTTGCCTTTTGTTTTGTTTTTTCATTTTTATCTCCTTCCTTCCTTCCTCCCTCCCTTCCTTCCTTCCTTCCTTCCTTCCTTCCTTCCTTCCTTCCTTCTTCCTTCCTCCTTCCTTCCTCCCTCCCTCCCTCCCTCCCTCCCTTCCTTCCTTCCTTCCTAGCGAGCCTATGACCTTCCTGGGACAATGTTTTTTTCTCTTCGATTCCTCAGAGAAAGAAGTCCAGGGAGCTGACAAATTTCAAGAGCTTCGTGGAGGAACTCAACTCACAACACAACAAGAAGCGTGGCACTTTTTCAAAACTTCCCCGAGAACCGAAACACCCCACGGAGAGAATTTTTTGGACTACTCTTAGTCAGTACCCCAGAAATCTGGTCAGTGTACCCCACGGTCTGTTTTCTCTCTTGGAAGGCCAGTGAGATTGCGGGAGGTGGGGTGCCGTGTCTGGTTGCCAGCCTGGCCTTGCATTGGCTAGCCCCTTTCTTAGCCTCCATTCTACACCCAGCCTTGCTGTGTGGCCAGTACTCGCAGCTGTGATTAGGATTACCAATGTGGACCCCATAGCTGAGCCAGGCCACCAGGAAGTCCCGGCCAGAGATGCCTTCCCATCTGCCCTTCCTCCCCTGGCCTTAAAGAGCTGGAGAATTGGGCAAAGACTGGGCAGGATGGAGTGAGATAGGGTCCATCCTCAGATTTACCTACCTGCTCTTCCCAGGGAGGGGCCAGGCTCTGCCTCCTCAAGGCGGTCCTTTCTGGGGGACAGTGGCCAGTTCTCTGAGTGGGCCCTGGCAGGGTCTGCCCCAAGGGAAGAAATGAAATAGGAGGAAAAGGGCTGGACGCTCTGACTACGTGCTAAACCACTGTCCATCCCTCTCCCATGGGAGGCTGGGAGGGACACCACTAGCATTAGACAAATGGAAACTGGGGTGCAGAACTTGAAAAGGGTTTCCCCGTAGGGGCCAGGAGACCCCATATAGGACTAAGCTCTCTGACTCCAGGACCAGTGTGCCTCAGTTCTAGGCTGCTGTTCAGAGCACTTCTCTGGTCATCTCAGGGGCCCCTGGGAACCTGTAAAGAGGCCTCTGTTTGGGGGTGGGTAGAGTGGGGGGTGCTGGACAGATGAGGTCAGCTGCCATGAATCCTCAGTTGTCCTACCTGGGCTGAGATTTCTAGGGCTTCCTCAGTGGGTCCCTCTTTACCCCTAGGATATAGCTGGCCCTGGTTCTTATCTTCCTCATGAGACGGAACAGAAACACGTCAACCGGCCGCCATTCCTCCTGGCCTCCAAGCGGTCAGGCAATAAGGCCTACCAGATGTTTTTGGGAAACTGGGTGAGTGGGTCGAGGTTGGGGGAGGGGCATGGTGGTGGACAGGGAAGTTTTCCCGTTCCTTCAGATAGCCCAAGCCCTTTGTGCCCCTGACACAGATGCTCCCTGGGCCCAGGACTCTCTCTTTCATTAACTCTGTCTTATTTTTCTAGGCACTTGCTTTCTAGGGTCTCCAATGTGAGCAGGCACGGGGGACTTGATAAGGGTCAGGTCAATGGGTCCTGTGCTAGGGCTTCTGATTCAGCATGCCTTGGGGAGAAGGGCTGCAAACAACCTTTCCAACAGGTTTCCGGGGTGCACTAGTTTCCTTTCCTATTGCCGCGATCAAATGATTCTGACAAAGGCAGCTTTATGGGAGAAAGGCTTATTTGGCTTACAATTCCAGGTTACGGTCCATCATTGCGGAGGAGCCAGGGAAGAACTAGTCACACTGTGGCCATAGTCAAGAGCAGAGAGCAATGGGTTAACGCACGCATGCTTCCTTGTGTCCAGCCCCCTCTCTATGCTTACACAGTCCACAACCCAAACACGGAATGGTGCTGCCCACAATGCGTGAGCCTCAATGAATGGAATCAAAACAAGCCCTCACAGATATGCCCACATGCCAACCTCATCTAGACAAACTCCTTATTGAGATTCTCTTCTTGTGTGATTCTTGGGACAATTAAAACTGATTATCACACAGAAGCCACACTTTGAGAACCAAAGTGTTAAGAGGCCCCACCTACTGGACAGCTCTCCCATCCTCTTCCCTTCCCTGGGCATGCTTCCCCTGTCTCTGCACTAGTCGTGGGGCTTCGAGGGCAGCTGGTGGAGAGTGGAGATGTTAGCTCATTTCTTATGCATGAGTGAACAACTTCTCTTCTGTCCCCTTCCCTCCCTGGCTCTTTTTGCTGTCCCCAGGTGTGTGATGATGCCCACAGTTTGGTAGTGCTCTCCTAGAACAGGCTAGTCCTAGCGCTTGTGAATACTTAATCCCCCACACAGCTTTTTAGTGCACATTTATCAGTCACATGGATCCACTACACATGCACAAATCTGAAGTAAACAACTCCATGAGTCACAAAATCACCTTAGCCCCCCTGCCGCACACAGGCCTTGCTTCCTGCCTCCAGCAGCACAGGAAAGCTTGGTCCTGATCTGAACTTGATGATTTTAAGATCTTTCCTGGTCTGGGACAGTCACTGTTTGCCATGGTGAAAAAAAATCCCTGAGAAGAGTCAACTGAGGGAGGACCGGTATAGTTTGGGTTTTTGTTTCAGAGGTTTCACTCCACCGCAGTTGGCTCCATTCCTTTTAGGCCAGGGTAAGACAGAAAGGCTATGGTGGAGGAAAACTGCTCCCCTCGTGGTAAATGGGAACACAGAGAGAGGTTGAAGGGGAAGATAGGGGACAGGCCCTAGCATACCTTCAAAGGCATGCCCCCAGTGAGCGACTTCCTCCAACTAGGCCTCAGCTTCCGGTGGCCATCATAATCCCTTCACCACTAAACTGCACCACCAGCTGGGGACCAAGACCTTTGGGGGGGCCTCTTCATATCCAAGCCATATTCAAACCAAACTTCGTATTCATGACACAGTCTCCCTGAGACACATCTTGCTTATAATTTACCTGCCTTTGCTTTTTAATCCCATTTCCTCTCGTAGCACCCCACACGCCAGCCCGTTCTAGACAGTTCCTCACTGAGGTTCTCTTCCTCATGATTCTAGGTTGTGGACAGTTAAAACTGACTTTAGTTATCATTAACATCTGAGCTCTCAGAATCCCAAGTCACAGGTTTAGACTGGAGCCAGGCGGCCATGCTGTTGTCACAGGGCCGGTGCCCAAGGTTCATTTCTGCTGCAGTGATAGAAAAGCCTGGACACAGAGCAACTTGGAGGAAAAGCAACTTTGTTTTAGCTCTCAGTTCCAGAATGGAGTCTGCCATGGCAGGGCGGCCAAGATGGAGGGAGCTTAAAACAGTGAGTCCATCACACCTGTGGACAAGAATCGAGAGAAATGCACACGTGTGTGTTGTTCAGATTATTTTCTCTGCTCTTGTACGGCCCAGGACCCAAACCCAGAATGGTATTGGCAGGTTGGATCTCCCCACATTAATTAATGAAATCAAGACCATCCCCCATGGGCGTGCCCAGAAGCCGACTTGATCTAGACAATCCGTTGTTGAGACTCTTCCTAGGTGATTCTAGATTGTGTCGACTGACAGTTAAAACTAACTCACAGCCTGCCATGCACAGTGCAGGCCCTGCCATGCAAAGTGCAGGCCAGTTCTCAAGGGAGGGCAGAAAGGCCCTCTGGACACTCCTGCTTGAGAATGGCCTATGTATCCAGAGGTTCCCGAATAACCACTCTGAGGCTTAATATTAATTACAAACTGTTTAGCCTATTAGCTCAGGCTTATTAACCAGCTCTTACAACTTAAATTAACCCATTTCTATCATTCTATATTTTACCCCGAGGCTCATGGCTTGTTACCTCACATCTTGCTTCTCCATCAGCTGCTGGTGTCTCCCAGACTCTGCCTTTTTCCCCCTTTATCTTTACTTGGATTTCCTGCCTGGCTCATCTATTCTGACGGCTATCGACCAAATCAGATTCTTTATTAACCAATGGTAATAAAATGTATTCACAGCATACAGAAGGGCATCCCACGTCAGGCCTGGACTCTGATCTTATTGCCTCCTGTGCTTCTCTGTCATGGCCTTACTCTGTCATCTTGAAAAGTTATGTCTTGTCGCTGAGCCTCTCTTATGGCAGACACATGGGCAGGCTGGCCCAGGTGTCATTTGGAGGAGAACAAACCAGGTGGGCTAGTGACCGGAGCTGTACTCTTCACCGCTCGGGATGGCAGAAGACTCGAGTCCATGCTCCCTACGAAAGTGACGCTGGAGAGTCCTTCCTTGCCTCTGTGCAGCTTTCGGCTCTCCTAGATCATGACTGGACCACTCTGATCAGACACTGATAACTCTGTGTACGACTCCCATCAAGTGTCTTCTCTTATAAGGACACCCATCATACTAGGCCAGGGTCCCACCTGCAGCGGCATGGCTTCCTCCTGCAACAGCCCAATTCTCCAATAAGGTCACAGTGTCAGACACTAAGATTAGGGCTTCAGCACATTTTATTTATTTATTTTTTTTTTGGTGGAGGGGCACAATTTGATTCCTAACAGTTGGGGGGGGGTGTCTGGGGTCTGAAGGGAGGAGAAAAGGCCTGAGGGTAAGTTTTCAAGCCACGCTCACTAACATCCTGTTGTACTCTCCCTGGCATAGAACCCAGTTGGGGTAGGCCGCTACCTCAACACCACACTGATGGAGACCAAAGACAGAAGGCAGCGATTCCGCTCTCTGTTCCTGAACGGAGCCAAGCGCTACCCGGATGACCCAATCCGAGACAGACACTTGCAGTGAGTATAGCCGGGGCTCTTAGAGGGGGCTGAGGGGAGGTAATATGCCCCTTGGTGGTCTAGAGGAGGGGCGTGCTTGGTTCCCATGCCAACCACACAAGAGAGACCCTTCAGTTTAGATTCAGTTTAGATCTCGGTTTAGCGTGTACTGGCTACGTGAGGTGGGTTGAGTTGTGTGTCCTTCAGCTACTGAGTAAGCAAATGGCTGAGAAGAGGCAAATGGGATGATTGGTCTCGGGTGAGGGAAAAAAGGCTACTTCTTCAATCCTCCACCATCTAGGTTTAGCCCTAGGTGCCTTGCCTCTCACAGAACCCCAGGCTCTTGGTGTCCACCGAGGGTTGGTAAAAGTCATTTCAGGACACTGTGAAGCCAAGCATGAGAGGCCCGTGAAAGCCCGTGGCAAACTATGAAGAGGCCACAGACATCAGCCACTGCTGTGTTTTATTGATCTAAGAGGCCATTGGCTAAAGCAGAAGCTTGACCCTAGATATGCTTGAATCTGATGGATGTGCACTTGAAAATTGAGTATTTTCTTTGTGGGAAATTACAGAGTGGGCATTGTGAGGACTCAGGGGTGGGGACCAGATGATTTGCTCATTTTGTTTGTTTGTTTCTTTTTCCATTTTTCATGTGTGTGTGGATGTGCATGAATGCATACCTTTGCGTGTGTGTGGGTACTCATGCATGAAGAGGCCTGAGGTTGACATTGAGATTCATTCTTGAGGACTCTTCCACCTTATTCATTGAGCCAGGGTCTCTCCATCAAATCCAGAGCTCACTGATACGGATATTCTTGCTGGTGAGCTTACTCTGGGGATCCCCATGCTTCATTGCCCTAGATGAGTGTTAGAGGCAGGCTGCTACTCCCACCCAACATGGGATTCTGGGGATCCCAACTCTGGCCCTCATTCTTTTCTGGCAAGCAAGCCCTTTAATTGCTGAGCCATCTCTAGTTTTGAAATGTAATTTCAGATGGTTTTATTTGGGTAAAATAGTCTTGTGGCCCTGTATTCCTTGGTTTGATCCTTTGTTTGGGGGTTCTTGAGACAGGGCAGTGGGAAGTAAGAGTTTTAATAGATTTCATGTGTGAAAATGCTGTTTACCCTCCCTGCCTTCATGGCTGATTCATAGTCTGGCTGGAAATAACCAAACTGGGATTCATTTTCCTTCAGGATTTGGAAGGCTTTGCTAACTCCCAGCTTGGTTCTGAAGCCTGACACCATTCTGTCTTGTGCATGTGACCTGTGTGTTTCTTTCTGGAAACTTCCAGGGCCTTCTTTGTCCCCAGTGTTCTGAGTCTTCGTGGTGATGTGCTATGCTGTAGTCTATGTTCAAATACTGTGCTGGGCACTTGGTGTGCTTCTGTTGTCTGGAAGCTCAGGTCCTTCTCCTCTGGGGAAATTTGATTTTAGGGTTTTGTCTGTGATGGTTTCTAATGTCCCCCCTTTCTTCTCTCTTTTAGATAACAGATGTCTTTATTTCACATTCTTTTTTTTGCCATGTATACATGTGTTTAGTGTGTGTGTGTGTGTGTGTGTGTATGCATGTGAGAATGTGTGTGGGCACATGTATATGCGCAGGTGTGCATACATGTGCACATGTGTGTTAAGACTGAAGCTGACATCAGTGTCGAGGCAGAGTCTCTCAGTGGAACCTAGAACTCCTTGGTCAACTAGTCTAGCTAGCCAGGTTAGCTAGTCTAGCTAGCCAGGTTAGCTAGTCTAGCTAGCCAGGTTAGCTCAAGGACCTTTTCCCACCTCCCTTTCTGCTTCCCAAGTGCTATGATTACAGGAGACTGTTGTGGCTTCTACACGCATCCTGAGGATCCAAACTCCAGTCCTTCCTAGTGTAAGGATGAACTTTACACGTTGAGCAATCTTCCCAGCTTCTAGTTTCTTGTTTTCTTTTTATGTCTGCTTTTTCTGTCCTTTGTGGTCAAACTTCCTTGTCCTGGTTTCCTAGCCCTGATTCTATCGTATCTCTAACCCCCAAAAGTCCTTCCGTCTGAGCCCTTCCGTCTGAGGAGTACCACTTGCTCTTTTTCTTTCATAGTGTTAGTTCTGTGCTGTTGATGTAGGATGCTCTCTTATCTAAGGATGCTCTCTTATCTAAGGATGAGAGATTGCAGTTTTTCCTAAGCGTGTTGTCTCCAGCTCTTCTATGCTCTTCCTTTTCTTCCCCTGTCCACTCATAGTCAAGAGAAAAACACTGCAAATGCCCCCATGAGTCTCATGGAGAAGAACTGGCTGGATCTGGATCCATCATTCACCTGTCATCATGCTCCTAGGGCTTTCTCTGGGACCACTGGAATTTCCTAAAGAAGAATCTTCCATTCTGGGTGAGGTTGGTGCAGTGTGAGTGCACCCTACCAGCCCAAAATTGCTTAAAAATTAAATTAGCCAGGCATAGTGACTCATGCCTCTAATCCTAGCACTTGGGAGGCAGAAGCAGAAGGATCTCTGTGAATTCGAGACCAGCCCGGTCTACATCGTAAGTTCCAGGAAAGCCAAACTACATAGTAAAAACCTGTCTGGGGGAAAAAAAAACCCAAAAATGTTTAAATTTAAAGATGCATTAGCATATGCTTAGAAAGCATAATATGAAAAACGAGCAGAAAGCTTTTGTTTATCTGTGCATGTGTGAGGACATGTGTGTGCCATGGCACTTACGTGGGAGTCAGTTCCTTCTGTCATGTGGATCCTGGGGATTGAACTCAGGCCTCCAGACTTAGCAGCAAGCTTCTTTGCCTGCTGAGCCATCTCACTGGTCAGAGCCTCAAACTTCTGATTGTAGTTAAATCTAGAGAAAGGCTATTGGGTTCTTTCACAAAATACTTACTTGTTTCTGAGTTGTTTGTTTTTTTTTTAATCAAAATTTTTTTGTGTAGGCTTTTTATTTGTTTTTGTTGTTTTGAGGTAAGATTTCGTGTAGCTGAGTTAATCTCAAACTCAATTTGTAGTGGAGGGTGATCCTGAACACCTGCTCCTTCTGTCCCTGCCTCCCAAATGCTGGGATACAGATTATTATTTTTTTTTTCAAGACAGGGTTTTTCTGTAGCTTTTGGAGCCTGTCCTGGAACTAGCTCTTGTAGCCCAGGCTGGCCTCGAACTCACAGAGATCTGCCTGCCTCTGTCTCCTGAGTGCTGGGATTAAAAGCATGCACCACCACTGCCCAGCTGATATAGATTATTTTTATAGCCAGAAACAAAAACCAAAAGCCTGCAAATAGAGTAAGACAAGAATTCTTGCCGGGCGGTGGTAGTGCACATCCCTACAGGAAGGGGCATAATGTAAAACTTAATTATGGCTTATGATGATACTTAGAGGGTCTCTGTAGGTGTCAGATTTGCGTTGGGGCTTCTGTGGCATTGTTTAGGAAGGCCTCACTCCACCGGGACCCCGGGACTGGAGGACTGTGACCTCAAGTGGGGAGGTCAGCAGGTGTGAGAGATTCCAAATTTGTGCTTTTGTCAAGTGGTCACCTGTGAGGCCTGCTGTGTTCCCTCCTGGGTGTTTCTGTTTTCAGGCGAGTGGAAATAGGTCCCTCACCCACTGCAAATGTCATTTTTTCCTTCCTCTTTTAGCCTCCACATTTTTGCATTCTGGATGTTTCTGTTAATGGCAACAAGCCCTTATTTCATGGAAACGCTGCTTTTTTCATCCTTGAAAAATAAGAAGATGCATTTGTTTGATACAGACTCCCTTTTTGTCCAATCTCTTTTGTTCTCTGTTTTGGCTTCGATCTTCTGTTGGAGATTTCCCACAGTGTCTTCCTGTCCCTTGTTTGGCATGCCTGTCCCACTAAAACCTCCTCAGGAGTTCCCTCTGCACTTTCTGGTAATTGATGCCGCGCAGAAGAATGAGTATCAGTGTTCTTGTTGAGGGCGTCTTCTAGTGCCATTGTTGCTAGATCTTTGTTCTTGGCCTTGGCCGGAGAAAGCTTTCTTGGGCATCTAAGCCCAGTTGCCTAAACTTCCATGTAAGTGAAGGGGACGATGTTAGAAAAAATAGGCAATCATTCCATTTCCATTTAATCCAAATTTTACAATGTGGTGCTCATGGGGCTGCAGAGATGACTCAGCAGTTAAGAGCACTTGCTGCTCTTGCAGAGGACTTAGCTTTAGTTCCTAGCACCTACATAGTGGCTTATAACCATCTGTAGCTCCAGTTTAATGGGCTCTAACACCCTCTTTGGGAACTCTATAGGCACCAGGCACATACATGGTACACATGCATGCTGTCAAAATACTCCTATATAAAATAAAAACATTTTTTTAAATAAACAACAACAAAACCAACACGTTGGACATGGGTTGTATATGGTGGTGCATACCTATAATCCTAGCATTGAGGAGGTTGAGGCAGGAGGATCAAGAGTTAAGGTCATCTTAGGCTATATAATGAGTTAATTACAACCTAATTATATTATACATCAAGACCTGATGTGAGATGCCCTTCTGTATGGTGTGAATATGTTTTACTGGCTAATAAAGAAGCTTATTCGGTCAATAGCCAGGCAGAATAGAGCCAGGTGGGAAATCCAAGCAGAGATACAGGTGAAGAAGAGTGGGGTCCAGAGAGATGCCAGCGAGCTGTTAGAGCAACAAGATGTACTATAGAACAAGTAACGCCACAAAGCCACGTGGCAATACACAGATTAATAGCAATGGGTTAATTTTTTTTTTTTTTTTTTGGTTTTTTTTTTTTTCGAGACAGGGTTTCTCTGTGGCTTTGGAGCCTGTCCTGGAACTAGCTCTTGTAGACCAGGCTGGTCTCGAACTCACAGAGATCCGCCTGCCTCTGCCTCCCGAGTGCTGGGATTAAAGGCGTGCGCCACCACCGCCCGGCCCCAATGGGTTAATTTATATGTAGGAGCTAGCCAGTAAAAAGTCTGAGCCATCAGCCAAGCAATTATAATTAATAGTAAGCCTCAGAATGATTATTTTATAAGTGGCTATGGAGACCAGCGGGCAGGAGAGAAACTGTCCAATAGGACCAGGCGAGACAGAGAAAACCTTCCAGCTACAAAGACCCTATCACTGAATGAATTAATGAAGGGATGGTATGGGACAGGTAGGTAGGTAGGTAGGTAGGTGGATGGATGGATAGATGGACAAATGGATGGACAAATGGATGGACAGATAGATGGATAGATGGACAGATGGATTGACGGATAGATGGACAGATGGATGGATGGATGATCGATGGGTGGATGGATGGACAGATGGATGGACAGATAGACGGATAGATGGATGGATGAATGGATGGATGGATGGATAGACAGATGGATGAACAGATAGATAGATGGATGGACGGATAGACGGACGGACGGATGGATGGATGATGGATGTATGGATGATGGATGGATGGATGGGTGGGTGGATGGACAGACAGATTGATGGACAGATGAATGGACAGACAGACAGACAGAGTACTCGGCTGGTGTCACTGTGAACAGAGAGCCTCAGTTTCCAAGAATAAATCTTACATCTTCAGCAAGCTGAGCATCAGCATTTATCCCGCTCTCTGTTTTCTGATTGGGGACACGGTGTGACCAGGCACCTCACACTCCTGCTGCCACAGAAGAGCTGTGGCAGCATCATCTTCTCATCATGATGGGATATACCCACTAATTCCCTTCTTCCCTCAAGTCTCTTTTGCCAGGTATTTTCTTATGGCAGTGTGTTGTAAGGAAGCCACTTGTTTGTCCCCAGTTGCTCAGCCCTGAACTAATCACACAGAAACTATATTATTTAAATCACTGGTTGGCCCATTGGCTCCAGCCTCTTATTGGCTAACTCCTACATCTTAATTTAACCCATCTCCATTCATCTGTGTATTGCCACGTGGCTGTGGCTTACTGGGTAAAGTTCTGGCGTCTGTGTCTGGCAGGGCTACATGGCTTGCCTCTGCCTCCTAAGTGCTGGAATTAAAGGTGTGTGCCACTACCTCCTGGCAAAAGAATGTATTTTTAAAGACTTTTTGTATTTCCTTTATTGTTGCATTTTTAAAACCTTTTTCTTCATTTAAATTTTAAATTAATTTCTGTGTGTGTGTGTGCACGCGTGTGTATATATGTGTGTGTGTGCATGCGTGTGCATGGACAGCCATGTGTTCAAGTGCCAAAACACATATATGGAAGTCAAGGACAATTTCAGGTCTCTCTTACCATGTAGGTCCATGGGATTGAATTCAGATCCTTGTGCTTAATAGAAAGTGGCCCATCTCACTGGCCCAAGGCAGCAAATTTTAAATTTAATCAAAAAGTAGTCAGGCATGTTTTAGGTTTCTTTTCTGAAATATACAGGGTAGAACATACTATACAATTCTCAAGAAAAAGAATTGGGTTGTAGCATCTTATTTGTAGTCAAAATATGATTTGTATTCAGATAAAACAAATGAGAGCTGCGTGAGGATTGAAGATGTATTTCAAACATGTCTTGTCTGAAAAGACTACTGGGGGCTCCTCTCTAGTCAGACAAAGAGTGAATTAGTACAAAGAGCTTAAGAATGGGAGAGCGCATAAAAAATTGATCAGGCTACTCTATACCAAACTAATGTAACCAACAGCAAAAGACAAAATAATAATCCAAATACCAAGCAAAAAGGAACTGAAGACAAAATATCAGAACAAAGATAAATATTTTTTGTTTGACAAATTCTTGCTATATAATCTATGTAGCCCAGGCTGGCCCAGAACTCACAATCCTTCCACTTTAACCTCCCAAGGACTGAGATTACTTGAGTGTGCTACCACACTCCACTAGAAGGTGAATATTTAGTCATGATAAACATAAAATTCATGAAGAAATTAGAATAATGATGAACCTTCACATACCTCAAATAAGTGATCAAGTCCATATATATTTTTGAGACAGGGTTTCTCTGCAGTTTTTGGTGCCTGTCCTGGAACTAGCTCTTGTAGACCAGGCTGGCCTTGAACTCACAGAGGTGTGCCTGCCTCTGCCTCCCGAGTGCTGGGATTAAAGGCGTGCGCCACCACCACCCAGCAAGTCCCACATTATAGTGGGAATTATTTGGAGGCTTCAGATAGACAATTTTTACCCTGTTATTTCAGACACTTAAGAAGCATTTAAAATAACTGGCTAGGAAAATCTCAAAAAGGGTTTAAGCTAAAATGTCATTTGTAGAAAAATTTATGTGCATTTTACTAAACATAATAAAGCAAGAACTTAATACCAAAAGGACAGTTCCCCAAACCAGAACGTGAAAGTTGGAAAGTACACTTCTTTTTAAATTACACTTTCCATAAAACTTTCTATAAAACTCAAGGCTAGCCTGGACTACGTAGCAAGTTTCAGGTCAGCCAGGGGCTGCATAGTTGGACCCTGTTTAAAAACAAACGAACAAACAAGTCCACCTCTAAACAGCTCTTACGTCTAAGAGAATAATCAAGTTTGAAGTGAATTTTGAACTGTTCAGATAATAATTCCAATGAAAACTGTAGCTATACACCTGTGAAATACAGTCAGTCGAAGCACCTGGTCCAGGAAAACCCTCAGCTGTGGCTGCTTCCAGTAAGCTGTGGGAGGGGTAGGGACAGGAGGGAGGGCTCTGCTGCTAAGAGCAGGTGAAGCTGCAGAGGATCCAGGTTTGATTCCCAGCCCCCACAATGGGTGGCTTACAACTGTCTGCAACTCCAGGGGACCTGAGGCCCTCTTCTGGATGCCTTGGGTATCTGCACCCACATGTGCATACACTCCCACACAAACACACATTTACACTTGATTTAATCAACAAAATAAATCCCTAAAGAAAGCGTGTGGAAGAGATGGTTTTAGTAGTTAGGAACACTTGCCGCTCTTGTAGAGGACCGGGGTTTAGTCCCCAGCACTCATGTAGAGTGGCTCAGAATCTTCTGTAACCCCAGTTCCAGGAGGTCTGGCCTCTACATGCAGTCATATCCATGTACGTGTACACACATGCACACACACATGCACACACACACAGCCACACATTTTTTTTTAATTTAAAAATCAACAGCAGAAATAAAGCAGTGAACATGGATAGACTGGATGGGAAAGGGGTTCTCACTGAATCCTTCCTACCCTTCTATGCTGATGCCTGCCATCATTCCAGGGTGGGGGCTGTGGTCCTGTGTGCTTGTGGCTGTGGAATGTGGAAGGCCACAGATGCAGAGGTTGCTGTCAAATGCCATTTTCTCATCTTTTAGCTGAAGTAAGCACGGTTTGACGAGGCACATGAAGGGATTTGCCAAGTCCTGCCAGAGAGCAGAGACAATGCAGGGAACAGAATGTGTGCCTCTGACTCTGACCTTGTTCATTATTGCCACTTCCTGGGCCATGGTAGGGGGCATGTCCTTTCCCAGTACGCTGTCTCTAACCCGGGTGAGGGAGAGCCTGTGTGAGAGAAGAGCAGAATGTGGGAGGCCATTGTCTCTTTCTCGGTCACCTGCTTCTTCTTGGGCGGGAACCACTGGGCCTCAGGCTTCCAATCAGGCAACCTCTGATTTAAGCCCTGCCTGGGAAAGAGTGCTTTTCGTTCTACTGTGTGTATTAGGTCTTTCATAAGTGTGTTACCTCCACAGCAGACCTCCTTCTGGATACCTTTCTGGATCTTTTGACTAGCACATTTTGTTTTGTTATTAGGTCTCCAGACCTTAGTATAACTGACTCCATGATGGAAGTACCATTTAGGCCTTGGAACCCAACATATAGGTAACACTACCTGCAAAAACAATAGCAAAGACCAAATCTATCAAAGTCCACAGTTCTGGGGAAATTCCTAAATGTACTGACCTTGCCTTTTGGTTTCTATAGTTCGTTTCTGGATAATGATGCTTACTAACTGAGGTGTGTCAGCCCAGAATGTGATTTTTGTGCTTCTCAGAGTTCACCCTGAGAAAGGTTCGGGACTGTACTTGGGTCCTAAGCACCCAGTCTGTGGTCAATTATTGGTTAATACAGACTTTTCCTTGACTTGAACCTGTGTCCGAGTAGTCTTGTCTCTTAGATACCCCACAACATTTCTGGTTTTGAGGCAGAATCTTTCCATGTAGCCCTGACTGGCTCGGATCTAACTATGGTATGTAGACCAGGCTGACCTCAGACTCACAGATATCCACCCTCATCTGCCTCAAGTGCTGGAATCAAAGACAGAAGACAGCACACCCAGCCCTTAACTAGGATTTGAAAGCTCTGGTATAATGGTGCACACCTTCAATCCCAGCGTGGGAAGGTGGGTCTCTAAATTCGAGGCCAGCCTGGTCTACATACCAAGCTTCAGGCCATACAAGGGTGCGTAGTAAGACACTGTCTCAAAAAACAAACAAAAACAAAACAAAAAAGAAACTCTGGCCATGCAGAACAACACCAGCCTGGTATCTCCCTTCCTGGCCATTGACTGTACATGGCTGTTTAGTGCTTATCTGGGACACACCTATGTATCAGCCATAACTCCGTGTAAATACAAAAGCTTCCCTGATTTTCTGGACAATGTCTCTTTATTCTTAGCCTCTTGCACATCCCAGGGTGGCGCGTGTGTCCCCGTGGTACCGTGACTTCCTCACATGCCCACAGTGAAACTAAACAGACCGTCTCTGTTCCCGGGCTCCAGTGTCTTGCTGATACCCAGAGGAGAAAACTCATGAACATTTGTTAAGTGATAAGCCTACACATTCATTAACGAAATGAGCCGGCGTCTTGATAACGCACAAAAGGAATACTTGAGAAGGTTCTGGTTTTATTTGGCAGAAATTTACATTATTTTGCGTGACATTTTATTATGAAAAAATTGAACATGTAGGAAAGGTGAAAGGATTTTATACTGTACACCTCTACATCCACATCATTTAGATTTGCTGCTATGGGCTAATGAGATGGCTCGTGGGGGACAAACACTTGCACCCAATCCTGGTGACCTGAGTTTGATCTCTTGTGCTCACGTGGTGGAATTAGACAAGTGACTTCGGGAAGTTTGCCTTTGACATATGACACAGCATCCACATACCTGTACTCTCCTTTACATACAAAATTATTATTATACAAAATGATCACATTACTAATGTTTTCATGCTCAATGACAGATCTTCTATCACTCTGTCTATTAGACATCTTTAAAATATAAAAACTTTAAATTATATGTCTGTGTATTTTATGTGGGTATGTGCACATGGGTGCAGTGCCTGGAGGGACCAGAAGAGGGCATTAGAGCTCCTGCAACTGGAGTAACAGTGGTTATGAGCCACTGGATTGTGGGTGCTGGGAGCTAACCTCAAATCCTCTGTAATAATGTACATGTTTTTAACCACTGAGCCTTCTCTTCAGTCCCTTTAAAACATCTTTTATTTTTGATAAATTTAGAGGAAGTAGCAGCATTAATACACTTCTGCCAAAACACTGAAAATGAAGTATTCTTTCAGAATTTTAGCTTAAAATGCATATTCTTTACCTAAAAATCTCAAATTGCTCATAGTAATAATAAATTACTATATTCTTGGAGCATGTTTGCAGTATACACAGTGTTTTTAAATGTACATGTGTTTATATAGTTGCTTTTCTCATTGCCATAGGAAGATGCCTGGCAGAAGTGACTTAAGGGAGGAAGGGTTTCTTGTGGCTTGGAGTTGGTGGGCATAGTCCCCCGTAAGACAAGATGGTGCCACAGCTCTTCTGTGGCAGTGGGAGTGTGAGGTGCCTGCTCACACTGTGTCCCCAATCAGGAAGCAGAGAGAGATGAATGCTGATGCCCCCCATGCTTACCTTCCTGCACTTCCTGGACATTTGCATATACTGTTTGGTGAGAGAGTTGGGTGTTTGGGTCAGAAAGTGGGGTTCTAGGAAACCCCTCCCTGCACTTCAACCCTAATCTGAACCCAGAGAGAATCCCTGGAATGTTGTATGCAGTGTGTGAGTAAGTGAGACCAGAACAAGGGGTGGTTCAGTCAGTCACTAAAGGCCTTGGGCATGAACTTTGTTCTGTGAGAAGTCACACATTTTCATACACGTCAGATTTATTTATTTACTTATCTATATTTTTTATTTACCTCTATTTATTTTTTCATATAAGGTCTCGCCACGTAGCCTAGGTTAACCCGAACTCACTATGTAGAGCTTCCCGCTGTAAGAATAATGGACTAAACCCCTGAAACCCTAAACCAGCCCCAATTAAATGTTTTCCTTTATGAGAGTTGTGGTCATGGTGTCTCCTCGCAGCAATAGAAACCCTAACTAAGACAACCATCCTCTAGCCCCTAATTTAAAAAATGTGTTTGTGCCACAACACAACTGCAGGTGTCATCTCTCAGGATTGTCCTGCTTACTTGGGTGATGGGATCTGTCATTGGTCTAGAGCTTAGCCTCTTGGCTAGGCTGACTGGAAGCCCCAGAGATTGCTTGTTTCCCTCTCTGCAGTGCTGAGGTTACAAGGGCATGCTACACTCCTCCCTTCTTATGTGGGTGCTGGCGGTCACACCCAAGTCATCATGGATGCAATGGCAGGCACTTTGCTTACTGAGCTGTGTCCTCAACTCCTGGTTTCTGAGTTTTACATATAGCTGAGAAACCACAAACCAGGAAGTTCCTCCATGCTGCCTGCATCAATGCGCTATGTGTATGCCAGTGACTAATATGTTTGCCGTTCTCAAGCGGAACCAGCCATGCACGGACACATCTTTCCCTGTCATGTCACACGGTGATCTTGAGGTTACCCATGTTGTAGAGGAAGCTTGTTCTTTTTGATGCTGAAATGTATCCAGTGTGTTTGTCTGCCTTTTGTTCACATCTCAACCTTCATGAAAGCTGCCTTAAAGAGCTTATACAGCTCTCTGGATAGCCAGGTTTTCACTTGTTTATAGTAATTAGCCCAGAATAGGATTTTCTAGGTCATTTGGTAAGCGCTCATACAGCGGTCTAAGAAAGCCTCTAAGTATTTCGGGATGCTGTACTCTTTGTATTTCACCAGCAATGTGTAAGGGTTTACTTGCTTCACACTCGGGTTTCGATTTCGTATGACGGTGCTGGGGATCGGACCCTGTGACTTGTGTATGCCAGACAAGCTCTCCGCCCCTGAGCTACAGCCCAGCCCCACCACATCAGTGTTCATGTCGCATTTTGAATTTTTGTCAATCCTAATTGTTTCACCATGGTTTGGATTCGCATCTCTCCATGACAGGATGTTGAATATTATTTTCACTTCTTCGTTGAAGTATTTCCAAAGCTTTTGTTTTTTTTAAAAATATTTATTTTTTACTTATTATGTATATGTATACAATATTCTGTCTGAAGACCAGAAGAGGGCACCATTACAGATGGTTGTGAGCCACCATGTGGTTGCCGGGAATTGAACTCAGGACCTTTGGAAGAGCAGGCAATGCTCTTAACCACTGAGCCATCTCTCCAGCCCTTTTCATTTGTTTTAAAGAGCAGGCTGCTTACATTTTTTACAAAGTCTGGAGAAGTCTCTGTCTTTATTTTTGATTTTTTTACCTATGTGTCCATGGGTGTGTGCACATTAGTGCAGGTGTGTCCACGAAGCCAGGTGCCCACAGGGGCTGGAGGCTTCAAACCACTGGGGAGCTGGAGTTATTCGTGATTGTGAGCCTTCCCATGTGCATGCTGGGAACTAAATGAGGATCCTTTGCACTCAGCAGCTGAGCCATCTTTCCGGCCCCCACATTTAGAGAATTCTTTAAATATTATTGGCATCAGTACTTTCTTAGACGTTGCATTTACAAAGACGAGTAAATATTTTCTCCCAGGTGCTCAGAAGGGTTTTAATGGGAAGCAACACTTGTGTTTTAGAAGCTACTCTGTGGCGTTTTAGGTGGGCAGATGGAGACAGGAGGGACAGAGGCAAAGATTCTGTCTCCAAGTCTGGATGAGAGGTGAGGCTATAGGGAAGGGTGCAGAGACATTAGACACAGACCCACCGGGGGCAGGAGAGGCCCCTTACTCTGGTAAGCCTCCTCTCCCTCCTTCATCCTTTGACTAATATCTGTGGCATATCCACTCAGCTCCAGGTCATGATTGAGGGTAAGGAACAAAAGCATGTAACAACCATAGCCCTGTCTCCTTGGAGACCTCGCCTGTTTAGTAGGGGAAACAGGCAGTAACTGAGAGTGTGACGCATGTCACAAAGGCTGCTGGCTGCTATTGGTCACAGGTAGCTAGGCGTTCCTATAAGGAAACTGTTTCCAAGTTGCTGAGCAGGGGCAGGGTGTCCGACTCCTGGCTCAGTTTCTAAATGGTGGAAGGAGCATGGGACTGAGATGGGAAGCTTGGGGATGCTGGGCCCGAGGCCTGGCCCTGATCCTGGCCTTACGTGACCTCGTGCTAGCTTGCCTACCTCTCTCTAGCCCCCAGTTTCCCTCTTAGGGCAGGGCTGTGTTCCAGGTGCTATGGTTTTGTTTGTTTGATTTTGAGAGGACTCACTCTGTAGCCCAGGCTCTCCTGAAACTCACTGTGTAGCCCAGGCTGACCTCAAAGTGATGGTAATCCCCTTACCTCAGCTTCCCAAGTACTGAGATCCCAGACATGAGCCACTATAGGTAAGCGGCCGATTTGCTTTTCTTTCATTTTTAGATAGGGTCTCACAGAGCTCGGACTGGCCTCAAGATAACTGTGTAACTCAGGTTGGCCTTGATTTCCTGATCTTCCCACCTCTTCATCCCAAGTACGGAGATAGCACGTGCCACCTCGTCCAGCTGTTTTTTTTTTTTCTGTGTCTGTTTTGCATGTGTATAAAATGCGCACGCGCGCACATACACATGTGGATGTGGATGCCGACGCACATGTGTTTATATGTGTATAGAGGCCTCATTGGGTGTTTTCCTCAGTCACTCTCTGCTAGTCTTCATGTGTTTCCCCCTCGGAGCTCGTCTAAGACATTCTAACTGATGAAATGTTATACAGGGTAGAGATCCCTCCCTTAGAAAGGGGTCCTTTCTGGAGGTCATGAATCCTGGCCTCTCAAGCCGTGTAGGAGTCCCTGTGAAGCACAGCTCATCTCCTGTAGGCCCCCTCCACGGAAGGGGAACTCATTGCCTTGCAAGGGATGGGGCCCATATTTCTCTCTCTTTTTACAGGGAACGGATCACACCTTTTACGAAGGGCAAGTGCCCTCCAACTGTGGATTACAATTCAGATCCTACTCCTTAAAACCACAGAAGGACAGCCTGATGTGACCAGAGGGCCCAAGGCCGGAAGAGAAATCTTGGGATGGGAAACAGGGGTCTTGAAGAATGCCCGGGAGAGGGGAGAGACCAGGAGGGCCATCTTTGCCGCAGCCCTGTGGCCAAAAGTCACAATGCCTGCTGGTACAGCGGGGGCGGAGGGAGGGATAATCTTGTTACAAGAGATGCATTGTCCTAAGTATTCCTTCAGCTGGTGACATGAATTTGGGGGCCAGGCTGCAGGTGGGTGGAAAAGGGGAATGTGGGCGACTCCCTGGAAACCCTTCCGCTGTAAAGCCAGAGTGTGGGTACCCGCTCACTGTCGTCCCAGAGCAGGAGGGACGGGAGCATTTGCTATGCAGCCCTCTAGGCCCCTGCAGGAACACCTCATCTTCATGGTAGGGATGCTTCTGGAAGCTCAGTAGGGCCTCATGCAAGGAGGAGGCTACCAACTTCCAGGCGGTGTCCAACAACTTGGGGAGCCTCTGCCCCCAGAGTCAGCACTGTGGGCACACAGGTGGGTGTGGGGGTGAGTGACAACATCCTGAGCTGCTTCCCTCACTGCATCAGTGAGAGTGGGGTGGGGTGGCGGAGAGGGCTATCCCTAGAGAAGGGGGTGCTGGGACCCGATGGACTTAGCCACAGAACTCACGTAATAAAACACATTAGACACTTTCTTCAGAGCAGACTCTGTCTCGACAGTTGTGGGAGAAGAGAAACTGTCTCTATTCATAGAGATCACAAAATCCTCTATGCAAAACCTGACCCACTGACTCTTCCAACTGCCCTGACAGTTAATTTAGCAAGGCAGAAGGAAATAAGATCCGTCTATCCAATGAACTTTCTATAGACTAGAAACAGGGCTGCAAACTGGAAATTTAAACCACCACCTGCAATGGCTAGGGAACACCCCCCTTCCCTACCCATTGGGGTTAGAACCACACATCAATCATATTATCCAGTTTTTATGTGGGTCCTGGGACTCATATAAAATTTAAAAAAAAGTAAATCTTTATTAAAAGTTAGAAAATAACTATAATAAGACTTAAAAAAAGACCACCTTATAAAATGAGCATATTTTAAAAAACATTTTTGCCAGCTATTACATTACTGGCCATCGCTGTCGCCATAGAAAAAGTGGGCAGCTCTGTAATCCTTGCCTTTGTAGGTAAGAAACCTGGAGAGTTTATTTAAATATCTTGCCCAAGGTAACCGGTGAGCTTGGGTGTTAAGAGAGTCACGTGTACCATAGGAGTCCCACCTCTCACAGGCTTGTCTGACTGCCAGGGCAGGCTTTCCCAGAAGTCCCAGGGAAACCACCCCTGCAGGAACTGTCTTCCCGGGTGGAAGCTGGCATATCAAAATTCCCAGCTTCCCGGTGCTCAGGCAGGACTGAAGTGTGTTTGACACAGGCTTTTGGTTTCCAGGAGTAGGTGGCTCTAGCTGCCCACAGGGCAAGGTGGCTGGGAGCGCTCACTCCCAGCCACCACTCCTCCCCACCTTCCTCGTGGTGTTTTCTTGACTGCCAGGTAAACCACCTGTACTCAGGTTCTTAGTTCAGAGTCAGGGTTGGCTTCTGGAGAAGGACATACCACGATGAACACTGATGTTTTTCCTGACAGCACCGAGGTGGCCATGAGGCTGGAAAACGTCTAACCAGCTCCATGCTGATTGTAGGCTGGACTTTTTCTTAAGTGATTTGGGGAACAAAGCTTCATAGCCGGTGGCACATAAGCATTTGGTAGCCACCAATTCTAGCTCCATCTCCGAGGACCCGGGTTGAAATCTTGCAAAAGTGGCATCCAGTTCTGGCATCTCTCCCATTGCCCAGCAACTTCCATCACCTGGATGTGGAATCCGGCCAGGTTGTGGGGGTCCTGAGCAGGGAGGAATTGTCCCTTTCAAGCCATGCTATCAGACCCCACAATGTGAGTGGACATCACATGAAGGCAGTCCTAGTGTTAGCATCCGGGCACACTTTGGCCCCACACCTGACGTCCCTTGGGGACCTGGCAGAGTGCATACATGGCAGACAGTATCCTGTCCTTTTAAAAGGCTATCCCCCTCCCACATCTCTGTCTCTCTCTTTCTCTCTCCCTTCCCTTCCCCCACTCCCTTTATCTCAAAACTCCCCACTTAAGTTCTGTCTGCACAGAGTGTCTGTCCCTCACCTGCTGTGGGCTCTCACCGTGGCTCAGACCCGTCTGCTGCCAAGGTGCTGCCGCCAAGTTCCCTCTTACGCAGAATTATGACACCTAGTCTAAATCTTGTTAGTACATGGGGCAGGTGGGCACTGCAATACTTTGGTAGAACTGAGCATTACTATTAATGGCTGCTTGCGTGGCACAGAAACTGAAGCTCAGACTAGGCACATTCACAGAGGATGCCCGGCACCTTTTCTTTACTAAACACAGAACTGGGTTTTTCTTACCAACTGAGGGTGACAGTTTGTTCACTATGAACACTGCAGTGCTTTCCTGGGGACTCCACAGCCTCCCTGGGGCCGAAACGCAGGACCTTAGGCATGCAAAGTTTCAACTTGACATGAGCTACAGTCACCTGGGAAGAGGGAGCCTCAGCTGAGAAAAATGCCTCCACAACATCGGGCTGTGGCCAAGCCAGTAGGCATTTTCATAATTAGTGATGTGGGAGGGCCTAGCTGCTTGAGGGTGGAGATACCTCTGGTAGTCCTGAGTTCTAAAACAAAGCAGGCTGAAGTTTGGGTGTGGTGGCACACGCCTTTAATCACAGTGCTTGGGTGGTAGAGACAGGAAGAAAAAGAGAGAGGGAGGGAGGGAGGGAAAAAAGCCAGGCTGGGCCGACCAGAGCACACTCCTCTATGGCCTCTGCCTCACCTCTTGCCTCTGGGGTCCTGCACCAGTGTGAGTTTCTGCCCTGGCTGCTTTAGATGGTGTGCTGTTACATGGAAGTGTGAATGAAATTAATTAACCCTCTCCTCCCCAAGTTGCTTTGGGCCATAGTGTTCTGTCACAGCAATAATAACCCTCGCTAAGACTACCACTAAACTATGTCCTCAGTCCCAAGACAACTGGTCTTTTTGTTTGTCTTGAAATAGTCTTGTTATGTTGCTGGGGTGGCCTCAAACTCATGCGCTTGAGTCCCTCTTCAGTACTCTGAGTAGCCAGGACCATGCGCCACACCTGGGGCCCCTTTCATTCTGTGTGTGGTCCCCATCACTATGAGCTGCTTAGCAAAGCCCAAGCCCAAGCATGCCTGGCTCCTGCTGCAGTCTTTCTTTAGTCTGAAGGTGCTGTAACCAGCTTGGCCCTGGGAGTTCCTCCTCTTCCGCCTGTCGCTCAGGCCCTATTGGTCCACTCACTTCCTAAGCTCCTGCAGACTTATCCAGAGACAGGGGATTTAACCAACCAGAGGACAGATGGGGTGTGGCGTGCTGGGGGACTAACAGGGATGCATGCCAGACTCTCCCCAAGAGGTAACTGTCCTGGGCCTCGGAGTGTAGGGTCACTTCCTGCTGACCTGGCATTCAGGTGCGTGCTGAAGACATCTGATACACGGCCTGTTAGGAAACCGTCGACAGCTGGCTCTCAGAACAAAACAGGATGATGTGCCCGTGATAGTTAATTTTACGTGTCCGCTCATCTGTGTCACGTAGTACCCAGACATTTGAGTAAACATTGCTTGGTCATTTGCATGGGTATTTCTGAGTGAGATAAGACAATCTGGTCTTATTTACTGTGGGTAGTTTGGGTCTTGGCCAGCCAGAAGAAGTCTTGAGTGTGGCAGACTGAGCGAGAACACTCCTCCTGCCCAGGGACTGGAGCAGGGACATCCACCCTGTTTTCCCACCTCTGTATTAGAATGGAAGGATTAATTTCTTCCTGGGCTGTTTAGCTTTCAAATGAAACTGTTTTTCACTTTTCCTGGAGAGATGCAAAGAAACACCGATTTGCTACAGGTAGGACATCAACAGACCAAACAAACTATTCCATTCAAGCCCAGCTTAGGCCTGAAGGGGTTTATCAGGGTCCCCGCGGAAGCACAGGTGGAGGGTCACTTACGGGAGGCTGACTCAGAGGCAGCAACACCACAGGAAAGTCCCACACTAACAAACATGGGAACTCTGAAAAGCTGACTCATTGGAATCTCTCCCCCACACCTCCACAGGAAGTTGGGAGGAGGCTGTGGGGAGCGGTGCCTGGAATCACAGGTTAGGTTCCCTTGACGCCCGCCTCTTTCTTCAAGGGAACGCTAACAGGCCTGATCTTGTTAAGGTCTCTCGGGGCACAGCGGATCTGAAATCAAGATAGCCAAGGTCAACTCCAGGCTGGAGGACAAAGTTCAAAACAAGCCACACAACTAGTTTTTCCTGGGTCTCTAGACCTTGGGCCAATGCAGCCTCCACAGCCTTCTGAGTCAACACCTTGAAATAAGCACCCCATGCTCCCCCCTCCCTTCCCTGCCATTTCAGCTGTTTCTCTGATCACACCACCAGCAGAAAGCAAGCTTGTGTTGCAGAGCTTGCCAGGTTCCACAGTGGCATGAGCGACTAGGCTTAGTGAAGTCCAAGTGTAAGATGTGACAATGGCTTTTGTATTGCCCCAGCTTGCCATGGTCCCCTCTCCTGTCACTGTTCATAACTTCCTCCTCTGAAGAGACAGATTTGATTTGTGGGGTACCTAGGAGTTCCATGATCACGCATGTGAGGCCTTCTGCTTTCAGCTTCCCGGTCAGCAGTGAGCAGCTATGATGGCTCGACGCATTCCTCCTACACACTGATACTCCTGCACACGCATTCCTCCTACACACTGATACTCCTGCACACGCATTCCTCTTACACACTCTGATACTCCTGCACACGCATTCCTCTTACACAGATACTCCTGCACACGCATTCCTCCTACACACTGATACTCCTGCACACGTGGCCCAGTTGACAGCAAGATAAGGCTTCTCTGGCTGCCTCTCCCAGGTCCCAGGGCATGGTCCTTGGCTTCAGGCCCAGAACTAGAACTGGGGCACAGGAAGAAGCAAGGCTGGCCAGAATGAGCACCTAAAGTCCTGTTCAAGCTTACCAGGAAGCTCTGAGCCCAGCTATCACATTTATCAGCCTAGACAGGAAGACCCTCACTTAAAAAAAAAAATTTCCCCTTGGATCATAGAGTGATGGGCCATGTAAGATTCAGCTGTTTGAGTCCCGTGTCCCCACGCTCTTTCAGCAGCTCCTCAGAGAATGTGACTCTTTGATTGCCAGTGGCCTCCTCAGTCAAGTTCTACAGTGCCTTTGCCTCCCTGACCAGGTCCTGGGAAGGTCACGCTGCTGTGACTAGTCAGCCTGCACCCTTGTCAGCCTACAGGCGACTCACTTGACCTTTCTTGCGCCTCATTTTCCTCATCTGCATAATGGGGAAGATGACCCCCCCCCCCATGCTGGCTAACTTTATGTCAACTTGACATAAGCTAAAGCTATCTGAAAGGAGAGGGAACCTCAACTCAGTCTCCATAAAAACAAGCTGTAATGATTGATGTGGGAGGGAGAGCCCAGCCCACTGTGGGTGTTGCCATGTTGCCATCCCTGAGCTGGTGGTTCAGGGTTTTATAAGAAAGCAAGCCATGATGAGCAAGCCAGTAAACAGCATCCCTCCATGGCCTCTGCATCAGTTCCTGCCTCTAGGCTCCTGCCCTGCTTAAATTACGGCCCCCACTGCTTCTGGTGATGAACTGTCACATCAGTGGTTCCCAACCTGTGGGTTGCAACCCCCTTGGGGGGAGGAGTATCGAATGACCCTTTTGCAAGTTGCCTAAGACCATTGGAAAACAGATATTTACATTACAATTCATAATAGTTGCAATATTAGTTATGAAGAATCAACAAAAATAAGTTTATGGATGGAGGTCACCACAACATGAGGACCTGTATTAAAGGTCGCAGCCCCGGGAAGGACGCGAACCACTGGAAATGTGAGTAAACCAAACTCTTTCTCCGTAAGTTGTTCTGGTCATGGTGTTTCATCACAGCAGCAGTGACCCTAACCAAGACCCTTTCCCCTTTGTTACAAAACTGAGAAATGAATAAGACCACGTGGTTGCACACTCATCCAAACAGGTGCTGTTGAGGGCTGAAATGCAAAAGCTCTATTTTAATATGTCTGGGCTTGGAATATCTTCACAGGTCTCCGTTTCAAACACTTGGTTCTATTGGGGAGGGCTTAGTAGGCTTTTGGGTCATTGGAGACACACCTGTAAAGGGGACCGAGAGACCCCCAACTCCTTCTTGTATCTTCTTTGCTCCCTGGTTTGTGACTTGTTTTCTCTGCCACACCCACCCATTGCGATATGCTGTTCTACCACAGGCCCCGCTGGCCATGGAGTGGAAGCTCTGTAAATGTGAGCCAAAACGAGCTTTTCCTCATTATCCCTCGACTAGCTCAGGCACTTCGTTATAGTGAAGGAAAGCTGACCAGCAGAAGGAATGCTGAAGATGTAAAATACAGCCTGGAAAACTGGGGAAGGGGTTTCCTAACGGGCCCCTTGAAGAGAGCTTCGGAATGATGTTCACCTGCCGCACATGATCTAGTAAAATACCCACTGTGTGTACATTTGTGCAAAACTTTTATTGAGAGTTAAAACTTGAGTCTCCTGACTCTGGGTATTTAAGCCTCAGAGCTCTGGAGGCAGCTGGGGTGAGCCAAACTGCTCACACAATAGTTACAAATCCAGAGAAGCTCAATTGTAACAAAAGTTTATCACTGTGTCATGCCAGCCCAGAGTGGGTAAGAGGTTGAGCAGTTCTCCAGTGATGCAGAGACCCTGCCTCTTTCCAGCTCGGGCTCTCCCACCCTTCCGGCATGTGCATCCAGCCACAGTGAGGGGACAGCCAGAGCAGATGTACTTCTGTTCCCGGTCACTGCAGAAAAATACTTAAGCCTGAGGACACACCTGGTTGTAAGGAAGGCTGGTGGTGTGCCCAGGTGAGGGTGGCGTTGTCTTCTGCTGGAGAGCCAGTGGGTTCCTCCAGGTTTTGGATGAGGAAATCTACACAGGAGCAATTAGCTTGTCAAAAATAGTTGGTCACAACCAAGTGACAAAGCCAGGACAGCGGCCAGACCTCTGATGGCATGTCTGGTGCCCGAGGACAGCGCCCACCCGACCTGAGCTGCCGTCCTCTCTCATACCACCATGTCATCATTGGAATGACAGAAGAAATGCATTTGCTCCCCGCTTCCCCCCACGTTCTTTCAGCTTGTGTCTGTGGGTGTTCGTGTTCAGACAGGACATCAGAGCCGAGTGGCAACACCCGCTGCCGAGTCCTGGTTTGACTCCACACTGTGGTCCTCTGAGCAAAAAAAAACGACTAAGACTAGCTTCCAGGCTGTATTTTATTTTTACAGAAGCGGTGGCCCCATAGCCACAGGGACGTGTGTTCTGGAGAGTAGGCATAGTGCCTGAGGCTACAAGAGCCCGATCAAGGGATTCATGCCTTCTCCCTGGTCCCCATGACCAAATTAAAACAAAAAAACCCAAAAAAAACAAAAACAAAAAAAACCACACAGCACACACTGCCACAGCCACCCCCTCCCCCCTTCCCTTTCAGTAACAGCCAATTCAGCTTTCCAGTCAGGCCGTGGCTACAACTCTGACTTTCCAGAACACCTTCATGCAGCCAAGAAACCAGAGTCACGGAGGGGAGAGGCTCGCTCTGGTGTCCCACATGCACGGTCCTGTAGCAGCGAGGTGGCTCCACCAAGCCCCTGGATGGCTGGACGATGACAGGAAAACCTGGGACCCAGCTCACCGCGCTTGGAAGACGGCCGGCCACTTTTCAGGCAAGATATTATTGGAGCCAAACACTAAGCTGAAGCTAATGTGATTCAAAATCCCTTCCCTTCCCAGGTCCTGGGGCGTGTCTGTGGAGGACTAGAATTTGGTTCTTTAGGGTGACACATGTTGCTGGCATCACTGCCGCAGTCCCAGTGGCTCTGGGATGGAGGCTCGAGCGGTGGAAAGATGGTACTTTAGATATCACGCTAACTAACCTAGCTCGCATCGACCATTCATCTGCAGCAAGCAGAGTCATCAGTCGGGGAGGACGAGGATGCACACGGACCACCGAGAGAGCCCGTGCCAAGAATGCATGCTGCACAGACAGCGAAGGGAAGACTACTTCCTTCACAGGCCAAGTGGATGCGGTGGTTCCTCCGCCTTCCAGCAGCCACAAGTGCTCCAGCCTTCACAGGACCACACTGGCACTGTGCAGTATGTCAGCTCTCGGCGGCATCAGTGAGCATCCTTCAATTGAAGTATGACTCTTAAGGGTTCTGGCACGTGCCAGACAGATGAAAATGACGGGAGCTGGCTTGGGGGTGGGAGGAAGAACTTGAGATGATGGACAGTCCCTAACTGTCACCTGGATCGTTTATGTTCCCCCAACTTCTAACACTAGGCTTCCTACTGTCTAACACAGAAAGGCTTCAGGAGCTCTTACATTTCAATGAGACTTGAGAAAACAGCAGCTTAGCGGGGACTGTGACCAGCTCAGCTCTTGAATTCTGGCTTCTCTTCCAGGACGTGATCCCCCCCCACCCCACCCAGGAGACTCTGGGTTTTCAGCCAGGCCAGGCAGTTCTGAAGGTGGGGCTGTACAACCAACCACACTTCACTAACAAGGCAGAAGGGCCTTAGCGGCCCCTCCCTCTGGAACGGAAATGGAGCTAACTTTCTCTGAGCTTAGGATTTGTAAGGCACTGAAATTAACTAGAGCTGGGGGTGGGGGAACATAACGGGGGGAATGAGTGACCCTGGAAGCTTTCCTTCCAACCCCAGGGAGGGTCCTCACAGTAGCACAGGGCAGGCACCCCTTTCTTACTCAGTGTGGGAACCACCCCTATGTGACACAGTCATGAGCAAGCGCCCCCATTGTGACTCAGTGGATCTTAGAGGAGGTCTGGATGGAGAGAGTCAAGACCAGGAAGGTCAGGCTTCCCATCTTGAGATATCTTTTCCAGGAACAGTCCTGAGTGGGCCAAGAGATGGCTGGGGTGACCCTCGGGCCTGCACACACAGGAAGAAGGGGCAGGATGGCCCAAAGATGGCAGAGAGGACTTTGGACTGGACCTGGCTTTGGCACAGTACATCCTGGGCCTGCCCGCCCATCATATGCCCCGCCCCCCTGAGGTCCGGGGGGGAAGGAGGAACCTCCTTTGCCCCCATGAAGGGCTCTTGTGGCTGATGCAGGCAAAGCAGGTGCAACCCCAAGGCACCCCCTTCATCGTGCCAGCCAAACCTGTGCACAGGTGACCTGCGGGGAGCAGGAGTCAGGTGTGAGGTTGAATGGGAAGCCGTGGCCGTGGCTGCCACTCGTGAAGCTCCTCCCACACAACCAGCCCTTTGTGTAGATGGTGGCCCACAGGCAGGAATATTTACCTCCTTCCGCAGATGAGCACGGGGCATAGAGGGGCCAAGTGACCAGCCCAGAGTCAGAGTCGCACGGCTAGTGAGTGGCTAACCTGGGAGCGGGACTTAGGACTGTGTGACTCCAGATCCCGTGCTCTTCCTTCCTTCTGCTTGCCTGAGCTGCCCTGGAGATTTCTGGAGGGGTTTCTTTCTGAAATCTGGGAAAGCAGAGACGCTGGAGCGAGGGAGAGCAAGTCCATTCCCATGCATCTGGCTCCTGAGGTGCCCCGCTCAGTGCCTCGCTGCCTTGCAGATCTTGTCGTACACCTCAGGGAAGGCGTCCTGGCAGCCGAGCTGCTTGCGCAGCTTGTGGTACAAGGAGCCATCAAACATCTCCCAGAACTCCTCCCGGTTCATGTAGCAGTCGGCGTATAACATCTGGAACCTATATGGGAAGGAAGGGGTGAAGGTGTGAGGATGGGCAGGGTGGGTGAGAGGGTCCGTGTGCCCCGACACCCCAGGCCACTCACCCGTGCACACTCCGCACAAACTTCTCCAGCTGCCTCATGCAGGACCTGGCCTCGAAGTGCTTCACGCGTGGCTCCCCATACGCCCCAATGTCCACGTAGAGCTCAGCCTCATCTCCCTTGGGGTGCACCAGTCCTGGCTGGCTGGGCAGGATGAACGGGCACAGCCAAATGGGGTAGACCTGAGAGGCCAGGCAGGCAAATGGGTTGGTCTCAGGTAGCAGACACAGGACTGGCCGGCCCACATCCCACCAAGGGAGACTTTGAGTTTGCAGCACTTGCTAGAGGCTCCTGTTCTCTGCTTTGGTTTCCTCTCCACCCCTGCCAGATACTCCCACTCTACCTCATGGGGCCAGCAAGCCCACCAGACCCTTCTTTCTTGCTGCCCTGGCTGAGTGGGCTAAGATCCTCGTTTTATGGTTGGAGGAACTGAGGCCCAGAGGGCAGATAAAGCTGGGTGACATGGCTCTAGGGAAGAGCTCTGGGTCCCATGGGAGCATGCCCGCCTGGCCACCCGGCTTACGTGGATGTCGTTTTGGAAAGTGTGCAGGGCCTGAGACAGGCACTTCATGGGCACCAGCATGTCCTGCACCACGTGGTGCTGCTCGTACAGCTTGCGGAGAGTCTCGCCCTGGGTCAACTTCAGGAGGGAGATCTTGGGGGGCACCATCCAGCCAAAGAGGTAGCGGAAGATGGGGTTGTTGCCAAAAGGGATGATATCCTAAAAGACAGAGGAGGAGGATGGGAAGACAGAGCCACGGCCAGGTCCTCGATCCACCCGGGACAAGTACTCCAGGGTGCGAGCCCCTCGTTAAACGGCGGCGGGGGGGGGGGGGGGGGGCTTTACCAGACGGAACTGGGTTTGATCCCCATCTCGCACATTTACCAACTATGATGGCCTTGGGCTAGTTACAGAACTTCTCTGAGCTCAGCTTCCTTATCTGGGAAAAATGACGCGTGAGGCAAACAGAGATACTGTGACCCCCGCCAGGAACTCAATGATAAGACGGTTGCCATTCCTGTTCTCGAGATCAGGGTCAGAGTGAATCGCATCCCATAAATATCTGCTAAATGAATGCTGTCCAGTGAGAAAAGGGATACGCAGAGAGCCTGAGCAATGTTTCTAAGGTCACGCAGCAGGGATGCACTGGGTGGGTGGAGTCAAGCTCCACAAGGAGTCTGTTGCATTGCACACAGCCAACCATTCATTCACTTGCTTCCCTTGTGGAGACCCTGATGGGCAGATGCCATCTTTACCCTCATGCCCTGGGTGCTGTTGCTTCCCCAGCATACCCTTCGTGTAGAGGACTAGCTCACAATGTTCCTCCCAGCTCTGACCTTGCCACCTTCCTAAGTCCCCAGTGTGCAGAGAGTACCACAAGCCCTGGAGCCTTGATGCCAAGGGTGGGTGGGTGTCGGAGACAAGGCATTCCAGACATGCTTCCTGTCCTGAGATCCTCTCTCGGGAGTGGAGGGTACACGACAGAACTGGGACAGAGAGTCAGAGGCAGCTCCCGAAGGTCCCCTGGAACAGGAGCCCAAAGCAGCAGTATGTGCCAACTGCTAAAAGCCGGGTAGCAGCACTCACCCATCCCTGGAATCAGAGCTCTCCTACAAGGCTGCTAATCCGCTGTCCAGTCTGCTAGATCCACATAGCAGTACAATGAGGGAGGCCAGAGTCAGCCCACTGTAGCCACATCCTCCCATCTAGATGTCTCTGGCCTCCGCCTGGCTAGGAGAATTGGAGAGTACCCAGAGAAACTGAGTATCACCCCTCCAGCCCTTCGCACAAACTGCCTACCATGCCTCACTCTGTTGCCTGATGTAGAGCCATTTATTTAAGTGGGTCTACATTGATGAACACTTAGATCATTCAAAGATTATCCGTGAGGCTCCTCTGCCTATGTCTGCCCATCAATACGCACACTTGCTGTTAAGTTCCTGGACACGGGCAACTTTAGATTAAATGCTGCGGGTCTCTTTAAAGGGATCCTATTTCAGAAGCTTGTACCATCTTATACTCTGAAACTAGAGGCAGACACTGCTCCTTACACGCCCACCAGCAATGTGCGGTCACACTTCCAGATCCCTGCTGTTTCCCTGACAGGTAAGCACGGTGAGAAGCCTGCTTTTAGCTCTCAGTGACACCATGCCACCTTTCTCAGAGCCACTGGTTTCTATCAGCCGACACCGTCCGCCTCAAAAAGCAGTGTTTAAACACTCTTCTTTCCCCTCTGCTACTGCCTTACAATCCGTCCTTTGTCCCCTTCGTGACCCGGGGTCCCCAAGGCCCTGGCTTCACTCTTGTCCTGTCTTGCCAATACACTGAGGCCACTCATCCCAGCAATCTCCCTCAAGTTGCTTCGTCCTCGGGCTCCTGCCCCCTCCCTGTTGCCTGTATCCGGCCTGCTACTGGCCATCTCTGCTCGGGTGGGCTGGCTGCAAGGCCCCAGCGACGACCATGGATCCCAGAATCTCCTTTCTTACCATGTTACTCGCCCCCACTGGCTAACAACTGCTATGAAAATGGCCACGGAAGATGACACAGACCTAGCCTATGATTTAACAGAAAGACGAAGGTCAAAAGAGGACGTTCATGTACCAAAAGCAAAACAGTCCTTGTACGCTTATATATGTATGTAAATGCATGCCCGCAGAGGTGACATGTAGCGGTCAGAGGACAGCTCTGGTGTTGCCCTTGCTTTTTACCTTGTCCGAGATAAAGTCTCTTTGGTTGTTTGCTGCCCTGGGTATCAGGCCAGCTGTCTGGGAAGCTTCCAAAGATTCTCCTGCTCCACCTCCCATTAGGAGCTCTGGGATTATAGAGGTAGGTCATCATGCTTAGCTTTAAGTGGGTTCTGGGGATTCGAACCCAGGTCTTCACTCTTGAACAGCTAATGCTATACTCACTGAACCATGATCTCTCTAGACCAAAGGTAGTGGGTGTCAACCCCTGGCCCAGACCAACCCCATTGTGCTAAGGATTGAACTTATGGCTTCATGCGTGCTAGGCAAGCTGCCTATCACTGAGCCCCAGCAAATGCTCTTATATTTAGAAGAATGGTAAAATCCATGCTAATAACTTAGAATAATTTTTTTACTTATTATGTAAATACTTATGACAGGACAAAGAAAAAGGATATTTTAGGACTTTTAGAGGCCCTTTAGACCTGTTCTGTGCATTGGGCCCCACAGGTTACCTAGCTAGCCCTGAACTTGGTGCTGCTCGGTGACCCAAGTCGGGAAGGAAGGGAGATACTTGAGCCGGCCAGGTTGGTCCCCTGTGAGGGGTGGAGGACTGACTCATCACCCAGAGTGCAGGTTCAGCCGGTGGTTTTCAAAGACCCTTTTTCCTCCTGGGAGGAAGCTGAAGTGAAGGTGTACTGAAAGGAAAGCCTACATCCTGAGACACTTGGTGTGTGTTCCTTATCAGAAAGGTCTCTGCTTAGCTGGGGGGCCCACCCACTTCCCCAGGGACTCACGAAACTGGGTTCCTCCTCAGGAAACCACTCTAGGCAGAAGGGAGAGGAAAAAGGCTGATCTAGGGCCAGAGGTGTGGGTAAAGCCCATTGATCTCTACAGGAACAACATTCTGCAGGCCAACTCTGCTTGGCGCTCCTGCGGGCCAGCTGAAGCCTTCCTGTGACTGACAGCTTGGCTTCTGCAGCCGGCTGTCGCCCAGTCTTATTTCCCTATTGCCTAGCATTTCTAAGTCCCAAGAGTAAATAATCTCCAGGTAAGCAAACACAGGTTTAAACACCTGTTCTTCCAGTTCCTTCCTGCAAAGGAAGGTGATTTAGGACAGTGTTTACCTGACAGAGCAACAACAGACAGCAAGCTTCATTTTGAGCACAGACTATCACAGTTAAAGATCTCTCTCCCTCCTTTGGAGATGGGGCTCAGCGCCCCTCAGCTGGAGTGGGTTCAACTACATGGTGCTATCAGTTGGGACGTGGTGGCAGTGACTGTCAACCGTGACATGAAAGGCACACTGCAGAATATGCCTGAGTCTCTCCTGGGTGATCTTTTGTGGGGGTTAGACAGCTCAAGGAGCCCATTAGGCCGTGAGTAAGGGTTTTCCTCATCCATCACCCATTGCCTCACACTCATGGATACCCTCCTGGAGCCTGACCACTGCGATCCCCTTACCCCACTTTCTTTCTTTAATTTTTTTTTAAAAAAGAAAACAAACATCTGTTTTCATTTTACATACAAATGCCAGTTCCCACTCCTTCCTCTCCTCCCATTCCCTTCACCTGCCCCCTCCATCTCCCACCTACTCCTCAGAGAGGGTTTGGCACATTGCTTTGGGGAAGGACCAAGGCCCTCCCCTACTATATCTAGGCTGAGCAAGGTATCCATCCAAAGAGAATAGGTTCCCAAAAGGCCAGTACAAGCAGTAGAGATAGATCCCGGTGCCACTGCTAGTGGCCCCTCAGTCTGCCCCAGTCATATAACTGTCACCCACATTCAGAGGGACTAGTTTGGACTTATGCTGGTTCCCTCCCTTTCCTGGTGGAGTTGGTGAGCTCCCATTAGCTCAGGTAAGCTGTTTCAGTGGGTGACCCCATTATGGTCTTGACCTCTTTGCTCATATTCTCATTCCTCCCACTCTTCAACTGGACTTGGGGAGCTCAGCCCAGTGCTCAACTATGGCCCTCACCCCAAACTCACGGCACCCCTCAATGAGGCCCTGACCACCGCATCTGCTCACCACACACTCATGGCTACCCCTCGCTGGGCCTGGTCAATTGCAATCTATCACCCCACATCACCGAGGCCTGGGCCACTGTGTCCCTTCCCTTGCACAGATGTACAGAACAGCACTGCGTTCTCATTCACCCTCGCACACCGCAGTTCTACTTCGTGGAGCCTGCGGTCACTATCACCTTCATTTCCACGCAGTTTGTGATTCTAATCCCCACACCTGCGATGCCCCGCACGTTGGTACCCCAGCTCCCCAGCCTGCTTGCCTGTCTCTCTGCTGTCTCGTCTTTCGCTGAGCTCGGCTATTGCTCTCATGTCGTATCTCGGAGCAGCTGACAACACTGTCACCATGGCGATCTAATCTCAGAGCCAAATCAGTCCTGGTGCATCTCTTCCCAGAGCCACCCATACCACACTCACTCACTGCGGATGGGACCACTGCAGTGCCCTGTCACTGCTAGAGCACAAAAGTATCATCCAGTCGGTCCCAGACAACCAGTGGTCTATCTTCATTTATTCCACATTTCCTACTGTCCAGGTGCCCCCAGAGGTGGCCTGCTACTGACCTGGCACCCGCTGTCACAGTGTGAAAACCCACAGCCACATGCTGGCCTTGCCATGAGTTCACGGTCCCTAGTCGCAGGAAGCTGAATCCCCTGGCCACGAACTTCCTATTCTGTAAGGAACAATTCACATGTCCCCCTCTCAAGTGGTCTGTCACCACGTCTCAGCTGAAATTCCTAGTTCTGACTTCCAGAAATTACAGACAACCAAAAGGGAACTCTCGACTTCCCACCTCCCAACTGTCCCCAACTTCCAGCGACTGTTCTCTCCCACACATGCTACCACAGGAGGCCACTTTCTCAGCTGAGCCAAGGACTCATCCCACTCTCTAAACACCCCCACCCTATACTGTCATTTTCCCCATCAGCCCCAGGACACAGAACCATGATGTCACCTCTTCTAAAAACAATCACAGATCCTTAATCCCACCCTCCTTCCACCATCTGTCCCGTGTCTATTTGCTTTAAGTAGCCTCTGAGATTGGTTTTCACGATCCCATTCTTTCAGACTCAGCCTTCCGGGTTTCACCTGCTATTCAAAGCTGGTTCTATCCCTTTGTCTCACTTAGCAATCTATTCTGAAGGCCGCCAGGGCTCTGGCTAAAGGACCTTCTCTTCTGCTGGTTCCTCTCCCTGGGACCCAGGACTGGATGTCTTCATGCACCTACTATCATGGTTTTAAATAACATTCCTCAAAAAGAAAAGAAAAAAAAAAAAAAGGCCAGGGGTGGTGGAATAGGCCTAAAATCTCTGTATTTGGAGGGAGAAGGTAGAAGACTGGGGTTGGTCTCACTGACATAAAGACCAGCATGGGCTACATGAGACTTTATCTCAAACACAAAATAACCAAACAAAAACCCCCACAACCTCAGAAACATTTCCCCGCCACCAAGGCCCATATTTACACACATGGTCTTAACCTTGCTGAGGCCCCCTGGTCCTCACACACATGGTTGCCTGGCTAACAACTCAAGATCCCATCTGTGTGCTCAAAGCAGTAGCTTCAACAGATGTGGTCAAGACAGAACGTCCAGTGTCCTCTACCATGCCTCCCCTGCTTCCCACAATAGTTAGGGGGTCTCCAACCTTGAGCTCAAGCCAACCTGTCTGGAAATCTTGCCTGAGTCCCTCCAGCTGCTCTTCGCCTCTGTCGCCTCCCAGGCAACAGACATGTTTCATCTCTTTTTCCACGATCGCTTAGCCCCCGACCTACCTCACGCTCCTTCCAGCTACCAAAGATTTCCTTTAAGATTAAAAATAAAAAAGTAGGACACATCGCCTTCCCGATCAAAGAGCCCACTGGCTTCCTATCACACCTAGAATAAGCATTAAGTTCTCACTTGACCTACAAGGAGCCACGTGACCCAGCCTCTGGCTGCTGGGTGACCTCATTCTGCACCCTGGCTCTAACTCAGCAAACTTGCTGTGTTTCAGACGTATGCAGCCTGCAGGGACAACAGGGCAGTGAGGTCCTGAGCGACTGCCTCGCAGAGGAGATGCCGATGTTCAACCCAAATGAAGGCGCTATAGCCTTGGAGCCAGAGCTCCTGGAGGCAGGCATGGATGGGGGTTATAGCCTTGGAGCCAGAGGCAGGCATGGATGGGGGGGGTGGTGGTGGTGAGCAAGGATCTTCCTGATCTCACATCTGTCAACAAATTCTTTTGTTTTTTGAGACAGGGTTTCTCTGTGTAGCTATGGAGCCTGTCCTGGAACTTGCTCTGTAGACCAGGCTGGCCTCGAACGCACAGAGATCCGCCTGCCTCTGCCACCCAAGTGCTGGGATTAAAGGCGTGCGCCACCACAGCCCGGCTGTTAATAAATTCTTAAATAAGACACTGAGCAAAATGGGCAAGTTAGGCTTCACCGACATGAAAAACATGTGTGTCAACAGACGCTTAAAACTGTGAAAGCAGCGTGCAGGATGGAGAAATATCTGCAACTCGCGTGCGTGTCTGCTATTGGTTTGGCATCCAGAGCGTGTGAACGACAAACACAAGCAGCCTAGGGAAAGACGGACAAAGCGTCCAGTGAGATGGGTCAGTGGACAAAGGCGCTCGATGCCAACCCTGATGACCTGAGTTTGACCCCGGGGATCCACAAAGCGGAGGGAGAGCACTGGTTCTTGGAAGTTGTCCTCTGACCATCGTGACATGTGTTACACACATGCAAACACACACACACACACACACACACACACACACACACACACACCAAAACAGATGAATGAATGGTCTACAATTAAACAAAAGACCCCAAAAATGGGCCACAAGCACTTGACACAACGCTCAAGATCAAACACCACCGGGACAGCACCGCCTTTCTGAGGATGGCCGTAATAACAACAATAGCTTACAGATCAGAAAATCAGTACTGCCTAAAACAATGGGGAAGCTGGAACACTGCTAGGTGAAATGTGACCCGCACAACCACTGTGGGAAACATTTCGGCAGAACCTCTGCCAATTCGAGACAGAATTACCATAATCCAGCAATTCTACTTCTTATGTGTGTGTGAGTGTGTCCCCCAAAGAATGTGAGAACTGTTTACTTTCTCTTGTGGTACAAAGAGAACACTTGGGACCCTATCGAAGTGGCAGCTACCCAGCATCAGGAGTGTACTGCGCTCCCCAAACTAGGCACCAGACCCCAGTTAATTCTCTTGGCCCACAGCTGGCCATTCCTCTGTTCAGGGACTCTACTGGAGGTTCTGAAAGATAAAGGGGGTCTGCCTGCCTTCCTCAGAGTATGGCCCCGCTGTCAGTGTCAACAGCAAAGGCCAACTTCTCACGGCAGCAGCCCAAACACTGCTCCGCTGGGCCATTCACTTTACCAAAAGGACAGAACGGTGGCCCCAGTGTGAACGACCTGCTGTCTCAGGAGAGCTAGGGCCTTGAGAGAGTCAAGCCTCACCTGGAGCTCCCAGAAGATGCTGCGCGTGTGGCGGTGGTAGTAGTGCCGCAGGGGAATGTACTCGAGGCCCTCCCGGTTTGTCTTCAGGTAGTTCTCCACATGCTTGAAGAACCACGGCTTGTAGTAATTGCCGATGCTATTCAGCTGAAATGACAAGAGGGTATTGTGATCGGGGAGTGCCAGACACCACAAGGGAGCCACCAGGGAGTAACAGTGATCCAGCCGTTTTTCAAAGCTCTGGCATGTCAACTGTGGCCTTGGAGAGCCTTCAAAGCCAGGCGGCTTGGGCACAGCAGGCCCTCTCCAGCAGAGAGCAGACACTCAGTGACCTTAGTGCTGAGCACAGGGCCATGGAGCCGGTTCTGGCAGTCTAGGAAATTGAGTGGCCCATCTTAGCCAGTGACCTGATTCAAACAGAAGTCAATGTTCACAGTGCCAGTGACACTTCAGGGCTCTGCACAGGTTAGCTTCCTGCTGCCCTCACTGAGCCAGTGTGGATCACCTTCACTGTCGCCCACAGCTCCAGCTCCAGCCAACCATGGCACTTCCTTCCTGTTCCCAGACTTGGCTCCAGTCCTCTGGGTTCAGTACTTTCCCTATAGTCCCCATCTCTTGGAGGGAAGCTCAGGTTACAAGTCCTGGTCTCTGGCTCTGTGTCCTCCAATGACACACTGAACTGTTGGCTTATAGCTCTCAGAGGTTCAGGCTTTGATCTGGCTGGTCCCAAGGTGACTTAGCTGCTCAGACCCCCAGCTCCCTCTCCTCTGGAATGAACTCTAGGCAGGTTCTCTTGGGAAGGCAGAAAGTTCTAGAGCTGGGAGGCTGGGGCACATGTTGCCTGGCTATACTCTACTGCGTGAACTGCTGCAGGCCCCTCCCTTGATGTGGGATGTCCTTCTGTACAAGTGTTGCTTTTACTGGCTGATGAATAAAGCTATTTCAACCAATAGCTTAGCAGAGTACAGCCAAGTCGGAAATTTGAACAGAGATATAGAGAGAAAGTAGGTGGAGTCAAAGATGCCATGTAGCTGGCAAAGAAGGACGCCAGAACCTTACCTGTAGGCCACAGCCTCGTGGTGATACACAGATTACTAGAAATGGGTTAATTTAAGATGTAAGAGCTAGCTAGGAATACACCTAAGCTATTGACAAAACAGTGTTGTAATTCATATAGTTTCTATGTGATTGTTTGGGTCTGGGTGGCCAGGAAAATAATGAGCACTCCCTGTTTGCATTCCCTGTTTACACTCCCTAACCCTGTTTCCTGCGTTTGTGAATTAACAATAAAAAATACATACATGTTTCAGGGCTTTATTTCTCTCTCAAAACAAAACAACAACAAAACCAAAATAAATAAATACGATAAAATAAAACAAAAACAACACACAAAAAGCAGGCCATACCACACTGTACATACTGTGTACCAATCTGCTCTTCCCACATATAAGCTAAGCTGATCCTTTAGCCTACTTGTCTCACTTTCTCTATGGCAAGATATTGATGCTGCTGACTGGAGCGGCGGATAGGTCAAAACACAAACACAGGACACACCTAGCCTGGGCCTGGCCCACAATGGGCCACAGCATCAGTTCCTTGCTCTCCCCCTGGCTTTCAGCCTTTCCCTCCACAGTCAGCACCTGCCACCCTCTGGGTATCACCCTCGTGTGGGGCCTTCTCTGCGCCAGGCAGTTCTGCACAAGAGCCTGTTTGCCCAAGTTGGCTTCCCTGTGGGGAGTGAGGCCTCTGCTTGGTAACAGAAGGGGACCGAAACTCAGCAGCAGACGGAGCAATTTGATCTAAGGTAGCTGAGGCCGGGCCATTTGCCTGGCAGTGGCATCCACTGTGTAATTAAGTCGAAACTTGGGGTGGCTTGGTCCAAGGTCTTAGGGAAGCACAGTGCCAGAGAAGTCCTGAAACGATAAATAAGCCAACCTAACCACCACTCAGGACACACGGCACTTGGGAAGGCGAGGCAGCCGCAGATGCTCACTCTGGCCTTAACATATCCACAGAGAGCAGCTCCTGACTGGCTGTAAAGTGGATTATGTCTTCACAGGAAGCCTCATCCTGGATGGTGCCACCAGAGGGCCCATCACAGTGCCTGGCTGGCTTCTAAACTGGGACTTTCGGCCTATCTTACAGCATCCTGTTCCAGCTCGGCTAACATCTGTGTCCCCGTCTTGCTTGCTAGGACAAAAGGCAAGAATCTCTGGCCTTTGGGCTCTCCTGCCATTTGTCCTAGAAGGATCTTGGGGCCTTTGTTCCCTCCTCAGGAAACATAGGGATCATCACTTAGATGGCATCTAATCCATCAGATGATGGTAAAGTTATTTTCACACGGTGAGTGGCTTCTCCCCTTGGCCCTTCCCCTCAGCTTTATGCTGTGGACAGCCTCTAAGGAAAAGCCCGGGAGAAGCTGGAACACCTTTGGACCAGATTCCCCCGATAAGTGATTAGGGGTGGAGTGGGGGCCTCACAATGACGAGGCCTGAGGCCACGAAGAGCCTGAGGACTTCAGCTCCATGGCCGCTGTTGCCACTAGTGCTCCTGGATACCCTCCTCCAGACACGCATCCCACCAGGAGTCGATGCTGTGGACACAGCTACACTCTAGAAGCTGGGACTCAGGGACCCACATCAATCAGGAGCCAGAGACCAGACTGCAAATCTGCTACGCTCACTGGACCTCTCCAGGAGCCTCGGTCCCTCACTGGGCTCATTTCCTAATACGGAGAGGGAACTGTTCCACATGATTTGTGAATCCTTTTTAATTATTGCATTTAACTAATACCAGGGCCTCATTCACACTAGGCAAGCACCGTACCACTGGGCTACACCTCTAGCTCTCCTTTCCAATTAAACAAAACAAAATTTATTTCTTCATTTATGTAGTGTGTGTGTGTGTGAGACAGAGGACAACTTGTGGGAGCTGGTTCTTTCCTTTTGCCCTGTAGGTTGCAGGGATCTAACTCAGCCTTGGTGGGAAGTATCCATATCCACTGAGTCATTTTGAGGCCCCCAGTTCTAAAACGTTTGACGTTTGACGAGTGTAGGTACAGGTCAAGAGCCTTAAGTGGCGCCTACACTTTGACGCACTAATTCTACTTTAAGATATTCTCCAAGGTCTCACTGCTCCACTAATTGAATTAATAAACAAAACTGGAAGCAACTTACATTTCCAACCACGGACAGTGGTTTTCATAAGCAACAGAGGGCATCTGCTCAATGCGCTCTTCTGAAGACATTAAAATCAACTAAAGCCGAAGGGCACAGGACAGCACTTACCCACCGGACAAGGCAAATTTGAAGAGGCGATCGCAGATAAAGGTAGACAAACTAGAAAACTCTGCAAAGGTGTGTTCAACCGTGCAAGTAACAAGAGAGCTACAAAATAAAGAGGCACTATTTTTAACCTTATCAGATTGGCAAAAATCAAAGTGTGATCCTCTCACTACAGCTGGCAAGGAGATGGGGAAAGGCCTTCAGCCGCCTGCTGCTGGGTGCAGGCATGAGTACCCCACTGAGGGCTGTGGGGTTTCATCCACCCCTATTTTAGGGTGCTTACACCTTGGCTCAGGGTTCCATTTCATTCATAAAAACGCTGGTGTGTAAGGACAAGAAAAGAGTCTTAAATCAGGGCCAAGTACTTACATTCAAACAAGTGGCCCAGAACAGGGTAAGAGCAAGACATACCTAACCACGTATGCTGAGCTATGCATGGCAGACTGTGGAAGTGGTTAGTTACGGTGTGTGTGTGTGTGTGTGTGTGTGTGTGAAGAAATGCACCTTAACTTTCTAACTTAAAAACTTGAAAAAGGTTTTACATATGCACGGTGGGGGTGGGGAACGAAATGAGGAACAGCTAGTTAGCTTTGGGTCATGTGTATAGGTCTTTCACTTGTTCATAGCTCCACAACTCTTAAAATGAGCACAAATACTTTCTGAATGGAAAAAAAATCCTCTATTAAAAATTACTTGGTTGACAGGGATGGTGGCACACATTTTTAATCCTGGAACTTGGGAGGCAGAGGCAGGAGGATCTCTGAGTTTGAGGCCAGTCTAGTCTACATAGAGTTCCATACCAGCCAGGACTGGTTTGAAAACAAACAAACAGAAACAAAAACAACAAATATATTACATCACTGACTCACACCTATAATCCCAGAACTCACACTCGAGAGACTGAGACAAGAGGATGGTTATGAGCTGGAGCTTAGCCTATATTACACAGTGAGTTCCAGGACAGCCTGAGCTAGCATGTCACCCTGTCTGAAAATAAATAAAAATTAAAACATTACACACTTGTTACGTATAATTAAAATATGTTAACAAAACATTAAACGTTGTATGAAGATGAGGGTATGCCCATTTGGTTTGGAAGAGTTTCAAGGTAATTACCTAATCCTAACTCTGCCATCCTATGGAAATTTAAATTAGCCCTTGGAGTATCAGTTTCCTTATCTAAGGCATGGGCTGTTGTTAGACATTAGGTTTTATCTAACATGAGGTGAGCACGTGACAGGTAGCTGGCAGGAGTGGAGAAGACAGGACTCTTGTGGCCCCTAACACAGCTCTAAAGGAGCCTGGTCCCGGCATCCTGTTGAACTGCCTGCCACAAGCAGTCAAGGAGAGGCCCCGTCCCAGCTACCTATCTTTCCCTGGCCTACCTTGCTGGGCTCTACGTCATCCGTCATGACCCCTGTCATGATGACAGCCTCATCTAGGGAGTACAGCAATCCTTCCACAAAGTGGTTCTCCGGCCGCTGGGACTCGCGGGTGAATTTTTCACAGATGGTCTCCAGGCCCCGAACCGGCTGAAACCGCAGCTTGACGTATTTCTTGGCAGGGATGATTCGGATCTCGGCAGCCACCAGGAAACCCAGGGTCCCACAGGACCAGGGCACAGCATAGAAAAGGTCGGAGTTTTCAGACTGTGAGACAGAATTGGCACGTGCTGAGAACCCGACCTCTAGACATGGTCAATCAAGGAACATATAGGGCCTGGGCCAGATTCCTGCCTACTGCTCTCTTGAGCAATGTACATTATAATCCGTACTTAATTTTCCCTCTGCAGTTCCTACTTTATGTTTAATCTCCTACTGCTCCCTCTATCGGGGATGCTCAGCTAAACAGCATCCACTACCTGCTACTGAAGCCTAGCCCCTGAACCACATACTACCCAGCAAGGTCATGACCAAAGACCCGACAGGAAGGACTAAAGGGGCGCCCCAGTGCCGGCTAAACGAGATAGATCGCTATTAGAGCCAGGGTAGCCAAGAGGCATGAAAATGTGAATGTGCCCCCTCCTCAGTGGGCACTAAAAGCGACAGTGCCTTTTGTAGCCCATGTCACCTTATTTCAGAGCCTGGCAGGGTACTGCCCTGTTTTGCCTGGTGAGGAGCATGAGTCCCTATGAGGCGGACCTGCCTCAGTCAGGGTTCCTAGAATGTCAGCTGCAGCAGCCGGGCTCAGGCCGGATCTCCCAACTCCGAAGCAGTGGTCTCCCTACAGCCTCAGGTTCTGAACATCTGAGCCTACCCGTCTCACAGACGGTGTCCACCGGCCACTCTAAGTTAGATTCTTTACGTCTCCAAGAGCCTTTTCCCAAAACACTCCAGCTTCGGGCTGCTTTACCAACAATAGGCCAGTGGTGTGCCAGCTCTACTAACCTGCATTGCCTTGGTGGCAAGCGGGACAGGGAGCAGTGGGCCAGGGAACAAGGAAGTTCTGTGGCAGGCAGCAGGATACTGTCAACCAATCCCTTTTCTGGGCTACTTGCTTATCTCATGGTCCAGGTTACGGCAGCACAAACTCCCAAAATAGCACCCCTGGCTCCACGCCAGGAACCCCGACACCGCACCTTCCCCCTCCAGCTCACGCAGCTGCCAAAGGAGGAACCCGGCCTCAGAGAAGCCTTTGTATCCTTTCTTCCCTGATGACCAGATAACAGGGCTCAGGTGAGAGTGCAGGAAGACTCGCTGAACCACTCGCTGTGACGGATTTCTTGGCTGATTGCGATTTATTTACCCCAGACCCAATCTCCTGAGCTAGTCACTTTCCTTGGGTTTTCTTTCTGTGGCTCGGATGTACCCACCTTGAACCCGGTGACCCAGGTTTAAGTTCTAGCTGTGGAGGACTTCCTATCTGTGTGACCTTGGGCAGGTCTTTAGTCTCTCTGTGCTTGAGTGCCCTATGTGACTCCTGGCAACCATACTATTCACTCACAGTTTGTTGGGGAAAATGAACCCCACAACATGTATACAGCATTCCCAACAGTGCCTCAGTGCCTTTTAGGGGCTGTATAGCCCAATAGATGTATTTACAACAGAACCCCCAGGATGGCCACCCGACTCCATGGTCCCTAATGCCCCCATCTCTGAACTTACCGGTGTGCAGCGCACAAAGCTGCCATCTGCGAGGATCAGCTCATATGCAGTGCAGATGTGCTGGAACAGGCCGTACTTGTGGGAGGACGACTCGATGCCTGTGCCCATGATCAGGCCCCCTGTGGAGACAAGCGTGTCAGCAGGGAAAGCTGTGGTGTGCAGGGTGGAGCTGGCGGGAATGGAGCTATTCAATGAGGGTATTCCCTATCAATCAATTTGGAGGGCAGGAGTGAGAAGGTCTCCTTGAGGGTCGCCACCCTCACCTCTGGCCAGCCTCAGAGGTCAAATAAATCTGTGTGTGCATCCACGTTAAGAGGAACTTTAATGAAAAGGGAGGTTACTGGGTGGCAAGGTGCTATGACCTGTGGGAAGGTGCTGCCCCTGGACAAAAGCTTTGGTGGTCACAGACCCTGCAGGGAGAGGAACCTAACTTACTCCATGTGTGACACTGGTAGAACAGGAGCAATGGACAGTCATGAGGAAGCAGACAGCATCAGATTACCTGAACTGCTCAGACATGGAGCATGGAAAAGCTATCTCCGAGTAGATCTGCTATAGGGAAGAGGGTTGATGCTCCTCCACTGTGACCACCCAGCCCACTGACCATGAACATGGAGCACTCACCCACTGTGAGGTCGTCAAGCTCAGGCAACACAGGCAGGGTCCAGCCAATGGAGTTCAGCAAAGCTGTCACCTGACCCATAGACACCAAGGGCTCCACTCGAACAATCTGTAGATGGGGACCAGAGAGAGGCTGGGTCTGAGGGAAACAGCAAACCCAACAAGAATGCCTGCATGCAGAGCATGGCATCGCAGCCTTCATGGATCTTTCTAGACTACTAGACTGGCTTTAATTAACGGTGAATGACCTCTGATTCTGAGTCAGCGAGTGTTGAATGCCATCCTCTTAAAGATCTCACAACTGTTGGGTGTGGTTGCACACAGTGAGAATCCTAGCACTTGGGAAGCTGAGGCAGGAGAACTGCTTGCTACAAGGTGGTGGCCAGCTGGGGCTATATAGCAAAATCTTGTAAGAAAGCGAACAAAACAAATCCCAAACAAACAGAATAAATACAAGAAAAGTTCAGTTACTTTTTTTTTCTAGATTATAGGAGAAATATTTGGAAGTTACAGCAATCATCCATTTAACTATTATTCACTGAGCAGTGACAAGCGCGAAGCAGATCTGTCTTGCTTTCCCATATGTCTATGCTGCTCTTTTGTATGTTTTAATACAACATACATATACACAAGTACAAACCCACACATGCACATCTGTTTGACTACTAAACATTTAGTCCTAGAGGGGGCTGGATAGATGGCTCAGCAGTTGGGAGAACTGGATGCCCTTTCAAAAGACCCGGGTTAGATTACCGGTACCTGATGTAGGTGTGTCTTCTATCTATCTGTTGATTTCATTTGTTAATAAAGAAACTGCCTTGGCCAGCCCTTAGGTGGGTGGAGTAGACAGAAAAGGAAGAAGGAAGTGAGGTAGATGGCTCAGTCAGATGCCACACCTCTCCTAAGTTAGTCAGACCACCGTGCCTCTCCTCAGGGAGACAGACGCGATGAAGTTCCAGCCCAAGATGGACATACGCTAGAATCTTTCTGGTAAGACACCACTCCGTGGTGCTACACAGATTATTAGAAATGGGTTAAAGCAAGATGTGAGTAAGAGGCTGAAAATAATGGGCCAGGCAGTATTTAAAAGAGTACAATTTGTGTGTTGTTATTTCGGGTGTAAAGCTAGCCATGCAGGAGCCGGGCAGGACGAAAAGCAGGCCTGCCCGCAGCTCCTCACTACAGGTACCCACATGGCAGCTCACCTGTGACCCCAGTTCAAAAGGCAATGGATCTCTTCTGGCCTCTGCAGGCACCAAGCACGCAAGCAATGCAAAAACACATACGGAGGCAAAAACACTTATATATGTGAAAAAGAAACTAGCATCAGAGATTAGGGAGACCACTCAGTGGAAACCTCAAGTGCTAGGGTAGAATTTCAGACTCCTGGCACCCATGTAAATGCCTGGTAGATGTGACAACCGGCCCAGTGTGAGAGTTAAGAGACAGGGGTCCTTAGAGCAAGCTGGCTAGCCAGACCCGCCAAACTGACAAGTTCTGGGTTCAAGTGAGAAACCCTGACTCAATATATATGATAGAGAGCAATTAGGTTAGAGGAAAGCCCATTTCTAACAGGGTAAAATTTCTTAAGTCTTCCCAAAGATTTGTTTCTGAAAAAGCAAATGGTCTGTTTGTGGTCCTAATTCAGTTAAAAATCAAAGCTGGCTTTGGAGTTAGAACATGGCTGTCCCACCCACTCTCTAAACCCAAGCATGTTTGTTAAAGGAAAATCCAAAGTCTCTGTCCCATGTCAGAAGAGCCACCTGACCTGGGACAGAAGAAAACTAAAGGGACTATTCTACTGTCACTAATGTATAATATTATCTCTAAATTTATAAGACTACTATATACACACATATATTTAGAATTAAGTTGCGCAGTCTGGATATACTTAATAGATTGTGGTCCTTTAACTTCTCTGAGATCTGCTGCATATGATACTTAAAATATTTAAGTTTTCTGCAGTGACCCATGATCATTCCTAACAGTGACCTTTGAAATCTCCAAAACAAAGTTGGGCCCCACAATGACGATTCCAGCTGGATTGTGGGCAACAGCATTAAGCTGACAAACACCATCCAAAGATCAACTTTGAACTACAAACTGCTCAGGACAATTTCAGGACAATGGTCCAACCTGCAGACTTTCCAGCCAAGACTTTAGAGAAGCGCTAGATTTTTCTATCACACAGAGACTAAACAAAAAAATAATACAGCTAGCTCTTCCAGGACTTGATCATTATCTCAATTTTCTCAGGGTCCTCTAAAGATGCTATTGCTCCCAGTCAGCAGGAAATAATTTTAAGAATATGATGCCCACATTCCCAAGAGGTGTGTGTGTGTGTGTGTGTGTGTGTGCGTGTGTGGTTTCTGATTGTTCTATAGGTTATGAATATTAGTCATTGTTTAGGGGGTTTGGTTGCAAATTGTTACTTGTCATGGTAAGGGAGGAAATTAAGCAAGGGAGTTTGGATTCAAGGATCTCCTTCTGGAAAAAAAGGGGGGGGGCAGTTACAGAAAGGACATAAAAGAACAGATTACTGAGTCTAATTGAAACTAAAAAGCAATTATTAAATCTCAAATATTTTAAATTGGTATGGATTTTTTTTTTTTTTTTTTTTTTGGTTTTTCGAGACAGGGTTTCTCTGTGGCTTTGGAGCCTGTCCTGGAACTAGCTCTTGTAGACCAGGCTGGTCTCGAACTCACAGAGATCCACCTGCCTCTGCCTCCCGAGTGCTGGGATTAAAGGCGTGCGCCACCACCGCCCGGCTTAAATTGGTATGGATTTTTATATACTGATACAAATTTAAGGTTATTTTTGTTAGAACATATTCTATATATGTTCCTTTTCTTGTTTAAGGTATTATTGTATATTGATACAAATTTAAGGTTATTTTTGCTATGCTGTATATGTTTCTACTCCTGTTTGAGGTATTATACCTATATAGTTCATTTAAAAATATAATGTATAATTAAGAAATTAGATTAGGCCGGGCGGTGGTGGCGCACGCCTTTAATCCCAGCACTCGGGAGGCAGAGGCAGGCGGATCTCTGTGAGTTCAAGGCCAGCCTGGTCTACAAGAGCTAGTTCCAGGACAGGCTCTAAAAAAGCTGCAGAGAAACCCTGTCTCAAAAAACCAAAAAAAAAAAAAAAAAAAAAAAAAAAAAAAAAAAAAGAAATTAGATTAGTAGTTAGTCATCCATAATAATCAAACTTGTAGCCACGCTAGGTATGTTTAGGATAAGTGGGCAGTCTTCATATACTTCAGAGACTTATGAAAATTAGGATGTTTTAATAACCTAAGGCTTTTCTTTTCTTAAAAAATTATTTTTTTTACTTCATGTGCATTGGTGTTTTGATTTCATGTATATCTGTGTGAAGATTTTGGAGCCAATGAAACTGGAGTTACAGACGATTGTGTGAGCTGCTACATGGGTGCTGGGAATTAAACCCAGATCCTCTGGAAGAGTAACCAGTGCTCTTAACCACTGAGTCATCTCTCTAGTCCAACCTAAGGCTTTTCATGACAGTGAGACACATCTGCTCCTGGTTGAATAAATTTATTCCAAAAAAGGATGTTGGACATCGAAGAACCTCCATATGGAGTTTGCTTTTGCTGTGGGAAAGTTAGCCACTGGGCAACAAACTGCTCTTGCTTTGACTGCTGACAGTATGCTGTCCAAATTGGACAAGCAAGACACAAGCAGGCAATTGCTGACCTTTGCTAAGACAAGGTAGGACAGTCCTTCCAAATTCCTACTTCACAGAAAAGTCTGTCAGATATTCTGGGCCCATAGCCAAAGATGGATGACCCACTATTTCAGAGGAACCTTGGGTGACTGTCCAGAGAGCCAGCTGCTTCTGTTTCTTAGTTTTGGAAGTTGCTTGCTCTGCACTTCCTACTAAACAGTTAATGATACTTGAGAGACAGGGAACAAACAAGGCAAGCTCTGAGACTATCCTCATCTGCCCAGAGTGAGGGGAACAAGGAGAGAAACTCGGGCAGAGCCTGCAACATTATGATTTGCTAGACCAGAGTTCCAGAGGACCAATTAGAAAAGTGTTTGCAGCTTAGAGTTTCAGAACAGTGTTGTCCAGAGAGGAACTCCTGGAAGAACTGAAAAGGGCACCACAGCATACGCAACCTATCTCCTGAGGCTGAGGCCAGGGGCAGAATCATCAGGGACGATTACAGGGAAAGACAGCAGAAGGTCATCCAGGGCCTGGCATTCATTCTCATACACCAGCCTGGAAAACTTGATGCACGGAGCCTTGGGCAGAGTCCTTACAATGCCTTGCCTCAGTATTGGGGAAACAACTAACTCAGATTAGATGGTGCTCTAGTCCTGCGTAAGAAAATCAAGACCCCATAGGATCAAATTGTTCCCCAGGATTTTAGCTGCCTCCTAGAAATACAACTTCAAGACATGTAGGATTGCAATACCCAAAGCCCACTAGGAAAAGGTCAGAATGTCACAACTGTCCAGTCAACACTTACAGGTAGCAAAGATGCAGGAAACTACATGATGAGAAAAACCCATCAAGAAAAACAGAACTAGAACTAACAGACAACAGAAGAGCAATCAGGAACACCAACTGAATTCTCTCTGTTCAAATAGTTAAGTTTGAGGGCCAGCAAGATAGCTCTATGGAGAAAGGAACTTGCCTTGCAAGCCTAAAGACCTGTGTTCAATCTACAGAATTCAGGAGTGAACTGACTTTTGAAAACTATTCTCTGACCTCCACACGTGCCCCTCAGCATGTGCATGTGTGCGCATGAACATATATACACATACATACACACACACACACACACACGCACGCACGCACGCACGCACGCACACAAATAAATAAAATTACAAAAGGTATTAGCAAGACCCAGTGTCTGGAATGAAAGCTACAATGGACTGGGGTAATAGCAAACTGGGAATTACAAAAGAAAAACTAGTGGACTTAAATAGAGGGCAATGGAAACCATTTACACTGAGACAGGAGAAATAGTCTGAAGAATCTGAAGAAGCCCAACATACCTGTCATAGCAGTCTCCAAAGGAGGAGAGATAAAGGAGGCAGAAAAAAAAATTATCCTCAAAGCTTCAGTGAAAAAAACAAACAAATTCTAAACCCAAGAATTACGAAGAAAATCATACCAAAACACATCACAATAAAATGCTCAAACGCAGTGACTAAAAAAACCTCTTAGCAGAAAAGGGGGGGGGTGGAGCCTATTAAGAGGGGTGCTATTCTCTTTTTTCACATGTATTCCTTTTTTTGTTGTTTCAAGACAAGGTTTCTCTGTGTAACCGTGGCTGTCCTGAAACTTGCTCTGTAGACCAAGCTGGCCTCGAACTTAGAGAGATTTGCCTGTCTCTGCCTCCTGAATTCTGGGATTAAATGTGTGTACCACCACCACCTGGCTATGAGTTTAGTTCCCAGTATCCATGTTGGGCAGCTTAGAATCACCTGTAACTCCAGGATCTGATGCCCTCTTCTGTACTCTATGGAGACTCATGCATGTGTGTGCATACATAGACACATAAGTAAAAATCAAATACATTAAAAAAAAAAAAAAAAACCCTGACAGAATTCTTGCTAGAATCAATGCGAGCAAAGGCAGTGGAGTAACTTATCCAAAGTACTGAGAGAAAATACCTGTCAAGCTGGGAAAATGTGCATGTGTATATATTGTGACATATAAAAGAAGTGTTAAGAGGTCCTTCGGACAAAAGGAAAACAAATGGACAGAAATTTATCTCTAGAATAGACAGTAACTACTCCATGGAAAAAATAGGTGTTCTTATTTAGATTTCTTTAATAGGCAACTGGTTATTAAAATAATGACAGTGACAGCGCAGAGCTAGGGAGAATGTGACTATAGAGCAAAAGCCGGGAGGGAGGACCTGGAAGTGTACTGTCCTCAGGTCTTTAAACCGTGTGTGAAATGAGCTAACACCACTGGACCTGGAGGAAAATGCATACTGGAAACCCCGAAGCTGCGCTCCAGCTTAGTAAGCCAGAAAGGAAGCTAACACAGGATCACTAAGATTATTTGATAATCCAGAAGAACGCGGGGAAGAAGAAAGAAAAAAGAGGCAGGGGATAAATGAGGCACAAATGCAGACAACGAACAGCAGGTGACAGGCTCAGCCCTCATCAATTAAGGACATTAGACGCAACGGTCTCACCACCTCAATTAAAAGACAGAGGCTGCCAGGTTCAATTTAAAAGAAGCAAGACCCAACCGGGTGTTGGCTAGAAGAGAAACACACTTTATTAGGTCAACAGTAAAAGGATTAGAAAAATACATATCATGTCACTGCTAGTCAAATGAAAAGGCAGTGGCTTTATCAGTATCAGACTAAGAAGATCTCAGAGGAAGACTACAACTGGGGATTTTTTAAAGAAGGCAATCTCAGCCAGATGTGGTGGTGCACACCTGTCATCTCAGCATTTGGGGGGAGGCAGTAGGTGTGGGGTTCAAGGCCAACCTGAGCTACATCTTTTCATAATGGAAAAAAAAAGATTAATCAGAAGGAGATAAGAAAACCTTAAACATGTTTGTTTATGCCTAGTAACAGAGTTTTGAAATTCATGATGTGAAACTGATACATGACAGGTAGAGAATAAACAAGCCTACAATAACAGGCCGACTTCAGTCTCCGCGATGAGCGGAGAGGAAACGTGCAAAGTCAGATTTGAACAAGATTATGAGCCATGAGACCGAACTGACATTTGTAGAACATGCCAGTCCAAAACTGTGCACGCACAAGAGCGCATACACGTACACACACACACACACACACACACACACACAATACTAACCTGGAGTATTTTTTTTTTAAGTTGAAAGCATTCAATCTTCTGGCAATAGCTAAATTAAATCAGAAATCTGAGATAGGACTTTGCTAAATATCTGGAAACTAAACATCCATGTAATTACTCAAGGTCAAAACATAAAGCAAAAGGGAAATTAGAAAGTATTTTAGGGGGCTGGAGAGATGGCTCAGAGGTTAAGAGCAGTGGCTGTTCTTCCAGAGGTCCTGAGTTCAATTCCCAGCAACCACTTGGGGGCTCACAACCATCTGTAATGAGATCTGGTGCCCTCTTCTGACCTTCAGACATACATAATAAATAAATCTTTAAAAAAAAAAAAGAATTTTAGGATGGGTGACATGACTCAGTGGATAAAGACACTTGTCACCAAGCCTGACAACTTGAGTTTGATCCCCAAACCTGTAAGATAGAAGGAGAACCTACTCCCACAGCCGTCCTTTGACCTCTGCACTCCTGCACAGGCAATAAAATTCTGGTTTTCAAAAGTCATGGACAAAGAGAAAATATCGAATGATTTTGGAGTTTAAAAAATTAGCAAAGGATCTGAACAGGCCTCAGAAGGACGACATGCCAACGGCGAGTATCTGCAGGGAAAGACGGCCTGGGTCTTCAGTCATTAGGGGAGAGCAAGCTAAAACCACAAGGAGACGCCACCATAACACACACACGCACATGCACACACGCACGCACGCATACACACACACACACACACACACACACACACACGCGCGCGCACGCGCGCGCGCACATACATGCGCACACCGCACACGCACACACACGAACGACTAAAACCAAGGACCACTAAGACAGGTCCAGCAATACGTAGCAGCAGGCACACACACTGCCCACAGGACTGTAAAATGTGCTACTCCATAGGAAAGCAACCCGACCAAGCCCTTAAACACAAACAAACACCCACTGCCGTGACTCAGCCATTCTCCTTCACATTTGTCCAAGGAGAGACTTGTAAAGATTTGTTATTTTTTTTTTAGATTTCTTTGTATGGTTTTAAACTATGTGTTATGTGCATATCTGTGTGGGGGTACATGTGTGCAGGTGCCTTTGGAGGTCAGAGGCTTTGGGTCCCCAGGCCTGGAGTTACAGGTGCTGTCAACCCTGTATAATGGGTGCCAGGAACCAAACTTGAGTCCTCTACAAAACAATACATGTGACTGACCGATGAGCCACCTCTCTGGCCCCCATTTTAATCTTTAAATTATGTGTATGTGTGTGTGTGTCTGTGGAGCTCAGAGGTATCCAGCAGCTTCCTTGACGCTGGAGTTGTAGGTGGTAGTGAGCCGTCTGACATGGTGGGTGACAGGGGCTGAACTCAGGTCCTCGGCAAGAGCTGAGTCAGCTCTCCAGCCCCAAAGGAAGACTTTGCATGTTTACAGAAAGCCCCCTCAGAAATGTTCCTGACCAAAGTGGAAATAGCCCGATGCCTATCTGAAGGTAAATGGCTAAACAAACTGATCTCTCCGTGCAAAGGATACTATTTAGCAGAAAGACAGTATGTGCCAGGCACAAACGCTTCAAAATGGACACGTCTTAAAAGACCCTTTTAGAGAACCCGGACCAGAAAAGTATGCACTAAATGGCTTCTGTCAATGGTCCCCAAAGTCTAGCATTCATTTACAGCAACAGAACCAGAACACTGTTAACCCAACGCTGTGGGTGGAACAGGTAGGGAGAGGCTTAAGGGAAAAAAATTACCAAGAGCCACGAGTAAACTTTTAAGGCTGTCGGGTACGCTCTGTGTTTTAATAATGGTTTCACTGGTGCAAGGCTGTCAATCTCATGTCAAAATTTATTACCCAATTGCACACTTTAAATAGGTGCAGTTTATTATAGGCCAGGCATATATCCAAAAAGTTGTGTTAGAGAAGACACAGTGATACGTGTACTTTGGCCAGGGTCTCACAGTAATGAAATGATATCAAGTGGCCGTGCTGTATTCAGTAACTATCTTGTTGCTGGATATTGCACTGTTCTTTTAGAAATAAAAATGTAATTAAAATCTCTGTGTTGGAGATCTCTGATTACATAGAAGTTCAATTCCCTTTTCCTTAAGCTATGTTTGGAGAAGTAGAATGACTACACCTTATCTTAGCTAAAAGACCCAGAAGGCATTAAGAAGTAGAATTAGGGGCTGGAGAGATGGCTCAGAGGTTAAGAGCATTGCCTGCTCTTCCAAAGGTCCTGAGTTCAATTCCCAGCAACCACATGGTGGCTCACAACCATCAATAATGGGGTCTGGTGCCCTCTTCTGGCCTGCAGGCATACACACAGACAGAACGTTGTATAATAAATAATAAATAAATATTTAAAAAAAAAAAAAACAAAAAAAAAGAAGTAGAATTAGTAGCTGGGCCAAAGAGTGTTTATATTTCTGGGCAAGTTCCCCTTTCCTGGCTACCTCCCGCCTGCACACACCTTTTTTTCCCACTAGCACACCAGGAAGGGGTAACAAGTTTCCTTTCGCCACTCATGTTTGCCTGTGATTTCTCCATCCCTAATTTTTTAATGAAATTAAAACGATCAAAAGATTCCCTGGAGTTCTCAGCTTACATGATTGTCTATGGCCATACTGTTCTCTCAGTGGCTGTGAGGCTTGGGAGGACATTGGTGGGCAGAACTAGTTAGTAATAAGCCTGAGCTATTGGTCGAGCATTTATAATTAATATAAGCCTTAGTGTGTTTATTTGAGAGTGACTGCAGGACAGGAAAACTGCCTACACAGAGCCTTTACTGACGGCCTTGGTCCTGTCCACTCTGGGATGTCCTTGACTGAACTCATTTCCCCATGAGTCACTCACATGGGGAAGTGTCCATCTGCTCCCAGAGCCAGGGTACAGCACGTGCTCACTTGATTTTGTGTGACAGCCTCCCACCCCCAGTTCTTTGTCTCTGTGAATGCTAGGTAAACTCTACCACTGAACTCCAAGCCCAGCCTCTCACCTGCTTCTTGGTGTCCACCTCCAGGATGTCCATCAGATTGATCATAATGTTCTTATGGGTCTTCTTGTATTTCCCAACACGCAGCGAGACGGTGAGCCAGCCGGGACGGCCTGTGCACATGAAGGTCTTGCTGCCCTGTTCCTTCCATTCTCGTACCTGCAACCACAGGGTGAGACTTAGCTGGCTCTGTCTGGCTCCCCAGAACGGCTCTCGGGTCCTCTTTCAGGATAAGGGGCCTGGGAAAGATGCCTTTACCTGGTACCATTGAGGAGGATGGTGAAGCCCTGAGGGCCTTACCCTGTGGAGTCTCCCTTGGCTCACAAGGCCAACAGGAGAGCAAATGTGTTGCTATTGTACAAGAAAGGATGAAAACGGAACTAGAAAACAAAGTATCCTGAAAACATTAAAGTGGAAAGTTCAGGAAAGGCTTTACAGTGGTAACAGACGGATTGTCAAAATGATTATCATCTCCAGGGCACACCCAGCCGACTAGGCACCTACTCTACACTGTCTTGTTAATCTCTCAATCCCAGGAGGTTGAGGTAACCCCCCTCCTTTGTAGATGAATAAACCCAGGCAAAATAACTTGTCTAAGATCATACAACCCATGGCTGGCAAGACCCAGATTCATAGCTAGGACTGACCAATAACAGAGCAGGGAAGACCAGAAGACAGATGGGCTTAGTCCACAGAAGAACAGCTACTTGTGAAGCGTGTTCTGTGCCAAGCCCGGTTGTCAGCATCACACATGCTAACTCATGTACCACTGACAGGGAGAGGAAGGCAGGCAAAGAGCAGCCAGCCAATGGCAGTAGTACTTTGGCAAAACCTCCATGCCAAAGCAGAGAGGGTGCAGAGGATGACATGCTGGTGAGGGATTAAAAAGAAAAAAAGTATCTTGTCCCTGCAGACGGACAAGGCAGGCACAATGCATGGCTGTAGTTAGGGCAACCAAGGACTGTCCACCGCCTCTTCATCTGCTTCTAGCAATTCCTCTTCCTCCACCCAGGTGAGGCTGATTCCACCCGGCTGGCCACACTCTCTTTACTGAGGTGGGAGCAACACTGGCTGAATCTAAGCCAGAAACTGTTGGGGACTCCAAAGGAAAACAGCAAGCACCCCAGGAGAGCAAAGTCAACTAACTCAGGAAGGAAGAGCCAAGAAAGACACGGGCAGGCGAGATGGAGACAGACGGGGGAGAGGGTCCTGGGTTCAGTCACACCTCAGCCAGCTGTACTACTGGATTTTCAGGACACAACCCAGGGCAGCTCCTTTGTACTCAAAACCAGCTTCAGCTATGTTTTGCAAGAGTCCTGCCAAGGGTCAGACTTCTGGGGAAGGTGCCCTGGAGCTGTCAGAGGGCTCAGGATGGGAGGTGGCTTTCGGTCTGGCAGAAAGGCACTACTGTGAGTGGGCGGTTGAAAGAACAAAAGGTGAGTTCCACGACCATCCAGCTCTGCCTGACTCTGCGGTCAGAGACTTTATGGAAACGGAGTGTGAACGAAAGGAGTTGGGGTGCTGCTGGATGGTGGGTCACACAGGTAGGCACTATCACGTCTGGAACATCGATTAGATTCGGGGCAAAGAAGCAAAGTACGGAAAAACCATTCTTTGTCAGATTCTCAAGAGAGACAGGAAGGGCCCAGAAGGTAGGCAACAACTCAGGCAGTTATGGTTAAGAACTAGGCATGAGGCAACGAAACCAGAGTCATGGGGTGGGCTGGAAAGCAGGGGGCTGAGGGAGTCTGAGAGTTCAGGCTCGCTATCCCAAGCCAGCGTGAGTCCTTGCCCTATTTACGTGTTGTTCTGGGCACGACTCACAACTTAAACCTCCTTTTAGTCAAACAGGTACCAGACACCAGGTGGCCGTGGACAGCAAATCACAGACACGAAAGGCCCGTGCCCCATTGTTTCCTGTTCACAGCGCATCCTTCCGTCTAGTTTGCATGAACAAGCAATCACTAATATACTCTGGCCCCCAGGGGAGTTGTCAGATAACAGTCCTGTCTTCAGGAGCTCACAACCTGACCAGGACATCCAGCGGGTAAATGCGGGACCTGAACCCACGGAAAGACCTAGTGCAGGCAGGGTGCGAGGACAGCGGCTTAGGGCTGCGACCGTAAGCTCCAAAACCCAGGCTGGTGTGCCAAGTGCTTCTGAGAGCAGCACCCTCTGCACGCTCGTCTCCCTGGGCAAGGTCTTCTGGTCTGGAGGTCAGTCCGCCTGCACCTTCAGGCTCAGCCTGCAGCACACTGCACGAAGTAAATAGAACAAGAGGGTGGCTGCCATGAGGGCGACAGCAGGAAGCAGATGCTCTCTGCAGTCGATGCCGGTTAGAGAAATACTATAAAGAGGGGCAGAGGGAGCCCTTCCAGCCCTGGATGGGGGAAGAGGGCTTCACTGTGAAGGTGTCTCAGCCTAGGTGCCGGCTAGCTTATGTAAACTCATCATCTACTTACTGGGAGCTGGACAACTACTTCTGGGTGCAGCGTGACTGCACATGGGGTTGGGGCTGGAGTCCACCTTCTCTCTTTAGTCCTTGATTCTAAAGGCGCCCAAAGCACCTCGGACTGAAAAACAAAACTTTCACCCGTTTCCTACCATAAGGCTCCTCTCCCAACTGACTTTCTAACCTTCTTGCTCTTACTGCCTGTGCTCCTCTGCTTCCTCCCTACCTTTGCTCAACCAATCTTTCCACTTGGCTCATTTCCCAGCACCACCTCCCGGGGGCCATTCCTCCTCTGGAATGCAGGGGCCTAATGAGTTACCTGACTATGGCCCACCTCTGAAGGTTTAGGGTCCCTCGTTTTCCAGGCACTGCGCATGCCCTGCACCTAGCGGACTCTCCATAAGTCTCCAAGCAAGGTTCTGTTAGTTGCCCCGGTGCTTTTGCTGATTCCGTCTCACCCTCTGGGCAGTCTTTACCCCCCCCCCAACCCATCACACGCGGGGTCCTCGCGATCCCCCCTCCCACGCCCGCTCTTCTGGCCTGGCATACCGCCGCCCGGCGGACCGCTAGCCCGGCACACAGCCGCGCCCCGCTAGGCTCACCTGCTTCTGGATGTCCCGCACGCGCTGCTCGTGCAGGCGCGGCGCGCTGCTCAGCTTGAACACCACCCAGGCGCGCACGTAGTAGTAGATGTCGAAGATGAGCGAGAGAGGCAGCAGGAAGAGGCACACGAACACCCAGCGCTGGTGAATGAGCACGAACTCCAGTCCCTTCACTCGCACCCAGAGCAGAAAGAGCAGCGCGCACACGGCCAGCGACACGGCGGGCTCCATGGTGTCGCGGCGCGGCGCGCGGGAGGGTGCGGGCTCGCGCCGCCCGTCACGGCAGCCCGCTCCGCGCTCCGCCGGCTCAGAGCCTGCCGCCGCCGCCCCGGGAGCCTGTAAGTCGGGCCCGCCGCCTCGCGATTGGCTTGGGTCGCCAAGGTTCGGTGGGCCGAGACCCAGGCGGCGACCAATGGTGAGCCGCGCCGGGGATCGGACCAGGGAGCCGCTACGTTCATTGGCTGCGGAAGCCGGGATGCTCCACCTTCTTCTCCTAGCCGGCGTGCAAGGAGGGGCTGACCCGGGCTGGGGGCGCTGGAAGGGTCGGCCGGCAGCCGGGTTGGTGGGACTCAGGGCTCCCGCCCTGGAGGCTGCGGGACCACCATGATCTTCCACTTAGGTTTCGCCTCTCGTGGAAACGACGTCAAGCAGTTGCGCATTGGGTTACCTCCCGAGGGTGGGACGCGCTCCAGACAACAACCCAGCAGCCCTGGCGGGAGAGCCCCCTAGCCTTGACCCGGGCAGGATCGGTCACTCCACGTGCGCAAGACCAGAAGCGGCGTCTTTTCAATTTTCAGGGCCTTTATCATAAATGCACTTGAACTAACCCCCATAGAAGTTCTGGCCCGTGGGTCTTTGGGACCCCATTTTAAACACATTGGGGTGTGAATTCCACCTGTGAGTGGTTTAAAAGCACAGAGGTGATGGTGGCATTCTTCCAAGCTGAGGTCAAAGTGGATGGAGACCTGGAGACAGAAAGGGCTTTAAGGGCACCGCAACCCTGGGTTAAGAGTGAGAACCGAGCACATGGTCCTGGCTTTGCAGAGCAATCAGGCCCAGGGTATGGAACAGTCTCTGACCTGGCCAGAAGCTTAAGGCCAGTGACATTTGTACTTTTTCTGAACAGGTTAATCTTTGGAGATTGTTTTTCAAACCCGTCGTCACATACCAGCCCCCTCTCTGCCTTGCATGTCTTTCCTGATTCCCTCCCTTTTCACCTTTGCTCCTTTTCACACTCAGGCACTCCTGGCTGTCATCCTTTATGGTAATGTCTTTGGTGACTCTGTCCCTAGAATGCCCTTTCCCATCGTGCCACTGGGCTAAAACAGTACAACAGCCTGGAGGTCCCACGGTGCCACCTCTAAAACCGCGTTTGTGTTCTTCCTTCAGAGGCTCGCAGTTCTTTTCATTTTTGTATAATTGTCCCTTTGTGTGGCTCCCACTCCTGCAGGAGCTTTAGGGCAAACAACACCTTGTTAATCCAACACTTCTGAATTTCCAGTTTGTAGCATAATGACTAGGGCATTGTCGGCATACCCGTCTATTGACCAATGGATACCCCAAGAATGTAGGTGGGAGTTCAGATAGCCAATAACAATCAAAGTTCAAAGCCAGAGGTTGTTTGTTTCAAAAGGGAGCAGTCCAGGCCCGAACTGCCTTTCCCAACTGTGACAGTAGCTTACCCAAACTGAAACTTCCTTTAAATGTTCATAATCCTCATATTAATTCTTTGTCAAAATGATTACCTCATCTTGGGTTAATATTAAAAATTTTAACAGTTTTCTTGGTGTGTGTGCATGTATGTATGAAGGAGTAAGTGCATGCTTCTCTCTCTCTCTCTCTCTCTCTCTCTCTCTCTCTCTCTCTCTCTCTCTGTGTGTGTGTGTGTGTGTGTGTGTGTGTGTGTGTGTAGACCAGAGTTTGATGCTGAGTGTCATTCTTAATCACTCTCCATCCTCCTTTTTGAGAAAGTGACTTTCTCTGAACCTGGAGCTTGCTAGACTGGCAGGCCAGCAAGTCCTAAGGGATCCACCTGTTTTTTGTCTCCCCAGCGCTGGGTGCAGGTGTGCACTGACACATGAAGCTTGGGGCGGGTCTGGAATTTAAAATTTTCATGTGTATGTATTTATATGTGTATGTTTTGTGTTTATATGTGTATGCTTGCATGAGTTCACGTGTGTCATATGAGTTCAGGATCTTGCAAAGGTCAAGGTCAGAAGAGGGCATTGAGTCCCCTGGAACTGGAGGTTCAGTTGAGAGCTACCATGTGGGTCCTGGGGACCCATCCTTTGGTTCTTGACTGCCCCCCATACCTGGCTTTTAAGATGGATGCTGGGGACCTGAACTCAGGTTCCTCATAGCAAACACTTTGCTGAGTGAGCCCTCTTTTATTTCATGTTTTAAAGGTAGTTTCTAGAGAGTTAAAAGCCACAGGTTTGTGTCACGCCGTATCCTTAGAAGTTACAACCCAGAGAGGCCGTCAGCAGAGAGGCAGTGTACAGTGTCTCGCCCTGGCCCTGTCCGAAGCAGGGGTTCAACCAATATTTTATTTTGGCAGTTAAGTGTTCTGAGGAAAATTCAGGCAAACTGTAATCTGAACAGCAAGTTTAACTAAGAAATTAACTAGCGTTGAGTATTTTGTAGGAGAAACTGAAAATTACTAATGAGGATAGTTTTATCCCTGGGAAGAGAAGAAGGAAGCCCATAAAAGTAGATTCAAAAATTCAGTTTTAGGAACAGCTGTCCAATGAAAGGGACGAGCCGGTCCTCAGAGCAATCAATCTCATGCCACTCTCCCTCCCTGCTTGGCCTTGGGATTCTTTCTTTCTCCCTCTTTACGAGCTCTAACTCTTCGGGTTGCCATTCTCCGAACATGAGCAGTCTCCCCGAGCTCGGCCGTTAACCTATACTTTAAGCAAATATACGGTCAGACAACTTACCTTAGCTGTTAGGCTTCCTGTAATCATCACACAAGGAGAGTACAGACCGGTCCTGTCTCTCCAAAACCTCCCTCTTGCTACCTCTCTGGAACTGGATTCTCCTCTCCTCGAACCCCTGGCATTATTTCTCTGGTCTCAGTTACACACAGAGAGAGACCCTGAAGGTCACAGGAATGACATCATAAAAGAAATAATCTTGAGCCAATTATTAATTTTTCCAAGCGTCAAAGCCTCTGCTCTGACCAAGAATCTCCTCGTAAGCGCACATTAGCGACGGTTGATGAGGCGTGAAAACGGGGTCAGTCAGAATATGGGAATTTCACAGGTCCACCAGAAATTAAGAATAACCCCTGTGGTAGTTTGACCACACACCACTCTTCCTAAAATGTACTTCTCCATTTCCTTCCTGTTAAATACAGTCTAATCAACACAGCCCCCCTCCCCCAATTAAGCAGTTTATTAAACACCAGAGTCCAGGCATTTCTTGCATGTATGCGTACAGTACAATTTCTCAGATCATTTGGTCTTTCCAACCAGGTAGAGGGATTATTCTAAGTAAATGGAGACATTCAGACTCAGAGAGGTTAAGTAATTTGCCGTTGTCTTACTCTGGCACGCAGTGAAGCTGGAGTATGGACCTCACGGTCTGCGTCTTTGCAGCACTGGGATCTTCTCTCTTGATTAGGGGGACTATCAAAGCGCGGCTTGAAGACCAATTGCATAAGGATGTTTGCTAAACTGTGCTCTAGACTGTCACAGCTCATTTGATGCTAAATACCCAGCAGTGACCTCCCTTTGTTCCTTTGTTCCCTCTGTCCCTCCCTCCCTCCCTCCCTCCCTCTCTCCCTCCCTCTCTCCCTCCCTCTCTCCCTTCCTCCTTCCTTTCTTCTTTCTTTCTCTTTTTGCTCTGGATATCAAACATAGGGCTTTTGTATGTTATACATATCCTCTACCTGTGAGTTACATCCCCAGCCCCTTAGTAGGAACAGTAATAACATTAGTTCTCTTCCTCCTGCCTCCCTCCTTCTCCCCCTCTTTCTCCTTCTATATTTAAGGTCAGTATTGGTTTAACTGTAACATCAACCACTGGTGAGAATATAATATTTTCCCTAATTTCCAAATACTTACTGGATTGGTAAAAACCTAGACCACCACCAACAGAACTGGTCATGGACTCAGGGGACCATCTTGGAACCATGTGGAGAACTCTACCATTGGCATCTAGGAAGGCTGAGGAGAAACACATCACGGGAGACAGAGGTGGACCAAGGAAAGCCCTGGCAGTAGGATGGGGATGGATGCATGTATTTGTAACCTCAGCACTAGAAGTGGAGATGGTGGATCCCAGGCGCTTGCTGGACAGTCATTCTAACTAGAAATGGAGAATGTTTGGTTCAGTGAGACATCCTGTTTGAAGGTGATAGGAGGTGAGCAAGAGAGGAAGACACCTCACGTCCTCCTGCTCTAGTCTCCACATGTGATGCATGGTGGGGACACACTCATAGCATGCATACACACACACACACACACACACACAGAGAGAGAGAGAGAGAGAGAGAGAGAGAGAGAGAGAGAGAGAGACTTTTCTTTCCTGTGTGACTATGGACAGAAAGGGCTTCTCACATACAATATTTATAAATATGCTTAAAATGGACAACTGACTGTGTGAGTGTGCTTGGGCCCTCCAAGATATCCTCCTTAATGTTTACTTTGGTACTGTGGAGCGTGTCATCACCAAGAAGAAACTAGATTGCCTCATCGTAGGAGGAGGAAAGTCACTGGTATGAATGATTTGGTAATTGGGGTGTAGGTGCCAAGATGGATGTAACCTCTCCAAACTGCCTATCATTTGCCACTGGTGCACTTCCTGATCCTATGCTCTCCAGAAACAAGTCCCTTTGACCTGGACAGAGGGGTCTTTGTTTTGTTTCAGAAGATTAAAAAGGAGAAGAGTTGGACAATGGTGGCGCACGCCTTTAATCCCAGCACTCGGGGAAGCAGAGGCAGGTGGATCTCTGAGTTTGAGGTCAGCCTGGTCTAGAGAGTGAGTTTCAGGACAGTCAAGGCTACACAAGAAACCCTGTCTTGAAAGAGAAAGAAAGAAAGAGAGAGAGGGAGGAAGGGAAGGAGGGAGGGAGAGAGGGAGGGGGGAGAGAGGAAAGAAAGAAAGAAAGAAAGAAAGAAAGAAAGAAAGAAAGAAAGAAAGAAAGGAAGAAAGAAAGGAAGGAAGGAAGGAAGGAAGGAAGGAAGGAAGAAAGAAAGAAAGAAAAGAAGGAAGGAGAGGAAGGTCTAGGCACGCGCCTTTAGTACCAGCAATGAATGCTCTTGCTCAGTTTGGGATCTCAGCATCCCAGCATTGGGAATGGCACCCCAGTTAAGAAAATATCCCCCCTACAGGCATGCCCAGAGATCCCTAGCTGATTCTAGATCTCACCATTTTGACAACTGAGATTACCCATCACATTGTATATTTAGCCTCAGCTCCCTACAAACTGAGCTGGGCCCTAGGTAGAAGGACTCAGTCTGTCCAGAGACCAGTCTTGGATCAATGGAGGAGACGTGAGATCAAGTTGCAAAGCAGGATCATAGACAGCACGACAAAACTTAGAACAAATAAAACCACTGAAAATGCTGGAAATGACGCACACCTACTCGTAATTCCATAAGATAGTAATCCATCCCCCAAAATGTAGAAAGTAAAGTGACGGCTTTGTCTCTGATGCTGACCAAGAGAGGAGGAACGGGTACATTGTTGTAAGTAAGGCACATTCTATTGGTAAATTTTCATGTGCTGTTGGAGCTTACTGAGAAGCTGGCTCTGGAAGTGGGGTTGCCCCCATACCCCACATTTCATAATCAAGTATATTTGTCTCAAAGTGTCCTGCTAGGTCCCTAGTCTGGGGATGGGTTGCCTCCTAACTCTGTGATGGGGGAGAAGAACAGCAAAATGCTCTAGAGTAAAAACACTATCCTTGAGAACAGCCGGAAGGTCAGACCCTTCCAGCAGAGGTACCACTGTTTATCCCATGATCTTAAAATGCTCACAGTGGGAAGGAGAAGCTGGAAGCTTAGTCTCAGGAGGCTTGGCCGCAGAGAGAAAGCTCAACCAGGAAGTCCAACTCAACTTCCCCAGGCATTTCCTGGTGGATGTTGTGAGCCGACCTGATGCTCTGTCATCAGCAGTTGCCAGAGATATGTCCTTCCTCATCCTAAACTCAGGACCACGCTGCCATTATCAGCTCCTATCGGAAGAGGCAAATCTCTGCACTCACTAAGCCTATGCCCTCATTTCTTGATACAAATAACATGGTACCCGGGTCACAGCCCATTGATTTAAATGGATGTGTATAGTGACGGCTTTGATTTGATGTGCCTGGTGGCTTGGCATTCTGCAGGCATGGGTGGAGAAACTACTCGCATAAGGAGAAGGGACAGCTAATGGGTTGAGCATTACTGCAGATACAGCAAAAGAGTTACAAGAAAGCAGCCGCCTGCTCTAATGAGGTACAGCCCGTCCTCCTGTAAGGATCCTCCTGGAGGGCATGGCTGCAGGTTGGAAAGCTGTTCATGGTAATAGATATACATAATGATACAAAAGCCTTCATAAAAGGCCCAATATGTTCAGTGCAAGCACTCGTCCCCACAAAAACGACAAGTAATACCTCTTAGAAAGACACTGGAGGGTTGGAGGTGTATCTCAGTGGTCGGGCAGCACACTCAAGGACCCGGGTTCAATTCCTAGTACTACAAAAAAAAAGACGCTTAAAGATCTCCAAGAAACTGCTCACTGCAGGTGCCCACACACCAAAAAACGGCGCTCCTTGGATTTCTAGAAAGCTTATTTGTCTGTTCTGGATTGGTATGTGGCTGTCCGACGATTGTTTTACTGTGTGAAGACGCTACGTGCTCTACCAGGCATGGTGGCTGAAGACTCTAGTCTTAGCACAGAAGGCGAAGAGGCCAGTGGATCTTTGTGAGTTCGAAGACACCCTTGTCTACATAACAAACTCTGTGCCAGCCAGGACTACGTAAGACTTTGATTCAAAAAATAAAACAAAATAGACAAAACCAAAGAAACAAGCAAAAACCCTCAAACTCCACCCCAAACACTAAGAAACAAATAAACAAAAGAACTACCATCTCACGCCACTATCACGGGACGCGGAGGCAGGCAGATCTCTGAGTACAAGGTCAACCTGGTCGACAGAGTGAGTTCCAGGACAGCCAGGGCTACACAGAGAAACCCTGTCTTGGAAAACCAAAAGAACAAAAATCAATCCAACAAACAAAACCTACTATCACCTTTTTCATAAAACAAAAAAAAAGAAGATTGTAGCATCAGGGACAGGAGGGTACTTAAAGTATTAGAATAAGTGTCATTCCTTTAGATTAAATACATTCACCAAGATGACAGACTTGTGACAACTCAGAATTTTTCCAGTCCCCTACCATTTCTGGAAGGGTTGTCGAGCCTGGCCGAATGACCCTGCTCTTAGGAGTGACTGTACAAAGGTTGTTTACTCGGGGCTGGCATCACTACCTCAGGACCAACCAGAGGCACCGACACCCTGACTCCACCCCAGCAGGATGAAGCCAAGATCCTGGGCACAGAGCGAGGCTTTTAAACCCTATAGGTAATCCTGGCGTGCCTAAGCTTGAGGGTGATTGCTGCAACCCCTTTCTTCTCATGGATCTCACGGGCCTCCCCCGGGACTGCATTCCACCACCTCCCAAAGAAATCTGTTTAACGTGGGTAATGTCTGGTGACTGGAAGCTTCTACAGACTCCTCTGTATGAGTTCTGTTATCTTGAGCCACAATGAATGGGTCTTTTCTGCCTCCCCTACCTGACAATACTGTGTTTATTTGTTGACTAGTATGGCTCTTCACACCAGGTAAGCACAGCTGGCTCTAACCGCTCCTTATCTGGCTTGATCTATAGTCATCTCAGTCTGCCCTGGCTGCCCTCTTATTAATATTTATATTATTGTCATTAACTACTATTAGTAGTTATAGATATTAGTATTATTAACTACTATTTATTGACTTAGTATGGAGATGTTCTATGGGCTCTTGCATTCTTTGTACCAGGCCTGGAAGATGGTTCTGTAAGCTCTGAGTTGTAGATACAAAATAAGCTCACACCCAACATCGCTTAGCTTGTGAGTGAGCCTGGATTCTACACTCATTACTGTGGCACCTCAGGGCCTTCTGCTATTTCCATGATAGCAGACTATCCTGAAATTTCTACCAAAAAATCCCTAATCTAGGCAAGGCTGAGCCAGGAAGCGAGTTGCAGGATTGAGTATATAGCATAACAGGAACAACATGGGCTCTGGAGTGAAATAAATCCAGGTTGAGTTGTGCCAGCGCTATCACTAGCAATGTGGGTGACTTTGCTGGGTTGTCAATCTCTCCAGGCCTTGGTTTCCTCTTCTGTGAAGAGGGGATTTTAATAGCATCCCTCTAATAAAATTGATACGAGCACAAAATAAATTAGTGCTTATGAAGTACTATGCTAACTAGTTTTATGTCACTCGACCCAAGAAAGAATCACTGGGGAAGAGAAGACTCAATTGAGAACATGCTGCCATCAGATTGACCTGTACACTTGTCTGTGGGGCGTTTCCCTGATTGGTGATTGATGTGGACAGGTGGTCCTGGATGCTGCATCCCGAGAAAGCGCCTCTCTGCGGCTTCCACTTCAGTTCCTGCCTCTAGGCTCTTGCCTTGAGTTTTTGCCCTGCCTTCCCTCCACAGGTGCTGTGATGTGGAACCATAAGTTGAAACAAACCCTCAAGTACAGAACAAGAACTTGACATGAGACCTGTTAGCACTCCTGCCTGTGTATTCTCAGCAGTTACATAACGATTGCATAGATGGGCAGGTACAGACACAGGTACATTACAGCAATCTAAACACTCTCCTTTGCCCTCATGGGACACCCGCCTATGTCTGGCCGCGGGACTTTTCAGCACACCGAAAGCCAACTCCCTGACCCCGTGGCTCTCTTTGCAAGCCAGCCTCCATGTGTGCAGGCTCATCTTCCTAAAACCCACCGCTAACGCGCCATCCTCAAATGAAGTCCCAAGTTTCTTTTCTTGACTTCCTAAGGTTGTTACACCACGCAGCCCAGTTCTCCACCTACTTTATTCCCACCGCTGTGAGATGTGTCCTGTGGTGTCAGGCGGACACCTGCCTTCATGCTCAACTGTGCTCTTTTTATCTCAAAAGCCACTTCTCCCCACCTCCTCCCATTCTTTAGCCCCAAGGACTTTCTATACATTCCCCCGCCACCACCATGAGTAAGAAAAACATTATGTTGTAAAAGACAGAGAAGTTGGCAGTAGGATCTAGGTAAGGCAGGCACTGCAGTGGCCTCGGGACAGGGCAGGTGATTGTGCAACAGGGTGGAAAATAGAGCAACTGAAACTCTTGTTTCACGCGCGGGTCCAGACCTGCCCAGGTTATGTATTAAATATAATTGCTGAACATGTAGAGTCAGTAGCGGTAACAGATCTCTGTGGAGTGTTTGCTGAGTACCGGCCCCATTGTTAAGTGCTTTATAAACACTAATTCATTTTGTCTTCATAGCAGCCTGATGAGAGGGTGACTGCTATTATCCCCATTGTACGGAGGAGGAAATTGAGATCTAGAGAAAGTGGCGACACACTCCCGGCCACATCATTAGTCATTGTTCAGAAGATTCAACCCAGATTTGCTTGTCTGGGGCTCATGTTCGTACCCTTTTCCTGCCACTCCCAAGGAGATGAGGCCAGCGGATCCTCTTTAATTCACTTGATCTTGAGTTCTTGGCTTATCATGAAGTTATGAAAAGAGGTTAGATTTCACCAGTAGAAAGATGTAGGCTGAAATTCTGAGTCTCACTCTTATCAGCGTATCATGCCCACAAGACTGAATGTCCTCATCAGCAAGCTGGGATAATAAATTTCATAGTATCTGCGGAGACAAGATGAGGCCAAGGAATCCAAGGTCCTTGCTTGGAGCCTGGTTCCCAGCTAGTTCTCTGCGTTCTGTTCCCCCTTCCTTTCTCCCATGTGACATGGTTTGCCAAGATCAATGACTTTTAACATAGTCACGGTTGTGCACAATGCTTAGAGCAATGTTTATAGATGTGCAGAGGCACACGGGACGGGACTGTCGCTTCCTGGCTAAGGGGTCTCTGCTTAGTCTTTTCCCATATACCTTTTCTTAAGTTATGATGTCAAAACTAAATCTCTCTCCCACCTACACCCTTCTTTCCATCCTTTCAACAACATTTGCTGCTCTTTCTGTGTGTTCAGTGGGCTACCAGGAGCTGGGGCTGTCAGGGTGTTTGAATTTTGGCTCACAGTAAAGAAACACAGCCTGCCCCTGGTCTTGTAGCCAGAGCTATGCTGCCAACGTTGGGTATAGGCTATTTGGCACAGCTGGAAATTATTAGATAGTAATAGTTAATAAAAGTCTTTCCCCACACTGTTTCCCAACTCTCTCCTCTTCTTAGCACTGGGGCCATGAAGTGAGGACAGGTGAGATTCCACAATCGTACGTAGTTGGCGTGATAGTGTGAATATATAATTGGCCCCATGAGCGCACAGGGAGTGGCTCTGTTAGGAGGTGTGGCTTTGTTGGAATGGGTATGGCCTTGCCGGAGGAAGGGTATCACTGTGGGGGCGGGCTTTGAAGTTTCCTATGCTCAGGATACCACCGAACGTCTCAATCAACTTCCTGCTCCTTTCTGATCAAGATGTAGCCAGCACCACATCTGCCTGCGTGCTGCATGAGGATTGATGGACTGAACCTCTGAAACTGTAAGCAGGTCACCCCAGTTAAATGTTTTCTTTATAAGAGTTGCCGTAGTCACGGTGTCTCTTCTCAGCAATAAAAAACCCAACTAAGATAGCTGGCTACAAGCTTGTCTCATTTTGCTTTGTCTGATTACTTTTTGTTTTATTGGTCTTTTGGTTTGTGTTTTTGTTGGGTTGCTTTTTGTGTGATTCTTGGTTTTCGTTAATTTTTTTTAAAAAGAGAGTAAGGTCATGGAATTGGGTGGGAAGGGAGATGGAGAGGATCTTGGAGGAATCAGGGAAGGGAAAAAAGCATGATCAAAACACACTGTATAAATAAATTTTTTATTTTTGGTTTTTTTTTTTTTTTTTTGGTTTTTCGAGACAGGGTTTCCCTGTAGTTTCTAGAGCCTGTCCTGGAACTAGCTCTTGTAAACCAGGCTGGCCTCGAACTCAGAGATCTGCCTGCCTCTGCCTCCCGAGTGCTGGGATTAAAGGCATGCGCCACCACCGCCCGGCTAAATAAATTTTTTAAATAAAAAAAATTTTTCACTTCTTTTAGATGATCAAATTTTATTTGTGTGGGTGTTTGCCTGCATGCTTGTTTGTGCATCGTATGCAGACGGTGCCTTCAGAGGACAGAAGAGGGCATCGGAGTCTCTGAAACTGGAGTTACAGCTAGTTGTAAGCCAGTCAAGGGGGGTAGGAACCAAACCTTGTCCTCTGCCAGAGGCACAAGTGTCCTTAACTGCTGAGCAGTCTCTCCAGACCTTAAAAGAAACAAAAACAAAACCAAACCAAACAAAACAACAACAACAACAACAACAACAACAAAAACCCCTTTTCTTGCTAAAGAATTTTTTGTGTCACAAATCCCCCCATGCAAAGAGTATATAATTCAGTACCAGCTGTGCAGCTGTCACCCTCTCCGTTCTAGGGTACGTCTATGCTCACAATAAGCTGACTTGCTTATCTTCATCAGACAGGCTGAGCTAGTCAGCACCTTCCCTAAAGCTCACCCGCTCAGTGATAGTGCTGAGCTCGTGGTTAGGAAGACAGACTTGAGAATGCCTTGTGAACAGGCATCTTAATTAGACCATTGAAGTTCACTTGATGAATGGCTCCACACAAGAGGGCAGCCCCTGGGGAGACTCTTTAAATGAAACTGGAGCTCTCTGCTGTCTGGGTGTGGCTGCTACTGCAAGATGGGACTGGCCGGCAGTTCCTGCTTCTGTTGGCCTTCCCTTTCTCCATCATCCTGTCTCCAGAGAGCACCTGCTCTGGAAAGCACGTGATGCAGCAGTGCCTGCCTCCTACCCCACCTGCCCTGTCCCCGCGTTCTTTCTCACTAGAGGGACTCTGAGGGGACCTTGCTCGTGCCTTTGGCCCCCCATTTCTCCATTCCTTTACCCCTTGCTTTCTTCCTTTGGCCCCAGGGCTCTCTTTCAACTGCTGGTCTACATCACCTGTGACTTTAGAGTGAGCACACCTAATGGCTTTTGTAGTCTTCCAACCTGGTGGCTGAGCACCCCCCTCTCTCTCTTCCCTGAATCCCACCCTCTCTGTGCTGTGTCCTGGGGCCTTCTTCACTGTCTGACTCTTGAGTCTCTCACCTTGCTCTGCTTCTGCCTCTATGTCTAGCTGTAGTGCTTCAGGCCCCCTCCTTGGCCCATTGGTCTCTGGATGCTTGATACCCCATCCTCAGGGTAAGCCCACTGGTCACGGTGGCAGAGGCTGTAAGGTGCAGGCTGGCAAGGAGAAACTGGTTTTCAGCCAAGTGGCCTTGGTGCTGACCTTCCAGTACTGTGGCATTGTGTGGGACTCTACTGTTGGCCTTGGATTCTGAGATGAGCTGGTTTCAATTGGCGTAGCTTCTGACCTTGAGGTTAGAGACATTGAGGTACAGTCCCTTCTCTGAGCCACTGCCCTATGACCTTAAGCAAGCCAACACTATAATTTTGTGATCCCGGAGTGGTTTTCCCATATAAAAAGGTGGGGTGTAGCTTGAAGTATTTTCCGTCCCACTGGTCCCCCTGGACTGGTTTTTCTCGGCCTGCCTATTCCCGAAGCTGCTCGTGAAATAACTACTCTGAGTCTTATAATCAGTTACAATTGTTTGGCCAGTGTCTTAGGCTTTTTACTGGCTAGCTCTAACTATTAAATTAACCCATTTCTATTCATCTGTGTATTGCCGCGAGGCTGTGGCTTACTGGTGTGGCATGCTACTCCTTCAGCGGCTACATGGCATCTCTTTGACCCTGCCTAATATCTCTCTTTATCTCTGTTTAGATTACCCACCTGACTTTACTCTGCTAAGCCACTGGCCACAACAGCTTTATTCATCAACCAATAAAAGCAACACACATACAGAAGGACATCCCACATCAGTGGGGTTTTCATTTGTTTTGGAGTGTGTGTGTGTGTGTGTGTGTGTGTGTGTGTGTATCTGTGTCTGTGTTTGAATTTGGTCAATCATTCCTATTTGGGGAGATTAGGAGAGCCCCAGAACAGAGCTCCCAGGAGGAGAAATTGGGAGGTCTGACAGGGAGCCAAGGGCAGAATGGAGACCGCAAAGGGCAAAACCAATCCTGGCCTAGCCTCAGGGGCCAGGAGGCCTCAGATCATAGAGCTTCAGGGACAGCCAGCAAAGTGAAGCCTAGAAAGTTCTCAACAAAGTAGAGGTGCGTGCGTGTGTGTGTGTGTGTGTGTGTGTGTGTGTGTGTGTACACATACACTCAAAGAAAGACTGCCTTAGCTACTTAGCTAGGGAGGCTTGTAACCCCACCTCCATGACCCTTCACAGGGGAGATAAATATGATGATCTCTCAGGGTATCTATGAAATACAAAAACCCTAAACTGGAGAGCTCCCATGACCCCTGTACTGCCCTCTGCATCCCCAGGCACATTTGCAACTGATGGCCCTGGAGGAGGATCTTTGATCCTATCAACTGGTCACGACCCAGGTCAAGACACCAGAGAGTCTTGGCAGAAAGTTAAGAGACTCAGAGTGGCTAGGGGCAGGTTCCCCTGTGCTTCTGCAACATATAAGGAGAAAGTGTCCACCTGGAAGGTGAGCCATTTGGACTGTCATTATGTTGGATGGCCATCACCAGTGTCTTCATGACAACAGAGGGGTCTGGCTGAGGAGCGGGCTGCTAACTCCCACCTGGACCTGTAAGGCTCAGCTATACAAATCTTCCAAGGGGTCAGGAAAGGGCTCAGTCATATTACCTACCGGCTTGTGATGTTCTCACATGGCTCTCTAGACTTTGTGTTGGGGGCAGTCAAATGAGTATGAATGACAGTCACACTTAGCTGGGAGCCACAAAGAGGGAGCCTTGTCCATGGACAGGTAGGCTGGGACCATCACTACCATTGGTCATGGGAAATGTCATCCACGCTTGGCTCTGTACTAAAACCTTAACCCAGACACTGGCAGGGTGCAAATGAAAGCAAGGTCCTTCCCATGAGAAGGCAGCCATTTGCACGCCACGAAGCAGGCACATCCACTGGCACCTTTACCTTGACTTCCTAGTCTCTAGAACTGTGGGAAGGAGGTTTATAAGTCATCCACTGTATGGTATTCTTGCTATAGCAGCTTGAACACAGCATCACAGGCTAGGACTGTGCAAGTCTCGGGTTTTTTGGTTGTTGTTGTTGTTTTTGTTTTCTTTTTGCTTTGCCCACAGGCTCAACATTAAATTTGTACACATGCTCAAAGAGAGAGAGAAGGCAGAGGGAGGGAGGGAGGGAGGGAGGGAGGGAGAGAGAGAGAGAGAGAGAGAGAGAGAGAGAGAGAGAGAGAGAGAGAGAGGAGTATTCAGCTGTTAGTTTGATGAGGGATGAGACACTTATTCCTTCATGTTTACTTCCTGAGGACTTCATGTATTCTCCTCTCCTGGGAGAATTATCCAGCATCTTCCCTCCATGTGTTCCCCTCCCCTGGGAGCATCATCTAGCATCTTCCCTCCATGTGTTCTCCTCCCCTGGGAGCATCACCCAGCATCTTCTTCCCATGTGTTCTCCTCCCCCAGAAGCATCATCCAGCATCTTCCTTCCATGTGGTCTCCTCCCCTGGGAGCATCCCCCAGCATCTTTGGTGAAGTAGTAACTTCACTGGCAGCATCTGGGTGGATCCAGGCTTCAGATTTCCAAGGGCTTGCAGGACTTCCTCCAGCCTCAGTGCCACCAGCACCAGGCACACAGCTCCCTTCACAAGGACTGGCTGCCATACCCTGGGCCCCTCCTCCAGAGCTTGCTTTTTGTGACTTCTTCTTCCTTCCCAGCCCTGAGTAGACCTCAGGAGTGGAGGGTCTTCTCCACTGTTTTCTTTGTGACCTTTCAGTTACTGAGTTAACAATCTCAACTCAGCTCAGGTTTCTCGCTCACACATTCTCTCTGTTAATGTGATTGGACCTTGACTAATATGCTTTATGATATGCCAATTTAACAATAAAAAGAATATCCATTCCAGCTCTGAATTCCTGGAGGGCAGCCACTAGGTCACTGGAATGAGTCTAACATCCATTAGTAAGAGCTTGGTGCATTGTGGGGTGTGTGTGTGTGTGTGTGTGTGTGTGTGTGTGTGTAAGGCACAAAGCCATTATAAACATTAACCTTCATGCTAGGCTGCAAAAGGGCCTTGTTATTCAATATTTGCTGGTTGAATGGAACACACATTTTTAGCTTCTTAGAGGTGGTAAGGAATGAAAAGTCCAGGCTTTGGAGCCAACAGGACTTGGCTCTAGCCTCTGTCCTCCCACATCTAAGACAAGTTTCTCCACTTTCTCTGTTGAAAGCAGTGCCAGAGGCCGGGAACAGGTGGCAGAGCTGCTGGGTGGCTGCCAGGGCACAATGTGTTAAAAGGACACCAAGTTGAGCTTCTAATCAGGTTCCAGATGAGAAGAACAAGAGGTGTGTGGTAACTTAGGGAGAGTAAATTATCCATGGAGATGAGAAAAATAGGAGGTCAGCTTCGATGAAGTAGAGATAAGGAGTGAGCCAAGGCTAAAGGCTTCTCTGAGGAGGTTCTTCACTTAAGGGGGCTTCTGAGATAGTTAGTAACCACCGCAAGTCAATCGACGCACAAATCCCGGCCCTGTCTATCAGGCCCTGTACTGGGGGACAGAGACGAAGAAGTGAGAACGTTTGTTCTCAGAAACTCGGTAAGTACATCCAGCTTGAGTCTGCTGAGCGATGATGGAGTGCTGTGCCCCAGGCTGGGTGACAAAGATGGATTACTGCTGGCTTCGGGAGGCCCGGGAGCTGGCTTCACGGTTAAGAGCACTTGCAGCTCTTCTGGGAAAGCCTAGATTGATTCTCAGCATCCTCTTGATGGCTACAACTCCAGCTTCATGGGATCTGACGCCCTCTTCTGGCCTCCAGAGACATGAGTCATGCATGTGCTACAAAGACATATATGCAGGCGAAACAACCATACACATTTAAAAAAAATAATAAGAATAATTTAAGAAAAATAAAGCAGTCAGAAATTCAGAAGTCAATAAGGGGCAAGTGACACCAAGGGTCAGGACCTAGACTTGGGGGCTCACCTCAAACAGCTATCTGTCTTTCTCACCTTCCACCCCACCCCATACCCCCAAAGCTTACTGCCATCCTGTTGAGGCCATTAAGTCTCAGTTCTGTCCCCAGAATTAACTGAGCTGTAGAGAATAAGCATATGGTTTGGGGTCCAAATCCTATTCTTCCACTTGCTACTCATGGGACCTTGAGTCAGCCTAAACCAGACTTAGATTCCAGACAGGTCATCTCTGCCCCTCGGGGTTGTGGAGAGAGCCGAGTGGGGTGATGGCTGCTGCACCGTTTATCTCTTCCGAAACCCAGTTAGTCACTTTATTACTCAGAAACTCAGGGAAGAGTCCCGCTAGTTTGAAGCGTGGTGCACTCCATCTTTTGTTTCTGAGGAGTGGAAACTCCTGTCTTGCTTCCTAGGGGAGTGTCGTATTAGATGGGGAGGGGTGTGTTAGAGAAAGGAGTTGGGTCCCTCTCCTGTTTGGAAAGGTCTTTGGGTCTATCTGACTTCAATCCTCAGATCCTCCCACCACCCATGATGCTTCTTGCTGTCCTGTGTCCTCTCATGTCACACGGCTGCTTAGAAACTGTCAGTGGCCCTCTCACCCACAAAATTAAACGGCAGCTCCCCCTGACCTTAGAGGTCTTTCTAACATGGGGCTCTCCCTTCAAGGCCGCAGCATGCCCTTGAGTTGGGCTGGCCAAGGGTGGCATGCTCCAGGGGCAGTTCCCTGCTGTGGGGCACACATGCAGCCCATTCCCAAGACTTCCGATTCCCCCAGTGCTGACACACTCTACTGCATTCCTTCCCACATCTGGGAAGCTCCAAAGCTGGAGCCCATGGCTCACGGGCAGTGCCACAAACAAAACCTGACAAGGCCGGATCCTGTCTTCACAGCTTTCCTCAAAGCTACAGACCAGCATCTGATTCCTTGACTAGACTCCATGTGATAGCTGGAGGACCAGGGAGGAGGGTGCGGATGGACAGACCTGCTGGGGGAGGTCATGGCAGTGACTGCAGTGGCTCCATTAGGTTCCCAGAGACAGCACCAGGCTTAAATCACAGCGTTTGCCTCACTAACCAGTCAATGTCCAGTGGCAGGGAGGTCTCAAGGGGGCTCCCGGCGGCTTTATGGCTAGCCTAGCCTCTCAGCCATGTTCTCTAGTCCTTCCAGCAGGCAACAAGGTGCCCACAAACCCCTAGCATTCGCCTCCTCTGCTCCTGTGCCTGCCAAAAGGGTGTGCTGCGTGCAAACAAATCATCCTTCCTGTGCGCTGGTCTCCGCCAGGATGCTGAGATGTAGCCATTGCAATGCTGTTTCTGCTCTTAGAGACCCACAGTGCAGCCGGGTATCAGGCTATGTGAATGACATTAGCTTCCATGGATCCATTCACCTAGCCTTTGGGGACTCAGCTCTCGGCTAGGTACGCTGCAGACAGAAGTTAGGGTAGAGTTGAAATCAAAAGTCAGCACAGAGTAAACCAATTCACCTTTTCTCTCTGTCCACACCAACCAGGGCGAGCCCTGCCTGCTTTTCATACTAAGACCCATCTGCAGTTTCTCTACAAAGGCCCTGTGACCCCAGCTCCTGCCCTGTTCCAGCTTTCAGACAGGTTAGCCACTCCTTCCTTGGGCCCTGGTCACTCTGTTATGCTGGTCAGGAATTGTCCCCACACCATGGTGAGACCAGGGCACTGAGAGGCCAGTTGTTCTAAGTACTTTGTGGGACTCTGGGTAGGCAGAGTTAGCAGTACAGACATAGTGTTGCAGAATAATATTTTAACTATGTAACATTTGTCTATGCTGTGGAACATTGCTTTAACAGTGTAAAGATATGCTCCATTTGTTTTGCAGCATTTGTTCAATTATGTAAAGATGTGTTGCTGGTTCACCTTGCTTGTCTAAGGCATCTGATTGGTCTAATAAAAAAGTTGAATGGCCAATAGCTAGGCAGGAGAGGGATAGGCAGGGCTGGTGTCAGAGAGAATAAATAGGAGGAGCAATCTAGGCTTGAAAAAAACAAAAGGGAAGAGGAATGGAGAGGACGAGGGAGAAAAAGAGGGACATACCGGGGGCCAGAAGCCAGGCAGCCGCCAGCCAGTCACACAGGAGAAGCAGTGAAAGTAAGAGATACAGCCGGGCAGTGGTGGCACACGCCTTTAATCCCAGCACTCGGGAGGCAGAGGCAGGCGGATCTCTGGTTGGAGGCCAGCCTGGTCTACAAGAGCTAGTTCCAGGACAGGCTCTAGAAACTACAGGGAAACCCTGTCTCAAAAAACCAAAAAAAAAAGAAAGAAAGAAAGAAAGAAAGATACAGAAGGATAGAAAGGTAAAAAACCCCAAGGCAAAATGTAAAGAGATTAAAATAAGCTAAGCTAAGGCTGAGCACTCGAAACTAATAATAAGTCTCCATGTCATGATTCAGGAGCTGGGTAGTGGCCCAAAAGACAAAGCCTGCTACAGCTCGGTCTCGTAGATGTGCCTGGCTCCATGCAGTGCCTACGCCTTCACTGCCCTGAAAGATTGGACTGTCAGCTGATTTCACAGATGAAGGGTTAGGGGGCTGACTCAGAGTTTGGGAGCCATGTAGAGGCAAAGGCAGGTGGAACCTAGGTGCCCGTGACTTCAGAACTCAGAATGTAAGACTGTTTGGGCCATGTGAGGACCTACCTTGCCTCATTGCTTGTTCTGAACCTGGTGTTCCCAGCTGTCTGATGCACCCCTCACAGACATGGTTTCATCCTAGCCATGCTTCCCATGGGCTCTGTGGCTGTGTCAGCCACTGAGTCACAGAGTAGCCACCAGAGGATTCTGCAGAAAAAGCTGCTTAGCAGTTAATAGGCATCCACAGAGTGAAAGGAACGCTCGGTCAGTATTCTAAAGTTCTCGGAACGCATTTTGCGACACATTGGCAATGATGGCCCTGGAAGGGAAGTGGTGATGATAATTGTGGTCAGGGTAGTAGTGCAGGTAATTGAGGTTGTGGTAGAAAATTAGTGACATCAGCTGGGGAGAAGTTGCTGCATGTGCTGATGGTTGGTGATGTCGATGGAGAGATAGTGAGGAGCAGAGTAACACTGATTGCCTTTACAATGGTGTTGGTGATGGTAGAGGAGGTGGTGGTAGCTATGGTAGTCACTATAAGCCCCTCAAGCCACATGAGTGGCCAGGCCCCTCCCCCAGGGACCTCTAACTGCCAGGTTCCACCTACAGAATATTCTAAACTCCTTAACTGCTGGACCCTGCTCCCCTCCACCCTGTAGACTAAAAAGCTCACTCTTTGCACGTGCCACCAGTCTCCACCCTGAAAATCTCCACTCCCTTCCCTAAAAACTCTATCTAAGCCCTACATCCTGCTCAGTTTGGGAGCTGTCCTTTTCCACCCTGGCAGAGGCAGCGGCTCTCCTGGATTCCTCCCTCCCAATAGATCTCTTGTGCGAGGTTTGTTGTGCAGTGTGACTTTGCAGTATTCCCTGGCTCCCTGCTACTTTAACACTTACGGTGATGGTGTTAGAGTCGTTGGTGATCACGGTGCAGTTGCCTTCGCTGCTTTGGGAAATGGTAATGGTTGTGGTTATGACGATGGTAGTGATGGTAGATGACATGGTGATGGTTAAGGTAAGAGTGGCCCACAGCTAAGGTGGCGGTAGAGATGGTGGTGCTGGTTGTTAGTGGTTGGCAGTGTTGGTGATGACAGTGGTCACAATGTGGAGGGATTGGTGAAGGCGGAGATAATATTGATGGTTATCATAAAGGATGTGCTTATGGGAAGGCATAAAAATGGATGACGCATAGGACTCTGGGTTCAAGCAGACCTGAGTTCAAATCCCAGCTCTATACCTGTCTTAGTTCATTTTCTGTGGCTGTAATAGAATGCCTAGTCTGGGTAACTTACAAGGAAAGAGATTTATTTAACTCAAAGTTCCGAAGGCAGGGGATTCCAAGATCTGATGATTGTCACTGGGGAAGGCCTCAACGGTGTCATAACCTGGCTGGTGGTATCACAGAGGGGAATACACAGAGAGTGGTGAGCAGGTGTGAGCTGAAAAGGAAAAAGACAAAGAACGGCCTACATGATTCCTGAAAATTTGCCCATTCTTCCAGGAACTGGCCAATGTAGCAAGAGACATTCATTGCTCTTGAAGGCTCCATGTCCCAATACCAATTTTGGGAACCAAGTTTCAACACAAGGGTTAGTGGTGATGAGCCACACTCATTCTTTACTGGTTGTGGATTTGCTGTGCAGCCCGGAGCAGGTTAGTTGTTTTTCTCGGTCTGGTACGTGAGAAGGCTTCACTGAGCCCTTTGACTTGTTCATCCAACATTGCTGCACAGTATCAGCTGAGCAGGGTGATGCAGTGACTGGAGATACAGTCCTCCGTGAGACTCGTGGGGCCAGATGTGATGCCCACATCATCAACACAGAAGCACGTAAACAGCCAGAGGAGTGGCATACATCTTGGTCCTGGAGTTACAGGTGAATGCATTTCAAGGATGGGGCTTGTAGTTGGCAAGATCCAACTATGCCCAAAGTTCTTGACCTGTGGGTCACGGCCCCTTTGGGAGTTGAACCACCCTTTCTCAGGGGTCTCCTAATACCATCAGAAAATGCAGATATTTACATTATGATTCATAACAGTAACAAAATTATAGTTATTAATTTATGAAGTAGGAATGAAAATAATTTTATGGTTGGGGTCACCATAAGATGAGGAACTGTATTAAAGGGTCGCAGCACTAGGAAGATTGAGAACCACTGCTCTAGGTGGAGGATTAGGAAATCTGTTGGAGCCCACAAGACTCTACAGTGAATGCACAGCTGACAGACCAATAGGCAGACCCACGGGAAGTGTATACGTACACGTCCACATGCAGCAACTCATTCTGCAGAGCTGCGGGAACACTTGTCTTTTGGAAAAGTCACTGTCATATCTGTAAAAACCTTGTGAAGCCGTGACTCTTCCCTTTGAAATGGGATTCGTTCCCAAAACACCTCAGCAGTGTGACTTCTACACTGGCAACAGAGGGACCTTGCTCCTTCCCCCACACAGTCCTTGGAGGACATGCAGCTCCTCCCCTCCACGAACCGAGACCACCTGCCTCTTTGCATTTCTACCACCTTCCAATAGTGCCAAACTGGAGACCAAGCCTGCAACCTCTGGGGGGCATTCAGCTCTGCCTTTAGGTCACCCTATTGGAGGTAAGGGCCTCAGTGTAAAGCTAGGTGTGAGTCATGGCAGAGTCCACAGGACCCTCTTACCCTCCATTGGCTCTCTGCTTCCCCGGGGGCCCCATGACTATTCCCTCTTTCCCGGCATCATACCCTTTAAGGAGGCTTTGCCCCAGATCTTTCCTGTAGCTAAGCTAGGCCCACGATCCAGTAATGACATGGGCACAAGACACAGAACCAGCAACAGCCAGAAAGGGATTCTCAGAGAAAGCAGGGGAAGCCTCACAAAGGGGGACGAGTGGGAGGGTCTGGAAGGAAGACTTCACCCTGGCAGCATCATTCTAGGTGCTGGGAGAACTGCTCAGAGCACAGCACCAAAACCTCCCCTAGTGGAGCTTACACTCATGTGGGTGCCGTCCAATCACAGAAAGACTGGGTGGGGCTGGGGAGATGGCTCAGTGGTGAAGAGTACCGGGGATCAGGGTTCAGTTCCCACACCCACATCAGGAGGCCCACACTACCTGTAACTCCAGTTCCAGGAATCCAACACCTTCGCCTGACCTCCATGTATGTGGGTCACGTACACGCAGGCACACACACACACACACACACACACACACACACACACACACACACACGAAAACATGTTTTGATAGATGCACGGCATGGCAGATGACAGGTAGGGGTTGGAGCGTGAAGGATGCTAACACTGGGCAGGAAGACAAGGAGGACTGGATGGGAAGTCTGACCAGGAAGGCCAGTGACCAGAAGGACAGATGTGGAAGCGAGCAGGGTGGGTGAGGGGCCTCCAGGTGCCCTGGAGCTTACAGCGTGTGTACAGGCATGTCACCTGTGCTCTGGACACCCCCTGGCAGTCCAGAGGGCTGGAGACAAGAAAAGCTAGAAAGGGATTTGGCCTCAAAGGGCCTCCAAGGCCAGGTTAGGGCTGGAAATTTCTTTCCTTCTCCCCCTTCCCCATCTCTTTCCATCCTCTCTCCCTGCTTCCTCTCCCTCTCATCTCCTTCTGTCCGCACCCCATTACCTCCTGTGAACCAGAGACTGTACCAGGCACTGGTGTGTAAAACTGAGTGAGACTTTGTCCCTGCCCTTAAAAGTGGCATATAATGTATGATTATTCTAACGTGTGGGAGGAACAATACTGGAACCATCAGTCTGGGGCCTCTGCAGGGCTCCCAGGAAGAGGCTGTTGTTTGAGCATCTGCCTCTGAGACAGAGGACACGTGACCACATGACAGAGAGGCCAGGAGAACTGTGAGCCGGCTCAGGAGGAGGGCTGGTGGAGGAGTGAAGGGGGAGGGTTGGGCTGTGATCAGAGAGACACTGGTACTTTCAGGAGGTCACGTTGAAGCCAGGAACAATTCCTGCCACCATCAAGGAATGTGGCCAGCTGCAGAGAGCCGCATGCTAGGGTGGGACTGCAGCCAAGCCTGTGGTCACTTATTAGTGACTGATTATAGCTTAAGCAAGAGGGCAACTCTGTTCTGTTCCATCCCCACGGGGCAGCTCCGGCCAAGAGTCTGACAGATTCAAACAGCCAAGGGATGAGAGGAAAGCCCTGTGTGAGGCTTTCCTATGGGTAGCAGGAAGACCACAAGAGAAATATTGAGCACTGGGTCAGAGTGGGGGACAAGATCTTCTGTCTTCCTCCCCTGACAAGATGCAGGGGACCTGGAGAGAGAACTGGTATGGGGGTACCAGGCTAGGAGGGCAGACTGGTGAGCAAGTGACCAGCTTGTGGGGTAAGACTGAGCTCCTGAATACAGTCCCTTTGACACTTAGCACCCTGGCTATACACCTGAGCTGGGGAGACCCACCAGGTGGAATGTTAGTAACTCTTTTGGTCTAGATCATGTATGTGGCTGGGATTGGAGACAGCGCCTCCCTTACAATAATGGCTGACATTTGCCACACACCTTCTGTGTTCTAGGTGGTCAGGTGGAAGCCTCACCCCAGCCCCTGGCATCCATATATCCAAAGAGTCTGGAATGTTCCGGTGGAAGTTCCACTCCAAGCCCCCACCCCATCTGTCCAAATCCTATTAGCATCTCAGAAAGGCTGCCAAATGGTGACCCCTCCAGTGAGAGATGCTCAAGATCTCTTCCACAGGGTATTTAAACTGCTCCCCAGAAAGCAGATGTGTGGTTTTCCTATCTTCCTATCCTGTCTCTTCTCTCAGGGTCTGAAAGAGCCATACAGGAACATTATGTCCATTAAACCTGGACTTTTTCTAATCAGGTCTAATTTGGTCTGATTTGGATTGTTGTTGGTGGAGAGGCATATTGGGGTGCAGAAAGACAAAGAGGCTTATCGGGGTGCAGAGACTTTTCACTAGGGGCTGTTCCAAGCTGGTTGCATGCGTCAGCTTTCTCATCCTCACCAAAACCTTTGAGCATACGTTTTGAAATACCGAGTGAGCACTGACATCAACTCACAAGAGCCCACACAGGGATCCCGCAGTAGGCATTGGCTAAAATAGTTGCCCACATTTTATAGGTGAGAAGCCTGAGGCACAGAGCAATAAGGAATGTAGTTATGTGATTGGTTAGTCACAGACAGAGCTGTGTCATTATCCTGTGTGAGACAGTGTCTAGGTAATAGCGATGTGGCCAGATCTAGGCACAAGGCCTGGAGGGGGGCACCCTTGGGAGGATGGGATGTGGTCATCTAATCACCTCAGTGTCTCCAGGATACCCCAGGCCTTGGCTTTCTCTTCTCAGAGGCTCTGTTCTTGTTCTTGCAGTCTAGATGGTCCACTCATCATGTTTTGCCTAATCTGTTTCCTCCACCTCTGAGGCTCGTGTCCCAGCTGAGGGTAAGGACAAAGGCTGTGACATCAGAAGAGCTAGCCAAGTACTTCATCTCTCTTACTGCCCATTAAAAAACCTATAGCACTTATGCCAATAGCAACAACAGTACCTACCCATTGGCGCCGAGGAGGCTCAGCAAACTGATTTATGACCAGGGCTCCCTACAAGATAAAGTATGTTCTTTCCTTGTCCAGGGCCTTCATCATTGGCTCTCCTGCCTGCCATTGTCCTGCAGGTTTGTGACACGGTGTCCTAGTTAGTGTCTCTGTTGCTGTGCTAAACACTACAACTATAACGGCAGAAAAGAGAACAAGAAAAAGCTAAGTATTAGGGAAGGAGAAAGGACTGAACGCAGGCAATGGGCATGGGAATTACAGGTGTGACTTTGTCAATGGACATGAGTTATGAAAGGTGATATGAAACAATTGGTCTCCGAGTTCTACTTCTGCCATGGATTTTTCACTTTTGGTGGTGGATAAGAATAAATTCTAGAGTGTAAAATCCACTGTGAAGCCACAAGGCCTCCAAATGGCTATTTCTACTGTACAAACGTTCCTTGAGATGTATAGACTTTGGGTCTGATTAATTTTGGTGTGTGATTTTTTTTTTATCTTCAAGTTTTTATTTATAATAGAGTTCGTAAAAAAAAAAACTGAAATACCATAACCAAGACAAGCAATAGAATAAAGAGTTTATTTGGGTTTACAGTTCCAGAGGGATGAGAGTCCATCACGGTAGGGAAGCATAGCAGCCAGCAGCAGGCATGGTCACAGGAACAGGAAACTGAGACAAGCAAACAGGAAGTAGGGACCGGACCCCCTTTCCCCCCAAACAGCACAACCAACTGGGAACCAAATACCTGAACTTTCGGGGACATTTCTCATTCAAATCACTATATGCAGTAAAACCAGCATGCGTTCTGACCTGATGCAGAGGTGGTTCGAATCCCAGAATCCCGGGCTGCTCTTACTGTAACGGTGTGAATCTGTGGCTTTGTGCCCAGTTTCCTCATCTGCTAACTGAGGTTGAAGATGGCTGGCTGTAGGGCTGGACCGACTGATGAAATGAGCTGTGTGGTCACTGAAGAGGCTTGCTGAGTGCTGACCTGTGACAGGAGGGGGACAGGATGTGGGAGATGGGATTTCAGGCGTGGGGTGAGGCTGGCTCGGGCCCTGCCCTTGGGCTCTCTACTGCTTCTCTGCTCAACCTTCCTCCCTGACTCCTGGTCCTCCCACCTGTCAGGGCTCTGCGAATGAGTTCCCAGAAAGATTCATCACCTACCTTCCACAGAATCTTGTAAGTGACTGATTTGAGTGACTAAAACTTTAATGAGACGGAGAGGTTGGAATGTTGCAGGTCCAGAGCTTAATTACGATCACCTTTAGCTCATAAATAGCCATTCCTAATCCACCCCTGCGTCTTGCCTAACATCCTGTGACTAGCAGATAAACTTTTGGGAGTGTATTAATAAAACCCAATTTCCCACTAAACCCCGGACTAAGCAAGAACACCACTGATGGTATCCGAGGTTTCCGGGCTTTGCTGTAACCCCTACCGATGTGTTCGACAAGTGCTTTACTTCCTCGTTTTCTTTGCTCTGTCACTGTAGAAACATGATCAGTTACAACACTGGAACACAGGATTCGGGGTACTTGAGTCTGTGTTCCTGGACCATGGCCACTCAGCGTTGGCTCCAGAGCAAACTCATATTCCCTTGGAGGTGAGAGCTGGACTTTTGCATCGACAGTTACGGTTCTGCAATGTGGGTGTTCTAGAAGGGTCTCCTGAATGGAAGTGAAGCAGCTAGACCCACCAAGTCCAAGCCTTACCCCCTTATCCTTATCCTCTCAGGTGTTTTTTTTTTTTAAACTATTTTGTTTGTTTGCTTTCAAAGAATTTAGTTTCTGACATTTGACTTGTTTTTGTTTGCTTTCTGACCTCTGAGGGCACTTTGGGCTATTAAGCATGTTAGCAGTCTCTTAGTTTGCCTCTTCCCTCTAGACATTTCTCCATATATAATATAAGGGCAGGGAAATGCTTTTTGTTTTTAATAGATGTATGGTACCTCACTTGGGTCTATGTTTAACTGGTGTGTCAATTTCATTTGCAAGTGTTAAAAAATGGGAAAAAAAAAGATAGGTTGACTTGTGTGTCCTTCAATGGGGAGCATTTATTACTTCTAAACTGGTTTATTTTAAACACTTAATGAAAAGGTCTAGGCAATCATTTTTGTTAAATCACAAATGGGCAGGCTGCTTTAATTGGCATATAAATTAATTAAAAATAGTAGAATTGGTAATTTATAAAAACAATAGCTCTAATATATATATATATATATATATATATATATACATATAAACAAGGAGATACTGAAAACAAATATGGGGAGCTGGAGAGCAGGCTCAGCAATTCAGAGCACGTGCTGCTCTTGCAGAGGACCCCATTCAGTTCCCAGCACCCCCACCTGGCAGCTCATAAGCACCTGTAACTCCAGTTCCAGAGGGTCTGATGCCCTCTTCTGCTATACACACATAAGTCGACATGTACATAAATTTAAATAAGTAAAACACAAGTAAAATAAATCAAATAAAAATAAATACAAAATTTGTTTAAAAAATTTTAGAGGTTGTATCAGAACTTGTAGTGAGAAACTCCACAGAGCCACTGCATCTGGCAGGAATTCCCGAATGTAGGCTTCCAAGGAACCTTTGTGAACGCCAATGATTTTATCTGAGGTTTATGGAGTTTATGTCAGTGATTGTTATCTATCTGAGGTTTATGGAGTTGCTCTTCCTGAAGGATTCCCAGAGCCCTTGCATACCTTAGTCTAGAGCCGTACCTGGCAAACCAGGAAGTCCCATATGGCTGAGAATTGCTTAGGTAATGGTTCCTTCAGACAAACTCCTAGATAAGATAAGAGGTTTTGGAATGTGGAAACTAATTTGCTAAAATGCTTCTGCAGAGGTTCAGGGTTCAGTCCATCAGAGTCGTCCCACCTTGCCCCTGTTGTTAAGCTGCTGAGCATCCTACAGTATCTCTCGGACAGACTGACAGAACTAAGAATACTGACAGGAGCTGGGGCAAGGTCTGAGAATTACTTTCTCCTTCTCTGACCTCCTCACGTCTTTCTTTCTCTAATGGGGTGAAATTCCATGTGACTCATGATCCTTTGCTTCTGATCTTCTGGCCAGAGACCCACTTTTTGTTTCCTAGGTGCCATTGGCAGGAGAAAAAAAATAATTCTCTGGACTCATCCCTATCTATTCCTGGGTTGGATGGAACTACATAGCTTTTCTGGGGGTATCACCACAAGAGCTGATTCCCTCGATTCCCCAAGACCGACTCTTGGTTGAGATGCAGTGGAGAGCTACTTCCTCAAGTGGACATTCTGGATCCAAAGCAGCACACAGGGAATTACTGCCTCCACCGCCTCTTAATTGCTCTCAAAAGCACTCTTCTCACCTGTGTTTCTCTGCCCTTGTCCTCAGCCTTCTATAAACCCGCTAACCTGCCAGCTTCCCTGCCAGCTTCCTGCTCTGGGGAAGCTTTTAAGGTCTAAAGAGATTAATTTAAACTCTGTGTGTTCCATGTTTGTGAGATGTAAAAGGTAATAGCAGCTGGTATGTATAATGTATGTATATGTATGTATGCATGTATGTGCATGCACATTCATAGTCTCTTTAAACTTGACACCAGGCAGAAGCATTTCTGATCCGAGGGCTAAAGGGAAAAGGAGCCCCTGAGTATGAATTGCTGAAGCAAGCATGGGCAGGCCGTATATGGCGCTTCTGTTGAACTTTTACATATTGGGTTTTCAGGGTCTAAGTTGATGAGGGCGACTGACCAAGTCTCTTCCTCCCCCTGAGTATAGTAAGGACCAAGTTGTTGGGTAGATGACCGTGTGGGACAGGCGCATTGCTGGGTCCAGGAAGGGAATTATGTCCTAGATTGACACTGAGCGCCAGATGGTGCCTGATCCAAGGATCTGTACCGCCTTCGTTTCTTCTTCTTCCTTTTCCTTTTCTTTTAGATATGAAAGCAAGTATTGGAAACATAATTTAAGCCTCATTTAAAGAATAAAACAAAACCAAAATCCTTGGCCTAAGGCAACACTGAGAAAATCATTTTTTCCTCAGAAAATGTACTGTCCCTTCAGCTATTTAGCTTTAAAAGGAGGAAGAGATGTGACCTTGCTTCTGCTTGACCGACTTCAGCTTTTGATTTTTTTGTTACTAAGCTTTTTTTTTTTTACATCAGACATAGATGGGGCTGGAAATCTTCTGCCTTCTCCAGGGTGAACCTGGGTCTTAGATCCTTGAGTCTACGGTAAGTTTCTCATGTGTTGTTTGTGTAAAAAGTGCAACAAATTGTGACCACTTCTTTTTTTTCCATTCATTTTTTTTTAAAAATATATTTTATGTGCATTGGTGTTTTGTCTTGGTGTTGGGTCCTATGGAACGGGAATTACAGACAGCTGTGAGCTGCCATGTGGGTGCTAGGAATTGGACCTGGGTCCTCTGGAAGAGCAGTGTTCTTGACTGCTAAGCTGTCTCTTCAACCCTTCTTTTCATTTTCTTATTGCATCCAAAATTATTATTTTTTTATTTCAAAGACTGAGGATGACTTGTTTCTGTGCTTTTAAATATATGGAGTGTGTGTGTGTGTGTGTGTGTGTGTGTGTGTGTGTGTGTGTATCAAGCATTTTAAGGCTAATTTTGTCCACTTCTGACTCTCAAAAAATAATTTAAAAGAACCTGTTTGATGCTTATGAAGACATCGTAAGGTTTACAGATAATCTTAATGTGTTCTGGTATTTTATCCGTATAGATCTGTGTACCACATGTACTCCTGGTGCCCCTGGAGGCCAGAAGAAGGTGTCAGATGCCCTGGGACTAGAGTTATAGACAGTATGAGCCAACATATGGGTGCTGGGAATTGAACCCTGGTCCTGTGGAAGAGCCGCCAATGTCCTTCTTAACCACTGAGCTATCTCTCCAGGCCTTCAAAATATGCTTTTTTCCAATGTAACATTATTGATTCCCTGGTAATTTCACATCATGGACCCGGATCATATTGACTTCCCAGTCCTTCCTTGTCCACCTCCCCATTGTTGTGACCTCACCCCTGCAAAAAAGTAAAAATAAAAACAAGAATTAAAAAAAAAAGTCTCATTGACTCCCCATGGGAAGTCTTTGTTTAGGTGGAAGCCCTACTGATGTCTATATCTATCCAAAAAGTTTGGGATGTGTGAAACCTCCGGTTTGGGTTTGTTTCAAACCCAGCCCTCAGGGTGGCAAGCAGCAACCCCTCCCTTGGAGCTGCCTCAGTCCAGGCTCCACCCCTGGGAGACTTTACTCCGAGGCCCTTGAGAAAGCCTGCCATCAGTGGCTCCACCCCCAGAGTGCATTAAAAGGCCCCAGCTAATGGGTCCTCTCAGTTTCCCCTGGAGTCACCCGGGGAATGCTTTGCTCAGAATAAACCTGGATTTATTAATTCGGTTTGACTGGCTTATTACATCAGTGGTGGCAGATTCCCATTAACCAGGGATTCAAAACTTCACAGTCTTACCCTCTCTGAGGAGCTGGGGGCCGGGGTGAGGGGAAGGTGTAGGGAGCAGGAGGGGAGGGTGAATTGGGATTAGTATGTAAAAAAAAAAAAAGCCCAATTTGTGTTATCTATAAACTCAGTGGAGCGTGGTCAAACTCTCAGTGACCTGCCCCTTAAAGAGCGCTGACTCCTCCTCTGCCCCCAAAAGCCATCAGTTGTGGAGAGCCACACTTCATATTCCCATCTCACTATTTATTTATTTATTTATTTATTTATTTGGTTTTTCTGAACAGGGTTTCTCTGTAGCTTTGGGGCCTGTCTTGAAACTAGCTCTTGTAGACCAGGCTGATCTCAAACTCACAGAGATCTGCCTGCCTCTGCCTCCCCAATTCTGAGATTAAAGGCATGTGAGTTCTCTTTGATGACTTCCTGTTTAGGCTGTTACTTTTGGGGGGGGAGATGGGACGGGGTAGAGGTCATCACAGAAGCCTTCCGTGTCCCCCCCTACTGTGCATCTGACGTCATCGATATCACAGCAAAAGCAGCTTTGCTTCCCTTCACGCTCAGTGGGGGCACCCATCATGGGCCTCCACACGGTTTCTGGCTATAGTACAGGCCACGAACATAGTCGCTCCCCTGTCTGTAGGGGGACCACGGACACAGACAAGGCCCTTGGCGGTAGTCCAGACCATGGGCATTAACGTGGCCTCAGGTAGCAGTGCATGCCACTCACATCAATATGGCTCTCAAAATATTCTTTTTTTTTTTTTTTTTCTTTTTTTTTGGTTTTTCGAGACAGGGTTTCCCTGTAGTTTCTAGAGCCTGTCCTGGAACTAGCTCTTGTAGACCAGGCTGGCCTCGAACTCAGAGATCTGCCTGCCTCTGCCTCCCGAGTGCGGGGATTAAAGGCATGCGCCACCAACGCCTGGCTCAAAATATTCTTAATATGAAACTGTTAAGTAAGTATTTAGGTTAAGGCCACACTACAACCCCTGGCATCCATATATCCAAAGAGTCTGGAATGTTCAGGTGGGAAGTTCCATCCCAAGCCCCTTTCCCTGGGAGTCATCAGTCCAGACTCTACTCTGAGAAAGCCTGCCAAACGATGACCACCCCCCCCCCCAGAGATGCTAAAAACCACTCCCACAGGGTATTTAAATTGCTCTCCAGAGAATAAACATGTGTTTTTCCGGTCCTTTTCCTGTCTCTTCTCCGGGAGGCTGGAAGGCCACCCAGGAGCACTGGTATCCATTAAACCTGGACTTTTTCTAATTTTGGTCTGATTTGGACTATTGCATCGGTGGAGAGTCTTATGGGGCACAGAAACCTTTCATCTGGAGGTTCCACCGAGGGATTGTTTTTCTTACTGGCCCATGCCCACGTGGTAAGAAAACACCTTCTTTTGCACCTGCTCTCCAGCTGGGGTAAGTTCCGAGTTCTAGTCATTGCCTTAGAGGCCCAGGCCTCATGCAATTTTTGGGCTGTTCTGTGGAAGATGTGGCCGTGCCAGGCACCCGACCTGATGGGGACAAGGACCTGCCTTGTCCCTGTGGGATTCCTTTTTCAGGAGATGTCCTGTTCTAGGTATTTCTCACACCCCTCTGTTATTTTGACCCAAAGTTTACCACAATGGACACATTGCACTAGGCTATGGGTCCTGGCATAGACTTGCTAAATGGGTACCTAGAATTCGAGGTCTGGTCTCCAGACGCCCTTGGGTTGCCTTTTACAAATACTTTTAAAATTGGTGTATCTGACATCCTTGATGCCTAAAACTTTTGCCAGCATGGAAACAGGTAAGCACACCCCCAAACGCCCATGGTTTCTGGATACTGTGCTCCCGCTCCCGCTCCCCCTCCCCACTTCTCTTGCTGTTTGCTGTTTGTCTGCATTCCTGGCGTGTGATCTGGTTACCCTGGGATTCTCCTCACAACGGATCTTTTCCCCCTGTCCTTCCACTCTGAGATGCATAGATGTTCCATCCTTGTGTTGCTGATCTCACTTACAGCATCTACTGATCTGGCTCTGAAGGGGATCACCTCTGTGCTCGCCTGGCTTCAGCAGCCTACTCCAAAGTTTTTAAGTTGGTCAGCTGACACAGGTTCCTAAAAAAAGTTTTGTTCATCTGTCTGTTAATATATATGTTATAAATAATGTGGCCACAGTATGCTTGTTTTTATGTCTGTGTGTGTATGTGTGTTTGTCTCAAAATCTGCAAAATTTATAGTTCCAGATTATTACAACAGCTCTGGAGAGATATCAACACATGGATAGGCGCCATTTTTGGATGAGGTCAAAACGAAAACCTCAGCGCCTTCTTTGGTAAGTGTACCATATGTGCTGGACCTACCAAGGAGACATTCTGCCTCCAATATACTTAGGTTTATTTGGATATACCTGACAGGTAATGGCACCCTGATTCTCAAGTGCCTTTACAGATCTGAGAGTATGACATTTAACCAAAGACCTTCTTAGGACAGAGACAGGCCTGCTCCTGCAGCATCTTATAGCTCCTCCAAGAAGATGCATAATTGCAGAAGACATTTTGCCTGGAGGCTTGCCTTTGAATATGGCAAAGCCACCCACACAGCGAAAAGATGCCCTCCACCTCATCACCTTCCTGGACACTACCCCAGGGGATGGATCATCTCATCCTGCCAAGACAGGTAGACTGAACCTTACCCCCACAGGAAAATCTTCAAGCCTCCTGGGCTCAGCAGCTAAAGGCAAGTACTGCTTCTAAGATTGGTATTCACCAAAGACTACAGAGAGACTTGGGATTGCTGCACAGCTGAAAAAAAACTGTCTCATTTCTGCTCATTTATCCCTCTCAGATCGGTCTGATGGCATTGATGACTTAAGGTACTGGTAGCTCATTACTTCATTTGTTAAAGTTTCTTGCTAAAAGTACAGACAGGTGTGCCTCTTTCACAGGCTTAATAGTCCAGAATTAACCGTTTTCAGATGTAACTTCAGAGGTTCAGAGTTTCCAATTTCTTTTAATTGTCTTCTAAAATGTCCATGCCTTTTAACAGAGTCTTTTGCTATGACACCAAGATGTAAATCTGTTCCAGCTGTCTTACAGATACCTGCAGGTTCCTGGGGGAAATTCTGCTGCTGTATCAAGAAATCTGGTCTGGTGAAAAGTCTCCAGAGCCTATTTTGACCCCACCCATTTTCAAGTATATTTTACAGGTCACTCCTGCCTGGGCCGAGGCAAACCTGCAGAGGGTTCTCCAAATAAAGCTAGCACCTACTGGGGCTTCACCATTGGTACTGCCTCTCCAGGCACCTACCCAACAACTAAAAGCTGGTTTTAAAGGACATATTTGTTATCCTCACACTCATTCACCCTTGCCTCTCTCTGTCCCATTCTTTCTGGCAGTTAATGACCCTTCCCATGGCTAGTCCCATTCATAGGGCTGATAATCACATTCTATTTTGTTTCCTAGTAACCTGCCTTCTCAGTTCTCCCAAGAAACAGCTGCCTAAGGTCTCTAGGATGGCGGTTAACCGGATGCCTCTCCAGCCACAACTCTTGCTGAGCATGAGCCCACCAACTCCCAAGTCTCCTTACCCCATCGCCCCATGCTGGCAGGAAGTAGCCAGACTTGAGCCTGTGCCCCTATACCCAAAGAACCTGGAATGTTTGGTTGGAAGTGTCACTTCAGCCTCTGGCATCCATATACCCAAAGAGTATGGAATGTTTGGGTTGAGGCCACACCACAGCCATTGGCATCCATATATCCAAAGAGTCTGGAATGTTCAGGTGGGAAGTTCCATCCCAAGCCCCCTGCCCTGGGAGTCATCAGTCCAGACTCTGAGAAAGCCTGCCAAACGATGACCCCCCCCCCCCCCCAGAGATGCTAAAAACCACTCCCACAGGGTATTTAAATTGTTCTCCAGAGAACAAACACGTGGTTTTCTGGTCTTCCTTCCCTGTCTCTTCTGGGGGGGGGGGGAGGCTGGAGAGCCACCAGGGAGTGTTGGTATCTATTAAAACTGGGCTTTTAAAATTTCAGTTTCATTTGGTCTGATTTGGATTATTACATAGGCGAAAAGGTTTTTTGGGGGTGCAAAAACTTTTCAGCAAGGTTTCTGTTAAAGCTGGATTACATGTAAAATAGTGGATATGTTATACCCAAGGTCCAGACCCCCTAAGACCACCAAGAGACCAGATCCAATGCAAAAGCAAAGAGTCTTTTTAATTATAAGTTTGAACTCAGTCCCTTGTCTGTCTGATAATGCAGCCGTGGAGCAGAAGGGACCTCGAGCTGCAGTGGGGCAGGGCATTTATTGGAGGTAGAGCGAGGGGGGGGGCTGGGGGTCTGCAAGGTACATAGTCACAGTCTCAGGATTGGCAACCTCTGACCTGGGGGGCACCTGTCCTAAGTGGGTTGGTTAACTACAGCGACAGGTAAATTGCTACATCCGATGGTGTTTGCTGTGGTTTCTACATTCCGTCCTTAACAGCACAGTGTGTCCAGAGCCTGCTAGCCTGGCCTCTGATTGGCCTTTACCATGTGGGATGTATCTTGTGGCCTTTTTAGTGACTAGGGCAAAGTTGGGTAAGGCGAGGGGGGAGGGGCATAGCACATCCTGCTGAGTCATGGCCTACATTCTGCTGGGTCTTTCCTGCAGCCTGTCATGGCTGCAGAATTGTCAAATGAGGGCCCGGGTGACGGCCTGGGCCCTTCAGATGTAGGTCATTAGCTGTCAGTCACAAGGTGTTAGGTCATTAGCTGTCAGTCACAAGATGTCTGTAACAGGATGTTAGATCAGACATAGGTGGGTGAGGCATGGTCATTCAGGGGGCTAAAGTTAGCCCAAGACGATTGCAATTAGGCTCCGACCTGCCTGACCTGCAGCGATCCAAGGGCTTCACAACTCTCATTTGTTAATCAGCCTTCCAGCAGGTTCAGTGGTCTCCAGTGATGTACATCCTCCGACAAGGCCACACTTAGTTTTATCTAAAACATGGAATGCACATACATGGTATCTCAATTTTTTTTTTTTTTTTTTTGGTTTTTCGAGACAGGGTTTCTCTGTAGTTTTGGAGCCTGTCCTGGAACTAGCTCTTGTAGACCAGGCTGGTCTCGAACTCACAGAGATCCGCCTGCCTCTGCCTCCCGAGTGCTGGGATTAAAGGCGTGCGCCACCGGCGGTATCTCAAATATTTAACACTTATAAATATATGCAAAAGACATTAATAGTCTCGTTTACATTTGTGGTGAGTATGTTAATAATTTAACAAGTATTTTACCTAAACTGTTTTAAAATAAGATTTATTTATTTTTATTATTTGCCTGCATACATGTCTGGTGCAGGCATAGGCCAGAGGAGAGAATTGGGGTCCTTGAGATTGGAGTTAGAGACAGTTTGTGAACTACCCTGTGGACTGGCCCACAGCAGTCTTCAGCAAATCCAAGGCTCACAGTCATTTAAAGTGTGTTGTAGTCATCGGCTGATGCTTGGATGTGTCTGTCAGCCACGTGTAAATCTGCTGACTCAGATACAGACTAGGGGCAGAAGTTAAGATTTGGGAACTTGGCCACAACATGGCGGATGCGCGCTGCCTGGGCTGGACGCTATCACCGCTATGGAGGCTGTGGCAGGCTCGGGGCTTGCTACAAAATTCGGCCGCGGGCTGGTGCTCGAGAGGGAGGCCTTACTCCCGCACTGCCCTCTACGAGATGCTGGGCGTCCCCTCCACGGCCACGCAGGCTCAGATCAAAGCGGCGTACTACCGGCAGAGCTTCCTCTACCATCCTGATCGCAATCCCGGGAGCCCCGAGGCCGCCGAGCGCTTCACGCGCTTCGCCGAAGCTTATCGGGTCCTGGGCAGCACCATCCTCCGTCGCAAGTATGATCGAGGTCTGCTCAGCGACCAGGACCTGCGCGGACCCGGTGTCAGGCCCTCTAGGACACCCCCGGAGGATCCCCCTCCTCCTCCTCGCCCTCCTCCCCATGCCCCTCGGGCTCACTATGGCTCTCAGGCCTTTCCCGGCGACCGTCGCGCTATGTTCGACTTTGACGCCTTCTACCAGGCGCACTATGGAGAACAGCTAGAAAGAGAGCGGCGTCTGCGCGCCCGGAGGGAGGCCCTTCGCAAAAAGCAGGAGAACCGGGCCAACAAGGGGCTACGCTGGGATGATACCCGAGATGCCACTTTCTTTTGTCCTCATTTTCCTCATCTTCGTCTTCGTCGGCTTTCGTATTTAATCGGAGAAACGGAGGGAAGGGGAACCAGCCCAAGAAACTTGCCTTTCTTGACCTTTGAACTATTGGTCTCGGAATGAATTGACTACCTCTAGTGGCGTTCCCTTTACTCTCCTAGCACCTTCTCAGCCTGGCTGGTGATCAACACAGCCTTCTCCTGTGATCCAGAAAAAAAAAAGCTCTTCCGTGGCCAAGAAAGAGGCCCCAGGAGAAAGATAACTGAAAACCAGGAATGTACCGTGCTTTCCAGAGCCCCCCTGGTTGCCTGCTTGTTTCTAGAAGTTGCCTTCCAGATGTCAACTCCCAGAATAAGAGCTGTGGTTTTATCCGGAAGCCTTTAGCAAGCCTTGTCTGGTCCTCTACCTCATATTTATACCATGGGGCAGCACTTCCTCTGTAACCCTTGAACCGTGCCAATCTTTTTGTCCTCTGTCAAAAAGATTAATTCTTGGGGCTTGCCTGAAACTTGTCTTTCTGTGTTACCCCACGCCACAGGTGAGACTTGATCAACGATCCCGCAGATGCTGGGGATGTAGCTCAGTGAGAGAATGCTAGCATGCAACAGGCACTGGGTTTGGTCCCCAGCATTGCTGTTGTCCTGTGTCCCCTTTCCCCTCCAAGAAAAAAGTTAGTGAAAGATTGCCATTTTCTTAGGTCTGTTCCACACCACCTCTGTCACGTGGGAACAAGGAAGCAAAGCCCTTGAGTAAAAAAAAAAAAAAAAAAAAAAAGATTTGGGAACTTAAAGGGAAATCTTACATTGGGAATCTTCAGGCCCATAGTCCTAGCGGTTGTGGAAAGGGAGGCATCCCAAGACCAGGAGAAAGAGAAACACCATCCTCAGAAATAGACAGGTGGGGAAACTCAAGCTGTGCTTATCTGGAGTCTGTTTGACCTGTGAGAAGTGGACCCAAGTCTGATGCCTCCCTACATTCTCTCAAGCTTAGATGATTTCTTTTTTAGTTTACAAAAAGACATAAAAGTTTTAGATATTATTAGCCTTACCAATCCGTACTGAAATCCACATTGTGGAAAAAGTAGGTAACAGGTGTCTGTGAAGCAGCTGGAATAGACTCACAGCTTTGAGTCCTCGCAAAAGCTATATATTTGGTTTAAAAAGCATGAACATTTCCCCCTCAGTTCAGAGAGCTAGATATAGATTGGACAGAGATGTCTTTGGGCTAAAGAGAAGCACCTTTAAGTCTATACTTAGAAGACAACTAAAGGAAGTTTAAAACCTTGAGCTTGTGACCGAACAGTAAGTAGTCAGTGCTCTACCAGCTTGTCAGAACTCCACTGATCAGTGTTAAAACTCCGAACGCTTGAAATCTTAGTTTAACAATAGCATAGAAAGGGAAAAGACATCTGGATTATTTCCCATTCTCACACACCTTAAAGCACTTATTTATACCTTTACAACTTGCATTTACATCTTAAATGACTTTCTGAAACCCTCAGAACTTCTTTTTTTTAAAAAAAATATTTATTTATTAATTATGTATACAATACTCTATCTTGTGTGTATGTCTACAGGCCAGAAGAGGGAACCAGACCCCATTACAGATGGTTGTGAGCCACCATGTGGTTACTGGGAATTGAACTCAGGACCTCCGGAAGAGCAGGCAATGCTCTTAACCTCTGAGCCATTTCTCCAGCCCCCCTCAGAACTTCTTAAACTTTCACATCCTTAGGCCTTTCTATACCTTAAAATTTTTTTCTTAGACCCTCAAAGCTTGCATAGACTGTAACATGAACAATAAAAACCTACAGACAGGTCCAACCTAAAGGTTAGAAAAGCAAAACAGCCAGCCATTGGCTCTTATTTCTACCTTAGTCCAAAATGGCAATTTTGCCCCCTGGAATCTCAGAATGAGACTGTGTGTGAGAGCTGTCTCCTCCCATCTTATATTCCTCTCTAAGGCTGGGATTAAAGGCATGGACCACTACTGTCTGGTTTCTATGGCTAACTAGTGTGGCTGCTGGGACTAAAGATGTGTGTCCCCACTGCCTGATCTGTAAGACTGATCAGTGTGTCTGTTTTACTCTCTGAATTTCAGGCAAGCTTTATCTATTAAAATACAAGTGAAGTATCACTACAATAGACTTTAATGCTCTTTCCCGTCGAATCACTTACCAGATACACAAGAAGATTACTAAGAACGATCATTTCCAATCATATTCCTTTAATGGAAAGTTACATCTGAAACCTGGTTATCTTTTACTCTGAAGCCCGTTAGCAAGGCAAACCTGTCTACCTTTTCTCAACGGGATACTTAGTAGCTCAAAAAAAAAAAAAAAAAAAAAAGCAAGGCTTGATTTTTACATATGAGTTAAACTAAGAAGCTGGCTGTAGCCCTGGGGCTGTAGAACCTGGTTGCTGCTTTAAAGCTGACAAAGTCACAGTCAGCCTAGCCATCAACATCATCAGAGGTCTGGGAAGGGTAAATTACAGCGAAAGACTTTGGGGGCACCTCAGCACTACTGTACCCCCACTTCCTGGGAACCAGGACCCTGGTAGCCAACCACGCGTGCACTGGAGCTTTGAGTGCTTTCCATCCCCTTTGCAGTCTTTCTTCAATAGACCCGGACCCTGGAACTGGGGTGAGACGACCTGCAGATAGCCTGCAAGTGTTCCTCCTTGTTCTACCAGCCCAGCAAACACCATAGCATTGATCAAGTAGAGCCAGCTGACCATTGAATGAACTAGTCACAATAGTTGACAAATGATTTCTGGACTTTCCTTTTGATTCTGTACTACCCCCTTCCTGATTCTGTGGTTTTCTCCTGTAATAGACAAAGCAGGGGGTCCTTCTCCTCTCAAGGCTGAGTGACCTCTGCCACGGCAGCAAAATAAAAATTCCTCTTGCTATTGCATCAACCGCGGTGAGAGTGTCTCTTGGGGCAACCTCCTCCTTGGTGGGGCTTTAGGGCCCAACAATAGCAGAAAATATAACAAATGGCCTGTGTATCAATGAAAATGACAGAGATGAATTCATTACCTAGATGGTCATCCCAGGCTCCTGTGGTTTCCATAGCATTAGAGGCATTAATCTTTGGCTGCCAGGCCCAGAAGGCGAGAGGCTTTCCTGTGGACGAACACGGAAGAGTCTGACCTTACTTTGTCTAGACAAAGTGGGACAATCAACTCTTCTGTGTCGTGCTTGTCCATAGTTCGGGCAGGGTCCTGGCAGCAGGTACAGCATTGGGGCAGTCTATCCCAGTGGTTAGCATTACCACAATCCAGATGAGGTCATCCTGGTGCCCTGACATCTTTGGAGACCTTGGGGTCACTGCTAGGAGCTGGAAGTATATGTCTATCATAATAATATTTTTCCATTAAACATTTTAGATGCCATATTCATCAGATCTCTAACAAGTTTGAGGGCCATTATCTATTAAGTATATCTGAGCTAAACAAATCTAGGCTTAACCTTGAAAACACATACACAACATGACTACAAGTTTGATTATTATAGATTACTATTAACCTGCATTTTAAAATTAAACATTACATTTTAAATGAACTGCATAGGTACAATAACTTAAACAAGAGTAGAAACTTATCATATAGTGTAACAAAAATAACCTTAAAGTTGTATAAATATACAAAAGTCATGCCAATGTGAAATATTCGAGACTAGTAGTTGTTTTATTTTTAGCTTAAAAGTAGATTTAATATTTATTCTATTCTTTTATACTATCATTTTTATTTTAAAAGCAGATTCAATAATCTGCCCTTTCCTAACCCCTCCCTGTTTATTTTGGGAAAAAAAGATTCCTGAATCTAGATTCCTTCGTTTAGTTCCCTCCCTGACTACGACCAATAACAACTTGCAACCAACCCCCCTAAACAATGGCAAACATCCACTGAGTGACCAGAAATCATCCACTTCACATTTTGGAAATGTGAGTATCATGTTCTCTAGACTGCTTCCTGTTGTCTGGGGGTGATGGTATCTCTAGGAGACCCTTAGAAAATTGGAATGATGATCAAGCCCTGGGAGAGCTAGGTGTTTATTTTTTGTTTAGTCTCTGTGTGATTGGAAAGTGTAGAGCTTACCTGAAGTCTTGGCTGGAGTAGTCTGTGAGGCTGGACCATCTCAACTGGCAGCTTTGAAGTTGTTCTGGATGTAGATTTTTGAGAAAACTGTAACAGAGGCATTCTGAGAGGCTGGGTCATTTGGGTTAGTTTATTTATATCTGGTCCTTTTGTTCTGAAAATATGCAAACTTTTAAAGGTAACATACATATGTATATTAATACAAGTATGGAATGTGTGGTGTGCACAAGTCAGCTAAAGATGATTTGTTTTATGTATGAGCAGGGAAAAGACAAATGTCAACTTTATAAGTCCGTTTGTACTGTACAACCAAACTGTCATGAGGACTCTGTAGCCAACAAGATTGATTAAGTCTCATCCAGTCTCAGAGCTGTTCCTATGTAGTGGGATCAGCATACACATCACCTGTCCTGTAGTCTTTCCTGGCTTCCTTCCTCACATCTGCAGCCAAGATCCTTAGGAGGTCTCCCCTGTCAAATCTAATCTTCATTAATTTTGAAGGAATTCATAGTTTTTTTGTTTCTTGTGGAAACAAAAGCACAACCTCTCCCTCAATAGAACACTTTTCCCAGTTTCCATTCTGAAACCAAGACATCCCTAAAGCATATTATACTGGTTTAATTTAGCAGAACCTTCCATAATCCAATGTCTCTCAGCAGCTGCTGTTAGCTCATCAGCATTTAAAGAATTCAAAGTTGAGCCGGGCAGTGGTGGCACACGCCTTTAATCCCAGCACTCAGGAGGCAGAGGCAGGTGAATCTCTGTGAGTTCGAGGCCAGCCTGGTCTAAAGAGCGAGTTCCAGGACAGGCACCAAAGCTACAGAGAAACCTTGTCTCAAAAAAACAAAAACAAAAACTAAAACAAAAAATTCAAAGTCAACAGGCACCACTCAGGATTCAGGCACTCCATGTATTTCCCATCCATACATGGCTTTTTTTATATTACTTTATTCTTTCTCTATAAACTTTATTATTTTTAAAATATTTAATAATTTATTTATTTACTTATTTTTATGATTGTCTACACCCATTTTTTTCTTTAGTACCTAAGCACATATTCAGGCACATTATAATCTGTTGAAGGGTTTTCTTGCCCTGTACCTGGCTCTTTTTTTCCCTCTGAGTCTGTAGCATTCTCTGACATGTAAGCCAAAGCTTAAACTGTTAGCTAGCAGCTAGGCCCTCTACTGTGAGGCTCTGGTGACTGGCTCTGCCCCCTCAGTTTCCTGAGAGTTTAGCCTCATGCTGGCAAGAGCCCTGATTACCACTTCAGCTCTGGAAATTGACAGCCCACTTTCCGGAGTGCTGGTAGTGGTACCCAACTGTTCTGAGTGCTTGCGGAGAGGCTCAGGCGGTGACTGTGACAAGGCCATCTGGTGTGACTTCTCTATCTGTGTGGCCATGCCCTGTGTTGGATGCCAAATAGTCAGATTTTTCTTAATTACCCTTAGCAGTTTACAATAACTTATTAGCTTTCATAATACTATTACTTGCTGGGGTAGGGCTTGCAAGTAGGTATTGGGGATCCTAGAGGCCAGTATTGACTTTGACAAGTTAATAGGCATCACAGCCATGTGTTCATGGAAGGCCCACAAGGTCCTTTTGCCAGAGATAAGAAGAATGGCTCCCTTTTTAGCAGGCAGGACTTTCCTCAAGCTCCTAAGGGAATGGGGGCTTTTGTCTAATGCCTGACCCTGGGAAAAGGATTCTATAGCTTTATCTCTGTTAAGTTTGAACCTTAAAAGCAATTTCTAAATTGAAGCTCCTTTAGTATTAAAATAAATCTTTTAACTCATTAACACAGTCCACAGAGAGACTGGGAAATTTCCTGATCCCTTTATAGTACACCATTACAGAATATAACAGTTTCTAATGTGACTCAATTTATTAAAATAGCTTAAGCTTAATAAAGTTAGCAAAGATAAGGAGGCTAGACATACATTCTTAAGAAAGAATAGACCTTAGGTACGGAGAGACATTTTCTAAGCCAGTTTTTCTTAATTTTCTCCATGCTTTGATCCTTCAACACAGTTCCCTGTGTTGTGTTGACCCTCCTCCCCAACTACAAAATCACTTCTGTTACTATTTTACAACTGTAATTTTGCCATTGTTATGAATGTCAATGCAAATGTCCAACAGGCAGATGGTCCTAGGTTACCCCTGTAAAAAGATCTGTCAACCCCCAAAGGGTCAAGACCCATAGGCTGGGAAGCTGCCTCAAGCCCTTTGCCAGACTGCTCAGGTTATTGTGTGGTTGCATCATAAGAAAGGACTATCTCAGTTTCTGGTGTTTAGTATTTGGTGCTCATAGCTGTGGCTTTAATTTTTAAATTTTTATTACTTTTAAGTTTAAATATTAATAACATAAAACATTTTATAAACTTAAAATGTCCCCTATGTAATGATTCTGCTACACAACATGGCTGACACTTTTGGGTTCCAGGGCCAAGCATGTGCGGACAAGCCCTCAGGCAGAAGTGCCTAGTAGCCCCAGGAATCTTAAAGGACCCTGCATGACCCACGTGCAGCATGGCTGCATGATCTACATATGATGCAGCTGGGTGAGCCCTTGCATGCATGCGTGAGCTCCATCATCTGTATATGATGTAACCATGCCATCCCCCTGTATGCATGCACTAGGCAACCCTTAAAAGCTGGAGGCACCATCTTCGGCCCCCCCCCTCTCTGTACACCGACCTCACCAGGCCTGTACACGCCTCCCCCCCAATAAACTCCTAAGTGGGTTTGTTGTGTGTTTCACTTTTCCTTCTCACTCACGCCAGGTAATTTCATTGGTGCCATGAGACTCGGGAGGCTCTCCTACCCAGAGCCCCTCTCCTGGGGTCGGGATCCAGGACCGGGTATTTTTTTCCACAACCATGTGTTCCATCTGCCTGAGCACGGCCTCTTTGCACACCACCAGCTTCAATTGGTGAGTTTCCCCATTCTGGTCAGCTTAACCGTTTCTCTGAACCTGAGGAATTGACTGTTGAGCTCCTGGAAATCTTCTGGTGTTCCTAGAAATAGGGGAGGGGGGACAGCCCCTAACCACGGCTCTTATGGCTATGGTTGAGCCCTTTGCTGACATTCATCTTTGGATTGCTTCCCTTAGCTGAAATCGTGTTTGGACAACCTGGGTTCAGTCCTCCTGCAACCAGGGGCCCAGGGGCCCTCAGATTTTTCTTTCTCTCTTCTCTTCCTTTCCTTTCCTTTCTTTTCTTTTCTTTTCTTTTCTTTTCTTTTCTTTTCTTTTCTTTTCTTTTCTTTCTGACCACTCATCAGTGGTCCCTGTTGTGAGAGACACTTGGTCTCTAGCCTCTCTGGCTTCCCAGTCGCCTGGACTGGAGCCAGTCAGGCTTTAACACCCCGCCTATAGACAGAGGATGTTCATCTATAAGCCCTGCGGTGTTCAGACCCTGCCTATAGAGGTGAGATCTCTCCCTATAAGCCTTGTGGTGTTGCTGTTTTCATGGGTTTTCAAGGTTTCAGCTATGGGTAGTAAGCCATCCAAGACCATAAATCCAGCCTCTCCCCTGGGATGCCTTTTAGAGGTTCTAAAACCCCAGACTTTAATGCCCTACTTACAGATTCCCACCATTGTCCATCTTTGTTAAAAAAAAATGGCCTCCTTACAATTTAGATAATAATTTAAAATGGCTGCCTAACCGCACCTTTGATCCTGATATTCTACAGAAGCTTTCTAACTACTGTCAGTGCACAGGCAAATGGAAGGAGTTTCCTTATATCCAAGCCTGTTACTATCTAAGCTCTAAGTCCCAGTCTTATAATCTCACCTTTCATGATATCCATATGATCCTATCTAATAACCTGCTTCCTGAAGCGCACAGGCGAGTTTGGGAGCAGGCCAGATTATACGCAGAAGAGGTTCAGCAAGCAACACCCCCACTGAGGGCAGAGGGGGTCCCTGAGTGGGAACCACAATACCCCAGGTGGAATTTTAGCTAGGGACCAGTTTTTGATTTGCCTCCTGGCAGGTCTCCGTAAGGCTTCCCTTAAACCAGTAAACTATAATAAGCTCTCAGAGGTCATTCAAGATACGAAGGAAAATCCTTCTGCATTTTTGGAACACCTCACTAAAGCCCTGCTCCAATATATTAACTTAGATCCAGAAACCACAGAAGGCAGACAGTTACTCATGACTCATTTTTTCCCCTCAGGGCTACCCTGACATTAAGGCTAAACTTAGATGTTTGGAGAAAGGCCCCTTGACCCTGCAGGCAGAAGTCTTAGAGTTGGCTTTTAAGGTGTACCATGCAAGGAATGACAAAGCCTGCAACCACCACTGTCACATGCTAGCCATGGCCCTCTGACTGGCCGAGGTGAAGACCGCCCAATTCATGTTGTTCATGCTGCTCCCTTGCCCCCCAGGGCTTAAGAACTGCCAGGCCCATGTTTCAAATGTAGTAGGGCTGGTCACTGGGCCCGAGCATACCCTAATCCTCATCTTGGTCCCACGAGACCTTGTCCAAGATACCATAGGAAAGGACATTGGGTAGTTGATTGTCCTCATGCACATAGTGGCATGGAGACATCAAACCCAGAAAATTCCCAAGTTGACCTTCTAGGTCTGGCCATGGACAAGTGAAGCTTCCCGGGCACCTTTGACCCAACCACAACCGTCGGCTGTAACAGGGAGCCATGGGTAAATTTCATGGTATCAGGATGGCCCATCTCCTTTCTCTTGAACACTGGAGCCACATACTCGGTACTGAGGGAATTCTGGGGGCCTGCCTCTCCTTCTAGTTTCCCTATTGTCAGGGTAGGGGGACAGCCTTGTCTACCTCAGCAGACCCCATCAATTAACTGTATTTTTAGGGGTATTTATCTCACTCATTCATTTTTAGTCATGCCAACCTGCCTGGTACCTCTTATGAGATTTTTGTTTAGCAAAAGTAGGAGCTTCCATTTCATTTGCTCCTTCCATTCACCTTACCTCAGACTCGCCAACAGCACCCCTCCTCCTCCTTCTAGCCTCACGACCTCCCAGCTCCAATGTGTCTTCTCCTCTACCAGCCTCTCAGGTGGACCCCCAAGTCTGGGACACCCAAAACCCCTCTGCTGCTAAACACCATTCCCTCATCATTATCCAATTATAAGACCCTACTAAGTACATTACCCAAGCTCAGTACCCACTCTCTCTCCAGAGCCTTAGGAGACTTAAGCCTATTATCTCTGACCTTCAATGGAAAAAAGTTACCTCACCTCACCTTTTTTTCCCCTTTAACACCCTTATACTTGCTGTTAAAAAAACTTAACGAAACCTATTGCCTGGTTCAAGACCTCTGGCTCATTAATTCCGCAGTGGTCCCTCTTCATCCTGTAGTGCCTAATCCTTACACACTTCTTTCCACTACTCCCCCAGGAACCTCCCACTTCTCAGTTCTAGATCTTAAGGATGCTTTTTTCCTCTATTCCTCTCAATCTCAAAATATCTTTGCCTTCACCAGGCTGACCAAGCATCAGCATTCCAGAGCCTAAACCTACTTTAATCACCTCAGGGGGTTCATACAGTACAGCCCACATTCTCGGAGACACCCCCTGACACCCAGCAAACTCTGTCCTACCTACATCAGCTCTTTCATACTCATAGCAAAGCTCTGTTTCATTTTGTCAAGCCTCACCTCCAACCCACCCCTGAGGACTTAGAGTTCTTAAAAGCTATCACTGCCTCTTGTAAAATCTGTCAAAAGTCAGATCCCAAGACCAAATGTTGTAGCTTCCCTTTTCCCACCCATCAGGCCAGGGGCTCCCTTCCAGGGACTGACTAGCAGCTTGATTTTACTCATATGCCCACAGTCAGATGAGTTAAATATCTCCTGGTTTTGGTGGATACCATGTCTGGGTAGATTGAAGCGTTTCCCACCACTAACAAGAGGGCCCAGACAGTTTTCAATGTTCTTCTCCGAGAAATTATCCCCTGGTTTTCAATCCCAACCTCTCTTCAGTCAGATAATGACCCAGAGTTTACCTCCCAGATCTTTCAAACTTTATTTAAGGCTCTTAACATTCCCTGGCATTTTCATATCCCATACCATCCTCAGTTTTCAGGGAAGGTAGAACAAACTAACTATTCCTTTAAAAATGTTCTTGTTAAGATGTCACAGGAGCTTCCTCTCGACTGGGTAAAACTTTTGCCTCTGGCCCTTCTTAGGCTTAGGGCTCTCCTCCAAATCCCCCTTTTTATCTCACCCTTTGAACTCATGTATGGGCAGCTTGTTTTAACCCCCTGCCTCTCACCCAAAACCTCTCCCCTTCCTGATCACCTGCTTACTCTGTTGTTATCCCATCTTTGCTCCCTATTATGAGGTTCTACAGACTACTCATTACCCCAACCTTGTGCCAATTCATGCTCACTACGGATTAAAACAGGGAATCAGGTTCTATTCTCTCCCCCAGACCAATGACCCTCATCCCTTTCCCCCAAATGTCAGGGCCCTTTTAAAGTAATTCTTGTAACTCCTACAGCTGCCAAGCTTGAGAGACTCTCTCATTGGATCCACCTGTCTCACCTTAAACCTTTTACTCCTCCAGCTCAAGATACACTCCTTTGTATATGGTAACTCAAGCAGGGCCTTGTTCCCTTAAGTTCCAGAGGACACCAAGATCAGCCACTTTTTCTTCAGTTCCAGAAAAATAAAAAGTTTCATCACCATACTCAACCCCCCTGTGCCAAAAACTCCATATACTCTCTCTTCCTCTTTCTCCTATCCACTTTACCAAATTCTCTTTATCTCCAATGTCAAACTTAAATTTCTAGTTAACCACTCAGCTGTTATTACAGGACCATCATTAAATATAGAGCTGGAGGTACAAGGATAGGCAAGAGCCCCGGTGGTAAGAAACAATAACAAGCTTGGGGACATTCACAGCCCTAGACTCCAAAATCTCACAAAACAGACTTTAACATAACAGGTTTAACACTGACTGCAGCAGTGTCTCCTGGATGTTAAGGTAACACCATGATGCTAAAGAGAACAAATGCCTTAAAATTTGCTTCAGGTAAAATACTGAGGGTTTTAATAATTCCCCTCTCTAATAATTCTCCCTTCTTTTCCTCCCTCCTCCCCGCTGTCTTCCATTTCAACACTGTATCATCTCAATCATAAGCTTTTAACACGTCTAAAATTTATTTCTTTTCAAACATTTTTTCATAAGCTCCAGGGAGCCAAATAGACCTATCTAAATGGACCAGACTTGCCCAGAATAAGTATCGTTTAATTCTTCCCTTATCATTTCTGGTCTCGGGAACCTCTGGGAAATTCCCTCCCCCACTACCCCAAACCCCCTCCCATCTACATCTTAAGGCTCTCCTCCCTTAATCACCAAGATCTAAAATTTTTTTTCCAGACATAATTTTCTGCCTTTTCAGCATCTTGAGAGGTCCAAGCTGCCAGCCAGCCAGTTCCACAGAGCCTGGAAAAAACACAAAAGTAATCAGCTGATGGAGGAGAGTTATCTGTCTATGTTTCTTTCATTGGTTAATTAATAAAGAAAACTGCCTTGACCCTTTAAGAACAGAAAATTAGGTAGGTGGAGTAGACAGAACAGAATTGTGGGAACAAGGAAGTAGAGTTGGGGAGACGCTTCAGGCATTCGCGATAGGAGTCTCCATGCTGCTCCTCTCCGAGATGGACGCAGGTTAAGATCTCTCCTGGTAAGCCACAACTCGTGGTGCTACCCAAATTACTAAATATGGGTTAAAGGAAGATGTGAGAATTAACTAATAAGAGGCTACAGATAATGGGCCAGGCAGTGTTTAAAAGAATACAGTTTCCGTGTAATTATTTCGGATAAAGTTAGCCGGTTGCTGGGAACTGGGCGGCGGGACGCAGCCCTGCCGCTTCACACTACAGATTGGCGCCCAACGTGGTGACTAAATCCACTTAAAAACCTTGCCCACTTGGGATCGGAAAGAAAGTTCTCTGAGACCATGCCAATGGCTCACTGCTCCCTGCCTGCACCTGGGCAGATGGCGGAATCAGGCTTAGGCGAGCGGGACAGCATTTGCGGATTCCTGCCGCCATAGAGAGAGAGGTTTTTCAGACTGCACAGTGCTCTGCGTGTCAGATTTGATTGTAACTTGGATGAAAAGAGTTTCTGTGCTGCACGCTCAGTCTCAGAATTAAACTGCTGAGTGCGGCTCCAATGTCGACTGCTGTGTGCCTGGAACTGTGTGCGGCCCAGGGGCACCAAATGACTGAGGCAGGAGCGGCTTTGGCTCTGCTCCGCCATGCTGAATTGTGCTGACCTCAGGCAGGAACTATCGTAATTACCATGATAACAGCGCAGTTAAGGTTTAGACTTGGCTATAAACAGGCAGTACCGTATTATTTTAAGAAGTGGTTAACCTTTTAAGAAATGCTCCTGGATAGTAAAAAATTACAGATTCACAATAGGACAGATTCAGACATATAAGACCCCCATATGGGTCACAATGTTGGATGACTGTACGTAGGCTTGAGAGAGAGAAAAAAAATAAATATATAGAGAATAAAGTTAATGCCTTAAAAAAGGGGTAAAGTCTTTAAAGAGACAGAATAAAGTAAAGTGATAGAGTGAAAATAAGCCACGTAAAAATGGAAAATTCACAGAGAGTCTGGATTATGTATTTTGTTGTGTTTTCTTTGATTTTTTTGACTGTAAAGGAGCTAAGTACAGAGAGACATTTCATTATATGGGCTGCCAGGCTAGACCAGAATGGACATCTTAACGGTATGACTTCAGGATTTGGATCTAAGAACATGATGCTTTGGAAAAGAGTTTCTTCTTTTGTTTTCACAGAGGACGAGACTCTGTGGATTGCTTCTATCCCAATATGGTATGATAGACCACGCCCTCCTGAAAGGTTGCTGTGAACATCTTCAAAAAATTACTTCACTCAACTGCCAACTGAGAGGAACCTAGCACACAGGTTACACCATAAAAGACCTAAATAACAGCGCCCCCATTCAGCAGGAAGCAGTTTGGAGAGAAAAACTGCGCCCATTTTCCCAAATATTGCTTATAAATGTTCTTTTACATTTAAAGGGGGAGATGATATAGATATGAATTTGCATTGGTATGGATTTTAAGGTCAATTTGTTATATGTATATGTATTTCTGATTTTGATTAAGCTATTGTGATTGTAGTTCATTTTAAAGAATGTAATGTATAATTAGGAAATATAGGTTGTTAATGGATAATCATCGATTAATAGTCAAGCTTGTAGTCATGTTAGTCATTTTCTAGATGTGCATAGATATATTTCAGATAGGCATTCTTCATATCTTTCAAAGACTGCAGAATATGGCATTTAATGTTTTAATAACTTAGGGTTTTTCATGACAATGAGACACGTCTGCTCCTGGCAGCACCAATCTACTTCGAGAGGAAGATGGGCATCGAAGAGGCTACTTATGGAGTTTGTTAGCCATTTGGGCAAGAAACTGCTCTTGGCTGGACTGTTCCATAAACTGGACACAAGGAACCCACAGAAAGAGGACTGCTGAACTTGCCTAAAGGTGAGATGGTCTTTCGGGGTTCCTGATTCATGAAAGAGTCTGCGAGACGTTCTGCAGGACACAGCAGAAAGTGACTGAACTGTCTTTGGAATTTCCTGCTTCATGAAAAAGTCTGCTGGACACTATGGGCCTGAAGGCTGAAGATGGATGCCTCAACGGTACAGAGGAACTTTGGGTGACTGTCCAGGCAGCGAGTTGTCTCTGTCATTTCTAGAGTTTTATAAGTTACTTATTTCTTATTTACTTAGGTAGCATTATATCCTTCTGGAGTCTTTGATGGAGTTGAAGAATAAATAGATAGTTATAGCTTTCCTTAGTTATGATAAAAGATAAAATATATTTAAATATTGTAACTAATTCTTGCTTGATAACTGTTTTGTTACATGTAATTTTACTATGTTAAAGCCTTTCTTTTTTGTTTAAACAGAAAAAGGGGAAATGATGGAGGAGAGTTATCTGTCTATGTTTCTTTCATTGGTTAATTAATAAAGAAAACTGCCTTGGCCCTTTAAGAACAGAAAATTAGGTAGGTGGAGTAGACAGAACAGAATTGTGGGAACAAGGAAGTAGAGTTGGGGAGACGCTTCAGGCATTCGCGATAGGAGTCTCCATGCTGCTCCTCTCCGAGATGGACGCAGGTTAAGATCTCTCCTGGTAAGCCACAACTCGTGGTGCTACCCAAATTACTAAATATGGGTTAAAGGAAGATGTGAGAATTAACTAATAAGAGGCTACAGATAATGGGCCAGGCAGTGTTTAAAAGAATACAGTTTCCGTGTAATTATTTCGGATAAAGTTAGCCGGTTGCTGGGAACTGGGCGGCGGGACGCAGCCCTGCCGCTTCTCACTACAATCAGCCACCCCAGGACGTGGTCAAGCATCTCAACTCTCCAATGCCCACAAAATCAGCAAAAAGCAGTCTCAAGAGACCTAAAGACACCCACAAAATCAGCAGGAAGTAGTCACAAGAGACCTTATGATGCCCCATTCCCACCCATTAAAAACACTAAACTCTCCAAATTTTTGTCCCATTCCCACCCATTAAAGACCTCAAACTCCCAAATTTTTATAATAAACAAAAGGGTGGAATGTAATGATTTTCACTCGTGCCAGGTAATTTCATTATAGCCTTATAAACTTAAATATTTTAAAAACTGCTCATTAAAAAAATCCAGTTTTTTAAATTCAAATTCTGTAAAACTCCAAATTTCTTTTCAAAAGTTTAAAATCTCTCAATCTTGTGTTCCTACCAGGCCCCCATCATATGAAAAGGGATACCTCTTCTCCGTGGTTTGGCACATTTCTCTCTGACAAGTCTCTCAGTCCACTCGGGGGTGACCCAGATTGAAATTCTTCTTACCGTGATGATGGCCCTCTCTGCTTTCTCCCAGCTCCTTCAGAACTTCCTCGCTTTCCCTTCGGAGCTGATCTAGGTTCTGTCACCTTTTCTTTCCCCTTCCCCCAGAGCTACCCACTCTGTCTCTTCTTGTGCCCTCCTGGGCTATATGTTGTGAGTTTTCTTGCTTGCCCCAAGGATCTGCCTGCTAGGTCCCCCAGCTTCTCTATGCCTTTGTGGCTTCTACATTATTGGACCCCTCCTTTAGGTGGAGTTCCCGCTGGTTCCACCTTGTCTCTATGGCTATACCTAGTCCCTTAGCTACCTAACCCTCCTATGGTGGAACTTTTTTTCTTTTGTGATCCTTCCTCCTTTTCTCCTTGGACTCAATTTCTTTCTTGGACTCAGATTTTCTTAAAGTCTTACTGTCTTAATTGAAAATGACTTGGTCTTGGTATAGCTCGATGGCCAAAGATAACTCACTTGTGTTCCAAATTCCCTCAGATAGTACCAACTTCTGCCACTGCACAAGCAAATGGTTGATCCCAAAGTATCTTATCTTTTACAACTCCCCACTCTTAAATCTTTTATCTCCATGATGTCTCCTGGCTTTGCTCTCAAGAAATCTTTTAAGACTATTATGTAAACAGTCTTTATCTCAGGATTTGTAGATGTGTGGTTAAAGAATCTGTTACAAATTTTGGCTTAAAATTTATAGCAAATGGCTTACAGTTAAACTTATACATAGGAGTTTTAATTTGCTACAATATTCTATATATGTGCTTCTACTCCTATCTAGAATATACTGCATATGTAACTTAGATTCAACACTTGTTTGGAAAAACATGTTTTAATGACCTCAAGTTGTAAGCAGCCACATGACTAGCAACCACTTTTACTAAGGTTAAAGGGTACATTGTTATAGAATATTAGTTGAAAATGTGTTACATTTGTTTATGCTGTAGAACATTTGATGATGCAAAGATGTGTTTATGTTGGATTTATTTAACTCTGTGAAGCTATGCTACTTTTCCTGTGTAGAACACCTGATTTGTCTGATAAAGAGCTGAACAGTCAATAGCTAGACAGGAGAAAGGATAGGCAGGGCTGTCAGGTTGAGAGAAAAAATAGGAGAATTCTGGAAAGTAGGATCAAGGAGTCAGAAAAAGAAGACGAGGACTCCAGGGGTCAGCCACCACACAGCAAGCCATGGAGTAAGAAGTAAAGAAAGGCATACAGCATAGAGAAAGATAAAGTCCAAAGACAAAAGATAGATGGGGTAATTTAAGAGACGCTGGCTAGAAATAGGTCAAGCTAAAGCCAGGCATGTATAAGAAAGAATAAGCCTTTATGTATTAATTTGGGAGCTGGTGGTGCCCCCCTCAAGGAGTAAAAAGCCAAAGAGAAAAGAGTAAATAAAAGTCAACAATAGTACACGTCCTATGACTTTATCTTCAGATGACTGTGCGGCATAAAGCAATAATTATAAAACTCAGTCCCACTGAGCACTCAGTTTGTATCTCCTTTTAGATTAAGGAAGCAACAAGTCTCAAATATTTTGGAGTAATATGGATTTTTTATATGATGATGAACTTTTAAGGTTTTAAAGTCTATTGAGATTAACAAAAGTGATTTAAGGTATATGTCTAACTGCTTATGTCTTTGCTAAATGTTTAACACCAAGCTGCTAGGAAATTTAGATAAGTGACAACAAATAAGGTATATCTGATAAATAACATTTATTTGATAAATCTTATGGTGGTTTGAAAGAAAATGACCCCCAAAGGGAGTGCCACTATTAAGAGATGCGGCTTTGTTGGAGTAGGTGTGGTCGTGTTGGAGGAAGTGTGTCACTATGGAGGCGGGCTTTGAGGTCTCATATATGCTCAAGCCACACCCAGTGAGATAGACTACTTCCTGTTGCCTGTTTATCAACACGTAGTAGTGCCTTCTCCAGCGCCATGTCTACCTGCATGCTATGATGTTCCCCACCACGATGATAATGGACTGAACCTCAGAAACTGTAAGCTGCTACTTCAATGAAATGTTTTCTTCTAAGAATTGTTGAGGTCATGGTGTCTATTTTCAACAATAGAAACCCTATGACAGGTTTATTTAATAATCAAGATTTGTAAAGTCAGATTTATTACTTCCCAGGTCTGTGGGCCAGAAGTCCAAGATGGCCAACTGGTTTGTCCCCTGTTCCTCACAGGCCTAGATCACTGTCAGTCTGCTTATCTCTTCTGTGAGGAACCGAGGGAGCTTCCGGCTCCATTATTTCTAGCAGAATTGATCTCTGAGGCTTTGTTTCTGGCTGCTGCAGGCCTGGCCCTCTGCACTCTTTTTCAGGTGACCTCTGTTGCAGTGTGACGCGTCCCTGGGCTGTGAATGCCTTCTGCAAGAGAAAACAGCCTGACTGTAAAAGACCCATCTCAATCTGCCACCTTCCATGATCATGGGCGTGGGACCCTTTGTGTTTGCTGTCCCGGTGACTTTCACCCACTCCTCAGGACTTGGCTCAGAATTCACTATCATAGGAAGCCTTCCCTGAGATCTGTCTTACTGGAATCCATTCCCCCCGCCCCCCCCCCCCATCAATTACTTTGTATTTAACTCCATTTCAAGTTATAGGATTTGGGGGATTTTGTTCTGGGGATTTTTAGCCAGGCCAGCCTTGAACTCCTGATCTTCCCGTCTCCAGTCTCAAGTGTGGGGATTACATGTGTGAGCTACCACACTCAAATTCTCAGGATTATTTCAGTAAGGTCTGCGTCAGTCTGGAACCTGTATGCTGCGTGAGGGTAAGGGCATATTCTGTTCCACTCTTTGTGGCTCCTCCTGAAAGACTCTAAATGCATTTGTAAGCCCCCTCAACCCTAAGACATTTTTCTAAAACCTTACACTCACTCTCTCTTGGAAACGGGACAGTCGCCCCACCCCCACCCCACTTGCCGGACTGCTTATCCTCCTGTGTCCTTGTGAATGATCTTCAAACATAACTCCATTCTGGGAATTGAGGCAAAGACAACCCACAGATGTTGACTCAGTTCCTGATGTATTAATTTAGTCAGTGGACCAAGGTCAGGATGGATCACAGATGCTCTCCCTTATCTACCCGATCACACAGCTATTCTCCTGCCCGGGAATAGACCAATCACTGCTAGTAACCCTTTGAATAAGCCAATCCAATAAATTGGAAAACAACCTACAGGTCCCCCCCCTTGTGTCTGTGGCTTTTTGCTTTAAAAGATGGACTGTAACAGCTATCGGATGTCCTTCATATCCCGAACCTAAAGGGCCCTGTCATGACAGAATAAAAATCCTCTTGCTTTTGCATCAATTGTGCTTATATGAGTGGTGTCTGGAGCAACTCCTCCCTGATGTTTGGACTTCTAGTCCAACACTCTGTCATAGCATCGTGCTGGAGCACAGAGTAGGGACAGTCTGACCTGCACTTAGTCAGCTGCCGTGTAGGGGACGGAGTGGAGCTGGCTTCTTACGCAGTATATCAAAACTACAGCATAAATTACACGCCTGCCCACAGGAGGGCGCCATCGGCCCCTAAATGCAGCGGGAATTGCGGTGCCGACTGTGACTGCAGCTCCGTGGGTACATACAGTGGCCCTTGCTGCTTACCACTTGAATATATATTTTATGAGTAGGATGGGAAGATAACTTTACTAGGATTCAGTCCATGCCGGTTGGTTTTACCCCAAATCTTTCAAATCCTCGAGCCCTTGGATGAAAAATAAAAGCTGCCATCACAAGGCCACCAGGTGGCAGCACAGACAACAAGTGGTCCTGAGGCTCTGAGTTGCTCTCTGTCCCCACAAGAGGGCAGAAGCTGGCCGGAGAACCCCAGTTAGACTCCCGGATCCCCTTATAAGCTAGGAAGGACAGTTTTTGCAGCCCAGATAGAGTGCCATGGAGGATTCCAAGACATACTTCCTTAGCTCCCTTTGACCCCAGCTCTCCCTAATCCTGGAGTGGGCATCTGGCTCGTATCTCTGCTGCTTTCCATCCCCCCCCCCACCCCTCAACCATTTGTTTGCTCTTCTTTGGCAAACTTCAGTGGGACCCGTATGGATAAAGATGATCCTCTCACTTTGAAAAGTGCTAGTCGGCAACCGGGCTCGGCCCAGGGTTATTCAGTAAGACAGGAGGGGCCCTGATTGTGGGCAGTGGCCAGTCAGGAAGGTGGCACAGAGGGGTGGTGGGCTGAGCCTGAAGTTGCTGTGTAAGCAAGCAACTGCAGTGCAGGGAAGATGCGGACCAGAGTGTGGGATGCAGGGGTGCCCGACCAGGAAGAGGCAGGTCGGGTTAACGAGACTGAGATCAGGGAACAGGCCGTTTCCTGTGTAAGGGATAGGGCAGCTGAAACATTCTGACACCCAGACAGGGACCTCAGGAAGGTCCAACCTTATGTGTCCTTTGGGTGGGACCCCAAAGCAGACATATTAGCAAGAATCCCAGACCCTTCTAGGATGGGGTTTCTGTAGGGCAGGGAACACCCAGACAAGACCAAATGGTGATCTTTTGCCAGGGGTGTGACGGTGAAGTTAGTTGGTCTTCACTCCAGTGGTCCTTGCCTTTCCTGGAGATGCTCAGTGAGGAGCAGAGCCTGGCAGAGAGGACTACTCCCAGCATGCTCTGCAGCAGTGAATCCTGTCATAGCCACTCAGGCCCGAGTGATGGGAGGGAGGTCACAGACCTAGAGTTCAGGAGCAGACAGAGGTTATTCTTCACTCCTCGAAACAAGTTTGCTTGGTCAAACACTGGGTGTGCCTGACCACATGTAGGTGGGCGGTACATAGGCAGGAAATACGTCAGGGTCTATGTTTATCCTGGTTGGTCCTGATGGGAAATGCAGTGAATTATGGGTTTTGCCTTTTAAAACTCCTGCAAAAAATGTGTCATGTGGCCATCCTCTGGAAATCTGGGTATGGACCTAGCCAGACTCCATCCAACTTCCTGGCCAGTATTTAATTAAAGTTTGCTCCAATTAGACTCAAAAGTGTGGAATTGGTTCTTCTCCCATGACTCTTGGGATTAACATCTGCTCTATGCCATCCTGGTTGGGCATGGTGTTCTGGACCCTGACAGGCAGGCAGTAGCAGAGAGGGCCACTGAACCTATTGTGCCTGATCGTCCCTGATGTCCTTGTTCTAGACTATCAGTGGCCATTTCTGAGGGCCCCCGGCTTCAGGATGAGTGACTGAGAGATGGCCTGGCAGTCTGAAGCCTGTCTCTGGGACGTGGCTTATTGGGTAGTCACCGACCTTATGTTTGCCTTGATAGTAGATGTAACTACAAGGTGCCACTCACTCATTTTCCATTTGTGGGCTTGCATTTTGTATTTTGGTTTTGGATGTGAAGATGAGACCCAGGACCTCGTTCACGAGTACTGCTGGATAAGCGTTTTCTCACTGAGCTGCATCCCCAGCCTTCTGAAGTTTTTCATTCCCATCCTGTACATACACGTGGGATTCTCGACACGTGGCTGAGCAAACAGAGGGTGGCAGTTCTCACAAGCCACCAGGCTGGCGCTAAGGGCTGTGCTATTTCCTACTCTGCCATCTTGTAACATCTTGCAATTCCCCTGCCTCCCCATGCCTGAGAGGGGCAGACTAGGATTCCAAGACAAAGTAAGGGTCCTCATTCAGTAACCCTGATGGCAGTCAGCCACCAGTGGCTGACAGGACAGCCCTCCGGACGGCTGCGTGACCTTCAGCAGGTCATCCATCTGCTCATAGCTTCAGGTGGGGAATAAGAAGAGCAGGCAGAAGCGGTGCTTAGATTTTGTTTTTTTGTCGGAGCTTCATGAACTCAGCGTACACTCCTTCCCTAAGATGCTCATAGTCCCAATTTGCCACCTGGCCTCTGTGTGGCTGGTAATAGTGTTTATGAGGCACGGCTGCCTTCAGGGGCCCACACTCTGGGAGTCTCCTGAGAATGGGCCCTCCTTGGGCTTGGTGTGTGAATGACTTTCCAAAAATGTCTCTTGGCCAATGTGTGGTTCATCTAGAGGTGTATCCTGAGTGTCCCAGCCCAGCCATCGCGACAGGAATGCAGAGCAGTGACTTCAGCTCTCTTTAGCAGAACAAGGCTCCTTCTCATCAATCCCCGGTCCTGTCAGCACCTTGGCATTAGGCTAACTGCTCTGAGTGAGGGAAGGGCTGGTCCCTCTGCCCTCTAGTCAGAGCTGACAAGGAGAATGGATCAGGTGACCTCAAGGTGACTCAGTCTCCTGCAGATCTGGCTCAGAACCTCTGTAGCAAGGAACCTTGTCCACTTGGTCATCCATGGCCTCCTGGACAGGAGCCGCAGGACGCACGTCTTCTTGAAGTTCCCAGGAAGGGCTGGCCTATGTGCTGTTTAGTCTGCTTCCTACTCAGGAAGGGGACACCACATGAGCCTGGCCTTGGCTTCATGTTTACCCTAACCCTAAGTCCAGCCTCTCTTCCAAGTCTACTGGGACAGATAAGGCTCTTTTCAGAGGCCTGATATCAACAGCTCTCTCCACATCTTTCTGACTTCGCTCACTGCCAAGTGTAGCCCTGTGGTCAGAATTGCTGTCAGGCCTCCTGGGTTCAAATCCTGCTTCTACTCCTGGCTGGTTGGGTCCACCCAGTGAAGTGATTTGACCTGACTATGCCTGGGCTTCCCCACCTGTGCATGGGCTGCTGCGAGAACTGAATGAGATGTTGGTAAAGCACTTGCAACAGTCTGTTGTGAATCTCTTCTGGACCAGGCCCTGACTCACTGGGCCTCTGCTGGTGGGATACTGTGGAGATCGGGGACATGGGCCTTTATAAAGAGGCATTTTATCTGAAACACTTGACATGTGGCATTGATGAAGCTCTTAATGACCACAGAAGGTAGGGACTTTCTTCCACCCCCATGTCTATTGGACTGCTGAGAAAACAGACCTTGTTGTGGAAAGGGACCAAGGTAAGGTCATTGTTGCTGTGGAGAAACGACCCTGTCCTCAACACTAGAGATTTTCCTTTGACTTCTGTGTCTTCTGGCCCAGGCTTGTAGGCTCCACAGAGCCTCCGTCCAGTTTGCTCTCCAGCCTGTCTGGTCTGGAGTCTGGAGGTTGTGTAACGCTGACCACCCTAGCAGATACCTCCCGCCACACATGGGCTCGTTGTTACTCACATTGCAGCGTCCTAAAGGTCAGGTTGGGGTGGGGGAGTCTATTCTGCCCTGTCCCTGAAGGACACAGGGCCCCTTCTTCTGTGACCTTGCTTCCCTAAGCATGGAGGCTTAGATGGGTCATGAGATGAGACTGTCTGCTGCATGTCAGTCCTGCCCCAGACTAGGGTATGCAGTGTATGTTTGCCAAATTGAGAATCCCTTTATTTGGGAGCTTGGCCTCTACTTTTCCCTGGGAAAGGAAATGAAGAAAGTAGTCGCCAAAACAGGGTCCCCTGAATGGTGTCTTACAGCAGATAAAATTCTCTGGATAAAGAACAGGAAGACATTTTTGGGAAGAAGAAACAGCATGTGCGAAGACACACCAGGAAAGGACCTGGTGAACACGAAGGTTTCTCTGTCCTGCCCCACCCTGCAGCGCTTTAAAATAATCACTCATAGGCTTAATGTAAACTACAAAATGTTTGGCCTATAGTTCATGCTCATCACTAACTAGCTCTTACATTAAATGAACCCATTTCTATTCATCTATGTACTGCCACGTGGCCGTGGCATTTACAGGTCTGCTGGCATCTTGTTTCTTGGGCAGCTGCCCATGTCTCTCTCCCTGACTCTGCCCTTCTCTCTGTATCTCTGTTTGGCTTTCCTGCCTAGCTGTCCTCTGCCTGGCTATAGGCCAGTTCAGCTTTTATTATCAACCAATGAGAGCAACACATATTCATAGCGCACAGAAGGGTTATCTATCCTGCAGCGACCTGGTGTGGACAGGAAGTAGGAGCCAGTGTGGCAGGGTTATGGAGTGCAAGGTAGGAGCCAGGTTAGATGGAGAGGCTGGAGAGGGAACCAGATCTGGAGTTAGAATGCTCTTGTCATGGTCTGAGTATGGACGCATGTGCTGTGGACTATAGACGGACTTTTAATTTTGGACAGCCAGCTCACAAAAAATGACACAGAGACTTATTATTAATTATGAAAGTTTGGCCTTAGCTTAGGCTTGTTTCCAACTAGCTCCTATAACCTAAATTAACCCATATTTTTAAATCTACATGCTTCCACATGCTTGTTACCCCCCATCTCCATTATGTGCATCCTGGTTATCCCAAGTCTGGCTGGAGACTCTGCTCTTCTTCCCAGAGCTCTCTCTGTCCAGAAGTCCCTGCTATACCTCCTGCCTAGCTATTGGCCATTTAGTTTTTTCATTAAACCAATCACAATGGCACACCTTCACACAGTGCAAAGGAATATCCCACAACAGTGGACTTGGTTGCCAGCTGTTGGACTTTGAGGAAGTGACTGGATCATACAGGCTCCAATTTCACGACTGGATTCCTCCATGGCATGGTTGGGAGGGATGGAGAGGATGGTAGGCGAGGCTTGGTGGTGAAGATAGGTTACCAGAGGTGTCCTCTGAAGGATGGGTCTTTGCCCTTTCGCTTCCACTGTCCTTCCCTGCTCTAATGGCATCATGAGGTGGACTACTCTGCCTTCACCTCATGCTCCCTGCTGTGATCGTCTGCCTCGCTCTATCCTGAACCAACGGAACCAACCAACCGTGGATGCAAACCTCTGAAATCATGAGCAAAATTAACCCTTCCTCTTTTTTATTTTTTTCCTTCCTTCCTCTTTTTTAATTCACTCAGTTTTTTGACACAGGGATGCACACCTAGAAAAAAGTTCCTGTTCCTCTGTCTCTGCCTCAGGACATCTCCCAGGATCCTAAGACCTCCTGTCCCTGTAAGAGCTGATGTTCAGGGCACGTTAGCCCAGACTGATCCAACCCTTATAACTACCCAATGAGGTGGGGAGGCTTATAGCTGATTTAGCCCCCATTATCTTAACTATCTGATTATTGCTGGGTTATTTTTTTAAATACAGCTTCTGTTTATCTAGTTTGTATATAATGAACTTGCTAAAGTCAGCTGTAGTCGATTCTTTCGTATCTGTGTTGTAGATTCCCCTTAGTGATTTTCCCTCGCTGCCTGTAGCGCTTTAGCTGGACCTTGAAGGGGTCTAAATGACTGGCACCCTAAAGAACCCCATTTGTATGTAGATCTAAGTCTCTACCCATCCCTCTGCTAATGGAAACTTCTAGACTGATTCCGTGACTTGGAGGTTGTTAATAGAGCTGCAGTAAACATGTCGCTGCCCGTGTCCCTGCGGTGTGGCGACTTAGAGCCGTTAGGTCTGCATCAGGAGGGGTCCAGCCAGGTCAGACCCATTTTTAGGGTTTTTGAGGCACCTCCATAGTGATTTCCACAGTGACGGTATCAGTATATATTCCCGCCAGCAGTGCACCTGGTTTCTCTTTCCTTGTGTCCCCTCAATAGCATCTGCTGTTGTTGGTTTTCTCAGTGACAACCATTCCACCTAGAACAAGATTTAAGAATGGTGAGTATCTCCCCATATATTTGTATATCTGTCTATTTAGAGTTGGCAATTGTTTTCCCCTGGCTCTCTCTCTCTTCCTTTCTCTCCCTCTCCCTCCTTCCTCTCTTCCTTTCCTTCCTCTTCCTTTCCTTTCTTCTCCTTCTCCCTCTTTCTTTTCATCTCCTGTAGCCCAGGTGTGCCTTGAATTCACGACACAGCTGAAGTTAACCTTGAACTCCAGAACGTCCACCTTCCGCCCCTCAAGAGCTGGGATTACAGACACAGGCTACCATAGCCAAAGTTTGTAGGCTGCCTTCCTCACGCCTCCCTCTGCTGTGCAAAGCAGGAAGAGCAGAGGAAGCTGAATTTACTTTTATAACAAAGCCACTCCCATCATAACAAAGCCATTTTCCTGACAAATAGCCTTCATCCATCACGAAGGTGGTGCCTCAGGACTTAATCTTTTAGTAAGACTCATCTCTTAATGCCGTAGTGGTGGCAATTACGTTACAACGTGAGTTTTGGAAGAAGACGTCAAACCACGCAGGCGTGGCCCTCAGCGGTCATTTACTTGCTGTATGACCTCACTGCTTGGCCTCAAGTGACTGGTCCAGGGCTGGGCACCTCATTCAAGTGCTTGTCCTTGGGGTTGTTTTTCTGAGCCAAAGGTGTTAGCTGCTACTCTGGGGAGAGAGTTAGACAAAACAAGGAACTAATACAGCTTGGGAGTGCTCAGGGGGACAAGATTGCAGGCTTAGGTTTCTATTGCTGTGATGAACACCGTAACCAAAAGCAACTTCAAGAGGAGAGGGCTTAGAAACAAAGCTGGGAAGCTTACAGTTTATAGTCTCTCATGAGGTAAGCCAGTCTGGTATAGCCATGAGTATAGTCTCTCATGAGGTAAGCCTGAAGGCAGGAGCTGAAGTGGAGGCCGTGGAGGAGCTCACTGCCTTTCTCTCCTTGCTTGTTCAGCCTGCTTTCTTCTACATCCCAGGACCACCCGCCCAGGAATGCCACCGCACATAGTGAGATGGGCCCTCCCACGTCAATCACCAATCAAGGAAATGCTCCACAGGTTTGCCTATAGGTCAATCTGGTGGAGGTGTTTTCTCTATTGAAGTTCGTTCTTCCACTGATGATTCTAGCTTGGGTAAAGTTGACAGCAACACCAACAAAAAGCCAATGACAAAACCAAAACCAAAAAACAAAACCCCAACCAACACAGTTGCCCATCCCCTTGAGAAAACTGCTGTAACTTAAGAGATAATGAACTCAGTACATCACGATAAATAGAAACGAAATCTCTAGTGCAGACAGCAGGGTGTAGCTCAGTGGTAGAACGCTTGCTATGGTTTGAATATAAAATGTCTCCCTCAGGCTCACTCAGGCTTGGTCCCTAGTTGGTGATGCTGTTCTGAGAGGTGCTAGGTGTTTTAATTAGTGAAGCCTACCTGGGGGAAACAGTTACTGGGGTTACACCCTTGGAGCTCCCTACTATTTCCTATCTTTCTCCTCTTCCTGTCTGCCATAAGGTAAGGGGCTTGCTCCACCATGCTCCTCATCCACAATGTTTCTGCCTTGCTATGGGCCTGAAAAGAATGGAGCCAGCAGCTGGACTGGCTCTTCTTAACTCATGAGCTAGAGCTGACCCTTCCTTCTTCTAAATTGTTTTTCTCAGGTTTTTGTCATGGAAGTCTGATGTGACTGGCATGGTGGGGGGGAGGCTCTGGGTACTGATTCTGGCACTGGAAAAAAGGGTGAAGATTCTAATGGTGTTTGAGTTAAGGTACCCAGGACTCTAGGGTGATGCAGCTGTAGTGGAGTGAGGTGAACTGAGAACACAGGGGTTAGCAGGTTGCCATGGTCTCAGGGTTGGGGGAGATGAAGAGGCATCGAGCCAAGGGGGTGTGGGGATGGAAAGGAGAGATAAGATATGAAACATGCTTCCAAGGCCAAATCAGTAGACACGGCTGTTGGTTAGATGGGGAGGGTGAAGGAATGGAGGGGTGGTGTGATCTCACAGATGTTCCGGTATGGCGGGATGGTGGTAGAAACTGAGGACACTGTAAGGTCTAGTGAAGCGTCTAGGGAACCTTCTAGAAAAATGAGTTGTCTTAGAATTAGTAACTGAAGGCATGTGTATGAATGAGGTTTTATCTTGGACTTGGGAAGAGGACCAAAGACATCTGGTCACCAAGGTGGCACAGGATCACCAGCCTCCCACAGGGCAGGGACTGGGTCAGGCTCTGTGTTTCTTGGGAGAGGGGATTACTCTCTTTTGTTGAACAAGGGGAGGAAGAAACAAGGCTTTGTGGGCTGTGTGTACCTCCCTCCACCTTTTCTCGTTAGAAGACCAGACCAGACAAGAGGTAGTAATTCCCAGTGACAGCAGAAGAGAGACAAAGGAGGTAGTGAGGTGACCCAGCACAGCACCGAGGAGCTATCAAAGCTCTCATGGGAGAAGGACAGAGATCAACACAGGACCTGTTGCGCCGTGTAAAAAGAGCAGAGTTCATGTCAGGTTCCAGTTCATCCGGTTGGTTTAGCAGGAAGAACAGCTATTGTAGGAAGCAAAAGCAGTAGGTAAGGGCCAAGAAGATAGTTCACTTGTTAAGGTGCCTCCTGTGCAAGCATGGGGACCAGAGTTTGATCCCTAGGACCCACGTTAAAAAGGGGGGGCTGGGTTTGGGGACACGTGAGTGTAATCCCAGAACTGGGGAGACGGTGACAAGAGGATCCCTGAGGCTTGTTGGCCAGTTCAGCATGTTGTATGAGGTCAGACCGATGAGCGGCCCTGTCTCAGAAACAAAGCGGATGGTTCCTGACACCCATCCTGGTGGGCTCCACATGGGTGTGCACACATATGCGTGTATATCTGCACACACATGTGCCCACACACAGACACAAATAAAAATCAGATATCCTGTGATATCTAGGTTGTCATTGTCTGAATAGTTATGACTTGTAGGATAAATCGCTGCAGTAATGACTGATGTTAATGGCCAGCTTGGGGGATGAGCTTCTGGGCACAATTGTGAAGGAGTATCTTGATTAGGTTAACGATGTGGGACAACTCTCCTTAGGTGTGGATGGGACTATTCTCTGGCCAGGGATCTCGGACTATATAAACCAGGGAAAAGGAGCTAAGCATTTCCAGCTCTCTGTTCCTGATTGTGGATGGGATACGAGCAGTTGCTTCAGGATCCTGGCCATCTTGTCTCCCCCACCATGATGGACAGAGCCCAAACACACCCTTAGGGTACTTTTGTCAGGATGTTATATCCTAGCAATGGGAAAACAGAGACAACTGCCTGCTGCGGTACCAGCCTGGTCGGTTGCCATATGCACAGTTATCTGAGTGCATGTGAGTGTGTGGGTGTGCAGCAGGCAGTTCTTCTGACTCTTGTCTCTGTGGGTCATTCTACAACATTCAGTATGCTGGATGTCATCACCGGCATATTCCTCTTCCTCATCCTATGAGGGGAAATCTATTCTAGGGTCTTTGAAGGCAATGAACATGGATGGGATGAAGTTGGAATGAACGCATGCTGTCAACTATGGCCAAGCCAGGAAGACAAAGGTGGTCACAGGAAGTGTGGTCACGCCCAGAGCAGGGCACAGTTTTCACAGCTTCAGGACATGGGGACAGGCGATGGCTTCTTCCTCTCCCATTGATCCTTGGATGACTTGACCGCACACAGTAGCCCATGCTCACTTCCTGAGTCTTCCATGTCAAGAAGGTGGGACACCCATCAGACGGGATACTTACAGCCAGCACCTCCTTTTCCTCACATCTTACGCAGGCAGGCAGCAGCTGCCCTGCTAATTGGGATTGATTTCAAACCGGCTTGTGTCTGTTTTGTAGTGTACTAAATGGCATCTGTACTCAGTACACATTTAATGTTTCATTTCTGTGTAACATACATTACAAGACTTGTTTCTTGGGAGAAATTGAAGGTGTATTCAATACTGTACAGCATCATTGCATGTTGCTGATATCCAAAGAGGTCAGCCCTTTAGATTAGGTGGCCCTTATGTACTTTGTATTTTGCTGAAAATTCATAGCAGTTTGTTAAGTGGTTGCTCATGACCATGCCGATGACAACCATAAAAGCTGACTGTGCTTTTTAGATGGTTTGTAAAATACTATTTTTTCTACTTAGAATATAAGTTCTGACTGGCCAAGTTCTCTTCAGCGGACCCAGTAGCCTTCGGTTGCTCTAAAGAAAAATCTAGAAGCTTCCAGAGTATGGACGAGAACCAAACACAGCAGTAGGTCATAAGTGAAGTGACCTAAGGGACCAGGGGTGGTGGCGAGCTGGTGGAGCTGTGGTCCCACCCTCCCCCAGGATGAAGAGTGATCGGCAAACAGATGACATCCCGTGGATTCCTGTGTCCCCTATCAGGACTCTGTTAATGCTCCTCTAACTAACTGGTCCAAACATCCCATCATCAATGGGGAAACTGGAGCCGCAAGGGGAAAGATTTGCCTGGGGTCATTCCACAGACTAACGGTAGAGCTGTGAGGAAAATCTGAGCATCCAGGCCTGGCACAGCGTGAAGTACCATCAACCCAGCCCTCACGTCACTGCTGAAGAGTGTCCTGGAAGCCCAGCAGGGGATCCTGAGTGGTAGTGGGCTGTGCTAGGGCTGGTGCTAGGTAGGGGGTGTGGTGTGCAGAAGCCAGATCCCAGGCAGACAGAGCAGTTTAGTGAAATGGAGAAGGGCCAGAGACATAGTTGTTTGTAAGCAGTCTGGGGTGGGGGAGGAGAGGGGTGGGTACAGGGCCAGGAATATGGAACTTTTCAGAAGACATGGGCCAGAAAGGGGGTGACAATTCCAGACAGCCCCTGTTCCCTGCAAAGAGAGCCCTGACTCTGAACAAAATTTGGATTTCTATTAGATACCCGTGGGAACTTGTAGATTAATAAGCCAAACTCACAAGAGAGGGAAAGAAAAGAGAAAGAGAGTGGACCCTAGGCTAGAGTCTCAGAACTTGAAGGCTCCCCAATCTTTACAGACAGAAAACAAGCTGTAGAGGGGACGAGAATTGGCCAAGTCACCCATGTTGTCCTATTCTTCCCACCATTCAAGTATATTGAGGACACTGGTTGTCATCTTGCTCAGTCCCATCTAGATTCTCTGTAAATGGAGGGGGCCCTGCGTAAGTTCCTGAGCACCCCAAGTGTCCTCTGTTACCAAGGCTTCCACCAGCCTTCACTGAGCACCAGTAAAGCCTGGCTCAGGTCTTCTGGGAATCTTGCCTTGGGACTTCACAGACAAGAGACCCAGAATAAGCATAGACTGGCTTGGCCGTAAGCTGTGACCTTGAAACCTCTGGTTCCTTTCTTACTCAAGAGCTGTGCTTTCATTTCTAGACCAGGAACTCGGGCAACCAGTTCCTTGCTCTCTCTATGAACCGACCGCAGAATTCCAGGAATTGGTGGGGCCACTGCCTCCGGACTTGACCAGTCATGGATTTATGGGGAAGGACGTGTCCCTTTTGAGCTTCAGAAGTCTGAGAAGTTCATCCCGGCTCCATGTCTGATTCAAACTAACACAACAGGAATCTGGAGGTTTTCCTGAAGCTTCCCTTCAAATCACCCACATGGGCTCATTCTCCCCTCATGTTAAGTGTTAACCAGTACCCACTATGTGCACAGGAGTGTCCTCTAAAGGACAAAACTTACCCAACATAACCGATATCCTTGCTCTCAGGAAGTGGAAGGTGGTCCTGGAGCTACTCTAGTCCACCAAAGCAGGAGGGTGCAGTGCTTTCGTGTGGGGTGGATTTGGGTTCAAACGTATCTGTTCCAGATGATCCTGGGTAGCTGCTTTGACTTCTCTGGGCCCAGTTCTCAACCAGTTGAGTACTGAGTTAACCTGTAATAATCCTGCAAGTCCCCTCCTACCCGGCTCACACACCAAGAGAAAGGAAAACGGGGCCATGCTAAACCTTGATATGAACGTCAACGCAGCAGTGTTCGTAGCTCTCCAAGAGGGAGAGGCGAGCCAATGTGGATCAGCTAATGAGGCGAACTGTGTTTTCACACGGCCTAAGACGGTGTCAGCAGTAAGAGCTGCCATGCCCGGATGCATGGCCCTGGCAAACACAATGAAGGGAGGAAGCGGGACGTAAGGACCCTGCCTTATATGTTACAGTTTATGGGAGATGCCTGGGAGAGGTAAGTCGGCAGAGGCAGAACACTGACTAGTAGCTCCGGAGAATGGAGCCAGGATGCTGAGTGACCTGGGACTCCTTTTTAGGGGCGATTGATTACGGTGATGGCCACAGCTCTGAATGTACCAAATAGCACTTAATTGTACACTTCAGGTGGATGAGTTTTTGCGCTATGTGAATCACGCCTCAATAAAGCTGTAAGAAGGGACTCCTTCGACGCAGGACCGAGACTTCTATGATCTAGGAACACAACGAAGGTAACATAATGTCTAGCAGCTGGCAGACACTCAGGATGTTGACTTTACTCTGTTGGTAATCTTTAACAAGCTGGCTTATGCAAAACCTTAAAACTACGTTCATTGTCTGCATAGGAAACACATGCCCTCTGGTGACTGGCTGGGGCTGTACTTTGAGCAAAGGTCCCTTTTAGCTCCAGGATCTGCTGAAATCCTCTGTGCACTGGGTTGCCTCCTTGGGTGTCCAATACACATCTGAGGTAGGTACTGTCTGCACTGTCACCAACAAGAGACATTCGGAGGCGGGGTCTTGTCACCATCTGACTTGTTTCCGGGTTCCCTATGAATGGACCATCTGTCCGCATGACACCTGGAAGTCCTCATCCAGTCTCCAGCACCGCAGAAGGCAGGGTCCTATTATGTCTTGTGTGTCTCCACACACATTCTCAGTGTTCCCGAGGAGGTCAGAATTCAGAGACCTCTGCTCTCTGGAGCTGACCCCATGAGAATATGATGATACTTAGTGAGGGGAGGTTGGTAACTGTCATTCAGGTCCCCAGGCAGATGCTGAGCTGGGAGGAAGGTGGTCTAGCCCAATCTCAGATGCTTCTCTTTGTCCAGCAGCAACTGGGGCAATCAGGGAGTCTGGATGCGTCAGTCAGGATGGATTTGAGGGACTTGAAGTCTCCACGGCTGAGATGCAGGGGCCATGGGCAGGACCTGAGAGCCTCCCTTAGAAGTACAGAGTAGCCCTGGACAGAAATGAAAGCAATCCTGTAGTTCCTCAGTTACAGGACCTCGGCTCAGCCATCACCTCGAGAGCTCGAGAGAGCTTGCAGGTGGGTGCCTTTTCAGCCTCCGGAGAAGCCTGGCTTTGTTTTGCGGAGCCCTTGAGCGGAGAACCTTGTAGAGCCCACCTGGGCATCTGACCTACATGCTAGAAGATAATGACAATAAATGTTATTGAAAGCTGATTTCCTTGTGATTGATAATCTGCTGTGTACGACAGGAAACTCATACAGCTGCCATCTCTGGAGAGACGATTTATTTGTATTAGTTTGATCTCACAACAGTCTTTTTACTTTAAAAAGTGTGAAATCTATTATTTGTTTTCAGGATATTGTTAATCCCACTGATGGAGAATATGACCACTACCACAGCTTAAAGCCAAATTTGGAGCAAGCTTTAATTAAATACTGGACAAGGCACTGGCCAGGGCCATACTCAGGTTCCTGGAAAATGGCCCAGAATCATAGTTTGCAGTGGCTTAAGAGGAAAAACCCATAATTCATTGCATTTCCCATCAGACCCAACCAGAGGCAAGCAGACATCCCGATGTACCTCTACCTTGTCAACCTCCCGCCCAAGCACAATGGTACAGATGGGTCAAACAAACTTGTTTAGGGGCATGAAAACATGTGGCTTGTTATCTCTCATAAACAATAGTCTCCAGCATTTTCATAACTATCTGTCCTCCAGCAAGGGGTTTGCAGATCAGAGGCAGTTTTGTTTCAGGGATTTCTGAGGCGTAGTAATTAAAACTTAAAATGTAACTTTGGCTCTCACAATGTATACCAACAACAGCGACACCAGGACTGGCATGTAGCTGGTTGAATGCTTGCCTAGCCCGCAGGAAGCCCTGGGCTTGATCCCTAGCACCTCACTAAAAGCAAAGGAAGGAAGGAAGGAAAAGAGAGGGAGGAGGCAGGTTGGTCTTTGGTCAGATCTGGTCTGGAGCCACAGCTCCTCCACCCTTCTACGTGCCTCGCTGCTAGCCCTAGATATGGGTGACTGTATAGAGTGACTCAGAGGCTGGAAAAAAGGGTTCTGAACTCCCGAACTCTGAATGTGGGTCCCTGCTGTGCTGAAGGGCCTCTGTGACTTTGGGCTGCCTGCTGTCCTTTACTGAGCCTCTGAGTCGAAGCAGGACAATGGCTTTCGACACATTCCCCTCCCCTCTCTCCACCCCAGGCTTTTCTCTGAAGAAAAGCTAGTGTAAAAACCCCAATATCAAAAACTAATGCACAGCCCTGGCTTGTGCCAGCCATGCGTAGGCCCTGAGACAGGATAGAAAGGTAGGAACACATTCTGGTGACATGGGAGGGAAAAGCTGGGACAGAAGAAAGCCCTTCACCTTGGGATCTGAAGGAGTCAGGAAGCTTCAGGTGCCACTGAGACAACTCAAGTTGCCTATGGAAGCAATGCAGTACTTGCCCGAAGATAACTCCATCGAAGTTGTCAAAGACAGTAAACAAAGCGAGTTGACTTGTAACCAGGTCACCTACGGCCTTGAGAGGTTTTCATTGTGCCAATCTTGTTTCCAAATCTGGACGCTGACCACTCGTAAAATTTATTTCACAGCTTTGTTTGTAAGAGAAAATTCCTTAACCTTTAAACTGCGTTATGAATTACACCCTCTGAGCAAGGCAGCTTAGAAAGCCATGGGGTCATTTAAACAGCGAGCAGGCAGTCGGGTGCGTCTCTACCCTGAGAGGCCTGTGTCCACGCTGGGGCACGTCTCATTCTTTCACTGGGCATCTCTCTTTCTACTAACTCATGTGCTCAAAATCTCCATTAAAGACATCTAAAACAATAAAATAAAATTTCAGCTATGTTTCATGTTAGCCGGTCCGGAAATTCTGTTCTGTGTTGAAGCTAAGAGTCCTGGGTTTTCATAAATGGAAATCCCTAAGGAGAAGAAGAATGTTCTAGGCTGCTGCTTAGGGCTGTATCTCTGCCCCCTCCCCCACGTTGCTGACAGGCCTACTCCCTCCTTGGGAGAGATCAGAATCTCTCTGCAGAATGTGGAAGCTTTGGCTCTCCAGAGCCTCACTGAGACCTGAACTCTCCTCCTTCAGACAGTGGGCACTTCTGTATAGAGACACTGTCCTGTACCCATTAGGTTGCTACTCGATGCAACCCCATTTAAAACACAGCTAGAATAACCAAAGATGTTTCTATACACTGCCACATGTCCCTTGGGAGGATAAGAGCAGGCGAGGCTCCTCAGTCTGGGACTGGTTCGAGTCATTTCTTAGTTGAAGCCAGATCTCAGAATCTCATTCTTTGAAGACACTTGACCTTGACTGCTTTTCCCTGCCCTGCTGGGTGACCTTGAGATATACAGAGCTGTTGGGAGGGAGCAGAGGGGACTCATCGTCACGTAGCTCATGCGGTTCATAGTAGGTCTCATAGGCCTGTTGTCCTCACTCTGAAACGGCATGGGGCAGATAAGGGACAAGGCACAAGATGTCTTTGAGCTGTTGTCAGTGGGGCAGGGGTGAACATGTGAGCAAAGAACACACAAATGATTTAGAATAATGCTAACTGTAAAACCCAGATGTAGGTGCTGGGGAGGTGGCTAAGTAGGTAAGGTGCTTGCAAGCATGAGTGTAAAACTGAGCATGGCAGTGCTTGCTTGTAATTCCAGTCCTGGGGAACAAGGGGATCCCTGGGGCTCAATGGCCAGCAGGTATAGCTGAATCTTTGTGGTCAAGGTGTGGCCTGGTGACAGGGAACTTGGGAGTGACATAGGGTAGGGGAGTGAGGCTGGGAGGTGGCCAGGGTCTTGGTCACAAGAAAATGGATGTAACTTGGCAGCTGGGGTGGCCCTTGGAGCAATGGGGAGCCATTGACAGTATAGGCAGGCGAGGGACTGACTGGGAGGCTGGTGTGAGAGCCGAGGCTGGTGTGTTGTGACGGACAGGCAGCTTCAGGGAAGAGAGACAGAGAAAAGGGCCGCAGCTAAGGCTATGAGTGAAAAGAAGGCAACGTTGAAGAGAGGAGAACGTCTGGAAGATCCAAAGGATGCGGCTTTTAGCCCCTCCTCTCTCCACTCCTCACTGACCTTGGGCCAACCACTCTCACGCAGAGGCTCCGTGATTAGCAGAGGTAACAGGAGGAAAAGCACTTGCCTGGTAACAGAAAACGAGGAGGCAAAAATGCCCTTCCCTGCTCCCTTGGGGGCAGATGCTGCTGACCGATGTTCTCCTTCGAGTCAGTCTCTTGATGCCAGGAAAGCCTGAGGCTGCTTGTTCAAAGAGGAAGCGCGGGTGTACCCAGGCCTACAGCGCTCAGCACCGTGCCTGGGCATCGTAGCTGGTCTCGGCATTGTAGCTGGCCAAGACATACCAGCTGCTGGAAACTGGGAGGGAGGAAGTAGATGGAGGCAGAACAGCCCAGACCCTTGTATTCTAAATCTGTTCAGTCCCAGTCCCCTGGAGTCTCTGGGACAGGTGTCTGGCTGAACCCCAAGCCCCATAGTACTTGACCCCTGTCATTAGGGAGGTCTCACATGTTCATGAGAGGCACGCACAGAGATACTGTATATATATATATATACACTCTTGTATATATATTGTATATATTATATACATTGTATGGATAGATATATAGCAATAGATAGAGATAGATAGATAGATAGATAGATAGATAGATAGATAGATAGATAGATAGATAGGGAGAGAGATAGGGAGAGGGAGAGAGAGGGAGAGAGAGAGAGAGGGAGAGAGAGGCTCTTTGGGAAGAAGGAAGGTCTTGTCAAACCCCAGTAGCTGCCCTGAGAAGGGGGCTTTCTGAGTTACAGAGGACAAAGTCCTTTGTCCTGCAACTGGCTGGAGACAGGAACCACAACTTTCCAGCTCTGGCCTTGATCTCCTATCCAGAGACTCAAGTTCAAATAGGGCCCATGCTGGACCTCAACCTTACTATGCAGTGACTCATCTGGGGATAACAAGCAGGGAGGGGACACACCCTTCGTGGATGCCTGCACAGCCCAAAGTGTCCTGGCCCTCCTATCTCTCACCCACATCTCCTCTGAACACAGCACCAAGGGGCTGCTGGCAGACCTTAGTCACTGGCAGGCTGTCTCAACGGGGTATAGCAACGTCAGAGGTCCCTCTCTCTGTTCAGCCACTCAGCTTCTCAGCCTTGTACAGGCACAATGAGGAAGATAACAGACCATGCATGAAGGACCTCACCAGAGGGAGCAATCAGTGCTCAGAGAACTCAGGCGCCCTGAGTGGAATCTTTTTTTTCAGACACAAGTTTCCTATGATTTTGTCCAGCTTTGCCTATATTATTCCTTCTGTGGCCTGCTGTGGTCACCCTTTAAAGATGTGGCCTCCCAGAGACATGGAACACAAACTGACTAACCCTCCTTCTGGGTTCTTGAACTACCTGTTTATCAAAAGAGCAGGCACTTGCCCTCCAGTGACCTAACACTGTGATGCAGGAGGAGGGTGTTTCCGGGAAGTCAGGGCCACAGCTCCTGGCCAGCCTCTCTCAGAAGGTAGTGTCTCCAGGAAGGAACGCTCCAAGCTGGTCCTCGGACTGCCAATGCTGTCCTGGATAACAGAGCCGGTAGGGGAGACTGCTTTCTGCCCCCCCCCCCCCCCCGGAATAAAGCTGATCCTGTCAACACAGAATGCAGGAAACACTTGGGTAAGGGTTTTTGAGCCTCAGTTTCTCTCCCCTGTGAAAGTGGTGTGAGAGGGTGCTGGCCCAGGCCTCCCACAGACAGGTCCCTCCCCTGAATGTCTCTAGGCAATGAGTTTCTGGGCCCAAGTTCCATCTGGGCAGTTTCCACCTCTCTGGGAAATTACTTCTCCCTCCTGTCGGGTAGGCTATCACTTTAAGTTTGGGCGGGGCCTGTTGGACACGGGCCCAGCACCTGGAACCTCGAGGAAGCGCTGAAGCAGGCCACAAAAGTCTCCGAGGTAGTGAGTGAGGACGCACAAGGACTAGGAGACAGGGAGTAGGTGGCTTCCCAGCGGGATCCCCAGCTGGGAACCCAGCCGCTGGGCTGGGTGGCAGGGAGGGAAGGACCTGTGGCCTCAGCCCTTCTGGGGACCAGAACAGAGACCTCAAGAAGCCGGTGAAGTGCCAAGGGCACAGCTGGGGACAGCTAGTAGGGCCTCCCCAGATGCCTGCTGCCTGCAGAACTCAGCTACCACCACCACCACGCCTTCTAATGCGCTGGACTCTCCCTTGGACCGCTTCTGTGGCTCCTGGACCAGCCTGATGGCTGTACGCGAGGTGGGTGTGAACATCCTGTCTCCCTCCCTCCGGAGTACCTCAGCTTCTGCTAAGGGTGTAGCGTGGACCCTTCCCTTTAACCTGTACCGTGCAGAATGGACCCAGGGTGGTACTCCTGATACTCAGCGCTTCGGCGCTTAGCTGGGAGCCAGTTTCTCCGCAGTTCGTGGGCATAGGTGGGCTCTTTGTGTTCAGATGGTTAGATACGCCTTCACAGAGTGCCTACAATGCTCTCACGGTGCCAGCAGCGGGGACACTGTGGGTCTCTCCCATCTCTGTCAGTCTCCCTTCTCCCTCCTCTGACAGGAAGAGGGCTTTCTTCTCCCTGGTTTGAACTGAACTCCCTGTAGCAGACTGCTGGGGCTAGAGAGCAGGTGATTTTCTGGTTCAAGTCCCTCCCCGCTGTGGCGGAGTGCACATTTCAGAGGGGCACAATTAGGCAATGAGACACTGGATAACCTCATAGTGTCTGAGTAGGGCTACCCTCTGTCCAGCTGCACGAACTCATGCCACAGGTACAACTTGCTGGACTCAACTCCCTAACCCCTTAGCCCTGAGGGCCAGGATGTGAACTCAAAGGTGTGGACGTCAGGAGCCTGCTTAGGCAAGGGTCCCAGAGCTAACAGACTGGCCCCAAGGAGGGAGTGATGGGCAAAGCCTCGTGGTGGGAAAGTTCTCCCCTGGTTCTCCCCTGGTTCTCCCCTGGCTGGAAGGAGGTGGGCACAGCCCCTGGGACAGGTGATATTGGTCTCCTTTTTGAACAAGGGTGAAGTGGGAAACCAGTTAGAGGGAGTAGCAGGTCTAGGAGAAAGTCCCAGGTAACTTAAATTGAAGTGGGGATAGGGACAAGGAGAAGCCGGCAAAGCAGTGGAGGTGGGACCAGCTGAGTACCAGGATGGGGTAGAACTTCTCTGGGGCTGGAGAGCTTCCTGTCTGCCCCCCAGGGGTTGTAAGTCACACCCTCCATGGCAGGGAGCCCTCCCTTCCTTCCCAACAAGGTATGGGGGCTGGAGGCACACTCATGTAAGGGGTAGTGAGATTCCTGATGGCGGCTTCTCAGAAGTGGGAGTGGAGGGGTCCAAAGGCAGGACACACTAAGAGCCGTGGCAGGACTGGCCCAAGACTAAGCACAACACTAACGGTCACCATCTGAAGCTGGGAGGAGAAGGGAGGGCATCTTGTCAGGGAGAGCAGACTGGCGGACACAAGACTCATGGTATGGTCTCAACTGCAGGTGTCTAAATCTGTATATACAGGAATCCAGCAGTGTGTGTGTGTGCGCACGCGTGCGCACACACACACACACACACACAAACACACACACACACACGGGCACCTGAGCTAGGTTAGATCTGCATCTAAACCCATCCCTAACCAGTATCCCTGAGCTATCACTGTGGTGAGCATTAAGCAAGGGGACACCTGTAAAATGCTTGGTATGGTGTCCAGCTTGGCAAATGCTCCAAGCAATGCTAGCCACCAACATTATGTTCTGTAGACCATGGGAGGACAGGGTAGAAAACTGCTCGGTGGGGCTCATGCTTGTCTCTGAGGGGCAAGATTCATCCTGGCTTCATTCTGCCCCTCCACTCTCTTCATGATCAGCAATGTTTGCTTTCCTGGGAAACAGAAAGCCTCACAGGTGACTTCAAGTCTGTGTGTCCAGGTGTGAGCTCCTTGGGTCTGTAGATCCCTGCTGTACCTGACTTTGGATGAGGACCTCCCCCAGTGTGGACTGTGTTTCCTCAGCTGGGGATACTCGTTCCCCCACCCTGCTCACTTGCCTTGTTTGTAGGCTTCAAAATGTTGGCCGTGAGGGGACGGTCACCTTGTCAGGCCCAGGATTTCCTCTGCTGACTTCTTTCGTGTTTTCTCCAAGCTGCTTACTGCAGCCTTGTTCCCACCAGCCTCTCCTTGTGGATATGGGAAGGGTTTGGACTGCTTCAGGAAACTCTGGTTTAGTTAGGGGAAAAGCCAAGGAGGGGACAACGGTAAGAGGTGAGTGGTGTGCTCCCAGAAGGTGCAGGGATCTCCAGAAATTTCCCAAGCAAAGGCCGAGCTGAGTTTTGCAGGGATGTGTATCAACAACCACACCGAGGGATCAGTTGGGGCAGTGGCTTAGAGGTGAGCTTTGGGGATCAGTGCCAGCCTCTTCTGGACCGTAGGATCTGGGGCCGGGCTTGCTTCTTGCAGTGATCCCATGCAACACTTTTGCCAGGTCCTTCCTCTTCTAGTGACTCATGTAAGTTCAAAAGAGCGAAACACATGAGTGCCCTCCTTCTGCCAAACACTCATGCTGAGCCCCTCTTAAAAGAATCTTGAAAACGTGTGTGGGTATTCTGCTTGTGTGTGTATATGCGCACTATAAGCATGCCGTGCTGGAGGAGGTCAGAAGAGGGAAAAGATCCCCTGGAACTGGAATTAGAGACAGCTTGAGCCGCCCTGTGGGCGCTAGGAACTGAATTCAGGTTCTTTGGAAGAGCGGTTGGTGCTCTTAACCATGGAGCCTTCTCTCCAGCCCCGGCCCTAACTTTTTAATGATTTAGGTTATTTCACCTAGGGGTCATGACATCATTTATGTGCTGTTTTGTTAGGATTGGGATTGTAGGCTCTTCCAGTGCTGTGACTCCGGTAGTGACATCTGTGTAGATGTCCTGGAAAAATCCTGCTCTGTGGATTTATCTTCACTCAACTTCACATCCAGCACCGCCATTCACATTTGTGAAATAGAGACAAGAACTGGACCCCACGAGATGGTAACGATAGGAGAGGGGCAGAGCACAGCCAGCAAGCCCTGGCTTCTCCCAACTGCCCATAAACTGGCCAGCACAGGAACCATCTACCCACCAGGCCCAGGCCCGACAGAATGTGGTGCATTTATTATTATATGATTTAGCTCCTGCCGTAGCCCAGGTGTAGTGCTAGGAACTTGAAACAGCTTATTGGTGACCGTCAAAGTAGCCCGGCTGTGTGAGGGCCTGAAGTATAAGAAGACTCCTCCACGGTCTGGGTGCATGTCGCTGGCCCAATTCTTCCGACTCTCTCTCCTTCTGTGTGCAGACATGCGTCAGAGGCCAAGTGGCCTCCACTGTGCGTTACTGCATGACGGTTGGTGGCACAGTGGTCCTGGTCATTGGGACACTCTGCTTTGCGTGGTGGAGCGAAGACGATACAGCCATCCAGCCTGGCTCACTGGCCCCCACAGTGAAGCGTCCATTGCCCAGGATCCCCCTGACGTGGCTCAAGTCTATCAGTTTATTCTGCTGTAGCATGGGTGGCCTGCTTCTGTTCTTTGGCCTGCTCTGGTCCATCCAGGATAGCACAAAGAGGTCGAGCCAGGGGGACCTGTACCAACTCTCCAGAGACCTATGCCACCTTGCTGCCGAGTCTCCTGAGAAGAGCTGCAGGTTAGTGGGGCACGGTGGGGACCACGGGGGATCAATACAGTCACACTACCCTTTGCCGGTTAGACAATGTCTTCTGGAGTATCTTGCTATTGGCCCATGGCTCCTTGAGGCTAGATATATCCAACAGATGCTACCAAGGCCACTAGGCAGACCTCAAGCGGGGTATGGTGGGCATACCTGTAATGCAGCACTTGGGAGGTGAGTTCCAGGCTAGCCCGGGCTGCAGAATTGGACCATCGGTGGGAAGGGCACCTTACCCAGCCAGACTTTGCACTTTTCACATGAGAAACTTGTCCCTGAGAGAGTGACGTACCCGCTCATAAAATGAGTTGTACTCTGACAGCCAGGCCAGGCCTGTCCTCCTGCCCCGCCCAGCCTGGCCTGAGCAGAGGAGTTGCTGTTGTCTATACACACAACAGTGTTGCCTCAACAGGGCCCAGGCCACAGCTGTGGGTTAGATGGGCTACTCCCTCCCTCCTTAGTTAGGCAGGATACTCCACCTCCCCACCCTCCTCACTCCCACCCCTCCACCCCCTGTCAGGAAGCAGGCAGGGGCCCTTCCAGCTCTGAGACCCAAGTTTCAGATTCAGAGACTGGTGTGACTGGGTACGGAGGAAGCCTGCTGGTCATGGGAGGTGTGAGTTCACTCTCTTCCTGGGGTTGCCTACTTGTGGCTAGAAATAGACTTCTCCTCTGCACTGGGTGTTCTGCTCTCCACGTCAGGTCTTACGTTCTCTCATTTAGTCCCCTGCTCTCTCTTGCTTCTCCCTAACACCACTGGGCACCTACCATGTGGAGGGTCCAGTTAGGAGTGTTGGTAATGCATCGGCGACCAGACAGACAAGACCCTACCCTAGAAGCTCCCCTGGCAACTGTCCGTCCTGAACAGAGGCCCCTGCTGTCCTTCAGTGAGCACAGCAGACCATGCTAGGCCCCCTCGGAAGGCCAACTTTCTGTCGCTACCCTTTCTGTTAGAAGCTGTGTGTCTGCGAATGTCCCCAGATTTCCCAAGTCACACCTGACGCCTTATCTGTCAGTTGCGGCAGGAGGAAGGGCAGACCCTCTTCTGTACCACAGCTCACTGCTGTGGCCAGTTACCTGAAAGACAAAACAAAAAGAACATTTTGAGGAAGGCTTTATTTAGGCTCACGGTTTTCGGGGCTATTCTGTCATGGCGGGGATGGCACAGGGACAGGAACGTGAGGCAGCTGGCCAAGTTTTGCCCATAGGAAGCAGACAGATGAATGGTCGTACTCAGCTCACTTTGTCCTTTCTGTTCAGCCCAGAACCTCAGCCCAGGTGATGATACACCTTACATTTAGAGTGGACCTTCCCACCATAATTGACTTACTTGAGAAACTGTCCCACAGACGTGCCCCGAGGCGTGTCTGTCTCCTGGGTGATTCTAGACCTTGCCAAGGTGACACCGAAGACCAGCCATCATTCCTCTCTCTCCCTGAGGGGGCTGTAGCCTCCTGTGACAGGACCATTGTGTGCGTGCATGCTACGAAGCCTGCACCCCTTAGCTTTCCCTGCTCTTCGAGCCTTGGATGCCTATGGGGAGGGTGCAAGAACTAGGCCTGTTTTACGAAAGGGAGACATGAGGGTGTAGCTGGCTCTGGCTCGGGAGAGCTGTGCAGTGTGAGGTGAGCATGAGTTCTGCCATTAGAGAGGGCTGTCCACTTAGCTGCCCTTCACTCATGCCTCTGTGAGATGGGTGGGGCTACTCCTGCCCTACTGGGTTTGGTCTCTCAACAGAAAGTCAATGGGACCAGCAAGGAGCCTGTCTCCTGCCCCCACAAGGCTGTCCTGGTCTCCTGGACAGCCTGGCAGGACCACCCCACAACCACAGAACTCTGGTCTAGAATGTACTAGGAGCCTCCTAGACTGGGGCAGGCCCTTTGCAAAGGCCCAAGTTCTGGGCTTTCCTGTGTTTTGAACTATAACCTTGGACAGTTAAGGTGGATGAGCCAACAGGCTACTGAGGTGACCGAGCAGGCTTGAGGGCTGTTGTACACCTGCCCTCTAAGCAAACTTCCTGCTGTGAGCTGAGCTCCTGTGGTACCTGAGCCACTTGTCCTGCTGGCTGCCACCTGCTGGGCTGGCCCTAAGCATACCCAGACTCAGCTCAAATAATCTGGGTGAGGGCAGGCATGACTGGGAGGCGTGCAAGGCAGAGGAGGGTTCTGGAGCCCTATTACCCGCATTTCCTTCAAGGCCGTTAACCCTTTTTCTGCTTGTTCTCTTCCGCATCTGTGACGTGGTGAGGATCATCCCCATTCCACAGATGAGGACGAAGAGGCCCAGAGAATATGAGGACAGAGCCCAGGCCACACAGCAAGAGTTCAGTGTGCTGCCTCCAGGCACATAGCTTCTGAGAGCCTGTCTCCTTTCTTCTTTTCTGATTTGTTGAGGCAGGGTCTTATTAGGCAGCCCTAGCTGGCTTTAAACTTGCTATGTAGCCCAAGCTGTCTTCAAGCATAAATCCTGCTGCCTCTGCCCCTAGAATTGTGAGATTACAAGCATGTATCGCCAGGCTTGGCAGAAGCGTTGCCCTCCCTTGCAAAGCCTGCTCGGAGCTCAGAGGAAGGTGAGCCCTGGTTGGTTCTTGGCTGCAGGTCTCCTGGCTGGTCCCCAGTCCTCTTCTATCTAAGCCCAGGTCAAATCCAGGGCCTATAGAGCAGGAGGGTGAACTTGCCTCCTGGGGGGCCTGCTGTGAGGGTGGCAGCCAGCTCAGAGTCCTGGGACAGGGAAAGGCACTAACTCCGTGGAGGGGGCCCTCAGGAGCTCAAAAATAATAGAACATTTGTCCTTGGAATCGGGCCTGCAAATCCAGATCTGGGGTGGGGGTGGGGCTTGAAGACCTAGTCTTTGATTCACAGCGTGTTAGGTGATTCGGTTGCCTAGGTGTGAAGGGTGGGCTGGAGAGTGGGGTGGGCTGCAATGTAGAGTGGAAGAAGAGACTGACTGGGTAAGCAGTGAGCTCCCTCTCCCTGGAGGCGTGCAAAGAGAAGCAATTACCCGGGTAACTTACGCTCTCAAGCCTCAAGCATCTAGATGGGCAGGTAAACTGAGGCCTCACAATTCTGCCCTGAGCATCACCGGCTGTAATTTACAGCTCGCATTCCAGTCAGCTGGGAGTCTTTATGTCTGTGGACCAGCACTCACTCAAGTCTCTCAACAAGCACGCCAAGCACCTACTCTCAGTGTTAGCCACTCCAGTCAATCTCTGGCCCAAGAGACAAGCACACAGTGTCAGTACAGTGGCAGAAAAGAGCAGCATGGATGCTCAGGGGAGACCAAGAAGTGGGGACAGGTCAGAAAATGTCCCCGGGGAAGTGTCAAAGTGAGGAGGATGATTCTTATGCTGCTTGCAGGAGCATCCTGAAGAGGAGGGGAGGACTAGGGTCGCAGGCTACTCCAGAAAGCATCATAAGAGCTACATGGGCACGGTCATGCGGACTCCTCTGTCTGCCCTGGCATGCAGGAGAGTTTTGAGCAGGTCCTGCTAACAGATTCTTTCCTGTTCCCATAGGCCTCCCAAGGAGGTTGCCATTCCCACTTACGAGGAGGCCATGTACTGTCCACTGGCGGAGGGTCCCCTGCCATCCTCTGTGCAGCCCGAAGCAGAAGACCTTCAGTGCCATGCCCCGAGAGACGCCCTGCTGGGGTCGCCATCCCTCTTACCCCCACCCAGCTATGAGAGCATCGTCCTCGCTCAGGAGGCTGTTTCTGGCCCACATGCTGCAAGCTCCAGCCCAGGTCGAGCTCAGGCTGCAGGGGAGTTCCAGGGCTCCAGTAGTCCCTGAAACTGGCCCCTTTGCTCTGGGCATACTCCAGTGCTGGGTTCCCAGCAGGCATTCAGCAGAGCTATGCTACTGGATGCTGTTTATGTATGTGTTGCTGTGTGAGAGAGCATCTCCATGTCAGTTGGCTTTAAATAAACCCCACTTTATAACATCTCACCGTTTTACGCATGGCTGATTCCTATGGTTCTTCTCCCCACAAGGTATTGGGGAGGCCATCATCAGGGTCCCCACCAGAATAGGACCTCCAAGCTGGTGTGCTGTGAACACAGGGCCAGAGGCAGAAGCAGAGGTGTCCAAGTTCATGCCACCAGTTTGTGGCCAAGAGAACACAGACTGCAACCTAAGTCCCCCTGAGCCCAGGTCCCACCCTGTACCACCACGATGATGACTTCTTCTCTTGGCTTCAGTCTCATCATTTGTGAGATGAAATTGGCATTTTTGGCAGCGCTGGCCCATGTCTCAGAGAGCCAAGTGGAAGGACCCGTGGGGTGACAGCACCGGGCACTGAGCAGCATACTGAAAGCAGGGGCGCAGCCCTGGGCCAGAGGTCCTCAAACTGCTGCACTCCTCAGAGTTGGTGGAGGTAAGCCTCCCCTACCTGGTGCTGGCTCAGCATCTGGTGACAAGGGCCTCACTGCTGTCCCTGGCTCTCCAGATGGAACTAATAGCAACTTTCCCTCCAGCTGCATTCTGCCCACTCGGCCTCTGCCCACTCCAACTGTGCCACCAACTGGTCGTATTCTGTACCTTCCTCTCTGGTAGTTCCTAGCTCACCCTTGCCCCACCCCACCCTATCAGCCTGAGCTACAGATCACAGACGGACAAACCAAATCCTGTTAACTCAGGCTGTGTTGCTCTTGCTGAAATGTAAGGGACATACAGCAGCAGAGTAAGGGAGGCATGTGTCATCTTGGGTCCCTTTTGGCCCTCTCCTCAGGGACAGTGCCATTCTCCAGTATGCAGGACAAGGGCCTAGAAGGCAGTCGGTGTCGTGAGTCAGGTTAAACCAGCTTCTCATTAGGGATATGTCAGGCTCACTCTCACTCAGGGGACTAAGTGACCTCCCCAAGGCCCCAAGGCCCCAACGCAGCAGGGGCTCAAATGCTGGCTAAGGCAGCAGTCCCAAGGGATGGCTGGTGCTAGGCTAGGACTCTGCTCCTATCTCCTCCTCAACCCGGGTATGTGTGGGGTCCCGTGTGGGAAAGCAGCCTGTGCAAGCTGAGGGCTCCCCATCTAGGCTGGGCCACAGTGGAGTCCCATGTATTTTCACTCTGCCTGCTTCTTGCTGTATTCTCAGGTCACCGAGAGCCTCTCAACGCCAAGTCCAGGTCCGGCCTGGCTCCCAGCTCACTCTGAAGGGCAAAAGCCCTCACATAGTCTGGGCTGGGAGAAGGCCTGCTCTGCATAATAACACCCAGTTTACCGCTTACTCCTGCCCCTTGCTCCTTGCTCCCAGTTAGACCCCTGGACCTTGGCACTTCCTGTCCTATCCTCCCGTCAGAAGTTCTGGCCCCTCCCTTTCTACCCTCCTGTCACATTCTCTCTCCCCAGAGGTTATCCTAGGCCACCAAGAAGTCTGGAGAAGCCTTGTCTCCCCACTCTGGTGGTGACCTAGGCTGGGTTTATATTAGACCCTCTGCAGTTCCTGAGGGTTTCCCAAGTGAGGTATTTACCACAGGGCTCAGAGTTAATGAGTGGCCGGTGTGAACAGGTTCTGTCTTGGCAGCAGCTGAAGGGCAGGTGGGGAGCGCTAGCCAGCCACAAAGGACTTTTCTGTCTCTCTGGATCCACATCTGTTCATCTGGCTCAGGAAGGGACAGTGACTTGGTCAAGGTCACCAGCCTGAACCTGAGCCAAGGCTATGGCAATCTCAGCAAGGCTGTCCCTTTTTGTATTGTGGTGGCCTACCTGAAGAACCTGTGGAGGAGCCAGCCACCCAAGGCAGGTCTGCCCCTTGCAGCCCTGCCATGGAACCAGGCTGTTCCCTGCCATCCACGCTTGAACTCTTCTGTTCCCTGCCATCCACGCTTGGACTCTTCTTGATTGGCCACCTAGACAGTGACACCCAGATGTCAGGGACCTTTGTGAAGCAGGCGCTCCATCTTTTTCCAGGATCCTTGCGAATACGTGTTGCTTAGCAACCCTTGCCCATCACTGCTCCTGGCCTTTAGTCTGGTGATCCTCCTACCCACTGTGATCCCCTGTGACTCTACAGAGGCTCCTGTTGGCTTCAGGAAAATGTCAGCCCAGAGGTTTCCTGCCCATACATTCTTCGCCTCCTCAGCTCTAGTCCTTACGTTTCATCTCTCCCCTCTCAAATATCACCCAGGGGGTACCCTGGTCCAGACCTAGGGGACACAGAAGTAAACCAAATGCAGCCACTCCCAGCAGCCACTGTAGTTTGGCTTTTATTGGAGGGACAGACAAGAGACGCAATGGATAATTGGTATAGTATGATAGATGGTGGTGGCGCTGTGGAGCACAACAAATTGAGAAAACTGAGGGAGCTCCTTGGGGGAGGGCTTCCGCAGTCTAGGGAATGGCCAGGGAAGACCCCACTAAGGTAACCATAGAGTAAAAGACTTAGTTAGGGAGACAGCCATGCAGATATCTGGAGGAAGATCATTCCAGGCAGAAAGGTCCTGGGGTGTCTGTGCATTCCAGGAAGAACATGGAGCCAGAGGGAGCTTAGGGAGAGTGAAGACCTGGAGGGGTGATGAGCAGGCAGTATAGAAAAGTGATGTACGGGCTTATGGACCGCCTTGAGGCTTTTACCCTAAGAAGACAGGTTGCTGTCCCAGAGTTCCGAGCAGAGTAGTGACGTGTGCTGACATCCTTTGGGTTAAAAAGAGACGTTAGGGGTCAAAGGTGGAATCCGAGAGGACAATAGAAGGAGAGAAGTGAGTGCATTCTTGTTTACAGAAGGTAGAGTGTGGTGGTTTGCCTAGGAATGGCCCCTGTAGATCTGTGTGTTTGAATGCTTGGGCCATAGGGAGTGGTGCTATTAGGACGTGTGCCCTTGTTGCAGGAAGTGTGTCAATGTGAGGGTGGGCTTTGAGGTCTCATATATGTTCAAGCCATTCCCAGAGTGGCACACAGTCTCCTGCTGCCTGTGGGTCAAGATGTAGAACTCTCAGCTCCCTCTCCAGCACCATGTTTGCCTGCATGCTGACAAGTTTCCTGCCATATGATAATGGACTAAACCTCTGAACTGTAAACCAGCCCCAATGAAATGTTTTCCTTTGTAAGAGTTGCTGTGGTCATGGTGTCTCTTCATAACAATAGAAACCCTAACTAAGACAGAAGTTGCCACCAGGGACCACGGACTGGGGTATAGCTGTGATAGGCCTGCCAACTTTTGCTTGGGGGAATGTGGACTTCGGGAATTTGGATTAGAAAAGCAGTTGAACGCTTTAAGTGGGTCTGAATGGGCCATCCTAGTAGGAGCATGGAAGACAGTTGTGCTACGGGTGATTTGAGCTCTAGGGATCTGGCTCAATAGGAGGGGAATTTTAGTATGTTGCCTAGAGACTGTTCTTGTAATAATGTGATGATGAATGTGGCTGCTTTTTGCCCTTATCTGAAGAGTCTGCCTGAAGAGAAAGTGAAGAGATCTGGATTAATTCTGTGGGCAGAGGAAATCTCAAGACAGCCTAGTAAAGATTCTGTCGTGTGGTTACTAGTGTTAACTCTGATGAAGATTTATAATGAAAAGGAGCAAACTGAGCAAGTAAAGATACAAAATCATTGAGGAGGAAAAGAGCACCAGGAAGTAAAATAGAGTGTTCAAGGAGATAAACAGATTAAGAAATGGAATAAAGGGAGTGGTGACCTGGGGGCAAGACCTCACCCAGCTAAACTCCAATTTGTGAAAAGGAATTTAAGAATAGTTTAGGTCCAGGCGTGGTGGTAAACACCTTTAATCCCAGAAGGCAGAGGCTGACAGATCTCTGAGTTTGAGGTCAGCCTGGTCTACAGGTCTAGTTTCAGGGCAGCCAGCCTTAGGCAGTGAAGGAAACCATTGAAAACAGAAAACTGGAGAAGATGTAATTGAACAAGGGAACCCTATTCCAGCCCCAACAAGCAGCACAATTTGGCAGCTTCAGCAATGTAGTTCTGGCTTTAGAATCAAGGATAGAAGAAAGGGGTTATAGAGTCTCCTTCCATGACTAAGGAAAGCCTCTGAGGCTAGGCATCTTCCAGAAGTGGCCCTCATGGAGACCCGGAGAGGCCATTGTGAAGCTGTGAAGGTGAAGCCTGGATTGCCTTGGAGACCCCAAGATGTTAGAGATGCCAGAGTCCTGGGATACCTGCCAAGGAGAGCTGCTAACAGGGGGTGGAACCAGAACAAGAGAAAGATGTGCACTGCAGTCAACAAAGCCGAATGGAGCTGGAGATCTGAAGAGCGTTTTGACGTCATATATGGAGATGCAGAGGTTGGAGTTTGCCCAGCTGGATTTTGGTCTTGCTTTGGTCTAGTAGTTCCTTACTATGCTCCCTTTCCTCCATTTTGGAATGGTAATGTATATCCTGTGTCATTATGTGTTAGAAGAATGTGATCTGCTTTTTGATTTTGATTTTACAGGGAATTACAGTTAAGAGATCTCGTGAGCCTAAGAAGAGACTGAACTTTGGATCTTTAAACAGGGTTGAGGCTGTGATAGACTATGGGGATTTTCAAGGCTGGACTAAATGTATTTTGTACTATGTTACGGCTACAAGCCTATTGGGGCATGGGAGTGGAATGTGGTGATTTGAATAGGCATGGCCCCCGTAGACTCATGTGTTTGAATGTTTGACTCATAGGAAGTGGTACTATTAGGAGGTGTGGCCTTGGAGGAAGTGTGTCATTGTGGGGGTGTGGGCTTTGAGGTCTGTATTCAAACTACTCAGTATGGCTTACAGTTGCTTCTGCTGCCTGAAGATCAAGCCGTAGAAGTCTCAGTTCCTTCTCCAGCGCCATGTCTGGTTACACGCTGCCATGAAGAAAACGGACTAAACCTCCAAAAATGCAAGGCAGCCCCAGTTAAATGTTTTCCTTGTCAGGGCTGTCCTGGTCATGGTGTCTCTTCACAGCAATAGAAACCCTAACTAAGACATAGAGTTAACAGGATTTGGGAGAGAGGAGGTGGGGGCGGTAGCCCGAGAAGGACCTGGACGACAGCTGACACCGGCAGTATGTACCACGGTGGGCTGCACACAGTGAATCACAATCACGCCCGTCATTTCACCATCCTGGAGACGATGTAGCTGAGCACTCCATCTCTGAAGCCGTTCTTGTCAGCATGCCTCGACCCTCAGAGTGCCCTGTGTGGCCGGAGCCTAAGGAGAGGAGATGAGAAAATGGTTGATCTCTGTTACTGACAGGCTCTGGCTCCTTAGGACGAGCCTTGTCTTCACAGGCTTAGGTTTCTACTTGTGTCCAGGGTGTTCTATGTTTGAGTATCTTGTGGGGGCAGCTCACTCCCCGGACCCCCAATTCCTTCAGGCACGTTCTACTTTTTGACTTGCAATACAATGCTGTCTTTCACAAAGTTCACACTGAGAACAGGAAAACTGAGTTACCAAAAAAAAAAAAAAAAAAAAAAAAAAAGCTTGAAAAAGTCTCATGTTTTAAGTAAATTTACAGTTTTGTGTTTGGCTGCATTCATAGTTATTGTTCACAGGTTGGACACGCCTTCGAGGAGACAGCACATACCACGCGCCCTCTGCTGGAACACCTCTGACTCCTGGACCACACCCGCGGCTGCTTCCTTGGGGTGCAAGGAAGAAGGTCAAAGCCAGAGTGGCCTCAGGCCTGTGAGAGCAGGAACCGCCTCTAGCACAATCTTTCGTTGCTCCGAGCACACACTCCCATTTCATTCTTTTTTTTGTTTTGGTTCGCATTTTTATAAATTCTTTGAGAATTTCACAGGCTACACCCTGATCACACACAGAACCCCTCTCACGCCCAGCGCTCTTCCACCTCCTCCCCATCCACCCAGTGCGGAGCCTGCCTCTTCTTTCTTCCCCTTTCCTTTCCCCGTGGGAACCAGGGAACGCCGAGTGTGGTTGCTCCACCAGAGACAACCACTACCCACCTCCCAGCAGCCAGGGGCCAACAGCTGTCCAGCCAATGGCCAAACCCTCCTCCCGCCATTCAGGGACCCTGCCCAGTCAAAACCAGTGAAGGTCCCGTCACAACTGCCACCAGCTCGTGTGGGCAACAGCCCGGTCCTGTACAGAAAATCTTGTGCCTGTCCCCCGTGTCATCTGCCACCTTCAGAGCTCACAATCCACTTGCCCATCCCCGTGTGAAGATCCCTGAGCCCCGCGGAAGGAGGGATGGGCCAAACACAATTCACCCAGGGCAGAGCTCTCCACAGACTCTTACCCTCGGCAGTGGTGAGACTAGCCCAGTGTCCACCGCAAGAGAAACGCCTAACGAGGCTGAGAGACACACCTGTCTACGGTGTGTCTCAGCAACAAGTCTCTAGGAATTGCCTTGGCACCTTGTCTACACAGGAGAACAACAGCGCTGGACATTTCGTTCCTTTAAAAAATATTTTTATTAGTCTTTTGGGAATTTCATGCAGGGTATTTTGAAAATATTCTCCCTCCCTTCCCCAACTCTTCCCATAACCACTATCTCCACCTTCCATCCCTTTCCACACAGCTTCGAGATTTCTTTCTTCCCCCCTTTTGTTTTCTCCCGGTGGAGTTGAGTTTGTGCTGCCCCAGCTCGTCCTGGAAGAGAGGCCTGCCCTATGACCGTTTAATTCTTGACTCCAGAAGAGATCGGAGCCCTTTTAAGCTAGCACTGACTTATCTCAGAGTTTCTTACTCCTCCTTGCTACTAAAGGGGCAAAGAAAGACTGGGTTATGGCAATGAAAGAGAAGATCAGTGGATTGGGGAAGAATACCCAAAAGCTAGATCCATCTATGTGGGCACTGGGAGCATCGGGGAAGTCTTGGTCAATCTGTCACTCCCCAGGCTTTGTCTCCTTATCTGCGAGGTGGGTGTGGCAACTCTTCCACGTGTTCCTGGGGCTGGGTGTACAGAGGTAAGGAACACAGGATGTGACAGACAGGCCAGGTCACTACTTCACTACAAGGCCACCAGGGGGCACAAGAAGCTTCTGTGGATGTGGCAGAGATTCATTCCCTGGGCCTTGTTTTTTTTTTTTTTTAGAAGCTAGGTTGCTGTACACTCAATACATTCAAGGCCTCTCTTGTCTCTAGTCTCTTTAAGATGCTTCTAATATCTCCCTAGAGGTCCCTGGCCAGTCACAATTCCAAATGACTGTCCCTCTTCTATGTCACTTTCCGGTACCAGACCAGGAGATGATCCAACAGCTGCTTACAATGCAAAGGTAACAAAACTGAAGTCCACTGCCTAAGATCACCCTGGGAATCAGACTGGAGGTAACCAAAGACTTGGCACCTAGGCGGTTTTCTCAGGTTGCCTAGTCCCAGTTCCTGGGGCGTTTACAAACTGTGAAGTACAGCTGGACAGAGCTGAGGGACAGAGATGGCGGGAGACAGAGCAGAACCCTCTCTGGGAAGGACCCCCATGACCATGCTAGGAGAGGTGCATGGGTGAACACAATGGGGCATGAAGGACACGCACAGCCCGTACAGGAAAGTCCCCAAATGCAGGGATTCAGGCAGTTCATTGAGAGCCCTTGCCATTGCACAGGTCACTCACAAGAACCCCAGCTGTCACACTCTGGGTACCTGTGGGGGCTCTGAGTCTCTGCAGTAGCAGTGATGGAGGCAGATCTGACTTTCCCCCTCAGTCACTTCAAAACTAGAAGTCTTCTCCTAGTCTGTCATTTTTCGGACATGGATGGCTTTCCAGGTTGGGGATCAGGCCAGGTGAGGTAGATGTCAATCAGTCACACCTGCAGGAGCACTCGTTCACCTGGCCCCCATGAAAAGCAGGTCTGGGCTGAATGTGGGCTATGAAAGGGATGTGGGCGGCAAGAGCTGGAGCCGGTTCTGGTTCTGGGAGGTGCTACAATTGCCCCTGGTATACAGAGGAGGAAAGAGCGACACAATCAGCTGGTGATCAAGGCCGTGCACCACACAGCTGGAGACACAGATCAGGGACCATCATGGGCTTCACTGCTGGAGACTGGCCCTGTTTTCACCTATGCTGTGGTCGACGAGGCTCGTGCTAGTGGGACCTGCAGCCCCTGGTCTCTAGTCCCAGCTGCTCTGTCATTATTTGTGACTTTACAGGTTGCTTGTTCGTGCCTGCGTCCTCATTTGTGAAGTGGGAATATGGGACCTGTCTCCTTAAATAAACCGAATGCCTGGGATGGTGGCCATTCAGTAGGTTCAGATACTCCTGTTGAGCCTAGGTGATCAGGTGTCCTTGAGAAGGTGTCTTTAGGTGTCTAAACTGTCAAGCTGTGGGTTTTGGACAAGGCCATGGCCCCACCCCTGCTTCCCAGAGCTGGGAGGTGCAAAGCCTGTCTGGGCTCAGCTCCACAGTAGGCAAATGAGATGATGTCAAAGCCACGGCTGGCCCAGCCCTTGTGACCTCCCCCAGCCCTCCCCTGCCTCTGTCCCATGCTCAGATTCACAAACCCCAAACAACTGGGCCCAGAGGGAAGGAGAGTGGCAGGAGGAAAGGTAGATGGCTGGGCTCTTGGGCCCACTGACACATGTCACCTCCTGCCCTGCAGAACTGCTGGGCCCAGGGCCGGGAGCTGGACCTGTGGGGACCATTCCTTGATTTGGGCTTTATGCCTCAGTCTATGCCTCAGACAAGCAGCGTATCATCTGACCCTAAGCCTGCTTGACATCCGCTTAGGATTGTGGGCAGCCCTCTGGCGGGGAGCTGGTCAGCTATTAGGGCTGGTTAGCCACCATGACTGAGGAGAAGACCTTCCGAATCGGCTTCATTATTTTGGGCCTTTTCCTGCTGTCCCTCGGCACGTTCCTTATGAGCCACGATAGACCCCAGGTCTATGGTACCTTCTACGCTATGGGGAGCATCATGGTGATTGGGGGAGTCATCTGGAGCATGTGCCAATGCTATCCTAAGGTAGGGGACTGGGGCAAGGGATATGTGCCAATGCTATCTTAAGGTAGGGGACTGGGGCAGGGTCATGTGCCAATGCTATCCTAAGGCAGGGGACTGGGGCAGGGGGCACATGCCAATGCTATCCTAAGGCAGTTGGTTGGGGCGGGGGCAGGAGGACATGTGGCCCTCGTTGTCTCAGGGTACCAACCCCCTGACTCTGACTGCTATGGTCTTCTCATCATTCGGACTCCCCAAATTCTCTCTGTTCTGAAGGGGGGTATACTTTTGTTTATCCATCCATCTCTTTTTGCTGCTGATCAGAATGCCCCCACGTTTGGGTCTTGAGCTGGCCAGAACAGGGACACAATGGGATCTCTGCACTGTCTCTGTGTTAGATCAGAAGTTGGCCAGCGTTTACTCTCTCCCAAGCTTGAACCCACAGCTCACACCGACCCTATCCCAAGGGCTCTGTGTTTTCTGCAGGACTCTGAAGCACAGATCTCAGGCTGGAGCTTGCTTTCTAGTAGCATTGTGCCCTGGGTGTGGGTGTTCCATCCCGGGTGCCCTACCCAGGGTGCTCCCTTCTGTGCCCCCAGCTCCTTTCCGAGTCACGGTGTTTTCGTCTGTAAAATGGCTCCCCAGTCTGGGCTCTGCCTAGCCCTGTGGTAGCCCAGGGGTGATGTGTGGAAGATGGGCAGGGTATCTTTGCAGCTGGCGTGCTGTGTTTAGGCAAACAGCTGCTGCTGCTGTTGCTCTTTTTGATTCCCACACAGCTCTGAGGGGTCAACAGTCAGGTGTTGTAAACCTTCAATGCCCAGAGAGGTAGGGTGACTCTTCCAATGTCACACAGCTAGCTAGCTACAGACTCAGAGGTATGAGGAGAGCAACAGGAGTCTAGCCTGTGTTCTGTCTCTGAGTCCCCCATTTTGTTCTCTAAACCTCAGTTTCCTTAATTATACAACGTGGGTCAGGACACAGAGTGGGAGAGGGGGACAGATATCTGAGTGTTGACTCTAACAGCCCTATCCCCTCAGCTTCCTCTACCCCTCCCCACTTTGGTGGCAAGTACCCAGAAGGACTTCTAAGAATTGGGTCCAGGTCCCAGCCTCTCCCAGCTCTCCCCCTCCCCGCCCCCTCTGTGGCCAGCCCAGGTCTGTCACTGATATCTGGAGCTTGGGCAGTCCGAACTGGTTTAGGGCCATTTTACAAAGCAGTTTACAGTCAGCTCTCCTCTCTGTGCTCAATGTCCTGAGCAGAGGTCACTGGGAGAAGAGGGCCTTGAGGCCAGAGCCACCGCGTCACCACCCAGGGAAGGTGGGGATGTTTGGGAAGAAAACATCCTTCCTAGGGGAGGCTGGTGGGGGGGAATGGGCTCACATGCTCCTGTGTGGGGAGGTGGTATGGCTGGTGGAAACCCACACCTCCTAGTGTCCCTCAAACCCCAATTCAAGTCCCTGTGCCAAGTCTGTGACCTTGGCAGAACCTCCCCCCCACCCACACACACACTCTGTGCCTTGAATGGCCAAGTGGAAGGGAGCAAAGGGTGCTGCAGGGACGGGAGGGGTCCTGGGTGCCTGGGTGAAGTGGGTGCAGAGGCCTTGTTCTGGAGAGAATGTTGCCGGTACTGGGAGGGCTGCAGGGGAAGCAGGGAGGACAGGGCTGTGAGAGCTGTCACAAGCAGAACAGGAAGGAGAAGGGGCTCCCGCTCCTCATCATGGCTGTTCTGATAGGTTTTGCATACAAACCTGCTTAGATTTGGTGCTCACCTGAACCTCAGGTATGGGTCAAGAGGGAGAATTGAGCCAGGGCCAAGTTCTAGTGTGGGGCTACTGACGATGCTGAACCTGGAGGTTGAGATGGAATGGGGGGGAGGGGAGGGGGAGTGAGGATGAGGGGGTGGAGTGGCAGGGAAAGCGGAGCCTTGGCTCTGCTGGAGCTCGGGAATGTCTACCTAGCACCCCCTTCTTTCCAGCATCATGAAGCTTTGGCAGAGCCTCCCTCACTGTACCGGCGCTGTTTATGACTCTGGAGCAGCTCAGCAGGGGGCCATCAGATGTTACATGAAAGAAGTTCAGACTTGTGTGTGATGTGTGTGTCCAGATGTGTGTCCAGTGGCTTGCTCTTCGTTGGGCTAGGCTGTGATTTACTGAGAAGCCGTGTGTCCAGGTACCATACTGAGAGAGCCCTCTGTATTAGACACATAAGCATAGGATACAGTGGCTTTAAACCTCCGCTAAACATGCGGTTCCGAGGCATTGGGTTCATTCTCAACGTGGTCAGCCCATCTCCAGAACTCGTTCCAAACTGGGAGATGAAAGATTTACACCCACTATGCAACGGCTCCCCTTTACCACTCTCATTAGTCTTGGAGATCCACCAGCCTCCTTTTGACTTTCACAACTTGGTATACCATGGAAGTGGGGTCTTACAGTGTTTGCCTCTGCCCCAGACCAGTCTGGCGTATCTCACTCAACACCATGTCTTCAATGTTCATTTTTGATGTAACGTGTATCAGAACTTCCTCCTGAAGGCTGGCAGGCATGCTGTGTGTATGTTCCCTGTATTCTGCTGTCTACCACCCATCAGTGGACCCTGGGTCACCTCTTGGGTGTGGAACACAGTGCTTCTCTGCGCATGGAGGAGCAGGTGTCTCTTGGAGGCTTCTCTCGGTAACTAGAAGCGTTCAAAGAGACTTTGGAAGGAAGAATGGCTCCCAGGATCCACACACAGCAAGGGCCTGGTAGTGAGAAGGTGTCCTCCCGTTCTCCAGGGCCACAACGGCAGGGCTCTTTCCGCCTCACCTGACTCATTCCTTCACGGCCTTCCTTCCCAGATCCAATGGCCACCCCTAGAGCTAGGCTGCTTGATATCAGAAGTTCAGGGATGAGCTTTGTGGGCACGCCCGCAGCCTCTGTGTCCAGTAAAGCACAAGTCAGTGCCTGGTTTACCATCCACTCACCAGGTGCAGACCGAGCACGATCTGTGGATACTCCTGGGAAATGGTGAGCCTGGGCTCCAGGGCGGGACATCTCTCTCACTCACTGCTGCCCCCAGTGTCCAGGTGGTGTCTGCACAGGGCAGGTTCTCGGGAGATTGTCCAGTAAAGGGAGAACGTGGTTCAGACAGGAACCTAGATATCTGTCTACCCGCTGGGGTGGAGTCACGAACAGAAACTGGCTCATCAAACAGAGGCCCTACTGCATCCTTCTCTCCTACAATCTGCAGAGAAGCCTGCAGAGGATCCGGGCCCAGCGGTCAGAGCGTGTGGCGAAAGTCAGCTCTATCCCCGGTCAATTGCAGAGACCATTTCCTCTCTCCTTGCAGATCACCTTCGTGCCGGCAGACTCTGACTTTCTGTCCCCAAAGGCCCTGAACCTGATGGAGAACAGGCTTTTGGAGGTGAAGAGGTAAGCCCAGGGGGGAATGGGGACCTCAGTTCAGCCTCCTGTCAAAAGAGGGGAGGAGGGGAGCTAGGGAAGAGGTAAGGAGGGAGGGGATCAGGAGAGCTGGGTTGGATGCTGGTGTCTCTGTCGTGTCCTATCCAACTTCCTCTTTGCCTCCCATTTTCTGAGAACACACTCTTAGAAATCACAGGTAGTTTCAAACTCTCAGGTTGGTGTGCTAACATCATCATTCCTGTCTTATAGATGTGAACTCCGACGCTCAGAGAAACACAAATCTCAGATCTCTAGGGGAGTCAGTGCTAGGACAGGTCTGAATCTGGGCCTGAGTTGGCTGTGGTGTCAAGCCCTGCTTCTGGCTTGGGATGGAGCCAAGAACCCTTTGGCTTTGGCTAATCCCCTGAGCTGAGATTCCCAAGCTCTGAAGGCTGGGCTATGAGGGTCACAGCCCTCTGCTCTGCTTGGGGTAGTTTGTAATGCCGACATTTTCCATTCCTGAACAGAAGGGTGAAGTGCCCCAGGGAGAAGCACTGGACACACCCTGGTGGGCGGGGCCACCCCAAACACCGTCTCTGGGCGGAAAGTAGCTCAGGCCCCCTGGGGTTCCTTCCTTTGTCTCACCTCCCAGTCCTGTAACCTGGGACAAAGGCTTAGTCTCTGAAGCCCGCGGGCAGAGAACAGAGCTCTACGGCCCTGACCCACCAAGCTGGGTCTGTGTCACTCTGTGTAAAAGCCAATTTCAGTTGCTGTGCCTCAGTTTCCTCACAGGCAACCTCCTGGAGTTACAGGGAGTGCAGAGGCCATCAACTTCCCAGCCTGCAGGCAAGGAGCCCACAGGCAGCTGTTACTCTGCTGGGTGGCAGAGCGGGTGATTGGTGCGTTGGGGTGTGCTCAGCAAGCGGAGCCTTGTGCAGGTTCCTCGCCATCTTAACATTACAGACTCTGGATACCTTTTGAGACATTGTGATATTGACTTGGGATCAGGCCTCAGCCTCTCTGTCTGTGGCCTGGGTACAGTGACATCCTGAAATTTTTCTTTTGAAATCAGTGGGGCCATGCTCCCATAGCAGACAGGGCGCCATGGTGAGGGAACTCACGTCTACCCACCCGACTTCTCTTCCTCTATCTGTTGGACCCAGCCCCCAACCCCCCTATGTCAGGCTGTGGGAAGAGGCCGCCTATGACCAGAGCCTTCCAGACTTCACACATATCCAGATGAAGGTCCTGGGCTACAGTGAGGATCCCAGGCCCCTGCTGGCCCCTGAGCTGAAGACGGGAGTCAGCAACGGTGGGGAAGGCGAGCCTCATACTGCTCAGGCCTGGATGGAGGCAGCAGTGGTCGTCCACAGGGGCTTGGATGAGAATGAGGGAGAAAGATCTCGTGCCCAGAGCAGGTGAGAAGGCGGCATGGGAGTGGGAATGCTGCCCAGTTCTAGGGCGGGGGGGGGGGGCGCTGTGTGCCAAGAGGGTGGCAGGGACATTTGGGAGTCAGGAGCAGGCAGTGAGGGCGAGAGTGGCCCAGGTAAATGAGGTTGGCCTGGGGCTCCAATGGACCTGGGTGCTGATCTTAACTCCCTGGCTATATAATCGTGTTGGTTTTGGACTCTCCTGAGCAGTTTCTCTCAGGGGAACAGTCATTTCCGTGACACAGGGACAATGTTTAAGTGCCCAGCACACAGTTCTTTCTTTTCCAAAGGCTTGTTATGAGCAGCAGGAGGCCAGGAGCCAGAGGGCTTGGGTTTAAATCCTGGCTGGGCCATTGACCTGCTCAGCATCTCAGGCAAGGTTTAGTCCCCAGCACAGCTTAGTTCCTTATTTTCGAGTCAGGTCTCTGATTGTTCCACTCATCCACAAGCTCCATCATTACTGGACACCAACTCTCTCTATGGCCTTGACTGGCCTCCAGGCTCCCGAGTTCCCAGACGGCTGCTGTTGGGGGAGGCGGGGCAGAAAAGGACATAGAGGTACCTACAGTGTGACGTGGACTGTGAGGGGACAGAGAAAGGTCCCGAATGCCTGCAGTAGTGGATGAGCCACTTGGGTGGTAGTTTTGTGTGTGTGTGCGTGCGTGTGAGAGAGAAAGAGAGAGGGGGGGTTTCTTTTCTTTTCTTTTTAAATAACAGCCCTGTTGCTTGGGTACCTACTCTGTGCCGAGCATTGTATGGAGAGCTGTGAACATTTTCCCTGCACTGCATGGAAGGGAATTCACATTGCCCTGATTTCCAAGGGGGAAAACAAGGAGGCCCAGCGATATATGAACTTACTGCCGCTAGTGGCTGAGGTCTGGACACACACAGTGTGACTCAGGGCCTTCCCTTCTTCATGCATTCTCTTTGCCTCTGCAGCCCTCCAACGTGTTCCCAAGGCTCTGCACCCTTGGCCTCGTTCCAAGATGACCTGGACATGGGTTCCAGCGAAGGCAGCAGTCCTCACCCATCCCCATCCAACAGAGATGAGCCACGCTCACAAGTGTTCTGGGCCAGCAGGGGTCCATTGGATCACTTCAGTGACTTTGCACTCATTGATGACACCCCTACATCAGAGGACATGGTCCTGGAGGGGCAGGTGCGGGAGGCAGCTCTGCCCAGCAAGCAGCGGCAGTCCCTGAGGATGAAGGAGAAGGAGAGTATCCATGCAAGTGCAGGGGAACCTGAGCAGGAGGAGGAAGACCTCTACTATGGGTTACCAGACAGCCCTGGGGATCCCCTCCCCGACAAAGAGCTGGACTTCGAGCCCGATGCCCAGGGCTGAGATGAACGGCTTTCTGGGTCTAGCTTGGCGGCATGGCTCTCTTTATGTGACCCCACCCAGCCTCAGTTTTCCACCTCCCAAATGGGATTGTATGGAGGGTCAAGTGAGGCGATGAACTGAAGAATCTTGGGAACTGAAAAGAACACACATGGGGGCTACAATCGCCCTCCCCCCCCACACACAGTGAGCAGATGCTTCCAGGTGTAGCTTGTGCTGACCTGAGGTCCTGTGTTACAGCCAGACCCTCGGAAACCCTTTCCATCTCCTAATACTGGCCTTTGGTTGGGCCCTTCTGTGGTGCTACCCAGGGCCCCTGCTCCTTCACGGAGGCCAAGCAGGGCCCCACGTCTACTGAGGTTCGGTCCTTTGATGTGATGGGTGGTTTGACTCATCCCACTCGGAGCTGATGAGGTCTCCTGGCTCAGTTTCCTTAGCAGATCCCCCGCTCTGGGTCCTGTGACGCTCTGTGACTGACCTCTGCTGACCTAGCCTGACCTCTAGACATAACCTGGTCCCGCCTGTTCCTGCAGCTGCCTCTGTCACATGCCCAGGCCCATGCCCATGCCCATGCCCATGCTGTCTTCTTCCATTTCCAGTGCTGGGGAAATTCACTCATTCCTATCTCCTGGCCTAAGTGATCTTCTGCCAGCTTTCCTGACGTTCCAACTCCAAGATGAGAATGTTCTCTCTGGGGTCTGGGCATCAGTTTCTGTGGCCTGTTGCTTGCCACGGCCCTGGGACAACTTCTTGGCCGCATTTACCATAGTTCCCAGGGGATGCTGAGCGTGTGCAGATCTCAGCAGATCTGAGAACCTTTGAAGATAACGTCACCCTCCCCAGTTTTGAGAAGTATGGCTTCTTAGTCTCTGGCCGTCACTTTTCTAAAGGGCTTCTGTACAGTCACAAAAACCAGGCACAAAGTTGCCTGAAGAATCCAGCAACAGCTTGCAGAACACACATGCACTGATTTACAGGGGGCAAAATCCAGCTGCTGGATTACTTCCACTTGATGCCTTTGGCATTTCCTGAGCATCTGTCATATGCCAGGCACTCATCTCGGAAAGAGTCATTGGTCCCAAAGGGTTCACAATCTTGTGAGCTTGCTGTCTTGTAAGTCTGGGACAGAGCATAAAGCAGAAGCTGGGGTAGAAGCGGAGTCACCCCAGCAGATCTGGCAAAGCCCTTTGCTCTTAGCCCAGGACAGAGGAAATGACAGGGAGGTGGGCACTGCTACTTCCTCCAGCCAGCTCCACATACTTAGAGCTGTCGTGAGGCATCTAGGAGCTGGGCGTTGGGTGAAGGTCGGGGGTCCCAGACAAGGGAAAGAGATACTGCTCGTGCTGAGTGAGGACACACTGCGCCCCTCCTGCCTTCGGGGCATTACTACCTCTTCAGTGAAAATGCCTCCTCCAGGCACCTCCTCTCTGTTGATGCGTCACAGACAAGGTGTCCCGGCTCATGTCCCAGCCATGGGTGAGGTGGAATAGAACAGGCTGCTGTGTACTGCTGGCCCAGGCAGGAATGTCTGTGACCCACATTAGACAGAGCCCAGCCAGCACCAAGAGCTGAAATAAAAACGTTTTCAACATTAAAAGGTCACCTTTATTTGCCTGCAAATTCTTTTCTGTGAAACTGCCCATTCCCTCCGGGCAGAATAAAATGAGGTTTCATGCCTGGCTGGCACCGAGGGGCCTCTCTGAGAAGGGAGCAGGACACAGCAGCGTGGCCATGTGAGACAGCTGAGTCTCTACCTGCCAGCCATGGGACAATGGAAAGTTGGCTCTGTCCTTCCTACAGATGGGGGATCTGCAGGGAGCTCCCCCGCCTGTGTTGTACACCACAGGTGTGCAGTGAGAAGTTTCTGGGCTGCCTGGGATGAGCCCACTTACACGAACATTTCTGCTGAGTACAGTCGTTCACTCAAAGCCAGCTCACGGCATGGATGGGGAGCGACCTGTGGCACCAATCTTGGCAAGAAAGGATACGGGAGGGGATTGGGGCTTCTGTCAGGTGGCAGTCAGGGGGCAAGTTTTGCTCCAGGTCAGGCAGTATCAAGAACAGGCTGATTCCTATGATCCTGTGACCTGCTGCCCTGGAAGGGGAAGAGCCTGGACAAAGTCACACTGTGATAAGAAAGTGGCAGTGGCCCTCCAGAGGTGGTTGGAGGGGATGGAGGAGCATGGAGTGTCTGCTCATCTTGTGGCTTGGTCACCATTCACCAAGCAGTTGTTGGGTTAATTCCACTTGTTGCTTTTGGTGTTTCCTGAGCATCTGCTGCCAGGCTGCTTTTGCTAACACCTGTCTCAGCCCTCTATTCTCCATGTCAGTCTCTGGACTGGTAGGTGGGGTGACTGGTAGGTGGGGGTGACTGGTAGGTGGGGTGACTGGGAGGTGGGGGTGACTGGTAGGTGGGGTGACTGGTAGGTGGGGTGACTGGGAGGTGGGGTGACTGGGAGGTGGGGGTGACTGGGAGGTGTGGGTGACTGGGAGGTGGGGGTGACTGGGAGGTGGGGTGACTGGGAGGTGGGGGTGACTGGGAGGTAGGGTGACTGGTAGGTGGGGGTGACTGGGAGGTGTGGGTGACTGGTAGGTGGGGGTGACTGGTAGGTAGCGGTGACAGTAGGCATGGGTGGAGGGAGGGCACTGCTAAGTCTGATCATGAGGAAGGACATGAACTTGGGCAGAAGGGGTAGTGGCCCACTTCCTCCACTCTGGCCTTCCCTAGCTCTCTGACTCTTCCTGCAGCTGCTGCATTGGACCTACCCTTTTGTTGCTTACTGACTCAATGTTGGGTGATATTGGTACCTCTGAATGTCCCCCTAGATGGCTGATGGGATCGGGGGGGATCAAGGTATTCACGGTGGCCTAGAGTAGCCAGAAGGTGGTAGAGGAGCCCGGTGGACGTCATAGCCCGGATTTCAGCCTCCAGCCCCAGGTACTGCTTTGCGTGCCAGGGCAGAAAATCCTGGCAATGTTTTCCCCGTCTGACTCTGGGGGTTTCCACTCTAGGGAGAAAGTCTCTGTAGAGGCGTGGCAAAGGCAGGCAGTTGTTCTGGGGGTCTTAAGCGCTGGCCTGCTAATGGTTTGTTGTAACCTGGGCACCATGCCGTCCTTCCTGTGCATCTGTCCCTCCTCTCCACGTGAAAGTCAAAGGAGACAAGATTACACCCCCCATTCCCCCTCAGAAAAGCCTGGTAGGGGGCAATCTGTTGACCACACGTGGTAAATGTCCTCAATCTCAGACTCTGAGCTACAGATGTGGGGTCACATTCATCCTCTACCAGGTCCTCACTATACAGACTTGTCTGCTCCAATCCTCTGAGTCTACATTCCTGTAGTGAAGATAATCCCGATGGCTGGAGTCATAGGTAAGATGGACAGATGGGTACAGTGTCCCCTGGCACGTCACAGGTATTCAAATAGTGCCAGGCTTCCTTCCCTCTCTGCACCTGTTTCCTGGTTAGTGAAGTAGGGATCAGCTGTGTCTCATTCTTCAACAAGGCTACCAAATGATGCACGCAGCAGGGAGAGTGTGCAGAAGCTCCTATGGGGGTGAAGCTTCCATCTGTGCGCCAGAGGTGCTCCAGCAGCCAGTGTCATGGAGCTAAGCATGGCATCTCCTGAGCGAGAGGGGTTGCTAGGGTCAGTAAGAGAGGGAAGGAGGGCAGGAGTGCTGGGCCTCACAGGTAACATGGTGCAAGGCCGCCCAGCTCTACAGCGCCGCTCAGAGGCCATGTGTGTACATCCCACGAAGCGCTAAGATGTTAGTGTTGCAGGGCCCACACTGGGACCCCCGTGCAGGTCCTCTTGTCAGCACAGTTGTAGGACTTGATAATACACCTGTCCTGCTCAGCCACCTGCTTTCATCTCACTTCCATAGCCTGCAAGGCTGCGCTGTCCCCATGCGACAGGAAACCGAGGCTCAGGGAGGCTGACTCTCTTGTCTGTTTTTTTTTTTTATTCCAGAGTGGAGGCGAGGAAAGCTAGTCTTGAGATCTCAATTCCTGGGTGGAAGCGTCTGTCACCCTAGGCTATTCAGGCCCTAGTACACACAGAAGACAGACAGACCAGCCAGCGAGGCCGCATGGAGCACCCACCTGCTCCTACTTACTGCTGTGATGAGGGAGACTCACTCTTGCTTTCACGCCTCCCATGACCACCCCCATTGTATTCCGCTGAAGGTCGGAGTCCTCAGCCTGGCTTCACAGCCCTTCATCATTTGGCCTCTACTGCCCTGTGCAGTTGAATCATCCGCCATATCATGCCTGTCCAGTACTACAGACCTACCTTCGTGCTGTCCTGGACTCGGGTATGCCTGCTCCTGGATGCCCATCTCTTCCAGCCCTCAATGCTTGGCTCAGATTCTCTATCTGCTCCCTGGACTGTGAACCAGCCTGCCCCCAGCCAGGTCAGAACCCAGCCCCTTTGCATGCTGTCCTTGAGACCCTTCTTGGCCTGCGAGGCTCTGTTTTTGCGCTTCCCTAGGATAGCTGGGTGATTGCCCATTGCTGCTCCTGAAATGGGAAGTCTTCAGTGGCCTTTTCCTCTCACTCTTCCACCTTGCTCAGAAAAGCCAGAACAGCAGTTATGTGGGATGGAGCGGAACTGGAGGGAGCCAGGTGCCCACTCTGCAGATTACTAACACAGGTCCAGTGACTCCTGCTTGGGACAGAGAGCCAGCTTTAGAGTATCATTCCTGAACGTGAGGCTGGGCTTCCATCTGGCCTGTGACTCTGGCTGAGACGTTTCATCCTTCCGGGCTTCATCATGCTCACCTAAAAAGTAGAGGCAGTAACACAGACAACAGAGGTGCTCTGTAATGATGCAGTGAGCTGCTGTGTACAGAGTGGGTGGTGGCGTGGACACAGTGGCAGAGAGTTCTCTGTAAGCCCGTGCTCGCTGTTACTCTCGTCGTCTGCAGAAATGAGCAGACTGTGTACAGAACCTGCACACTAGGAGCCAATGTAGGCCCAGGGCTGCCACTCAAACTCTGTCACCAGCATTCCCAGACTCAGGGGATGAACCTGGTGAGTTCGAACCCCACCCTCACTCTTCATTTGGAATGAGCAAGCTAGAGATGCTGGAGGAATGGATGCTTCATGTTTTGTTTTCAACTGGATTATCAAGGAACTTCAAACTGGGACCTAGACAGGAAAAAAGAGACAGGGGATCTCAGACAGAGGGCAGGACAGAGGCTAGCTCTGGGAATGGAAGGAGGGACGTCCCCCAAACTGGAGGAAACTGGAACTGGAGGAAACTGGAACTGGAGGAAACTGGTATGCCTGGAATGATGGAAGTCAAGGTCGGAGAGGCAGGCTACAACAGTCTTGGGCTCCTTGAATTCCTGCATGGAGCCCGATTTGGTCTTAACAGCCTTGATGATACTCATAAGCAGAGGAAAGAAATGCTGAGGGCCCATATTGTTAACAGGCATTAAAAAAAAGGGGGGGAGCCGGGTGGTGGTGGCGCACGCCTTTAATCCCAGCACTCGGGAGGCAGAGGCAGGCGGATCTCTGTGAGTTCGAGTCCAGCCTGGTCTACAAGAGCTAGTTCCAGGACAGGCTCCAAAGCCACAGAGAAACCCTGTCTCGAAAAACCAAAAAAAAAAAAAAAAGGGGGGGGGGACCCGAGACACGCTGGTGGCCTGAGGATGCCACTGGCTGCCCACGAAGATCCATTGTCCTGGTGACCCTCACTGGATGGCAGGTCAGGCCTGACGGCCATGGATGATCATTGCTTACCACAGGCCCAGCCAACCCACACAACCAAGCCCAGTGCTTCTTTCCCAAGACACCAGAGCCCTGGTAAAGCCAGAGTACAACTCAGGGATGACCCAGAGTCAACTCTGAGTCCCAGGGAGACTCTAAGGTAGATGACAGCTCCACTGCCCTGTAGAAGGTGGAGGTTCTTAAGCGGTCAGTGCATCGTCTGCACTTAGACCTGGAAAGAGCAGAGCAAGTGAGGTCAGAGGTTAAATGGCAATGGCACACTTTAGACATTTGCCCACAGCCTAGCAGGTGGGAATGGACAGACTCTACTCATTCATTCATTCATTCATTCACTCACTCATTCAACTATAAAGACCTCTAAACCTCTGCGAGGTGCCTCCTCTGCGCCAAGTTCTGAGGACAGATATGTGACTGGCCCTTCCCTGTCAGGGGATCTGACTTTTCTGGGACAACTGCAGAATGAGCTTATGGCTCTCTGAGAGCTGAGGGACAAGCCTCGGGAGGCACAGAGGATAGAACTTGCCTGAGAGTGAGCAAGAGGATGATTAAAGGGAGTGAGCAAGGTCTGTGCCAGTAATCCATCAGTAGAAAGGAGCTAAAATCTCCTAGGGAAAGAACAGAAAGATCAGCAGCTCCAGGAACATGATAGCAATGCAGCTGAAAACAACCAGACATAATGCCGCCCCTGTACCTGTAACAGTTTGGAAAGACAGCAGTGAGACAGAAAGTGGCACTGGAGATGATAAAAGATAATTTATGATAAAAGAGAAATTACATATAAAACTTTAGACTCGCAATGACAGGATAAATGGTAAAGTATTCTCTTTCATTTGTCAAATACCAATAGACTAAATATTGCAACTGTAATTCTTGCTTAATAACTATCTGTTATATGTAACTTTACCATATTAAAATTAAAACTTTCCTTCTTATTTAGACAGAAAAGGGGAGATGATATGGGATGTCCTTCTGTATGCTGTGAATATGCATTTCTTTTATTGGTTGATGAATAGAGCTGTTTCAGTCAATGGTCAGGAAAAACACAGCTAGGTGGGAAATCCAAACAAAAATGCAGAGAGAAGGAAGGCAGAGTCAGGGAGATACCACATAGCTGCTGAAGGAATAACACGCCAGAACATTGCTGGTAAGCCACAGACATCTGGGAACACACGGTTTAGTAGAAATGGGTTAATTTAACTGTGAGAGCTAGTCAGTAATATGCCTAAGCCATTGGCCAAACAATTACAATTAATATTAAGCCTCTGAATGGTTATCTTATAAGTGGTTATGGGGACTGGTGGGCAGAGAGAAACAGGTCCAGCGGGACTGGGAGAGATGGAGAAAGTCTCGATTCACATTAATCTGTGTGCTTCCCTGAGGCTCCTTTATGAACTTCCCATGTTGCTTTTTCTGCATCTGGCTCATGACTCCTCTGACTCTGTTCTCCTTCTTCCCAGCATTCTCTCTGCCCCCAGAATCCTGCCTAGCTTTTGGCCAACCAGTTTTTTATTAATGATGAAAGCAGCATATCTTTGCAGTGTATATAGTAGGAATATCCCACAGCAAGTCCACAAGATCAGATTCTAATAAATGAGCCCTGAAGACCAACCAGCTGGGGTTGTAGCTGAAAAACACTTTGGTTTCCCAAGAGAAATGTAGAAGTGACTGTCTTTGCCTGTCTCAAACACGGATGTCATGGGTGGGGTTGTGGCAGGCATATTGCGACCGTGAGGAAAATTCTGTTGAGCCTGTGGACCAATTAGCAGCCTTAAACACTCCACCTAAGTGCGCAAAGTCCACGTCTTTAAGCTACTTTACTTGCACCCAAACTCACTCCCAATGGGTGCAGAGTATGAGCCCGTAAACATCTGTGTGTGTAGAAACAAATAGAAATGATTTATGGGGTTCCTTTTAAGTGGGATTTTCCTTCCCATTTTTATGTAATGAAGTTTTTTTATTAACGAGAAATTTTGTAAATCATGAGAAAAAGGTTTATATTTAGAAAATAATACTGATTCTTTTTTAAAAAACTAAACAAAACAGGAAGGACCTCATATCCAGCCACCTGTTGGCACCATAAAGAAGTTCAAGGGCCCAGTGGGTGGGCCAGTGGTACGAAGGGTAAAAGTGCCCTCCCAGCAGTGGGTGATCCCAACCCCGGGAGGTCAGCAGCAGACATGAGGGTTCCAGGGAGACAGGGCTGCCCCGAGGCTCTGAAGTGATCACCCAACCCTTCAAGGACACATTGTCTTTACCCGAGACCAGGCCCCTGGTATCTCTGCAGCCCTGCGTTCCAGGTGCTGTGGGGCCTGCAAGGTGGGGCTGGCAGGTGGCATTGGCAATGTGTTCACTGTAAACGCAGGCATGCAGCAAGCTGCCCTGTCCGTTCTTCTCATAACAAACCCAGTTTGTCCTGTGGAAGTGACCCTGGGGAGGAGCATAGGAAAGTGGAGGGGACACCAGGGAGATGCCAACCACTCTCCTTGGTGAACATACTAGGGGCAGCCATGGTTGAGCTATAGGCATTGCTCTGTATGGCTGCTGCCCTGGGTATCAGTCTGCATTATGGGCTAACTACCCAGGATAGCTGTCCTGGAGAAGCTGAGCTATGGACAGACACAGACCAGGGTTACTGTGGGATGTGTGGGACACAGCCCCATAGGGACAGATGACAGCAGCATTCTGGAGCTGAATCTGGTAGTGACGACACATTACCCACCCACCCTGTGACTTGTCACTTAGAGTGGGGTGCAGACCAGCCTAGACAGCTGGGAACCCAGTGGGCATCCTTCCTCCTTGCTCCATCTTCCTCCTCGCTTCACCTTCCTCCTCGCTTCTGCCTCTCGAACTCTGGATCAAGGCCTGTGCCTGAGCCCTTGCTTCTTGCCCACACCTACACCAGGGCCTTCCTCCTTCCCAAGAGCTCCCCCCATCCTCCAGCCCGAGTGGAGTGGCTCCCAGAAAAGTCCTCCTCAGCCTCAGTTTCTCTTTTCCTACAGTGGAGGGCAGGCTGGCTGATGGTTGGGTGGTTTCAGCTGGCTGACTTCCCTGCATCATTAGCACCCAGGCCTGCAGGCTGAAAGTCTTTCCGTTCACAGCTGTTCTCCCCTCCCTGCCACTTGCCCCAGGTCCTGGATGCTGGGGATTCCTTCCCGTGACCCTAGACTTGATGCCAACCATGTTCAAGCCCTCGGGGTCCTTCAGATCAAAATCCTCAGTTTGAGGACAGGGCTGAGTGTTCACGCTGCCATCTGCACACCGTTCTTCCATGCTAGACAGATGGATGTGAAGTCCAGTCAGTGTGGTGAGCCCTGAAGCATTCCCCAGCTGCTCTCTCATTGCTCCCCTCCCCTTGGTGAGGTTGAAGTCAAAGCCACCATTTTTATTAATGAGGGAACAGGAGGGGAGTGGGTACTGTGTGCCATGGAAACACTCTCCAGTCAATAGCAGAGCTGGGATAGCTATTTGGGATTGAAACCTGGCTCTGCCTCACCTACAGCTAAGTCCTGTCTGTTCTTCCCCTGCAAGGTCCCTTTCCCACACTTCCCCTCCCACTATGGCTACTGTCACAATCCCCCAAGGCCTGTGTGTCTGCTGGCCTCTGCTTCCACACTAGATCCACCACACCCAGCAGAAATCTACTCCTGAATTATGACCGGGCTCTGAATCCACTTTGTCCAGACCCACATGGAGCAGGAAGAAGAGGCCAGGGAGAGATGGGCACACAGCAATGTTGACAGCCTTGGCAGAGAGGAATCAGGGAGGCAAGGGAAGACCAAGGAGTGCAGCCTGGTGGGGGCTGCCTTACAGAGGGTCAGGAAGGATATGTGTAAAGTCATGGGTGGGAAGAACACTGGGGATGGGCATAGAGGAGGAGGGGACAGGATTGTAGACATTTGGGGCATTTGCAGGTCTCTGCACAGTCTAACGAAGCTGACCTTCTCACAGGCTGCCACACAGCCAGTGCCCTGCTCTGGGCATCCTAGACCAGGGGCAGAAGCCTAAGGAGTTCTGGTCAGAGCATGTGGCCAGGCCGGAGTGGGGTGAGCCGTAGGAGGAGCTGAGGGGCTATAGGGTGGCTCGCCCACCCCTTCCGGACACACGGGTATCCATCCCGTCTCTCCCGGGAGCTCTGATCACCACCTCAGGATGAGTACCAGACTCGCTATTATCTTGTTTACAGCTGCGACCCAGTGTCTGTGATACTTGAGGTGACAGAGGAAAGTTTTGTTCCTTTGTCTTAATTCTAATTTTAGGAGATGAGAGAAATGTGGGCATGCTTGGAGAAGGACGGGAAAAGGGGCGAGCAGGTCTCAGTTACATCTTCTCCAAATGCCTGCAAGGGGTTTCAGGACAGGGAGGGGTGGAGTTTGTCCCAGGGTTGTGGGGAGCCTGAAGAAGATCCTGCATGTGCAAACATGTGTATGTGTGTGCATGCATGTGTAAAAGCATTACTCTCAGCATAGGACTGTGGTCAATACCCTCTTCTGTTCCCAACCTTCCAGATGCTCTGTACTCTCAGGAAAGACAGTGTCTTGTCTTGGCCTCGAGAGACAATAAAGGCAGGCTTCCACCCTAACCACTCCAGCTGAGCCACGCACTGCACCCAGCAGGTGGCAGCCATGACAACTGGATCATAGATCCTGCTTGCATCTGTAGCGCTGAGGTCACTACCAAGGAGTCTGGAGACAGAGCTGGGTCTAGCTCTTCTCTCTAGAACAGGTGTTTGTGGCATTGGCTCTACCTTACCTGTCTGCAGGCTGAGATTTCTCACATGTAGTAGTGGGTGCCCTCTGCTGGTCTATTGCAGTCACTGTTCCTGGGCTTCTGGAGCCTCCTGTCTCAGAGCAAGCTTGGCCTTTCTTTTCCTCCCTTCCTCACTGCCCCATTGAGCCCTAACCATCCTGATTGATGACCAGCAACCCCTTTTCCTCAACAGCCTCTCCCCTTACACCCCTTTCTCCTTGTTCTGGAATGCCTTGTCTCCCAGACAGCCCGTTTCGTAGTCTTCGCTTTCCCCAGCCTTTCCCAGAGAACTAAGCTGCTAACCACCCCCGTGCTACCCCTGCTGCGCGAAGGACTCGTTCCAACTGGCTCATTGCCATCTCTGTTTCTGAGGCATTGCCTCCACCCACCTAGCCTCCCATTCTATCCATTGTGCTCTCGGCCTTGTCCTGTGGTCCCCATGTCTCTTCCAGCATTTCACTTCTAAAGCCCTCACCCCTGCTCCAGTCTGACCACACACCCCTCTTCTCAGCAGCTCCCCTAGCCAGTGTTCTCACAGACATCCTCTTGACTCACTGCCTCTCACCTCCTTCCACACCTTACTTTCACTCAGTTAATCATGGCAGGCGCTCTTGGAGCCTCCTCTGCCCACACCCTCAGCTCCCTGACCTGGGTCGCGTGCTCATCCTCTTGTCTTGGTCTCTGAAGTGTTTAGATTGTAGGTGTATGGTACCAGGCACTGCCATTTATTCTAATTTTAAAAAGGTGCAGCTGGTTGGGTGGTGGTGGCACGTGTCTTTAATCCCAGCACTCGGGAGGCAGAGGCAGGCGGATCTTTGTGAGTTCGAGGCCAGCCTGAAAAAAACAAAAAACAAAAACCAACGTTTCTTGGTCTCATACACCTCTACTTTCTGTCTATTTAGGGTGCCTTTTAAATTATTTTTTAAATTTAGTTGTCACAGAACAGTGTGTGTGTGTGTGTGTGTGTGTGTGTGTGTGTGTGTGTGTGTGAAGGACAGTGTGATGTTTAGGTGCCGTGTAGCCCAAGCACTCTCCCCTTCCACAGCTGTCCCCCCCAACTCACTTTTGCTTGCTTATTCTTCCTCCCCACCCCCACGTAGAAATTTGTTTGGGGAGCCCAGAGACAAATGCAGTTCATGGTCCCAGGACCATATGATAGCAGAGTAGACCAGAAGATGTCACCCAGCATCCAGACTCTGCACCACTCGCTCCTCCCCGGTCACCACTATTGCATGGGTTCCTGGCTCCGGACAGCTCTCTGTTTCCACCCTGGCCCACTACATCTGTCTTCTAAGCGGCACCAACGCTTTGAAAATGGGTCGGATAAATGACTCTCCACTCACAGCTGCCTTCACGCCTCTCCCTGAGACCCCAGAGGGTGCAGAAACTCTTAGCACACTGCACCCACACTGGCCTCCTGTGCACACGCACCCTTGGCTTGGGCCCACCTGCTCATCGGGAGCACAGCTCACGGGGAGCACAGCTCACCATGCTGTGCCTGGGGCCCAATCCTTCCACCTGCTTCCTCCAGGTGTTTTCCTCAGTGCCCTTTCAGGTCCTTACACTCCCCTCAACACTCCAGCCTCAACATCATTTTGACCCTAAGCACCTGACTTCCTTTCAGGTTTTGTCCACTCTCCTGTAGTGGGGGCTGCACATGCACGCACGTGCGTGCACATGTGTGTGTGTGTGTGTGTGTGTGTGTGTGTGTAGCACAGGTGTTGATTGGAAGTCCTTGCTCCTTTCTCTGAGCCAGCACCCGGAATAGCGTTCAGATGCAACATGTGCTTGGCAGTTAAGTCAGAGGTCAAAGGGGCAAGCCGTGCAGCAGAGACAGGGCTCCTGCTCACACTAAATTCAGTTTCTGGGGAGGACAGACATCCTACCTGACTGATTTGCAGGCAACTATTTTTATTTGTCCTATCTGATGCAGCCCTTGCTGAATCTGGAAGGGATTCCCTGGGGTAGAAAACTGCAGCTCCTCTCACCCACCTCCTTCGCAATCCCCACCTGCTCCGCAATCCCCACCTGCTCCGCAATCCCCACCAGCTGGAGAAAGGGCCTTGACCTCTGACAGTTGCCCACGCTAGATTCAGCCTTTGCCCTCTTGGCTGTGCTCTCTCTGGACCTTAGGCAGCAGCTGAAGAGCGCTCAAGTTCTCATGATGGCCTGGTGGCCTTCAGTTTCTTCATCTATTAAGGAAAGGAAATAGTCTCCGCCCAGCGTGCTTCATGGGGCCTGGAAGGATGATGCAGGGAGAAAGGAACCGCTCTGGACAAAGGCGAGGCACGATGTGTCGCTACTGCAAATGTGACAGACCTATAGGACACAGGCAGCAAGACCCCTAACCCAGCTTGGGGTCTGTACCTTGGACTTTGTCTTACACATGCAGAGGCAAATGTCGTACATGCTTATGTGCTATGGTTGGTTTATCCCTTGATCATCTGAGTGTCACCCAGGGTCCATTGTGATTGAGGGCTTGGTTCCTAGGGTGCTTTTGGGAGGGATGGAACTCTGGATGGTGAGTTCTTGTGGGAAATCCTTAGGTCATTGGGAGATCACTCTGGAAGGTCACATTGGAGGAGGTGATGGGGTTCGAACCTGTCACCTCTCTTTGCTTTCCTTGGAGACATGAGCCTTTTCGTCCATCACACACCTCTTGTCATCGCCGTGGGCACCTTCACGTGTGATGGAGGACTCTCATTGGTTAATAAAGAAACTGCCTTGGCTTTTTGATAGGGCAGGATTTAGATAGGTGGAGTAGACAGAACAGAATGCTGGGAAGAAGGGAAGTTATTCAGTCACCATGCCTCTCCTCTCTGGGACAGACGCCATGGAGCCAGCCGCCAGGTCAGACATGCTGAATCTTTCCCGGTAAGATACCACCTTGTGGTGCTACACATATTACTAAATATGGGTTAAAGCAAGAGGTGAGAATTAGCTAATAAGAGGCTGACACTAATGGGCCAGGCAGTGTTTAAATGAATACAGTTTGTGTGTTGTTATTTCCAGGGCTAACCTAGCTATGCAGAAGCCGGGCAGGATGAAAAGCAGGCCTGCCGGCTGCTCCTTCTACACACGTGTGCCACCGCGAGTGTCCTGCCCTAACAGTCCTTAAATGAGTAGATGCTTAGGAGCTGCCTTTAGCTGCTGAATTTCTTAGGAGCTAGTACTCCGCCTTGCCCCTCCTAGGCTATGGATGGTGGGTACACCCCCAGATATGGGATGATCTGTAATGGGAATCAGTGGAATAGAGATGCTGTATGGGATCCTAGAAATGTCCATAAGTGAATGGAACCAGTTGAGATTCCAGAGGTGGGGGGAGAGGAGGGAGGAAGGGAGGGAGAAAGGAGAGGGAAAGGGAGAGATGAAACGCATGGGCAGTGAGGCCAAAGCATTTGCTCAAGTCCTTACAGACTGCGGCAGCGTATTCTCAGACACAGAAGGGCTGTCAGTTACTTAGATCCTTCTATGGTGATCAGCGGTGGCCTCTTCTGTTACTCTGTACTGTGTAAAATGAGTGTGTGTGTGTGTGTGTGTGTGTGCATGTGTGTTTCTAAATATATAAATATAATCTGCTTGGTCTGTATAATGATATTTGCATGTATACAGTTTCAGGGCTGACAGCTTGGTCAATGATCCCCCAAGTCTTATGTGTAGGAGTTGTGTTGTAGATGTCTTGGTTGGGATCAGACTCCACAACTCCAATTTTGATCCATTGTAGTTTTCTATAATGGTCTCTGCCGGTTGCAAAGAGGACTACATTTATCTGGGGGCACAAGGACAAACATTTAGAATATAGTTAGGGATTATGCTGGTATAGTAAAGTGGAGGTTGTAGGTTTTCCAAGATACTTGATTTCACTAGCCCTGGATAACTGCTTAGGCTCCCAGTACCAGATATGAGACCCCTGCAGTCTAGTGGGCCTTAAGCAGAATTAGAGGGCTGTTGGTTACTATCCAGGTACCTGTGCTACTATTACATCCCTAAGGGTTTTAATGCCATGCTGGCCATTGCTGTGGTTCATGGGCATCATGGCTGGGTAAGACTATTGGCTGCTTCCCTCGTTTGGAAGCTTACAAGGCACTTTCTGCTATGATGGAAGCTAGTCCCCAGGGAGGAGGCTTTCTGGTCAGATGCAGCTTGAGTGACTCCGTTGAGTGTCCATGATGAGGCAGGGCGGCTATCTTGTTTGTGCACATGAACCACCACACCTGCCCATCATGAAGCACGAGGCCTAGATTGATGGACAGCTTATTCCTGAGAGTAAAAGCTGTCACCTGCAATCTTGCCAAAGCAGATCAGTAGCACGTGGAGATGGGCAGCTTAAGATACCAGACAGAGCAAGCCCGTGAGCTTACCGCGCACACCAAACACGCTCCCGTCACCCGGGACTGTAAAAGTAGCACCCCAGGACTGAAATGTGTAGACACCAGCCTATCTCCTCTTGTCCAGGAAAATTACCACAGGACAGGACTTCTGCCTCTGTCCCCAGGCTTCGGCTGGAGCTATCCCAGCCCCCTGGAAGAGCTCTGCTCTCTCCTGAAGTTGGTTGGTAAAGCTTCTTCTCTGGTCCCCTAGGGAGACTTTCCTTGTCTGCATCCCTTCTCTTTCTCTGCCTCCAGTGCAGCCTCTAATCCTCACAGAACTAACTGAGTCAGCACAGGCCCATCAGGTGTACCACTGCGGTGGGGGATGCTGACAGCAGGGGAGGCTGAGCATAAGTGAGGACCACAGGGGCATGAGGAACCGGGCGGGATTTGACTCAACTCTGCTGTGGATATAAGCTGCGTTAAGTGTAACATGTGGTAGTAATTAAGATTGTAGTAAAGAAATCTGTGATGGCCGGTGACCATTATCGAGATGAATCAGGATCACTCGGTGAACTGCAGGCAAGGAAACCGACATAGCATGTGGATTTGTTGCCTGCTAATAAATTCTGACTTTGTAGAAAGATGCGAACCTGTCTGTCTGTCTTTGTGACTCTTGCAGTCAGAGGGGTAAAGATGGAGCTGGTATGTGACTAAAGGACTTTGGCTCAGGGTGGAGTCCAGGTATTTTGGACAACAATCTAGCGGTCTTTGTTGGTGCCCTGGAGTGTTCAAGGTCACGGCTTGGGTTCCAGCCTGCAGGGATTGGAGGGCCTGCAGCTGGTGAGAGAGCAGTCAAACGCTCTGATTTTTAGTCACACAGATGCCCCAGGGTTGGGGTAGAGAGAACTGTGGTGCCCTACAGCTGGATTTAATGGTTAATACAGTCACCTTGACAGGATCCTGCTCACATAAGAATCAAACCTCTGGAGAGGTTTGTGATAGATTTCCCAGACTAGGTTAGCTGAAGGAAGACGGCTCCTGAACTGAACCAGAAAAGAACAACAGCACTTAACTCTCTCGGTGTCCTGACTGGGTGCATTTGGATCACATGGTCGGCATCCTGACTGGGTGCATTGGGATCACGTGATCAGCATCCTGACTGGCTGCATTGGGATCATATGATCAGCTGCTCCTGCAGCCACACTTCTGCACAATGGACTGAACTGGTAAACTGTAAGCAAAACAAACCCCATCTTTAAATTGCTTTTCTCGGGTATTTTCGCAGCAAACAAGAAAGGTAACTAGCACACTAGTGCCGCCAGCACCTTTACAAAAAAATACAACTAAGCTATCTCCTTACCATTTCACCAACAGAAATACAAAATTAAATGTTGATAATTCCATTTGAAAATATTTCTATAAAAATGCAGCATCTCTGAAAAGATATTCCAGTAAGTGAGAATATTAGTTTTCTACAGATGACCACACATTTGGCTGTTTCAAACAACAGAAACTTGTCACTTTGAGGTCGTAGAGGCCAGAAGTCCCTCAAGGGCGAGTGGAGCTGTGAGCTCCAAAGGCTATGGGGAGAACTGGTCTCTTCCAGTTTGGGGGCCCCTAGCTCTCCAGTGTCAGCATCACTCCCATCCGACCCTCCATCTTTGCCCAGCCTCTTCCCCGGGTTTCTCTGGCCCATTCCCCCTCCACCTTTTATCAAACCAGCCCCCTAAGCAGGGTCAAGGCTGGGCACATCTTTTGAGTGGACATTCTTCAACCTACAACTATGACTTCAGGAGGGGGAGAAAGAACTTCCCAGTGTACATCTGGGGGTAGGTGATGGCTGGCTGGTACTAGGAGATGGATCTGAAAAGGGGGAGGAGATGCTTGTGACAACGTGTGCTGTGTGTGTGTGGGGGGGTAATTAATGAGGGATGGAAACCTAGCCAAGTGGCAGGCACCCAGTTAGGTGTCCTCTCTACCCCATTGGAGGATGCAGTGGAGGGTGTGGGGTGAGACATAACTGCTCCTCTGGTTCCATCTGTCACAGAGCCCAGGGTACACACCTTCCCCTTTCCTCATCTACCCCTCCCCGCCTCCCGCATGCACGCATGTGCACACACACATGCATGGGTACACCCACACACACGGGTGCACACACAAACACATAGGATACTGGACGGAGACTGTCATGGGCTGATGTCGAGATGCTTTATCTATAGCTTCATCATCCACTGGGTGGACCTGAAGGGCGAGAAGCCTGGCCTCCCAGGCATGAGAAAGGTTAGCTGGGGGACTAGCTAGCTGCAGGTAGGCTTGGTGAGGATGCTGGCCAGTGTCTGGTTCACTAAAGTAAGGCAGAGTCTCCAGCTATCTCTGAGCAAATGTGAATGAACTCATTTTCCTGCAGTGATGGGCTGCTTGGTGGGGGAATAAAGCAACAGAACAGGCCTCCCTTTAACCCACTCTGGAGGGTTCTCCAAAGGTGGAAAGGACAGCTGCCTCGGACTCCAGGACCTGGCTTCCCGGAGCAGCGGCAGACTGCGATCCCAAAAGCCGCTTGGAGTCCTGCTTCCGAGCATAGCCTGGCATCGTGCCCTCCTTCTGTAGCACCTGCTATGATGCCAGAGCGACAGGCTTCGCTCAGCATCTCCTGCCCAGCGCGCCGTTGGTGTTCACAGAAAGCTTCCTCTGTTGAGTTCTTGGCTACAGTGTGTAAAAGGCAAGACAAAACAAAATAAAAACTCCCAAACAAGCAAACAAACCAAATCAAAACAAAATCCTCAAACAGACACAGACTGAATCTTTGGATCACCCGGCCTGTGCTTACAATGGAGTTTACTGTCTGTGAGGTTTGAAATGTGGAGTCTTTGTAGAAACATCCCTGGAGGTGAGTGCAGCTGGAACCTGAAGAAAACAGTTTTCTCCAGGTAGGCTATGGGAACAGAAGGGTGGAGGCCAGGGAGGGGATCCAGGCCGGATGGAGTACAAAGTTTAGACAGGTGGAGAGAAGTCAGCGGGCAGTGAGGAATCTATATCTGACATGGACTAAGGTCATGGGTCACAGGGAGGAGGAGGGCCCAGGTGAGGCTAGTTAATATTGTTGGAGAGAGAAGTAAGGGGATGGCTGGCAGACCCCGGAAACACTGAAGAGGTGGGCTCAGCGTGGCTCTGACTTGGCACCAGGGCTGAAGATGAGAGGCGGGAAAATGTGGCAGGCCCGGCATACAGTCCAATTAGGATTTGGGGTTTCCTCTTCTCTCTGAGCGTCATTTGACGCTGTATGGGGAGGGCGAGGCCGAAATCCGATCCTTTAGTACCCAGGGCCCGTTAATGTTTAATCAGAGAGGATCTTCCGATGGGGTTTGGGGTGGCGTGATCTCCCAGCCCCGAGGCATCCAGCACCCACACCCTGGAAGGCTTTCGCCCCCACGTGGACTCACGGACTGCAGTCTGAGACTGGAGGGCTGAGCTGGGGCTTGGCGCCTCAGAGACATCACAGCCTGCAGCCCGCGCGTCCACGTCCTTCCCAACACCGTGTGAACTTCTCCTCTCGGCGATGGGCACCCGGTGGCCACTGTCGCCACTGCTGCTGCTGCTGTTGTTACTGCACCCTGTGGGCGCTGGTGCCCAGGACGAGGACGCAGACTACGAAGAACTGATGCTAGCCCTCCCGTCCCAGGAGGATGGCCTGGCGGGTGAGATCCCGCATGTGGTCACTGCCACCTTTCGCCGGTGCTCTAAGGTGCGGGCGAGGGATGCTGGGCAACGGTGTGGCTTCGGGCTTGGGGTGGCGTTCTCCGAGGGTCTTCTCTGCTCATACAGTCTTCTGGTGGTCTCTAAGTGCAGCCTCGGGGTGCGGGAGACAAGACGCAGCGCGCAGCTGCACCTTGTGGCAGTGGAAGGGTGGGATAGGGGAGGCCATGTGCTAAATGCTTACTTTAATAAGTGTAGGACGGAGAGGGGGCTACTTGCAGAGAGGGTGTCCTTCGAAGTAAGGTGGCTGGTGACCCGGGGGAGGCTGCGAATTTTTCTCAACTGAGTGCCAATAGTCAGTCATCCTGGGTGTCTGTTGGGGGCTCTGTGGGCCTTGTACTAGAGAAAGGGTATCATACCTGAATGACTTGGGGCACCAGTGGGTGAGTGAATGAGTGGGTGGGGTCAACTTCCTGGGCATATCTGTCCCTGATCCTGGGCCACAGGAAGCACCTGCCTGATCAGGGTGGAGCCATTTTTTCCAAGTTAATCTTCCCAGAGTTCCACTCAGGTTCGCTGCCTGGAAAGGGACTTGGGTTTGGAGGCTGGAGTCACTCACCTGGCTCTGGGGGTCCAGTTACTTTGTCCTGAACTTTCCTGAAAAGGGAAGTAACGGTGCCTTAGGTGACTACATAGGAGATCTGCAGATGTAACCAGGGAAGAGATCACTTGTGGGATTACAGCCTGCGGCAGTGTGACCACCTGGCCACAGCTACTGGGGCAGAAGGCAGAATGGGCTTCCTAGAGCTACCTGTCCCCAGCCAGTGTGCTGGTGGGCTGATGTCAGTTTCTTATCTCAAAACACTCCTGAAAGGGTTCCCTGAACCCTTTACCTAGAGGGACATGGAGTCATGGACAAGGGTAATAGAAGGCATTTTAGGGCCAGGCTTGCCTATAATCTTGGCTCTCAGGAAGCAGAAGCAGAAGGATTGTAAATTCAAGGCCAGCCTGAGCTATATTGCATGATCCTGTCCCCAAAGCAACCATCACAGGAAATGCCGAGTACCCTGTTTGGAGAGGTGAGTGACCAGAAGTGAATGTGAATCCGAGGAGGTCAGGAATGTCCAAAAGGTCACTCGTTCATTCAGTGGCTGTTCTGTGGGAAGAAAATTTAGAATGAAAATCGTTTCTGCCAGGGATTTTCATCCAATCTTTGGTGCACCCCTAGCTTCCAGGAAAGCTCTGCTTCCATTGCAGAGGACTCCCACCCCATTTGTGCCGCTTTTCAATGGGCAGAGGGCATTCTGCATGGAGCTTTGAAGCATATCCAGGAGCTGAGCAAATGAATGAAGGTGGCATGAGAGTTTTCTTCTGGAGAGGAAGTGGCATGGATGAAGGCTCAGAGCTGGGAGAGGCAGAGGAGGCATGAGGCTCACGTGTCTCTGCAGCCCCTGCTCTGTCTTCTGAGGGGTGAGATCCCTTTATGGTTTACCTGATGGTCAATCAGACCTGGTCTGACTCAAGGTTGTTGATAATCTTCAACTCGTCCCATCAGTGCGAATGTGGCTGTGCAGACATTTGCTGCCCTGACCCTTGAGCTGACTCCTCATTGCCCGTGACTGCCTTTCTAAAGTCCAAGAAAGCCGGGCGGTGGTGGCGCACGCCTTTAATCCCAGCACTCGGGAGGCAGAGGCAGGCGGATCTCTGTGAGTTCGAGACCAGCCTGGTCTACAAGAGCTAGCTCCAGGACAGGCTCCAAAGCCACAGAGAAACCCTGTCTCGAAAAACAAAAAAAAAAAAAAAAAAAATAAAGTCCAAGAAACCCCAAGGACGGGGCTTCTCTAGGGGAAGGCAAAGAGTGAATTAAAGTAGAACTCGAGGAGGGGCTTCGAGTTCGGGCTTCAGGCATTAGGTGGCATGGATCTGTGGAAGGGTTTGGAGCAGGGGCTTTGTTCCCAGCCTCACCATTAACTCCTCTCTGGAGGTTTTCTTTTGCCCCCTTCACTGATCACCTCTTCTGCCTCCGTGTGCCAAGCACCCAGCTAGGTGCTGAATACTCTCATCTCTTTGAAGTATCCCTGCAGGTGTATCCTGGGTGTGTTATGGACACACCAACTATATCTGTGACACCAACTATATCTGGGCTTTGAAGAGGTTGAGTGGCTTGCTCGGGGGCCACTGGAGGTGGGATTGAAGTCTGAAACCTTCAGTTTTTCTCCTCCGGGCTGCTCCTGGAGGGGAGTCTGAGGGTGGGAGAGAAGTGAGTTACCTTGGATGGGTCACTGAACGCAGAGGTGTGGCTAGGAAGGCCTCTGGCCCAAGTGGCCTTTTTGTGGAGTCAGCTGAGTGGCCAGGCTTTGGTGGATTCCCTAGAGAGCTGGGTGTGGTGTGGAGACGGCCACGCAGGGCCCATGTCTTCCCTTGCTGCTGACTGCAAAGTTTGAAAACATGTACACCACGGTAACACAAATCCTGCACATCACTGACTTTCCTACACTGTCCTGTCGTGTGAACTCTTCCTGTGGAATATTGTTTACTCCCCTGGGAGGAGGGCCTCTACCCACCAAGATGCTTCCTTTAGCAATGGAGAGTAAACATTCAAGGAGGCTGTGTAAACACCTTTTCAGGCATAGAACTCTTTAGGCTCCGATACAGCAGAGCTGTTTGATTCACTGACTGATCATCATAGGGCATTTGTCTCTCAGACCCTTTCCTTGGTCCTCACCCAAGAATTAGCTATTTAGTGGCAATCACTGTAGAAGAATTAGCATTTTGGTTTTATGCTGTTCAACTAACAGTCTTTTTATGCCACCAAGTCTTGAACTGAAGGGAGTTAGCAGGTTTTAAACAAGTCCTGGCCAGCGTGTCCCAGCAGTGGGGTACAAGGTGATCCACTTCAGCTTTCCCTCTCAACAGTTCCAAAGTATATGGAGATGTAGCTTCAGATGAGGACACAATACATTTAAAACCCTCAAGTGTCCTACAGGGAAGGGAATATTCGCACATATTCTATTCTGAGGAAAAGCATCGACTTTTCGCTTGAGGGACTGGAAATGCACCGGGGCTACAAAGGCAAGGTTAGGGATGCCCCAGGATCCTTCCATTCGGGCTAACTGGATCTCTCAGGACAATGTGAAAGCACAGCTTATATGGAAGTGGAGGAAGGGCTAGCAGAGACCGCTTTGTCTTCTGAAGCAGGAGAAGAAACCAGAAGACTGGCAGCAAGGTGGAGCTGAAGGCTGCAGGCCAGAACTTGTCTACATAGTTCCTGCTTCTGCCCAAAGGGGCTGTCTGTCTGGTGGCTTCTCCTTGCACCAGTAGGATAGAAGCAGTTTGCAAGGATGAATTACTCAGATTCAAAGAGGCCAGGCATTTAATGGGTTCATCTCTCCCTGCCCATGAGCTTGTTCAAAATAACACAAAATATCTTTCAAATAACACAAAATATCTTTTTGTTGTTTTATGTACAGTGTACACTATGGTGGCAGCCAGGAACAGTATGTGTTCATATAATCTAGCATTCAAAGAGATCCACTTTTTTGTAACTCCCCCTCTCCCCCACATACGGTGCTTAGCATCATGTACAATAAGCATATACGGTCACCTCTTTTGCTTTTGGTTTGACCCATGATTGCCCTGGTGTCCTGGAGTGGGCTCCTTGTGTGCTTGCTAGAACCATATACTTCTCATTAGTGTCCCTGTTTGGGTGCCACATGTTTCAATCAGCCAGTGATTAGTGCCACTCAAGATTCAACAGAAACAGGAGACTCAAGGCTGCGCGAGGGTCTTTCATCGGTGTTCTGTGGGGTGCGTATTTGGATAACTCAGAGTCCAGAGCAGGGACAGAGAAACCATGGAAAATATACACATTAATTATTACTCTCACCATACGTGCTCCAGAGACCTAAAGTCTCATGGCCAAATGCAGTAAGCTCCATTGCTAAGATCTTTCCTGGGGCATTCCTTGGGCAGGCGGAAACATTGCTGCCAGGGCACTAAATGAAGGTCTATAGGAAGGAACACACAGATAATGTGGGAAGGTCTGTTCTGTGCATGCTACACTGGGTCACGGTGGGTCCACTGGAACTCTCATGTCCTCTGCTTCTCTTCCTCCCTGGGGACCAGGAGGCCTGGAGGCTGCCAGGCACCTACGTGGTGGTGCTATCAGAGAAGACAGAGCGGCTGCAGATTGAACGAGCCACCCATCGCCTGCAGACCCGGGCTGCCCGCTGGGGCTACGTCATCAAGGTTCTCCACATCTTCTATGACCTCTTCCCTGGCTTCCTGGTGAAGATGAGCCATGACCTGTTGGGCCTGGTGAGCTACCCTCTTGGGCATGGGCCTTCCCAGGAGGGACGGGCTCCCGTTTCGAGGTCTAGACTGACCTTAGTGAATATCTATGAACTCTTTCTGAGTCACAACTGGTGGTTCCTGGTTCCCCGAGTAACTGCCTTGTAACCTGACTGCGTCCCAATGCTGTGTCTACATTCACTGCAGAACAGAAAGAACCACAAGACAGCCAGCAGCAGAGCTTGGCCCCTACCCCATGGCATGACTGCTTGTATCCTTGTCTGTTTTTTTCACTGCCTGTGAGGTCCTATGGGGACATAGGCTCTTTTTGTTTATTTGTTGTATTTTTATGGTTTATTTAACTTTTTATTTTATGTGCATTGGTATGAAGGTGTCAGATCCCCTGCAACTGGATCTTCAGACAGTTGTGAGCTGCCATGTGGATGCTGGGAATTGAACCTGGGTCCTCTGGAAGAGCAGTCAGTTCTCTTAACCACTGAGCCATCTCTCCAGCCCCTATTTGTTATATATTTTTTTTCAAGACAGTGTTTCTATGTGTAGCTTTGGCTGTCCTGGAACTAGCTCTGTAGACCAGGCAGGCCTCTAACTCACTGAGATCCGCCTGCCTCTGCTTCCCGAGTGCTGAGATTAAAGGTGTGCGCTACCAACTCCCCGGCTCTTGTAGAGTTCTGAAAGTGTCGGATTCTTCTCTTCTGGGACAGGGTGTCTCCTCTCCATCACTCCGAGTGCTGCACCTTTCTTTGCTGAAGGAGGTGAAAGGGCTGCAGGCTGTGGCCCGCCCTCCCTGCTCCTCTCCCCAACATGGCACTCAGGTTCTCAGCTGCACACCAGTCCCTTCCCCACTGGGTGCTTTCAGCCTCTCGCACACACTTAGGTCCCAGGGCTCTGGGCCTTGCCCACGCCTCCAGTGTGCACTGTGCATGCATCCAATCTCCTGGCCCCAGGTCACTGCTGCCCCAGGGTTTAAAGCGACTTAACATCTTGTGGGGCATCGATGGGGCATGGACAAGGCCACAATGCAGGGGGACACCGAGTCAGTGCCTTCTGTCTGTCGTCTGTGCACTTCAACAAGCATCTTCTGTCACTGCAGAGGAAGGTGACATCGCCTGAGCCCTTCCCTCCAGCTTAGAGCAAAGGTGGAGACCGACCTGTTGATGCCAGAGCAGTTAGCTGGGGCTGTGTGCTCAGCACAGTGGGGAATAAAAAAGAGACCTGAAGTTCTGGGTGGCAGGCAGGTGCCTACTGATCAGGGCATCCAGCTCTGTCCAGGAGGCCACAGAATTTGCCTGGGAAATTGAGCCTTGGCACCTCAAAAAGTGCCACGGCCAGCTCAGTTTAACTTAGAGCAGAGGTCTCCGTCTCCCAGGACTAACTGTAAGCCAGATGTGGTGATGGTAGTCATCATTTAAGGACTAGAGGAAAATGTGGCTTTTTAAATATACATATATATGTATATATATAATATATATATGTATATTTAAAAAGCCACATTTTATCCATATATATACATATATATGTGTGTATATGTATATATATATATATATATATATATATATATATATATATATATATATATATGGATAGGTTGAGACAGTGTGACAGTGTCATGCTCTATATAGTTCAAGCTGGCCTCCAACTCATGGTTTCCCCAGTTCTGCCTCTGGAGTGCTTGTATTACCAACAGGCACCAACATCCCCACTGAAGGTGGAGTGTTTAAGCAGATGTTAAGTAATGAAACTGACGGAGGGTAGGTTACAGAGCCCTGGGGATACTGAGGCCCCAGTGATGTGGTGGTTTTCCAGGAGGGGGGCATGGAGAGGGGACGCTGAAGCATGGAGAAATGGCACATTACCCGAGGATGTGGCTGCTGTGAGCCTGGCTAAGGAGCAGGGTACAGGCCCCCCTCACTGTCACACTGATGTGGATGCCTCCTGGTAGCTGAACACACTGGCGGCCTCTGCCTGGGAGTCTAGTGCTGTAATCAGTGCAGAGGATAGGGCTGGAGGCAGACACACAATGGTTAGCACTGCCATCCTGATCTGAGTGTGAGATTTAGGCACTAAGATTCCTGACCGCCTCCTCGACGCTGGGCATAGCCTGACTCCTAGGAGAGATGTGGAGACCAGAATCCTTTTGACCAATCACATGGGTTCATCCACTGGAGTTACAGAGCACTGTGTTCCCTAACCAGAGAGGAGTGAGGACACTTAGCCTGTGGTCTGTCTGGCTTCTGGGCCCCGGGAGGGAGACTTTGGGAGAATGTTAGTACGTGCTGGTTAGAGACACGGACAGCAATTGGCTCAGGTTTGGGTGATGTGGGCTGCAGTTAGCTGGGGGGCTTTTGAAGCTAAGTGATATGGCTCTCTGGCTTCCATAGGCCTTGCAGCTGCCCCATGTGGAGTACATTGAGGAAGATTCCTATGTCTTTGCCCAGAGCATCCCCTGGAACCTGGATCGGATTATGCCAGCAGGGCACCAGACAGAGGAACACAGCTCCTCCTCCAGTAAGGTCCCCAGTAAGCCTCCAGCTTCCGTGTGTTTTGCTATGACCCCCTCCCCCCCCCCCCCCCCCCCCCCCCCCCGCTTGCTAGGGCTCCAGAATCTGCACTGATCTCTTCTGTCCTCTCTGCATCACATGCAGAGTGCTAGAGTCTTCCCTTAAATGACCCTCCCTCCAGCTTCTCGTCCCTGTCGGCTTCATTCCCCCCCCATCTGCACAGGCCCCTAATGCTTTACTTCTCTCAGGGAAGAGGCTAAGCCTGTCTGACCCGCTCTCTGTGGGATACCCAGCTCTGTAGCCTGGGACAGACCTCTCAGTAGGACAAACACAGCCCACTGCAGCTGCTCCCATCTGGAAATCTAGTCTCCCAGTTCACCCTGCCCCCTCTCTCCAGTACCATCCAATCAGCTGGAGACTCTCTGCATCTGTCACTAGGTCTTCTCCGCCTAGTGTGTCTCATTTTCAGAGATAGAAGAAGGTGACCGGGTCTGGTAGGATTGTGTGTGATACAGAGTCAGAAAAGTGACGGGCACCTGCTTTGGGAAAGGAGCAGGTTCTGCGGAGTGTGAAGTGTCTGTCCCCTGTGGAGCTTCTAGTATGTAAGGAAGGTTAGTCTGTTGCTTAAACAGATGGAGTATGGATTATGTGAGATCGTTGAAGCCTTGTAGCTAGCTGGGAGTGTCTGAGCGCCTTAGGCTGCATCCAGCCAGCCAGAGTGCCCCCTGGGGTGGCCACAGAGCTCTCCTCTGGGACACCTTGCCCTGCTCCCTTACCATACCTACTAAGACTGAAGTTGGCCTGAGGCCTGCTAGGAAGGTACTCTAGGACTTAACTGTATCCCCAGCTCCAGGATGAGATTTTTTTTTAAAAGATACATTCATCTTTATTTTCTGTGTGTACGTGTATTTTCTAAATGTATGTATATGCACCATGTGCACACAGTTTCCGCAGAGGCTAGAAGCGGGCATTGGGTCTTCTGGAGTTGGGGTTACAGATGGTCATTGGCCTCTATGTGGGTGATGGGAAGAGAACCTAGTTCCCGTCCAAGAGTAACAAGTGCTCTCAGTCATTGAACCATCTCTCTAGTCCCCCAGGATGAGAACTTTTGAGAGTGGCTGTCACCTTGGGCTCCTCCTTCCCTCCCCATCCTCCTAGCTCTCTCTCCCTCCATAGGAAACAGGTATGTGCTATCCTCCACAGCCTCCCACACCAAGCCTGCACAAGCACCCTCCCACCCCGCCCCTTGTCTCACACAGTGCTTACCTCCTGCCTTGTGCCTGCTTCTTAGAGACTCTCACCCTCTCAGGGATGGAAGGTGCAGGTGCCAGGTTCACAGTGATCATCCTGTGCTGAGTTCCCACCTGGCCTCACTGGAGGAAGAAAGAGCCCTGGGCTTAACTGGCCCTGGCTGGTGAATGTGTGGGCTCAAGAGCCTCAGTTTCCTCTCTGGGAATGTGCCAACCAGGATGCCAGGCAGCCCTGTTGGTTTCTTTTCAGCCGCTGTCTCAGTGAGCTGTAAGAGGCTTATGCTTGAGAGGCTGGTTTATTTTACACTATGATATTATGCTTTGAATGTTCCTATTGTTGTCTTACATGGAACTGGATTGCTTAGCTCACCCCTGGATCTGTCGATTGCCAGCTACCGGCTTTGCGCAACTCCCACTCTGCTCTCTCTGTGCCTCACTCCTTGTGGTAAAATAGATCAGTAGCATGTAGCTTGCAAAGAGCATGGGGAGACTCCGTGAGCTGTCTGATATGTAGGGTGGCAGACATCTCAGGACGTAGCAACAGCCTTAACCCCACAACTATTCTCTCCCCTTCCATTCTGCGAACGTTGCCATGGGAAGATGGAAGTGGCCAGGTAGAGGTGTATCTCTTAGATACCAGCATCCAGAGTGACCATCGGGAAATTGAGGGCAGGGTCACCATCACTGACTTCAACAGTGTGCCTGAGGAGGATGGGACACGCTTCCACAGACAGGTGAGCATCTCAGACTCCCACTTCATCTCAGAGGTTGGGCAGAGGTGAGCAGAGGTGCCACACACCCCGCCCTGCCCCACCCTGAGCATCCTGTCAGTACTGCCTGACTTTCCCTGCCATCTGTGGGGTGGGATGTCAGTCTGTCCAGGTATCTGCTGATATATCATGGGGTGAGGAGAGTCATCTCACATGATCCCTTTGTCGATTGAGCAGGCCAGCAAGTGTGACAGCCATGGCACCCACCTGGCAGGTGTGGTCAGCGGCCGGGATGCCGGTGTAGCCAAGGGCACCAGCCTGCACAGTCTGCGTGTGCTCAACTGTCAAGGAAAGGGCACGGTCAGCAGCACCCTCATAGGTGAGTGGCTCTCTGTCCTCGGTGAGAAGGTAGGCAACGCTTAACAGGAACCAAGGTCTCATAGTCAGGCCGTCTGTGCTACAGTTTAGGGTGATAGAGTCGGCATGGTCCTAGAGATGAAGAATGCGGGGGAGGGGGGGCAGAGGCTTGGGAGGAGCAGGGCTCATTCCAGGTGGGTCTCTGGGTGAGTGCTCTTCCACTGTGCTCCACTCTTCCCCATCAGGGCTTTTACAGTGCTGGTTTTTTATAATGTAGCATTAGACTTGCAAAGCCCTGGTGGTAGAAGGTGGTAGAAATTGTCTTTCCCCATCCCTTTGCTTGCCACCAAAGGCAGGGCACTTATTCGGCAGGGGAACTGCAGCAGATCTTTCCAGTCTTCTTCAGGTCACTCCATTAGTCTGCTCCAGAAGGTACCCAGAGGGCTAGCACATTGGGATGTAGGTAGAGGAAAGAGAGTGAGGGAGCCCTGGCTTATTGCCTCTCAGTGTGCTGGGCATGTGAGTACATGGCTTGGCATGAGATGCTTGTTAAATGGCCAGTACTCACAGCCAGGGAGGGTGATTTGGCTAGGGCCCATAGCTGAAGCCTGCCAGCCTCTAGGGGAAGGAGAGGCTAATTAATGGTTTGACTACCACCAACCTAGTCAGATGCTGGTCCTGAGCCGGCCCAGGCAGCATATGGGAACCAACATGGCCTATGAACCCTGCCTGGGCCTTCAGTTGTTATCTATCTATCTATCTATCTATCTATCTATCTATCTATCTATCTATCTATCCATCCATCCATTCTTCCATCCATTGATTCATTTATCTATTTTTATGAACATGAATGTTTTGCCTGTATGTGTACCAGGTACATACCTGGTGTCCACAGAGGTCAGAAGAGGGCGTCAAATCCTCTGGAACTAGAACTACAGTTGGTTGTGAGTTACCACGTAGATGCTGGGAACTAAAGCCTGGTCCTCTTTAAGAGCATCAAGTGATCTTGACCACTGAGTCATCTTTCCCACTCCATGCGTGGGATTTAGCGCACAGTCATTGACACACATTTAAATCAATAGCCTCTGTCCCATCAGTGACCTTTTGTGCCTGTCCCACCCCCTTATTGACTAACCCCAGTCCAGCTTGCCATCCTGAAGGCCACTGTGTAGAAAAAGACTGTTCATTCCCTGGAAGTCGTTACTCAGGCCAGGCTAAGCTTCTGGAGGGCTTCTTGTGGAAGATGCTCCCTGCTTCCAGGCCCCCACCAGTGTATAGAAAGCTCCTAGTGAATTCATTACAGGGCAGAGTGGGCTTAGCATGAGGGAGTTATTGTATCCACTCTGGCTGCATGATTCTTTGCATGAAGCTGAGGTGTAAGCACAGTTCCACACAAGCCAGGACCTGGTAGCCAGCTGTAATCACAGACGTCACCTACACACCTGTGTCTGCTTCACTGTCCCTGCCTCCTCCTGGTACAATGGGCCTCTCCAGCCAGCCCTTATGCATATGGTCCTGGACTCCAGTTCCTAACTCAGCCACAGCCTCCCAGGGACAGCCAGACTTAGAAGGTTCTGAGAGGTTGTCTTGGCTATACTGTATGTGGCAGAACAGGAGCCTGAACGGGAATGAAGCTGTCAGGACTGGACAGCTAGGGTCTCCAGGTTAAGGGCTGACAAGAATTAAAGTGTTGGTAGATTTGATCTTCACGCTCATTCAAAGCAGAGTGTCGCAGATGTTGAGCGGACACATCTTTGGGGTGGAGAGTTGCAGGAGTCTGTGGTATCTTTAACTCCTGAGATACAAACAGCATCAGTCCCTGTTTTATAAAGGGCGGTTTGGCAGCTTGTGAGTGGGTGCCAGGGTTAATCTGGGTACAATAGTGTGGTGAGGGGCCTCTGAGCAGGCCTCAATAGGAATTCTTTCTTTCTTTCTTTCTTTCTTTCTTTCTTTCTTTCTTTCTTCCTTCCTTCCTTCTTTTTTTTGAACTTTCTATTCAAGATCTTTTGATAACATTTTAATCTATTCTTTGAAAGTTTCATACATGTCTATAATATAAATTGATCATGTCCACCCTCCTCCACTTCCCTCCCCAACTCCCCCAGGATCCCCTCCATCACAGTTCACTCCCAACTTCATGGAGGACTAGGAATTTTCCAGAAAGGCATAAAACAAAGTTTGGCGAGGATCTTATAAAGTTTGCATATTCAGGTTCCCTGAGAAGTTGGTGTGAACAAGTTAAGAGAAAATGTTTACCTTTTTAAAGCTAGTGTATTTTTTAATTCATTATTTATTTGACAAATTCATACATGTGTATATTTTGGTCATTTTATCTCCTATTATCTTCTCTTACTCCTCACCCCTATGTGGAACCCCCTCTTTTTTCCAGCAGGTCTCCCTCCTATTTTCATGTCTTTTGTTTGCTAGTTTGCTTTGTGACCCACTGAGTTTCATGACTGTTGCTGCCATGAACACGAGTGGGGGTATTTACTGGTGAATGAGCAACTTAACAATGCACCGCTGAAGAAAATGATATCCCTCACCCCAGCTGCCATTACCTGCTAGTAGCTGCCTAGGGAAGTGTGGGGCTTCACAAACCCCTCTGCCATCCATGAGAGTTACCCATCTTGTAAGGTAACCATGGTTACCGTGAGTTCATGAGTGCAATGGCCTAGTCGTGTTCAGAAGATAACACACTCCTTCCCATCCCCTGGTTCTTAGATTCGTTCTCACCCCCTCTTCTGTGATGCTTCTTGAGCCTTGTAGGAGAGGGGTTGGTAAGGATGCCCTGTTAGGGCTGAACACCCACTGTCTCTTATTCTCAGAACTTGAACCAGTTTCTGCACTCACTGCTGTCAGGTCCAAAAAGCAGCTTCTTGGACCAAGGTTGAGAGTAGCACACATCTGTGGGCATCAGCCTGAGTATTTATAATGCAGTTTGGCAATAGGACTGTTTATCAAAACAACAGTAGTAGGTTTCCCCTTAGGGCCTAGGACCTTCCCAGCCATGATTCTCTGACTGGGTTTACAGCACCAGGTATAAATCCCTTCTTTGGAGTGGGCCTCAGAACCAATCAGAAAGTGGTTGGTTACCCTCTTGTAGTTGTGCCATTATAGCAACAGGAAGCATGCGGTGCTAGGCAGATTGGTCTTGAACTCCCAGGGCTTACAGCTGGGTAAGACAGTTGGCTTTTCCCTTTCACCAGCCTGCATAGCACCCTTCAGCTGTGCGGGCCAGGCAGCAGGGAGGAAGCTTCCAGCTCAGTTCTAGCTCAGTTCTAGCCCTGTGTATTAGTTAGGGCTCTCTATAGCCAGCTTATAGAAAGAATATCTCTCTCTCTCTCTCTCTCTATATATATATATATATATATATATATATATTCTTTATATATATACTTTATATATAGAGAGATTCATATATATATAGATTCTTTATATATATTCTTTATATAGAGAGATTCATATATATATATAGATTCTTTATATATATAGAGATTCATATATATATAGAGAGAGAGAGTAAGAGAAAGAGAAAGAGAGAGAAAGAGAGAGAGAGAGAGAGAGAGAGAGAGAGAGAGAGAGAGAGAATCTGCAAGAATGACTTACAGCCCCAGCTAACCAATAATGGCTGGCTATGAATGGGGAGTCCAAGACTCCAATAGTTGCTCCATCCACGAGGCTAGTTATCTCAGCTGCTCTTCAGTATATGCTGGAACCCCAAAGCAATAGACTCTAATGCCAGTGAGGGAATGGACTCGCTAGTAAGGCAAGAGCAAGCACTCAAAGAGCAAAAGCTTCCTTCTTCCATGTCCTTATATAGGCTTCCAGCAGAAGGTGTGGCCCAGACAAGAGGTGGGTTTTCCCAGCTCAGGTCTGGATTAAAGGTGTGTCTTCCCACCTCAAAGATCTGGATTAGAAGTGGATTTTCCCACTCCAAATTAAGCAAATCTCCCTCACAGCTGTGCCCTCCATTTTTTTGGTTTTAGTTAATACCAGGTGTAATCTAGTTGACAACCGAGAATAACCATCACTTCCTGCAACCCAAAGTGTGTGGTGTTTCCAGCAATAATGTCTCACCCATCTCATTCTGGGGAACACTTGGCTCCTTTAGTTTTGAGTCTAAACTCAAGTCTAGAGGGCAGAATTCTTCCTTCAGGGAACCAGTCTTTTTCTCTCCCAGCATTTAATAGATTGGGTGAAGCCCACCAAAAATGGAAGTCATCCACTTTACTCAAAGAAATTGAATAAATGATTTCAATGTCAGTCATATGTAAAACTACTTTTGAGGCAGCAATCAGGTTTGGTTAAGCAACAGGGCACCGAACTATCACAAAGTGATTCATCGCACCATGCCTTTAGGCAAGGAACGGGAAGAGGAAAGCACGCCTTTCCAGAAGGGGACATTTTTTTTTTTTTTTCAGGCCTGGAGTTTATTTGGAAAAGCCAGCTAACCCAGCCTTCGGGGCCATTGGTGGTGCTGCTGCCCCTGGCGGGTGGGTATAGCCGGATCCTCAACACCGCTTGCCAGCACCTGGCAAGGACTGGGGCAGTGCTGGTTGCTGCAGCTGGCAACTTCCGGGATGATGCCTGCCTCTACTCCCCAGCCTCTGCCCCAGAGGTAGGTGCAGTGCTGTCCCCCCAGAACCAAGGGAAGGTAACAAATGCCCCCCGTCCCTGCTGGCTGAGCTCCCAGGGCTGAAAGTGGTTAGAGCTCCCAAGTGAGACCTTGGTGGGACTCATGCCTTCTCCATCCCAACCAACTGTCCTGTCCAGTCCCTTAACCTCCCTTCTCGTTTCCAGTTCTCCACCCATAACTGACCCTAGTGAGACTGGAGGCTACAGCCAGCCCCAAAGCCCTCATGTAATGACCATCGGCATATCCACCATGTCTGGGACTGTGGCAGGTGCATCCTGGGAGGGGCCTCCCTGGAGTAGCTGACAGTCCAGTGGGTCCATCTTCATCTGGGGGACACCTGAAGGGCAGTGGACTCTTAATGCTGGAAGTGTAGGAGTGGGAGGTACCTGTCCCAGTTCAAGCCTTGCTATAACCCAGCCTGCCCTCCCTGACCATCAGGGATTACCAAACTGCTGGATTTAACATTGCCACGGCCCAGCATGTCTCTTCCTCCTGGCCTGGCTTAGGCTTCTACACAGTACCATGCCTGCCTGACCGAAGAAGCGTTCCTCCTCAGTCTCTTCATTACAACATGGGCTCCACAGGGAATCAGGAATGGGGTCCAGCACATTGTGGGGATCTCTGGCCAAGGCGAAATGCCAGCATTCTCCCCAGGAGCTGCCTTTCTCACAGGGGACGGCATTTCATTGGCACACAAGGGGGCGTTTGAGTTGGCTAATCCAGAGGCAAGATTTTTCTATCCCCATTGTGGCCCTCATCTTTCTCTGCCACCCACCTTCTTACCTTGCCAGGTCATCACAGTTGGGGCCACCAATGTCCACGACCAGCCAGTCACCCTGGGAGCCTTGGGGACCAACTTTGGACGCTGCGTCGACCTCTTTGCTCCCGGGAAGGACATCATTGGTGCTTCCAGTGACTGCAGCACATGCTTCACATCACAGAGTGGGACATCACAGGCTGCCGCTCATGTGGCTGGTGAGTCACCACCCCGCCATCCTGCCACCATGGACTTTTGGCGGGCAGCAGGATCCGTACCCTGACCCACTGGGACAGGTTCTGAGCCCAAGAGTGCCTGTGGTGAGCAGCTCTCTGTCAGTGTGTCTGAGGAGGAGGTGTCTGTTTTGGATTGTGACTTTAGAAGGTTCACCCCATGGTCACTTGGCACTTTTATTTTAGGGCATACCATGGTGGGGAGTGTGCAGCAGAGCAAGACTCCCCTGTTGTGGCTGGAAAGCAGAGAGGGCTTTTGACTATGACACACCCCTGATGACCTATTTCTATTAGGACACATCTTCTCCTCCAATGACCAAGCCATCAACATTTATGTTTTTTGGGTTTTTTTTTTTGGGGGGGGGGTATTTAAGAATCATCACAATGTCCTGAAGAACACTGGGTATACCAGGTTGCACAAACCAATGGAAGAGAAAGCAGTCAGGGCTGTCGGAGCCCCACGGAGGCACCTGTACAGCCTGGAGGTCAAGGAGGCCTCCCTGGAGGAGGGAAGTTTGATGTAGGGTTTGGTGGACGGCTTCCCCTAGCAACCGCCTGCAGTTGCCGAGGCCCACAGGCAGGAGAGGGTGTCTTCTCACCCGACTTTTCACTAAGTGAAGGATTGCAGGCATTTACATTCCAGATGAATAGGTTTTATACGTGTGTGCATGTGTGTGTGTGTGTGCACGAAACGTGTGTGTGTGTGTGTGTGCGTGTGTCTGTGTGTGTGTGTGTGTGTGTGTGCGTGTGTCTGTGTGTGTGTGTGTGTGTGTGCATGCAAGTGTTTGTTCCTTCGTGTGCACCAGGGCAGGAGTCCTGTGGCTGGGAAGGAGGGCCAGGCCACCTTCTCTCATTCTGCGCCCCCAGGCATCGTAGCCAGGATGCTGACCCTGGAGCCGGAGCTCACCCTGGCTGAGCTGCGGCAGAAGTTGATCCACTTTTCCACCAAAGATGTCATCAACATGGCCTGGTTCCCTGAGGATCAGCGGGTGCTAACCCCCAACCTGGTGGCCATACTGCCTCCCAGCACTCATGGGACAGGTGAGCAGGGTGACAGGGAGGGCATGCTGTCCCCTTCCTTGTCCTCACAAGAGGGTTTTCTTTCCTTAGCGAGAGTTTAACAGCAGAAGCTTTGAAAGGGCTTGATGACATTTTCACGATGGTATTCCCATGGGGAAACAGTGAGCTTGAAGGCCCTTCTTTCCTGCCATCAGCATCCCAAGACCCTGTTCATCCAGGACTCGTTACAGGTGGGCAGCTGCTCTGCAGGACGGTGTGGTCGGCACACTCGGGGCCCACACGGACGGCAACTGTTGCAGCCCACTGTGCCCCAGAAGAGGAGCTGCTGAGTTGCTCCAGCTTCTCCAGGAGCGGGAGGCGACGGGGTGATCGGATAGAGGTACCTTGGCCCTGTGCGTGTGTCTGTCTATCCCCCAACCAGTCCCGGCCCTCAGCAGCTGTAGCTGGTTGGTCCCTGAGTCTTCTAGTTCCCATCTTCAGGCTTAAAGGCGTGGTCAGAGATCCACATCCAGGGTGAGCAGTGTCCACTGGGCATGCAGTCAGGGCCTTGTGGTGATGGAACATTTTAAGAGCTGCTTCACTGTGCTGGTCTTTGGAGCTGGGGTAAGGGGTATGCAGATGCTGGATCCTAGGGCCAGCCCCTGTGACACTTCCTAGCTGGGGCTGGAGCTGGTGTGTCAGCCGCCTGATGTCTCCACTTGGAAGCAGAGTCTTGGTGTCTGGAAATTTTATGATGGAGCTGCCTGGAGATGGAACAGTCTGGGGCCTGGACAAGCTCCTTGTCTCTATAGCAGTGGGTGTAAGGATAATGCTGAGAGTTCCCAGGGTCCCAGTTAGGTGTCCCTATACTTTTGTCCCAGCCCTGTATTCTTTCTTACTGGTTCTTGTTTTTCTGTGGCCCTCAGACCACAGGGGGCCAGCAGGTCTGCAAGGCCCTCAATGCATTTGGGGGTGAGGGTGTCTACGCTGTCGCTAGGTGCTGCCTGCTTCCCCATGCCAACTGTAGCATCCACACTACCCCTGCTGCCAGAGCTAGCCTGGAGACCCATGTCCGCTGCCGCCAGAAGGACCATGTGCTCACAGGTAGGAATCCAGTGCAAGCTGGGAGAAAGAGGCTGTGTTTTTAAGTGCTTAACTCCAGAGCCTGGTCCTCTAGAGCCCGAGACCCAGGGCCCATCTTAAGCTTTGCTTGCATGTAGTGCGATCCTCTTCCTCCTTGGTTTCCTTCTGCAAGAGAGGGGTGGAGGCAGTGCCTCCTCAGGGGTGATAATGGCTGGGTAAGATGGCACATAGGCTGAGGAGGCCTAGTGTCACCCAAGGGAAGGCTCTAAGGCCTGTCTCCAAGGGGGCGACTTCACTTTGAGTTCTGGCACTCAACAGTGGGATCAAGTCCTTTATCAGTCCTGTGCTCGGTTTCTTCACCACGAAGTGAAAGGATGCATGCCAAGCATGTTAGCCTGGTCCTGGAACAAGGTATATTAGCTGTCCTTGTCATCTCACTGCCCTGCCTCTGGGCGAGGGAGCCAGAAACATCCCCAGGCAGTAGTAGAAATCACAGGCGAAGACATTGAGTGCCATTAGGGGTTGGTGGCTCTCAGGTCAGAAGGCTGAGCAATCCCGTGTGGATAGGGAATGTGGAGCACATGAAGGGGTCCCTGGGAATTGCTTGCTCAGGGACAGATTCCAGTGGACTACAGGCTGGGAAGCCACTGAAGGTTCCAGAGTGAAGGGTGGGGTGGGCCGAGCCTTGGCACAGAATGGGTGTGCAGGGGGCAGATGAGCCTAGTGGGTGACTGCAGCTCCCTAGCCATGCTGGTTGCACTTCTGTTCTGGGCTCTCTTGGATTTGGGAGTGTCAACAGCTAAGTCCCAGGGCAGGTCTGGAGCAGTGAAAGCCTTTGACCTTCTCTATCTGCAGCCTAGCAGAACTCCACTCCCCAGTGAAGGAAGCTGCCTCTCCAGGTGAACTGGCTCTACTGAGGTCCTGTAGCTAGGGCACAGGGCTCTCCAGTCCCAAACTCTGTAATATGCAGTCTTTGCCATGCATCGTTCTATGCTGGGACTTCACACATACTGCCTAAATTCTTCTGCTTGCAATGTTACAGAAGGGAAACTGAGGCTTGGTATAGCTGAGTATGACCCCTATCTATGATTTTGTAGCTGTAGGTGTCCCAGGCAGATCTGGGTTCATGCCTTAACTTTTGGTGGTAGGCTGGGGAAGGAACTCAGAGGCTCTGAGCACCTCAGGCTGAGGAGCCCTGTCCTGTCCCCCAGTCCCCTTCTCTGGGTGGGAAGACCATGCTTTTCTTAAGAAAGCAAGGCTCCAAGAGGTTGAATGGCTCTGCCAAGGCCATCCAGATGGTCAGTGGCAGAAGTGACAATCCAGGAATCCTGTCGCTCAAGCCAGCAACATCTATTCTACTCTGTGCTGAAGTAGCATCCGTTTGGGGGCAGAAAGACAGGAGGTCCACAAAACCCCAGTGTCTGAGCTGGATGCCTTCTGTTCTAGGCTGTAGCTTCCACTGGGAGGTGGAAAACACCGGTATCCTGCGGCAGGCTGTGCCAAGGTCCAGACATCGGCCTGGCCAGTGTGTTGGCTACCAGGAGGCCAGCGTCCACGCTTCTTGTTGCCATGCCCCAGGCCTGGAGTGCAAAATCAAGGAGCATGGGATTTCAGGTCCTGCAGAGCAGGTGAAGGGGTTGGTGGTGACTGGGTACCTGGGTCTTGTGGGGTGGCTGCCACCTGTCCTGTGTTGCTGGTACCCTGTGCTATTATGTGTTAGGGTAGGTGGTGGGTGAGCCAGGCAGTTTTTACTGTTGTATGTACAGTACATATGTGTTTGTGAATGGCAGGCAGGGCTGGTTTTGCTCTTGTCCAGATAAGCAAGGCTCGTTACCCACCCTGTTCCTCTTTGAAAGCATGTATGACCATGGCAAGTGGGAAAGAAACAGTGCCTGAGTGCTTTCTGACCCAGCCATTATTAAGGCTGCTGGGAGGCAGCTGGGGCAGGTACTCTGCAGAGTCTGGACACAGAGCCATGCAGATGTGACTCAGAGGGACAGCTAAGTGAAGGGTGAGGGAGGGAAGGGAAGGAGCCCTGAGACCTGACAGCTGGCCTTTTGGAGCCTGAGACAGAAGGCTCTGGGGGGCGGGATGGAGTGGGGCTGGAAGATGCGCTATGAAGGGGAATCTCAGTTCTCACTTTTATGTAACGCATAAAAGTTTATGTGAGCACAGGTACCTTGTGGCTGGCTCCCTACTGGTCGAGGTCCTAGACTAGGTAGAGGTTCCAGCTAAGCCCACCAGGAGTGTCCACTCTGGTGGGAAGACAGTAAACAAAGTTACAGAGTACCAAGAGGATAAGATGGAGTAGGATGGAGCAGGAGGAGTGGTGGGTTGAGGCACCCATGGGATGGGATGGAGCCTTCATCAGGAACAATGTTTCTGGCAGAGGAAACAGCCAAGGCCAGGAGGGATGACAGCAATGTCTTGAGTAACAGAATCATCCAGGCCAGTAGGGCAGGATGGGACTCAGAGGTCTGTGGAGAAAGGATGGGGGGAGAGGGGGCTAAAGCGCCAGTCAGGCCTTAGGGATTGCTGCGTGATGCAGCCATATAGGGGTGAGTGTGCTCTGACCTGGGGGTTGACCAGGCACACAGTGGCTGCCCTGGGAAGAGGTGGCAGGGAACATGCAGTGGTCCAGCCTAGGAGGTGAGAGCCTAGGCTGGGGTAGGAGATGTGGGGAGGTACTGCAGGTCTGGAGATGGGTGTGGGTAAGGAGGAAGAATGGGTTTGAGGTTTCTGTTGAGCCTCTGAACAGATGGTGTTAGCATTAAATGGGATGGAAGGCTGCAGAGATGCTGACGTTGAGGGTGTGAAGGAGGCCGAGTTAGCTGTCTGTCCTGGAAGGAGTGTGCTGGTTTCTGTTGGGTGCAGCCCTATCTGGGCCTGAGAGGCTGTGGAGTTTTGACAGCCTCCAAGTCCCCGACACAAGCTTTCTTCCTCTGGACTCTGGCAGGTCACCGTGGCCTGTGAGGCAGGCTGGACCCTGACTGGATGCAATGTTCTCCCTGGGGCATCCATCACTCTGGGGGCCTATGCCGTGGACAACACGTGTGTGGCAAAAGCTCGTGGCACTGATACAGCAGGCAGGACCAGCAAGGAAGCCACAGTAGCTGCTGCCATCTGCTGCCGGAGTCGGCCTTCAGCCAAGGCCTCGTGGGATCACCAGTGACAGTCTCGGGCAGGGATGGTGCCTGCCACTGGTTGCAGATATACCTGCCTGGCTCTCCTGTAGCTGGCCACGGGTGGAGAGAATCTTTCTGGGAGAACTTGGTGTCTCACCCTGGATACCCCTTCCTGGTGTACGTGTAGGGAAGCCCTTACCTCATCGTGGGGCCTGTGGTTGGCTCCGGCCAGCTGCTCTAGTTACCAGAGCCTGTAGGCACTTGCTGCAAGGATTGCATTCAGTCCTCAGGCCTCCAGGGTATATTTATCCTGTGGGAAGGTAATGAGGGAGACCCTTGGCTGTCCAGAGACCAAGTGCCGGACTGGGAAATTGAGTGTGAAAGTTGCTGGGACCCCTTACAGCCTGCTCACATTGGAGAGACTATTTTGGGATCCCTGATTAAATTCGGATCAGTTCTGAACACATCTAGGGGTGATGATGAAATCTAGCCAGTAGTGGATCCAGCCGTGAGGCCATGGACATCTTCCAGATGTCATCATCTGTTGCACCCCAGGCTTTGGCCCTGCTCAGGATAACTGGCTGTAAGCTCCCAGCTGACTTTGCACTTGAGAGCCACACAGTGCTTACCCCACCCCACCCCCACTACTACCCTGCACAGTAAAGACCGGCAGCCTTGCTTTGTGGAGGGAGAAGACAGGACCAGGGAGGGGAGTGCCTGGTGATGTCACACAGCCAGTGGTGTCAGGACATAAATCCAGAGTGGTTGGCCCTGAAGCTATGCCTCTTGGGAGTACCAGGCTGGGCACCCTATTTCTGAAACAAATGAGACAGAGGAAAGTCTGTGCTTCAGCAGTTTGTCCTTCCCATGGCTACCACAGCCCCCACTCACATGGACCGTGTGGAGAACGGCGAAGCGACAGAGGACTGACTGTGCCAAGGCCACACAAGCTGACAAGATCACTTCTATCCTCTCAGCTTCTTCTGCCTTTTTATAGTAAGCTTTCCCTACTCGTATTGCTTTTGTAACTTGATATTTATTCTGGGTTTTGTAGAGTTTTTATTACGTAGTGAGTTTTCAGAATAAAAGCAGTTGATGTGACTACCTGCACCCGACTAAGAGGCTGCCTGCTTACCAAGCGCAACCATCTGCTGGGTGCTGGGGTGCACGGGCCTGTAATGGGAACGCTCTCCTGGTGCCCATTCTAGGAATGCAGTAACTGTCTTCCTGTAGCCTCCTGACTCCTCAGAGTCCTGGCACTTTGTCTTGGAGAACCTGGTTCCCTTGGGCATTCTAGATTCTTAAGGCTCCTGCCCACCAGCACGCCCAGTTCCCAATACCTCATCCATCTCTACCCAGTGAAGGTGCAGAGCGCAGCAGAGTTTGTGGACTCATTCGCTCCCGAGTCTGTGGGTGTTCCTCAGGCAGACCATGGTTGCTCCTGATCGGAAGTGAAGCATGCTCAGATCTCTTCCCAATGTGTGATATGAAAATATCACCCTCATCCAGTGTTATCTCTGGATATCACTGTCTTAAGAAAAGTCTACGTTTATACAGCCTATATAGCGAATGGATCTGCCAAAAATCTCCCAATTGTTTTCTGAACATTAGTGTCATGTGTGGAAAGTACTCTAGTTGACGGATGCTAATGGCTCAAATGTCAGAATGGTGTTTTGGCACCAGAGCCACTGGTACTTGTGCTTTCAGCCCAGCTGTGATCGCTGCTGTCCCCTACATGGCAAAGGACCACATGCTGGTTGGTCAGAGAGCCACACATGGACAGCTGGCTCCTGCAGATGGTTGGCAGGCATTCACCAAGGATTGGAAGGAAGGGCTTGGCCTGCAGGGAGTGGAAGATGTAGTACTAAGGGGATAGGACCCATGTGAACAATGTAGGCCACCAGGAATGACTGGTCAGAGCAGGAAACTTAGCTTGAGACTCCTTCTGAAAGCTGAGGCTACAGGTCCTGAGCCCATCATTGTGGTACACAGAGATCTTGGAAAGAAAGATCAGCGAAGGCCGGGAGGACACAGCCCCTTGCAGCGTGGCCCTCACTCCCTGCCACCTACACTGCTCCCCAGTGTCCCTCCCACGGCCCATGTGACATTCAGAGAAAAATGTCTGTGAGACCCCAACTCTACATTTTTGAAAAATTTATTTCCTACTCTTAGAAACTAAGAACTCCACCACACAAGAACCAAATTTTGAATCCAGAGTCTTCCCTAGTTTATCTATTTCCTTTTGAAATTTTATAAACAAGATTTTGTACACAAGAGGTAGCAGAGGAAAATTCCAGTCTGCTTGTTCCAAGCTCAAAAGATGCTGCACACGCCTGGGTGTTAGCAGGGAGGGTGGGGCAAGCCAGGTGAGTGGTGGCTCAAGCTCTGGGTCTTACGGCTACTAGTTGTTGGCAACCACAAGCGTCCACCTGGGGAGCTACAGGCAAGCTGCCTGTGGGAGGCTCATCTGTCTGTCCCAGGATGCCTTAGGAGCAGGAGAGCAGTCCTGAGGTCAGCCTGGACTGCAAGAGCTTCTTGAGAACACACAGCGTTGAGTCAATTGTGCAATTCCTGCTTGATTGCGGACCACTGTAAAAGATTATAAAAACATCTTCATCCAAAAATTGGCAGTAAAAAGGACAACTCTTCCAAGGCAAGCTTGCCATAATTGTCACTTTGTGTACTACATTTTAAAAAGTCCTCATATGTTAGTGGACTGCAGCTGTTGGGAATCAAGTGGTTACTGGTAACGTGGAAAAGATGCTCAATGCAGCAACACGGGAAGAAGATGGACCAAAGTGTACAGTGCCGGCGATCCTGACGCAGCTTTATGTGAGGAGAGCAGGAGCAGGGGCGGAAGGCGTCGTTTCCATAGGAAATAAGGGGACTGACTAGAAGTGGCAATTTCACTCCTGAATTCGGGCTCCTGAGTGCAGTTGCCGGCAGCGATATCCCACTGGTACCATCGCCAGCATTTCAATACATGTCCACACAATCTTTCTGCAAGCACGGGTGTGAAGAGATGGTGAGTCAGAAGGGAACAGTGGGACATGGACGTTCAGGTATTCAAATCAATTTTAGACCCTCACATTAAAAAACTGTAAGAACACCAGAACCTGACCAAATCTGCCACTTGCCTCTGTTTCTCTGAGGACACAGCTCTCAGTTCTGCTCTTACATGCTACCCCTTCCTTCTTTGTGAGTGACCAAAGCTGGCACTGGCCTGTGAACAATGAAGGGTCCCTGAAGCACACAGCAGGGAATGCCACCTGCCTGCCACATGTCCCCACAATGCAAAAGCAACCAAAAAGGCACTTAGGGGCTGGCTGTGCCTCTTTGACTTGGCAAATCTAGCTGACAGTGGCACCTGCACCTGCAGTGGGAAATAAGGCAGGACATGTGACAAGGGCGAAGCTGAGCAATTCAAACACAGCATGGAAAGAGCGCAGGAGACGGCTGCACCCGCCAGAATGAGCGACTGATGCCGTGTTGGTAAATACAACTAAATGGACGGTATCGAATTATTTTTTTAGTTATTTCAGAGAAAGTAAGTTTTAAATCTTGCCTTTTCAGTATCAGTCATGTCAAGGAGAAACAAAGTCTTGAATTCTTTCTCTGTAGTAAAATTATGATTAATTTCACAAAGCAGCAGCTCCCAGCTTAGGTATTTAACTCAATATACAATCAATACAAGGGCCACAGGAATCATGTTTAAGTAAAAACAAATGATTGCAGATCACATGACTTAAGACTAGTTTATTCAATATGTCTCCGAGCATTAAAAAGGTAATTTTATGAAGTCAAACTCAATAAAATTATAAAGTGCTTTTAATTTTGTTGTTTTAAAATTTTATTTTGGGAACAACCCATCACTTTTCAGTGATTGATGTCAAAGAATGCACCCTATACTTCTAGAGAACATAGCTTTTTTGTTTTAAATTTATTATTGCTCTTTTCAATCTTGAATCAAAATATCTTAAAGAGCTTAATAATGCCACAATTTTTGATATTAGTAACATGTCATCAAGATCTAAGATTATGCTGAGGGCTCTTAACTAGACAAAACCAGAGATTCTGTACAAAGAGGGAGACATATTAAATACAAAGGTCTGTGTAAACCAGATTCAATTACTATTTTACAATGAAAGGAATTTTACCACATATCTTTACATCATTCTAAATTGGATATTCCTATTCAATGTTACTGCAGATTAAAAATTTCCCTCACATACCTAAAAATATAAAAACCAAAGGATCCTCCCCCAACAGCCCCCAACACAGAGAAAACTGTAGCTTTATCCCTCCATCCTCACTCTCTATGTTCATGTATCAGAAGTTTGCCACCAGCTTTATTTCCTGATGTGTCAGTGCACATGTAATCCGGGGACAGCTGGTCCACATGCCAGGATTCTCCCACTGCCAAGCAGCTCTCAACCTTCTAGTGGCTAGAGAAGGCTTCCCTTCAGAACACATGGTCCTCCATCACACTCCTGGCTCAGACTCCAGGCTCTTGTAAGGGCTTCAAGGATGAGATTCTGGTTTCTAAAAGGTGCTGAGCTTCCCACCTGGGCACACTGCTCTAAGGATCAACATCATCAAGGTCACTTCTTAATTCACCAATCATCATGGGAGATTCTGAACCCTGAGGCAAAGAGAGGAAGTTAAGGTTCCTACAATTAAAGTTAGGAAGAGTTTCCCACACTGACTTCTTGTGTTCTGTAATTTAAGTATATCCTCATTGAGCAACTCAGTTCTGCTTATTAGAAGGTAATAAAACACAATGTTATTACTCTTCTGGAAATTTCTGCTTATGTAAAACATTTGCATTTGTATGGTTTTAGTCACTAAAAGAACCCCTGAACTGGCCTTAGGCTACACTTTCTCCTCTACACCCACGCAGGCAGACTTACATTTAGACTGACTGAGCAATGGGAAGAGAGAGAGAGGGACTGGACACCAGTGACACTTTACTTCATGCCAGGCACTACCCCTGCTGGGTCGTTCCTGAGTCTGCAGTCGGGTTCTGTAATCTCATGCCTGGGGACTGACCTAGTTCAACTAGGGCTGAGCTGGTCTATCTTTATCCCCACTCTCTGAAGCAGGGTCTCTTCTTTCTTGATCTCTGGGATGCTTAGGAGCAAATGTCCTCAGCCAAAGACAGGCTCCTGTTGTACCTGTTGTAAGTGTCTCTCTCCATTCTCATTGGCAGGGCTGCTCTCTGAGCCATTGCTGCTTCCTGATTGCTCTTTTTCATTCAACAAAGCTGTGGCATATGCTAATGTGTCCTGTAGAGATTCAAACACGAGAAAATAAAGTAGCAACCAGTGACGTCTGGCAGCACTTTCCCCACACTGCCAAAGCATCCCACAACCCGTTGTCCTGGGAGACCCGCCCAACAACCTGCAGCAGCGCTTTTCTCAGACAAGCGATCTATTCCCATTGGGTTTGAGAACACCAGCTCATGTTCATACAAAAACCCAAAGGCTGCTTCCGTGTCTCATTTCCTACCCTTCCCTCTCCTCTCTGAGCTGTGGTTTTTAAGAACCTGGCATAAGGGTTTCAAAGCATGCCAGAGCAGACACCCCTCACCTGAGCTGAGATGGTTCGCTGAAAGGTTTTTCCAGTTGAGGTTTCGTTAGAGACATTGCTCTGTGGAGTCCAATAATGCTCTGACATCTGGGATAAAAAAGGCCAAGCAGAGGTGACAAGTAAGCCCCCATGAGTACACAGTTCCTAGTCTAGCAGCCAAAGGTACAAATCTACTTAGACTTCTACCACCTCAATTATCATGGGGGATTATCCCCCACTTTCCAACAGGAAGATAATGCTTCTTAATCGGAGCACCCAGCCTCCAACTTTTCATCTCTGGACTTAAGACAGATGTTAAGCAGTGCCCCCCTTATGAATGGATGTGTTTCCCATACTTTGTTATTTGTAACAACCATGGTCCAAACATATTAAAAGGAGAGTTCCAAAAAGCGTGAGTACTATCCTGCTGTCACTCCAGACACAGCCACTTGTCCAGTGAGGTTTCTGCCCTTTATATGCTAACGGCTCAAGGATCTCTCCACTGGTAACATATGAGAATCACAACAGTCATGTGGCCTTCTTATACCACCCATCTCTTCATACACACATCACATCATTTCCCACCCCCACAAGATGCATTAGTACAGTACAAGATCCTTTGGTTACAGTACAGTTATCATTTTTCTAGGGTATTCTGTCCCCATTTTATCATTATTATCATTAATCTCTTACTGTGCCTAATATACAACTAAATTTTATCATAGTTGTATGTATCTAAAAGAAAAACATAGCATATGTAGGCTCGGTACTATCATCCACTTGGAGGCATGTCTTAGATCCCAAACCTTTGGGGCTGGAGAGATGGCTTAATAGTGAAGAGCACCTGCTGGTCTTGAGTTTGGATCCTAGCATCTCCAAAGTTTGGATGTGACACCCTCTTCTGGTCTCCACGGGCACTTACAAGCATGTACATATACTCACACACATATACATAAATAAAAATAAAATCTTGATAACAACAACAACAAAACCCAAAGTCCTATGAGATGTGGGGGGGGGGGGGAGGGTGTAACCATATTAAGACACAACTTCAATACATGCACGTATGTACTGACTAAAGAAATGTTTGAACGGCTAGAGAGATGACTCTGTGATTAAGAGCATGCATTCCACTCATGGAGGACCCAAGTTAGATTTCTAGCAAACAAGTCAGGCAGCTTACAAATGCCTACAACTCCAGCTCCAGGGGATCTGATATCTCTGACCTCCATAGGCACTAGCATGCATGTGTGAGTGTGTATGTTTGTGTGCGTGCACCCATACACACAATAAAAATAACGATAACAACAACAATAATAAAATTGATCTAAAAAATATTTGACACCTCAAAGTATCTTGAGATCATTCTATGAGTTAGTTTAAGGGAAAAAAATCTTTTTGCAGTAAGGTGTAATTATAGAGCTGGGAAAAGCTCAGAATTCTAGTACCTTCTTCTGCAACCACTGCACAGCCCAACTCCAGTGATGGGAATTCTCCTTGAAGTATTCTTTAGCAGCAGGGCACCTGGTGATCAAGCATTATTATTACAAGTCAAAATACTTCTTTGAAAATATTCTTATTCAGCTACATTTGTACTTGAAACATAAATGCTACTTTTACTAAAACTAAATTTACCCTTTATGACTAGACAGTAAAGACCATCATCTGTTTGAACTCCAAAAGGCAGAAAAGGCGAATACAGTGCCTAGTCTCACTATCTCTAACTCTTATCAACAGTCCTGTTAAAGTTCAGAGCTGGAAAACTAAACAAACCCACCCAACTATTAATAAACTGTATATTTAATAAGTAATCTTTCTATATAATCAAACTAAGCTTTAATTTTGTGTTAGAAGAAAGAAGAATGAGATATTTTGGGGAATACTTTTAAAGCATGCTTGGGAGCACCTCTCTTCATCTCCATTCTACTCGGCTTCTTCTATCACCATCCTTCTTTGAAGATAGCCCTGAAGATGATGTTGCTGCTGGTGTGTGCAGACAGGACATGTGAGAACACTGACAGCATGTAGCTGCTGGTAGGGACATGCCATTGGTCCCAGCACTACTTGGAAACAACCATTTTGACCTGCTGATATCAAGTCTAATCAAGGATCTGCAGTTGTGGTAGGATGATACCTGTATCCTGAGTATTATGTCCTCTAGAAAAATACACTATTTCAAATTACCCTAATTCTCTGTTTAGGAAGTTCAAGCACAACAGATTAAGCCCCATAAACTTATCATTCTTATTCTGATACAAGTGTAAGTCTTATTCTGATTTAAGCCTAAGAATATTTCTATGCCCACAAAAAAAGATGATTCAGTGCAGATACAATACAGTTATTAAAGTCACTGACCTTGTTTGACTATGGACTACACCAGGTTAGACTAGCACCACCGAAAGTTCCCAACATCAACTAAAGAATGACACATGGAATGTGGCATATAACTACAGTAACAGCCTTCAAAAGGAAGGAAGTTCTAACTAGAGCACGGACAAACATTGAAGATATCGCACTAAGCAAGGTAGTTATGAGGTACCCAGAGTGGCTGAGTTCACGAAGGTAGAAATTAGAATGACTGCCAGTGGCTCAAGGAAGAGGAAATGGGGAGCCAGTATTCAGTGGGGGTTCGGAGTTTTAGTTTTGAAAGATGAAGGGATCTAGAGATGGATGGTGATAGTACATGTTTTCTTTAAAACTTATTCAATTATTTATTTACTATGTATGTGCCATGGTGCACATGTGTAGGCCTGAAAACAACTTGTGGGAGTTGGTTCATTCCTTCTACCAACACAGAGGAGCCTCCATCACTGAACCGCACGGACTGTGTATACTCAGGAAGGTCGAGGTAACACGTACTGTCTATTGTGTCATGGTTCAAAAGCACCTTCGCTCTGAGGTCGACCTCAAAGTCTAAGTCTAGGTATAAGACGGTGGGTATGCCACTCAAACCATCTGTGATCCGGCAACTCCCCAAATCCAGGCTGTTTTAAGGATCATGAAGCAGAGAAAACAAAACACCTGGCACAGAATCAGGGTTTGTAAGTGCTCTACTGGTTCAGGTGACGGGCTCAGGGAGCTGCTGGTTAATGAAAGCAGCTTTGGGAATGCTCATCAAATGCTGTTCCCGAGGTTTTCAAATCCACCCGATTCTTACCCTTTTGACCTAAGGCCAAGGGATCCCCCTTTTCTCCTTTTTGAAATTCTGGACCATCTATTACTTTTCTAACATTCCCCCTTCATTTCCTTTAGGGAGACAATCTGAATAGGGTCCTGTAGTGCCTAAGCAAGTTCCTAAGCAAGCACGACCCCAAATCTGTCAGATCCTCTCAGGCCCCAAAACAAGGCAGTTCCCACACCACAGTCAAACCCATGTCCTCTGCACTCTAAGTCTGTACTCACTTCTGAGCAAGAGTGACGAGGAATTTGACACACTGGTAGCAACGACTGCTGTCCACATGGTTGCTGTGGTGCATCAGCGCTGGAGGAAGACAGACACTTTAACAGGAAGGCCTGGAGAGGCTCAAGTAATAGTGATGCTCTTGTTCTGGAAATAAGTTTGATAAGTGGGTAGGGAACAACTACCTATTCAACAGAACCACCCAGACTCGAGTGTTTTACTGTGTTAAGAACACAGCTGTCTGTAGTAGAACTGGGAGAACTACAACTTTAGCCGGATGGTATTCAAAACCCTCCATACGGCTACCCAGACAAGAACAGTTACAAATATTTATCATTTGATAATGGAAATTTATGATATTAGTTCTATGTAACAAATGTTTCCTATTTTTTCTTTTAGCAATTTAAAAATAAATACTTATTCTTACTTGTCATGTTTATGCTTTTAGTTCCAGAGGACCTGGTATGGCTGATGCTATGATTACAGTACACTACCCCAAACTGGGGCTTAGAAACCTTTGAGCTGTAGTTCTTTTCTGCCTTAAATGGTGGCTCTTAAGTTCCTATTAATACTGCCATGTGCTGCTTGAGTATGGGGATATATTCTGAGAAATGTTTTGTAGGTGAGGTCATTGTTGTAAAGATCGGGGGAACTTAAACAAAGGAGAACAGCTATAGCAGCCATAGTGATATATCTTATGCAACCCCATGTTAGATATAATCAGTGACAGAAATGTTATGTGTGCCATGATGGTACACAACAGAATTCAAAGTATCTGTGATGAAGGACATTTTAGTGGGTGGTGGAAAGTGGACAGGTACATTTTTACTGAACTATTTCTAAGGCAGTGTATTAAAGCTAACTCAGATTTTTACAAAACAAAGTCCAGACATACAACATGGTAGACAATAGACATGTGGGTCAAATGACAATCACACTTCATATATCTGACAATACTTAAGTCTAAGGTGTTAAGTTTTTTTTCCATGGCTGCTGGGGAAGGAAAAGATTTCTGTCACCAGAAAAACCTCTTTAGCTCTTAGAAAATTTTATAGTATTCCTGAATCTTTCCTGACTTGGGAAAAAACCCTAGACTATACCATACTGAGTGCAAGGACAGTCTCCTGGTCAGGATGAAGAACCCCAGTAACAATGAGAAGACTTCTAGTGGAGAGGTCATCTAAATCAGGGAGAGCAGAGGGGCCATGCCTGCTGGAACAGAGCTTATTTATAAATTTATAAATAAGGCACTTGTTCCGTAGCTGGCATACTTGCCTAGTAATCCATTTTCTGTCTCAAATACAAATTTGATCCGCTCTACTTGTATGGGATCTTCAATGACCTGTCAGAGGAAGGAGACAAAGTTAGCAACTGAAAGCAGCAGCCCACGCAGAAGTTACTGGTCTTCCCCACAGCTCTACTCAAGAAGCTAGTTTCTACAGCAGAGCCTAAACACTAAGGGATGTTATGATATCGCTATGCATCTCAAACACATCTCTAATTCAAAACCAAAATATAAAATTTCTAAAGAGCTATTCATTTCCTATATATGTGTTTCTAACAACTTTATAGCTTTCCGAGGGCTGAGGACAGATGGTTTGTGATCCTAAGGACACAGGATAATTTTTAATTTATTTAGCAAAAATGCATTTTTGCTTCAGGCTCTTGCTACATCTTTAGTTATTGGCACTAAGTGCTGTGCACTATAGCCCACTGCTTGGGTCTGCTGAGCCCAGTTCAATGATACATAGCTCTATAGCATTTTCCCAAGTCTATAAAAAAGGACTGGGGTCAAAAGGAAGAAAAAGATCAGAAAGATAAATTTTTTTAAGTAGATGACACCCATCATGTATTTTCAATGATATATTTTATATTTTAAGCCATTTCAAACCTCTGCACTAGGTTTTTAAAGGGATACAGTCTTTCATAGGAGGCCCTGGACTAGTCTCTCTCATCAGCTCATTCAAATCAGTCAATTCTATTAGCTCTCTTTGCAGTTGACCTGCACCTTCTTGGCCTTCTACCGTCTGCCTCTTTTCTTTGCCAGGATCCTGGATCTTCTCCCAATATCCAATCCTGCTTGTTTTAGTTCTTCCTTCAAAATAATTGCCAAAGGTGTCTTGCTATGCAAATGAGTCATTTCCTTTTTTTGCTTAAAGCATTTTCATGGCTCACCATGACTGACAGCAGAGGCTGGAAGATGTGGAGATGAGCAAAGGGGCATGTTTCAGGAAGCAGGCGTGAAGGGAAACTGGAGGCTACATACACATCCAAGGACGCACACGGTTACTTCTCTTAATGACTGGTGTTTGCAAGAAATGGAGCTAATATGGTTTGATCACTTCACATTCATATTAATTGACTAAATCCAACCTGTGCCCTACAGGAAGAAGTTGCTGTATCCTGGCATTGGTAGTAGAAGCCTTTTGTAACCTGTCTTTGTCATTCTCTCCCATTTTAGCTCCACTCCAAGCTCTACTACGTGGCTCCATTCTATTCTTTAGTCACACAGTCAAATTCATAGAGACCCTCGTCATAACAGAAAGGATATGACCAACAATGTCATGCCTGCAAACCCATCAGCTAACTTCTCAGTGTTGCCCTCAGGGTTAAGCACAGTGAATCACACAACTGAGGCCTCAATAAAGGTTAATTGCCATCCATTACTCCTCTGATTATAATTGCCTGTGGTTTTGCCCGGCTTTTTCAAGATACTGAAAGCTCCAAGACTTTTATTGCTGGTCCTCTCCAAGTCACTAATGCATGTGACACATGCTGATATGAAGAAGAATCAGCAAACGCAGGCAAACTGAACAAAAACCAGTAAGGATGTAGTGGCTTATGAACACATGCTAACTTGTAAACATGTAAATACAAGTGAGTCAGCAGAGAAATGTGAGACTTACCAATATCTCATGCAGTAGCTGGAATGTATTCTTTAACTCGTGGGGTGGAGCAGTGTCTAGCTGGTTCTGAAAACAATTTTGTGACAGGACAAACATTCTGGTGACTTCTCAGCGGAGAGCACAGTTCTGGAATCAAGCTCCACTTCTACCACTGTCTGCCTGTCACTAATCAAGTCAGCTCCTCTCAGGGCCTCAATTCCCAGATCCTTAGCTGCGGCCAAATAAACCCCTAAGGCTCTTTCAGTTCAGTATCCCGTGACACTTATGTTATTAGAAAAGTGAGGGAGAAAGCAAAAGGGAGAATTCTAAGTCACTAGCAGTCCTGATCTTACACAGCTCCATCTACACTCTGCTCGTTTCCTAAAGGATGCTGGTAGCAAAGAGAATAAAGGGAAAACTCTGAGGTGAGCTCTCAGTGAAGTATATTAAAAAGGCAGCGTATGAAACAGAAAAAAAAAAAAAAACCCTGCTAAAATGCACTAAGAAAATAAGGTTTATAAAACCTCTTTATGCATTTTAAATTTTATTTTTATGTGTATGTATGCACATATGTGTGCGGGTGTCCAGAGGCTAGGAGGAGGCATTGAAAATTCCATGGAGCTGGAGTACAGGCAGTTGTAAACCACCTGGTGTAGGTGCTAGAAACTGATATTTGGTCCTCAGCCTGTGCATAAGAAAGTTGGGAAAGAATATTGCAATATTGGAAGTATTAACATACTTCCAAGGAGGCAGGAATGGTACTTATAAAACACTTTGCCTAGTGCTGCACGGACTACAACAACTTTGAAGTCAAGTTCTATTTCTTCCTGTTTTGTAGAAGAGGAAGATGCTTGGGTTCGCAACCATACGGTGAGTAAGCAGACAAGAGAGGAGGGCACAACACCCTTTACTAAGAGCTACAGCTACGCCTCACTAAGTACCCGCTCCTTGTCAACACTACGTGGATCACTATCACAAACAGGAGTGTGCAATCCTACTGCACAAGAGAACTTGTGTGGTAGGATAGTAGATGCGTGTGGAATTCACATACAGAACCTGAAAGGACAGCATGCTCCTGGGGCAGGGTGGAGTGGACTGTGGTGAACAGCAGGACATGTCAAAGTAGACTTTGGCCTTATTTGTGTACTTGCATTTTTTTTCACCAAGAGAATCAAAAGCATAATTATTCAAAGATTCAAAAACTAGTAAAATGACATGTAGACTTTAACACTTTTCTAGTAACATCTAGAAAAACAGTGAGCGATGTGGTAAAGACACAGGTACAAGTCACCTTCTTAGTCCCAAAGCCTTACTCTGTCACTGGCTAACTGTATGACGCTCCTTACTCTGCCTCAGCTTTATGTTTTGGGAACCACGTCGATTTCATAGGACTACCTGAGAATCATGCGAGTTAAATGTAGTACATTTGGCATAGTTTTTGTGTTTAGTAGGTGTAGTGGGTGAGGTAGTGATTACTATATTGATCAATGCCTTATAATTAATTATATCACTGTTCAAGAAGACATGAAACCCTGTTTTTGATGGTAAAGAATTAAACAATTTCACCCACTAATGATCACAAAACATTAATACTATTATTAAAGCATTATTCTTAATTAGTTAAAAACTGAACCACATGCAAATGTTTACCACTAGGAAAAGGGCTAAGTGAATTATGGTACATGAAGGGATGAAGTATGGGAAATTATATGACCAAGTCAAAGAAGACAGAATCATAAAACTCTCAATTATATTAAAATACAAAGACAGAAAATAAAAAGATATAACAGAGGATAAATTAAAAGGATGTTACTGGTAGTAGTCAGCACTAAATACTGGAGTTAGGAATTCTTTTCTTAATTCTTTAAAAATCAGCACAATACTATTTTTACAATTAAGAAAAACTTATCCGTATTGCCTGGGAGCCAGAAAATGCTCTCCCAGGGTCTCACAGAATGCTACCAGGGATGGCTAGGGTGACTGAGTTGTACCTTAATAAAATGCAGCATCGTGAAGGAAAAGTGCTCGTTACAGAAACAGCAGTACACCACCATCTCCATGAGTGCCAGGAGGGAACCAGTCAGCTCTCGCAGAGCAAACATGACCTGGTGGGAGGACACAAAGGAGTAAGCTATAGCCATAGTCAGCGGTCTGTTCTTTCACTGGAATTTTCAGAAATTAAGAACAACGACATTGTCCTAAAACAGGGTTTCTCGCTTGAGGTCTAAGGACAGATTTCAGTGTATCTGGATCTCTCTGTCATTTTATACAGACTTGTACAAACATGCACTTTTTATTTCCTGAGGACTAACCTTCAACAATTTTCAAATGCAAGCATTCTCATGAGAGGTTAAAGTAACAGCTGACAATAAGAAAATAAAGTTAAACAAAAAAAGATGAAAAAACTACTATAATATGTTGTTCTCATCTCCATTGAAAATCAGATTATGGAAGTAAGAATTCATAGGAAGGTAACTGGGTAAAAGGAGAGCTGGCTGAGAATAAGGCACACAACATGTGCCCCGTGCAGGCACAGGACAACCCAGCCTGTGTGTTCCCCGTGCAGACACAGCACAGCCCAGCCTGTGTGTGGCCTGTGCAGGCACGGGGACAGCCCAGCCTGTGTGTACACTGTGCAGGCACGGGGACAGCCCACAAGCACACTTGGAAGGTTCACATACACATGCTTTTAGGCTGCAGTGCTTTAGGACCAGGGACAGACAGACTGAGGACAAACTTTTTGATAATGAAGTTACTTCAAAGGTGAACTCTCATTCAGCTTCTCCTGGGCCTTAAGGATAGCTGGTGGGGCCGGAATGGAAGTCTAGTTCTTGGATGGAGAGAAGATGAATAGTGCCTACTTGACAAATTCAACCATCTATCCATGCAGCGCTGGACATGGAATACACTGGGCAAGTGCTCTACCATCCAGCCATGCCTCATCTCTAGTGTTTTGAAATGCATATAAAAAAAATAAGCATTTCTCCTCGTGATAGTATTTCCTTTCACCAGAGTAACTTGAAAAATATACCAACAAAAGGATTTTGCTCAAATAGGAGAAAATAACATAAGTAAATGTCTTCAGCACAGCAATTACATACCTCTAACAAATAAGGTTTCCCTTCAGACAAGAACAATAAGGCTTCTACTTCCTCGTGGAGGGGCAGCAGAGGGCTTGAGGGAGCAACACTGATAGGTGGCCGTTGTTTAAATATGCCAGGAGCTTTAGGAGACCCAAGAAAAAAACACAAAGCACAACTTGTCTCACTTGGAAATGTTCCATGAAACACATGTCCACAAAAAAGTGAAACTCTCAGGTTTACACACACAATTGCTGGGTTCTTACATCTCAATCCTTCAGTCTACTGGACCAATGAGCTAGGCAGATAATTTCCTTTATTTTTTTCCTCAAATTTTACCTCAGCTATAGCTATGAAAAAGTACTAAAAGCTGCTACCAGAGAGACACTGGACAAGTCATTGTTCTTCAAGCAATTGTTTGCAAAAGACCAATTATGCTAAGCAGATAGGTTAATTCTAGAAAAAATGAGGCTATATTCTCTTTCTTTTGTAAACTGAACTATCACAACCAGCAGTCTTTTGTCTTTTGAGAGGAATGAGTCAGGTGTGGGAAACAAACTGCACTCACAACCATGTGTCATAGTCAGCCTCAGCTGTCAGCTTGACACAAACCAAGGTCACCTGAAAGAAGGTACCTCAACTAAAAACTGCCCAGAGGGGTAGTGACACATGCCTTTAATCCCAGCAACTTGGGAGGCAGAGGCAGGCCATCTCTGTGAGTTCCAGGCCAGTCTGGTTTATATGAGCTAGTTCCAGGACAGGTTCCAAAGCTAGAGAAACCCTGTCTCAAAAATCAAAAAGAATTGCCCAGATCAAAATGGCCTGTGGGGGTATTAATTGCTAATTTATGTAGAAGGGCCCATACCACTGTGGGCAGTACCATCTCTAGGGACGGAAATGAACCTGGGCTGTATGAGAAAGGTGGCTGAGCAAGTTGAAGGGGGAAACCAGCAAGCAGCATTCTTCTGTCGTTCATGTTTCAAGCTACTGCCTTGAGTTTCTGCCTTGGCTTCCCTCGATGATGGACTATAACCTGTACGCCAAATAAACTTGTCACCCACGAAGTTGCTTTGAGTCATGGTGCTTATCACAGCAACAGAAAGCAAACCAGAACTCCACTCATGTGTCCTTCAGTGTCCCTCTATAAGGTGTTTATAAGTTAGAATGATGTACTCTGGGGTTTTTCTTATTTTCTGCCTTTAGATTTTACTTTACACATTATCACCATACTTGAGCTCTATCACTTAATAGCTATGAACTTATTAGCTGTGTATTTATGTTGTCTCATCTACAGAGGGGGACAGCACCTCTCCAGTGTGCTATGGGGAATGAACACAGTAAATACAAGCACTATGACATAACATAGGACACTAAAAGCAATCATATATGCTTTGTAGTACTATTGTATGGTTGTCAGGACAAATAGTATACAGGCACAGTACACGTTGTATGATTAGGATAATGGATAATCATAGTACAAAAGTGCATCTGTGACTGTTGGTATGTGACAAAACAGGAAATGCTATTGTTTCTAACTGATATGAAAAATATTTTACTAATTTATATCTGAATCCCCTTTGCTTTCACAAAGCACTTTGGTATTTTATCTAATTAATCCTTACTATATCTAGAAAGTTATTTATTAATATTTTCATTTTATATGAAAAATCATAAGGTCAGGTGGCTTGATTAAGTTTACGCAGCTTAAAGACAACAGCCCATACCTTGTCTATTCTTCTTACTACATCAGTTGTTCATACTATGGTGATGAGTGAACTCTGAATTAGTCTTTAATCCTACAGCCATTTAAAATAAACTTTTTCTTTCCTGCATCAAATCAATGATTAACTTGATTTCTCTAGTTATCGATAAACTAGTTAAATAAAGTGCAGTTTAGTATTAATTAAAACAATAAACTTTTAAGTACTCCTCAAAGATCAAAAGTCAACTGAGAAACAAACACTATCCATTCAGTCCTAAGATCAGTACTTCTCTCCATGTTTCTGATGTACGGTCAAACTTACCAACATTCCTCTGGGAAGAGACATCTGTATGCAAGACCAGCAATGCGACAGTGTTGTGAAGATTCCCAAATTCCCGTGCTTGTGCTGAACTCCATCGGCGTATCTATCAGTAAAGATTGAAGCATGCCACTATTCTGTGTGAGGAAAGGATCTGCTGGCTGGTAGTTTACTAAACCATGGTCTCTCTCGATGCCCACAGTAAAGAGGTCAACATATAAAGTCACTGGTCTAATAAAGGTATCTCAAAGGATTTGCTCCCCTGAAAATATGAACTCATTAAAACATTAACTCTAAAATCAACCCATTCAAAGTATGCAGTTTAGGTTGGGTACACTCATGACATGCCAGGTAATTTTCCAGAGACTTAGTATAATGGGCAAACTCATGAAGCTGGAGGACAGGAGGCCTAGCCCTGTGCCATCTCATAGTGTGTTGTATACATGGGCACATTCATAACAATGCTTTATGCAATGGCAGAGATAATGCTACCTGCTCTGCCCACTTTGTGGTTTTGAGGACCAAGTGAAATATTAAGAATGAAAACACTTGAAAACTAGTGTATTCTACAAATGCAAGACAATATTAACTGCACAAACAGTGCAAATACAGTGACCCCCAAGTCCATCATCAGTCCCTGTGATGAGATTGAAACGAACGACAAGTACGGCAGATCTCAACAGCCAACAACCACAGCCCATTACAGTATCAGTACCTGTTTCTCACTACTTAAGTGTAACAACAAGGTGATGGGATAGGGAGTTGAGAGAAGTTTAGGAGCTTAAGAGGCTCAGACTCTGAAATCCTCAGAGCTGGGCAAGACTTGTTTCACCAACACATGTGCTCTGTGACCTTGCATAAGTTACTTAGCACAGCTGTGCCTAAATTCTTGTCACAGAATAGAAGAAACACTGCCTATTTTACTGAGCTGTGTGCCCAAACTACCACCACAGAAGACCAGGTGTACTTGGTCCACAAGAAGCACTGTATCATTCCTGGATCCTAGCATTTTATGTATTTAAAAAATCTTTATCAAACAAAAATAAATGGATAGAGAAAACACAGCTATATAGGAATTTCTAACAGGTTATATATGGACACATCCAGCCATATAATAGTAATGTTCTGGGAATATGCTCCTAGCATTTGACTGAGAATATCACGCTGCAGTATAATTCATTTTTAACACTCTAACTTCACACATGGATTTCAACCAACCCTCAAAACATTCACAGCTCTAGGGAAGGAAGAAGAGGGCTCTAAGGCCACTGATTCCTTTTCCTATTGAACTTCCTCTTCCCCTAATCGCCAAAGACTTTTAAGGTCTTCATAGTATATACTACTCAGAACTAAATGAAGCTAAAACATTTATCAGCCACAAAAAGAAACAAAATGAAACCCAACAGCATCTCACTGAGAATAGGAAGGCAGTTCTTACCTGACTGTTCGGTCGATTGACTCCGAGGAGGAAGCTGATCATGTGTCGCAGTGCTGAGTGCCGCAGAAGAAGGTCCCCGGCCCTAATACCTTGCTGTCACAAGGCAGCAGAATGACAAATTATACTCCCAGCCAGACAAAAGTTATTTTAAAAAATACATTCAGACATTTCAAGAAATCACTATGTTAAGCGCTGCACCTTCTATGTAGGGACTACTTGTTAACATCTTACACACCTTTTGAGCCTTACACTGCCTCCTGATGGCTGCTATGGAAAACCAATGTTGCTGCCTTCCACTGTTGTCAGTAACTACACCTACTTGGTCGTAATTCTTGAAGTAAAATAATCCATTAATTTGGATTTATTTAGAAACATTCATGAATCCACTACACAGAATGGAACCTAATATTTTTGCATATATAAAATATTTTTAGAATATAAATCTATTGCATTAGAAAAATATATTAGAAAACAATAATTTACCTTTTGTACAAAAGTGTTGAATAGGGAAAAGTATTGAGCACAATTTTTACAATTTTCTGGGACATCTTTATCCAAAAGAGCAAGCAGGACTTCCAATAACTGATGAAGGCTTTTTAACTGGCAAGAGGAAAGAGGAAATTATATAAAGAAAGAGACGACAAGACAGACGCTTGTCACAGGATTAACTTGAAGTAAACCACCATAAGAACAGAGGGAAATTACAATCCAGTCTCAGAGTTAGATGGATTTATGCTTTGGAGAGCAAAACAGAATTATCCTTTTACCTTCTGAAAGTGTCAGTATTGTTGGAGAACTAAGGGAGAGTCTACTTTATTTCCTAGGTACCGGAGTCCAGGTCACGTTTTCTCCAGAGCTAATTTCTTTTTTCTCTGTCTTACATAGAGGTGGACACCAAGGGGAGATGGATTTCTGAGTCCCTCCCTCCACTAGGCTGCTCTTCACAGTCACAGATGCAGAGAATAAAACACAGACACAGGCAGAAGGGCTAGAAACCAAGCCGATGGAGCAAATGGAGAGCAACAGCCTGACAGATGACACGGCAATACCGACTCAACTAGGAACTTACTTGAAAGCCCGCTGACGCCTCATGGAAAGCTTTGAAAAACATTTTATTTGTTTAGAAACCATTTGGGTATGACATTGCTTCTGCTTTCCCTCCCACCCCAAATGTTTCTGGACAACTCCCTAGAAATTCATCTGTTATCCAAGCATTAAGACCAGGCTCGCTACTCTTATATTCCTCTGAAGATGGTATCCATCGACTTCTGGAATACCCCATCCATCCTGTCACACCCATTATAAATACAATACAAGTTAGCACTTACATAGCACTTCATTTTCAAAGTACTTTACAGTATAGATATAGTGGGTGGCAAGAGGCATAATTTCCATTGTGGGGAAAACAAACACAAAAATACATTAGCTGGCTATCAAATAGAACTGACTTCAGGAAGTAGCTTCTATGCTTATACCCTCTACTCCTTCCTCTTCTACTACCTGTTCTTCTGTCTTTAAAAGGTTGGTGATGTTCTATGGCCTAACCCTATCTGTAAGGAGACTGCACTAATTCTGTCTTTTTTCTCTGGAATACACAGTGGAAGAAGGAGAGCAAGGTAGTCCTTAGGATAGCATTCTTGAAACACCTTAGACAGCTCCCACGGGAGTGTCATGGAGCAATGGTACTCAAGCTTTCTAAGCAGCTCCAGTGACCGATCTACTTTAGTCTGCCTGAAGCCAGGTATGATTTTTTGCTTGATAAAAAGTTCTGCTGCTTATGCTGATGGAAAACTATCGTTTTATAGGATATGTAAGTCTAATGACTCCTGGAATTGAGAGGAGGACTTTCAAGACCTTTCTAAAGGGCACATTTGGCTTCCTGTTCCTCTGGTTGAGCGCCTGGTCTAACATAACAGAGCTTGCGGGAATAGGTGGTACTGGAGAACTAAGGGCCTGGGTGCCCCAACACTGGATCCAGAACATCCTCCTTCAAGAACGTGCTCGAGGTTGCATAGTGAAGTCAACATCTAAATTTGAAGCATTCTGTCATGTAGTACATGGATGCACAAAATGCCTGGAATCAATATTTATAAGGAGCCAATTTATTTTGAAACTATTTTTCAAAGTTTTCCATTTAGTATCAGCTGTTTGAAACAGCAACCTTGGGGAGTAACTGTTGTACTTGAGAAGACTTAGTAACGGACTGAACGACCAGACTGATAAGATACACCACAGACTTCCCCACAGGCTTAAAACCTGTGGGAACTCAAGATGGGAATAAACACCATAGTTTGGTTTATCGTGTGTATGTTGAATTAAGATTCTGAAGATATAACTGCAGAGAATAGGGTTAGGAAAAAGAGAATTTTCTTGAAGAATAGAAACAACACTCAGGGAAAGATGAGACTGTGAAGGAACTACCCTGCCCTGGGATGAATGACACTGGTTTGGCCATCAAAAGCAGTCAGATCAGGAAAGTAGCTTTTGAGGAAACAGCCAGGGTGACTCAGAATGTCTAGATTAGTGTGTCTAGACAATAGTCAGTCTCATTTCAGAGTCTAACACAAATTCTTGAGAGAAGACTGGCCGGGGATGAAAATCCTAAAGCAGACAAAAGCAGACCTCAATTTTTTTCAGTCTCTATCTTGGTATCTGGAACATAAAGGGGGATGGACAGAATGCCTTCTATCTGGGCATGTATCAGAAAGTCACCATGTACACACACATGCACACACGCACACATAGGCCCAGCCACCAATTTTAGGTCTTCTTTCTTATTATGTACAACTAAGAACAGCTGATAAAACAGAATACAAAAAGTTTACAATGAGACTGACCTTATCCTGATAAAACAAGGCACTGTCTAAGGTCTTCTCCAGAATGGTGGCCACAGCAACGCGTACTTCTCTCACACTGCACTCCAACAAGAAAACCCTAAAATAAAGAGAAACATGATATAAAGAAGGACACAAGTATGTAACCCTAAGCTGCCCTGCATACTTCCAGTCTAATAGCCACGAAGTAAAATAACTCAGAGGTAGGAGTTCAAGTATCCCAAGAGCTTCCAGAGTCAGTCACAGGAAGTGTGGCTTCCCCAGGTCACTCCATATGTTGTTAATATGACATGGGAACCAGAGAGATGAGTTCTGCTGAAAGTCCAAGATTCTAAGTAGTAACTCAAATGTTGAAAAGACAACAAATACCCACATGATATTGCACGAAGTCTTAACCAACTGCATAAACATTTGAGGAATACTGTGTAACACAAAAAAACTAAAAGTATATCTAGAATTGGGGAGGAGTTCTAGTGGTAGCGGGCAAGTGACCAGTCTCCTCCAAAATAAAAACCAAGACAAAGAACGGGCAACTAGGGGATGTGTATTGAAGGTCAACAGTCACAAGAGACACATATACCAAAGCCAATGTCCAAACTCTGTAGGGCAGGATCTGTACAAACGTTATGGCCAGACTACATTCTGAGATACTTGGGGTGGGGGAAGAGTCTTGAGTGGGAATACAAGAAAATATGAAAAAATTCTTAATTTTTGTTTGGTTTGAAAATGTTAAAGTGCTTATGCTGGAAAAAGCCAAAATCCTTTAATTGTTAAAGACACATGTTGAAAAATCACATTGAATTTTGTGTCTGAAACGAGCTTTAAAATAGAAAGAAAAACAGAGGCTGCGATAGGTAAGAATAAGCTCCGTAAGGTACTTCTGCCTACCTTTGATGCCTGTTTATAAATGTCGACAATAAAAAGTCCTTACAGGAGATAATGTGTCCTTTATGTGGGTGGTTTACATTTCTTTAGGTCAGCTGGCAAGCATTCACTATTACAGAACCCACAAAACCCTACATTAAAAACTTGCATAAAGAAGCAGTATGGGGTGTTGTTGTGAAAGAGGCCATCAGCATCTTCACACCTCAATTACAGAGATATAGGCTAACTATCCATCCTCACTCCAAAATGTGTAGTCTGAAATCTTCAGGTGACAAAAGACAATATGATGTCACTATTGGAAAAATTCTACACATCAAACCAGTTAACATATAAAAAGAGGAACAATACTGCATAGAATTACCTCTAAATTATGTATATGTTTACATAAAACAAAGTGAATTATGTTTATATTTGTGTTCCATTCTATGACACATCACTATAAATGCAAATATCCCTCAATTCAAAGAATTTCCAAAACAGTCTGGTCCTAAGCATTTTAGAAAAGCAACATTCACCTTATGCATGTGCTCACTCACTCTCTGTATCTCTCTCCTGTGTGTACTAGCGAAGACATTTTAATTGGAGTAATGATGAACTATCTTTAAGGCTTTATGGGCTGAGGAGATAGCTTAGTGAAATGTTTGCCCTGCAAATATGAGTTCACTCCCGAGAATCCCCAGACTGGTTTTTTAAAAAACCAGGCATGGTTATGCAAGCCTAATAACAGTGTTAGGATTACAACGAGGAAAAAGGTGGATCCTCAGGCAAATGAGACACCCAGTTTTTGATTTTGATTTTTGTTTTAAAGGTGAGAGACTCTTTTCCTGAGTTATGTCCACTGCCTCCACACACAAGGGAAGCCAGGTACATCTATCCATATCCATATCCATCCATCCATCCATCCATCCATTCATCTATCTATCTATGCACACACATACATAAAATGATGATCCTGGAGGTTCTAAAGAAAGAACTAGATAAAAACCATTCCTTTCATTTACTCATTTTTTAGATTTTAAAAAAGATTTATTTATTTTTGTTTTATGTGGATATGCCTGAGCATATGTGCACCACACATGTCTGGTGCCTTAGGAAGCCAGAAGAGGGCAATGAATCCCTGGAACTGCAGTTAAAGATGGCTGTGAGCTGCCTGTGGTTGCTGGGAAATGAACTAGGTTCTCTGCAAGAGCAGCCAGTGCTCTAACTTGAGCCATCTGTGCAGCACCTGTTATTAACTGCTTACAACTCACGGCAACTGAGAGTAATCAGACCTCACAGAAAAGATCAGGTAATCAACTGGGATGCTTGACATCAGGAATACTAAGAACTACTACCAAAGGAAGACAATTTCTCAGGAGACACCCAAAATCAAGTCTGCCTTTGTACAAATAAGGTGCTGAATGAAATATTTTCTATGCACCTTTCAAATGTATAATCATTCTTTGACACAGTGCTTGGGAGACTGATTGGAAAAATATTTTCAAACTCAATTATAAAATTGGGTAAAGTTATTTTTACTGTACACTTTAAAGAGGCAGGTACATAATAACTCTTCTAAGAAATGTTTATTAGTTCTCTCTTCATGAGCCAAATGCATTGTGTGATGTGTGAACAAATATTTTAGCATGCGTTATATGGCAGGCACTCTGTGTCCAGTGGGGAACAAGCAGACTTGATTCTGTCCTGAAGAAGCTGAAGCCCAGTAGAACACACACACACACACACACACACACACACACACACAAAACCCGAAGGAGTACATAGAACAACAGGACAGGTCTGTATCAGTCTTTGAGTATGTGCGATCTAAGCTGACATTTGAAAGAGCAAAAGGCAATTACTATGCCAAGAGCAGAGGGAACAATGTTCCAGACAGGAATATTAGGCATAAGAGGCTTAAAGTAGATTAAAAAAAAACAAAAACCAAAAAACAAACAACAACAACAAAACAAAACTCAGCATGTTCACTGAACCTGTTAATTTAGGCTGGCCTTAAGAGGTGACTGACATCAAGAAGGAAGTGAACACTACAAGCCAGAGTATAAAGTGAAGACCAAGCAAAGCTTTTGGATTTTATTATAGTGAGGGGAACCTACTAAAGAGCTTTCAGGATGGAAGAAATGTGATACAGATGCTCCAAAAACAACACTTAGTCTTTAGGGGGTGGGAGGGGAGAAATGGAGATATTAAGTAGGCAAATGAGTATCTGGGCAGAGACAGAGGTAGAGGGAACACGTCTGAGATTAAAAGCTCTGGTCAGGGTTGGTGGCTCACTCAGTACCTACATGTGTAGGCCTTGGTTTTATACCAGTAGCATTGAACTAAAATAAATATTTAATCAAATTTCTAACTTATCACCAGACTGTGCTCCCTTAGTAGGAAGGAACCTGTATTTCTCACTTTCCTGCTGTGCGTCTATTTTCACACAGAAATACCAGAACACATTTGTATGCTGACAGAAGAGGTTGACAAGGTAAAGTCGGGAGTGATTCATTTTGAGAGCAAGGGCGTTTTATAACCTGGAGATGGAAAAGGACTATGGCAGGTGTATGGCATGTGTGATGAGTGACCATTATAATCACTTTCTTAGTGACACCCCCAGGCTAGGATGATCTCACAAAGAAGTTTAGAGCCAAATCAGAGGGAAAGAGGAGCCTACTGGGACCAAGGAAACAGGACAAGTTCTTGTTAACATTGAAGGTGTCGTGCTGGGCTCCTCATATAATGATAAACTCGCCAAGGATAAGGGAAGTTGACTCAATAAGTTCAACTGACAGTAAGAAGTAAACAATAAAGTGATTGCGGACTCCTGAACTGTTATCAAAAAGGCAAATTATTCTACTCATAGGTTCATAGGTAATGCACTATCAGAGCTAACTCTTTTGGGGCCAGAATCTGCGAACAAATAGACTGTACAGTAATAGGGCTGTACTAGTAGCCTCAGACTGAGTACCCGAGGAAAAGGACTTGCACGCTCCAAACACCTGTCAACCATCACCTCACATTCTCCCTGCAGTCCCTGAAGCCTTGCCAGCATCTAGTCCAACAGATAATTTTGGAGAGGCTTAATTTCCTGCTTTAGTGAAAAGCTTAAAATGGACTCTAGCCTGAAAAACGATTTCAAGCTGAAATGTAAAGGGTTTATAAGAACCATTACTTCTAAATGATAGGAAAGGACATAAATTCCTTTTAATTTAGAGATCCTGACACTTACTTTACCAATTCTCGTCCTTCAGAGCTAATAAAATACTCAACAAGCCACTGACAAGCATCCAAACTCTTTGAAAGCAATGCTTCAATAGTAGCAATCCATTCTTCAGTGTCAACCCTTTAGAAGAGCAAAGAGCAATGTTAGACTCCAGCAAGTAACCCCAGAGTGACGTTCCACAGTGTGACACATCTACCTGTCTACCTACCTGCTCCAATGTGGACAGGAACGAAGGGTAGATTAAATATTCAGCGACTACCCACTCACATTACTCAGTGTTTCCATGTTTAGGTTATTCACAGTATAACCCCCCCCTCCGCCTCCTCCCACCAGGCAAAAACATGTGCAGGTGCCTACATCTTTGATTTTACTTTGATCTTTTATATCTTTATCTTTAACTGATGAAGATACTTTGTCTGGCATAAGCCTGTGTTACCAAAGGCTCACCTTTAAAATAGCTTATGTTTTATATCATATTGCTAAAATCATTAATATGCTTGAAGTATAATAATAATGGTTCAAGATTTGGCCAGAGAAAAGGTGGCTTGACTGTACTACCCACAATCTCATACACTCCTGAGACCCCAGTGCCCTCCAAACAATAAATACAGACAAAATGGAAACAGTACATGTAGATACCATGAGTAAATTTCACAAATAAAAGTAGCAATCAAATTTCTCTACTTAACCCCATGCAGACCTTAAAGGACAGAAACATGCTCTCCTTTTTAGCATCATATAATATTGCTATCACTCAATGTTCTTCTGGTTGCTACACATAAGGAGGCTGCCATCTGTAATTATTTTCTTCAAGAGTCTGGCTGAAAAATCTTTCCTGAAACCCAGACTTGAGAAGTATACTCACTTTGCTAGTGACAGCTCCATGGACTTCCAACTTTAACCAGTTGCAACCCAAGTATCCTCTTTCTCCAGATATTTTTCTACAAACCACCCCTTGGCTCTGTCTCTTTCAGTCATATACAAGGACCAACAATTACTAACCCAGAATCTATAATGATCCAGGCACCTTATCAGGTGCTAGAGACAAAAGCCAGTGATAAATAAGATGCAAATGGATACCTGGAGTGTAAACTCCTCCATGAACTGTTACTGACTACAGCCTAGATTTCCTTGTGTGGCACCTAGTGACTGGTCTTAATGAGCCCCTTACAAGTAAGTATACAACTAGAAAAATACAATTAACCAGTCACTCATGGGTGCCTTAAGCAAATCCTGCTTGCTACTCTAGATTCTTCCCTTCTGCCTAGGATGATGCCATCTATATTTCTTCCTTTCAAAATACTCTGAAGGCACCAACAGGTATGATTTTGCCTAATTTACAAAGATATGGAATTTATGTCTTGTAGCACAGCAATTTCTTTATCAGTCCTTCTCATTAAACCTTTCTTAAAGATAGAGGCTGTGTCTTGTAAACTGGGCACATCAGTTTACTGCAGTATTTTGAAAAGCTGAATTTAAAAATTTATTTTTTCATTGAATTAACCGGTGTTTTCTGTAACAGACTAGTAAAACATATCCCTCTTACCTGAGTTTTCTCTTTGTTCGTAGATAAGTCTGGAAAAGGAACTGAATGGCAAGCTGCAAGCTCACCTTTGCCATACAAGGATAATATGGGTGCTTTAGTTTAGTCTGAGAGGGAGGAAAAGAGGATATTTTTCACAAGTCTTACAGATCATTACATATTTATATAGAATGTAATAATAACACAGATATGACTAATATGAAAAACCTAATCTTGGCGCTTAGGAAGCGAAGGCAGAAAGGTAAGATGTTCAAACTACATGGCAAGTCCTTGGAGACAGCCTGGGCTACTTGAAATCCTGTCTCAAACAAAGTCTTGCCAGCTAGTAATAATAAACACTCATTTGCATTTCTAAAAGTTAATATATCTTCATTTTTACATGAAGCCCTTTTAGAATAGAGTCTTTGCCCTTTTTTGGCAAATTATAACTGTACTCTTGACAAGAAAATACTGGAATGCCATTTTTGAGTCTGGCAGTATATGACCAGAGATTAGAAAATGTTAATCCATAAAGCACAGGAACAAATGATAAGACCCACAGCCACTCAACCTCAGAGTCCCTCAGAATCTTAACATTCGGTGTGTGTAACCACAACACACATAACCCATACTCAATAGCCCCAAAGCTGGCTGTAAGTTAGTGTCACCCAGTCAGTAACTCATTATAGGAATGGGCTTTGGCATCTAGCTAATGCTAACACCTGAAACAGGAGCATCACTTTTTTCAGTTCTTCAGTTACAATTAGCTACTTACAGCATTCAATGACGCTAAAGACAAAACAAAACTGAAATAGTCACTACTGTACACGTCTCTATTCTTCATAAACTTGAGGTTTTCATCTCTCACCATCTACAAAACAAAATCAGTGATTACTTTTAACAAACAGGTAAAACAATGTGGAGGGTTATTTCTACCAAAATGTTTTGGTAATAAGAGTATGTAAAAAAATTATAATTTATAATAACCTTTTTTCAAGCTTTGAATTTTGAAAAACAAGTGAGAGAAATTTCCCTTTAAACTTAAGACACTGTAGAAAGGTAAGCTACCACCTACTCACTTATCCTTTGGCGAACTCAGCAAGCTGTGTGAAGGGCCAAACACAACACCCTACACACAGCATTTCCATTACCTGCCCTTCCCTGCACAGCTCTTCCTTCTGAAGGAGACTGCACACTTTCCTCTCTAGCTTGGGTTGTCTAGTGTGTAAGGTCTGGACCTGGCAATGGTCTTGATTTCAAACCCTTGCCTTGTGAGATCCCAGGCCATTTCCTTTTTAAATCAGTCCTGTTTATATAAAAAATAGGAGTAAGACCTCCTATTCTACAAGAGATTTAGGAAGTTTAATTACTTTGTAAAAACCTGTTTAGCCAGTATAATGGATGCATGCCTTAAATCTCAGCACTTGGGAGGCGAAGGTGGGTGGATCTCTGTTGAGTCTGAGGCTGGCTTGATCTACACAGTAAATTCTACGCCAGCCAGGTCTATATAGCTGAAAACCAGTCTCAAAAAACAAACCAAATTAACACTTGTTTATGGTCTGTAGGATAGAGCAAGTATTCAGTAAATGATGGCCATTACTGTCAGTTTAGTCTTAACTGAAGGGTCTGAGTCTTGACTTGTTCTCTCTGATAAACTATTTCAACAATGTGTTTCTCTACTTAAGGATGATGCTGGCAATCTTGAGTGTATGTTCACTTTTGTGTTCTCACACTGTGGCACTATCTTACAGCCTCAATATCTGTCATAGAAAACACAAGGACAAGTGAGGGTGATGAAGTGGCACATGAAGACAGTAAGAGAGAAGGCAGTCAGAAGTACGTTAGACTTACAATATGGGTTCTGACATTCATCTTGATTTTCTCCCTTAGAGAATTATTTACCTGCTCTCCATTCAAAGGTTTATTGATTTTCATTTGTGCATCTGTATTTTACCTCCATTTATGTATGTGCACTGTGTGTGCCTGGTTCTGGCAGGTCAGAAGAGGGTACTGAATCCCTGGAACGGAGTTACTGGCTGTGAGCCACCAAGTAGGTGCTAGGAACTAAACACAGGTCCCCTGCAAGAGCAGTTAAGTGCTCTTAACATCGGAGACAGCTCTCTTTCTCCCTGTTTCTATGGTTCTTACCTGGTATATCCGAGCAGGCATTTTCTCCACAAACAGTCCTTTCTTCTCACCCTTTTTTACCAGCTTGGTTAGAATAGAAAGCCTGTCATTATTAGGCCTGTGGGGCCGAGGAGAGGACTGAGGTGAAATCTCAGGTGAAGATGGAGCTGACCTGAGAGACAGAGTCAAAGAACTATTGAACACAAAGGGGTTTTTGTTTCAGCAGTTTTAAAAACTAGCCACATTTATATACTGGGTACTGTACTTAAACATAAACTGCATACTTTTCTGATCCAATACAGTATAGGCAAATTCACTAAGAATAAGAGCATTAAAAAACATATTTCTGGTTATAGTATTATGATTTGGACAAAAATACATTTAGTATATGTATATATACCTCAATTCTAGATTGAAAATAAAATCTCAACTCTGTCATGAATAATTTATATACATGTTTCTATATACAAAGTAACTTCTTGCCAGGGCAGTAAAGTCCTGGAAAAAGAAGGACTTAATCACATTTCAGAATTTTTCTTAAGTTTAGCTAATTATTTTTAAACACTGAGCATTATATTATGAAGATTCTATCAATACCTCCTAAAACAACACAGCAAGTTACATGGCAGAGAACTTACAGAGAGAGATCCTCAGCTTCCTGTCTTACAACGCTGACTCGACTTTTCTTTGGCAATACAGGGGAGTTCTGATCAGACACCCTTTGGTAGAAGAGCATGTAGGCATTCCAGTATCTTCGACGTACATCAGTGTATGGGTTAGCTATTTTGCAAGACATTAAGAGAGAAGTATCGGTAAAAAAGGTGTTTTTTCGCATGATTATCTATAAAAAAGGGACTACAAACTCAATCTATTTACTAAATTTGCAGAGAACAAACCATAAGCAAAGCATGGGTCTTTCAGAGGGTTGCCTAGAATGCAAGTTAAGGTACTTCCCCTCGAGGAGGGAGGCGGAGGGCAGACATCTTTATGACACTGCATAATAAATAACATTTGGTAAGCATGGGTACTAGAACTGTCTTCTGCAAGTGATTATACCTCTATGTAAGTCAAATGGACATATAACTTTATTGTTCAATTAGTTCTGAAACTATTAATGTTGAAATACTTTACTCATTAGTTCTCCCTAATGTTATTTCATCCTCTTGCTATATGTTAATTCCCATTATTTTAGACTTTTTTCCCCTAAGCAGCTTGAGTATATCACATTTGGCTATCAAAAGAGTTGTCCAATGCAGAGTGGTCAGTCTTGAAACCATATACACAACACCAACAAAAACAGACTCAGTAGGTTGTATTGACATATATGTGCACTCAAACACACACACACACACACATACACACACATATATATAACAATTATAAAGAAAAAGAGGCAACTTGAGTGTGGAGGGGCATGGGAGGGATCGAGGGAGGAAAGTGAGGAGGAAATGTTTACAATTCTATTTAGGAAAAAATGTTAAAAATAAAAGGAAAATAATAGTTGTGGTTCTATAGCTGGAAGAATACAAACAAAAAGAACAAATATATTTTTATATAAAGAATATAGCTCCTAATTTGGTAGAGAACTATATATTAAAAAATAAAATGAATGGAAACTATCTACTTATAAGTACTTACTTTGATCATAAACTTTTGGTCTATATTCTCCTCCAAAGCATTCATACTCCAGGGTCTCATCATTTAGGTCAAATTCTTCTATAACAGTGTCATTAAATTTATACCACTTTCCTTTTCCATACCCCCTAGGATCAGAGATCAAATAAACATAAGATTTAAAAACAATTATCTTCATCCCTTGCATTTATTAATAAGTATTATGCATAGATAAAGCTGATGATGGTTATGTAAAAACATCCAGGAAAAATTTAGCAACACAGGTGTAGTGATTTTAGTCTCTAAAACTTCTCAAATCAAAGGAGTAAAAATAGTTATCCTAAGTTTAAAAAATTTGAAATGCAGAACAAAGGATAATGTGAATTTCTTTATAGCTGCTTGCTTTATTTATTTATTTATTTATTTATTTATTTATTTATTTATTTATTTATTTATTTATAGGAGTGTATGTTTACATTCCTATAATCCTAGCACTTTGGAGGCAGAAGCAGGATTGAGAATTTGAGGTCAGCCTAGGCTATAAAACCCTTCCTTACCCACTACTCCTCCCCAAAAGTTTCTCCCTAGTGGCATGGATGCTAGGGTTCAGCAGAGAGAGCAGAGCATACGCGAGTGTTTCTGTAAGAGACCTTACCGCCTGTCCTTAATGAAGGAATAGTAATGGCCTGCATGTGCCTGCCCACTGTGTACAATGACACCAACAAGCTCATAGTTTTCTGTAAGGGCAACTTTTTTCCGTGGAGATCCTCCACCTCCTTGATCCATATTTCTTCCATTTTCACCAACTTCAGAAGATGAATCCTGGCGAGCCATTCCAGAGACTGTGTAAGGCTCCATATTTAGCATCCAAGGAAACTATGTAAAAGTAAAAAGAACACATTGATGTTAAGTGGGAATATACAGGAATTTATAGGAACGTCAAAGTAAGAGTTGTGCTTCCCAAACACAGGCTGACTCTGCCCATTCACAGGCCTGTGCCACAGAAGCATTCTATTTCACAGCCTCAGTTCTGAAGGCATCATTTTTACATCTGCCTGTCCTATGAGCAGCAGCTTTTCAAACAAGGGCTGCAGATTCCTCATGCTGCTTTTCAGGGACAGACAGGATGTAGAGAAAGAAAAAGGAAAAAAAGAGGGAAAGGAGGGTCATGGTTGAGAGAAATTTCAGGGGGAAAGAAGTTACCCGTATTTGTTCATCGTATTTAATGGATCGTCCACTCTCCCAGTCAAAGCCAAATCTCATCAGGTGAATCACCAGCACACTAGGTAAAGACTTAATGCATGTTCTTTTCACTGTTATTCTCTAAGAAAAAGCAAAAACTAATTAACTCCCTGGAGAAAAATCAATGTAAAAGCTCTTGGTACCCACGTAAAACAAATAATAGCACAATCTACTGGAAGCAGCAACCAGGGCTTAATAATGAGCGGTATGCAGTAACAAGCAACACTAATACTGTCTCCTGTAAAGGGCAGATGCAATACCTTTTCTTTACACTTTTCACAGTAGTATGCATTACTTCCTTCTAAAACTTCACCTCTAACAAACTGGTCCAAAGAGATTTCCAAGCTTTGGCAAGAAGTAACTCCTAGATTGAGAGCCATGAAAGCTTCCTCACGCTCGTATCTGATTGGGAAAAGACAGACACCCATAAATTGAGAAGCACTCCAGCTGTCACAATGCCTGAACTCTAACACACTCCCCAACAGACAGGAGAATTAGATGGACCTCCGCATTTTAAAAGCACACTAACCAAAACATGATTTTCAACCAATACTTTAAGGCTACATTGCCATTATGGAAACCAAAGGAATGTAGTTCATTGAACATTTATAGACGAACTACGAAATAAATCTACAAGTCAGTCAACAAATTCACATTTAATAACCTCCTAAAACATCATTTAAAGATATTTTCCCCCATAGTGCTAGCATCAAAACCAGGGTTTTATAGCTGCCAGACAAAGATATACCACTGACCTACAGCTCTATCTGTAACAGCCATTGTTTAACATAGCAGTGACATCTTCACTAACCTGTGAGGACAATCTTTACAGATCTTCTGATCAGAATAGATGCCTTGGAAAGTATTCTTAAAAATTTGTTCTCGTCCCATTTTCTGTTGGAAAAAAAAATTCAAATTTTAACTGATACCCCTAGAATGTACAGGTTGTTTCACATTAATATTTTACTTAAAAATTTCAATTTAGCCATCACAATAGAATGAGTAACAATGGTAGTTTCAGCTAGAAAACAAAAGATGCTAGTAACCACCACTAAGAGGAGGAAGAGAGATGGGTCCATGAGAGCTGATCATGAGAAGTCCTCCATTATGATTCTGATGCTTCTTTCTGTGCTGTAAATTGCAAGGTAGCAGCAACTCTGGCAATCTTTGCTTATTTTTTTTCTCAAGAACTGATACTATATAGCTCTAAGTTATTTTAAATAAACGAAGCATAATTGTGCTTATTGATAAGATGTACAGTGGCACCTCTGGGCAAGTCTGTCACATGTTTTATTGGGAAAGGAAGAAAGCTTTTAATGCAAGCATCACCATAAATAATATTCTATTTAGTCCTTTTGTCCTTTTGCCAGAGAAGTCTCCCAGTCCCCAGAACTGCCTCCAGGGGACCATCACTTCACTGGGCAGCCAGACCACCTCTAGAAACACTGCAAAAAATACACATGCATGAATGGGCATTGTTTTATCAGCTTTTATGAATATAGAATACTACTCCAATAACATGTATGCATTCACTTTAAACGCTGAAAGAATGAATAGCAGCTGTGATGCTCAAGATAGCGACTTTCTGGTGTGTGAGTTTCAGTCGCTGTGAACCTTAAGGCACCGTTCCTATATTATAAATAGCTGAAGGAAACCAGAGGGCAATGGAGATCTTCATTACCTTGAGATACTCATCCATCTGATCAATCAGACTAGTGAAGAACTCATATGCATCCTGCTGCTCTCTCACATAGAGCTCCTTGTTCCACATCTTGAAGATCTGTATGTCAAGAATTAAATAGGTCCTTAAAGGGAAAGCAGCACGCTCAACACAACACACAGAATCACTTAAGTGCTTCTGAAAAACGAGTTTACTATAAGGATGAGGATGTTTTTATTGGTATAGATAGGCTTGTATTCTGCCACCTGTGCATTTTCTTGGTTCTTCATATCACAGCGAGTTTCTGAAACCAGAAGTGGGTTCAGTGCGTCCTTACACTATACAATAGCAAGTGTCTCTCTTCGACGTGACCACTGCTCTGGGAGGCAGAGTGCAGCAGCATCCTTTATTTGGAGGCACTAGTGATACTGGCACAGGTTCAGAGAGATGACCTGAATCACTATTTTAAGATGTATTTTCATTATTATTTTAAATTATATGTCTGTATCAATGTATCTGTGTGAATGCATGCGAGTGCAGAGCTCAGAGGTATCAGATCCTCCTGCTGCTAGAGATGAAGGTGGTTGTGAGCTGCCTGGTGTGAGTTCTGGGAACTAAACCTGAGTTTCTGCAAAAGCAGTATAGTATAACTGCTGAGCCATCTCGTTAGCCCCTTTAAACAATGCTTTAAAGAATTAAAATAAGAATCATAAGAAACAGTCAAAACAAATAAGCAGACCCTCAGGAATTAGGAATGACTGTTTTTTTAATGTTCTAATCATTTGAAAGTACCAAATCTTTGAACACTCAAATCTTTAATAGGCTGTTAGTGATGACAAAAAACTATTATCACTAGAGAAGGAAGTAGAGCCAAAGTCTAAATATTATCTAACATCCAATTTACAGTTACTATTAATACCTTCCAGAAGTTCTCAGGCACATAATACTGCAGCTTGCTTTCCATCAAATGTCCAAAGAGAGACTGTACTTGGTAAAATACACTGTCATCTGGATTGTCTGTATCATCATCAACTGAGAGAAGAGACTACAAAGAGAACCATAATTAAATGAGAAGCTTAACTGTTTCATATGAATCCAAAACATGCACACGCGAGTACCCACTCTGTTGTTTAAGTATGCTAAAGAGTGTCTGATATGAAGACAGCCCTGTAGATGTTTAGTTTCATCAATTCCTAGTTGTTGTGATCAAGGGTAAAGTTCCTCTTAAGTTCTATTTTATTACGAAAAACTGGAGCTGATGAAGATCTTTAGACACAAATGCTACATGATAATTATGGAATATTCTTAAAATACTGCATGTTACCCTACAAGTTGAGACTATACTAATAAAAAGCACTGAAAACAGTCAAATATTCTAAAATATTAAGTACAACTTCATAGAAAGGTTGAGAATTTTGTATGTAAAAAAATTATATCTGGTCAAATAACCAATTAAAATAACAGATTTACAAAAATGGGTGACTGTAACATCTTTACCAATTCCAGAAGCTAATAAAGAATTTTTAACCACAGCTACAAACCCAAGAAACACTAAGCATGGAACAATTTGCAGACAATCCATCCATCCTCTCTCCTGACAAACAGGACAGGAAATCACCTCAGGAAGTCCGGGCTGCATGTACAGCTGCTGGAAGACTGCATTCATGTAACAAGTGGCACCACCATTCCTGAGCCCCACAAACCCTGAACTGGATCTGCTGTCCACTGGGGGAAGGTACTGGGAAAGAAAGGAACACACAGTGGGGAGGAGAATGAGTACTCTACTTTAGCACACTTTCAAACAGTCATTTAGAATGATGGAGAAGAAAAAGGAGTAGACTCAAATTTATCCATCTAGCAGGGTATGAAACTAAACCAACAGAACCAATGTTCCTCAAGTACCTGTGTTATGCGCTGGTGAGAAGACAAAATGTAATGGTCTTAATGTTTCTGTTCAAAAAATATGTGGCACAAAGCACGTGTTAGCTCATCTATGTAGACCTGCGTTCATTCACTTATCATCAATGAGTGTTTATTAAGGACCTACCATGTGCCAGGCACTATACCAGGGAGTAAGAGAACAGAAATGTTATGTTCATGGTCCCTGATCTCCAAGAGCTTACAATCTAGTACATTAGATGCCTACAGGTACATTAGATGCCTACAACAACTGACATAGTTTTCTGAATAAAGGAACAATGTTCCAGGAAGTATTTATAATGAGGAACTCTGCAGTCAAGGAAGGCTTGTATTCTTTTTTATACAAGGTAATGTTCTTCTATTAAACTTTTTCTAGTAAGCATACAATTAAAATGACAAAAAAAACCCACCCCATCGTTTTACTTACAAATGTTATCAAATAATGCAGATCCTAACACAGTGCTTTTCTGGGTAGAAACAATCCAGATGCAGCACCTTGGCTAATGTTCAACACAGCACCTCTCCACGTGGTAGTGTAATTACATGTGGAAACGTGAGTGCCCCATCACCACATGCAGTGTCTGCATCCATATAATGAGCAAACAGCTGACAAAAACACATACGTCTTTTGGATCTCACATGCTTTTCATTAACATCAGAAGTAACAGACAGTAGGTACTTTCTAGGAGCTAACACGTACTTACATTTGTAGGACAAAGCACAATTTTAAGTCACAAAAAAACACTTTACGTGCTTAAAAAGTATTTATCTAAGACTGCTTTATTCCTTATGTTGGTATTATCCCTGGCTAAAGCACATCATAAAATAAACATTGCAAACTAAAGCAAGAGAAGTGAGCTTTTTTTTTCCCAATTCAATGCTCACATAAATTTCTACTTCACAGGTGCTATCTCCTCTCACTAGAACAACTGTCCTTATGGTTTGAACTTGTGTATTCAGAGACACTTCCCTAAGAGGGAGTCTGACTTTCCATTATGTAAGAGGAGAAAGCAAACACAGCTTTGACAGTGTCTTCTTATCCCTAGCCAGGCGTCCAGCGCCCCTGTACTTTATTTCCTTTCCGCACATCCTAATATACAGCAAGAGGCTCCACAAGCTTTCCCTCAGTCTTCTCATTGTTGGAGTGAAATGAATGGCTTCTTTGCTTCAACGAGCATTCCTTACCTTTAAGCCTCTATTTCAAGTTTCAACTTCTCTAGAAGCATTTTAAGATAGACAATCAAGTGCTACTCTGTGTTAGTATAGCACTCAGGACACACCTCCAACTCACACCATACCTCACAGTGCTGAGACAATCTGTTGATGGGTCTGTCCATTCCACTGCCTGACAGCTGAGTAGTATGCTCATTTTTCAAATTCAAAAGTCTAAAACCTTTCTTAACATATGCTAAACTCTTATGAATCTTATTCAATTTATCTGGCTTTATAGTTCAAGTGCCTGGCACTATGCTAGCATACATTTACTCAAAACACAAAAATATAAAAATAAATTAACAAATATGGTTAGAAGGCTACTTTTTAATTGAGGTTAACTATTGGTCAGTTTGAAAATAGCTCACCCCATAAATAAAGGACATCGAGCCTATAATTCGTAAAAATCCTAGAGAAGCTATATAAGAAGGTGAACCCAAAGAAAAACATATAGTTATCCTCCTGGATACTGGAAGTAGACAAGATTGCCGGACAAAAAATGGGAACATAGGGGTGGGGTGGGGTGGGGGGAGGGGGGATGGGGCGAGAAAAGTGTGAAGTGGAGGATGGGAAGAGCTTGGGGGAATAGGATGGTTGGGATATAGGAAGGGTGGATATGGGAACAAGGAATTATATATCTTACTTAAGGGAGCCATTCTAGGGTTGGCAGAGACTTGACTCTAGAGGGGTTCCCAGGTGTCCAGGAAGACGCCCCCAGCTAGGTCCTTGGGCAGCTGAGGAGAGGGTGCCAGAAATGTCCAGATCCTATTGCCATACTCATGAATATCTTGCATATCACCATAGAACCTTCACCTGGCATTGGATGGAGAAAATGACAGAGCCCCACATAGGAGCACCGGACTGAGCTCCCAAGGTCTCGATGAGGAGCAAAAGGAGGGAGATCATGAGCAAGGAAGTCAGGACCGTGAGGAGTGCGTTTACCCATTGAGACGGTGGGACAGATCTAACGGGAGACCACCAAGTCCAGTTGGAATGGAACTGATGGAACAGGGGACCAAACCGGGCTCTCTGAATGTGGCTGACGGTGGAGGAGGACTGAGAAACCAAGGACAACGGCAATGAATGTGAACTCTACAGCATGGACGGGCTCACTGTGAGCCTTAACCTTCACCTGGCGATGGATGGAGATAGAGACAGAGCCCCACATTGGAGCACCAGACTGAGCTCCCAAAGTTCTGATGAGGAGCAGAAGGAGAGAGATCATGAGAAAGAAAGTCAGAACCATGAGGGATGCGTTCACCCACTGAGACCGCAGGACAGAACTAATGGGAGACCACCAAGTCCACTTGGAATGGGACTGATGGAACATGCGACCAAATCGGACTCTCTGAAAGTGGCTTATGGTGGAGGCTGACCGAGAAGCCAAGGACAATGGCGATGGGCTTGGTCTCTACGACATGGTCGAGCTCTGTGTGAGCCTTGTCAGTTTGGTTGCTCACCTTCCTGGACCTGGAGGGAGTTGGGAGGACCTTGGACTCAACATAGTGTAGAGAACCCTGATGGCTCTTTGGCCTGGAGAGGGAGGGAGTAGGGGTATGTGTGGAGGGGAGGGGAGGGAAGGAGGAGGAGGAGGGGAGGAGATGGCAATTTTTAATAAAAAATAAATAAACTGGAAAAAAAAAAGAAAATAGCTCACCCCTAACTGAAAGGCTATTTCATAATAATGATGAAGCATGATAAAAGTTGATTTTAGTATGTAAACACGCCATGCCAAAAAAAGAAAAAAGATGGACCTGGTTGTGGTCAGGATAATGCAAATTAAGTCTTAAATTTATATATTTAGGAACAGAGAAGTATCTCATTGGGTAAAGACAATTGCTATAAAGCCTGAAAACCCGAGTTTAACCCCCAGGTCTCATATAGTAGTGGAAGGTGGGAACCAACTCCTGCAACTTGTCCTAGCCTCCATACATGCTCCCTGTCATACACATTCCTGCCAAAAAAGGAAATATAAATTATATATTTAAGAGACCACTCTAAAAAGTTAAATAAAGGCTGGGGTGATGGTTTCGTAGGTAAAGTGAAGACTGGAGTTTGGGTACCCAAAGCAAGCTGGCTAACTTGTCTATCAGTTCTGGGTACAAGTGATGCTCTGCTTCAGCAAAACCAAGCAAACAATGACAGAAGACACTAATATCAACCTCAAGCCTCCACTTATAGGAATACAAACAACTAAGTATATCATTAGGTCTAAAAACTTACATCAAATTCCTTGGTGAGAGCAGGGTCAGGCTGATGATGCATTGAAAGTAGTTCTTTTGTAATAATCTGAAGATTTGAAGGTGAGCTGTCAGCTAACATCACAAGAACTTCATAGGCTGCCAATCGGCTATTTACTGTACTACACCTAAGAACAAAAGCACAAGCTGTCTTCAAAATCAACATCCAAATCAAAATGTAAACACTACAGTCTCTTTGACAGTACAGTTAGGCCTGTGCTGGAGTCATCCATATATATGCCCTAAATACAGGCGGCAGGAAGATATTGCAGAGATATTAATTCTTAGCCTAATAACAATCAAAAAAATTCTCTCAATTAAGAAAAAGGAAGCTATGAAAATAAGAATAGATGCCTACAAACATTTCAAGTATGCCAGATGGTCAATAATTCTCTAATGACACAAACCAGTCTTCTACACTGTTACAGAAAATGGAGACAGAAACAGCCTGTCAAATCAATGTGTGAAAGCAACATGCAGGAAAGCAGATTTCCTCTGCTGCCTGCCTCTCAGTCTGGGCAGTAATTCGACTATCATCAAAGCCGGTGGTGCATTATTCAAGTGATATCAGATTAGAATGGATACACAGAAAAGAGGACATCCAACCTCTGCATGGGACCACTTACAAAAGTGCATGGGACTCTGGGGCTCTAGGGTTAGTACTGTACCTGACATTAAGGACAGAGGTGGCATTGTCCTTTAATCCTTTTCTAGATGTATGCACTGAAAAGGATGGCAAGAAATGGACAGGAGGCACATGTGCGAGCAGCTGTTGTTACTGTGACAAGCGTGCACTGACTTTCAGAAAGAGGGTTCATATGTTTTTTGCCTCAAGGTTTTGGTGGAAAGATCACTGTAATGAATGAACAAGCTTAGTACACTGGAGAGGGTGGAAAATGTCTGCTTTTCTATTCCAGGCATTACACAGGATTTTATTATTTTTAATAAAAAAGAGAAGAATTCACCAATAAAAATTTCATTAAATCTGCTAGATATATATTGCTTTATGTTTACTGAAATATCAAAATTCTAAGAATTTCTGGAGCTTTAATTTGAGCCCCAGAGATCTAGTGCTAAATATTCCAAGACAAGACCAGACAGGGATGAGGATGGAAGCCACAGTCCTAAGGATAATCCAAGAGCTCTAATAATTTCCTCTCCTTGCCTTCCAGTCTATTCTGCTAACAAGGGAATCTCTAGCTAGAAAAGTATTTACACATGACACTTCATGTATCTCCACATAGTGCTTGTTATGCCTTGCCTGTACCAGCTATCTCTAAAATTAAGAGTCTCTTCAGGGTTAGTCAGATAACACTGTTCTTATGAAAATTAAGTTTAGCTCGTAACAAGTTAAGTTAGAGCTTATTGCTGCCTTTTCTATGGACTAAAGTCTGAATATAGCTTGAGCAGGGTCAACAATATATATGGATATTTCACATTTATATCCCCAAAGATTATATAAAACCTTGATTTCAAAATCAGAACTGTAATAAATTACTAGCAATTGCAGATATGAGAACAGAGTATGACCTAGCAAATGACAAGGCTCTAGAACCTTCTTCTAAAAGATCTGAAGCCTATACTTGGAGTCTGTTTACTTGGAGGTAGTTCTTTATTCTCCCTTTGGTGCTGGGGCTTGAACTCAAGACCTCCCACATAGCTAAGTGTGTGCTTTACCACTGAGCTATTCTCCCAACCCCTATACATAATTCCTACCACCTCTGTTTCACTTGGGATTTGTTACTGACCATAGTTACTTACTATCCCACCTTGATGATGAGAGCTTACCAGCACACTTTTTCTGTGCTCACTATATGCTAGGCACATGTTACACAAAGCTCATTTGCGTGCATTTGCGTGCATTTGCGTGCAATGTGGTAGAAAACACAGGACAAACAAACTCACACGATGGAAGACAAACTCCAAGTTAAGAAAATCTTTGGACTACAGTTGTGAATTAAGAGATTTTACCAAAACTGAACACAACGTGCATTTTCCATACTTTGGATGAAAGTCCTGTTGACTGATGGCGGCACTGCCGGCTGGAGAATGACTATTTAAAATAATTCTAGAAGCTCGGAAAAGGAAGTCATCTAACAATGGTTTAATGAGTGATGAACCTGGAATAGAGCATAATACCACATTGAAGATGAACACAGATTTTAATTCAAAGATCCTATTGCATTTTCCTATCAGAGCAGCACAGGCACCCAAGGCCACCCAAAAGTAATGCATCAGGTTCAAGTTTAAGCTAACTTGTTGAGAGCTTACTGTGTGGCACAGATCTGTGGAGTGGTGGGACCAGGATCAAAGTCAAAAGCAGTCAAGTGATGTGCCTTCTTTTAGGAGTTTATGCCAGTGAAAGGAGTCAAGCTCTCACCCCAAAAACACAAGTGCCGAGAACACCACAGTAGAATGGTCTGAGTGAGTAAGGTTTACTCTGGACAGCAGAAGTCCTCCACACAAGGGCTAATGAAACTTTTAAACCTATCTCCTTCAGGCAAAATGTACTCCTCCTTTCTGTTTAAGATCACTCTTTTCTATGTATCCTCAATATCCAGGAAGATTCTAGAGAGTCATTAACTGTGGAAGTTATATTCCAGTTTGCTTTCTGAATATAATTTATAGCATCTGGATATATATTTTCAAATTATAACTGTACTTCAGGGGAAATCTTAACATTTTCTCCAACATTGAGGAGGTAATGGCTGGTGATTACCTCCTCAGATAATAATCATCCTTATAAGAATGAAAATATGTTATATACTATGTAACAGCAAAAGAGATAAACCTAGTCTAAATTATAACTTTTACTTAATATTAAAAGTTATATGATATGAATATTTTGAACAATGTAAAATTCTCTACGTGATTTAATGACACAGGTCAAAACACCCTATGGTTTGCTAGTCACTAAAATTGCAAACAATTCCCTACTCCTAAAAGGTCAATTTTTCATGGAACATTTAGCAATTAGGATATTGTCCCAATTACACACAACACTGGCAATAACTGAGAACTAAGGTACACTCTTCCACACAATAAAAAGAAGCAATAATTACCAAGCATTTCCTTTTCTGCCCCACAGAGTGAAAGCAGGGTCTTAATGAGCCGCAAATGTCCTGCCAATAAGATGTTGTCTGCTTCGCTGGTCTCACATTCTGCCGTTCGGTTAGGTTCAAAGTTATCCAGCCATGTAATTTCATCTTCAAGCATGGTAGCTGGGCTGATTCGTAACTGTTCCATTTCTGAGGCTGAAGAGGGTATAAAAGTGAGGAGATAGATATCTATTACAAAGAAAAATTTTTTATTCATGGAATCAAAATCCCGAATAAGAAGCAGAGTCAAGTCCTAATCTTTAACTTTACACAACTCACAAACCTTGTTATTAATAACCTTCTGGTGCAGATACTATCAAGGCTATGTCCTGCATAAACTAAACACTCGACTGCACCTGCTGTGTGGGCTACCAAGTTATACATAAGTATAAGACAATGGAGACAATCATTGCTCTAACAAAGCACCTGGTTTAGGAAACAAGACCTCCCAAGAAAAGGGAGGAATGGCCAGTAATGAGAACTAAGGCTCTTCACTGTGCTTCCTAAACCAAAGAGGAAGTTCTACTCAAGAGAAAGGTCAAGCATTATAATCCTACATCTCTAAACAATGAATCAAACTCCAGAGAATAATTTTGTTTTTGTAGCAAACCTCTCCCTTACCCTACCAAACAAGGACTGACAACCAAATTCTGCACTGGAAGCATGGCTGAAAAGTATCTATTAGGTTAGGTAGTTACTTGGACATGGTCCCATTCTCTACATATAAACACCGATACTTGAGTCAAGGCACACAGTCCAACTATGTTTCCCCAGTCTCCAACAAACCAATTTCATCACATTGCTTAGAGACTGAGTTCTGATCTGCAGGTCACGAAAGCACCTGCTTGCAGAGCTGTCGCTGAGGTGCATCAGTCACCAGACACTAGAGCTTTGTCACCATTTGCAGGAAGAAATACTTTTTACATGAAATTTCTCTTAGAATGAAGTTCTGTGAAGATTTCTTTCTTTTGAGAAACCAATCTGTTTCTTTTTCTAGGGCACAGAGAACCATGTGCTGTCCCTTTAGTCCTCTAGGAACCTCATCACCAAATTCTGGGTGGGCTGTACAACTTGTCAATACAGAGGGGGTGTTTATTTCATCTCGCTTTGATATTGTACTCCAATCAATATTTTTGTTGATCCTGAATTTTATTTCTTGTAATCTGAAGTGAATTTGGAGTTAAACAGTAGGGAATATATTAAACACTTGGTCTGAAGAGCTAAAATTTACAAAGGACATTTGCATTCTTTATTTACATTATTTGAAAGTACAGATGGGTAAAATTTCCACATTCTAAAATGCAAGTTCTAACACTGCTACTTTAGACACTGACTGACCTCTGTCACTATCAACATGCTTTGCCCGATTCCATTAGCTCTTAAATAATCACCCTGACTGACAGAACAGGGGCTAAAGAGGTGCTTAGTGATTAAAGGCACTGACTTCTCCCTCAGAGGACATATGTTCAGTTTCTAGTGTTCACGTCAGGTAGCTTACAACAGCCAGTTAACTCCAGTTTTAGGGGATCTAATACCCTCTTTCTGGCCTCTACAGGCACCCATGTATACATGTATACACATTTACACAAATGCAAACATGTGTACAAAAATAAAGTAAAAATAAACCTTAAAAAATAAAATGTGACAGAATAAATTACACCAGAGAGCAAGACCCCTCATGTTAATTCTCTCTTAGTTCAACTACAAATGAGACTGGCAGACTGTAGAGTTAACCAACTTTCTCTATACACTGGTTGAGTATAGAAGAGAAGTAGATATCAATGGCATATGGATTTATATGTTATTTCCAAGAAAACAAAATACAACATTAAAAATGTCAGCTGGGCAGTGGTGGTGCACGCCTTTAAAAATCCCAGCACTCGGGAAGCAGAGGTAGGTGGATCTCTGTGAGTTCGAGGCCAGCCTGGTCTACTAAGTGAGTTTCAGGACAGACAGGGCTGTTTCACAGAGAAACCTTGTCTATGAAAATATGAAACAAAACAACAACAACAACAAAATGACTGTCTTCCTGCTTTGTCACAGGCAGGTCACATATGGTCTAACCTCGCCCCAGTCCTAGTGAGATGTTTACTTACTTGTCAGATCATCTAATAACTGGCACCGCAAATCAAAATACTCCATACACTGAGACAGCAGTCTATAAATCAGATAGATTCCAGTTACTAAAAAGAGGCTGATTTAAAAAAAAAATTCCGCATTTTCCTTTTAAAAATAAGGTTACAAAGCAGTTGAACAAGATAATTTCCCCAACCATATAATTACTTACATTAAATATCTATTTTAGCATGAAATATATTAATAATTTTGTCAAATTGTAGACTAGGAATAATTGTGTAAAGAGAAGGAAAATCACTAAATGTATCATGTTTTAGAATAACATAAGCACTGATTGCATTTGTTCATTCAAATATGAACCATTACATACCAATTAACCACATGGAGTTATTTTAAGAAACACTGAATAAAAGAACAAGAAAGACTGATAACAGTTAAATATCAAACAAGCATGAAGAAGAAGAATAAAACAGAGTAAAAGGAGAAACAAAAATTATGTAGATTACAGGGTACTTCTACAACTCTATCATAGTGTGTAGGAACACAGGTTCTAGAATCATACTGTATTAACAGTGGATAGGAGCACAGGCTCTAGAACCAGACTTTATTAGAATGGACGGGAGCACAGGCTCTACAACCAGACTGTATTACAGTGGACAGTTGCACAAATTCTAGAATCAAACTGTATTACAGTAGATGAAAGCACATATTCTAGAACGAGACTGTATTACAGTGGACAGGAACACAGACAGTAAGAATCAGATTGCTTTCAATCTTGGCTCTACTAATAGTTAGTATCCATGGACACCTCCTTTCCATCAGTCTTCTAATTTTTAAATGTTTATTATAGTCTTATTATAAAATAAACATGTCAGTATATTCAAATAGATAGAAATGGCTCAAGCAGGTATAATGAACCAAGATTTTAAAAAATACAAATAATAAAATGTCCAAACTCAGGTCTTTGGAGGGTTAAAAATAAACAGACACACCAAAACCTTGGTAACTAGTGACATAGTAAGATTTGGTAATTGCTAATCATATATCAAATTAAGATTATTTTAAAAATGTTATGAGATACAAATATCAAATTCATGAAAAGTATAACTATTCAGTTGTATAAAACATTTAAAGCCTCTTCACAAGCCAACAGACTGTCGAAGGGTTCTTTTATTAAAAGATCTCATCTCATGGTTTGCCCTTTTTTAGAAAATATTTATTCATTTTATTTTACTTGTAAATGTTTTATCTGCATGTAGGCATGTGCACCATGTGCATGCTTGGTACCCACGGAAGCCAGAAGAGGGCACTGGATCCCATGGAACTGGGGTTATGGATGTTACCATGTGGGTACTGGGAAATGAACCCAGGTTCTCTGCAAGTGCAACAAGTGCTCTTAACCACCGAGTCAGCTCTGGAGCACTCTCCATTTTGCTTTTCTTCCTCAAGTGTAGAGGAATTAAGTAACTCTCACAGTGAGGACAAGCCCAACAGCTTCAACTTCTTAAATAACTGAAAACTTCCACCTGAGAACCACCATCCTTCAAATAAATACATTAATGTTTATGAAAACTTCACCTAGAAAAGGTTCCAATTCCAAAGTCAGAAGTAGTCAAGGGGAAAAGAAGATATCTACTTTTAGTTCAGATGCCACTAGGTAAACTATTTCCTGAAAATGAATTTTAAAGTACTAAACAATTATTTTCATTACTAAAAATACACAACTATGGGGCTAGAGAGATGGTTCAGAGGTTAAGAGCACTGACTGTTCTTCGAGAGGTTCTGAGTTCAATTCCCAGCACCCACATGGCAGCTCACAACTGTCTCTAATTCCAGTTCCAGAGGACCTGACACCCATGGCAAATCACCAATGCACATAAAATAAAAATAAATAATTTATGACTGCATTAGAAAGTGTGGAAGTATAACAAATGCTGACACACAGCTAGTCCTGTAGTGAAGCCCCACAAATAGGTGAGACTGTCACACAACTCAAGGACATTGCTCGTCCAGAAAATGTATGCATTTTAAAAAGTTCAGAATGGATCAAAAAATTACAAAATTAAGAAATACCTTGATATCTTTAGTTAGATTGACAAAACAACAACAACAACAACAAAATCCTCAAAAAACTCAAGTATTAAACTTGGAAATCAAAGTGAAAATGTTGCCACTGATTTTACAGAAAAAGAAGTTATGAGAGTACCATAAGCAACTGTACAGAAAAATATTCAAGATGAAATAAAAAAATTCCAGGACTCAATCATTAACAAAACAGAACTAAAACAGCTCCCAGCTAAGAAAAGTACTATGCTAGGAAGCTTTACTGGAAAATTTTACCAAACAATTAAAACACAACAGTGGTCCTTCTCAAACTCTTTTATGACCCTGAAGAAGGCAACATTTCTAACTCTTATAAGAACAGTACTATCCTAATACCAAAGCCAGACAAAGATCCCACAAGAAAACTAGAATATAACATCTCTTATAATTGCAAAAGCAAAAATCCTGTCAATACACTTAAAGGATCATGTAACATGAACAAGGACTGATTTCCTGGAATGTAGTGACAGTCAAACATGGAAAAAAATATCACTGAACCACCACATTAACAGAAAGGGAGTGAAGAAGCCCACACAAATCGGCTCTGGAGATACAGACAAAAGCAGTCACCACGGAGGCTGGAAACATGGCAGAGGTGAAGAGCACTTGCTGCTCTTGCAGAAGACATGGGTTTGGTTCCCAACATTTCAATGCCAGATGATCCCACCTCTTCTGGTCTCTACAGGCACCAGGAACACAAATGGTACACAGACACATCCATATACATTAAATAAAAATAATAAGTCTAACAAAAAAGGGCCTGACCAACTGTACAATGCTCTGTGGAAAACAAAGGCTCTATCTCGACATAGTAAAGGCCACTTATGAAAACTCCAGGGGACCTCCCATTTAATAGTCTAAGACCGGGAGCATGGAGGCCACTTTCATCTTCTCTATCCAATAGGACACTGAAGTTTCTAGTCAGAGCAAGTATGCAAGAAAAAGGTATCCAAATTGGAGAAGTAGAAATGGACTTATCTGCCCATTAATCTGAAAAACTTATATTAATATATGGAAAACCCTAGAGATTTGACCTGAACCCTGTTAATTTATCAAAGTTACAGGGTATAAAAGTCAACAAACAAAAGTAAGTTGTGATTCTCCCACAAACAGTGCAAAATCTGATATAGATGGCCCTGGGAAGGGGAAATAGGTAAGATCTCCTGAGCAAAATGGGAAGGGAGGTGGGGGGTAAAGCGGAGGTAAGGGTGAAGGGAAGGGGGAAGGAGAACATGAGGGAATGGGATGGCTGAGTTGGGGGAGGGACAGAGAGGGAGAGAATATCCTGGAAAGAGATATCTTGATAGAGGGAGTCATTATGGGATTAGGGAGAAATCTGGCGTGAGGGAAACTCCCAAGAATCCACAAGGAAGACCCCAGCTAAGACTCCTAGCAATAGCGGAGATGGTGCCTGAATTGGCCTTCTCCTGTAGTAAGATTGGTGACTACCCTAACTGTCATCATAGAACCTCTATCCAGTAACTGAAGGAAACAGATGAAGAGATTCACCGCTAAACACTGGGCTGAGCTCCTGGAGTTCAGTGGAAGAGAGAGGGAAGAGAGATTATAAAAGTGAAGGGGTCAAGATCATGTTGGGGAAACACAGAGAGAAAGCTGATGCAAGCTAGTGGGAGCTCACTGACTCTGGACTGACAGTGAGGGAACCTGCATAGGAACAAACTAGGCCCTCTGAATGTGGGTGACAGTTCTGTGGCTTGGGTAGTCTGTGAGCTCACTGGCAGTGGGATCAAGATTTGTTCCTAGTGCTTGAACTAGCTTTTTGGAGCCCATTCTCTATGGTGGGATATCTTGCTCAGCCTTGATACAGGCAGTAGAGGCTTGGTCCTGAACAACTTAATATGTCAGACTTTGTTGACTCCTCAAGGGAGGCATTACCCTTTCTGTTGAGTGGATGGGGAGTGGGGTGGGATAAGGGGAGGGGGAGTGAGAGGAGGGGAGGGAAGGGAAATTGTGGTTGGTATGTAAAATGAAAACAAAAAAAAACTTTTAAATAATTTTTTTATAAAGTGCAAAATTTGAGAAGTAAATTAAGAAGACAATTTTACAATGGTACCAAGAATAAAACTACTTGAGGTTCAACTTAATCAAGGAGAGAAGTCTTATACAGTAAAGTGATAAACACTGCTGGAGAAATTAAACATGACATAATGAGACATCTCATGTTTATAGATTAGAAAACATAGTCTTCTTAAGATGCCCAAACTACCCAGAATCATCTACAGACTCCATAAGATATCTGAGCTGAGGAAGCAACATGCAAGAGGACAGAAGTGTGACCTCGACCCAAGAAACTGGCTCAAATAACCTCAGGACTGCACCAATTAGGGAGGGTAAGGTGGGAATAAGGATGATGGAGAAGGAAGCCTGGTGGTATTTAGCTCTCTTGTCCTGTGTGGGAGAAAATATGCAGAGCCTGGGGCTAGATGAGGAGAGAAATCCTGTCTCAAGAACCATATGAACTTCACAGGAGTAGTATAAACAATCACCTTTCCAGATTCTCTTTGTATTACATACCTCTGGTTGACTCCTCTCATGATACTGGTTGGGGACCAGAGGGGCAGCTGAGCTGTGAGAATGACTCCTAAGAGGAACTGATTTGGCTTCTGTACTTCTGGATGGGCTGAAGTATCTGTCTGACTGAGTGTGTACAGCTGATCGCAGGCAACCCGGCGGATCTGAAATGTGATCAGTGGTCAAGGACGGATGTCGTCAACATTCCAGACCACTTAAAAAGCGACACTCTGGAAATCCACACCATTTACTCATTCAAGTGACTGAGATATGTTAGAAAAGTATAACCACTCTAAGTTTGAATGCTAAAGACTCTGCTGAGTAAATGGATTAAATTAAAAATAAATGTGTTGCCGGGTAGTGGTGGCACACACCTTTAATCCCAGCATTTGGGAGGCAGAGTTAGATGGATCTCTGAGTTCAAGGCCAGCCTAGTCTACAGAGATAGCTCCAGGACAACCAGAGCTTCACAGAGAAACCCTGTCTTGAAAAACCAGGTGTGTGTGTGGGAGGGGTGGGAGAGTGGTTTGGAAACTAATCATTACTTTGAGTCAACAGGTCTTTAACTCAATAAAAATAAAAGTCAGAAAACGCCATTTTCAAATATTTAAAAAAAAATTCATGCTCATGGTCACATATGAAAGAAATAAAACATAATTAAAGTTCATGGTTTGAAGGTGATCTCTCCAGACTCTGACCAACATGTTAAAGCTTAATTCCTGCTGCCCTTGTAGGTCACAGATGATAGACACCAGGGGCTGCTCTTTGGTCATTATCAACAACGACAACAACAAAATCAAACCTCAATTAGTTCCACCACCAGTACTGAAAGTTCTGTTGGACTGTGGAGGAAAAGACAGAAGGCAGGCGGTAGTCCAAATGGTCACTTTTCCTTCAGAGTGGTGGCATTTATGAAAGCCCGAAACAATACCAGCAAAAGGTTTTCTAAGGAACAGAAATCCTTACCTCAGCACTTGGTGATCCAAGCAAAATGTCAATGATAAAATCAGCGACACACGGCAAGTTATAGAAAGATGCTAAGGAGAATGAGGGAGGAGAAAGAATTAATTAGGTGGTGTACCTACAAAATGTTGGTATTTGTGAGTAATTTCCTAAGCTCAAACTTAAGCAGAAATTTTTCTTTCTATATAGAGTCAAATCCCATGTCTGTCCAGAAATCCCAGGGAACTGAATATGTAGCATTGCACATCTTAGCATCACTATCTCGTATGTATCAGTTACAGAATAAGGAGTCTTATCTTTATAAATTACCAGTGCTAATAATAAAAAATACAACCTAAGCTAAGTTTATACATGATAAAAGAAAACATGATAAAAACGTGGAGAAGCTGTATTTTTTCAACTTGACAAATCTCTAAATCAAACAATTCCAGGAAAAATATTTTTTTTTAAGTATGGTACAGGTTTGAAAAGCTATTTCATAATGATTTATGCTTCTCATATAAAACTCTTCAAATGCATTTGTTCTCAGAGAAAATCTCTGCAGATATTAATTAATTAATTATACAATTGGTTTGAATGTTAAGAAAATACACCATTGAGATTGAAGAGGTGGCTCAGTGGTCAAGAGCACTGGCTGCTCTTCCGGAGGACCTAGGTTCAATCCCCAGCACCCACATGGCAGCTCACAACTGTTTGTAACTAGACATATATGTAGGTAAAACACTAATATACATGAAATAAAAATAAACTATAAAAAATACACCATGACCATTAATTCTGTATCTCTGGTGGTCTGAAATAATTACAGCTAAGACTAGACAATTAGTACACATCTGAAACTGAACTGCTAATACATTGTTTTTAAGTATTTCCTGAGAGCATCCTTAGGCAGAGTTTGGGTGCTGGAGATTCAGCTATTCAGCAGGGAAAAAAAAATGAACACGTCTCTGGCTTAGTAGAGCTCACAACATAGTTGGCAGAAAGGGGATGGTGGCAATATCATGATAAATAAGTGTATTATATTGAAGGTTATAAAAAGAAATGATGTTGAAAGAATAAGTTGCGGGGCTTGGGTTGTGTGAGGGCACAGGGAAGGCTTTAACTTTTTGGAAAGATGGTCAGGAAATGTCTAGCCAGAGTATTATATATGCAAAGACTTGTAGATGAAGGAAGAGCATTAAGAGAAAGGGGGAAACAGCCAGTGGAAAAGCCTATGGCGGGAACATAGCTTGTGTGATGAGGAAATAGCAGAGTTGTCTATGAGTCAGGGACAAAGTAGAAGATGGGGAAAACAGAATCACTGGTATAGGGGATTGAGTGGGTTTTGGAGGTTTAGTAAAGACTTGGTTTTTACTATAGATGAACCGATAAGCTTGAAAGTTCTGAAGAAGGAATGGTATAATCTGACCAATACATTAAATGGCCCTCTCTGGTTATGCATGAAGAATAAACTGCAAGGGCAGAAGTAGGGAGATAAATTAGGTCAACATTGGTACAATCTGATTAAGAGATGACAGCAGTTTGAAAGTACTAACCACAACAGGGTTACAAATACAATCTGAAGGAGGTTGCACTCCCAGAATAGATACAGATACAATAAAATGTAATAGTTATTCCCAGGATCTTAGCCAGAGTATGCAAAAGGCTGGAATTGCCCATAATTTGGGAGAATTTTTGAGAGATATGAACAAAATCAAAGTTCATCCTGGACAGGATAGGTATGAGATACCTTAAGTAGAGCTTCGAGAAGAGTGGTCCAAGCCCCAGATTGAAACTAATGTGTTGGATATTAGTGTCTATGTGGAGTTAAGGTTATGAAACTGGATGGAATTACCAAGAAAAAGAGAGGACAGAGCAGAGATACCACAGGACTAAGGCCCAGTATCAACACCCACTTGAAGTCAGAAAGATTATGGAGCCAGGACTAGGTTTCATAAATTTTAATGATGGACTCATTACCAGGAACATCTAATTTATTATAAACTAGTAGCCTGGGGGCTTCAATTCCTTAGTTACAATCATTTCCCACAGGGCAGACATAGGGTCCTATAACAACTGATGTAGAGTTTTGTGTGTTGACATAAATGCATGCATGCATGCATGCATGTATGTATGTATGTATGTACACAAAAGGCTCATAAAACACTCAACTATGTATGTATGTATGTATGTATGTATGTATGTACACAAAAGGCTCATAAAACACTCAACTATTCCTGTAGAATACACCACTCCAGCACCATTTTCAGCTGTGCTACATCCTTATTCTCTCCACCCCTTCTCTCACTAAAAGAAGCTATTACTAAAAGAAGCAATGTCAATTCCTAACAAATCTAGCTTTTCTCCCAAAGAAACAAATTACTAATAAGCCACCTCCTTACCCAGTTGCTGACTCCGAAGCTGCAGGCACGTAACAAGAAGAGACAAAGCCTCTCCAGCAATTAGGGCATCTTTGGTGGACACAGATTGCTGCCGGACACAGATTCCAGCATGCAGAGCTGCTGGTTCTCCTTCACTGCCAGAGCTGCAATTGCTTCCTGAAAGTAGAGAACACAAGTTTGTGTGGCTCCTAGGATCATGCAGTAAGACTCAGAGTCCCTGTGCACATGTAGATTTTTCTACATGAGTACTGTATTTACATCATTTCTATCTGCTATCCAATACCCCCACTCCCTCCCAAATTTATGGACTCTTCCTCTTTAATTATTATTGTTATAAGTACATATACACATATGTGTATGTGACACACACACATGCTCACTCACTCACCGAGGACTGAAAAGCCATAGAGAAACATACTGTTCTGTGTTTACTTAAAAGTACTGTCCCATTTTAAAACAGTACCTGAACTGCTGAGTCTGTTTCTAATTCCAGCAGGAAACAGAGAATTACTTTCTTTAATCGGCTGGCTACTTCCGACAAGGTCGAGCCGCCCTGCAGCTGCAGCCCATGAGAGTCTCATGAAACAAGCGACGGTAGCAGTGAAGTCATTTGCTTCCATAGTCTGAGGAGGGACAGAAAGGATGGGGTGGGAAGGCAGTGCTCCTGACCTGTGGCCGCAGGTTATAGCTCTTCCCTCCCACGTCACCCAGGATTGCCCTCTCATACTACCACACTGTTCAGTTTTAAGACCTGTTAATTGGAGTCTCTAAGCTCCATGTTTTGGTTTTACCCAATAATTCCTCAATTTGTTCTTTGCCATTTCCTCTCCTAAAGTGTGCACAGTATACTTCAGCTTCCATGAATGTCCTTGTGACTTAGCACGTGAGCTCTGGTTTTGTTCTTTTTATTTAAATAAGTCTCCTCTCCAACTCCCTCATTCTGTTCCCTATTTGGTCCTTAAGACCTAGCTCAAATTAAAGAACACAGGACAGCCCTGGTGAAAGACCCCTTACTGCTGAGGCTCCCAGAACGCTTTGCTTCTGCAGTTTCACCTTGATTAAGCTACTTTTGTATTTGCAGTCACTGTCTTCCCACTCATGCTAAACTGCTAGAAAGCAGTATTCACACAGGAGCTGTTCCATACCCACAGTTCCCTCTCCCGAGTAGGAGGTACTTATACTTCTATAATTAGCAGCCACTTACTTGTATTGCAACTCGAGCAGCAGGGATAATTTCCTCAACCCTAATGGAAGACCTGTCAGATACTGACAACTGTCTGTAGGATGACTTTTCTGGGGTCCCACATAGGGACATCTGTCTGCTTGTCTGCCGGCTGACATTTCGAAAAGGACGGGAAGAAAGAGCTTCTATGCCATCTTTGGTGAGGTCTTCATCTAACGATGCTGGCATTGTCTGTCCAACAAGTAAAAACCTTAAAAATAAAAAAAAAAAAAACACTCAAAGTTATTTCATACTATTTTAAAATGGTAAAATTTGTAAAAAGTAAAATATTGCCTTGTGAGAATAATGTAATACATTTTCATACCTTGCAAGTTGTAGACAGATAGAATAAACACCCTGCCTTGTCTCATAGTCTACTTCTGATGGGATGGAATCTCTCTGCATGACATTTACAACCAAACTTCAAAAGAAAGAACAAAGGAAACTATTAAAGACATCATTTTTTTTTAAAATAGAAAACTGTCTGTAACTAATGCAATAACCCATAAATGTTCTTAGTAACCAAGTTTCTACATATAAATAAATTATCTACATTAGTATTCTTTTGATAAAAATAGGGACTTCCATATTTTTTCCACAAGGACTTCTGTAAGAATTGGACTGTGGATTAGCCTAATAGACAACCAAGGTAGTGTGTTAAGGTAGCAGCCTTTCTCACAAATTGGTTTGCCATCACTGAATAATTCACATCTTGGTATTAGTGGAACTAACAATTCAAAAATATATCAAGAATTGTTATATTCAGTCAAGCTTGTTCCCATCTCCACTAGACACTTCAGTATACAAAAGCTTCCTGATTTTTTCTGCTTCTATTCTTACCTCTCTACCCTCCAAATCTATTCTTAGAAGGTCAACCAGATTGATTCATTTAACATAGAGACCAGATCATGGTACCTGCTTGCACAATGCTGTTCAACGGCTTCCCACATGGAAGGAAAAGACAGAGTGTGCACAGAAGTCTAAGAGGCTCCACATCCTGCTCTCAAGTGTCCCCAGAATGCCACACCCTACTTCTCTTCCTCACTCATTTGGCCTCAACCACTCTGGCCTCTGGTGTCCTATATAGGTTACCATATAAGAGTAGACACTAGCTACTCTTCTGGAGACTGGTTTCCAGCTATCTTCAAGCCTTGCGCCTCCATATTTCTCAAATTTTTATAAAATGTCACTTAATCAAGCGGACATTTTCCCATTTTAACTCTCTCTTCAGCTCGTATCATGCTCTAACATAAACCTTTACTCGCTGGCCTACTGCTTGCCTTCTCTAAGAGACTGCAAGCTTTATAGGGACACGGGTTTTGTCTACTTTATTCACTGCTCTGTTCCCACTGCTTAAAACAATGTGTGAGACACGAACTAACAAACACACAAGAAAGTCCAAGCATAATGCCTGACCATCACAGACATGCACTCTTGGATAAATGAGCTTTTGTTTTGTTTTTTTTTTTTTCTTTTTTCTTTTTACGAGACAGGGTTTCTCTGTGTAACAGTCCTAGCTATCCTGGAACTCCCTCTGTAGACCAGGCTGGCCTTGAACTCACAGAGATCCACCTGCCTCTGCCACCCTGAGTGCTGGGATTAGAGGCGTGCGCCATTATGCCTGGCTTTTGAAACGAGTTTTTAAAGAAGACTACTTCTAAAATGCAGACTGAAAATGGATATGGTGGCTGTGACAAGGAAGGAGAATGGATGTAACCAAGGCAGGCCTGTGTTAGAAAGTTAATTCTAGGCTAACCTGGGCTACAGAGAAAGACCCTGTCTCAAGGAAAGGGGTAGGGGTTGGGGATAGGGAGGCAAGGGAGAAAGTGGGGAAAAGAAAGACAATAAAAAATTTCTTGTGTGTCCCAGACCTTCCACATTTATTTTACTGTTAATTTTATGTGCATGTGTATACTCGTAATATCCTGCAGAGGTCAGAAGAGAGTCCAGCTATCCTGGAACTAGAGTTACAGATAGATGGTTGTGAGCTGCCACATGGTACTGGCACCAAGCCCAGGTCCTTTGTAAGAGCAGTAAGCACTCTTAACCATTGGGTTAGCTATTAAGCTGCTGCTTGGGAATTCTTTTAACCCCCATTTTCCCCCTTTTTATCTTCAAGGTCCCTGCCTGGCTTCTCTTCTATACTCTTCTTCCACACAGGACTTCTACTAATCATTCTTTGCATAAACTTCATGTTGGTCTTCACTCCCTTTTGCTTGAGGACCTTTTGTCACTTTTACCTTCTACTCGGGTCTAACTGTAATACAAGAGACAAGCAATACATTTTTATGCCTTTCACTCATCCTGCCCTCAGCTTGGTTTAGAACTTTCTCTGCTTATGGATCTAGGGAAAATTCTACTCATTCTCAATTCCCCCCCTTTTTTGTGAAGCATTTCCTACCTCTATTACCAACTTTTTCCCTCCCCTCAGCGCTGGCAATATGCCACTTCTTACAAACCATATGCCTACTTCCAGGCTAGCTAGTTAGCTGTTAGTTTCTCTTTAAGCACAAGCCTCTGACAAAAAGGGTTCTGCCCAATTAACCCTGCTTCACCAGCATTAATGTCGCTGCAATATGGGAACCAAAACTGACAGGAGACTTAAACAGAGGTGGCTGCTTCACCAGCACTCTTCTTGAAAACTTCTCCACTACCAGAGGGGAGAGAGACGCACTTCATTAAGTTTCCCAAGTAGTCAAAAGTCAGAAAAAGAAGAGAAATATCCTAAAGGACCCCAGCATCATTCCTATTCATTTTAACCCTCATCATGTTTCACACAATACACTGGAGGATAAGCAAGGCTTCTGGGAGAGAAACAAACTAACATGACCATAGAGAACTGGTTTTGCAGCTCACAAACCTCAAGCCCCCTGCTCTGAGGAAGTTCTCACAGAAGGACTTCGCACAGCTTCTTGCCATGTCATCATCAGCTGTTGGCATGAGTTTGGAGCTTAGAACCTGAGGAGCAAGCAAGCAAAGTTAATCACCCTAACATTTCCTATAGAAACAGCTCAAGTCAGAATTTCTTTAATGCCACATCTTAGTTTCTCCATAAGTCTATGAAGTCTGATTTCTCCCCAACAAAGACAATCACATTTTTCCATGCTGCATTTAATTAAGATTTCTTTTTCCAGTTTTGAACCATGTCTTTTCATAAAATGCCTTCAAGTTTAGATAACAAATAAATTTATTTAATAAACAAAATACATTCTTTAAACACAGAGGCCAGAGTTTTATAAACAGTTAAAAAACAAAAACTGCAGCCGGGTGGTGGTGGCGCACGCCTTTAATCCCAGCACTCGGGAGGCAGAGGCAGGTGGATCTCTGTGAGTTCGAGGCCAGCCTGGTCTACAAGAGCTAGTTCCAGGACAGGCTCTAAAAAAGCTGCAGAGAAACCCTGTCTCGAAAAACAAAAAAAACAAAAACAAAAAACAAAAAAAACAAAAACAAAAAAAAACAAAAACTGCAAGCTGAAGCCCCTAAAGAACATAGCTCCTATTCACTAGACACCTGCTCTGCATTAGGTATGTGCATTTTATTTGTAAGGGAGGGGGCTAATGGTCACATGATAAAATTTCAAATCTAGGTGGTTTTACTCTAATATCTCCGCCCTTTTCTGATACTGCAACACATACCTAAAGCTTAACTGAATACTGTGGTGGGTAGAGGACTCTATTACAAATTACCATAACCAGTACCATTTTCTAGCACCAGTTCATGTTCTAATTTTACCAGCTATGAGCTGAGAGAACATATAATGTAATTTTTCCACTGCCTCATTTTCCTCATCAGCTAAAGGAGTATAATGATTCTACACACCAGCAGACTGTCAAACTAAGAGAAATACAATTTTAAGGTGAGCAGCAGTACAAACAAGTATTCAGGAAACAACAGCTCATTTAGTTGTTACGATTTAAAAATCTCATGATCACAGTTTTAAACTAGATATTTTGAACTCAAATTACTTTCTATTCTAATAATTGTACTTCTGTAAAACTATTGGCATTTTAAGCTTATGCACTTAATGTGGGGTTTTGAATAGAGACACCTTCTTCCTAGGTTCTTTGGGAAAGAGCTCCTCAGTTTCAGAGTAAATACAAGGGAGATAGGGAGTCCAGTTAAATGTTCACATGTGCACACACCCCATTCTCAGTGAGCCACAGTTTAGGGAAAATCAGTTTTCTTGAAAGGAAGAGGTATTTAGAATATTAGGCTTGAGGTTTCCTTGCTCATTAATTTACATTTCCTTAATGTAAGTTAATGAGCAAAATTCAAGGGAATGATCATTTTAGGTACCAGCTTTGGGGAGAATTAGGTTTTCCACTTATTTTGTACATCTGAAGCATTAAATTAAAGGAATTCACAGTCCCTTTGCAGCCCTAAAATTACACTGGAGATACTTTACAACCACACTGTTTTGGGTTATATGACAATGAAATTTAAGTTGTTGGTGATGAGCTACACCCCACTGCTGGTCTTGCTTTGCTAGGTGATCTCAAATACAGATGATGGAATTACACCTTAATTTTTCAGAAATATCCTCTCAAAAGCAGTTAATCTAATAAGAATCAAAAGATAAAAAATTTTAAGATTAAGTAGGCCAAAAACAATTTTGTCTTAGAATATTGTACTTATTTATTTATTTATTTATTTATTTATTTATTTATTTATTTATTTATTTATTTTGGTTTTTCGAGACAGGGTTTCCCTGCAGTTTCTAGAGCCTGTCCTGGAGCTAGCTCTTGTAGACCAGGCTGGCCTCGAACTCAGAGATCCGCCTGCCTCTGCCTCCCGAGTGCTGGGATTAAAGGCGTGCGCCACCACCGCCCGGTTTATTGTACTTATTTTTAAATGTCCGTGTTATATCTGTGCTATATAAGGTCATATTTCATTTTAAAAATGTTTTACTAAATATTTTCCTTTTAAAAACTAATGTGTCTTTTCACAAAACATGAATACTTTGAGGCTAACATGTAATATCATTATACTTTGAACATATAAGAAAGGGTATGATTATATACTCCAAATTAGATTAGATGAGTAAACCTCAGGAAAAATACAGATTTCCTTTCACTAATTATGACATTCGTTATGAATCAAAATCTACTTAATATGCATATTAACCAAGATATCTGTTATCTATTTAGGTTTCATGATACACTGAAGGGTATTTAGTTACCGATGTGGATATATCTCTCCATGACAAAGCCAATTCATTCAAGGCTTTTACAAATATTATGATCCAGGACAACCTGGGAGCAGGAGTGTTTGTACCCAGATACTTCCCACTTTCTTTATACTTTCCTTTCCTGATAAAGTACATCCAGAGTCCTGTGTGTCTCATATAAACCAAGAAGCAATTACTTTGTCTTTTTAGCCACTGTAATAATTTGTAAACAGAAAACAAGCAGTGTTTGGCGCGTTAAATATATTCATTTAAAGCTATTTTTTAATCTAGATTACTTTTTTTTAAAAAAAATTCTACCTCTTCCCCTCCTCCCATTTTTCTCCCCTTCCCTCAACTCCCCCTCCTCCTCCCTCTCCAGTCCAAAGAGCAGTCTTTAAAGCTATTTTTAATAAGATAAATAATTGCATTGGGCAACTGATTATATGCCCCTTGTGGTAGTTTGAATGCATAATCTTATAGGGAGCGGCACTATTAGGAGGTGTGGCTTTGTTAGAGTGTGTATGGCATTAATGGAAGAAGAGTGTCACTGTGGGCTTTGAGGATTCCTATGCTCAGGATACTGCCCAGTATCTCAGTTGAATTCCTTCAGCCTGCAAGATGTAGGAATCTCAGCTAATCTAGCACTATGTCTACCTGCCTGCTGCCATGCTCCCTATCACGATGATAATGGACTTAACCTCTAAAACTGCAAGTTAGCCACTCCAATTAAAAGAATTACCATGGTCATGGTATCTTTACAGCAATAAAAATCCTAACTAAGACATCCCCTAAATTCACTTTTTGAAATTTAAATCCCCAGTATGTACTACAGGGTGGAGGCTATTGGAAATGATTAAGTCATGAAGGTGACACTTTCACGAGGGGAATTAGTGCTCTAAGTGACCTCAGAGAGCCCTTTCACCCACTGTCTATCAAGTGAGGAGACAGGGAGAGCACAGTTGTCTATGAACCAGGAAATAGGCCACATCAGACACTGAATCAGCTGACGTTTTGAACTGGGGTTGTCCAGTCTCCACAACTATGAGCAATAATAAATTGTGGTTTAAGCTAACTCAGTCTATGCATTAATTATAAAACCCTAAATGACTAAATAAAACATAGTAAGATAAAAGATAATTAAAAATAATTGCTCTAATTCATTTAATAGTCTTCTCAGAACTTAAAATAGTGTGCTTCTTGACAAATTCTTCATAAATGTGTATTAACGTTAACAAACTACAACTTAAAATATATAATGTTTTTAATCAAGAAACCTAAAGATAATTCACATATAGACTTGCAAAGCTTACAGAGGAAGGCAATGAGATGCAGGACATGTAAGATTTCCTAATTCTTTACTTAGATCTAATTTTGTAAGTAAACAATGCATAGAGGCATAAATGGAAAAAAATTAAGAATTTCCAAAGATGAAAAAAGTTTCAATTTATCTCTTTTTCTACATTAATTTTCTAGCAGATCATCCCATAATAAAATCTTTGGTTGGAAGAACATGATTCTTCCAACCAAAATAGGCCTGTCAAAGGAAATGCAAGGAAAAATCTTTCTTACTTCCAAGTTGTAGAGCACCCTGAAGGTTGACATGCCAGGAGCAAAAGAGCGGAACAAACTCTCCAAGATGGAGCTGGCGCTGGGCTGATGCTGTTGCTTTGACGACAGGGACGGAGACTTTGAAGACTGGGAGCTTGTTTCAGAGAGCAAGGTTTTCTGTGTTTAAAGGGTAGAGAAGAAACACGTATCTTAAAATCACACTTTAAGGAGAAGCAGATCTCTATGCTTTGTGCTCTTTTCCTCTTTATTATATGCCACACTAAGTTCTCAGGAAAAAAAATGAATAAACAATTGAACAAACCTACTTCATAAAGCCACCTAATTCTCTACTAACAAAACACACAACTGAGTTTAATGAATGACGGCCAAACACTTCATGAATGCTTTTGAAACAGCATTCTACGAAATACTAGGAAAGTCATCTTCCCATGTTTTCTCCCATGTTTAACTTTTGTGCTTTAATGAATGGTAAGACTGCTGGCAGAGGGGTCTTGAGGACGCTTCTGGCTGATGCTGGTTCACAGCTACAACAGTTCTCTCAGTTAATACCTAAGCCACAGATGACCCGACTGAGCAGATCCAATTTTCAACTACTAAAATATTAAATACAAAACTTGGTTTCAAAAACTTTGTCATAAATGAATTTCTTCTGACAATGTAACTAAAATATGACATATAAAATATCTCGGGGAACAATATTCTGAAAATTAAACAAAATAAACCACTATTTCTACTTTTTTCTTTGCATTGATAGGGACTGAACACAGGTCTTTGTATGAGGGCAAATGTTACAATACCCAACCCTTGTCTTTTTGTGACAGGGTCTTAATATGTAGTTCAGAGATCTTTCTGCCTCTGTCTCCTGAAAGCTGGAGTTACAGGCAGACACCAACATGCTCAGTCAAAAAGAACGAAGTGTTACTTGTGAAAAAAGTAATGATGATTCACTTATACAAAGACTTCAGACAGAATAATCAGATCCAGGGAGGCATCTTGTCGGGAGTGCAAAAGTCCCTACACTCACAGATCTACAGGGAAATCAAGAATTTTAAGCACACAGAATTGTCCTCTCCAAGGAATGGACACATAACCTGTTCTTTCATCAAGGAAGCTGGGAGTTGGAAGTGATTAATAGCCTGGTGTCTGTATTATCTGTAGGTCAAGGCCATACCATGCTCCTACACCAGGACTGGAGGTGACTAGCAATCTAAATGGCCCTTACATTATCTATATAGCCAGGGGCTCCCCAAACTCCCACAACTAGAACCAGAGGTGGCTAATAGCCCAAATGACCTCTATGCTATCTGTATGACTGAAACCAGGCCAGATCCTTCCCTAGGCCCTTAAGCTAGTAAAGGTAGCCAATCTTCTGAACCCATCTTTACAGAAGAAATGACATGTACTTTGAGTTGAGTTTTGATGTAGTTGTGCTTCCTTGTATATTGTATTACACTGGGAAACTTTTTTTTCCCAAATTATACTGTTTAAATTTGTTGGGAATAAACCATGTGGCATCAGACTCCCCAAGGTTTAATACAGGTTGATGAAGTCAATCTAAATAGACTTCCCATTCTCACCTCTTCTTGGAACACTGCCTGTACTGACATCTACAGAGAACCCCTCAGCATCTTGAAAAGGAAAACATCTCAACACCATCAGAACTGCCTGATCCCTGACAGTAAGTACATATCTCTGTGTACCAGTCCCTTCTTTTATACCAGGCACAGGCTTTTCCTAAAACTTTATCTTATTATCAGGTCTGTTTGGATCTTTTACAGGGCCCCCAAAGTTCTGATTTTAACTTATAGCAACGGTATTTTTAAAAAGGGAAAAGTATTATAGAAAGATGCTATCATATGACCTTTGTAGGATTCAGATAATGTTTTCAATGAATCATAATAAAATCTTAAGCTAGTTAAATAACTATCAAAAATAGGAATACCTTTCTGCCTAAAGAATCCAGCTGATCAAGGGCTTCCTGAATGGCTGGATCAGTGGGTATCAAGAGCAGAAGCTTCCGTACTCGTAGAGTTATCCTGAGAAATTTTCAAAAATAAAATAAATTTCTTGTATATAAGCTACAGCTTCAGCAATAAGTCTTTTGGTATATATAATACACATACACATATATGTATGTTATGTATGTGTGTATAAATAAAATAAAACACATTTCAAGCAACATTTACTTGGGTCATCAACTTTTAATAACTTGCTCTCAAGCCTCACAAATACATGCATTTACCTTGGTTCCTCTAGATTGGCAAGCTGATATAGCATGTCAAACACATTACATACAAGTGCCATCACCACACCAGGGAGAGATTTCTCCTGAGGGAAAAACAAAAACAGCCAACTATAATACATACTAAGAACAGAATTTTCTTTTCCTAACCAAACTTACAAACAATAAAAATACTACTGGAAGGTTGGGACTACAAAGTTTGGGGGAGACTGAAAACATGTTATTCAGTCAACACTTCCCCTGGCTACCTGTTTGGACTAAGGCCCAAGAAGAAGGCAGAAGTGATGTAAAGTAAGGGGCATGCGTAGGCACCACAACAGAGAACAGGCACCAATAAGCTCATCAGTGACTTTTGGAAAACATAAGGAAGGAAATGAATGATCTGAAAACAAAATTAAAGTAGTATCTATGTGTGTCCACTCACATCCAACACACAGGTACGTGCAACTCAAGCTGAAAAAAGGTTACCCTTGTTTTGCTAAAGATCAGGGAAGACAATGTGAACAAAACCATCAAAAAAAAAAAAAGATTCAGATGTAATTAAAATGCAGATACCTGGTCTAGGGTACAAGAAATGATATCATCATAAAATGTATTTATATGACTTTAATAAATTCAAGATATGTACCTGAATATATTACATAGTTTTAAGTTGTTGAATTTGAAAGCAGCCATGTATACCATGTTTGCTAACTGTCGTGATACACTGAGTGAGACTTCCTAAATTCTTGTATGAAGTAGTGCAATAATGTCGTCAAGTAGAAAGAGAATATAGAAGTAAAGGACTAATGCAATAAACACACGTTACAAATACCTTCACTTCACACAAGCTTCCTCTCTAGACAGTAATACCCTAAAGAACAGAACGGCCATGTTCAGTTCTGTGTCCCTGAAGCCAGCCTCGGTCTTAACCCAGAGAAATATAAACAGATCAATTACCTCATGAAGTCACTCAAGTACTGACTGACCCATTCTGTTCCAGGTGCTGTTTCAGGTATTGGGGTGTGGCAGTAAACAAAAAAAAAAACCCAGTTTACTCTCGTGGAGCTTAATGCTTTACTAGAAGACAGAGTACATAAATAAAATGTGAAGTATGTTAACAAAAAATTAAATCAGAGAAGGTAGAAATAGGGTTGACAATTTAAACAGGATGTCAAAAAAGGCTCACAGAGTAGCTGGTATTTGAGCAAAAGCTGGCGTGAGAGTCAGACACCCTATTGAACACGTGAGGAAACAACGTTTTTGGTGCACGCAAGAGAAAGTGCAAACTGAACCACACTTGACATACAGAGACGCAGTGCAGCTCTAAACGTGTGAGGAGAGGGTCATAGAGAGGGCCTCAGTGACGCTCCGGGGTTCTCAGGAAAAGCCCTAACTTTTGTTCTGCGTGTGACGGTGGCGAGTAGAGTGATTTGAGGGGTGACACAGTGTGATTCAGGGCTGCTGAGAGCCACGCAGAGACTCTTGACTCTGAGCAGTGGTAACATTCAAGTGAAGGTGGTGGCTGTACAGAAGTTGTGGAGGTGGAGGGAAGTAGCTGGGTTCTGAACCCATTTTAAAGGTAGAGCCAAAGACTTGCAGATGGATATGGGTGTGAGAGAAAGGATCTAAGGCAGCAGGTCTCAACTTGTAGGTTGCAACTCCTTTGGAGGCTGATCTAATCTTTCACAGGGGTTGTCTAAAACCATCAGACACAAATATTTTAGAGAAAAATGACAGTTATAAAGTAGCAATCAAAATTATTTTGTGAATGAGGGTCGCCACAACATGAAAAACTATATGTATTAAAGAGTCACAGCATTAGGAAGGTTGAGAACCACTCAGGTATGAACAACTTACAAGAACAGAGATGCCTTGATCTGAGATGGAACAAGACTATAAAATGAGAAATTCAGGACTGAGGGCACGATGACGACAAGAGAAGGGTAATGAGGGAGGAGCTCTGCTTTGGGTGTACTTCCATTGGGGTGTCTAGCAGTCAGTGAAGGGACACTGAGTTAGTAGACAGATCATGTCTCTGGACACTATGCAGTTTGGGAATGAATACAGAGAAAAGGAAGCTCCAAGAACTAGATTTATTAAAAAAATAGTGCAGAGGCAGAGGTGAGTACCCAATAAAGGAACTTTAAAACACAATGACCAAAGAGAAAATGCCCCCCAGAAGCATCAAGAAGATGAGAATTGAGAGGCACACACATGAACCTGAGAAAGACTCAAGGAGAGCAAGAAAGGATGGACAGAAGTTAGAAGTGAGTTTAAATCACTCTTTTCAGGAGCTTTGTTGATCTGAGGAGAAAATAGGCTCATAAATGGTAGTGAAACTGATTATTTTGGGACGAAGGTGTATGCAAGTGCATGTGTGTGCAAGTAAATATACACATACAGGCCAGGCATCCACTTCAGGAGACATTTACCCTGTTATTTGAGGTACGGTGTCTTACTGGTCTGGAGTTCACTGACCATGCTAGGTGGCTGAGTAGGACCACAGCATCTGTCTCTGCTTCCCAAGTGATAGTATTATAAACATGTTCTCACCTTCTCTCTGTTCTACATGGGTGCGAGGATTGAACTCAGTTCCTCATGCCTGTATGGCAAACACTTTACCCTCCTGCCTGTACACCACATCTGAGTACTGAGGAATGAATGACCCAGTAATCAACAAAGAGAGATGTAGGAGAGGAAGAAAGAAGTCAGGTGGAATGACCGAGCCAGTGCTTCAGAACCCAGAAGACTGGTAAGTTATGTATCTTCTCTGCCCTGAATCAGTTCTCAATTATAGTTTTTTTTTACTCAGATTTGGCCAGACTACAGAGATGCGATCACCCAAATCCGTATGGACCAAAGGCGGAAGGAAAGGCAGTAGTTATTAAATCTCTGTTTCTACTCTGAAGTTGCTCTCTGTACCTGTTCCATGGCATACGATGAACTAAAAACCCCACTGCTGCTGCTACTGGAGCTTGTTGAGGAATCTGCAGAACTCCCAGAGGGGGTTCCGCTGCCAGAGGTCTTCACTGTGAGAACTTGCTCATCAGAAAATCCCAGCTGGTGGAGGAGCTTTTGATCTTTATTCACTGTCAGCTGCAAAAGGAGGTTTCTTAGTTACTGGGAGGAAAGAGGAGGAAACTACCCAAACTGGGCTAACATGCCGACAACTGCTTAAACCCACCAGACTATCATTTGTAAATATCTGTATGTTGTCCACAGGAGAGCACAGCTGTTTGGCTATCTTCCACCGGACACTGCCTATGGTTTCATTACTGTGTGCCTAGAAAATAAAAACCAACACTGGGGTGAGATCATTCATTTATTCATTTCATTTCATTATTCTCTGGAAGAGCAGTGCTCACTGTTGAGCCATCTCTCCAGCCTTTCATTACTCAGCCCTTCAAACCACAGTCCTGATCATCTGCTATGTACTGGACCCTTTTCTAAAAGCCAGGAATACAGCAGAATCTTGGCAAGACCCTGCCCTTGGGTCACTCTCTTTATCAAGTGTTAAATGTCTGATGCCATTTATGTATTCTTCCCCTTTATATATGGAATAAGATCTCAAGCCACTCCCTGGAAACGTCTTCTATTCCTAACTTTCTCATCATACCCATTCTCAACAGCCACCTTGTAAGCCTTTATACCTGCTGCTCTCTGTCTGAAAGACTAATAATAAAAGCAATTACTCTGTTGCTTTTCAAATCCCTGTTTAAATACTACCCACCTCAGGGATCCATCTTTATCCAAGATATTTCATGAATACCATCATCTTCTACCAACTTATTATCCTTTATTATTATTATTTATTCTTTATAACAGTTATCTTTACTTGGCATTATATATTGACTTATATATCTGCTTATACTCCATGGTTTCCTTTCATTTCAGGCTTACTTTATGTGTACATTTGTGGTGTATGAGTGTATGTGTTCATGTGTGTGAAAACCAAATAATTGATGTCAAGTGTCTTCTACTACTCTCCACCTTATTTTTGAGACACTCATTAAACCTAGAGCTCACTGATTGGCTAAGTGATCCCTAGGGATCTTCCTAGATCCCACCCCTAGGTCTAGGATTACATAGGTACATACTACCATGCCAGCTTTTTACCCGGGTGCTAGGGACCCAGACAGGTCCTTATGCTTGTATTGTAAGCACTAACTGAGCCATCTCCCCAGAGACCTCAGTTTTTATTTTCAATTTGTTTGAAATACCTTTGAGAACATCATTCATCTCTATCAGCATCATTCTTATGAAACAAGACATGAAAAAGCTACTGAGTTTAGTATAAACTTACCTCTACAGTGAAGGTATCTTTGGTAGACTCGTAGGTAACATTAAGAGTTAAAAGATGTCCATGAAATGAGGCACCGTGAGGTAGAATAGTTCGTGGAACAGAGTAAAAATCCTTCAAAGAGATAAGCCAACTGTGTCAGATGCACTGTGGCACAACCAAACATGTCAAAACACATGCTTCACCCACCTCATCTCACAACATGAATAAAGTTGCTCTATAAAGAAGAGAACACACCTCTATTGTGATCACATAGCGTTCTGCTAGGAGAAGCAATCTCTCGATTATCACAAGTTTTGTTGATCTATGAGTTAAAAAAAAAGTCTTTAAACATATTTGAAATGAGTCAGTGGCTTCAGCTCAGTTCTGTTTCACTAAGGCCACAACCTCAATCAGCACTCACTGGTCAAAACTGAAACACACAAAGATTAGACTTTCCTTTCACCCACTTAAGAGCTGCAATGCTCGGATGGAATACGGGAGAAGCCTGTCCCTTCCCGTGTTTCCTTTCCTCTTTAAACAGTCATTCCATAAAAACAGGATCTAGGTCTCCAGGTGTGTGTGTTCACCAATTCACCAAGACTGAACAATCAGAGAACTTGACTCTCATAATCTTAAAACTAAAATATGCCACAAAATTTTTCAAATAGAAGGAATCTGACAAAGTTTTGCGTTGACTGGAAAATCAGAAGACAGGTGCAAACAAATATACCATTAATACAAGTTATTAATTGAAAATGAAATCAGACCATGAATGACTTTTTTGGGGGAGTGGGGAGACAGTTTCTCTGTAGCGTTGGAGCCTGTACTGGAACTAGCTCTGTAGACCAGGCTGGTCTTGAACTCACAGAGATCCGCATGCCTCTACCTCCTGAGTGCTGGGATTAAGGGTGTGTGCTACCACTGCCAGGCTTGAATGACTTTAGCCCGAGAAGAGGTACTACCATTTCCCGGTGATTAGACCAGCACACTGATTAGCAGTATGTGAATGTTCACTTTTATGACCATTGGTTAAGAACATTTTAACAGTTCTGCCAAATCTATACGACTGCACTCTCTAACCTTCCAATCTATGGGCAAGAATGAGAATTAGAAGTCAGATGAAAAGTACCCAAGACCTTCATAAATAACAGAACCAAGCAACCTGTTCTGATACATCTCAATAATTAAACAGAAAGCATTGTGATGTTGAGAATATGGTAGAAAAACCCACACTCTTTAGATTACAACAAAGGTAGATTCCAAAAATTCTTTTAAAACTACTGAAATGAGACAAAATACAACACTCTTGTTCAAATTCAACTCTAAAATACATTTTATTAACACTACTTAAATAAGGACATTAAAAAATTATGTGGACTCTTTAGCTAGCTAAATGTGAAAAGATTCAGAATAAAAAGCACTTGGTAAAGAGGGGTAAAAAATAGATTCATTTGAAATAGCAGTTTGAAAATCCAATTCAATTCATAAATGACTTACTTGGTAAGATGAACTGTTATGGAACCAAGCAACAGACCTGAACTAACCCTTAGAACATTGTACTGAGAATTCTTTCTTTCTTTCTTTCTTTTTTTTTTTTTTTTTTTTTTTTTTTTGGTTTTTCGAGACAGGGTTTCCCTGTAGTTTCTAGAGCCTGTCCTGGAACTAGCTCTTGTAGACCAGGCTGGCCTCGAACTCAGAGATCCGCCTGCCTCTGCCTCCTAAGTGCTGGGATTAAAGGCGTGCGCCACCGCCTCTGAGAATTCTTAATATAAATTCTATTTGAAACACACACACACACACACACACGAGATGGGAAAAGCATTTGTTCTTATTATGAACCAACTCCATAATCACTTCTACTATTTAAAAATGAAGCCTTAGGGGGATGAGTTTTGTTCCATTCCATTGTATTAATAAAGTATAACATCTAATACTCAGCTCATTTTTCTTAGTTTAGTAGAATTTGGGAAAAGACTTTGTCTTGATTACCTTTCTTAAGGAAGGTTTAGAGAGAGAAAAAAGTATCTCAACAAGAGAAAACACACACAATTGTTCCAGTAGAAAAGGACTGAATATGAAGCTATCTGTAGAGGGCAGCAGAGTGATACTCAGAGCAAGCTCTTCTTTGTGCTACCAAGGATCCAGAGCACCAATGATGTCTGGCTGCTTATGAGTGTTCAATTTAAGGCTCCACAGCAAACACTAAACTCAGAATCTACTAACACTTTAAACTTTAAGCAGCAGTGTAAATGTCAATTCAAAGTTGTCACACAAATATTATTTGATGGTAAAGCTCTGCCTAATTAAAAAAAATAACTTTAGGTGAATATTTTAGTGGGCTGTGATTGTAATATAGTGCATAATTTAAATCAGTATTGTTCATTTCCTTTCTTTCTCCCATGCTCTGGGACTACTCAAGGAGAAAATCTTTATCTGCATATTTATATTTGAAATACAAATATTTCAAACCTGGGTGAAAAAAAATCTTTGCCCAGTGAATATATCTTTATTAAATCCTTAAGATTAGGCTACTCAGTTACTCAGTTACACATAACCAAAGTAGTAGAAAATAAAGTAACAACAAAAGAACATGTCCCAAGGGCAGATGGTGGAAGAAGGGATACTAGGGTGACTCTGGTGAGCACCTATAGATCTTTAGGACACTGACAAAGGTGGACATTAGGACATACAATTCTCCAAGACATAACAGCTTGCAGAAGCTATGACATAAAATGAGGACACCAGTGGAAAGATGTTGGGAATGGCATAACATCAACATTTTTAAAAAATATACACTTTTGTGTTATGTGATTGTATTTATTTTTGAAACCACTTACCTATACGGAGACTGAACTGATGTTGCTACAGTTGGCATTGCTGTTGCAGTGAGCATTTTTGTTGCTCGGGTCACAGCATGTGTTAGAGTGGGGCCACCAAGTGCTGAACTAGCTGCCTGTAAAGTACAAAATAATCATTCTTCATTTCTTATCTGGGTTTCTCAACCTGGGACTAACTTCTTGTTGCAGAAGCTGGTCTGGACATTGCTTAGCAGGATCCCTGGTGCCACTAGGTGCCAGGAAGACTCCTTCCAGTGTGACAATGAAAGTCTGTACCAAATAATCCCTGGGAGGCAAAATAAGAACTGGCCGAGGGCTGTGAGATGGCTCAACAGGTAAAGCACTTGCCAAGAAAGACTGATGACCTGAGGTGAATCCCTGGGGCCCATATAAAGAGAAGAGAACTCATTCCATAAAATTGAGTCTTCTGACATACACATATGTAACACGGCATGAGAATATCCCTCTTGTGCTATCATACACATACTACATGCAAGTAATAAAAAAATTAAAAAGAGCTAGTTAAGATACGTTAATACCTATATTGTACTTCATACAGAAGAATTTGAATATGAGTGTTTTTTAATGATGATATATTTGTATGGAAGTCACAATCTGGGGAATATTTTACAGAGTATTTGCTTCCCACGGTGAAGATTAACTTATTAATAACATCTGGGGATGGTGTAGGAGGTTCTGTTCATGTGTTGCTTTCATTGGTTAATGAATAAAGAAACTGCTTTGGGCCTGATAGGGCAGAACTTAAGTAGGTGGAGAAAACAGAACTGAATACTGGGAGGAAGGGCAGAGTCAGGGAGAAGCTATGGATCCTCTGCCTGAGATGGACACCGGTTAGAATCTCCAGTAAGCCACTGCCATGTGGCGATACACAGATTAATGGAGATGGGTTAAACTAATATGTAAGAGTTAGCCAATAAGAAGTTAGAGCTAATGGCCAAGTAGTGTTTTAATTAATACAGTTTCTGTGTGGTTATTTCAGATGTAAGCTAGCTGGGTGGCCAGGACAAACAAGGGGCCCCACTCCTTACAACATGGGGACAGTGGCATTTTATACTTTTGGAATACTCCATTAGCTATAAAACTTCAAGCATAGATTTCAACTGAAAGTTAATCTTCACTACTTTAGTCATCATAGTGGAACTAAGGTAGTCAAAATAAATATGATATAATATTAAACCACAGGCTTCTAATGAACAAAGAGAGCCAACATTGTTTGCTTCCTTCCAAGTCTCCTACTGCTGTTTTAAATGGTATTTATTGTATAAAATATGTAAAGCACAGATACTCTACTACCAATGTGGAATACATCAGCAGCCGATGTGACAGAGAGGTAGAACGATAGATAGGAGAACGAAGAGATGAGATGGAAGGTAAGATTGTTTGAGTGTAGTTAGTGTGTGAGCATGCACGTTCATGAGTACATGTGCGTGGAGGCCAGAGGTTAACATTAGGTGTCTTCTTCTATTTGCTCTCCACCTTGTTTTTTGATACAGGGTCTCTTCATTGAACCTGAAGTTTAATGTTTTGGGTTAGACTTGCTGACCAAGTGAGCCCTGGGATACACCTCCAGTAACTGGAATTACCGACACCAACCGCAACGCCAACACCTAGATCTGAATATAGGTGCTCATGCTTTGCAGCAAGCACTTAATCCCTGACAGACATCAATGCAAATGCCTGTTCCCATGCCATAACACTGTACTTCTGGTCACTTCTCCAATAGTACCTGGCCACAAATACCAGCATTATGCATTATTCAAAACTATAAACATATAGGGGAAAAGAACTCATTTAAAAGACAAGAAATTGTTACTCACTTCTAGTCTTGTGTAGCAATCAGCAATAAATTTTTTATGTAAAGATACTGAGTCCTGAAAAAAGGAAGTATATGGAAATTAAAATTACACTTTGGCATTTAATTGTAAACATTAATCAAGACAAAATATCAAAATAAGTCAAAATGTGATACAAGGACCACAACTTACCAATAACAAATACATAACTTTCACATTTTTGTGTCTGAGTAGCATTTTCCCTTGGATACTTACCTTCTTTAACCTAGGATTTAAATTAATGTAACTGTAGTTTATTATTAATTGAATAGCTTCATTAGCAATTTCTTCATCAGGTGATTCCATGGCTATTTTCCAAATGAAATCCATTCCTATCAATTCCAGCTTTTCTACATACTGTATAAAATTAAAAAATATATAAATTAAACAGTAGACTATTGTTAAAACACTTCTGGTAACTATTTTCTGTTACACCATTGAGTTTGAACCTCTGCTTAACAAAATAAAGATTCTTTATCAAAAACCACTACTGTAGTGGAACTCTCACATGAAAACCAACCAACCACAGAAACTACAGGCACCCTTCATGGCAATCAGATTAGGAGCAGAGATGTTTCTCTAGAAATTCCTAGCACAAAGCAGACAACTACCCAAAGAAGCTAGTCAATCAGAAACTGAAAAGTGAGACAGATATCATCTTTATGGACTTCAGTCAAAAGATACAAATCAACACTGAAGTGGCTACTAATTCTGGGAACTCAATGCAGTCCTTCCCAAAGCTTGGTTAGAAATAGAAGGATACTGCACTTTAAAGTATTATGTAAACATTCTGACCACCTTGGGTACAGGACCTAAACAACAGGGACTTAGAAAGATCAGTGCTTTCTTGTCTTAAAGACACATGTGAATATGAGGATTCTATATGTCCCATTTTTCTGCTTAATAGTCTGTTCAGTTCCCACATTTCCCCCTGCAATCCTTGCCAATGACAAGCTAGGATGAAGAGTTTGTCATTCTCAGGTACAACTGAATTGTTATGTAGAAGTCACTGGATTGCTGGGCAGTGGTGGCACACACCTTTAATCCCAGCACTTGGGAGGCAGAGGCAGGCGGATCTCTGTGAGTTCAAGGCCAGCCTGGTCTACAAGAGCTAGTTCCAGGACAGGCTCCAAAAGCTACAGGGAAACCTTGTCTTGAAAAACCAAAAAATAAATAAACTAATTAATTAAATGAACAAATAAATAAAGAAGTCGCTGGATAATTCCCCTGGAAATCCACCCGATAACTACAAGTTCAAGGCTACTCCTACATGAGAGAGGTGAAGAGTGAACAAACTTCCTAGGTGATAGCGTTGGGCATGCATCTACCAATGCCTTCAAAAGGGAGCCTCTGCCACTAATGTTTAAGTAGGCAGGGAAAAGGACCGTATTTAAACAAACATGTTTCTGTTTTCTGTCCATTAGAAGACAGGCTCCCCCCCCCTCTTTTCCCTCTGAATATTAAGCTATATCAAATAATTTAAAGTATGGTACATACCAATTGAGCTCCTTGTCTTTTCAATCGATGATCACAGAGATTCACATTTTCAAAAAAAGTCTTAAATAAGTTGAAACCTAAAATTATAGAATGACAATCAAATCCATCAACTCAGACACAAGATAAAAAGACTAAAGTGAATCAGAAGTGAAGGCTAAATGCTCCTGGCAATGGTTTCTTGAATAGGTTTCAAAAGTGCAGCGGCTGTGCATACTGTAGGCTGTGTGTGGTGCAGGTTGTGTGTGGTGCAGGCTGTGTGCAGACTGTGTGTAATGCAGGCTGTGTATGGTGCAGGCTGTGTGTGATGCAGGCTGTGTATGGTGCAGGCTGTGTGTGATGCAGGCTGTGTATGGTGCAGGCTGTGTGTAGTACAGGCTTTTGTGTGGTGTAGGCTACGTGTGGTACAGGCTTTTGGGTGGTGTAGACTGTGCGTGGTGCAGGTTGTATGTAGTGTAGGCTGTGTGTGATGCAGGCCTGCTGCAATCACACCTATTCAAGGTGCAGAAGTGTGAGGACTGCTTTAAGCCCAGAAGCTCCAGACCAGCCTGGGCAGCACAGCTCAATCTCATCTCAAAAAACCATAGGCACCTTTAAAAATGCACAAGCAAACCATACACCTTAATCGCAGCACCCAGGAGGTAGAGGCAGACCTCTGTGGGTTCAAGATCAGACTGGTTTACATAGCAAGTTCCATTATCAGCCAGGGATACATGATGAAACCCTGTCCTAAAAAAACCAGACAAACCAGAACAGTAACAAAAACCCACAAGCAGCAACAGAAAATACATGTAAACTAGACTTCATCAAAATTTGAAACTTTTGTGCTTCAAAGGACACCATCAAAAAAAGAAAAGAACACACAAAATAGGAATTTTGACAAACTATGTCTCTAAAGAGCTAATACCCAGAGCATATATAGAGCCTTTACATCACAATAGCCTAATCAAAATACAGTCAAAAGCACAACTAGACATTCTTCCAAAGAACCTATTCATATAGAAGAAAACCAATCTGAATAGATGCTCAGTATCATTAGTTATCAGGAAAAAGTAAGTCATAACTACAGGACATAACTCACTACCCATCAGGACATCTTTTAAAAGGGAGACAATAATTAGTATTGACAATATTGAAAATTGGAACCCTCATACACTGCTGGTGGGATTATAAAATGGTGTAACCCCTTTGCAAAAAGTTTGATAGATCCTACAGTTAGATTTCATGGCAATGTGACTCTAAAATTCATAACCAAAAGAAATAAAAACACAAAACTGCTACATGATCATGTCTCTCAGAGTGGTATAGCAATAAATGTTCATAGAATGATGGATGAACTAACAGAATAAGGGACAGCTCCGGTGAAATATTATACTCCTAAAGTGATCCATACAACAACCTGGAGTGCCTTGAAAACATTAAGCCTCAATTACAATCATAGAAAACAGCTACAGAAGATCTCAACTAGCATGCATACACACACACACACACACACACACACACACACACACCAAATATTCAGATTGGGCCAATCCAAAAAGGAAAAAGATTAGAGGCTGGGCAAGGGAAGGCTGGAGAGTGGTTGCCAATGAGTATGGGTACAAGGCTCCTTTTGGGGTGACAAAGTTTATATGTCAGAAAGCAGTCAAGGCCTCACGAGTGGGTGCAGACTAAAAGCTGCTGACTGTGTATTTACAAATGAGTTCTATAGCACAGGAAATGAATCTCAATAAAATAACTTAGCCAAAAGAAACAACTGAAAGGAAGGAAGCATTATGTACTTCGATATATTTTTACCTAATGAATCCTATTTATTAAGGAATACCAGAAAGATAATTTGGGAAATTAATCTATTAGGCTATATAACTTTAAAATTCAGTAAGGTACCATGTGGATATGTATGCAAAAATATTCCAAAACATTCAGCTGCTTCTGAGAAGTAGGATAAAGTTAAGAATAAAAGCTTCTACTCTAAAAAAAAAAATCTAAAACAAATAGCTGTAAGCTTTCTTACCATTCATAGTGATCTCATATGATTCCAGTTTCAGAATTTTCTCCTTGAAGAGCTGCTGCTGAACGTCACTCTCGAGATCGTGCTGCCCCTTGGTAAACCACTCAAAGCACATCTGTGGATCAAGACAGAATTGCCCTAAGGCCAACCACAACCCACTACAGACAAAACACATGGACATCTAGACAGTGAAGAGACTATTTTAACCCTTTCATCATCTCTGTAACTGCTAAAATGACACTCCACGCTGGAATGTCTGGACGCTGGAGCAATGGGGACAGTTGGCAGGTCTCTCCCCGTGACCACGCACTCACACTTTTCATGGGATCTCATACTCAAGTCTTCCCACCAGCATGCAATTAAGCCTTGCTGCATGCCAGGCACATTGCTAAGAACCGTCACAAACTCAGGCCTTTCAACATGCCTAGGAAGAAGTTATTACTATTCTGTAAAGTGAGAGCAAACTGAGACTCACTGTTAGTAACTGCAAATGTCACAATAAATGTTTCTATTCTGCTTTAGTTGCTCTTGACTCATGCTATCATTTCTGGGGACACAACATCATTTTTAAGAACGATCATTTTTAGTAGTGATTTAAAATTAGTTTCACAAACAAAATTAGTTTCACAGGAAATGAAAAGAACTAAATTATACCCATAATTCTTTATCGAAATTCATTTTGTAGACTTTAGTATTTGACCCAGAATTGAATCAAAATGATTAAAGAGCTCACATATTTACATCATGAATTTTTTTTAGGACATTTCTTCTAGTACTTACAGTTCCTACTCTGCCATTATTGTTCACGGAAACAATACAAACAGGATCCAAAACCTGGAAAGAAGACAAGACCCAGAGCAGAGTGCAGCATCTCAACACTGTCTTACACACCTCTCGATCTAACTCGCAGACATCCTGGCCAGTCACAAGGCACTCCCAGATTTCTTTGGCTCGGTTCCACCCGAGATACAGTGTAGCTTCTTGTAAGAAAAATGCCAAAAATTTCAGATGTGCCTCTAAATACTGAAGAAAAAAAAAAAGCAATAATGCAACCAGTTAACTCATTTGAGGCATTCATACCTATAAGGAACATCACAACAAAACTTGACAAAAAAGGCTTACATAGAACACTTCTCCTGTAATGTAAGATAAAGTAAATGTGGAAAATGGACTTAGCAGCCAATAGTACAATGCAGCAGAAGCAACCTCAAATTAATTACAAAGTCAGTTGATTTTATATGTAAATTCAATTTTGGTAATCTCCAAAGGATCCACCATGCTTACAAGTGGTGAATTAAGTTTTATTTCTGGCAGTTTTTTGCTGTTGCTTTGTTTTATATGAAACAAGGTCTCACTCTGAATTCCAGAATAGCATAGAATTCAAACTATAGCCCATGCCATGAGTTCACAAAAATCATACTGCCTCAGTCTGCAGCAGCAGTTCTCACCTGTGAGTCAGAGCCCCTTGGGGGTGCCGAATGACCCTTTCATAGAGTTCACACATCAAATACCCTGCATAGCAGATTATTTACATTATGATTCATAAAAGCAGCAAAACTGCAGTTATGAAGTAGCAACAAAATAATTTTATGGTTGGGGGTGACCACAACATATGAGGAACTGTATTAAAGGACTGCATCATTAGGAAAGTAGAGAGCCACTGGTCTGAGGATTCTTGGATTACAGGTGTGAGGCACCGCACCCAGTTTTTAAAACACCATTAGCAATCAATTGATTTGAAAAAAATGCATGATCTACACAGTTAGCAATTGTTGCTAACAATATTACTTTTCTGAACTTCAATTTGAAATTATAGCTAAGTACTGGAAAGATGGCATGGTGGTTAAGAGTAATTATTGCTCTTGCAGAGGACCTGAGTTCAATTCACAGCACCAACATGGTGGTTCACAACTATCTGTTACTCCGGTTCCAGGGAATTTGATACCTTCTTCTGACCTCTGTGAACACCAGGCCCATATGTGGTACACACACACACACACACACATACACACACACACACACACACACACACACGCGCAAAACAACAAAACAACAAATTAGTAAATCTAATGGGAAAAAAAAGGAAGAAAAAAAAATACAATTATAGTTAAGATTCAAAAGTGCTCCCTCAGGCAGACGGATCTCTGTGAGTTCGAGGCCAGCCTGGTCTACAAGAGCGAGTTCCAGGACAGGCTCCAAAGCCACAGAGAGAAACTCTGTCTCGAAAAACCAAAAAAAAAAAAGTGTTCCCTCATTACAAAGGTAGTTCACAGTACCCTTTTACAGTTGTACCCAACAAATATTTACTTTACAACTCAAATAGAAAAGTTAAATGAATGTTGAAAACCATGAAACAAAAACACAGTGCCTGATACCTCCCGGTAAGTGTAGCGGCCATCCACCAGTGTCAAGCCAGTTAAGCCTCCAGGCCCAGCCACAGCTGCTGCAAGTCGATGACAAGCTAGTAAACTTCCTGTTACCAATTTGACTATTTCAAAATTCTTCTTCAGGTCTTGAATAATGCTCTTAACAAAAACAACAAAAGTGAAAAGTGGCGTGAGACTCTACAGTCATTTGGCTGGTTTACTACAGCTTCTATTTTAGGAGGTGCTCCAGATGAAAGAGACAGCATGGAGGAGACTTTGGATGACAGTTAACACAGTCTGGTATTTTATTCAAAATTGATTTCTTACTACTCCTATTAATAAGTGCCCTCCTCCCAGGGAACTAAATCATTGCTATTACTTTTAAAGAGAAATGAACACTGGAACAGAGTATTGCATGTTGTGGGAACGCCTTCAGTCAATAACCTTTAAGATACTGACCCACTATGGACGCGGTCTCATGTACTATAAGTTCAGGCGAAAAGCCAACCTGGCCCTCTTTTCTCCTGGATTCTGTCCCAGTTCCCAGTGAACACAGAGGACTGTGGATTGCTACCCTTACTATGGGTTTAGCCCAAATAAATAAACCCTTCTTACACTCCATTCTGGACTACTGTGGAACTCTTTGGTATCACCACTACAATTGCACTTTGTGAGGTTTCCTGGATCTTATCCCCAAATCTGTGACATCGAGAAAGCTCTACATAGCTCTTAAACAAAGTAATCCTTTTGGAATAATCCAGAGTTTTTTCAAATCTTATAGTTACTTTTTTAAAAAGTTGGCCTAGTTATATTTATAAATTAAGCAATCAAAAAGAAAAATGTCCTCAGACATGAAGGTAGAGTGATTTAAATTCAAGAGTTCCAAATGATAAGAATCAATGACATCAATAAACATAAGCCAGTGAGCTATTATCAACGCAATAACCTTAGCCAGGCTTGCCCATTACTACAATGACTACAAAAGATGATGCATGGAAGAATCAAAAGTAAGTCTGCTCCTACCTTGTCTTGCTTTTGATAGGTCTGTTTTATAAATGAGCGAGTGATTTCATGGAGCTGGCGCAAAGCTGGTACCACCCATACAAACTGCGGATTATTAAGTTGAGATGACTAGAGTTAAAAAGAAGTTACATTAATTAAGTTTAGAAGTAAATGGCAGTCATTTATTAGCTATAAAAAATTTCCAAGTCAATTATTTCATTGTTACACATTCTACAATTTTCCTTTTCATGTTACTTATTTTTAGCTTATCTCCATGCAATCATAATTCAGTCTTCAACTTCTTATTCTGCATGCAATTTCCTAAGGCCAAGAACTGCAAACAGGAGTGGATGTGAAATGACAGTAAATGTACAGGGGACATCAGCAAAATACAGACGGCAAGGGATTAGCCACTTCAGAGGATAGATAAGTAGCACAGAGCTGCTAAGACATGTTGACTCCATAAAGTAAACTGACAGCAAAGCTTAACACTCAACTAGCCAGCAAGGAAAACAGACTAAGAATGCCTTTCTTTAATTATGTGATTAAGATATCAGTGATCTGATCAAGATACTGACAATGATTATATTTCTATTTAAGATAATTTCATAAAAGGTAATTCTGTTTAATTATTAAGGGGCTTCGGTAGAGCTCAGAGGCAGAGCATGAGTTTAGCATGTGTGAAGTCCTGGGTTCAATTCCTAGTACTTCCCTTCCTCCACCCAACCCCATTACTATTTTTATTAACTATTATGGACATTTTACTCAGACTACACTTTAAATATATTATTTCTGAAACTGGTATGACAATCAGATTTTTGTGTTGCAGATCAAAGAAACCTGACATGCATGCAATTCTCCTTAAAGAGAATTGGCCTTTAATCAATAGCATCTTTGGAACTATAAAATTTCATTAAAAAATTGGTATCAGATTAAGTGCTATTAATCAACTGATTATTAGCCAAAACATCAACTAAAGCCTTAGTACTTATTTGAAAGGCTGATTTTTTTTGTTTTAAGTAGTTTTATCAAATTTTTCTGCAAAATGAAGATCCTAATTGATAGAACAGTATTGAAGTCTTTTAAAGAAACACATCTACTACTATAGGTTACTGTGTGCAAGTTACTGCCAAACAATACTTTTTCCTCATCTTAAATACAAGAGCCAAATAAGCCAATAATTACGAAATACCATATTTCCTGGATTCTAAGACACATTTCTATGACCTTTAACATTTCTCAAATTGATACTACTCAAGAGACACTTACCAGCCACTAAGCATTAAGTGTAAGCTTTTTAACTGTCCATATCTTTTATATACAAACTTACCTAGACACAAAAGGCTATCTGAATTAAGCTGCTATTTATTATACGTACTACCAAACAAGGATGGCCTTTAAGTCTCAATTTGGGCTACTAATTTTCTGTTTAAATGTTATCAGAAACATTTTATCAGCACTAACTAGCCTGTTGTGACTCAAAACAATTCAAATATTTTCAGTGACTCAAAACAATTCAAATATTTTCAAAGCCAGAGCTGGCATGCAGATTCTTCCTTTGCACAGGGTTCTGTCACTCATGCTGGGGCCTCTCTGCCTTAAGTTGCACTCTAATTTACAAGAAGCTGCTCGACCTGTAAAAAGTTACTTTCTGAAAGAAGAAGAGTACACAAACTCCACATGCTTCAGTATGCTGAAGGATTGCTGGGATTTAACATACTTGCCTACATGTGCAAGGCCCAGACACAATTCCTAGTAGCCCCAGTACCAAAGATTTGAGTGGTCCAAAACACTACTACAAATAATGATTATTAGTGTTTTAAGATAAAATCACACATAATTGATAAAAAACAAAACAAATACACGTTTACATTTAGTCTCTGGCTATGAGTCTGAACAATAGCCAATAAATGTAAAACAACCTTTTTTTCTTTTCTTGGGATGGGGGCAGAGTCTCAAGGTACCATGTTTAGCCACTAACTAATTACCTAGTTGAAGGTGATGGATGATATTAAATGTCTGATTCTCTTGCCTCCATTTCTTGAGTGCTAGGATTACAGGCATGTGTCACCACACTTGGCTTGTGGGGTGCTAGGAATGCAACCCTGGACCTTGTCCATGCTAAGTAAGCAATGTACTAACTGAGCTAAATTTCAGTACCAAAAGGTAGTTTCTGTTCTTCTCTACAAATTTAGTGTCTCTGTAATGCAGGCTGCAGTCTCTGGCATCTTCAAATCATAGAAATAAGGTATATATATATGTCCTTATTTATATATGTATATATATACCTTATTTCTATGATATATATATATATATATATGCCAAATAGTTCTAAAATTAGCCAGAATATTTTTTTGCTAAAACAAGATTGTAAAACACAATGATGAAAATTGTGAGGCTTTATTTCGAACTGATCTTCCAAAAGGATTACAGAAGGAAAAAAGGGTTTATATATGCACCACGCACGCGCACACACACACACTTTAGCAATAAGTAGATACATTAAAAAGTAGCATTATGACTAATTAGGTAAATTATGGCTAAAGCAATTATACTTTAAATGTTACTCTTTATACAATAAAATTAAAAGAAAAACATATAAATTGGAATTTAAGATTCACTGCTGATACAGTCTCTCTGAAGGTTAGCAACCAGGAAAAAAATGTTAATCACTATTATCTATGGTATATTATAAAGTTATAAGAAAAATTGAAAATTACTCTCCTGATTGCTAAAGATGGTTGAAAATAACTAAATATATTTGATAATTTCACTGAATTTAGTGTATTGTCCAAATTAGAGTGATGTTAGAGGAAGCTACAAATCCCAACTTGGATGTCTACAAACCTAGGTTCTCTTCATTTTCATGAAACTCATCACACGGTCACTTCCTCAACAGGCAGGCACTGTGTTCAGACACTTCACTAGGACAGCCACTCACTCCTCCCATGTGAACATGTTTCTACGCAGTATCTTAGGAGATATAAAACTAAGCCCATGCCATTTCTCTGCTTTTACCCTCTGAAGACCTAAAGAAACCACTCATATTCTTTGAGTCCTCTCTTCTTGGGGCTGAACAGCACCCACTTTTTATGTTTTGCTTTTTCAGCTTTAGATTTTTATTTAGAAACAACGTAAAGTTTTATATGCAGGAAAAAAGTCTTTAAGAAGACTTTTCTCCTCACTAACCACACCACTGTGAGATTATTTGTACCGAGGACATCTTGCTAGCTTTATTATGTTTCAGCAAACAGAGACAACTCACTAATATAAGGTCGATTGTTCTCAATCCAAAAATCTGAATTCTAAAATTGAAAGCTTTTTTGAGTGTTAATATTATGTTCAAAACTTTTCTTATTTTTAATTTGGGATGCTCAACCAGTAAAGTTTATGTAAATACTCTAAAATCCAAAAGGCTCCGAAATTGGAAATACCATAGGTCCCAAGTGTTTCAGAGAAGGGATATTCAACCTGGTTAAGAACAGCTTTATGTGTCTTCAGACAGTGCAGGGGAGGAAGAGGAAGAAAACTATATTTACCAGAAGCCTGCCAGGTGCTGTTAGGAGATCAAAAGATAGCCTATGGAATATGCAAACACCACTACTGGAGTAAACATAATTTTTTTTGGTTTAGTAATTATTTTTTGGATGAGAACATTTAAAATTTTTAACTGAAGGAAATAAGAAGTGAAATAAGAGACAAAGGGTTGGGGGTGGACAGTGGAGGGTATAAAAGAAGCAAAGGAAAGAGGACCAAAGGGGAGCTGAGGGTACCTTGGCAGAATCTACAGAAATAAAGGCCAGAATTTCTGAACAGGACAGTGGAATTTGGGAACTTGGAGTGTCAAAAGCAGCAGGAAGGGGAATCAGTTGGGGAGAAGAGGTTGCTGAGGGCAGGAGGGGAGTAAGAAGAGGTGGGTGAGCTTGTCTTACCCTTCGCTTAGTTTCTGTGTAGCCTGGCAGGGAGACATAATCCCCAGTCAGCCCACCTTGCTGCCTGGCAGGAAAGGGCATAGCATAGAAAAACACCTTTAGTGGCAGTAAATACTTCACTCCCCTGCCAGGGGGCTTTAATCTTCCCACTGCCCCCCTTTAGCAATGTGTACTTTGAGTATCTGTGAATGACTTAGCCAACTGGCAAGGGCTACATAAAATGCAAGCTATTGTTACTTGGAAAGAGCAACAGTGCACTAGGATTTCCTTTCTGAGAGCAGTGGGGGAAGGGGAGGTAAAAAGGAAGAATATTCCTTTTGAATCTGCAAAATGACCAGTAGTTCCCTTTTTGCTGTTGTTTTACTATAAAGCAACAGACATGAATGAAGTGACTGCAAAGAGAAGCAATAAAGACACAATGATGCAGCTGCCTAGGAGAGCTAGGTGATGCTTAGCTGTGACAAGGGAGGAACAAAGGTCCAAAGGAGTCTCTGGATTTAAAAGCTATTTCCCTGGAGAAAGGGAGATATCCCTTCAGCTTCAACCTGCATAAAGAAAAAAAAAGTCTGTTGCCTATAAGAAAAGAGCATTTTTCTAGAGTCTCCTTTTCTTTTACTGATACTATCGAAGGATATACATTTTAATAACTCAGTGAAAATCATTCAATCATAAGAAGAGAGACTGCTAAATTGTCTGAGTCACTGTGCTGAGGGAACTGGAAAATTTTCAATTCCATCTGAGTCGGAAGCAAGCAAGGTTGCTGAATTAAACATTCGTCATTCCTTTTAACCCCAGCATTACTAGCTCCAGCTTGTGAATGCTTTTGAAAATCACTAAAGCTAGATCGTATGCAGAAAATTCTGCTAATCAAATTTCAGTGTTAGAAATATGAAACACCATATTCTTATACCCCCACCTAAACTTTCTAGCCAGATAAACTAAAGTGCATAAAAGCTCAGTAAATTGTCAAAGCTTCTTAGCAAGAGCTATGTGTCTGTGGATACACAGATGAAAGCCAGCAGTGTCCCAGCTCCTTTGAAGAATCACCAATGGAAACCACGGAACAGTTTGGCTGATGAAATACTAACCCTCTATCTATTTTTACCAGAAACATTTATATGTTATTAATATGAAACTCCAAAACCAAAATCCTTCCTATCACTGACTGGGCTTTAAGTCTGGGCTACCTGGAGAGCTGCCCGTGGCTCGGGTCATGGATGCCACGAGAAGAAAAGCATGTGCACACATAGGTGCACCAAATACTTAAAATCTCCTGTATGCTAGCATCACATGCACCTTCCCCTTCTTTTTCATCCACAAATATTTATCTTTCCCTTAGGAGAGAAAAGTGAGGACAGATTTATTTAGAATTTAATTACTTTAAAAATTGTATATATACTTTAGATCTAACGTAAAAGGAAAATAAAGCTGAAAGTTATACAATTTCATAAAAGTTCTAAAAATTACCTTTTCAATGGAATTTTAATTTTTTTCCTTTTAAGGGTAAACAGATACCAACTCCCAAATAAATCATATCTCATAAAGATCACATTTATATACTAATATCAGTCTAATAAGCCCTAAAATATTTAAAAGTATGATGCAATTTATTAAAGGTAATTTTAAAATTAGAATACCTTAGCTGATTCCATATGGAAATACTTACCTTGAATCCATCTTTCTTGTTTTTTTCCAAACCTGACCATTCTCCAGGCTGAAAATTCATTTTAAGAGAAATATTAAGTGACTTGATAACAAAACAAAACCTAAGCTCCCACATTTGGACTCTAAGGTAACAGCTTCCAAACAGGACATTTCTCTTAGTTTACGTAATGGGGAAAGAAACTTTCTTGGCTCTAATCACTCAGACAATATTATTATTGCTCTGACAACAAAATTTGAGCAAAACTAGAACCAACCCTTTTAATGTCTTCTATGCACTTAATGATGTAGCTCCTCTTGATTGCTTCCTTCACTGCGTAGGCATCACTAAGGATTGTCAGGTGCTCCTCCAAGGCTTGCTGAATAAGGCTACTGGGCAAGGTTGGAAGGTGAGCCAGTTCCCAGAGCACGTCTAACACCTGCAATAGCACCATTATGATGAGCCATCTCATATGCATAGACAGCTGTAGCTAGTAAATTCCATTTGATTTTCCTGCCTTTCCAGAAGTAGCCTCAAATCGAGCTTCACGGCCAATCCGCCCAATCAGACTCAACAGTTTCTGTCTTACTCGGTCACTCTCGCTCTCCCAGCTCTGCACAAAAGAACAGACAAGACACAGGGTGAAGTTAGTAAACACTTTCGAATTTGAGCGGGGGTAGGGGGAGGCTAATAAGGTAAGAAAAGAAAAGCACATTTAAACAAAGCTGTTGGGGGATGGGCTAGAGTTTAAATCTTACCTTTTGAATGAGAACAAACAAATGATTAAGCTGATCTGCATTAAACTTCACAGCTGCCGCAGCAATAATAGTATGAATGTTCTCAATTACCGTAGATGACTGTCCTGACTAGAAGAAAGTGGACATCAGGAGCAAGTTAAGTTCTGGGACTTGGCAAAACCTAAGTCTTCTTCCTGACAATCTATACAAGCGACACGCACCAAAAATTAATTAGACTCTAATCTCATCAGCATTCACTTCCATAATAACACTGGCAGGGTTACAGGAAGCAACTATTACTAATGTTTATCAGCATTTCAACTTTCAGTAGTATTATCTTCTACATGTAAAAAAGCACAAGAATCACGATCTGACATTTACTTTAGGAAGAGAATAAAGTATTTTCAACAAAAAAATTATATTGAATTATTGTGAACTGATAAATTACAAGGCAAATACATTTTCAGTGTTTTTACAGATGGTGATCACAGTTGAGAGTATTATCGGCCCCATATTAAATGTTGATTCTAAATTCTTTGTGACTTCAACTGATACTTAAAAATCTTTCCTTCCTTCCTTCCTTCCTTCCTTCCTTCTTTTTTCCTTTTCGAGACAGGGTTTCTCTATAGCTTTGGTGCCTGTCCTGGAACTAGCTCTTGTAGACCAGACTGGCCTCGAACTCCCAGAGATCCGCCTGCCTCTGCCTCCTGAGTGCTGGGATTAAAGGTGTGTGCCACCACTGCCCAGCTTACTTATTGATCTTATGGGCAGTAAGTATCTGCAGAGAGCTGTAGACCCTACTGTAGATGACTGACACTCACTTTATAATCTCAGTCATAAGACAGTCATGCCTCCGTGTTTATCTTGTTTGGAAAGAAACTTGAAAAGCAGGGGAGTCTTTGTAGATGCAGTTAATTTCCCCCATATCCACTAAGCATATACAGTTGTACATCAAATGTAGGATTACATGAATACACACATACATACACATACCCCAATCTTCAACCTCATGTGGGTTCAAAATGTATACTCAGAAAACAACATTATATGAGGGTATTCAGTCAAAGCCAAGATATGGAAAGTAAAGTCTAGAGACCTAGGACAGCTTTTCTTTATTCCCTAACTGTGGGTCTGCTCTGTAATGCTGGGGAAGGAATCAGTGAACTGTATTCCAACAGTTCTCTGCCAGTTAGCTTCCTATAATACTGTCAGTGAGGGGCAGTACTGGGAGAGGGTCAGGCTCAGAGAATGGAGGCTTGGCTCCAGGTGAGGCAGCAAGTGTTCTGGCAGTGCGAGCTGGAGAGGCACTTTCCAGCTTCAGCACCTGTACTCAAAGTGCCTCTCCTTGGGCCTGATGCTCCTTTCTATCTATTCCCCCTAGCATTCTTCCACCTTAGCAACACCATTTTTGTTCTTATTTTTTTGTTTAAAATTTTAAAAAATTGTTTATATTATGTGTATGGGTGTTTTGTCTGTATATATTCATGTATGTCTGTATTCCATGTGTATACTTACTTTGTAAATAATTCCCCAGGGCAAATTCCATGTGACTGAAGGCCTAGCAATTTGTTTCTGACCAGATTTTGACTAATACAGATTAAATAGACACAGTTAAGAAAAGCGCCAGATTTCACTCTGGTTTAGCAATTAGGTGAGACACATGCTGCACTGCTTGGTCTGAATTAGAGGAATGATTCATAGTCAGCAATGTACAAATGTAATTAGAGCCACCGGAGTGGATGAAACTGAGCAGTGAAAGCTCTTGAGTGAGAAAAGAGCAAAAGATTAAGGTTTGAGGAGGGGGAAAAAGCAAAGTAGAAAAAATAATTTAATGGAAAATTTCAGAAGGAATACTAGCTGTGCATGATAAAACACATCTATAATCCCAACAAACAGGAAAGTAAGAGGATTGCAATTTCAAGTCCAGCATGGACTATATAGTGAGATCTTGTCTTTAGGGGGGGGAAAAAAAAAAGGCAGCCAGAATATGGGAAAGCAAACAAAAAAGGAAGGGCATGTTGGGGTTTGCCATACATGAGAGTCCTAGTAAGCAAGAATCTAAAACCCTGCTGCTAATATCATTCTCATTTATCAGACTAACAGGAAAAATTATTAATGAACATTAACAATAGAAGGGAAAATAACTGGGTAGATAAACAGAAGATGCATACCAATTCTTAGCTCTGTACTAGCTGATATACAGCTTTTGGGAAGATTCTGACATTTTTTTTTAACTGAAGAAATAAGACTAGTCTAAAGTCTGAAATGTCTTGTGAATATGACATTCACTTTTTTTTATTTTGTTGATATTTATTGAGCTCTAGATTTTTCTCTGCTCCCCTCCCTGTCTCTCCCTTCCCTCCTTTCCCTCTTCGATCCTCCCTCAAGGTCCCCATGCTCCCAGTTTACTCAGGAGATCTTGTCTTTTTCTACTTTCTACTTCCCATGTAGATTATATCTATGTAAGTCTCTCTTAATGTCTGCATTGTTGTCTAAATTCTCTAGGATTGTGGTTTGTAAACTGGCTTTATGTGCTTTATGTTTAAAAACCACTTATGAGTGAGTACATGTGATAATTGTCTTTCTGTGTCTGGTACCTCACTCAAAATAATGTTTTCTAGCTACATCCATTTTCCTGCAAAATTCAAGCTGTCGTCATTTTTTTCTGCTGTGTAGTACTCCACTGTATAAATGTACCACATTTTTCTTATCCATTCTTCGATTGAGGGGGCATTTAGGTTGTTTCCAGGTTCTGGCTATGACAAACAAAGCTGCTATGAACATAGTTGAGCACATGTCCTTGTGGCACGATTGAGCATTCTTTGGATATATACCCAAAAGTGGTATTACTGGGTCTTGAGATAAATTCTTTCCTCATTTTCTGAGAAATCGCCACACTGACGTCCAAAGGGGTTGTACCAGCTTACATTCCCACCAGCAATGCAGAAGTGTTCCCCTTTCCCCACAACCTCTCCAGCATAAACTGTCATCAGTGTTTTTGATTTTGGCCATTCTTACAGGTGTAAGATGGAATCTCAGAGTTGTTTTGATTTGCATTTCTCTGATGACTAAGGATGTTGAACATTTCCTTAAGTGTCTTTCAGTCATTTTAGATTTCTCTGTTGAGAGTTCTCTGTTTAGGTCTATACTCCATTTTTTTTTTTATTGGATTATATGATCTTTTGGTGTCCAATTTCTTGAGTTCTTTGTATATTTTGGAGATCAGACCTCTGTCCGATGTGGGGTTAGTGAAGATCTTTTCCCATTCTGTAGGCTGTCGTTTTGTCTTGTTGACCGTGTCCTTTGCTTTAAGAAGCTTTTCAGTTTCAGGAGGTTCCATTTCTTAATTGTTTCTCTCAGTGTCTGTGCTGCTGGGGTTATATTTAGGAAGTGATTCCCTGTGCCAATGCGTTCAAGTGTACTTCCCACTTTCTCTTCTATAAGGTTCAGTGTGGCTGGCTTTATGTTGAGGTCTTTGATCCATTTGGACTTGAGTTTTGTGCATGGTGATAGATATGGGTCTATTTTCATTTTTCTACATGTTGATATCCAGTTATGCCAGCACCATTTGTTCAATACGCTTTTTTTTTTCTATTTGATATTTTTTGCTTCTTTATCAAATATCAGGTGTTCAAAGATGTGTGGCTTGATATCTGGGTCTTCAATTCGGTTCTACTGGTCCTCCTGTCTGTTCTTATGTCAGACATTCACTTTATATATGTAATTTATTTTTTCTAGAACTGAGGGTGGAACTTAGGACACTGTATTTGCTAGGCAAGTACCCTATCACTGAACTAAATCCGCTAAATCCTCAACTACTTATATATATATAATTTCAATAAGCCGTAAACCAGATTAGTTAAAACCAGATGAGGTTCAATTTCCTAGACTCCTCACCACCCTACGCCCTTTCCTATGGTTAAGAACTTATCAGAAAAAGGCAAAGATAATTCTTCTCAACTTACTTGTATTTTCCAGATTTTAGTGAGTTCATCCAATGACAATTTACTGCCCAAGAGTTCAATAATTCCCTTTATGCGATCACAGTATTGTGCTTGGTCTATGTTGCCTAATGTAGGAAACAGAGGGGAAACCAGATACGGTGAATAATGACTCTATGACTCTATTAATTCAAAGCAGTAATAATTTCCTAAGATTATCTAAAGGCTAATAAAAAGAAACAAAATTTTTGTTCCTTTTAAAATTAAAAAAAATTTACACATCTCTGGGGGCCCAAAAAGTGAGCTTATTCCATCTTTGTCTGAAGCTTGCTCAAAGTTGTTGAGAACTATGGCTTCACACCCTGACCTAAGATGTGGTTACTTGGTGTTTTGGACATTAAGATGGCCTAGATAGGTAGATCCATTCCACCCTGACCTATGGTCAGAGAATTCAAGTACTTCTGTTCCTTCCTTTGAAATAGGATGTTTGACCTTGGAAGTGGCTGCCTTCGGGATACTTGGTCTAGGGTGGATTCACTGTCTAAACAACAGAATGCTTTTCTCAAGAAATTATGACTTGCTATTTCAAGTACTGGTGCAAGTGACTGTTCTGGTTGCCTTTTGTATTATGTTAAAGCAGCTTTTACCTTCTTCCCCCTTTTGTATTGAAGAATAAAAGTATATGGAAAATTAAAGATGGGCGAACTCAGAACTCAGTAAGCAGGAGAAACTGAGTAGTGGCCCTCTGGATACTATCCTATGTCTCTGTGTTTCTTTCTTTATCTCTGTTTCTCCTACTTAACATTTCTTTCTTTCTTTTTTGTTTATTTTTTGAGACAGGGTTTCTCTGTAGCTTTGGAGCCTGTCCTGGAACTAGTTCTTGTAGACCAGACTGGCCTCAAACTCAACAGAGATCCTCCTGCTTCTGCCTCCTGAGTGCTGGGATTAAAGGCATGTGCCACGGCCACCCAGCCCTACCTAACATTTCTAATCCTCACACTCCTACCCTGGAACGTACCAAGTTGCAACTAGGGTTGCCCAAAAAGGTGAATCCCAACACAGCAGCCCAACATGGCACGGCTGGCAATACATGAAAATTTTTATTTTTCAAAAGCAACTTACCTTCCAGTGCAATTGACAGAACAGAGTTTTCAACTAGCCAATCCAGTAATCTGTCTGTATCTATAGCATTCTTCACAGATTTGGATAAGGTACTATCTTCTATTAATTTGGTTACCTAAAATGATAGTATTTACATGACTGAATCAAATATGCATAATCAACATCTCTCATATATGTATAGCAACTTTTACAGACATATATAACTCAGTTTGATAATCAAAATACTTTGAAACCAACTTATTTCTTCAAGGTTAACAGACTACTAACGGTGGGGTCTCTTTAAAAAACATGGAATCATTCCCAACTCTTCTCAATCCTTAGACCACCCTTGACTGGCTCTAACCCAAACTGCAAGCACAACTGTCCTCCCTATTTTATAACTGAAGGAAAGAGGCAGCAATCCCTCTCTGGAGATGGGAACTTCAGGTTATTCAGCTTGTGAACTGTCCATGCCATGACCTCTTTACAGACAGTGTCCCAGTCAAATTCTACTTGTTCACATGTCTTTACCTGAATTCATGGTCTAGTTATTAAATTCTTCACATACGTGAAATAGATCAGCCTTTCAATAAATTCTTCTTTCAATTTAAAATAGTCCAGGATAGAGCCAAAAACCCCAAACTAAAGGAAAAGTGACTGGAATCATGGCAGAATGGCACTGGTTTAACCTGTCATTTCCTGGAGCCGAGCATACTGTTTGTGCAGTTCTAAGTGAACTCTAGGAGGCTGAGGAAAGTATTTTCAGCATGTTGCTTAGACTCACACTATTATTAGTCACTTCGTTTTGGTCCTAACATCAGCGAGAAGATAGAGTTACATCTGAAATAAAAACAACTGTCCTTTAGGAAAGTTTAAAGGTGATATACTGTGGGACATTTCATGATGTTTTCAGGGAGTAAACCTTGAAAATACACATATGACCTTACTAACAGACAATTCACACACAGTACCACTGTTATCTCTGTCTTACATGGTCAAGAGAAACTATTCTTTCTCCCATCTCCTTTATACTACTAACCACATCTGAGTCAAGTCTAAGAAACGGGTACAAACAAACTTACTTCTTTGAGGGAATTCATCTTAGCACTAAAATGTGGTGACTTCAGCATGCGCAGCAGGATGTCGAGGCGAAGGTCATCAACAATCGTCACCAGATCCGGTTGAAAGCGCATGCAAAGTAACTTAATGGCAGACAAGAGCTCAGGGATGCTAACCAATCTCTTTCATTTAATAAAAACGGAAAAACAGACAAGCAAACAAAAACTGTAAGCCATCTGGCTATTAATTCTCATGACACACATAGGGTAACAAGGGTCAGGAGACAGCTTTTATTTTACATGACCAATTAACTATATTTGCTTCTAAGCAAAAGTTCCTCATTGTGAGAAATAAGAAAAAGAAAAGACAATGGTTGTAGAAGGGGTTCAAGGTAGAAAAGTCTTCGTCAGTGTTAAAATTACTCTAAACAACTTCAGATACATTAAAAAAATCAATATTATTCTAATCTATTTTGATTTTAATTCCATCAAAATCATGTTAGAAAAACTGAATAGTTTCACTCATGAGAATACAATATTCATTCTCTTAATAACACTATCCTCAGTTGTTTTTAAAAAAGGTTTTTTGGATAGGGTCAGGAAACTTCAGGTTAATTTGATATGACCTGTATGTCATCAGGATCCAGAAAGCAATGTCATTGAAATTTGTCAAGACTTGGCTTTGTTATCACGGACTAACCAGCACTAGGCTCTACCTGGCTAGGGAGTAATTACCTTGTCTTTAAGGTCTTTCTCCTCAACACTCCGCACATCCTGAATTGTGGTAAGGATGACTGGGTCTAGCATAGGCTGTAAACATAAAACACTAGTTAAAAAGAACTCCTGAATTTGTGCTAGAGTAGTTATTTCCTTATCTTCCACTCACAAAGGAGAGGGCACAGAGACAGGTGTGACTTCTAGCCATCAGGGCCACCACTAACTAGCTGACCATCCCAAGTGCCCTTAACTTGTCTCTTCAGTTAAAATGAGCACAGTTCTTCTCACTATATCTTCTAAGAGTCATCTGAAGAACAACTCAAGATACACAGACTGCCCTTTTAAAACAATAATAAGTCTAGATAGCTTTTGTTTGTCTGTTTGTTGGAGACAGGTGTCACTATGTAGACTTGGCTGGCCTGGAACTAGTCTGGTCTCTAACTCAGAAATCTGCCTGTCTCTGAATCCCAGGCCTGGTATGATTATTTTTATAACAAAGTAAATATTTTATACCTAACTTTTAAAAATGGATATAAGCAAACAGAGACTATGCAAAACATGCTACATACAGACTAGTATTGTTATGAGTGAGATACATGACATATAGCTACAGAACGGGAACCTCTAAATTTTTTAGGAGAAACAGTAAATTATTAACTAGAGGTAAACTGACCCTTCCAATGAAATAAGAAAATTTAAAAATTAGGTAAGAAAAATAGTATTTGGCTGTCAGAAGCAAGACTACATAGCCAGTGAATGAAAATGACAGCAGACAATAATCTAGACAGAATTTCTTCCTTCACACAGATGCCAACAGTGCAGGAAGGGCTGTGAGCTGTGTGAGTCAGTATTCTTGTCAGCATGTGCCAGGCCACGTAATCCTCACTGCAACCCTGTGAGATAGGTGCTGCTAATGTCACCATTTTACAGGAGGGAGAACAGGAGCACTGTCTTCCAAAGTCACACTAAAGAGCAAGTAATGGAGAGAATCTATGCCAGCTGACATAGTCCATGGTGTGTGTACAAATAACTGAACTTAGGTCTAGACACAGCAGAAGAACTAAAGATAATAGTAGATGTATCTTCTACTCCTCCAGTTTATTTTTCTAAGTATACTCTGCCCTAATATGTGCGTGCATGTATACACAATCTACAAATTCTGAAGAACTCAACTAATTAGCACTTAGAGTATTTATGATAAATTTTCTTCCATGGACTACATACATTTAAAATCCAGCCCTGAATCTGAATCATTAAATTATTACTAATTATAACTAATGATCTTCTTAAAAAATCAATTTACTTTGTCTTTTCTTTTACATCTTTCAGCTACTAAACTACTGATTAGAGCTGGGATGCTGTTCAGTTGGTAGAGTGCTTGCCAGGTAAGCGTGAAGTCCTAGAATTGAGCCCAGTACTGAATAAATTTGATGTGGTGGTATATACCTGTAATCCTATCACTCAGGAGGGGGAAGCAGGAAGATCCTTGACTATGTTGTAAATTTGAGGCTAGTCTGAACTACATGACACCCCATCTCAAAAATGAAAGCATAACAAAAACTTTATATTGATATGCTTAATAAACTGATAACATTAGACATTTCTAAAGAAAATATAATTAAGAAAATATCTAAACATTGCCTTATTTCCTTAAAAATCATTACATATTATTTTGATATCTAAAGAAACCACTTAATATTAGAAATGGCAGCAATTTCTCACACATACTGAAGAAAATGGTATCATTCCAGTTAAAATGTCCTCCAAAGAATGGTGTACTTGCAAAAATGAATAGTATATATGGTAACAGGGGCCCCAAGGGGCACTATGCTTGATGCGACTTCAACAACCTATGCAAGTGTTTACAAACTTACTTAGAAAGAAAATTAAAAATGGAGGTATTCTGATAAGACATTTTGTTTGATAACTTATTAACTGAAACAGAGGGAAACAAGAAAGTATAATAGGTCTCCAGCATTAGAAAACTGAATACTCAAGGTGCAACAAAGATGCATCAATGAGTAAAGAGCTTGTTATACAACTATAAGGACGTGGTTTCAGACTCGCAGGACCCTCCCCTCTTTAAAGTGGTAGTATATGCCTGCAATCCAGAAAATCCTGGAGCTCACTGCCAGCTAGATAGACAGCCACTCAGTGAGCTCCAGGTTCTGTGAATGTCTCTGTCTCTAGCAAATAAATAAATAGATGGATGGACGGACAGGCAGACAGACAGATAAATGGATAAATGAATGAATGAGGTGGAGAGCAATAGAGGAAGAATGCTAATGTTGACTCCTTGGCCTTGGGAGCAGTGCGTGTACACTTGCATGCATACACACAAAACTGAACACTTAACAGCTTTGACTACTTTATGACTTGATGAATAATTCTCAAAGGAAGGAAATCAAACATGATGTTGCTAAGCGATTATTCAAAAGAGAGAGACTAGGCAGTAAGCATACCTAGCTGACAACCAAAACTGATCTAGTAGAACCCATAAGGCAACAAACCCAGAAATAATCCTGTGAAGGAGACAGGGTTTCTGATGTGGGTTTCCCTCTGTATGTTGTGAATATTTTTTATTACCATTGGTTAATAAAGAAGCTGCTTTGGTGTATAGCAGAGCAGAATATGGCCAGGCTAGAAGAGATATACAGAGAGAGTAGGTGGAGTCAGAGAGATGCCATGTAGCCACTGAAGGAGACAGACACCTACGAACTGTACTGGTAAACCAAAAGACCCATGGTAAAATATAAAATAACAGGAATGGGTTAATTTAAGATGTAAGAGCTAGCTAGAAATATGCTTAAGCTATTGGCCAAACAGTATTGTAATTAATACAGTTTCTGTGTGATTATTTCAGGTCTGGGCAGCTAGGAACAAACAAGAGGCCTCCATCTACACACACTCCTTCTTTACAAAAAAAGATAACAACACTAAGAAATCACATTTGATAAAAATCAGTCTTTAAAGAAAAGCACCAAAGTTAGAGAGCATCCTACACTTAGAAAACTTAATTTCTGACAATATTTTTACTAAAAGGGCAATCATTTTGAAAACCAGAGGTTATTCTATATTAAGTACCATTCTGAACAACCCAATAACAAAAGTTAATATTTGCGATGTCTTTGACCATGATATAAATGGCTTAATCATACCTGTACCACGGAGGAGTTCAAGTACTCTGCACATACCCCTAAGGGCTGCACCAGCGCTGAGACAGCCTACGAGAGGACAGTAAAGACCAGAGTGAAATGTGAGCATTTCATCTTTTAAAATTAAGCAAATCCAAGCCAGGCGGTGGTGGCACATGCCTTTAATCCCAGCAATTGTGAGGCAGAGGCAGGCGGATCTCTGTGAGTTCAAAGCCAGCCTGGTCTACAAGAGTTCCAGGACAGGCTCCAAAAGCCACAGAAAAACCCTGTCTCAAAAAACCAACCAACCAACCAACCAACCAACCAACCAACCAACCAACCAACCAACCAACCAACCAAATAAATAAATAAATAAATAAATAAATAAATAAATAAATAAATAAATAAATAAATAAATAAATAAATAAAGAATAAAATTAAGCAAATCCTTTTCAAATAGCTGAGAAAAATGGAATGGAAATTAGATAACCTAATTTCATAGAAAGACAATACACTTAAATTAATAAAGACATTTAAATGAGAATGTCAACAAAACTCCTTTGAAGCACTGAATGAAACAAATCTAAAGTTTATAACGATCACTATTAGAACATTTTCTTTTGAAAATGAGAGAATACTTGAGGAGGAAGCAATATCTTCTAACCAAAAAAAAAAAAAAAAAAAAGTTAAGGCTTATTCAAGAAAAAAAAGTAATATGTGAAAGGAAGTCCAAATAATGAGGGAGATGCTGTGTTTCTGAGTGGGAAATGGGGAAATATCAATTATAAAAAATGTAAATTTTTGCTGGGTGGTGGCACATGCTTTAATTCTAGCACTTGGGAGGAAGAAGCAGGCAGATCTCAGTGAGTTTGAGGCTTGCCTGGTTTACAGAGTGAATTTCAGGTCAGCCAGGACTGTTATACAGAGAAACCCTGTCTCAAAATAAATAAATAAATAAAAATAAGATATTAAATTCTCCGTCTACCAGTCTACATATTTAATGCTATTCCAAACATGGCCTCAGTGACTTTTTTCCCCTGACATGTTGACTATATGCAGAAGAGTGAAAAATATTAAAATAAATTATATTTTAGAAAACAATGACAATGGGCAATAGTAGCACAGCCAGTAATGAAAGATGGGTTCATTAGCACTAAATGAAAGCCACAGGTGTCCAGCGACAAATCACACTCTTAGAACTTTGAGGTAAGACAAAACTAGCAAATACCAATGGTAATGAAAACAAGAATTAGTCAAAGAGGATCTTGTTTTGGCTGGTTATTTATTGAAAGAAAAGTATTGGATCCTCGTCATGCAATATATAAAAATAAACTCGTTAAGCCAGGCAATGGTGGTGCACGCCTTTAATCCCAGCACTCGGGAGGCAGAGGCAGGTGGATCTCTGTGAGTTCGAGGTCAGCCTGGTCTAAAAGAGCTAGTTCCAGAACAGGCTCTAAAACTACAGATAAACTCTGTCTCGAAAAACCAAACCAAACCAAAACAAAAACTTGTTAAATCAAGAATCATGTTTTAAAAATTTAAAAAAAAGCATAAAAAGAAAGAAAAAATATAACTTTGAAGTAGGAGAATGTTTCCTAAGTAAGTCTGAAAAACTTTTAAGCCATTATGAAAAAATATGATTCTGCAGAATTTTGTAATTTCTGACATCATGAATACAAATAAGGCTGGCAAGGTGGCTGGCTTAGAAAGAGGTAAAGGTCCCTGCTACCCAACCTGACTAGCTGAGTTCAATCCTCAAGATCCACATGGTGGAAGAGAAGAACCATTACCAAGATTTCCTCTGACCATGTGCATACATACATGAACACTCACAGAAAAATTAGTTTATTAGAATTTCTAAAATTAATAATGTACTACTTGAGATCTAAAGCATCAATTCACAGATGCAATGCAAACAGACATTAGTCACATGGAGAAATGCACTAGTTAACGAATGATAGAGCACTGCAGACTAAATAACAAAATGTCATTTTTGTCAATTATATTAGAAAATCACAAATTAAAAAACTATTTCACATTATCAGTCATAGTGTAAAATGAGTTTGCATGAGCACAGATTCATGTTCTTAGTTTTTTGGAAGGAGATTTAGCCATCAACTGCAATTTTAAAAACGTATATTCTTTAAGAATTGATCCTTTAAAAACATGTATGTGAAGACATATATGAAGAACATTTTCTACAGTAATGAAAACCACAAACAACCCAATGACATTAACAAGCAAGTGCATCACAGTTCAGCCTCTATACAAGTAGCCTGGAGCACTAAGAACATTAATGGTCTATAACATAAATGAAAATGTACTACTGTGTACAGCCTGGCAACACTTGTTTTAGAGAAACGGAGAAGGAAGAGAAGAGAAAACAGAAGGCGTGGGATGAGAACGCAGTGTGTAGGTATATGTATAGGACAGACCAGTTTCATTTTTACTGCAGATGTTTTTAACTGGTGGGGATGAGACTATTTTACCCAATATTTTTCAAGTTAAAAAAATGTGACTTAAACAGTCTTATATGACCTAAATTTATTCTGGGACACAATCACCTTAACTGGTCAGAAATCAGGAACTTATCATGAAATTTTAATTATACTTATTTTGGAAATAAGAGCTGAGTGCACTAGCTCCTCAATGTACAATTCCCCCTCCTACTCCCATCACCCAGCCCCCCACCCCCGTAACCAGTAAGAGTTATTTTGGAAAATGGTCTGACCTAAAGGATGATTTGGAGAGGGCTGTTAACTCCAGAACATTTAATACAATAGAGAATAAATCTTCAATCCTATATGTATCCATCCCCAGTGTTCATTCAGGTATGGTAGAAATTTGGGAGTGTTCTTTGGATATTATTTAATGTTTTCAGCACTCTCGAGAAATGAAGTTAATTTCTAACATCACTCAATGCCTAAACATCAAGTTCTTGAGAAACAAACTAGACAAAACTGTCTCTGAAGAGATTTTTTCTTTTCTTTTTCAAATCACTATTATCATTCATGTCAAAAAGCCATTTTCACAATAATTAATACTCAATAAGGATCAAATGACAATACAACAGCCTCAGTGACTCTCAAGGCTTCTCAAGACAAGGCTTCCAACTTGTGGCAGCAAGGTCAGTCTCTCTCCACACTATCAGTTTCTCTTCCTGATTAACACTCTGCCTTCTTCCAAAGAGGGACCAGGGGAGTTGACTACTTATCCTACAGGAACTACCCAATTTTTAACACTTAAAGATGGTACTTCAGCACATCATTTCTGTATCAATCCAATTACGGTGGACGGTATGTCTCAGTGATCTGCCTGTGTGTCTCCTAGTGCTGTTATTTCAAGCATGTATACCAATCTTGGCTTTTTATGTGGGTGTTAGGATCAAACACGGGTTCTCACACTTGCACAACAAGCACTATAATGACAGCTTCTCCCCGGCCTGTTCAACCTTAATATTTAACTTGCTGTATTCAGATCATGTCTCTTAGCTGTGTATCAACCCAAATAAAGTGTTCCTGCACATTAACCACAATGAGTGATTTAACTCACCCCGAGTTCTATATCTTCTGAATGGAGTTTGGCTTGGATTGCTGCAAATCCACCTAATTCTCCAAACTGAAAAGAAACAGGCATGAATTACTTTAGAAATACTCTATAGTAATAATTTCAGCAAAGAATTAAGGCTAATATTTTACTTTACCACCATGCTCTGTGAGATTGCTCTTGGAACACTAGGAATGTAATTCTAAGGTTCCTAAGGTGTACCCCAAACCTGACGTTCAGTAGTGTATATCACATACACAAATGGAGAAGGAGCCACACCATATTCCTCCTCATACGTTCTGCTGTGTGGTGTTTGAATGAGAAATATCCCCCATAAGCTCACATATTTGAACACTTAGTCCCAGTTGGTGGCACTGTTTGAAGAGGCTATGAAACCTTTAGGAGGAGCAGCCTTGCTAGAAAGTGTGTCACTGGAAGCAGGCTTTGAGGATTTACAGCCTCATCCCACTTCCTGTTCTTACCTGCTGGTTCCTGTAAGTGCCTAAGATGTAATCAGTCAGCTTCCTATTTCTGTCTCCTGCTGCCATGCCTTCTGCAGCCTTATAGACTCTGTCCCTCAATTGTGAGCCAAAACTCTTTTATATACGCTGCTTTTGATCGTGGCATTTCATCACAGCAACAGAAATATTTGATTATTCTCAGTAATTATCATTTGTTTAAAATACCCAACTACCAGGAATCACATTAGAAAATGGGAATAGTATCTCAAAACCAAAGTAATGATAAAGTATATATACCTTATTTACCAAGTCTACAACCCATCCATGAGGCTCCTGTGAGAAAATAAAGTCAAAATTAATATGGTAATATAAAAGTTTTCTCATTATTAATCTTGGCGGATTTTTTATTTCCTAAATGAGAAATCTGAAAATAAAAAGCATTAAAGTCTCTGATATTATAATTTTGAAGCAACAAATCTAGACCTTCATGGGATTCTCATATCAGAAACATTCATGCATCTGGGAGCAGTTGGAATTTGTTGTTTGAGTTCTCCAAGGAATAGAATAACTCAAGTTAAATTCTCTAAGAAACTTATTTTATTTACTGTGGTTTTCTAAAACGGGGTCTCAAGTAGCCCAGATTGCCCTTAAATTTGCTAGGCAATTGAGACTAGCTTAAAATCCCTTATACTCTTGTTTCTACTTCCCAAGTGCTGGAGATTTTAAGAGCACATCACAACACATGGCTGAAAATTTTATTTTAAATTAAAAATTATTACCTAAAAAATAGACAACTAGAATTCAGAGAGTAAAGTTAAGTCCCAGCTTTATCATTAACACCCTTAAACAAGCTCTTTCTTTTCTCGTTTTCTCTCTTTTCATTATCTCGGCACTTGGGTCTTACTTAGGTTGAGACAGGAAGAGATGTCACACCTATTTCACAGGGCTCATATTTCAGCAGTTAAAAAACAAAAAATTACCACATATACAAGCAATTCAAACTTTGCTAAATCATCTTGTAAAACAAAGGCAAAGGGTCGCCGGGCGGTGGTGGCGCACGCCTTTAATCCCAGCACTTGGGAGGCAGAGGCAGGTGGATCTCTGTGAGTTCGAGGCCAGCCTGGTCTACAAGAGCTAGCTCCAGGACAGGCTCTAAAAAAGCTGCAGAGAAACCCTGTCTCGAAAAATTAAAAAAAGAAAAAAGGAAAAAAAAAAAGGCAAAGGGTCATTAAAAGAATAGAAGGTTCGTTTAGCAGAGTGGGGCTCATGAAAGAGCTGTATGAGACAATAAAGGATAGTCTAAGCAGAGAGGCTAAAATGGCCAAGTCTATTTGGAGAAGGCAGAAGATTTCACTGTGTAAAACACTATGAGAAATTTCAACCAGGCTGCACGGGTGAAGGAGCTGCGGAGAGGGCACGGGGAAACTACATACAGAAGTAAAGGCCAGGACAGCAACAAAGTGTTTTAAGAAATGGTAGTGTGGGTTTTACATTCTAAGATAGCCATTTGCAGTTCTGATGAGAAAACAACGGCATGAAAGAACAGAAGATTGGGAGGAATTCAGACCTCCCAGGTAGAAGACTAATGCAGTGTACAAAATAGGACAGGTGGTGTGTGGAACAGAATGGGTGCAGAAGACAGAGTGGTCTCTGAAGGCATGACTGGGCTTTAAATGAAAGTACGTGTTTATGAATTAATACAGAAGCTAAGAAAACAGGATGATTTTGGCAACTCTGGTTTAGCTTGAACCCTGAGATAGATAGTGATGTTATTTACTCAGAGGAAAAAGAGAGGCAGTACAGGCAGCAGGGCCCCTGTAGGCATGTGACTCCTGAGAACTGTGTGGCAGTTAAGAGGAGATGGTTGACTTCTTATCAGGTATGCTCATAAAAGTGTTTGAACCACAAAGATAAACTGAAGCTATCATCATTACAGTGATATTTACAACAATGAGAAGAGAGGACATTCTTGACAAGAGAGTATAGTACCAAGAGAAGAAGGTCTGGACCAAAGCTGGGTAGCAGTGAAGGACCCAATAATAATAAGTGGTAAGTAATCCCTGAAATCCTAATAGATGGGAAGCAGAGGCAGGAAGATCAGGAATACAGGGCTAGCCTATGGCCCTGTCTAAAAACAAAACAAACAAAATACACATATGAATTGAAGTTAAAGATTTAAATCCGGGGCTAGAGATATGGCTCAGCAGTTAAGAGCATTGCCTGCTCTTCCAAAGGTCCTGAGTTCAATTCCCAGCAACCACATGGTGGCTCACAACCATCTGTAATGAGGTCTGGTGCCCTCTTCTGGCCTTCAGACATACACACAGACAGAATATTGTATACATAATAAATAAATATTTTTTTAAAAAGATTTAAATCCGCCAACTAAATACAAATAGGAAAAATAAAAGGAAACTAAATTATAGACACAGGAAAAAATATCACGAAGCACAAAAAGACAAAAAGATGGAAAAGATGAAGTAACATGGAAGACAGAATTAGACAGTTTAACATATCCAACCGAAGTTTCAAACAAAAAAGACTGACAGAGAAAAAGTAATTCACTAAAAGATAATGGCTGAAAAGTGCCAGAAGTGATACAGAATATTAATCATGAGAGGCCATTAAAGGACTCACTTGGTAGGGTGCCTGCTATCTCAACAACATGGAGCATGACCATGACATCAACCTCTGGCCTACATACACACAAATGTACCACAAAGTCCTGTTTGTGTGCAAACTCACAAGAACATATACCACATACCTAACCCCTTTCCATGCATACTTCCCCTTGTGTGTGTAAATGCATACAAGGTATTAACCACTAGATTCAGAAGTCCAATGAATCTCAACAAAAAAAAAACAATAAAGGTATCTTTTTTGTTGGGTTTTTTTTTTTTTTCAGTTTTTTTTGTTTTGAGACAAGATTTCTCAGTGTAGCCCTGGTTGTCCTAGAACTAGATCTGCAGACCAGGCTGACCTTGAATTTACAGAGACCCGCCTGCCTGTCTCCTGGGTGCTTGGATTAAAGGCATGTGCCAACACTACCCAACTAAAAATATCTTGATCAACCCTGTGAAAGTTAGAGAGATATGCATCAAGGAAGAAGAAGAGTCTAAAAATGAAGCCAGTCAAGAAAGACACATTTCTCACAAGGAATCAGACCAGCAGTCAACTTTTCAACCAGCCCAGGCAAAGCTACTGCAATAATTTATTATTCTGACACAAAAAAAATAGCTATAGCCCAGAATTTAAAAGTCAACGAAAATATTAAGAAGCACTAAAATAAAAGTTCTGGCCATTAAAAACAAAGTCAATCACCAATGGACACTTAATTACAGCATATTTTACGAGTGAGCTACCTCTTTTACAGGCTTGAAAAAAGTCAGGAAAGAACTAAGAGATTGGACACTAAAGATAACAAGGTAGAAATTAAAAGTTGGGGGAACCACAATAAGAAACAAGCTAAGGTTTATATGTATTGTTCAGAGGAGAATAAAAATAATGAAATTCAGGTTTTGTTTAGTTAGGAAGTTAAAAGTTTAGAGTAGCCACTGTGACTGACAGGGGAAACCTGGAATTTTTCATGGGGTTTGGGTGTGAAGGGAATACATGCTGAAGCTACAAAGGATGTGATATTAAGGGCAGAACACTCAGATGGAAAACACCAGAGCACGCTAAATGAAAATAACCCAACAGTGCAGGAAAGACTAAGACAGCAAAGAAGGAATAGGAACTCTAAGGAGCAAATGCTGGAAAAGGTAGAAGGGCAGGAGGCCAGGGCCTTGATGGGAGAACTAATTCCCCTGTGGAAAAAAGAGGACAAAGGAAGACTAAACTTTTCTGTCTCAGTAGTAGAAAGTGAAGAGAGAGAGGATAATGTCTGCTGACTTCTCACCTGTTTAGTATTTAAGAAAAGCATACTGTGTAGGTTTAAATTTCTTGACTGCACAAATTCTTCTTATACCTTGGTACTTGGCCCTGGTGAAGTACTTCAGTGGTTTTGTAAATGAGAATAAAAGGGTACCTAACTCACAAGATTACCGTGGATTAAATCACCATTCTTGCCACTCAAAGTGTGTAGAAAGTGTGTAGAAAGCAGCACTGTACTAGCTAATCCTTCCTCCACATTCCACACATAGGCTAGAATTACAACAAATGCTAATTTCACTGCATGTTTTGTTTTACATTGTCTCTACTACACTACTGTGAAGTAGTAAACATTAGACTGGTAAATTGTTATACTTTAAGCTTGTTGAAAGCTGACTCTGGGAACAAGGAGCTCGTCTCCTCCAGTTTCCTGTCCTGGAGCAGGCTGGTCCCTTCACTTTATGTAAGAAGGACAAAGGAAAGCAGCAAGCAACTAACGATATTAAAATCATTGTGTCCTTGACAACAACTAGAAAGAAAATTACTTCCAAGCCTGATTGCTCTATTTATCCTACAGTATAAAAATGCCTACAGTAGGAAAGAGAAGGTGAAAAGCTCATCCCTGGAGATGAGCTCTACTCAGCCTGGGATTTTCGATCAGGAACCCCAGCATAAACTGTTCAAGGTTTTCCCAGTCAGTTTTTGTTGGGTGATTATAAATGGCCGATTCGCTATTTCTTGTTTTACTTAGAAGCCTCACCTAGGGAGACACTCTGCTCTGCCTAGGACACTGAATTGGGAACTCCAGCTGACTGCCTCAGTGGAGGCTTCCCCAGTGGATTTCTGCTAGATGTCTACAAGCCCTGGTTTAATGTTATTTTCCATTTGGTCTCTCAGTTGGGTTACTCCAAACATCGCTGATGGATGCTGTAAGGGTCCATACTGATGATGTTTTGCATCTGTTGCTCCCTGGGTATTGTTTCACTTTTGTTTGCTATATATTTAAAAACTCGGTCATTCCAAACCAAAAGCAAAGTTATCAAAAATAGTTTTCTACACTGTATAGAACAATCATGAGCCAAAAATCTGCATAACACTACACCCTTTTTTGAAAAAATTTATTTATTATGTATACAGTATTCTTGATATTCTGTCTGCGTGTATGCCTGCAGGCCAGAAGAGGGCACCAGATCTCATTGCAGATGGTTGTGAGCCGCCATGTGGTTGCTGGGAACTGAACTCAGGACCTTCGGAAGGACAGGCAGTGCTCTTAACCACTGAGCCATCTCTCCAGCCCATTATACTATACTATTTGATAAAGGCAAGGAGTAACGGTTCATTATCTCCCAAACTTAAGATTAATCCTGGTAAACAGCAAGTGATCAATAAATGGCTGTTAAAAATCAGACTTCTAGGGGTTGGTGAGATGGGTCAGCAGTTAAGAGCATTGCCTGCTCGTCCCAAGGTCCTGAGTTCAATTCCCAGCAACCACATGGTGGCTCACAACCATCTGTAATAAGGTCTGGTGCCCTCTTCTGGCCTGCAGGCATACACACAGATAGAATATTGTACATATAACAAATAAATAAATAAATTTTTTAAAAAATCAGACTTCTAGAGCTAATATCAATACTCCTCAAATTGTTCCACACAATAGAAACAGAAGGGAAGAAGCATTGCCTAACTCTTTTTACAAGGTTACAGCTACTCTGATAACCAAACCACACAAAGATCCTACTAATAAAGAAAATTACAGACTAATCTCACTCATGAACATTGATGCAAAAATAGTCAATAAAATACTGGCAAACCAAATCTAAGAACAATCAGAAAAATCATCCACCATGACCAAGTAGGTTTCATCCCAGAGACGCAGGTATGGTTTAAAATACGAAAATCTATTAATGTAATCCACCACATAAACAAACTGAAAAATAAAAGCACATGATCATCTCATTAGATGCTGAAAAAGCCTTCAAAAAAATACAACATCCCTTCATGATAAAAGTCTTGAAGAGAGCAGGGATACGAAGAACATACCTAAACATAATAAAGGCAGTATACAGCAAGTCAACAGCCAACATCAAACTAAATGGAGAGAAACTCAAAGTGGCCCAACTGAAGTCAAAAAACAAGACAAGGTTGTCCACTCTCTCCATATCTATTCAATATAGTACTTGAAATCCTAGCTAGAGCAGTAAGACACCAAAAGGAGATCAAGGGGATACAAATTGGAAAAGAAGTCAAACTCTCACTGTTTGCTGATGATAGGATAGTGTATGTAACTGACTTCAAAAACTCTACCAAGGAGCTGCCACAACTCATAAACACCTTTAGAAATTTAGCAGGATACAAAATTAACTCAAAAAAAAATCTAGCCTTCTTTTACACAGATGATAAATGGGACGAGAAAGAAATCAGAGAAACATCACCCTTCACAACAGCCACAAATAACAAAGTATCTTGGAGTAACTCTAACCAAACAAGTGGAAGGCCTGCATGACAAGAACTTTAAATCTTTGAAGAAATAAATTGAAGAAGACACCAGAAAATGGAAAGATTTCCCATGCTCTTGGGTAGGTTGAATTAACATAGGAAAAATGGCAATCTTACCAAAAGCAATCTGCAGATTCAACGCAATGCCCCTCAAAATCCCAATAAAATTCTTCACAACATCATATGGAAAAAACAAAAACCCAGGATAGCCAAAACAATCCTGTGTTGGGACCAATTGAGTCCTGGCCTTCAGCTGCTCTTCCCTGTCTAGAGCCTTCTAATTGAAGTTACTAAAAGTTGTGCTTTGCCTAGAGGATCAGAGGAAGGGATTTTCACCTGTTGGCCATTGACTGCAGGGTATTTAAACCTCCATGGTGCTATTAAAGAGGGCTTTTGTACCAGTGATTGGAGGTCCGTGTGTTGGTCTGTCTCTGAGTGTGTTTCCTCAACCTCCAGCCCCTTGCCCGAAGCTCACTAACTGAACTGGATTCTAGCGCATAGAGCATGCGCGGGGGAGGGAGGCTGCACGACAATCCTGTATAATCAAGAAACTTCTGGAGGCATCCCGACTTCAAACTCTACTATAGAGTTACAGTTATGAAAACAGCCTGATATTGGCATAAAAAAAGACAGGAGGATCAATAGAATTGAATCGAAGACCCAGCTATCAATCCACACACCTACAAACACTTGATTTTTGACAAAGAAGCTAAAATTATAAAATGGAAAAAAGAAAGTATATTTAACAAGTGGTGCTGGCATTACTGGATATCAACATGTAGAAGAATGAAAATAGATCCACATCTATCACCATGCACAAATCTCAGGTCCAAATGAATCAAAGACCTCAACATAAAACCAACCACACTGAATCTCATAAGAGAGAAAATAGGAAGTACACTTGATTCATTGGCACAGGAGACCACTTTCTAAATATAACCCCAGCAGCACAAACACTGAGAGCAACAATTAATAAATGGGACCTCCTGAAACTGAGAAGCAAAGGACACGGTCAACAAGACAAAACGACAGCCTACAGAATGGAAAAAAATCTTCACCAACCCCCTATCAGACAGAGGTCTGATCTCCAAAATATACAAAGAACTCAAGAAACTTGGCATCAAAAGAACAAATAATCCAACAAAAAATGTGGTGTAGACCTAAACAGAGAACTCGCAACAGACAAATCTCAAATGGCTGAAAGAATCTTAAGGAAATGCTCAACATTCTTAGTCATCAGAGAAATGTAAATCAAAACAACTCTGAGATTCCATCTAACACCTGTAAGAATGGCCAAGATCAAAAACACTGATGACAGCTTATGCTGAAGAGGATGTAAGGTAAAGGAAACACTCCTCCATTGCTGGTGGGAGTGTAAACTTGTACAACCACTTTGGAAATCAGTACAGCAATTTCTCAGAAAATTAGGAAACAATCTATCTCAAGACCCAGCAATACCACTTTTGGGTATATACGCAAAGGATGCTCAATTGTGCCACAAGGACATGTGCTCATCTATGTTCATAGCAGCATTATTTGTAATAGCCAGAACCTGGAAACAATCTAGATGCCCCTCAATTGAAGAATGGATAAAGAAGATGTGATGCATTTACACAATGGAGTAAGTACTACTCAGCGGAAAAAATGTCTTGAAATTTGCAGGCAAATGGATGGATCTAAAAAAAAACCATATTGCGTGAGATAACCCAGACCCAGAAAGACAAACATAATATGTACTTGCTCATAAGTGTCTTTTAGACATAAAGCAAAGAAAAACCAACCTACAATTTACAATCCCATAGAACCGAGACAAAAGGACCCTAACAGAGACATACATGGAACTACAGAGAAGAAGATATCTTGAATAAATTGGGAGCGTGGGGGTCACAGGAGAGAGAAGAAAGGGAGAGGGAAGGAAGGGAAGGAAGCAGAGAAAAAGTATAGCTCAAATCAAACTTCTATTCTATTAGGATAATAGACATCTTTCCAGCATGTACTGGCTTTTTGGGAACCTATTCTCTTTGGATGGATACCTTGCTCAGCATAGATATAGTAGGGAGGGCCTTGGACCCTCCCCAAAGCAATGTGCCTTACCCTCTCTGAGGATTGGATGGGGATGGGGTGGGAGGGTTTGTGGAGGGGATCGGAAAAGGGGAGAGAGTGGGAACTTAGATTGGTATATATAATGAAAAAGATAGATTGTTTTTTCTTTTTTTCTTTTTTTTTTTTGGTAAAAGACACCTTTCCTAACTAAAATGGACTTCAACTGTTTGAATTAGAGGACTGTTTAGATTATGCACTTCTTGTTGGTATAATGTTACTGCCACACTGCAGACCTTTTTATATCAAAAAGACACAGAATCTAGAACTGTAAAAACAAAAGTTTTAATGGTGTTTGCAAGAAAATTCTAGATAAAACTGATGACAAGTTTTGTTTTGTTTTTTCAGGTAGAATTATTAATTTCAAGTAATTTCGAACGCTTTACTCTGAAATACCTCTAGGAAAGTGGGACATCAATTAAACTGTAGTTCTGATAATCCAGTATGTAGGGCACTGAAGCAATTTCTTTCACCAAATATAATTTCAGATAAAAAAATTCTTCATAACATTACTTAACAGCTATAGGAAAACATAAGTCATTTTTAAGAATTCTCAGTTCTATAAATCACATAAAAATATATATCTGTATTTTCAGATGAGTTTAACTCCTCTATGCAAATTGTCAGTTTTATAGCACAGACAAATTTTCAATATATTTCAAATATATTTATGATTAAAAGGGTGAAAAGAAACTGAATTTACCTTCTGGAACGTAGATACAGGTGAAATAGCAAACATGTTTCCCTCTCCAAACACTTCTGCCCAATTCCTCTGAGACACTTTCATTCTGTTTTTAAAGTGGTATTCATTATCAGGATTGAAAGCCTATATTCAAAGAGAACAGGAAAACATTACCTATTTTTATAGCAACATATTAGCATTAGAAAAGAAGATAAAAATGTAGCCTTTGGATCCTCCTCTGTTGCAGAACACTGTCAAAACTCAGGCTCTGGGTAGTTCAGGAGTGAAGGACTGGCATGGTGCTAGCAGGGTGAGAGGTCTGACTGCAGGCAACACCAGCATCCCTGAGTGGCAAGAGCTGCTTCAGGTACAGTCAGAGGACAGAAGGGGAGACCATGATGTTGAGGAGAAAGCTGAAGAAAAGGCACAACCCTCTGTAAATGTGTTTAAAATAGGACTAATTGGAGTCATCAGGGAAAGCTTCTGAAAGTTGGTTAAAACTAAAGAAGCATTTCTTCCGAACACAATGCCTGCTCTGCTTTTAAGCTAAAAGGCAAGGACTCTGGTAGCTAAGTTCATACTGTTCATAATAAAATGTCATCTGTTATTAATTACAAGTGGAAGAATAGCAAATTATCATCAATTAAATCAAAACAAAGAGAGTAGCACTTTATTTTGAAGATACTATACCATTGTAAGCACGCCTAGGAGACCAATGGGAATTGGATCCTGTTTTATTCTCTCTGCAACCAATTCTATCAGTAGCATCAGCATGTTGTAGATTCCTTCATGAATTTCAGTACCCCACTTGTGAACAGCACTTGATGTCAGAAGCTACAAAAAGAAAAGGGGAATCTAGAGTTTCACTTGGAAAATAGACAAGAAACACAGTTTATCAAGAAAATTTCAAGTGACCAAAATACCCTTTTGAATTCAGATGGCTTTAAGACCAGTAACCGAGATCCAGCTTCTTCCTTAGTATCTCAAGGTCAGTACAAAGTTTTGTTTTGAACTTTAATTTCTTTATATCAAAACAGCTTGTTCAAAAACATTTTTTTTCATGGTGTCTCTATGCAGTCCTGGCTGTCCTAGAACTCCCTATGTAGACCAAGCTAGCCTCAAAGTCAAAGAGATCTACCTGCCTCTGTCTCTTGAGTGCTGGGACTAAAGACGTGCTCACTCATGCCCAAGATTAAAAAGACAGTTTTTAATTTGCTTTTCTGTTCTTTGTTAGATTAAGTAACACAATCAAGCAGAAGTTTGACATCTATTGTGGAAACTACTGGTTCCTAACTGTTGTGATCTTCAACAAAGTTTCGAATTCTCAGAGATACTTTTTATTATTATATTACAAGTAATAAAAACATCTCTAATGAGTGATGTTTCTGCTCATCTCACTCAAATGTTACAAAGATCATAAGATTTAACAAACATGGAAGCACTTTATAAATGTAAGGTATTATAAAATGTCGATAAGTTGTCAATATTAATCAATGGAACTGGAATCTAAGATATGGATGATGTTTCAAGGATTCAGACATATATTTAATTCACATTTTTTCACATCTCAGAAAAGGGACTATATCTTCCTATTGGTTGGCTAAACGATAACCCTCAACATGAACAAATTTATAAATGGTTAATTTGCTGGACCTTTATTTCCTTTTTTTGACATATACAAAAGTAATAGTTAACTTTTTAAATGGCTAAGGAAATCTAAAACAAAATAATAAGATATTGCAATCTACTGTTTTTAGACATAAATATCAAATGTTTTATTTGGTTTACCATTTATAATCAATATCAAATATCAAATATGTTTTAATGGTCTGTCATATAATCAGACCATTTCTTAGATTCATTAAAAATAAGAGAAACTGGACCCTTCTTCAATTCTTCAGTCCTCAGGATGTAGTTCAAGACTAACTGCCAGATCAGGGAATGGAAAAAACCAAGGGCTGCCCTTAAATGTCTAGAATGGCTCCATAGGTATTTGTTTGTTTAGTTAACTAGTGCTTTCTTTTTTCATTGTTGATGTTTTGGGGATCTGGTGTTTGATTTTTGAGATTGGATGTATCAGATCATGATAGCCTTCAACTCCAAATCCTCCAACTTAGCTTCCCAAACGCTGGAGTTACAGGTGTGTGCCACCAAGCTCTCCCTAGTTCCATGTTTCTGGAAGATTTTCCTTTAGAAGGAAAATACTGTGCAATAAAAACTAACTTTGGTCACACTAAAACCTGAAAGAAAAAAAAAAGCAGCCTGGACAAACCCAGATTTCAGTAGTTACAGAAAGGGACTTCAGCTCTACATTCTTAAAACACTAACCACCTTCACTCTTGGTTCAAATGAGCAAAAACCCAAAGACAATCTGTATAAACTGGTGAGGCATTATTTTTTTTCTCCAAGATTGGCTATATAGTGTTCTTATACCTAAAAATTACACATTAAAATGAAGCACTGATAACGAGGTCCCATGTGATTTCAACATTAAAATAAACCACTCTATTGTCATCTTTTCATTCTAACATAAAGTTCTTCTACTGTCTAGAAGAGAGAGAAGCAGCACCTTGTATAGAAGACGGGCACTGTAGCCAACCTGAACTACATTTCCTCTGACACAAGAAGTTGGCTGGAAGGTGAGAGGTCAAGACTACAGAAGGAACAACAAAGTCCCTTTCTGGTCCCTTCTCCAGGCTATCAGCACCCTATCATCTAGAAACACTAGAAGCAGGAAAGCCTCACACTGGGAAGTACTAGAGGAAGCAGCACCAAGTAGATTAAATCTTGCCAAGTTTTCTGGAGGCACACACAACTCTACTACTCTTCTGACTTATTCAAAGAAAGCACGCCTAATGTTAGGAAGGAGAGCCTTCTCTGTAGTTCTAAACCATGAGAAAATTTAACTTTTGGGAATTCATACAATAGAATCACACAATTCAGCATATCTGTGCTCATGATTTCAGACAAAAACAATCAACCAGATTTGACTGTTCATTAAAGTGCCATTATCAGCTAATGGCATAATACTTCAGCTCTCCCAAGCAACTCTATTCTGAGTTAGATTATTACACACTAAATATGAAACTCGCTACAGAACTTTCTGGATCTGGAGCTCCTTGACCAAAAAAGTTTGCTTTCTTTCTTAAAGATCTGTTGAATGTTTTATTTATGTGCATGTGTGTGTCTGTGTATCTGCAGGTGTGTGTGGGTGCCTGTGGAGGCCAGAAGAGGGTGTCATGTCCCCTGGAGCTAGAGTTACAAATATTTGTCTGACATGGGTGCTAGGAACCAAACTCTGGTCCTCTGCAAGAGCAGCAAGAGCATTTAGCAGCTGAGCAAACTCTGGCTCCTAAAGGTTGTTTTTTAAACTACTAAGATATTTCCCATGACTAAATAAACATGCATTTCTTTCTCTGTAAACATATGATCATACTATGACACATGTCAATGTATGCTAAGGAAGTCTGCTACTTTTAAAGTTATTATATATTAAGAGCATGTTCTATTCAAAATTATAAAATGGTGAACAAATTCATCTAAAGACAGACCTTAATTTAAATAATCTCCACCCAAATGATATCTTAAAAGAGATTTATCCCTTTCTTTCAGTGATTAAACCATTTTTGTTTCTTAAATTAATATTGTTATTATTTAAGCCTTGAATCAAGGAATGTTTATACCAAAGTGCAGATGGGAATAACTGTTTTACAAATAGATCATTTGTGTCATCGAGTTTTAAGATAAATACAAACTTCATACATCTGTAGGTCTAGTGACTTAATTTGCTTATTACACAAAAATGAATGTAAAACCCTAAGTACAAGACACTGGGACACTCATTCATCTATTTAGCTAGGGGCACGAGCACTTGTTTTTCTGCTAGGGAAGCAGCAATGTCTACAGCATAGTCCTTTCTCTTGTGAGGAATAAGACTCAGGTCCTGAATTGAGAAATTAGGCTGAGTCAGACTGCTTTTTAGAAATGCTAGCCTGTGGTCTCCTATTTGCACTTTGAAGAAAACTGCTGTCTGAGAGATGTGACAGAGTGAGGAACAACCTATCACCCTGGTTTTGACAAGAGATGTTCTCATTCGTGTCATTTTTTTTTCAGGAAGAACAAACTTTAAGTAGTTTAAAATACATTTTTCCATCTTAGTAAAACAATAAACACAATGATGCCTAAGCCTGAGGTGTGTGCAGGGCTTGTGTTGTAACTGGACTCTATAACTGCATTTTGATTGGTTTTCTGTAATGGTCTCCATCTGCTGCAAAGAGAAGTTTTTGTGAAGGGGTGAAGACTGCACTCATCTGTAGGTCTAAGAACAAATATGTAGAATGTAGTTAGGGATTATGCTGGTTTAATAAAGCAGTAGTTGTAGGTTCTCCTCTAAGAACCATGATATCACTAGCTCTCGATATCTGGCTAGGTTTCCAGGACCAGGCATGATATCCCTCTTGAGTATTAGAGTATTGTTGGTTACCATCAAGGTACATGAACAACTACTGCAACCCTTAGGGTTATAATGCCATGCTGGTCATTGTTGTGTTTTATAAGTATCATAGCTGACTGTTTCCCTCCTTAGGAAGCTTGCATGGAGCCTTCCACTAGAAGAGCTAGTCTTTAGGGAAGAGGCATTCAGGGGGCCTTTGAGCCCTTTATCTGAAGTACATAGTGTTTTCTTTAATAGGGACTTAGCTCCATCTGTGTTGGATGCTACCAGGGGTAACAGAATAGCCTATGATGTTTTGAACAACCCTGGGTTTCTCATGTCTGGTGTTGGGATTTCTGTTAGATTGTCTAGGGCTTTTGAGGGGAACCTGTCAACTCAGATGGCAAATTATCATTTAAACTATATATGTATATTTATATACCAGTGCCTATCTATTATTGGTTTTTTTTGTAGGTTGAGAGTATACTTTTCAGACATCCTTACTCTCTTCCCTCTTTCTTCTGTATCTCTTTCCTCCACCTCCCTAATTATAGGGGTCAGAATGATTCTAAGAGTCAGTGAACAGGGAGATTGCTGTAAGACTGTGTCTCCTAGAAATGTCAGAAGTTATACAATAGAGTCTCACCATGTGGCTGCATAAACTTGAGCTGAACAAGGCTGGCGACAATAGATAAGCAAACATGAAGAAGGTGGAAACTCACAAGGCTGCAACCCTGTACAAAGACTACAGACAACTACAGAATTCTAAGAGCAGGAGAAATAAGTCTTCACCAAGGAACAGCACATTAATTGGTTACCTAGTACCAAATGGTCAGCCCTGAAAATATACAGACTGAGCAAGTCCGTCCATCTGTCCATCCATCCATCTACAAACACATGTATGTATATAATAATTTTAAAAAGAGGCCATGAATTTGAAAGAAATCACTGTGGAAGTACATGAGAGGGTTTGGATAAAGTATAAGGGAGATTTGGAGGGAGGAAAAAAGAAGGGAAATGATATAATTATATTACAATCTCAAAAAATTAAGAATTAAAAAAATGAAGTAGCTCCTAATTGTGTAATGAATACTAAATATTCTAAATGCCACAACCTTTATTTTACTAAGCTACATAATATCCTATAATTAAATTAATCTATTCTTTAACCATTAAATATTAGAAAGTAAGAGTTAACCAAAGGTAAATATAAACACTTCAATATAAAATAAGTAAATTACTGGTAACTTTCAAATTCAAAGCTTATTTCATATTAGAGAATTCCTCAGTTAAAGATTCATTAACTGATTTTATGTATAACTATCTAAAACTAAAACCAAAAGTTCAGCCACCTTTGCTTCTACTAGCAATCAAATCAGCACATTTCCTTACCTTCTTAAATGCCTCAGGCATACACCGCTCCATAAATCTTTTGCAGTTCTCATCAGACTCTGAAAGACCTTGGTTAGATAAATAAGAGGATATGATTTATGTAGATTTAAAGTGCTTTTTGTAGACACTGTATGTTTATTCAAATTCAATCATAAAGATCTTTATGACAAAATCATGTTTCTTTTTTCCCCAAAATCATGTTTCTTATGCAATTATTAAAAGCAGATGCAGACATTTGCTATAGTAGCAGGCTGAGAAATAATCATAGCATTCAACTAGACACTAATTAAAACTGAAATGGATGGCCTTATGTCTCCATGGCACAATAACTTGTGTGACGTGATCAAACAGCAGCAGTTACTTTCTAGTCATTAATTGCCTAAACAGCTATTTATAAAAGCACAGATATTTGAAACAAATGCCCAAGTTACTCTTTTCTAAAGCATGTAGATGAACTCTATGTAAATAAAACAAAGAACTGTGTCTGGCACAACACATACAGCAAGTAATGAGTGCTAAGTGATTGGAAGAACCTACTGTAAAAGTTATTCATAGGAGGAGGAATGCATTGGTTTTTAAATTTCTGTTTACATTTATTTCCTGTGGGGGTGGAGTGATGCATGTATATGGAGGTTGGGGGAAAACTTACAGGAATAGGTTTTCTCCTTCTACCATCTGGGTCTTGGGATTTGAACTCAGGTTGTTAGATTTGGAGGGCGTTTACCCACTGAGAACTATCTCCCTTGAGTCCGAAATGCTTTTCTCTCTTAAACTTAGTAATGAATTTTATCATTGGGAATACTGATAAACAGTTCTATTTTTCAGAACTCCTGCCTAGCATTCTAACAGTGTTGGGAAATCAATACTAAATGGACCATAGATGTCTGTTGGGATTAAATCCAAGACTAGTCAAAATATTTCCTTTGATGCATCTTACATTTAATCATGTTTAGTAAACTATGCATTCTTCCAGTCTCCTTTGCCCCTTCCTTCCTTTTAGGGACCTGGCCTAACATATGCTAATGAAGTACACTATCAGAATTCTTCCTAGTTTTTTTTTTCTTAAAAAAAAAAAAAAAAAAAGCCCTGAATTGAAAGTGCTCCAAGCTTCTAGGGAGAAGTTAATTTTAGCCTCCACAAAGCTCTTCAATTATATTACATATAATCTTACACTCTACCAGAATTGAAAACAAACAGCTGACTTAGTTAAAGCTCTTACCCCACAGGGAATGACAGAGACTGAGAAAATAAATGGTCTGACCAAAATCACACAGACGTCGGCAAACACAAAGATGAAATTTGTCCCATAACAACATCTGAGGTATGAAAGTGAAATCTTACCAAGTCTTGCTAAGTACGTAGATGCCAACAGACATTTGCCTAGTGATTCTTCTCGCTTATATGGGATAGACCAATGATCAGTCAAAACGCGGCTTTCCAATTCATACAAATTTGTTGTAGGGAATTCAATTCCTTCCCCTGAGCAGTTTCCATTTTCATCATTCTTCTGAGAAAAAGGGATGAATATAAAAACAAATACTCCAGTTAGTGACCTCTCCAAATACTCAGAATTTAACATGGAACAAACACTTGATCCATGGTAATTACGCATACCAATAGTGTGGACTCATCTTTCTCAAAGCGACAACTTTACCAAGCAGCAGAAATTCTCAACTTATCATTCTGATATCACCTCTCCCTCTCAAAGGTTATCATTCTCTTCAAAAATAAATTCCCATTTTCTCATTATAAAATATTAAAACTACCATCATTGTCAGCCACGCTGCTTAACTTTTCTAACGTCGAGGATAAGCTGGAGGGAGGCATCTAATCTATTTTCATCTCCCTGCCTGACAAAAATTACTACTAATGCCACAATTGGTATCTCAGAGTCCTTACTCCCCAAAATGACCGTTCTTATGGTCATGACTGAACTTTCCATTTACACACTTTTAAACCAATGACCATGTTTTAATCTTTACCCAGTACTTCTTAGGAATAGTAGATCTTCTGCCTAATCCTCCTCTTAAAAAAAAAAAAAAAAAAGACCAACTAGATTTTCTGATTTTCTTCCCTTACCCATGTCCACCTATAGGTCTGGTTCCTCCTATTGGGCCCCTCCTTCTGTACATCCTCCCCTTCTTAGCTACCAACTATGTGAGTCCCTCCAGTCTCAGTGTTGGGCCCTCTTTTATGCCAATCTGGGTGATTTATCTGCTCTCCAAATCTTAATTATGACCTACAGATAACTCATAAACTCCTTTTGGGTTATACAGTTTTAGACGTGTGTGTGTGTGTGTGTGTGTGTGTGTGTGTTGATTATATGCATGTCCATGTAGGTGCCCAAGGAAGACAGAAGAGGACACTGGATTCCTCTTAAGTTACAAGTTGTAACTCATGGTACTCCCAATGTGGGCGGCAGAACTGAAGCCTGGTCTTTTGCAAGGGCAGAAAGTACTCTCTAACAGCTGCGCTTTCTCACCATCCTAAGATGCTTCATAAATTTCTATCCCCAGCACAGATCGATCACTCTTCTGACCTGCAGGCATCTATTACAATCCAATATGTATCCTAAACCAAATTCATGTGTTTCTTCTTAATTCCAGTCCACTTCTCTGTTTTTCCATCCTGGTAAATGGCACATCTGTCTGGCAGCAAATCAGAATCCAGGAAACCACTTAACACTGTTTTCTAATCTCCATCCTCGAGAGCTATTAATTATGCCTAAATGCCTTCATTCCTCTCAGATCCAGCACCTCTGTTTCCATAGCCACCTCCTAGCCCACTTTATTCCTGAATGATATAACATGCTTTCTAAATGGCGTGGGGAGGGGTGAGAAAGAGAAGACCCCATATAGCTCGCCGCACTGATCTTAAAAAAGCAAAAATCTCAAAAAAAAAAAAAAAAAAAAAAAAAAAAAAAAAAAAAAAGCCGGGTGGTGGTGGCGCACGCCTTTAATCCCAGCACTCGGGAGGCAGAGGCAGGCAGATTTCTGAGTTTGAGGCCAGCCTGGTCTACAAGAGCTAGTTCCAGGACAGGCTCTAGAAACCACAGGGAAACCCTGTCTCGAAAAACCAAAAAAAAAAAAAAAAAAAAGCAAAAATGACCAATCTCCTCTCCCCCTCTCCAGCTTTCTGTACTCTAGTTTCTCTAGGACCTATCAGCTTCTTGAGAGGCATAAAACAATAACACTTCTGGTGCTATGCTCTTGATCAAAAGTTGACAGTTATTTCCCTTGGCCTTGAAGTTGGGTGAGGCTTTGTATTTCTGGCTTCATGTTCAAGCCTAAGTCAGGAAAAGGGAATAATCCCATGGACTCTTTTGTTCCCAAGATACTATGTACTGATAAATTCCAGGAAATGAAGAGGTAACCTGCATGTGCCCTGTCCTATAGCTTCACTTGGGCCCACCAGAGAGTTAGGCCTTGAAAGCCAGGGAAGGAGCTTCCAGATTCCAACTTCTGGTCACCATCAGTCTCAAGTCTTTCAGCTGAAGTCCCAGATGTCACAGGACAGAGATAAACTGTTCCATGGGGAAAAGTCTAAGGCTATTTTCTGCAGAACCAATATGCACAACGCTGTTTTTATGCTACTATCTCCTAATTCATCTTTGCCCTCTTAAGCCTACTTGACTCCCATACTACTTAATCCTTTTAGAGAAGACTCTCTGAAAGTTCTAAATGAGGCTAAAATTTACCCAAAAATTTCCTCTTGCCATTCTGAAGCCTTTCCTTAGAGCACTACTCACAAGTGTAATTTGACATTAATTTATGGTCTTTTGTTTGTTTGATTTGTTTTGAGACAAAGTCTCACTAGGCAGTTCTGGCTGTCCTTGAACTCACAGACATCCATCCACTTGTCTCTGCCTCCCAAGTGCTGGGATTGAAGGTATCACCACATGCCAGGCTGATTTATGAATTGTTTGCTCCCACCAAGACCAAGCCCCATGACAGCACAGACCTTACTTATTACTTACTTTTGATCATGTTTCATCTCTGGAGACTAGCACCAAAGTCAAAGTCGGCCACAATAAATACTGTTAAGTGGGAATTAGCCCATGCAAATAAAGACACAACCCTTAACATGCCTTTAATTTTCACCAGGCTAATCTGTAAGAAAGGAATCAGAACCCCAACTGTCTAAAACCTACTAGGTTGTGGGAGGGTCTTCTGTTTGAGTTGATTTCATTGGTTAATAAAGAAACTGCCTTAGCCCATTTGATAGGCCAGCCCTTAGGTGGGTGGAGCAGACAAAACAGAATGCTGGGAAGAAGGGAAGTTAGTCAATCGTCATGCCTCTCCTCTCTGGGCAGTCGCCATGAAGCCAGTCACCAGGTCAGACATGCTGAATCTTTCCCGGTAAGCCACCACCTTGTGATGCTACACACATTACTAAATATGGGTTAAAGCAAAATGTGAGAATTAGCTAATAAGAGACTGAAACTAATGGGCCAGTCAGTGTTTAAATGAATACAATTTGTGTGTTGTTATTTCGGGGCATAAGCTAACCAGGCGGCTGAGAGCCAGGTGACGGGAAGCAGCCCACAGCTCTCACTACACTAGGTTTTTTTAAAACCTAGTTTCAATCACTCCATAATTCACTAATTACAAATAATAAAACCATTCCATTAAAACACTATAACCTCAATAAAGGAAAAATCCCACAACTATAAGACAGAAGTGATAAAACACAAGAAAATTATTTTCAATTCCGTATCAATAATATCTAAAGGATTCTAATAGAGTTTTCCAGGTTTAGAGCTGATCTAGTATGGCAGTAAGCAGAAAGGCAATTAAGTGTAAAAAATGTAAATTGGGCAGTGAAAAATGAGGGCAGTGAGTTAAACAGATGAGAATCATAATTTAAAAAGCTAGGCGTAATAGGGCATAGTTATAATCCCAGCACTCTGGAGAGAAGGTGGTGGATCTCTGTAGGCAAGGAAAGAGACAGAGACAGAGAGACAGAGAGAGAGAGAGAGAGAGAGAGAGAGAGGAATACTATTTATGTTGTATAATACACAATCTGTCAGTATTATAAAGAAATATTTTTTTCTTAAAGAAACCTAACTATATGAAATCATAGATGAAATCACATAATGTACCTGAGCTGCATTGGGGAAAACTTAAAAAGAACCTCTCCAATGTCTTCAGCATTGTAGGATAAGTGTTCTTCTCCTCAAGTGCATGGTCAAGTCCTCACTCTAATGGGACTATACAGCTGGCCCTCAGTATCACCAGGAATTAACACCAAAAAACCCCACCCCATGGATGCTCAAGACTTTTATAGAAAATGGTGTTTTACTTGCATATAATCCACACATACTTTCCCATAAGCCTGAAATCATCTCTAGGTTATTTACAATACCTGATACAATGCTCATACTATATGAACATTTGTTATTTTGCATTGTTTAGAGACCAATGACAAGAAAATAAGCCTGGGGCTGGAGAAATGGCTCGGTGGTTAAGAGCACTGCCTGCTCTTCCAAAGGTCCTGAGTTCAATTCCTGGCAACCACATGGTGGCTCACAACCATCTGTAATGAGGTCTGGTGCCCTCTTCTGGCCTGAGGCACACACACTGACAGAATATTGTATACATAATAAATAAATAAATATTAAAAAAAAAGAAAGAAAATAAGCCTGTACATGTTCAGTACAGACACAATTCATTTTAAATACTTTTGGTCTGTGGATGGTTGATTCCATGGATAAGGTCACTGTTATCAAAGTGAAAAGAGCTCTGCGTGGTGGCGCACACCTTTAATCCCAGCATTTAGGAGGCAGAGACAGGCAGATTTCTGAGCTCATGGCCAACTTGGTCTACAGAAGGGAGTTCCAGGACTGCCCAGACTACATAGAGATACCCTGTTTTGGCAGGCATAATAAAAAAAAAAAAATCTACAGGGGCTGGAGAGATGGCTCAGAGATTAAGAACATTGACTGCTCTTCCAAAGGTCCTGAGTTCAATTCCCAGCATGGTGGCTCACAACCATCTGTAATGGGGTATGGTGCCCTCTTCTGACCTGCAGACACACACACAGACAGAATATTGTATACATTATATATATATATATATATATATATATATATATATATATACACACAGAATGGGAGAAGTATTTGAAAATATGAAAAGGTACTTAACTCTAGAATACAAAAGAACTTACAACTCATTATGTAATTTTTAAAAAGGCAAAGGATTCAAGTGAACGTTTCTCCAAAGAATATTAATGAATGGTAAATAAAAATATATTCACCATCATTAGTTATTAGAAAAATGCAAATCAAAATTAAAAGATATTATTGTTCCACAAGCTGTAGGGTAGCCAAAAAATAGGTAATAGTCAGTATTGGTGAAGATGTAGAAAACTGGAACCATCATATATTGCTGGAAATATAGAATGGTGGTCACTTTTGCAAGATAATCTGGAACTTTCTCAAAGATGAATTATTATTACCAAAAGACCCAATAACTCCTCCCCTTGTTATATATCTAAGAGAAATGGAAACATTCATACAAAAACAAAACAAATGTTCACAGGAGGATTATTAAAAGTGGGAATTTTCCAAATGTGCATCAAAACTCATAATTTAATATAGTATTACAAAGTTATATCCACCAGAGGAGTATTCCCCCTAAAAATAAAGACATGGATATTGTTACAATAGGAATGAATTTCAAAACATTATGCTAAGTCAGAGAAGTCTGAAATGTAAGTACACATACTGAACCACTCTGCTTCTATGAAATGTCCACAAGAGGCAAATCCATTGCCATACAGGACAAGTTCGTGGCTGGTAGCAGATGAAGAGGAAGGAGGGTGGTAACTGATAATGGGTATTATTGATGTTTCTCTTTTGGGTGATGAAAATATTCTGAAGTGGTTGTGATGGTATACACAGCTGTGTGCACAGATACTTTAGAGGGCAAAATTTATGGCATGTGAATTATATCTCAATAAAATCATTAGCAGAACTAATAAATTAAGAGTAGTGATTATAGTCGTTCAATGAAGAATTTCAAAACAGAGTTGAACTTTATGACCTGTAATAAACTATAATGCCTATGACCATAAGACAGTTTTAAAACAGTATTTTAAAAACAGTGATTAGGGTCTGACTAGTGAAAATAGCATGCAGTCTACTAAGCAGTTAACATTTTTGGTTATAAAAAAGAAGGGACTAAAGAGAGTTAGGATGTGTGCATATAATCAAGATATACGATATATGTGTATGAAATTGTCAAAGAATAAAAGATACTCTTAAAAGGGAGAGAAAAGCTATGCAATGCATGAGTGCAGCTCCGCACTTTGAGGTGGCTGCCACCACCAACATGGAGACTGGCGTTTCTGAGGGAGGAAACCATGGCAGGGACCCGCATAGGTTCCAATAGGTTGATTTAATATTCTGAGTCATCATTGAGCCTGTTTTAGCAAAAATGAGATATTGAGCAAAAGAAAACACACAAAGGAGCTTAGAATTGTCCTGCCGTAACACAGTTACTAAAAGACAAAAATATGGGAGGCATTTAAGAAAAAATCAGGAATGTAATACATTATTTTCTTATTAGACATCAAATCTAAATGATAGCCAGGCGATGGTGGCGCACACCTTTAATCCCAGCACTCGGGAGGCAGAGGCAAGCAGATCTCTGTGAGTTCGAGACCAGCCTGGTCTACAGAGCTAAGCTAGTTCCAGGACAGGCTCCAAAGCCACAGAGAAACCTTGTCTTGAAAAAAAAATCTAAATGATAAAAGTAACAATTACCACTCATTCTAAGTTGATTAGAAATACTTTACTGAAAGCCTGTTATGTTTCAGACAAGGTGCTTAATACAGAGCAGGAAACATACAAGTTGAGGAAAAGGACTAAAGGTGGGGTAAGCAAGCCTAATAACTCGGGTCTGCTGGGCAGAAGACACAGAGCACATTTCAAACCAGGAATACTTTATTTTTCAGAAGTAGCAACATCTCAGTGTTTTTAGCTTTTTAGTTTTTTTTTCTTTTTTTTTTTTTTTTTTTTTTTTTTGGTTTTTTTTCGAGACAAGGTTTCTCTGTGGCTTTGGAGCCTGTCCTGGAACTAGCTCTTGTAGACCAGGCTGGTCTCGAACTCACAGAGATCCGCCTGCCTCTGCCTCCCGAGTGCTGGGATTAAAGGCGTGCGCCACCACCGCCCGGCCAGCTTTTTAGTTTTTATATGACATGAAGGGATACCTCATTTTTAAACACATTTCCTTAATTCCATTAAAACTGAAAATCATCTATTTTAAAAAAATATTTTTCCAGTGTTTAATAAACCCAGCATTTGGTAGAGAGGCACAGTTCTAACACTAAGGCAGAGGGGAATAGCCTCCCAACAACTAAATGATCCCTTTAACTGACAAAAAGCACTGATGATATTAAATCTGTATTCAGTTGTCTAGTAGCACAAAGTGCAGATGAGCTCATGTATACATTATAAATGTGCTTCTAAACTGGCCAGTTTGGAATTAAAACCAAAGCGATTAACACTGCTGCATACACATACATCTTATCCTACTGTTTCCTGAACTTGCAACTAGCTCATTACTATAGATATGAAAATATAAACACGGTCTCGTCCCCATATTTGTTAGAATTGAACACTAAGGCAATGAAAAAAGTGTGACTACAATTTCATCTGTTTATAAACTGTCCAGACCAAATACACTATTTTCTTTCTTATGCTGCCACTGTGTAGTATGACTCTTCCACCCCTGGGGTCAGCAAAGACATTTATATTTAGCATATGGCTTCTGAAAGACATCTGGGTCTGCCTAACTTCTATATTATAATTGAAATTAGCAATTGCCATATTAATTGCAACTCATTATTTAAACACTTGCCTGTTTGAAAAAAGCAAATTAATCAACTTAATTTGAGGCAACATCTTAACTGGGGACTGAGTTAAAAAAAAATTACTTAACATATACAAATAAGCTTCTAAAACAATATCATAACTTTAGTATTTAGTTAGGAAGCCATCTTTGTGGAGTTAAAAATGAAACGACAGACGGCTCCAGAACTTGCCAAGAGTGTGTTATTACGAGTCAACACCCTTTTGATGAAGAAGTGAGCAAATTCTACTAGGGGAGGTCCTGACGCCTGCTAGTAAAGAGATAAGCTTCCATCTGACCAGTCACTGAAACACATATAAAGATTACTTGTATTGATGGAGAAAAGATTGAAAATGTTGCTCAAAGTTTATTTTAATATTAAGTTCATTTATTTTTTTAAAGATTTATTTATTATGCATTCAATGTTAGGCTAGCATGAACATGCCAGAAGAGGGCACCAGGTCTCATTACATATGGTTGTGAGTCACCATGTGGCTTATGAGAATTAAACTCAGGACCTTTGTAAGAGCAGCCAGAGCTTTTAACCTCTGAGCCATCTCTTTAGCCCCTTAAATTCATTTATTAAGCTAACCTATTAACAAGCAAAGTAGAAAAAAAACTTCCAAATTTCTAACCAGATATAGAAAAGTGGCAAAATTTTTCTATGACTTTAAGTAATTTATCTATAACTTAAAGACTACTACATGCCAATGGCTTAAAACATGAAAACCATTAACCTTTGATTTCAAGTCACTGATTTACAAAAACTTCCATAAAATCTTGAGGTTGTCCACTTTACTTATAAAATATTTTCCAGCCGGGCGGTGGTGGCGCACGCCTTTAATCCTAGCACTCGGGAGGCAGAGGCAGGCGGATCTCTGTGAGTTCGAGACCAGCCTGGGCTACAAGAGCTAGTTCCAGGACAGGCTCCAAAGCTACAGAGAAACCCTGTCTCAAAAAACAAAAAAAATAAAAAAATAAAATATTTTCCAAAAAAAAATTTGAATTGCTTACAGATCTAATATCTGCTATTTCCAGCTACAGAAATAATTCTTGAAATACCACTTCAGGAAAAAATGAAGTGGATGGACAAATCAGTGTAGGCAACCCCAAGCCAGCACACTGTCTCAGGTTGGTTTAAAACTGGCTTCCCAGAATGCCTTTTCACTCAGTGTTATAGTCAGTAAGTTTCCTACAAACACTGACATTTTTTTCTGGTCCCTGCATTAACCCTTGATGGTTAGCCATGTACTAAGAAGTTATCTAATTCAAAGGTACATACATATAATTTCTCTCTCTCTCTCTCTCTCTCTCTCTCTCTCTCTCTCTCTCTCTCTCTCTCTCTCTCTCTCTCTCTCTCTCTCTCTCTCTCTCTTTTGGTTTTTTTGAGACAAGGTTTCTCTGTGTAACAAACAGTCCTAGTTATCCGGGAACTAGCTCTTGTAGACCAGGCTGGCCTCAGACTCAGAGATCCACCTACCTCTGACTCCTGAGTGCTGGAATTAAAGGTGTGCTCCACCACTACCCGGCCAAAGGCACATATGTAATTTAACCTTTAAAAGCCCGGGAATAGGGGCTGGAGAGATGGCTCAGCGGTTAAGAGCATTGCCTACTCTTCCAAAGGTCCTGAGTTCAATTCCCAGCAACCACATAGTGGCTCACAACCATCTGTAATGAGGTCTGGTGCCCTCTTCTGGCCTGCAGACATACACGCAGACAGAATATTGTATACATAATAAATAAATAAATATACTTAAAAAAGGAAAATAATTTTTAAAAAAACCAAGCTCAGGAATAAAGCAGCTCACAATAGTTGCGTTAGTGCCTGGGATTGATGGGCCTTCAGTTTGATATTGGCAGGAAGAGGAACAATATGACAAAGGAGACTGAGACCAACTGAGATGAGAGCAAAATGAGTGAGCAGCAAGGAAAAGTAGCATATCTAGGGAGCTACAGACACACCCTAATTTTGAGCAAACAAACAGGGATCAAATCAGACAAGCTACTTACCCAGACTCTCACTTTTTAGAGTTATTTGCCTAATAAGTCATTCATGTGTTTAGAATATACAAAATATTGTTATGGCTAGGATTGGTGGTCTATGTCTTTAATCCCAGCACTTGGGAGGCAGAGGCAGGTGGATCTCTGTGAGTTCGATGCCAGCCTGATCTACAGAGCAAGCTCCAGCACAGCCAGGGCTACTAAAAAATCTTGAAAAATTGAAACCCCCTCCCCAAAAAAAATTTATGGCCAGTGAAATGGCTCAATGGGTGAAGACGCTGCCAAGCTTGACCATCTGAGCTTGAGTCCCAGGTCCCACAAAGTGGAAGGAGAGAATTCACTCTTCCAAGCTGTCTTCTGTCCTCCACACATGTTGTAGCATGTGAGAGCATGTGTGGAGAGAGAGAGAGAGAGAGAGAGAGAAAGAGAGAGAGAGAGAGAGAGAGAGAGAGAGAGAGAGAGAGAGAGAATAAATGTAATAAAGAAAACTTTAATTAAAACAAAAGCTTAAGTCCAGTCCCCTCAGACCTAAGGCATACATAACAATTTTTTCAGTTCCTCCCTGGACAGGTGGGAAGGCGAAGTTTCCAAAGTACCATTCTAGAACCCAGGTAAATGTCTTTATAAGGAGCAAAGTGCTCAAGAGATGACTCACTGGTTAACAACACTGCTGAGTACCTGGATTTGATTCCGAGCATTTACACAGTAGCAGCCCACAACCTTCTGTAACTCATGCTCCATGGATATGATGCCCTCTCCTGGCCTCCACAGGCACCAAACAAGCATGTAGTACACAGACATAAATGCAGTAAAAACAAACAAACAAACAAACAAACTCATACAGGCAAAATAAAATACTTAAAAAAACAGTCTAAAGTGCAAACAAGACGGACATGGTGGCTCATACATACAGTGAGTTTCAGGTCAGCCTGGTGTACACAGTGAGACCTTGTGCCAAAACCAAACCAAACCAAAAAACCTACAAACAATAAACTGGAATTTATAAAATGATGCTATAACCATGATCTGGGCATGAGAGGATTACCAATTAAAATCTCATTTCTTCCAAAGCACCAGAAAAAAAAAAAAAAACAAACAAAAACAAAAACCACAAAACCTAAAACTTAATTTTTTTTTCGATAGGGCCTGTTCTAGAACTCGCTCTTATAGATGAGGCTGGCCTTGAACTCACATAGATCCACCCGCCTCTGCCTCCTGACATGCGCCACCACTGTCCGGCTAATATAATATTCTGGATAAGAGGTTATCTAGCATAGGCAACTGGCACTTGTTCTTAATTTTGGTGTAACTTCACTTTCTAGGTATTCCTAAAATGTGGATTCTGTCCCCACCACTTGCTAACTTCGTGACTCTAAATAAGGTCCTGAACCTCTCCTGTATGCCTTAGTTTTCCTCATTGAGAAACAAGGAGGATAAACATGCAGAAGAGACTCCAGGCAGCAAGCTGAGGAGCCTACAGGAGCACATCGTACAACAGCCCAGCCTTTCTGCAGGCTGCTGGTAAGCGCCTCTCTCAGCTGGACTCCTAGTCCTAGTGTCCTAAAGTCACTTCAAATGTCTCCTATCCGACAGGCACTAATAAACAGTGCTGCCTGGAATCTGCTTCACTCCTCCTTCCCTCTATGGTGGTTTGAATGAGAACAGTCTCCACAGGCTCATATTTGAATGTTTGATTCCCAGTTAAGAGATTGTTTAGGAAGGATTAGGGGATGTGGCCTAATGGGGGTGGACTTTGAGCTCAGCTTCCTCTACAAGAGCTAGTTCCAGGACAGTTAAGGCTGTTACACAGAGAAACCCTGTGTGTGTGTTGGGGGGGGAGTTAGCTATACAAATATTTCATTTATAGGAATACAACTCTACTAAAGGTTCCTTTATATTACTCCTTTTAGATAGAGATTTAATGTTTACTTAAGCAGTGTATTCTAATTTGCCTTAATATAATAATTTGCTACATAATTCATTAGGCTTAAGAAAAAGATCCAGAAAGTGAAAGCTGAGGACAAAGGTGAGTAAAACACAAAAGGAAGAACACAAGGCGCAATCATTTTTGGTGTGGCAACACAAGTCAGTGCTGCCCTGTCAGAGTGGCTTTTGTTTAGAGGGGGTGGTGGTAACTGCAGAGACTCACAACTGCTCAAAGTGCTGAGAAAAAGTGACTGGTGAGGATGCTCAGTCATAAACAGGGCATCTACTCCAACCGTTACAAGGCTCAAGAACACTGCGCAAGAGAGGGTGGAAAGAATAGACCCCAAGGATGGGGAGGACCACTGTAAAAGGCTGTCTTCTGGCGCAGCATGGCTGCTGTGTTACCATTCACAATCCTCAAAAGATGGGGTCCCTCAACATTCCTGCACAGAAGGGGAAAGGAGCTCATGATGACTGCTTCTCCCTGAGGACCTGTTGGCAGTTGGTGGATGCTAGGGAGAGGAGTCACTCCTTTCACCAGAGGAATAGCCACTGTTAACATGACCTTGTTCCAATTAATGTGCACCTATGCTGCGTGGAACCCTAATTTAACAATGGCTCCCCCCCACCCACCCAAAAAAAAAAAAAAAAACAACAAAACCAAACAAACAAAGACACGAAAATAAGGAGACTCTTCGGGAAGGAGGGACTCAAGAATAAGACAAAGTTAAGAAAGAGTAATGGATTTGTGCATTTGTGTGAAAAAATCCAAATATATTATATACATGTATGAAATTATTTAAAACATCAAAAAAGCAAACAAATATGGGGTGAAGTCTCACCATTAGTTGTATGATTTTTAAACAGAGATTTTTTAAACCTGGCTCAAATAATATTTTAGGCTGGATATTTGTTGGTAAAACTGTCCTGTACACTAAAGGATGATTATCACTGTGGTACCAAGAATTCAAATTTTGAGTTGTGAGAGCCAAGGAGACTCTATACATTGCCAAAAACAATGTCTACTGATATGTACCACTATGCCAAGTTTATGTAGTACTGGGGAAAAACCCAGAGCAAATTCATACTAGGAAAGCACTCTACCAAGTAAATTACATCCTCAGTCCTCCTAGTTTAATTTGTATTGTAGACGTTCTCTCTTTCCCCACTAGAAATGATAATCTCTGCAAATAATCTCCATACTGAAGTCCCAACTAAACCCTGCAATAAAGCTTTTCAGAAATGCACTGGTGAGTACTCCTAAAAGTGAAGATTGTTTTTAAAGCATCTATTGTGTTCTTTCCCATGTACAATGCTATTCTATGAGCTAAAGAAGAATATAAAGCAAAGGAAGTGATACAGATTACCCAAGATCAAATTTAATGTGTTAAGTCCAAAACTGGTACATTATAAAAACATGGCAAGAGTTCAAAAAGTTCATTCCCACAAACTGTAATAGAAAGTAAATACCCTGACAGGAATCTGATCAAAGTCTAAAATTTAAATGGCCTTCAGCTACTGTTTAAAGTCTTAGGCAACTAGCCTGGATTAAAAGGTGAATTCCAAGATGGCTAGAGCTACCTAGTGAAATTCTTGAGAGTCTGTCTCAAAAAAACAAAAATAAAAATGAAGCTTTAAGCAACATAACTTTAGGGAGTTAAGTGACAGACATGAATGGAACAAATATTTCAAAATGGTGATGGCAATAAATATTTCCCAGAGCAGATTCTGCCATTTAGCTTTGTACCTCCAATATGAAATGCTACCTTAGACTTTAGGAGAAATACCAAAAACTAACCCAGTCCTCAAAGCACTCACAATTCAGTATGAGTGAAAAAAATCATAGTATCACTATAATGAGATAAATGCCACAACATGTGTTAAGTCTACTTGTAAAAAAGGATAAGTACAGGACCAAACTGACGGCACATGCAGATGTATGGATTAACTCTTACAGTCCAGTACAAAAGAGTAGGAGAAAGGCATGGGCAAGGCAGGACAGAGGGGAGAAACGCCTTTTGCAGAGACAAGGAGTCATAATGCGATCCGTGGTTTTAAAGTTGACTTTTTAAAGTATCTGCTAAGAGTTTATTAATTTGTACTTTCATTTCTGCAGTTATTAAAACACAGAATCTAGGTCAAGTGTTGTTTTCAACATGCTAACATTGTTCAAAGTTATCTTTCAAAATGCTTAATTTCAAATCTACAAATGTACACTATCTCCCTGATGGTATTTTTGATAACCATTTTAATACAAAGACATTGAAATAGTTTTTAAGCCTGGCCACAGCCACATATTGGTTGAAGATCTTACAGCTTCTTTTCAAGTACTCAGTACCCATGCTGACTGGGTACACTCAGGCAGGTGCCCAGGAGTGCTAAAATGATACAGGCTGACATAGCACCTTGGGAAGTGACAGCAACTGCTTGGCTGCCTCCTGACACCCACCGCCCTTCATTAACTAGAGATGGAAAATTCCTAAAGAAGAAAACAAGGGGTTGGGGTTCCATAATAACTCTGACCTTCTAACCCAAATAGTACTTAACAAAGGGAACCATGATGCCTAAAGAACAGAAACTTCGTGAGGAAGACACACTTAATAAGATGACCTACAGTTAAATACTTCCTTACGTTACAAAGAAATGCATGGTTGTGCAACACTTGACTACTCAAGAGGCTACAGCAGGAGAACTACTGCAACTGAAGGACAGTCTGGGAGACATAGTGACTTCTAGCCAGCCTGGTCTACAGAGTGAGATCCTCTCTCAATCAAACAACTTGAGTGTGATGGTATATGCTGGTAACCCCAGTACTTGGGTGGCTGAGGCAGAAAGAATATTGTACATTTGAGACTTTGCCTTAAAAAAATAAAAAGACATAAGACAAAGTGAACAAAATCCACCTGAGGAAACAGGAGGAAGAATTTTTTTCCTGATTTTGATAATGAGCCAAAAGTCACAGCCTTCTAAGTGACAAGATTTGACATACCAAGGGACACATCTGCATGTTTCCTTCTAACCCTGAGATAAATCTTCTATTTTAATCCCTAAAGTTATAGCGCTTAACTTTGTTTGCTGGAATAATGGGAAGGAACAGCAGATAACAGTGAGTTCTGTAAATAAGTGTTCCATTTTGTAAGAGACACTTGCTCTGTAGCCTTGACACCTCTCCAGATTATAATCATATGCACTGCATGAATAAGAGGTAATGTTGCATCATTTCTGATCTTTGACCTTAGTGAATGTTTTGAATTCCTTTACTACAGACCTATTCTAGTCTTCAACCAAATGAAGTTCAGAATGATGAAAAACTCGCTATTCCCTACAAATCTGTGGCCTCTCTGTGCACATATTGTAAACTATTGTTTTTATGGTACAGATTACATATATTTGGCCTGCATCATTTTGATAGGAACTGAGAGTTACTTACTTACCAGATTCATCAAAAACAAAATACCCTGTTTCTGTGTGTTTAAGACTGAAGTTATCAATGATCTGTTGCTACTATAATTCACTAGAACATTTCAAAATAAGGCAGATACCATGAAAAATCTCACAAAATGAAAATAACATTGTCAATAATTTTAGTACCCTAACATAAAACACACCACAAAAATCAAAGTAGGAATAAGGCAGAGGCCAGTTGAAGGGGTTTTCATTTTATAGGGCTGCTGCTACTTCCATCTCTAGTAAGTCTTTCAAATATTCCCAACATCCATCCAGCTCTAAATGACTTTTGAATTAACAACAATCATAAAGAGACTTTTAACACAGAAACAGATTAGTTCCTGTCCAGATATGGTGGTTGACACTGTAATCCAGCACTTGAATGGTGCGGGAGAATTGTCTGTATTCTGTCAATCATGTTTTAAATAAACGCTGATTGGCCAGGAAGGAAGTATAGGCGGGAAAACCAGACAGGAAGTAGAAATGATGCAATGAGAACAGGAGAATTCTGGGAAGGAGGAAGCTGATTCTTCCCACTCCTGCCCGGAGTGATCTGCCTCACTGAAAAAGGTACTGAGCCACATGGCTAACATAGATCAGAAAAATGGGTTAATCAAGATGTGAGAGTTAGCCAGTGAGAGGCTAGAGCTAATGGGCCAATCAGCTTTATAACTTATAGAGATCTCTGTGTTATTTCTTTGGGGCTTGCCGGCTGTGGGGTACCAGGCAGGACAGAAACCCACACAAACAGGCCCTCATGTTACACTTGGAAAGTTAGGCAGACAGATGGCCACAATATGAAAACCCATCTTTAAAAAAAAAAAAAAAAAGCAAGCAGGGAATGGTGGTACACACCTTTAATCCCAGCACTCTGGGAGACAGTGGCAGGTGGATCTCCTAGTTTGAGATCAGCATGGTGTACAGAGTTCCATGACAGCCAGGGCTAAATAAGCCCTGCTTTAAAATATTAAGCAATTTCTTTTTTTTTTTTTTTACATTTATGCTTTTAGGACAAAAAAAGGCATCATTCTTTAGAAACAGTGGTTGAGACATTATCAACTCATGAATATTAAACATTCAACAAGTAAATACAAATTCTGTACATTCTGTGGCACCAAAAAAAAATTTCCCTTAAAAGACTACACTTCTTCATAGTTAACTATATATACTATAATATGTATATATACTTCTATACTTCATATTTAGCTCATAATTTTAAAGTCTCCAGCTTCTAAATATCAAACATAGTTTATTACACTTCAGACATAAGAAATCTACTAGGCTCAAGGCTGTAAGAAAGAAGTATGGTGGTTCTAATGTCAGCTTAATTGGATTAAGAAATTTCTAGGGCACCAAGGAAGCACAGTTTTGTGTCTGTTTCTAGGGAGAATAAACTGAGATGAGAAGACCTGGCCTGAATGTGGGTCACAGCACCCCTGGCTGAGGTCTGGAGCTGAAAAGAATGTAAACAGGAGAAAAGCAATTCTGTCCTTTCTCTGCTTCCTGATTTGCTTAGATTAAAACAAGCTGTGAGCCCTCCTGCTGCCATGGCCTTCCTACATGACAGACTGTGTCCTCTCTAACCCGAGACAAAATAAATCCTTCCTCTTTAAGCTATCAGATCTTTGTCAGGTCTCTGTCACAGCAATAAAAAAAGAACTAAGAAGGGGCTATGTCTGATTTCTTCCTCCTTGTACTTATTCTCAACACCTACCTCAGTGCCTAGCATACACAGTAAATTCTTGGCAAAAACTAGCTAATCTGAATGCTAGTTCCAGTAAATGGGCATTAACTATTTTGCCACTCTGATAGTTCAGTATTATGTGTGCTGTTACTAATAAAGTTTCATCTAAATAACTGCTTAGATTTTTTCCGAGTTTTTCTTCAGTGAACTCTTTCCATTTAATAAAAATAAGAAATTGCCGTTCTGTTCTTTTAAGAATGTACAATTTCTGCATATAAAAGACAGAAAGAATCAGGTGAGTGGAATCCTTAAAAACTGCAGGTAGATAGGACCCTATCAACGGCCTAACGATTCTAACGCTGCTATGGAACACAGGAACAAAAAAAACACCACTGTCAACAATTCTACCTGAATTCCTCTGTATTCTATCCCTTTTACCTAAAAACAAAGCCTCTTAATAGCTGCTTCAAAAATACAGTCACAGATCTTTCCAAAGCTGGCAGTTAGACAAGCCAGAGATCAGTCAATACACACAGCCATAGTTAGGAGAACAAAATGCTGTGAGATACTGGGGAGGACACATGTGGGGGCACAGAAAAGAAGTGGGCAGGGCAGGAAGAAAAACTAAAAATGCTGCTCACACCCAGACTCAACCTGTGGAATCACAGTTTTCTTATAGTTAGGAATAAGACCAGATCAAATAGCTAGATAACCAATGTGAATTCTAGTTTTTATAAAATAATTCCTGTGACAGATAACCTTGGTTGTCAACTTGACTAGATCTGGAATCAACCAAAAGGTATGCTGCTGAGCATGCCTGTGAGGTACCATCTCATGAACTATCTGGATGGAAGGCCTAGCCTAAACATTTGATGACAGCATACACAAGAGCACACGAAGAAGGAAACTGATTTGTGCATGCCTGTTTTCACTCCTGGTGAGTTACCTGTCCAACTGCTATGGCAGCGTTTCTCCCTGGTATCAAAGCCAGCTTCCAGGGGCTTCCAATATAGACTAAAGACCAAGAGTGCTCCAGGACTCCCCCAGCCTTCAGCGCCAAACTGAGACTATATAGATCTTCTAGCGTTACAACCTCTCAGCCTCTCTAGTGTGTGACAGCCACTGTGGGTCTACACAGACCATACTGTGTAAGCCAGTCTAATAAATTCAATATATAATCCTCATTCTCTAGCTCAATTATGTGATGGTAAGCAATAAGCTTTCTTTTATTTTATACTTCAGTTAGGAAAAAAAGTTCAGCTTTTTATACTTAATTTTCTTTAGAAATCATTTTTCGAGTAATTTTAGAATCTATTTTTGAGAACTGTTAAATGCTTTAGACTTTTTAATTACTTGTATTTAAAGGGCAAACAACAGAATTTGGTAGTCTGTATATTAATGTTTATTTTACATTTAATAAAACTTATAGGCCATGAGAAACTCAAGAAAACTGGTATGGAACATCAGTTTAAGAAGTGTTACACTCATTAATGCTGTGGAATATTTGTTTAATGATGCAGATGTATCACATTCTTTTATGCTACATTATTCTTTTATGCTGCATTTGTTTAACTCTGTAAAGCTGTGTTACTTTGCCTGTTTAAAACACCTGATTGGTCTAATAAAGAAGAGAGAAATAGGCAGGGCTGGCAGGCAGAGAAAATAAACAGAAGGAGAAATCTATGGGGGAAAAAAGAGAGAGGAGCGAGAACAGAAGAAGAGAGACACCAGGGGCCAACCACCCAGCCACACAGCCAGCCACAGAGTAAGAAGGAAATAAAGACATAGAATAAGGAAAGGTAAAAAGCCCAGAAGCAAAATGTAGTTAAAGAGAAACAGGATAATTTAAGTTAGAAAAGCTGGCTAGAAACAAGCCAAGCCAAGGTCGGGCATTCATAAGTAAAATATACCTCTGTAAGTTTATTTGGGAGTTGGATGGCGCCCCACCCCCACAAAAAAAAAAGAGAAAAAAAACAGGTACAGAAAACTTTAATTCAGAAAAATCAAAAATAACATAAATATTTTAGTATTAGCTTATTTTAAGTAGTATGTATATATCTACATGCAAACATGCTTAGTTTTATAGTTTCTAACTTCTCAAATTTCAATAAATGAAAAAAATTAAAGCCAAGCATGGTGACACACACATATAATCTCAGCACTTGGGAGTTAAAAATCAGGAAAATCATGAGTTACATAGCAGGTCTGAGAACTGCCTAAGTACCTGAGCTACATGAGGCCCTTTCTCCTTGGGAAGTGGTGAGAAGAAAAAACTAAACTGTCCAAGGGGTGTGTGTGTGTGTGTGTGTGTGTGTGTGTGTGTGTACGCGCCTGTGCACAGGCCAAAGGTTGATACCAGGTGTCTTTTTAAGTCACTCTCCACCCTCCACTATACTTTATGAAACATTGTCTCTCACCGAACTTGGAGCTCACCTATTCAGCTACACTAGCCAGCCAGTGAGCTCCAGGGATCTATCTGTCTGTTTCTGCTTGCCATATTGACTTTATTTGATGCTCTGGTTTATCTTATGTCAACTTGAAACAAGCTAAAATTATCTGAAAGGAGGGAACATCAATTGAAAAAAATACCTCCATAAGATCCTGCTATCAGGCATTTTCTGAATCAGAAATTGATGCGGGAGGGCCCAGCCCTTTGTAGGTGGTGCCATCCTTGGGCTGATGGGCAAATGGTCCTGAGTTTTATAAGAAAGCAGTCTGAACAAGCCATGGGCAGCAAGCCAGTAAGCAGCTCCCCTCCATGGCCTCTGCACCAGCTACTGTCTCTTGGTTCCTGCCCTGTCTGAATTTCTGCCCTCATTGCTTTGATGATGGCCTGTTATATGAACTGTGAGTGAAATAAACCCTTCCTCCCCGAGTTGCTTTTGGTCCCTGTGTTTCATCACAGCAACGGTAACCCTGACTAAGGCATGTGGGTTCTAGGAATGCAAGCTCAGGTCTTCATGACTACCCGGTGCTTTAGTTACTCTTGAAAAAACACTACTTACAGAAGAGTTTATTCAGGCTTATGGTCCCAGAGAGATAAGAGCCTGTTGTGGCAGGGAGGCATAACACAGCAAGCAACAGGAATGGGGGCTGCAGCAGGAGACTTAAAGCTTCACATTTTTTTAAACCATAAGCACAAAGCAGAGAGAACAAATGAGAAATAGTCAGTGCTTTTTATACTCCAAGTATACCCCAGTAACATACTTTATCTAGCTGCACCTTCTAAACAGCCTCAAACAGCACCACAACTGGGGACCACGTGTTCAAATGCCTGAGACTATAGGAACGTTTCTTACTCACACCACCACACACGGCACACACTTTACAGGCTGAGCCATCTCCTCATTCTAACTAAGGTACTCATTTTGGAGAGAAATGAGGCTCAGAAACGTAAACTGACTTGCCCAGTAACATAGCTAGCAAGTACAAACCCTGAATAGGAATGTACAGTCTCCCCAAAACCCTGGTTTAGCATTCCTTCAAGTATCACTTGTCCTTCAGTTTCGGAGTCTCCTTCTAGCCATCCATTCATCCACTAAGTAATTACTCTATCAATCAACACAAACCAGGAACACTACAGTCACAACACACAGATATAAACACCTCTTTAAACTAAAATCTCATCATCACCATCAGGGCTTTACTTGATGGATGCACAGTATGCAGTGGGAGAATATAGATATTTGTGTACTTCATAAAAAATGGTTTATTAGCTAACCTTGAGGAATAGATCAGTGTTAGCCAGGTAAGCGAAAAACAAGGAGTGCAAACGCAGATGGCAGTAACCTATAAGGGAACAGGAAGGTGAGAGATAAGATCAAGTAAGATATGGAAACCTTGTAATAAAAGAATTTAGATCTCACCCAAAGGAAATGAAGAATTATAGATACTTATGACCAAGGTTATCCCATGATTAAAGCTTGCTTGCATGTTAGAACGATCATTCTAGTGCCATAAACAGAGATACAGATAAACATTAAGAAAAGAGTCAGGCATGGAAACTAGAACAGAGTCAGAAAAGGAGCATGCATACATACACATGCATGGCCTTTGGGGCCAGAAGAGGGCCCTTTTTTTGTTAAGTTTGAAAGGATTCAGCATTTATTGCATTTCCCTTCTTTTTTTAAAATGATTTTTATTGAGCTCTTCATTTTTCTCTGCTCCCCTCCCTTCCTCTCCCCTTCTCTTCTACCCTCTCCCACTGTCCCCATGCTCCCAATTTACTCAGGAGAGCTTGTCTTTTTCTACTTCCCATGTAGATTAGATCCATGTATGTCCTCTGTTGTCTAGGTTCTCTAGGATTGTCATGTGTAGGCTGGTTTTCTTTGCTTTATGTTTAAAAACCACCTATGAGTGAGTACATATGATAATTGTCTTTCTGGGTTTGTGTTACCTTACTCAATATGATGTTTTCTAGCTCCATCCATTTGCCTGCAAATTTCAAGATGTCATTATTTTTTTCTGCTGTCTAGTATTTCATTGTGTAAATGTACCACATTTTCCTTATCCATTCTTCTGTAGAGGGGCATTCCAGATTCTGGAAATGACTAACAATGCTGCTATGAACATAGTTGAGCACATGTCCTTGTGGCATGATTGAGTATCCTTTGGATATATACTCAAAAATGGTATTGCTGGGTCTTGAGGAAGGTTGTTTCATAATTTTCTGAGAAATCGCCACACTGACATCCAAAGGGGCTGTACCAGTTTGCACTCCCACCAGCAATGCAGGAGTGTTCCCTTTACCCCACAACCTCTCCAGCATAAGCTGTCATCAGTGTTTTTTTATCTTGAGGGTCTTGGTTCTTACAGGTATTTGTGGGCCTCGTGATATGGGTGCTGGGATCCAAATTCTAGTTCTCAAGACTAAGCAGATGTAAGCCATCACTCCAGCTCTGACAAAAGACTTCAATAGAAGGGAGGGGGTTTCCTATCATAACTGAGATAATTGACAGAGGGAAAACATTTCTATTTTTGTGATACCAAAACATATTTTAAATAGTTTCTAAGTGCCTTGCTGTTGATTTACAAGTATAAATTTTAAAGTGCAATTTAATTTCCAGCTGAAACTGACAATATACAGTATAAAACACAAACTCACTGCAAGCTGGATCTGAAAGCACACATCCCAGAAGCTGTGAGTTTCTGCCATTAAATGTCTGACCAATAATCTTGCTTTAATTTCTGAAGTCACTTTGAAGACCTACTGATAAAGACTATAAGCATCATGTTGTTTCAAAACATATTTCTGATATAAACTCATGTGAAAGCATGTTAAATAATGCCAACTGAATTTCACAACGCAAAAAAATGGATCGAAATTATGGGACGGCAAACATCAACAGAACAACTGAGTTTACCTTAGAAGTGAGAAGCAACTAAGATCTGCTTCTTTGTAAGAGAACAGTCAAGTCTGAGACTAGCACTGGAAAAATGGTTCACAAACCTTTACACCATGGCCAGAGCACTTTCTTTACCTTTTTTTCCCCTGGTTTTTCAAAACTGGATTTCTCTGTGTAGCTCTAGCTCTCCCAGAACTCACTCTGTAGACCAGGCTAGCCTCAAACTCAGAGATCCGCCTGCCACTGCCTCTGGAGTACTGGGATTAAAGGCATGTGCCACCACAACCACAACCACTTTCATTTCTAAAAAGATTACCTAACTAAAATTTTGATTTACTTGAGTTTAGCTCTTCAGAACAATAAAAACAACAAAGACTATAGCTTTATAATCCATAAATTCGATTAAAGTAATTTCTAAAAACAAGTCAATCCTCCTCACACAGAGAGAAAATTGTAAGCCACCAATGGTGGGGACAAAAATTTTCACTATTGGGAAACACCATAAACACAAAAACAAAATGGTCATATGTTAAAAACTCACCACAGATGCTATCACCCACCACCACTGTGAGCATAACAAAAAGTCTACAAAAAATTGTACGAAGCAATTGTGACTAAAAACTGTGACAACACTCAACAATAAAAATTTCTATGTCAACAATGAGAAATACAATAACCTTTAAAACAAAATAAATGCTCTCAAAAAAGCAGAAAACACCTTCTTGTTCTGAAAATGAAGAATGATTTTCTAAGTTACATAGCTGCAATCTACCTTACCCAGCCTGAGCTCTCTTATCTGATTTCACCAGATATCTGAAGCTTATTTATCTGTTGGATGTTCTAATTCTTTTTAGGATTTAACTTTATTTTATGCATATGTTTTTGTCTGTATGTATGTGTGTACACCACATGTAGAGACAGGAAGAGGGTGTTAGATCCCCTGGAAGTAGAGTTAATGGCAGCTGGTTTTGAGTCACCATGAGGGTACTGGGAGTTGCGCTCAGAAACCACTGGGCTGTCTCTCAATTTCCCTTTAAAAACAAACTGCCGGGTAGTGGTGGTGGTGCACACCAGCACTCAGAGGCAGAGGCAGGCAAATCTGTGAGTTCAAGGCCAGCCTGGTAGACAAGAGCTAGTTCCAGGACAGGCTCCAAAGCTACAGAGAAAACCTGTCTTGAAAATAATAATAATAATAATAATAATAATAATAAGAAGAAGAAGAAGAAGAAGAAGAAGAAGAAGAAGAAGAAGCAAACAAACCAAAACTCAGTTAAAATTAAAACAAATAGTTTTAATTACCCGTTCCTAGCCTTTTTTTAAATAAAGCACACTGAGACATCACTCTAGCTTGTGACATCATTACAAATGCAGACATCCTCTTAGGTTATGGTACACACAAAGGTGTTACCAATCACCCAATAAAGCCTTAACCAGCCGGCTCTCAAGGTTCCTCTCTCCCATCACCAAGCTGCTACTGACACTATGCAGTCAAAGGTACCTACTCCTAAGAGCAAACCACCTCATGTGAAAGTATGTTTAAACACAGGGAACGGAGCCGGGCGGTGGTGGCGCACGCCTTTAATCCCAGCACTCGGGAGGCAGAGGCAGGCGGATCTCTGTGAGTTCGAGGCCAGCCTGGTCTACAAGAGCTAGTTCCAGGACAGGCTCTAAAAAAGCTACAGAGAAACCCTATCTCGAAAAACCAAAAAAAAAAGAAAAAAGAAAAAAAAATAAATACAGGGAACGGGAACAAGAGGAGGCAATGGAGTATACACGTCACAAATGCAGGGTGGGGAAATAAGCCGGCATGGGGCACATGCAGTGCTCCAGAGGTGGAGGCCAGCCTGGGTTACATGAAACCTTGTCTCAAAACCAAAACCAAAACCATACATACAAACTCCTCCAATAAAAAGGGGAAATATCTGTATGCGAAGTGGGGGGTGAGGTACAGCAAGAAGGAAAGAGGCAGGCTGGTGAAGGCGGTGCGGGAACTGACAAGCACAAAGTATAATGATGCAGACCTATGAAAATGTCATGGAGAAACCCATTTCCTTTATGCTAATCAAAAATTAAAACAAATAGAACAACAAAGCTTAAACACAAATGAGTAAGTCTAGGGGCTTCAGTGTATTATGAGAATGTTTTGAAATGGTTCATTCTTACTCAGAATTAGAAAACCTAAATCTGACTTTGAAAAATTCTATTAAAACTTTATTTTTCCCCCCTTTTTAAATTTTGAGACAGAGTTTCTCTTGTGGCCCTGGCTGTCTTGGAACTTGTTCTATAGATCAGGTTAGCCCTGAACGCAGAGATCTGCCTGCCTCTGCCTCCTGAGTGCTGGCTGGGATTAAAGAATTCACCTATTAAACTTTTTGATACTTTCTTATTACAAATTTTTCGGGGCTAGAAAGGAATGTTAAAAGCATGTACTGCTTTTTGCAAAGAAATTGAATTCAGTTTCCAGCATCCACCCCAGGTAGCTTACAACCACCTGTCACTCCACCTTCAGAGGATCCAACACCTCCAGCCTTCACAGGCTCCTGCACTTACATTTACGTGTATTCTCTCTCTCTCTCTCTCTCTCTCTCTCTCTCTCTCTCTCTCTCTCTCTCTCTCTCTCTCTCTCTCTCTCTCTCTCTCTCTCTCTCCTTCCCTCCCTAAAATAGATCTTTGTGAAAAATCAGAATTTTTTACCTTAGAATCAAATCTTATATAATATTTGGGAAATAAATCTAAAAATATGAGTGCATTAACATGTTTTCCTATTAAAAGATGAAACCTTGCCAGGCCTGGTGGCACAGGCCTTTAACCCTAGCACTTAGGAGGCAGAGGCAAGAGGATCTCCAGGAGTTTAGGCCAGCCTGTTCTACACAATGAGCTCCAGGCCAGCCTGGGCTACACCGAGAGACCCTGTCTTTACAAAAATGAAAACAAAAACAAAGTCCACAAAACCCTGCAATCTCTTTAAATTATCAAAGCAGTACATTCATTTTTCTAATATTGAAACTGATTTCAAATCCTAAGCGAATAAGCTATATGATGCTGTCCTGGTCTATTACAATAGACTAAAACATACACTCAAGACACGGAGAAGACCAATTACAAATATTCTAAAAGCAAATGAGGGGTAGGGAGATTGCTTAGCAGATAAAGGCCATAATGATAAAAGCCTCAAGGATTTAATTGCCAGAACTCACATAAAAAGCTGGAGAGATGGCTTTACAGTTAGGAGCATTCCATTATTCTTGCAGGAGACCCAGGTTTGGTTTCTACATGGTGGCTCACAATCACCTCTAACTCCAATTCCAAGGAATCTGGTGCCTTTTTCTGGCCTCTGTGGGTAATTGGCATACATGCAGTGCTCAAACATACATACAAGCAAAACATTCATACACATAAACAAAAACAAGTAAATAAAAAAGCTGAACATGGTAGTATACACTTGTAATCTATGCTGCAGAACAATCTTTGTACACTATAAATATGTATTGCTCTCAATGTTAATAAAGAACTGACTGGCCAATAGCTAGGCAGGATTTGGGGGGCAGAGAGACACTGGGAAGAAGGGCGGAATCAATGAGTAGCGAACAAGACGAAGAACAACATGGGAAGTTCACAGATGAGGCAAATGATCCTTGGGGGAGTACATAGATTAATAAACATGGGAAGTTCATAGATGAGGTAAATGTGCCTCAGGGAAGCACACAGATAATAGAAATGTGTTAATTTAAGTTTTAAGAGCTGGCTAGAGACAAGCCTAAGCTATTGGTCGAGCAGCTATAACTGGTTACAATATGATTAGTTATAGTACTATGACTATTATAATATAATAGTCATAATTAGTAATAAGTCTCTGTGTGATTATGTGGGAACTAGTGGATGAGACAAAAAGTCCACCTATAGATCTCTGAATTCCTACAGCAGCATGGATGGCAGAGACAGGCAAATCTCTTCAACATCAGAATCAACTGTTTCAAAAAGGTGTAGAAAAAAACAATCTCACACACACACACACACACACACACACACACATCCCACTAAATAAAAACATCTTGAAGCAAATGACAGGGCAATTGAAAAATGAGAATCCAACCCTTACGTGAACTCATACACCTAATTCATAATGATCGTAGAGAAATGTTTACTTTAAAAACTAGGCTATGCTGACTAATTTTTCAGACATTTTTATTTCATTTACTTTCAAATGATCTGAGGATTATTTTTTCCTAAATGATTTTTTGTAAAAAAAATTTATCAAACCATAGTAAAGCAAACAACAGATCATATTTTCAGATCACTTTAGTCAAAATGTATACTCATTTGATATTTATACTAAAACACACTAGGACTGTTATATTTTAGGAAAAAATAAAATGATTTTAATAGGAGCCTCATTTATAACTGGGGGAAATATGATAAATTAAAAGAACTACACATCATGGTGACTTTAATTCCCATGTGTTTTACATGTGCTATATGACAGGCCCAACTATGAGGCCCTTAACCTAAGAAAACAAAACCAAACAAATTTAGGAACTCTTGCAAATATTTCTGACATATTACTACCAAAGGAATGTGCACATTCAATAAAAACAAAACAAGTTCACAATTACTCATCTGATCAGAATATGAAATGACATTCAGAGTATTAACAAATAGAAATGGACAGCTAAGAAGTTACTTCATTAGTTAATGTGAAAGTCCCTTTTAAAAACTTTTAGCATTTTCTGAGACAAAATTAAAAAGGGAAAGGTATATTACATAATTATTAAATATTTCACAATTATTAAAATGTCTAAGATGTTCAGGATACCCGCTCAGACTTTACAGATCTTTGGGCAAGATTATGAAGACCAACTCCAAAGCTCTAAGGAGAGCAGAACTGGGGACCAGCTCTCAGCAGTGGCAAAAGGGCACAAGGTTGACTCTGGCCACAGAAAACAGTGAAGGCTTCCTACAGTGGGAGTTTTAAAGCTCAGGAGAAGTTATTTAGAGCAGTTGTGAGATCTCACACTCTTTAATAATAGAACAGACTCCTTATTTGCCATGGAATGGTTCTGAAGTAAGGCCATTCAAATTCAAAATTAGAAGGGTTCTTAGAGACCCTTCCAGACCCAAAGACCAAGAACTGCATCTACATTCACACCCAACAAAACTAGCAAGAATAAACAGCCTCCTTTCCAAAGCAGTACCTTTACTTAATTGGAGGACATTACAAAGGCTTTCTATGAAGTCCATGTGTTTTGCGCGTTATCTGGGTCTCTCTAAATGCAATAAATTCTCTTGCTCTTAATGAAATGCAACTTTTGCTTTTCAAAATTTTTAAAGCAAATTCTAATTACAGAAGGGCCCCAAATTACCAAACTGATTCTAGATACATGACCTTGGAAAGTCTCTTCTTGTAAACCGTAAACCAAGAGCCCGAAATGAAAGACCATTAGAATGTAAACTCTATGTTCTGTTGGCCACTCTACCCCCTGCCAGTGGGACAGGGCAGGCAATGAAATGCTTACTGACAGAATCATTGAGTCATTGCTGTCCCAAAATATATGTCAAGTGAATACAACCATTTTCTTTTTTAGTTTTTTTATCCCCCCCCATTATTTTTTATCCACGTGCTAAGGATGGAACCCAGGGTTTCATGGACACTAAACACATCCCACCACTGAGCTGCATCCCTGGCCTCATTTTCTTCCTTTTTAACTAATTAAATTTTAGTCTGCATTACCTCAAAAAAAATTTAAAGGACCCTAAAAATAAAATTTCTTATGCAAAAAGCAGAAATATATTTATTTTAAAATATGGGACTCAGGTTTTAAAAAATAGGGGTAAATTATTTAAAGCTGGCCACCATCACTGTTTTTACTCTAATTCTCTACTTTTGATCCATTCCTGTAGCCAGTTTCTTTTTCCTGTGTAAGGGAGGCTTCTGGTCCTATTGGCTGCCTCTGTGAGGACAACTTCCCCTTTGGGACCTGAAAGGTCATTTCTGTAAAGCAAGGGGACTGTACTAATTATTAATTTCTAAAGTCTCTGCTTTAAAAAAAAAAGAATAATTCTGCTTTCATCCTACCCACTAACGTAGATGTCCTGATGCCTTGGATTGGTGCTCACCCCTGCTGGAATCAAGAACAGCCTCACAATTGGCCTCTCTCCCTTGTTATCTGTACCAGACCAAAGGAATTCAATCCTGAAACTATTAAATGGATGCAGTGAAAAGCTCCTGGCTTTTGATGACAGAGAGCTGGACTGGAATGTAGGTTCTGCTACTAATTCCATACCTAAAACGGTGACGTAGTAACTATTTTTACTGAGGATTAGTAAAATGTACTGAGTAAATGAACCTGACAGGCCTTTCAGAAGCCACATTTCCCCACTACTTTTGTGACAAGGACACACAAGCTGCACGGGTGGCACGGGCGATGGCTTTAAAACTGAGCTTACTCTTGCCACACTGGTATGGTATCAGAAATTGGCCTTACCCTGCCAGTGTACCACAAGAGTAGAGCAGCCCTCATCAAAACTAGTCCTCAGGGGCTCTCACAAGTCAGTGCTCCAGCCTCCCAGAGCCCCAAACCACATGGCGGGGTAAATTAAAAGACAGAGTCTCTGGATTTTACCTGAAAGCAAACTTGTCGTCTGCTGTTCAAAGAGATTCTTCCGACTTAAATGTACAGGAAGTAAGCTAATTTAACGTGCTGCAAGTACTCTAACTTGTGTTGATTTTCAATCACAGGAGATTAAAAGCAGGAACAGAAAATAAAATTTCTCACATGATGAAAACAGCGAGCTTTGCGGACTCGTACAAACATGTTCAGAAAAGGTGATAGCTTGCTTCTTGATTTCAAAATAGGTCAACTCTGGCAAGAGCAAGGGGAGGAGTGCTGGGGGCTGGCAGTAAGAGTGACTTAAGAATTGTCACTTTCATTCAAGGCGGTGGTGGCGCACACCTTTAATCCCAGCACCGGAGAGGCAGAGGCAGGCGGATCTCTGCGTTAGAGGCCAGTCATTTTTCTGCAAATTAATCATAAACACCACGGCTTCTGGGTGACTTATCCTTGTTTTGGCAAGCTTGTCATCCTCTCCCGTATTCCTTTACCGCAATGTAAACCAAAGCACTAAAAGGCCTAGTTTCCACTACTTAAGTTTTGAGGTGTCTGATCAAACGCACCAGAGTCTCTCCCTTCTCTAGGCTCTTCAGTCCGTCCCCTTCTCCTCTCGGGTCCACGCCTCCCCACATCCCCATCAACCTCCCTAGGAGCATCTTTCCTCACCTCTAACTTCCCCTCATCTGTGTCGGTGGTACTCCCCTTACCCACGCTGGGTCCCAGCTTCAACCTCCCATTCCTGACCTTCTGGTCCTTCCTTAGCTCCTCTTCGGCCCAAGCTTCTCACTCTTTTTCTCTGTCCGGTTCCGCTACCTGTCAGCACACACCTGACCGCCCAACCCTCCAAGGCAGACCTTGTAACAGGCAGACCTGCTCCTTCGCCTTGCATTCATTCCCACAGGCGCTGGTCCTGTCTAGGCCCTCCTCATTTGGGGGGCACTGTCCTCTTTCTGACGGTTGGCTTAAAAACCCAAACCCTTTTCCTGACCCCAAACAGCTCTCCCGTGTGACCCGGCAAAGGCCTCTATTCTGGCTGGCCTATCGCACTATCTCTGACTCTGAACCTAGTACCTACCCGAATCCTTCAAGGAAATCAAGTGCCACAAATACCCGTCCACAAGACACCGGTTTTGACACCTGATATTCATGCCCTTCCCATCTCCCAAGCCAGGAGAAAGTGGAAATGTGGACTCTCCTCCGCATGCCTCCAGGGACCGTACCCCTACTCAGCAGGTAGCCCAGGAGACCCCCCCCCCTCCACAGCCCAGGTCCGTGTACCTAACTCCATGCCGGCAGACTTCTCCCCCAAAGCCCTTCTCCCCATTTGACCCCGGTCTAGTGACCCCGTCTCTGACCAGAGACCGGGCTGTTATCTCTGTACCCCCCACCCCCAGTTTCGTTACAGTCCCCGCCCAAGAGTCCCGCTGCGAGCCGGGCGGGCTGCGCTCCCTGCCCACGGGACTCGAGCAGCCGCCTCTACCGCGAGGTCAGGGCAACCAGCGCCACTCACCTCCGCGTCCACCACCTCGTGGTAGGCTGGCGGGGGGTCGAAGCCGCCGCCACCTCCGCTGCTCCCGCCGCGGGAAGGCCCGCCGCCGTCCCCGCTGCCATCGCCCCGTGGGCCGCCGCCCGGCCCCGGACTGGGGCCCCCGCTATCCATGGGCTCGTAGCCGCCGTAGTCCAGGCCCGGCCGCTCGTTGGTGAGCAGCGCCACGGCCTCGTTGATGTCGTTCTTGGCCAGGCGCAGGGCCTTGCGGATGGTGGCCGGGTCCGAGAAGCCCATGCACAGCAGAGTGGTCATGTGCTGCTCCTCCTCCGATTCCATGGCTCCGGCTTCAGAGCCGCGCCGGCCGGCGGGCGGGCGGCGAAGCTGCGGCTCCCGGGCCTGGCGGACCGCGCCGCGCTGCTTTGGCGCCGGCCCCGCACCCGGGCGGGGGCCCCTACGCTCCTGCCCCGCGCGCTCCGCAGCCGCGGGGCCAGGGTTGGGCGCGTGCGTGGGCGCCTCGAGCCGAGCTGGAGCGGTGGGGCTCTCAGGCGCGGCCGGCCAGCCCAGCCCTGCGCGCCGCCATGTTGGCCTGCTCCTCCTCCTCGCGGGGCCGCGCCTCCGCTCCCGGAAGCGGCACTAGCGTTCGGCAGGCCGTCCCCGGGCGCGGGCTGCGCGGCGCGGTGTGTGAGTGTGCGCGTGTGTGGGTGTGAGTATGTGTGAGTGTGTGTGTGTGTGTGTGTGTGTGTGCTTCTCCGAGGCGAGGGCCAGGGAGGGGCGCGCGCGGAGCGTGGCTGAGGTGAGAGGCCGCGGCGCGCCGGCCGAGAGCTAGAGAGTCCTCCGCCGGCGCCTCCGCCCGCCCCTTCCCCGGCAACAGGTCCCCTCTGGGACGGGAGGGGCGGACGCGGAGCGGCTCGCTGGCGGCGGCGCTGAGATTCGCCACCACCCGGGCCTCCGTGGCCTGATGCCACTCGCGTCTCATAGCGGGCGACTCCAGCAGCCGCTCCCGGAGCCCTGGTCGGTCCTCCTGAAGTGTTCTGCGGTCCGAGGAAAGTGATCCCACGCGCCGCCGAAGCCCTCCTCGCCGCCCACGGACACCGGTGCCCGACTCCGCGCGGCCATCTCCTCCGCACACCATGGGCCTCCCACCCTCCAGCCTTCTTCTCCGGAGATCCTCAGACCCTGAACTCCTTCTCCTGACCGGATCTTCATAACGACACTGACCACCTGTCCCACCAAACTTGACTAAACTTTACCAGACTTTTTAGCTGAAATCCATGGAAAAAACTAAAATACACCACCTACCATCACCCCAATCCGAAATAGAAATCTCGGTGCTCTGTATGAAAACATCTGAAAATGCAAACTGCTTTGCCGTCCTCCACAAACACATGGACACATGCTGGGATCATCCTGTTTCTGTCCACCAACCTGCCTTTCTACCTCACTCTTTAGCCCAGGGTGCCTTCTGTCTTTGGGGCTCACCTCTGTTTCTGTCTTCCGTCTTTTGTCTAGCGTTTTGCCTCCTATTTCCACTTCAGCATTGGCATTACCGAGTCATTTTTGCTAGTTCCCTCTGCCCTTTTACCCACCTCAGTTTCCTCTAAATCCCGTTTCTTCTAGGTTCTCTTCCAAGAGCCTGGTTCTTTTCCCTCTCTCCACATTACTTGCTTAGTTCATCGCCTGTGAGCCTCTTCACTGGTTTATTCTTGAACCCAAAGCCCCCCCCCCCCCAGCCTTTCCTTCTCACGCCGTTAAACCATTCTCCACATACCCCAAATCTGAAATTATGGAAAATACTCAGAACATTCTCTCTGCCAATATCTTTTTCCTTAGACCGTGATGATTTCTTGCCTAGTAACCTGACGCTTAGTTTACCAACACCAGCGATTTAACTTACTGGGTGGGTGAATTTATCATTGTAAATAAATGCACTATTTCTGTTGTTGTTATTAAAGGCTAGGTATTGGATTTGGTCACAGAGTGGACACCTACATAAAGTTTTATTAAGGGATAACAAGTTCTTGGTGCGGGGCGGTGATTGAATGAAGTTTTAAGTACTTATAGTAGACAACGAAAGTAGTGAGGCTGGAGAGATGGCTCAGTGCCAAGAGCACTAGGATCCCATTCAATTCCCAGCACCCGCATGGCAGCTCACAACTGTCTGTAACACCAGTTCCAGGGGAGCTGACACAGATACACACGTAGGTCAAACACCAGTGCACATTTAAAAAGAAGAACAAAAGTACTTTGAGGTAAGCAACCTGTCACAGAGGATACACCGATACAATAGTACCTTTAAGTCAGGACACCTGAAATCCCAGCACTCAGGAAGCTGAGCCAGGGAGGCTCTCAGTTCAAGAGTATCCTGAACTACAGAGCAAAACCTTGCCACAAAACCAAGTGTGCCATTTACCAAGTCAGGTACTGTGATCGCTTGTGATGCCCCAGGGTGCAAAAAGACCATTTGATGATCAAAGGCTAAGTGGACCCTTAGCATTCTACCCTGTGTTTGCAGAGTTAAGCCAGCAGCTGAATTACTAAATGAATTAGATGAGCAGAGATAGTAACAGCAACAACAAAACATTTGCCACTAGGACTGGAGGTAGAACTGGAGAGGTAATGAGACAGAGCCGACCCATTCAGATGGCACATAAAAGGACTCATCAACAGTGGCAGGCTTACAGAACATGACAGAGGAAGCTGTGCTTGGCTGAGAGGAGGAAGCAGAGAAAAACAAAGTCTGTGCTGAAAACTGGAAAAGAGCCACAAAAGCCTACAAAAAACAAGGAAGGCCACTTTTGAATCAGATCCTGGAGTGACTGAAAAGCCAGAGTGTCATTTGAGGATGCAAGAGTAACACCGGGCTTTTTTTGCATTTAAAAAAAAAAAGCAAATCTTGTTGAGTAAGCCGGGTGTGGTAGCTCATGCCTGTCATACCAGCCTGCAGGCTGAGACAGGAGGATCAAGAGTTCAAGATCGTCCTCAGCTACACAGTGAGTCTGAAGCCATTCTAGGCTTCAGGAGTCCTAGTCCTAAAATACATGCATACATATCCTGCTAAATTGGGGGGTATAAGTGGGTCCTGTGGTATGAATATTCATGTTTTCATTTACATTTTTATTTTAATTGCCCTCAAATCCAGAAAGTTTAAAAAAAATGTAAAGATATTTAGATTACACCCATTTTACAGATGTCTTCTTTAGAAACCTAAAGAAGCCTGGCGGTGGTGTCACACACCTTTAATCTCAGCACTCGGGAGGCAGAGGCAGGTGGATCTCTGTAAGTTTGAGGCCAGCCTGGTCTAGTTCCTGGACAGCTAGGGCGGTTACACCGAGAAACCCTGTCTCAAAAAACAAACACACACACACAAACAAACAAGGAACCTAAAGAACAGGAAGCTAAAAAGGCTAGAAGTGACATGTGATGGACCATCTTGAGGGCAAGGCATGAAGGACTCTGACATCAGTCATTTTCACTCAGTGTCTATTCTGAGCTAAGACGAGGACAGCTGTGAACAAATGCACAGCTTCTGTTCTCTTGAACTTATTGTTTATAAAGGGAGAAAGCTGTCAATAAACTATGATAAATGTCTTGAGAGAATGTCATGGGATAAGGAGCAGAGAGAAAGTACCAAGACCAAGGCACCTAGAAAGGAAGTGGCATTTTAACTCTAGTGTGGACGAAAGTAGGGAAGCCCAGAACAGGAGTGTGAGAAGAGAAAGTTCCACGTGATAGAAATAACATGTGCAAATACCCTGAGGTGGGTGAGAGTAAAGAAATAGATATTTAGAGGAATTGAAAGTCAGGGGACTATGGCTGAAGTGCCGGTTCTAGAGACAGGAGGAGAAAGGAAGCTACAAAAATACCCAGACACAAGAGCCTAGAAGGCCATGTGAACTCGATGAGAGTTTGAATTTCATCTGACAGAATAGGAACTCTTTAAACGTGTGTGGAGAGAAGAGGGGTGCTGCTGTCCGGGCATTAGCAAGAGCAACCTTCGAAACAAAGAGTTGAGTTTTGCTCTCAGTTAATAGACAACTTTTGATTTTTGTCCCTGCCCCCAGACTGAGGGTCAAAGCCAGAGCCTTGCACACAGCAAGTGCTCTGTAAGAGAACTCTAGCTGGTCTGTATGCTCGTTCTTTGTAGGACTTTTACTTTGATGTATGGAAACATGCCTTTCTCTGGGTCTATCTTTAGTGAAGATGGTAGAACTTCTTATGTGGCTCGAGATCTCAGGAAATTGTTTTTCGCTGTTACTGTACTAAGACACAGTCTCGTTGTGTAGCCCAGAATAATCTCAAGCTCGCGAACCTGCAGCCTTGGTCTCCTGAGGACTAACATTGGAATTCATCACTACACACAACTGTTAATTCTTCACATATTTCTGTTTTGTCCTCCACACCCCCACACATGAGACTTCAATTCCATACACATTCTCTCAGTCCTTACTATCTATTCCTTTGTCACTCCCCGCCTCAGCCTAGAGATTTCCTTAGATTCTCCGCTCCAGTTCACAGATTTTTCTCTTCAATTGTATCTCTTCTGTTAAACTGTTTACTGAGTTCTTAGTTCAGTTACTGAATATGTAAGCCCCTTTGATTCTCCTGTCTCTGCCTTCCCAGTGCTGGGTTTAAAGGTGTGCAATATATAAGTTCTTAAATTTCACTTTAGATTTTTTTAATGGCTTCTGTATATATGCTAAAACTATCTCGATATTTAATTCCTTGAACTATTAGTCACAGCTCTTTTATATCCTGGTAATATCCATAGCTGGGTCTCCCTGAGGTCTCTTTCTATGGTCTGATTTTCCTCTTGTCAATTCTTGTATGTCTGTAAGCAGAGTGGAGTTTTTGTTTGTTTATTTTAAAACTGGGCCTTGTATATTAAAAAAAATATTTAAGGATGATTTTATGTGTTTCTACTATTTTGATTTAAGGTCCTGTTGTTTTGGTTAGCTGGGGCTGAAGGATCATCTGTAATTAACAAGATATCAGAACTGCTAAAGCAAACCTTTGCTTTACTGGGACACTCGATGCTGGTTGGCTTGTAGCTGAGACTTTAGTGGTGATTGAGAAGAGACCAGAGTCATTGAAGCGAAATCTTCTGGGAGGTGTTTCCTGAGACTCAGCACACAGAAGCTGTGTTCCAGAGGTGGCCAAGGTTGTTCCTCATGCTGGCAGCCAGACTTGGTAATGTGCAAGAGTCACCCAGGGGGTACTGGTTTTGACCGCATAAAGTGGTCAGGGAGAACAGCTGAGGCTTGGCACTGTGAGAGGCCATTAATGAAGGTGCAGTCTCAATAGCATTTGAAGGCCCAGGACTGAAGGGGTCATGCACAGAAGTTGAGGCTTGGCACCATGAGGAGAGCCTAGGAGAGGCTATTGGTAAAAGTGCAGCGCAGTTAAAGCAGATTTGCCCAGCTGTTTTTGGTTTTGCTTTGGTCCAGAATTTCCTCACTATGTTCCCTTTCTTCCCTTTTAGAATGATATTGTATATCCTGTGCCGTTGTATATTGGAAGTATATGATCTGCTTTTTGATTTTGATCTTATAGGGGATTATAGTTAAGAGATTGCCATGAGTCTCCAAAGAGACTTTGGACTTCTGTAGACTATGGCAACTTTTAAAGTTGGACTAAATGCATTTTGCATTATGATAAAGCTACAAGCCTATGGGGACCAGGGAATGGAATGTGGTGGTTTGAATAAGAATGCCCCCCATAGACTCAGAGTAGTAGGAGGTATGGCCTGTTGGAGGAAGTGTATCTCAGGGAGTGGACTTTGAGATCTCACATGCTCAAGCCTGGCCAGTGTGTCACAGTCTCTTCCTGCTGTCCCTGGATCCAGATGTAGACCTCTCAGCTCCTTCGCCAGCACCATGTCGGCCTGTGTGCTGCAGTACTTCTCGCCATGATGATAATGTACTGAACCTCTGAACTGTAAACCAACCCCAATTAAATGCTCTCTTTCTAAGAGTTGCTGTGGTCATGGTTTCTCTTCAAAGCAATAAAACCCTGACTAAGACAGCAGGTAATTGGAAGTAGAGGTGATTAAAAAAGATGCACACTTATTATTCTTTTAAATTATGTGTATGTATGTGGGGGGAGTGGGTGGAAAATGTTCACGTGAGTTCAGGTGCCCTTGGAGACCAGAGACGTCAGATGTAGGTGGCTGTGAGCCTCCTGATGTGGGTGCTGGGAACTAAACTCAGATCTTCTGAAGGAACTTCCCATGCTTTTAACTGCTGAGTCCAGTGATAATATTTCTTAAAATATGAACCTATTTTCAATTCACCTAATGTTTTTTTTGGTTCCCAACTGTTTCAATTGTTTATTATCTCAAAACACCTCAATATTTGTGTCTTAAAACATTGACTTGTTATTTCCTCTAATTCTCTGGGTTGGTGGAACACTTTTCTGCCCCAATTGGTGTTGTACCCACACACATACACATAAAATAAAAATAAACATAAATCTTTTTTTAAAACCACCTCTACTTCCAATTACCAGCCAGAAGTAAAGTAAACACACAAAATCGGCCCTGTGGTTTTTAAGATATAATGCCTGTTTTTAAAACAAACAAGAACTCCACTGTGCTTATGAAAATACAAGAAGAGACAAGAGGAAAATCGTACAGTAGAAACGCTTTTGGTCTTGACTGGACCCCTCTTAAAGATGCCATTCAGCATTGAGCATGACTGGGATATTATAATGTTTTCCACATGACCTCTTCCTCAGCATAGTGTCCCATCTTGCAGGCCTTGTGGCATGTCGTCCCCTTGGACTAACCTTGGCTTAAGTCTGAATGAAGGCTGGGTCCTAAAATGCAACCTCAATGAGCAAGAGCATATAAAATAGATTTATTGTGTATTGTTCTTATTTGTGTGTCTGTGTGAATGAATGTCACATTCATGTGGATGCCAGTGGAGGCCAGAAGAAGGTGTCAGGCCTCTAAGAGCTGGAATACATGGTTATAAGCTGGGTTGGCTGCTATAAACCACACTTGGGTGCTATGGAAGAACAGTGAGCATGCTTAATCACTGAACTAACTTGCTAGCCCATTGACTCTCTCTTTATGTGGCCTTTACTGGTATACTAGTGATAAAAACTGATCACATGATCACACCCAGAGCCACTGTGAAGAGGACACTCCAAAGGCACAAATATTAGAAGGCCTGGTTCACTGGGGGAGGGTGGAAAGGACACCCCACCAAAATGACATATTCCTATAGCCTATGAAATTTTAGGTATCCTCTTTAGTGGCCTTTGATCTCCAATTTGTCATCTTAGCTAAGTAAGATCACCCAATGTTCTCTGAGTTGCATTTTGAGAGTCAATAAATACTTCAAAGCCCTGTCAAGTAGTTGACAGGCTCATTCCCATGAACCTTTTTTTTTTCTCTCCAGGGTTTGGCCTCTCAAGTTCTCTCTGTCTTGAAAACTTTGCAGATTCTTCAAACCTTTGCTCTTGCATTCTGCCCGGATTTTCTAGTTGTCCTTCGCAGAGAGGGTCTTAGCTTAGATGAGCAGGTCTGCCACCACTGGAAGCAGAAATCCCATAGGGGAGAGAAGATGGAAAAGAGAACCTCAGAGTAGAGGCTAAAAACAACAGGACACGAGGGTGAGATGATTCAGTGAGTAAAGGTGATTGCTACCCAAACTTGATACCCTTAGTTTGATCCCCAGAACCCACATGGTGGACGGAGAGAGCAGACTTCCTCAGCTTATCCTCTGGTCTTCACACATGGTTCCAGGGCATTTGTATACCCGTACATGTATACACACACATGAAATGAGAATTTTTTTCAATAAAAGTGGTGGAGGGGACACAATAGGGAAGTCCCCTGACAGAGGAGACTTTCCAAGACTGGCAAGAAGCTCCTGTGGAGGAAGAAGCCTTTTCTGCTGCCATAGTGTCCAGGAAGTTGAGAGAGTTCAAAGAAAGATGACTGAGCTCCAGGTTCTCTGGTTTTCCTCAAATTTCCCAATCTCTAGCAAGACAGGGAAGCATCAAAACCACCTCTTCTTGGAGAACCCCCGCCTATGCAGCTTTAGACTATGAGCCTTTTAGTGCTAACCAAGGACCAGAGAGTCATTTTGTAATGCTGCTGCAGAAGTCCCCTATGACCAGAATAAATCTCTGTGGCATTAGGAAGGGAACCCAGATTATGTCTAGAATCCAGTGTTGTGATTCTTTGGAAAATAGTTTTCAGAAGAATTTTACTTTAGAACTGTCATAGTCACTGTTCTATTGCTGTGAAGAGACACCATGATGAAGGCAACTCTTATGAAAGAAAGCATTTAATTAGGGGCTTGCTTACAGTTTCAGAGGTTTAGTACATTATCATCATGATGAGGTGCACGGCAGCATGCAGACAGGTGCTAGAGCAGTCGCTGAAAGCTTCATCCTGATTGGTAGGGAGAGAGAGAGAGAGAGAGAGAGAGAGAGAGAGAGAGAGAGAGAGAGAGAGCAAGAACAAGCACCTGGACCTGACTTGGGCTTTCAAAACCTCAAAGCCCACCCATCCCCAGTGACACACTTCCTCCAAAAAGCCACACCTCCTAATCCTTCTAATCCTTTCAAATAGTGTCACTCCTTGATGACTAAGAAGTCAAATACATGAACTATGAGGACCATTTTTATTTAAACCACCACAAGAAAAAAAAAAGAATAATACTCAATCTACTAGAGTTTGGTCAATTCAGAAACCATGCCCATTTTACATGTTAGAAAGGATAAACAATGACTAGAAAGCTGATATCATTGGATGCACTAATCTAGCATTGACTGGGGGTGAGGGACAAGGTTACAACTTTATTAAAATGTAATTCACATGCCATACAACTAATTTAAAATAATAAAATTAAATTTATATAAATCTAAATTATAGTAATAGTCACATGTCAGTAAATATGCTTAAAACCATGTACAACTCCATATGCTACTATTACTATAATTTAGAACATTTTTGTTAGTGGTTTTCCCTTTTCCTTCATCCCTGCATGTATATTAGGGACCATTTAAGATGGAGAATTATAAAGTGTTACTTTAAAAAATATGATTATAAATGTTTCTGCCAATGCTGAGCTCTAGAAGCCTACATTTTAAGTCTTTGGAAATTGTAGGTAAGTCTATAATTTCAAAATAGCTTTTTAAAAGCAAAATTTGAACCAACTCTCCTAGGTGCCCTTTGATTAAGTCTATTTAGAGTCAGGTTTAACAATGACCACTGAAGTAACAGTTTTCATGGTGTTATCTACTTAATTTTTCAGTTTTTGATAAAACTTGGTTTCAAGGAACAATAAGCTGTAAGTAGTATAAGCTGAGTGGGGCGGGAGGGGGGGAATCTTAGGCTAGAAAGCGTTGCGATCTCTTCTGGGAAGTAAAAGGAACACATTCCAACTCTGCGCTTAGATTTGAAGTTAGTTTAATAGAAACATATTTCTAAATAATTTATCTTCAACTCCAAAGTCTAAATGAGAGAAAGTGGGGAGGGCAAGGTTGAGAGAAGCCTCAGTAGACAACAGGCTCTATCTCCTCACTCCCCACTCCCTTCCCCCAACTCCCTAAGTAACCATCAACCTACTTTCTGTCCCTACACATTCGTGCCTGTTCTAATAAGACCTGGCCTTTTCTCTCTGGCTGCCTTTCCTTTTTTCCTTTCAAGTCTGAGAGAATGTTGCCCCGTGTTTAGCACCTCACTGCGTAAGGCTGAATGGAACTGAATTATGCATGGACATGCTAAACTTTATTTATCCATTCACAGTGAATGTGAGTGTTCAGCCACCTTTGGGGGATTATAAATGTTGCCTCAGCAAACACTCGAGTTTTCGTGTGGATAAATGTTTGCAGTTCTCTTAGGTGTGTATCTCGGGGTTGAATTGTTAATGCTAATTCCGCTGGATGTTTTTAGGGATTGCCAAATTGTTTTCCAAAAGGGCCTCACCAGCCCTTCCTTCTAGCAGTGTGTTTTGGGGTTCTAATTTTTGTGGGTGTGTGTGTGGTGTGTGTGCATGTTTTCTACTTCCTGTTTTCTTACTGCTTCAGATTAGAGGCTGTCAAGTGGTCTCACATTGTGGGTTTGATTTGGTTTGCTCTTCTCTGATGCCTGGTGATGTCAAGCGTCTGTTCCAGTGCTTATTACCTGCTTCTCTGTCTCCTCTGAGGAAAGTAGTCCTCTTCAGGTCTCTTGTCCATTTTTGAACTAGTAGATTTGTCTTTTCATTCTGGAGCCAGCTATCTTGTCAGGTGCATGATAAGCGAATATACTGAGAACTGAGGAGCTAGCTCAGTGAGCCAAGTGCTTGAGTTTGGATCCCCAGCAACCACATGGAAATCAGGTGAGGCAGTGAGTGCCTATCCATCATTGCTGGAGGGGAGACCTGACACAGGAGGATCCCAGGTGCTCTTTGGCCAAAACAGGAAGCTCCAGGTTCAATGAAAGACACTGTCTCAAAGCATTAAGATAGAGAACAATAGAGGTAGGCATCCCATATCAACCTCAAGCTTCCTCATGCCTATACATGGGCAAGCACACTACATACACATATACTACCAGTGCCAAACACATACCCATGTTAAAGTGTATAATTAAGTGACATTAAGTACCATTATTGACATCCATCAATCTCTAGAATCTTTTTAATCAAGGTGATGCTGTGGGAACTCCTTCAACCTTTAAGATACCAATCCATTTTGGGCATGGTCTCACATACTACACATGCTGATGGAAAAAAATGGGCCTCTTGGCTGCTGGTTCCAGTTCCCAGCACATGTAGAGGACTCTGGATTGCTACCCTTTCTGTGAGTTTATCCCCAAATAAATATACTCCATTCTGGGCTATTGTGGAACTCCTTTATGTACCAGCAAGGTGATAATACTTTTAGAGAACTAGTTAGTAAGTAGGAGAAAATAGCCATTCATGACGGACATGAGTGGCATGAGATAAAACCTGACTTCATTCTTTTGCCTGTGGCGATCTAGTTGACGTAGCACACTGTTCAAAAGACAGCATTCCCAACTGTTTGGTCTTCACACTCTTGTCCAGCACCAATTAAACATAAATACATGGTTTATTTCTGGAATCTCCAAGCTACTCACTACTTGGCTCTATTCTTTTCAGAGTACAAATTTTATATTTCTTTTGCTAAATTAGTTCCCAAATACTTTACCTTCTTTGTTGTTTTTGTAAATAAAAACTATTTTGTAAATATTATTTTGAGTTTTTTATTATAAAAAAATGCAATAGAATTTTGCATATATTTTGTTATGATCTGTGACCTTGTTGAACTTATTGATCAGATCTAACAGTTCCTGCAGAGGATTTTTTACAGTCTGTGAATGTAAGGTCTTATAATCTATGCATAGAGGTGGTTTTACTTCCCTTCTAAGCTGGATACCTCTTGCTTATTTCTCTTGCCTACTTACCCTGACTGGACCCCTCAGAACAGTGTTGGACAGGGCAGCCTTTTTGTCTTATCTCCTGCTTCTCACCTCAGAGGAAATGCATCTATCTAATCTTTACGATTAAGAATGCCATCAATTATATTTTTCATTGTTGTTCACTACCAAGTTGAAGGCGTTTCTTTCCCTTTCCCTTTTTCCTTTCATCATATCAAATGTTTTTCCCCCCTCATCTAGTAAGATGATCATGTGGGATCTTTATTTCTTTTGGGCCAGGGTCTTGTTATGTTGTTCAAGCTAGCCTCATAAACCGAGCGATGGTGGCGCACGCCTTTAATCCCAGCACTTGGGAGGCAGAGGCAGGTGGATCTCTGTGAGTTCGAGACCAGCCTGGTCTACAAGAGCTAGTTCCAGGACAGGCTCCAAAGCCACAGAGAAACCCTGTCTCGAAAAACAAAAACAAAAACAAGCTAGCCTCATATTCCTGGACTCAAGCAATCCTCTTGCCAGTCTTTTGAGTAGCTGAGCCTATGTGCACAGGCCACTATGCCCAGAAAGCACGTAATTTTTAAAACGTTATGTGGGTATGGCATGTTGCTTTCTTTGGTTTTCAGACTTTCAAAACAATCTTGCATTTTGAGGATAAATCCTACTTGGTCATGTTGTATAATTCTTTATTAAGACACTAAGTTAAGCTAGCTAATATTTTGTTTTAAAAATATAGTGATGAGGGTTAGGAAATGGAAGCTAAGAGTACTTGCTATGCAAGCTTGGGAACCTAAATTCAAACTCATAGCATCTTGCATAAAAATGAGTCTGCTATATATTTTTGATGGCTAATGAGAGGAGGATCACTGGAGCTTGCTGGCACCAGCCTGGCTCCAGATGCTGCGAGAGACCCTGTCTCAAGAGAATAGGGAGGAAAGAGATGGAACAGGACTGCCCACCTTCTCCTCTGGCTTCCAAGAGTTCACAGAGAAGCATGCCCACACACATGTGCATACACTACATGCACAAACACTAATATGTATGTAAAGATATACATCCATAAATATATATAGTGATAATATCGGGGAAAGAGCAATGTTTAGAGGAATGCAATGTTTAAGTATGTACTTCCAAAAAAAAAAAAATCAACGTGAACAAGTGTTGTAGGAACTTTTTCTGCTGAGGCATGAACAAATGTTTACTCACACCAGATAGAACGTCAACCGTGCAAACCAGGAAACAACTCCTCCCAAGTACCTTGGAGAATCAATTAGTTTAATTTTTTTTTTTTTACATTTGTTCATTCATTTATTCATTCACGCTTAGAGACACAGGCTGCTGAAGGCGGTTTCTCACAGCTGGACCTGGCCCTTGCACAGGCTGGAAGCTGATTTCCCACGTGTCCTTCTTCAGGTGTGTTTGCGTGGTTTTCAGATGTTTTTCTAAACATGTAAAACACTCGGAGGTCAGCATCATAAGATCCAGGAACGGAAACTGTTCTGGAAAGGGTGGGAATAGCCTCTGAAAACCCACTACTCACCATTCCTAAACCCTGCCAAGGGATCTTGGGAGCCAGCAACTCAAGGGTGCTACAGAAAAAAGTTTACAAGGTCCAACTTTCACAGCACGAAATGATTTTATCACGTGCATTGCTCCCTCAAAAGACCAGCCTGGGTGCAGCAGTGTGAATGGGAGCCTGGTACTTACATCCCACAATCTCAGTCATTTGCCATCTTGCCTCTTCATCCTGAGGCACTGCCTCAGGGCTACCATGCCTTTCCCCCCCCTCCCCTCCATCTCCAACTGCTTGGTAGGGCTGAGGCTAGCTTTTGTTGCTATAAATGGCCTAGAGGCAAGGAGCTGCATGGGCTTGGCCCCTGCTCTCACCTGCTGTACCTGCACAGGCTTCCTGGCTTTGACAGGCTCTAGGCTCGAGCTGTGGCTTGCTGCTGCTTCTCCAATGTCTATGCTGAGCTAAATGAACATCTTCCAAGCCCCAGAACATTTTCCTCAGGAGAGAAATGTATACAGCTTAATCCGAGCGATCACCATCCACCCTGGGACAAGCCTTGGCCTTCACCCACATTGTCCTGACATTTATATCTCCTAAAACTTCTGCTCTAGGGCTGGAGAGATGGCGCAATGATTTAAGACCACTGGCTGTTCTTCCAGAGGTCCTGAGTTCAATTCCCAGCACCCACATGATGGCTCACAACCATTTGTAGCAGGCAGCATCTGATCCCCTCTTCTAGCCTGCAGGTATACATGCAGGCAGAATAGTATATACTAATAAATAAATAAACTTAAAAAAAAACCTTCTGCTCTAGTTTAAAGCCTTCCAGATGCTCACAGACACTGAATTTGGGTTTTATATGTATGTTGTTTGTGTTTGGTATGTGGGGGGGGAGGGCAGATGTGTATATGAATGCATGTGGTTGCCAGAGTCAGTGCTGCGTGCCTACCTCAGTTGCTCTCCACCTTAGTTTTTGAGACAGGGTCCCCCACTGAACCTGTAACTCACTAGTTCAACTAGGCTGGCTGGCTAACGAGCTCCATAGGTCTGCTTGGTTCTGTTATTAAGTCCTAGTGCTGGGGTACAGCTGCGCACCTCCACAGCTAGCTTTTTATGTGTGTTCTGAGGATCTGGACTCAGGATCAACCTGTTTAATTAAAATTAAATTTTAATCCTCCCATAAACACAGCCCTATCTGTCCCAATGAACTTGAGCACATTAAGCATTATGCTCAGTAATGTAATGTCTGTCCCTCCTTTAATGCCCTTTAGTCAGCGTTAGGCCCAGATCGTGGGGCCCCTCAGAAACTATCAGGGAGTCCGCACTCCTATGTAAAAGCAATGAGCCTTTATTAAAGCTCAAGCTTGGACTCTATCTGTCCAATGCAGCAATTAAGAGCAGAGAGCACCCAGTCTAGGTTGGGTAGGGTTTTTAGCATAGTAGAGGTTGGGGGTGAGAGGGTTTTAAGGGTTCAGGACCCTGAATGACTGACACTTGTCTAGGGGTATCTTGGCAGAAGGGTAATAGGTGAGTCCTGGGCTCAGAGACCTCTGGTGATCATATCTAATCTTATCTAATGGTTGGAATGTCAGATACTTTCCTGTAGATGCTGGCCCTCCCTGGGTGGTGTCAGCTTAGGGCTTTTCCTGGAACCTGGTGCTGCCTGACAGTAAGCTGAAACTCAGGCCTATGTCTTAGCTAGTTTTTATTAAGTGTCATGGCAGCAGTGTGTCCAAGCTGCTCTGTGCCCCTCAATCAGATATCGAGAAAGAGAAGGCCAGTACCGTGGCACACGTGTGGAGGTCAGAGGGCAATATTTGGTGTCAGGCCTCACACTGCACCTTGTTTCACATAGAATTTCTTGTAGCCAGGCTCGCTCACCTAAGAGCGAGCTGCACCAGGCTTTAACTAAGCTCCTCAGACCTGCAGGGCAAGCTTTCTCCATTGATCCCTAGCTTCCCACCTGCATTCCTATAGGTAATTCAGTCTTAATGAAAGAGCTTACAGTTCCCTTCCCTGTTCTAGGACAGACAGACCAGACTTGAAATACGTTTACTCTGGTAGCAGTGTTGAAACAGAAAGATGGACGCCCCTATGTCTGACTGAAAAATCAGGGTTTAAGACTTTTAAAGGACTTGGCCCACTTCAGCTTAATTCCAACATGATCTAGAAGTCTGTTTCGTTTCCCTGATGCTGAGTCACCAGGCTGGATTAATTTTCCAGGGTGTTATGCTAATTATATGTTACAGGAGCTAATGGATTAAATAAAAATGGCAACGAGTTGAAAAAGTAGCAGGGTATCCTGGCGTCTTCTCCAGCGCAGGGCTGTTTATTGCCTTGCAATTGTATGGTTACTATTAATTAGCAAGCATCATAGGGACCCTCAATTTTGTGAGGTGTCCACCGTCATTTTCTAGTTAGTTACTCTTTCCCAACCATTACTGCATTCACTTTACAGGAAGGGCGGAGCTGACAATTGCTTGCCTGAAGTCATGTCTGTGGTGAGGCCACAATTACACTTTAAATGGCATGAATAATAATAAAAATGAAGTGTCTGTGATGTACTTCACAGTTCTCAAAGGACTTCCTCCCTCGTTATTTTGCTGGTGCTTACTAAGCCTCCTGGGTAGGTTTCCTGTTGAGTAGCTGAAGACAGCTGTCCTGGTGAAACGGGAACAAAGAAAGGACCGGAACATTCTTGTGCCTGAGGTCTGCACTGTAGGAATTTCACTTCTAACGCCTCTTCTGGTAGGCTTCCGGGTTTTCCAGGATCTACAGAGCAAACATTTAGTCAATATGCACTTTGTATTTTGCGAGGCTTTCCTTTTGTTTTATCAGACCTGATAGTGTGTAAATTCCCAGGATTCAATGTCTACAGAAACCTAGATTAAGAGCCTGGCCTGGTGGCATGAGTCTGTGACCGCAGCTCTCAGGAAACTGAAATAGAAGATTTCTATGAGTTTGCGACCAGCCTGGACTATAAATTAAGTGCTGGGTAGGCTAGGGCTGTATAGCAAGACCCTGTCTCAAGCAAGCACAGCTCAGTTAGATAAAGTTGAGTTAGTCCAAAGACTGCTCATGCTGGAATGTTGGAATGAAATCTCCGGAAATCTGAGCATCTCACGACTGCTATGGACTGCTATGGCCCTACTTGTACTGAGTATTCCATTTCTGCTCGCTTTCTCTTTCTTTGCTCCCGTACTCTCTCCCGTCCTCCTTACCTACCTCTCTTCTTTTATCTTCTGTTTGAGACAGGGTTTCAAGTAGCTCAGGTTAGTTCAAACTCCTTACATAGCCCAGGCTGGCCTTGAACTCTTGATCTTCCTGCCCTCAACTCCAAAATGCTGAAATTTTTGTCATGAGCCACTATGCCCAGTGAAATGGATTAAGTAAAATGCTGCGGTTCCCAAGAGGCTGCAATGGGCAGCCCGGCCATGAGCTCAGCCAGTCCCAGGCAGGGATGGCGTAGCTCCCCCAGTGGCTGCAGTGGGTCATGAGGGGCTGTGAGTCCCATGAGGAGAGACAGACAGATGGATGGGCATATCTCTGAAGGTGGCTGGTCCTGGGCAGGGAGCCACATGGTGGGCGAAAGACAGAGAGACATGGATAGGCACGCCATGCAGAGTGAGGCTGGATATTTATTTAGTGGGTTATAGAAGGGAAGGGGAGAAGGGAGAAGAGGAGAGGGGGGGGAGGGGAAAAGTGGGGAGAGACAGAAGTTGCCTCTTCAAGAGGGAGAAGGAAAAGAAAGGGACTCAGGCTAGAAGCTGAAAATCAGCTGCCTCAGGGAGGGGGAGTGGGTGTGGCTTGTCTCTTAAAGGGACAGACAGACCACTACACCCAGTACTACCCACGGTTTCTCAACACCTAGGCCTACCTTGCCCTTTGTAGACCCAGCATCCACACTCCCCACTCAGTCCTAGAACTGCTCACAACAAAGAACTGCATTTTTGTTTTTTTGAGACAGGGTTTCTCTGTAGCATTGGAGCCTGTCCTGGAACTTGCGCTGTAGACCAGGCTGGCCTCAAACTCACAGAGATCTGCCTACCTCTGCCTCCCGAGTGCTGGGATTAAAGGTGTGTGTCACCACCGCCAGGCAAGAACTACATTTTTTTAAAGACATGGCATCTATGCCTCTTATAAACAAAAAAAGTGGGGCTCAAATAGTTGCCTTCCAAATCTCCCAGCTAGCAATAGTCAGACCAGAGTCAAGAACCTGCTAGACATTTGCTGAAGTAGAGAAGGACAGTGTGGCAGTGTTTGTCCAGCACAGTGACCAACAACGCACACACAAAACATTTCCAAGATGTGTTCATACTCATAGGGCCGCCTCAGCATAGGGTTTTGTGGTCATATTATTTGACTTAGTTGGAAATTCATGATGCAAATTAGAAAATTGGAGACTCTGGAAAGTCCCTCGGGAAAGAATCTGTTTAACCAAGCATTTCTCAAAATACTTCATCATTTCCCCCCTCCTCATAGGAAGTCTAATTACAGCCTATGAAATTAGTATTCTGTGGTGATAATGACACATTGACGGACAAATAAATGTTGTCTTTTGAGATGGGGCAGTCACAAACCAAGCCCTCTGCTGCCAGTTATTTTTGTCTTTACATGACCTTAGAATAGGTATTGTCAAAGGCGGCTGGTTTAAACCAGGTGTGGTAGTACATGGTCTGTAATCCTTACATCCTGGAGGTGGAGGCAGGAGGAGCAGAAGTTTCAGCTCATCTTCTCCTATCAGCCACATAGGAAGTTTGAGGTCAGCCTAAAAATAAAATAAATTGGAAAGGTTGGTTCAAGGTCCCATTTTTCTATTCAATTGAAAATAACGAATAAATATGTAAAAGTTCCTTTGGAGCTGGCAGCCCTGAGCTTGGGAAGCTTATGGGATGGGCCCTTACATACAGGCCCCCAGAGTCACACTTCTGACTCCAAACTCCTAGTTAGAAGTTTATTGCTTTGGGCTCCCAAAGTCAGAGGCTTATGGTTCTAGTGTATGGCTCCGAGCTTTCAAAGCCGGGGATGTATGGCCCTAGATGTTCAAGTAAGAAGCCTGTAGCTCTAGGCTTTGAGTCTCAACAGCTCAGGACCTGGCAGCTAATGCCATTGCTCTGAAGTTCCTGTGGTAACAAGGCTCTCAGTTTTTAACTTTCAGTAGTTCTCCTGAAGGTTTCCAACAACGGGGATATGGATCGCCTGGCGCTCTGTGTATTTTGGCCTTTTACAGAGGTCTTGACTCTTTACACACTCCTGCTTAGTCTTTCCTTCTCACCTTTCCATAATCTCATCATCCCCAGCCACTCTCTGGAGCTCTTCAGCTGCTAGCTGAGGCTTAGCTGCTGCATGAGCCAAAAGTGTAAAACCCAGGCCTCGTTACCATCAAGCTACACCTACACTGAGTTTCTCCATTTGTGTAAACAGTGGATTTTCAGGTTCTGCTTTGTCATGGGAGACTCCATTTTACAAACTTTTTTTTAAAAAAAAAAAAAAACCCTCCATTTTGAAGGTGGAGAATGATTGCATGCCTAGGTGGACAGGCGAACAGCATCATTGTTATCTTTCATAAAGAGGTGACCCGAGGCCGGCCCAGGCCCCACAAGGGATGGCAGCAGGAGACAGACAGACAGATACGCCATGCAGAGAGAACTGGGGTATAGAGTTTATTTAGTGGGTTATGGAGGGGGAAGAGAAGAGGAGAAGGGGGGAAGGTGAGGGGAGGAGGAGAGAGAGAGAGAGAGGCAGAAGTTGCCTCCCCAGAAGGGCAGACAGAGAAGGGAGGGGGAAGGAGGCAGTAGTTACCTCTTCAGAAGAGAGAGAGAGAGAGAGAGAGAGAGAGAGAGAGAGAGAGAGAGAGCGCGCGTGAGCAGGCTAAAGAGGAAGTAGGAGATCCACTTGAAGGGGGGGTTGGGAGTGGGTGGAGCTTGCCTTTTCAAGAGACAGGGTACCCAGGTGACAGACTAGGCCAGCAGATTACAACAACCAACCATCTGTCTGTACCATGGAGCACAGACTTATTTCTGGAAATAGAAAGGGGGCTACCTGATTTTAAACTTGTTGTGCCCAGATAGCAGAATCCCCTAAAGTCCACCTAGGAGTCCGAATCCATATGCAAGATAAACGTTATGCCCAGATACCCCAAATCCACTAAGGAGTCAGAATTTGTATGCAAAAACTTGGGCTTGGACTCTCTGTGCATCCAACGTAGCGGTATGGACAGAGGGTGCCCAGTCCAGACATGGTAGGGTTTTATATGATAATAGAGGTTGAAGGTGAGGGGATTTTCAGGGTTCAAGACCCTGATTGGCTGACTTGTCTAGGGGTGTCTTGGAGGAAGGAAACAGGTGCGTGCTGCGTTTAAGGGCATCTGGTGATCCTATTTAATCTTAACTAACAGTTGGGATATTTGGAATGTCCTTAGATGCTGACCAGTCCCTGGGTGGTATCAGCTTATAGCTTTTCCTGGAATCCAGTGCTGCCTGCCAGTAAATAGAAACTCAGGCCTACTCTCTTGACTGGTCTCTATCAAGCCTGCCATGGCAGCTGTGTGGCCTGAGCCCCATATGTGTGGCCAGGATACCCATGAGCGCCATATGTAACTTATCAGAGTAAATTGAGACTTTCGGGGCACTTGAGCATGTAAGAAATCACATCGGGCAGCCAGGCCTGAGAACTTACTGGACTTGCCTGACTGAGTAAAGAGTATAGCTCCCTCCATTGGACCACATAAGACTGTCGATACTTAGCACTGTGATAGCATGGCTGCCCTAACCTGTCATCTGACACCGTGTGTGTGTGTGTGTGTGTGTGTGTGTGTGTGTGTGTGCATGCAAGGACTGATAGAGAACTCTTGAATCTTCCTAGGGCTTCAGCTTGTCTCAGCCCCCTGCTGTTGATATGTCCTGCTTGCCTGGTATCTGTCTATCTACCTACTTGACCATCTGGACCTGAACTGGTTGATTCTGCTCTGAACCTGGTCCCACCCCTACATCTCTGAAGCTGACTATGTCTTCTTTGTCAACTCTCAGTCTTTTGCAGCCCGACAATAGCTTCTTCCTGGAAGCTGGTTTGGGTCTGTTAGTTTATCAATAAAGACTCTACATGCATTTCTGTCAGCCCGCTTCTGAGATCTCTGGAATTCTGCAGTAGCCTCTTTAACTTGTATTCATTCTGCATCTCACATAGAGATAGATGATAGATAGACTGACAGATATATAAACATGGAGAGATAGAGACAATATATTAGGTGTTGTGTGATACAAGTTAATATTAGTAATTCAGGATAAAAGAACCTGTATTTGCCTTGGAAAGGTTACAGGAGATAAGATGATCTGGCAAACTGAAACTATTGCACCTTGTAAATTTATTTTTTAATGCTTTATTTTTATTACTTTTAGTGATGTGTGTTCATGTGTATCTGTGTGTAGATATCAGCTCTCACAGAGACTAGAGGCATTAGATCTCCCTGTACCTGGAGTTACAGAGAGTAGTGAGCTGCCCAGTATGGGTGTTGAGAATTGAACTCGAATCCTCTGCAAGAGCAGTACATGTTATTAACTGCTAAACCATCTCTCCAGCCTATGAATTAATTTTTATTTAGTAAATTCCGACATTGTGGAAAACACGAATGTGTTCATTTAAATCTCTGGCATAGCGTGCATTGGACAAGTCCTTGTGGGTTTATGGCTTTGGGAGTCACTTTCCGGTTGCTGCTTCTAGCTGTTATGACCAGGTACCTAGGGTGTTACCAATTTAGCTCACTCCTATGATAAAGATCACAAGGAAGCAATAAAAGACCACCCAGAAGAGACTTTTAATAGGGTCAACTGTTGTAGCCCTTGGGGACAGTATAGAGGAAGGGAATCTTCCAGATTCATCCAGAAAGAGAAAAAAAAACTGCCTGCTTATAGAGACACAAAAATGGTTTGCCTGTGCACAGCTTTGAGTTCCACCAATCACAAGATTTTTGCTGAGTGACTAAGGTTCCTCTTTCTGGGTTTGATGGGGTTGGTGTTGATGTGGGATTTTCCTTTGTATACTATGAATATTTTATTTTATTACCATTGACTAATAAAGAAGCTGCTTTGGCCTATGACAGGGCAGAATAGAGCTAGGCAAGGAAAATGAAACTGAATGCAGGGAGAAAGAAGGTTGAGTCAGTCAGAAACCATGTAGCTGCTGAAGGAGACAGACCTTGGAACCTTGCCATTAGGCCATAGCCTCATGGATATACACAGATGAATATAAATGGGTTAATTTAAGATGTAAGAACTATGTAGAAAAAAGTCTGCATCATTGACCAAAAAGTATTGTAATTAATATAGTTTCAGTCTGATTATTTGGGTCTGGGTGGCTGGGAAATAAACAAGCAGTCTCTGCTTACAGTGTGTCCTCTGGAGTCCCTGGAAGCTTGTCATAGCAAATGTGAAGTCTCTAGGAGTCAGTGAAGGATGTCTGGAACAGTTGTGATAGAGTATGGCCTCAAAGCTGAAGTTGTGGCTTCTTAACTGGGATGATTTCAGGCTCTTTTCTCAGAGTGACTATCATGGAGTATTCCAAGAAGCCTGGTTGTTGTGATGACAGTCCAGCCAGTTTGCCAAAGAGATGCTGCTGGATTGACAGCTCTCCACTTGAGGCAAGAGTCAAGGAAAGGGTCTTCCAGCTGTTGGTCAAATGGCCTATTGACTTACTCTGAATAGCTTTGTAAATTTAAAACATTAAAGGGTTCTTATAATAGACCTAGTAGGAAGTTGATATTCTCAGTAGTACTTAATAGTGCCTAACTTCCCCAAACACCCTCTGAGAGAACTGGATAGTGCCTAACTCTTACCCAAATACCCTTAGGCAGAGCTGGGTAGTGCCTCTTTCCCAAGTAGCCTCAGAGAGAGCTGGATAGTGCCCAACTCTTTCCCCACATACCCTTAGGGTGCGCTGAGGGAGTTGCCTAACTCCCACATACCCTTAGGCAGAGCTGGGTAGTGCCCTCACTCTTTCCCATGTGCCCTTAGGCAGAGCTGGGTCTCTGATATAGTTTAGCATTACTATCCCTACTCAATAGATGACTTTGCGACTCTGGTGGCCAAATTTGAACTGAAACTTATTTGAAGAAAAGGGGCTTGGAGAGAAGGTTCAGTGGTTAAGAGCACTGACTGCTCTTCTAGAGGACCCAGGTTTGATTCCCAGAACACACACGGCTACTCATAACCATCTGCAACACCAGTTCTTTCTTCTGCCTTCTGTGGGCACCAGGCACATGTGTGCAGTGTTATGTCCAAATCCGTGGGTCCCCACAAAAGCTAACAAAGGAGACTGAGTCCCATATGTAAAAGCAAAGAGTCTTTATTTTAATCAAGTTTGCAAACTCGGTCTCTCTGCATGTCCAGCGTATTGGGATAACCAGAGAGTCCCAGCTCAATTAGAATTGGGTTTTTATAGTAGTAAAGGTGGGGGTGAGTGGTCTCTGAGGTTCAGGACCCCAATTGGCTGACATTTGTCTAGGGGTGTCCTGGTGAAGTGCCCTGGCAGGTGATCCTATCTACCGTGGTTGGAATGTCAGGCATTTTCTTTGAATGGTCTGCTCTTGGGTGGGGGTCGGGTAATCTCAGCTTGTGCTATTTTCCTGCTACCAGGCATTGCTTCAGGGTAAACTACTGAGACTCAGGCCTCTTATTTAAATTTACTGATGGCCAGAGTCCCAGGTGATAATGGTTGGGAGTAAAGAACTTCCTTTGGGTGACCTGCCCAGACTTAGCTTTCATGGCTGGCCCCCACATGCAGCACCAAGCACACAAATGCTGAACAGACATACATGCAAGCAAAAACACCCACACACATGAAAGAGAGAGAGGAGGTGTTTTATTCATGTAACTGGGAAGTTTAGAAACATTGAAAATGACAGGTCTTTTCCTTATCTCTGCTTCCATGTCTACTAGGTCATCCGAGGAACATCCTCCAAAGACGGAGGGCACTTCTGCACAGTTTATATTCACTCTTTCACCACTTCGCGGCCAGAGAGGAAAGGCTTGTTTCTGCCAACCTCACTTACCAAAATCTGGAGAGGGCTTATGATGGCCCAGAAAGTCTAGCCTCTGCCATTCACATCTATCACTGGGGAAGTTGTTCCCAGTGATGTGAAAGTCTGGTGCCAGCACCATGTCTCAGGTTACATAGTAAGAAGAAGAACGAAAAGAAGAGGGAGGAGGAGGAGGAGGAGGAGGAGGAGGAGGAGGAGGAGGAGGAGGAGGAGGAGAGTCTAAATGACTCTAAACTCCATTAATTTTCTCTGTAGTTTATTGACTCAATAAGCTATAGCCTTCACCCTTGAAGTAATAGTCTGGTAGGACCATTGGAAAGCCCTGTAGGAAGATGGTTGAAGGATACAAGAACCATGGGATTTAGAAGAGGAAGACATCATATCATATTCTTTGGGGATTATGGGTATCTTTACAAATCTACTGAACCCCACGAACTTTTCTTTTTTTTCTGAATATACTCACACATACCCCAACCTCATCTATCCATCCATCCATCCATCCATCTATCCACCCAACCCCTCACAGCCGCCCAAGACACCATGCTTTAAATTTTTCTTGAGGGTTTTTTTGTTTTTTGGCTTACATTTAAGGTTGTTCATCATTACTTCTCCAAGGTACTTAAGGTTTCAGACTAAAAACGGTGTTGTGAAAATATACTTAGCTAGAAGAACCTAGATATCTAGATCCAGAGATCTAGCCCTCTTATGGAGTATTGGTGCTAGCAGCTACATGGCCAGTCTCAGGTGTGAACATCCCAGGATTTGCACGGAGGGTCTAGGAAGTCCAAACCATGTGGGCTAAAGAAATCATGACTTCCCTAGAGCAGTCTTTAGAATGTGCTATTTCACAAATGCTAAAACGGGCAATGGCAACAACATGAGTTATTCATAGAAGCTGCCGGTTATCACTACCCTTTTTAATGTAAGTAATAGAGTCATTGTATTCTGGTCTAATCTTGTTTTAAAGAAAAAGAAGTATTAAACAAAAACAAACAAACCAACAAACAAACAAAAACCAAAAGCCAGGTGGTGGTGGCACACTCAAGAGGCAGAGGCAAGTGAATCTCTGTGGGTTCAAGGCCAGTCAGGACAGTCACGACTGTCACACAGAGAAACCACGTAGCGAAAACCAAAACCAAAACAAGCCAAAACAAACCAAAACAACAACAACAACAAAAGAAAAACAGTGAAAGGCTAAAGAGATTTACCCAAGAGCAAATTAACCTGATTTGAACAAGGGCCATGGGGCGGAACTGTCCTATGCTTTCTTTGTTCTACCACGTCACATAGTACTAACACTGCAATCAGACAGCAGGGCAGATGTGAATACGGCTTCTCCCCTGTGATGCTCACCTCACTTTCCTGTAACCTGTAACCTGTCTTGACTGTCTGCTTTCTCTACCAGACTAAAAACTTCATGAGAATGGGAAATATACCTGCTTCTAAAATCACTGTCGCAGCCAGTATGCTTGTAACCTTAGCACACAGAAGTTGAGGCAAAAATAGTAATAATAATAATTGTTATTATTATTATAGTTATTATAGTAATACATCAATATTATGTTGTTGTTAATTTACTATAGATAACTATTAATAATATTAATTAGTTATTTATTATTATTATTATTATTATTATTATTAATTGTGAGTTTTATACCAACTTGGGTCACAAAAGAAAATGTCTCTACTCCATTTCTGTAACTAGCTCCCAGCGGACACTCAGTAAACACTCCCCTCCCCGGGGTGACTACAGATAACAGTTAAAGGGGTTCCACTTCTGCACGCAATGTACTGTTTGCTGTTTCAGAAATTTCTACACCGTGGCCTGTCACCTTAGCCCTTCTTTTCTCCCTTCGCACTTTCTGTGCTTTCGTTGTCTTCTTGATTCACATCAGGGCAAAGACCCGCTGATCTAACTCCTGCTTGTGTTGGTGTTGGCTGAGTGGGGCTGGGAACACAGTTATTTCCTCCTTCCTCTCTAGATGCTCATCGGGAGAGGCCTAGTGTCTTGGATACTTTTCTGCTGCTATGGAGAGACACCATGGCAAGGCAACTTGTAAAAGACAGTGTTTATTGGGGCTCCCAGTTCCAGAGAGTTAGAGTCCAAGATCATTATGGTAGGAGCAGCAGGCGGGCAGGAATGGTGGAATGGTGCCGGAGCAGTAGCTGAGAGCTATATGCTGATCCACAAGCATGAAAGGGGTGGGGAGAGAGGTGGAGGTTAGTTGGAAATGCCATGGGATGTTAAAACCTCAAAGTCAGAATCCACTTACACACTTCTTCCTCCAATAAGGTCATACCTCCTAATCTTTTCCAAACAATTTCACCAACTGGACTAAGCATTCAGATATGTAAGTCTATAAGGGCCATTTTCATCTGAACCACCATGCCTAGTGTGGTCTCAGAGAAATGCAATAGAGTAGCCTGGCTGGTTGAGGATCAATCCTACCCAAGATCCTGCCACCCCAGGCCTTAGCAGACTCCACCACCCCATTCTGAAGGACATAGAACTCTTTTTTTGATTTCTTCGAGGCCGAGAGCAGCTTTAGCAAAAGGAAAGGTTCTCCCTGGTATTTGTCAATCAAACTGAAAGTTCTCTGATGGAGGATTCCTATTGGCTAATAAAGAAACTGCCTGGCCCATTTGATTGGCCAGCTCTTAGGTGGGCAGAGTAGACAGAACAGGAAGAAGGAAGTGAGGTAGATGGCTCAGTCAGATGCCACACTTCTCTTAAGTTAGTCAGACCGCCGTGCCTCTCCTCAGAGAGAAGCCAGATGCAACGAAACTCCAGCCCAAGATAGACGTATGCTAGAATCTTTCCCGGTAAGACACCACTTTGTGGTGCTACACAGATTATTAGATATGGGTTAGTCAAGATGTGAGAATTAGTTAATAAGAGGCTGGAACTAAGGGCCAGGCAGTGATTAAATGAATACAATTTGTGTGTTGTTATTTCCGGGACATAAGCTAGCCGGCGATCAGGAGCAGGGCGGCAGGAACGCAGCCCGCAGCTCCTTACTACAGTTCTCAGTTGCTTGGCAGCAGGCAGGAATAGATGCCACATCTTTCAACTTGCAGCTTCTTCAAACAGGAAGTCTGTGCAGTGTGATGTACTTTTAATATCCTGTAGGGGGGGCAAGTGCTCAGACCTTTGGAGATGTACCTTGAAATTAATTTTTCAAGGTCTACATCAGTGCAGGCTATCAAATCCTCCTTGGAAACATAACGTGAGCTGAGGGGCGATGGGCTATACAGGTTTGTAGATGTCTTTCCTCCCAATGCTACTGTGAAACTTAAAGGGAATAGAGTGGGAGAGACACCCAGCACTGTGCTCAGAAAGTCAGCCGTCTTCACTCTCATTCCCGTCCCAGATCTGAGGGCAGAAGCAGCCAGAACAGATGAAGCTCCTGTGTGTATGGAGTGAGAGAGGTTTTGGCAGTAAACAACAGAAACCTCAACATAAGATGTGAGAAAAGCGAGAGCTTTGTTTGTTTTAGTTTGGGAGCCTACTCAACTCATGGCTGATAGATCTTCAATGTTCTTGCCTTTGCCCCTGTGCCTGTTGCTTCACAGTTTCAAAATGGTTACTGTGACTCCAGTAATCACATTCAAGATGGGGAGGTAGGGCAAGAGATTCATTCAATTCGGGTGGTGATGGTGTTAGTGGTTCTACAGATTAAACCAGGGCAGCGCTTTGCTAGACTAGCATTCTGCCATTGATCTATATCCTCGCTAGCCGTGTGTGTGTGTGTGTGTGTGTGTGTGTGTGCAGGTATATGTGGAGAAGGTGGACATTGGCTGTCTTATTTAATAACCCTCCACCTTATGTTTGAAACAGAGTCTCACTGAACCTGGAATTCACAGATTTGGCTCGTCTGGCTGGCCAGCAAGACCCATGGGTCTTCCTATCTCCTTTGCCCCAGAGTTGAATTCCAGGCACATATAAGAGTGCCTTACTTCTTATTTTTATTTTGTTTATTTGTCTACCTCTTCATTCATCTATCTACATCTCACTGTGTAGCTGTCCTGGAACTCACTATGCACACCAGGCTCATCTTAAGCTCACAGACTCCTGCTTTTTAAAATGTGAGAGTTGGAGCATGCGCTCAGAGCCTCATCTTGCACAGACAGCATTTCAGGAACTGAGCCATCTCCTCGGCATGCTCATCCTTCTTACTTTTTGTTTTGGGACGAGTTCTCACTTGAACTTGCTCTGTAGCCCAGGCAGTTCTTGAACTTGCAATCCTCCTGCCTCAGCCTCTGTAATGGTGAGTGTTTTACCGGCCTCTGCCATTAAGACTGCCCCTGTTAGCGACTCAACCTCATAAAAAGCGGAGAAACGAGTGCTTCTTTTTGCACTGTCTAGTAGAGGTAGGCATGGGAGACAACGATAAGGGGTGGCTCTTGAATCACCTGCTTGGTAATCAACCTTACTACTGCAAAGCTTTCAGTATGAACTTGATTTGTTCTGCAGAGCTGGAGAAGGGAGTAGGGGATCACTTAGCAGAATATGACTTTACTTTCTCCCTTTAATCTAACTAAAGACCGTGTTTATTATAGTGGCTTCCTATCTGAGAGATGTATGGGTCTTGTAAATTGGAGTCAGCGAGGTACTGGAGGTGGCTTATATCATCTTGGTGGAATGAAATAAATGAATAAATTTGTGAATAACCCAGCTTATAAATTCAGCCAGTATTAAAAATTATAATTAAGTAAAGTATACACGTTTCAAAAGGTAAATGTCTAAACATTTGTCACCTTCTAATATCTCCTTATTGCTCCTGCTCTGTTATTGTGTCTGCTGTCCCCTCCCCGTTGCTCTGTACGCCTTCCCATCGCTTTGCTGATGCTTTACCTTGGCCATGAAAGCATTTACTCCAAAGAGATCAGTAAATGCTACACATCTGTCTTTTCCCTTATTTGAGAGTCAGTTGGTAAGCATTCGCCAGCATATCATTATGTCCAGTTCTCGAAGACAATGACTTGGACTAAAGACACACGAACATTTGGAGCAAGCATATAGGCATTACAAACCAACCTTCAGATTCCTTCCAGAGAAACCACAAAAAACGGTTCATGTGTTCACACAAGCACATCAAATATGTTCTATATGTTGTCTTCTTTCTGCAGGGATGCAAAGAGAGGTACGATTTCTTCAGCCTCTGGCACTAATAAATTACCCCCACATAACCTTGTCCTTCTCTATTGCCACTACCATCATTAATAAACATCTGCTGAATATCAATGACTCAGCTTCCGGTTTTAGTTCAGTTATGTAAAATACCGTCTGTTTGCTCAGGAAACATTCAGTTACACTGGATTAGGAACATAAAAAAAACGAGAGTAGTTTATTCTAGATGCTCTATATTTTCTCTTCACAGTGCTTATCTTGATTTATATTAAATACATGTATATATACATGTATATAATGTATGTACATATCTGTGTGTGTATGCACATAATTATATGAAATTTTGGTTAACGTTCCATACTTCGAAACTGAGTTCCATTAATGGCAGCATCTACCTCTCTTTTGTCCCCAGCTGTATCCTTATCTTTTCAAGGTCTGACAGATAATAAATAGGCAAAACGCTGGTGTTAATTGGATGTATAAATGATGAGTGGTATGGACAATAAGAGGAGTGGGAGGTGGGAGGGAGAAACACCAGTGAGTGAAGTAACTAGAAAGGTTTACGAGGTGCTAGGACTTGAGTGGGACCTTGAAGGAAGGGTAGGATGTAAACCGATCTGCCCTTTGACTGAAGCTGGAGCAAACAGCCGGAGTGTAGCTGTTGGGTTGGAGTCACCAGGACGACAGCCACTTAAACTGCGCTGTCACCTAGACCCTAATCAGCCAAAGGCAACTTGAGGTTAACAGAAATGTTCCCAACAAGATCAAATAACTGAACACTTGGTTCTCAAATCATTGCACTGTTTTGTGAGGTTGTGGAACCTTCTGTGGGTGGAGCCTAGCAGGGCGATGTGGGTTTCTGGGAACAAGCCTTGAGGTTTAGACATCTTCTAAATCTTAGCCCCTCTTTCTGCTGTCTTTGTTTCAGTCCTCTGAGCTGTGAGGTGGTGAGGAGTCACACTGAGAGTCATTGCCTCCTCGACCATGGTGGACTTTACTTTTGAACTGTCAGCCAGAATCCACGCTTTCCCCATCACGCTGCTTTTCCTTAGGCAGCTGGCTACAGCAGCGTGAAAAGCTGCTAGTACAGGAAGCAAATGCAGATGGAAGCTGGGAAGGGAACGCAAGACTACATGCAAAGAACGATAGCTGCTCTGAGATTTAAGGGACCATTCTGAGGTTGTAACCTTGAGACTAGGGAAGTAGAAAGTTAGGGTGTGCAGGAGTCTGGATGGTGTGGAAATCAGGATGTTGTGGAAATCAGGATGTTGTGGGAGTCAGGATGGTGTGGGAGTCAGGATGGTGCGGGGAGTCAGGATGGAGCAGAGTATGAGCCTGGGCCTCGAGTCTTTCCTCTTTTTATTTACTCTCCTTCTGGATCAGTCAGGGTTCTCCAAAGGAACAGAACGGATAGAATGAATATGTAATTTCTATTATATGTTACATAAATATTAATAATATAATATATATTAAAAGAAAATTTATTGTCATGGTTTACAGGCTGTGATCCAGGGTAGTCTAACCATTGCTGTCTCACAACAGAAAGTCTGAGAAGCTACTACCTACTTAGCCCATGAATCTGGACGTCTCAGTCCAAAACTGGTGCTGGAGACCTGGAGAGTTATTGGAGAGCTGTTGGTGTTCAGTTTACATTGGAATCCAGAAGAAGTGGTGGTGCACATGCCTTTAATTGCAGCACTTGGGAGGCAGAGGCAGGCGAACCTCTGAGATCAAGGACAGCCTGGTTTACAGAGTGAGTTCCAGGACAGCCAGGGTTACACCGAGAAACTCTGCCTTGAAAAGCCAAAACAGACAAAAAAGAAAAGAAAAGTCCTCACACGAGTGCCCAGAAGCTTAGGCTTTACTTGATTCCAGATGTAGTCAAGTTGACAACCAAGATTAGCTGTCATGTCCTCCCTAGGTGATGTTACCCAATTCTATGACTTGAAGCGCCTCTTCCCTTGGGCCCAGACTTAACATCTAAATGCTTAACATTGCCTTGTGAGCTCTAAAAGATGCTTCACACTTACTATGCCTCCAACAGAGCTCTTGGTTTTATATTCCATTTCATGCCATCCTGCTCCTCCCACTCTGGTCTTTTCCATCTTAGTGAGCAGAATCTCTGTTCTCCCTACTACTGGGCTCACCATTCATGGTATTTCCCTTGCCTACATTAGTTCTCTTTTCCTGCAAACCACACCTGATCCAACAGCAGTCTCATCTGACCCTGCTTATCCATCCTGAATCTGATGGTGTTTGGCTTCTCTGCTGACATGTCTTTAACATCTGAACAACTTCAGGTAGCTTTCTAAGTAGCTTCTCAGCTGGCATGCTTTTTTTTTATCCATACACTCTGTACAAGGAAACCAGAGTGGTCTTTTAACAATGCAAGTTAAATGTTATCTATCTATCTATCTATCTATCTATCTATCTATCTATCTATCTATCTATCTATCTATTTATCTATCTTTATGTGTTATGAGTGTTTGCTGCATATATGCATATGCACCATGCACATAGCCTAGTATCTGAAGAATTCAGAAGGAAGCACCAGATGTCTTGAAAATGGAATTACAGATGGTTGTGAGCTACCAAGTGGGCACTGGGAACTGAATCTGGGTCCTCTGATGAGCAGCCAAAGCTCTTAACCACTGAACCATCTCTTCAGCCCCGCCCAGAGGCAAAGTATTTTTTTTAATTAGCTATTTGAATCTAGCATTCTCACTACTCTTACCTAACACCATACTGAAAATTCTCTCCAGTACAAGGCAAGGAAGAAAATAAAAGACATATAGTGTAGAGAAGCAGATGTAATTTATCCAGATTTGTATGCGATATGATTCCAATCATCTGTAGAAGCTGCAAATCAAACAACACAAAAACTTCTAACAAATTCAACGAGGTTACAGAGCATAAGATGGACAAATAAAACTCTACATCCTAACGAGTATTATTAAGAAATGAAAGTGAAAACATAGTACCAAGCTGGGTGTGGTGGCCCACACCTTAATCCCAGCACTCAGGAGGGAGAGGCAGGTAGATTGAACTCGAGACAAATCTAATATACAAAGTTAGTTCCAGGACAGCCAAAGCTGTAACACAGAGAAACCCTGTTTCGAAGAAAAAGAACAGCAATAAATAAATAAAAATATTAGCTTCAACGAAAATGAAATACTCAGGTATAATTTTATAAAGACCTGTACAGCAGTCTACAGTCATGATCCAGATGCAGAAGAAGCAAGATGTGACTGCCTCGCCAGATAAGGGAGGAGACTTTCAGGTCAGTTTCAGTTCTATTTCTCCAAGTCCTGCGTACAAGATGGCTCCTGACATGAGACAGAAACTCAGAATTTTTCTTTTAAGAACATGCTTGGATTTAGAGAAGGACAGAGCCAATGTCCAACTCCAAAGCCAGCTTTGACTTTTTAAGCATATAGATGTCCAGATGACTTTTTGAAGATGAGTATTTTCCTGCAAAGATAAGAACAAAACCCTGCCCCAACTCTTATGAGGTTTTCTTACCACCTGTATGGTTGTCACCTCTGTGGATGAGTCGTCACTTCCCTTTCTTAAGAGATTTCTCTTTTTCAAACAGAATCTTTATTAATTTTGATGGTATCCATAACTTTTCTTCTCCTGTGGGAACAAGAGCAAAATGTCTTCCCCAACATAACACATCTCCTGGTTTCCATTGTGAGGTCAACACATCCCTGAAATACACTGGCTGATGTAATTCAGAAGACTTCTCTACTATCCAATGTTTCTCTGCTGCTGCTGTTCCTTTCTCATTAGTGTTAATAATATTCAAGGTTGATAAAGCATTATTTAATCTAAAAAAAGACAGATACAAAAGCCACATGCTGAAAATAGCAAAATACAGTTGAAACAAATTTTAAAAATTAAATAAACAAGAACTATACCATATTAATTGATTGAAAGACAATATAGTAATAATATCATTCTTTTTCTAAGTTGTTTTATAGGGAGCTAGAGAGATGGCTCAGTGAATAAGAATACTTGCTAATCTTTCTCAGGACCTGAACTTGGTTCACAGAACATACATTGAGAAGCTCACAACCTCCCGTAACTCCAAAGTTCCAGGGGATCTGACATCTTCTCTTGACATCTGTGGTACTGGCAGACAAACAGCCTTATGGGTCAATGGAATGGAACAGAAGCTCAGGATTAGAACCACATAAACATGCTCAAATGACTTTTGACAAAGGAACAAAAGCAATTTGGTGAAAAAGACTAGCCTTCTCAACAAATATGCAATTAGACATTTTTAGGGGAAACCCTTGGTCTAAGGCTTAGAATTAACTCAAAGTGGATCTAAGAGAGTTACACATAAACATAACACAGCAAAGTTTTATGAAAAAGCGACAAGTTGACACCAAAACACTTAATGAAGGAGGGGGTATGAATCACATCAAAGCTGAAAACTTTGCTCTGTGACAGACCTTATAAAAGCAAGAAAAGATGGTTCTCAAACTTGGCAAAAATATTTGCAGACCACATATCTGACAAAGAAAGGGCTTGTGTCTAGACGGTAGAAAGACCCTTTTAGAATTCAACAGTAAAGAAGACCTAAGTAGAAAATGGGAGAAAGATATTGTGGTGATTTGTATGAGAATGATTGCTGTAGACTTCTATGTTTGAACACATGGCCACTTGTTGGTGGACCTGTTTGGGAAGAATTAGGAGGTGTTGCCTTATTGGAGGAGGTGTGTCCCTGGGCTCAGGCTTTGACATTTCAGAAGCCCACTCCATTCTCAGTTATCTCTCTCTGCTTCATGCTTCTGGATCCGATGCAAGCTCTCATCTCCTGCCATGCCTGCCTCCCTGCTGCCGTGCTTCCCACCATGATGGTCACAGATTGGAACCCTCTGGAACTGTACATTCTATAATTGCTTTCTTTCTTTTATAAATTTCCTTTGTCATGATATTTTGTCACAGCAATAGAAAAGTAACTAAGACAGCAGGGCAGTGGTGGCACATGCTTGCCTCTTTTTCCTCTTCCTCTCTGTATTTCTCTTTCTCTCTTCCCGTCCCCACTTCTTTTATCTCAATAAAACTCCCACATAAGCTCTATCTGCATGGCATGTCTATCCCTCACCTGCTGCGGGCTTTTACCAGATGTGCAGCCCCTTGGCCTGCCAAAGTCTCTCTCATCGTGTTACAACATAAAGGCCATTGTGTGAAGTTATGTAGTTGAAGCCTGGATTGACTTGGAGAACCCAAGATGTTAGAAATGCCATAGTTACGGGATACCAGCTGAGGGGAGCTGTTAACAGGGAGTAGAACAAGCCCAAGAGAAAGAAGTACATTGCAGTCAACAAAGCTGAATGGAATTGGAGATCTGAAGAACATTTTATTGTCATTAAAAAATGCAGAGTTTTGAGTTTGCCCAGATGGTTTTTGGCCCAGCATTTCCTTACTTTGCTCCCTTTCCTATGTTTTGGAATGATATTATATATCTTGTGCCATTATATGTTGGAGGGTGTGATCCCCTTTTTGATTTTGATTTTACATGGAATCTCTTATAGTTAAGAGATTGCATGAATAGCAAAAGAGATTTTAAGCTTTGAACTTTAAAACCTTGTTGAGACTGTTACAAGCTATAGGGACTTTTGAAGTTGGACTAAATGCATTTTGCATTATGTCATGGCTACAAGCATTTGGGGTCTAGGGAGTAGAATATAGTAGTTTGAAAGAAAATGGCCCCCAAAGGGATTGGCACTGTTAGGAGGTATGGCTTTGTTGGAGTAGGTATGATCTTGTTTGAGGAAGTGTGTCACTGTGGAGGCAGGCTTTGAGGTCTCCGATATGCTCAAGTCACACCCAGTATCTCAGCCTACTTCCTGTTGCCTTCTGATCAAGATGTATCCAGCACTATATCTGCCTACACGCCACCATTTTCCACCATGATGACAATGAACTAAATCTCTGAAAATGTAAGCCACCCCAATTAAAAAAATTTTTATAAGAGTTGCTATGGTCACAGTGTCTCTTCACAACAATAGAAGTTCTAACTAAGACAGTAGGTATGCAAGAGCACATGTGTGTGGAGATTAGAGGTCAATCCTGGTATTGTTTCTCAGACACCATTCACCTTGTTTTTGAAACAAGGGCTTGTTGTGGAATAATCTTTTTGTACACTGCAAAGATGTGTCACTCTGATGTGGGGTTCCCCTCTGTATGCTGTGAATATTATTGGTTAATAAAGAATCTGACTTGGGCCTATTGCATCACAGAATAGGGCAAGGCAGGAATTCCAAGCAGATAGAGGAAGAGAGTAAGCAGAGTCAAAAGACACCATGTAGCCGCCAGAGGAGAAAGACACGAGCTGCTAGCTGCAACCTTGCAGGCCATGAGCCTTGTGGTAAAATATAAAATAATAGGAATGAGTTAATTTGAGATGTAAGAGCTTGCTAGGAATACGCTAGAGTCATTGGCCAGGCAGCGTTTTAATTTATATAGTTTCTGTGATTATTTTGGGTCTGGGCTGCCAGGAACGAATAAGCAGCCTTTGCCAACGTCACTTGGATTGGTTTAATATAAAGCCGAATGGCCAATAGGTAGGCAGGATTTGGGGGGCAGAGAGGACACTGGAAGAATAAGGGTGGAGAAGGGAGGAGAGATGGAGGAAGCAGGGAAGTAGGATGGCAGTACGTAGAGAAGGTAAATGAGCCTTGGAGGGAGCAGCACACAGGTAAATAGAAATGGGTTAATTTATGTTATAAGAGCTAGCTGAAAACAAATCTAAGCTATCAGCCAAGCTTTCATAATTAATAATGAATCTCTGTGTTGTGATTTGGGAACCAGCTGGTGGACAGAGAAAGACTTGCTATAGGCTAGAAGTCAACATAGGATTGTTCCTCAGATGCCACTAACCTTGCTTTTGAAACAAGGGCTCGTCCAAAGGCTTGGTGCATGCCAGTTAGAATAAACAGAGAGCCCCAGGGACACCTGTCTCTGCTTCCTCGATGCTGGGATTACAAACACTTTATTTGCTAAGTTATCTCCCCAGCCCTATCAATTTCTTTTAAAACTAAAAATGCACTCACTATACAGTGTAGTGATTGTATTCTTGGACATTTATTCCAGAGAGAAAAAACTATTTTCAGTCAAAAACATGTGTGCAAATGTTCATATTATTCATAATAGGCAAGAACTGGGTGGAAACTAGACCTTCTTCAGTGGGTGAGTAGCAGACAAACAATGGTCTTCCTTATCAGGGAGTACTACTCAGCAGTAAAATAGAGCAGCGTGCTGGATGGACCTGGGGGAAATTCTGCATAGCAAAAAGGCTGGTTTCAGAAGGGCACACTCCATGTGATTCCATTTATACAACATCTTTGGGATGTTGTAATTACAGAGTTGGGGACCAGATCACTGGTTTCTTGGGATTGGGATTTGAGGGGAGGGAACAGGAGTTGTTATAGTCGGGCAACACAACGGAGCCGTGTGGTGACGCCTTGGCTGGCGTCTTGATTTTGGTGGCAGTTGTGGAAAGCTATGCATGCTATAAAATTGTCAGCAACAGCCCCTTCTCTCTTACACACACACACACACACACGCACGCGCACGCGCACACACACATGCGCACATACACACAGAAACACACATGCGCACATACACACAGACACACACACATGCACACACACATGCACACACACACGCGCACGCACACACACGAGTGCAGGTAGGACCTGTGAGATCTGATAAACTCTGCAGACCATAGCCATGACAAACAGTGTTGCTGTTACACTTCTACAATGATAATGAGCTGTTAACACGAAGGCAAGGTGAAGGTTTTTTTTTTTTTGTTTGTTTGTTTGTTTGAGACAGGTTTTTTTTCTGTGTAGCCCTGGCTGTCCTGAAACTCGCTTTGTAGACCAGGCTGGCCTTGAACTCACAGAGATCCACCTGCCTCTGCCTCTCAAGTGCTAGAATTAAAGGTGTGTGCTCCACCACCGCCCAGCTAAGGTAAAGGGTTTTAAGACCAGTCTCTATTTTTTGTACTTCCTGTGACTATAAATAGAAGTTTAAGAAATGCCAATCAGACTATGTCTAGTCCCTTTTTCATAATTACTTCAAGGCTCCCCATTACAACTAGGAAAACCTCACATCCCTCAGTTTGCGTCCTGCTCCCTTTGGTCTCCTCATCTTGTTTGTTAGCTTATGCCACCACCTCACACACACGCAGTCTGTACTCACCACGCTCATTCCTATCGTGGGGAGGTTGCCCTGACTGATCCTTCAGAAAAGCCTTTTGTCTGTCTCACCCCCATATTCAGGCCCACAGTGATGTCACCTCAGAGCAACTTCCCGAGTCCCTACCAAAAGCTTTTGAAGTCCTCACTATCCTCATCAGACACAGTTCATTTGCTCCCTAGTGCCTGCCCTTTTTGAGCGTAGTTTTCTTTTTGCCAGGCATCTTTCTCTTTCTTCCATGGAAATGTAGACCCTGTTAGAACTGGGATTTACTGCCTTTATTTCTTTGGTTTATTTGAAGCAGGGTCTCTCTCTATAGCCCTGGCTGACCTGGAACTCACAATGTAGACCAGGCTGACTTCAAACTCATGGAGATTTGCCTGCCTCTGTCTCCTGAGTGTTGAGATTAAAGGTGAGTGCCACCACACCTGCCTCTTCCCCCCTTTTGGACCACACTGTCTCATTTATCTCCAGTGGGTTAGACCATGCCTCATGCTAGGATCCAGAAAATGTTTCCCAATTGTAAAACAACCATTAGTCTCCAACCTCTCTTGAGTCAGAACAATCTCATCATACATGTAACAAAAGAGCAAAAGCCCAAGAGAAAGCACCGCCATGCTTATGGTAGAGGCTAGTTTATAAATGTATTTTTGGTCAGGCTCATTGGCAAGGCAGGCAGCCTTAGCCACAGAGCATCTCTGGATCCCATTACCATCGCCTTCTACACTACCTGGATCCCAGGGCAGGGCTGCGCTCATGGCTCTGCAGATGAAAGAGGGCAGGAGAGCAGCTGTGATGAACTTCTGAGCGGTCACCTATGTGGGGCTCCAGAAAAAGGTACAGAAGTAGGCCTGCTGATTTAAAGAGACAGGTCTCCCTGCAGGTTTCCCTGTGGATGGGAAAGGGTGGAGATACAGGGAGGAGGGGTCTGGAGAGCATCCCCAGAGCCCGGCCCTGGCAGCTGGCCAGGGGAATGGAGGAACCGGCACACTGTCTTACACCTCCTTCTGCTCATTCACCTGGTGCTATTTTTATTATTTGGGGGAGGCGTGGGCGATTGCGTTTTCTATGACTACGGAACACAGTACAGCATGAAGCAATCCGTGAGCCTTAGTGGAGTCTGTGTCTCTACCACAATGCCTTTTGTCAAAAATGATAAAAATCGCACCACACGTGTCTACTCGTGTGGAATTTAAAAAATGCTGGGTCATGAGTTACAAACCAGGCGTTTCCTGGAACAGAAAAATCAAAGTTTCAAGAGCAGCAAGATTGTCTAGAACAATCTGGCCACAGTTGTGAATAAAATAAGGGACACTGTCTGCAGACTCAGTAGAGAGCATAGGACTGTCCCAGGTGTAGTATGTGGGTCATACAAGAGATCCGGGGGAGACGACACAGCTTTGCACAGTAATCCCAAGAAGAATCTTTCTTCTTTCTTGTTTCGCTAATTATTTTTAGGTGTGTGTGTGTGTGTGTGTGTGTGCGCGCGCGCACGCGCGCACGCACACATATGCATGAGCAGTCACCAGCATGGGTAGAGGCTTAAGGCATTAAATCTCCCTGAAGCTGCAGTTGCTGGCAGTTGTGAGGCACCTGATGTGGGTTCTAGAAACTGAACTTTGGCATTCTCCAAACTGCTGAACCTGAGAAACTAACTTTCAAGGAAGATGAAGCACTGTTTCCACCACCAGGTTAAAACCTTGACCTAATATTATTTGATATCTAGATCAAATTTTCCTTAATGATTCCCCATTCTCCAGCTTTCCCAAGTTATCTGTCTACATCTACCCCATCATCTACTTATCCCCCCCCCCTTTTTCTGTCTCTCTGGTTTGGTTCATTCCCACAAGGCAAAGTTAAGCCCCCCTACATGTGGATGGGGCGGGGCATAATGATATGAGAGCCTGCTGTCTATAAAACCAGAGACACTGTTTGTTTGCTTTAATTGTTCACCTCAAGATTTGATCTAAAGCCTGTCTGTAGAAACCAACTCATTTAAATGACATGCCTCTCTATATTCATCTACGCTGCTCAGGGTGACAGAAAAGGTTTCAACCAAGCTTTTTGAAACCAGGTTTTAGTCAAGAATTTGCCACAGTGATTAAAAACTCATGGCTGTCATCCTCTAACCCACCAGGAAGTGTTTTAAAGGTCAAATCCAGGTATGACACCTCACCTCTGTAATCCCATAGCATGTTAGAGGTTGAGGCAGGAGGATTGCCTATTAAAGGATGGCCTGGGCTATATTGTAGGTTTTGAACCACCCTGGGAACGTCCCTCAAAATAAAATGAAAGCAAAAAAATAAAAAATAAAAAACAAAAAACCCCAAGATAACAATAACAAAAAACCCCGAAACAACAGCCAACATAACAAATGACAATTCAAAACAGAAAATCAAAATAACAACAAACCTTTTAAAGGGTTTAAAGTTAAAGGACTTTAAATATAAGTCTTGCTGGGCCTGGACTCAGCCTTCTAATGCAATTATTATTGTTTGATTCATATTGCCAGTTAGCCTTTTGACTGTCCCTTCCTTTGTTCCCTAAGTGAAAGTGGGGGCAGGGAACAGCTGGTGCCTCAGTCAAGGTCCCGCATCTCAGCTCATGGGAGAAAGCTTTGTTGGGGTGAGGATGAACCTAAGAGGTAAAGCTGTGGAGCATCCACAAGGACAAGGTGTCACCATCTAGAGGCCTTGGCTGGACTTTCTGCTTGTGAAAGACTTAAAAAGCACAACAGGCAGCGACAGAGGAAATCTCAGGCACAGCAAACACAATCAGCCATTGAAGAAAGGTTTTTATTAGGGAATGGGGAAATTCACATAAAGAGCGTGGCACACAGAAAGAAAGACCCTCTGCAAAGCAAGCACGGGTGATTGTGGAAGCTGAAGCCCATTCTCAGAGGTCTTAACTAAGACAGAGACATTTTCTTTCTGGTAACTCTAGCTTGTGTCAAGTTGACATAAAACTATCCAGCACGATCATCCAGGCCCAGACTATTTGAGGAATAAGCATAGAGAAGATTACATACACTGTTTACTGCACTCAGGGGACAGCAGACAGCCCAACTCTAAAGCAACTGCCCAGTCTGGCAGTTTGCAGCCCATTCCTGTCTCAATGATGCTCTATTTCATGAGGACTTTTCGTCTTTGCAAAGCTATGATTGACTAAGTGAAATGTCTTTGTTGTTGGAGAAATTCCATTGGCCAAGGAGCTGACTTCACCCACTGAGTCCCCCACTCCCAGTAATGAGACTTTATCACAGAGTATCCACCTTCCAGCTGGATGCTTCAGCCAGGACCTGTTACAGAATACTTACTTCTAGGTTTTTCAGAAGTCTTCCTGCTAGTGACATGGTTTACCTCACACCACCTCCCCGCTCCGCCTCATGAGTTTATGGGCGAATGGAGAAGTGAGTGAGGTTTGATGGGAGGGTGAAAGTTCCTTAATGTATTCTGGCAGTCTCTTTCAAAAGTCCCTTTCCTAAATTATTTTTGATGCTTTTTGTACATTAATTCATTTTGTAATGTTTATTTTATGAGCACACCACATGGCTCAGCTCCAGCACATTGTAACGTATATGATGCCATACTGTGGTGAGGCTCTACACTTGGCCCAACCCACATAGAGATGAGTGAGATATTGTTTGTACCCTCTGAAAACATTTGAAGAAGAGGGCAAATGTGTGACATACCCCGTTCAATACTGGGAGTCCTCAACAGATGAGGTCCGAGTGCTCAGGGGAGAGAGCATTAGCGTGGCCTCTTATAGTGTAAGAAGGCTAGATGGTCCACAGCATCTATTACTTGGGCTAAATCATCAAATACTCATTTTAAAACATTAATGTGTCCTTGGAAGTGGGCATTGTCAACTTTATTATTATCATTGCTGTAACTGTATAACAATTTTCAGACCTGTTTTTGTTTGTTTGTTTGTTTGCTTTAGAGACAGGCTTTCTTTGTGTAGCTCTGGCTGTCCTGGTATTCACTATGTAGACCAGGTTGGTCTCGAACTCAGAGATCCACCTGTCTCTGCCTCCCAAGTGCTAGGATTGAAGGTCGGCAGTTCAGACCCATTTTATAGAAAATACTTAGCCAGTTTCTTCCTGTGAGTGCTTTCCAAACATCTAAGAATGTTCAAAGCTTGTATCATCCAAAACAGCTTCTCTGAACTTAGCTTCTCCCACACTTCTCTTTCCCCTTTCTCAGCACAGCAAAACTTCTCAAGGGAGTCACCCCCCTTTCCTCCTCCACTCCCTGCTTGCCTCACCCTCCCTGATGCACCCCATCAGCATGAACATTAATGTTCCAGGTTGCTAGAGCAACCAGCAACTTTTCTGTCCTTGGCTTGCTCAGTTCTCAGCAGTGTGTTTTGGAAACTGTCAACATTAGCTCCACTTCCAAACACTTGCTGCCCTTGGCCCCAGTATGGCCTGCTCCGGCTTTTCTTTCCCTTTCTGTGGTTACTCCTTCTTAGCATTGCTTGCAGAATCACCCTCCTCTTGTGACTTCAGAATGTGATTCCTAGAGGGTTTTTCCTAAGTCTTTCTCTTGTTCCTCAATAGGCTGCACGTGCAGCCTCAGTCATCATCTGGAGTTTAACACTCAAATCCAGATCTTTAGACCAATTCTCTCTTTTGAGTCTCAGACTTGTATATATTAAAACCCTCATTGGCGTGTCTAAAAGGTACCCTAAATTCAACTTACTTAAAGTAAAATCTATGGGGTCCTATCTCAATACTAGTCTTTCTTTGGTAGAAAAATTCATCTATATAGAAGTAAAAATGTAACTTCATTCTTTTTTTTCCAGATTTTTTTTGTGTGTTATGAGTGTTTGTCTCTGTGTATGCATGTACATCTCTTGTGTGCCTGGTGCCCATGGAAGACAGAAGAGGGTACTACTGGATCCCTTGGAGCTAGAATTTTGTTTTCCAGAATAGGGTTTCTCTGCGTAACAGCCCTAGTTGTCCTGGAATTAGCTCTTGTAGACCAGCTGGCCTCTAACTCACAGAGATCCACCTACCCTTGCCTCCTAAGTGCTGGGATTAAAGGCGTGTGCCACCACCGCCCGGCAGAACTAGAGCTCTATAGGCCATCATATGGGTTCTGGGTACCAAACATGGGTCCTCTACAAGAGGAAAAAGTGCTCTTAACTGTTAACTAAGCCTTCTCTGCAACCCCTGAAGTTCATTCTTACTACCTTCTCTCTAGTCTCCCCAAGCTTAATTCAGTGTATTCCACCTAAGTATCTCTCTAGTGTGCCTGGAATTATCCGAATCTACCCCTCCCTTCTAAATTTGAACTATGATCATCTTCCCTTGTACTCTGGCGTAGCCTGCTAACTGATTTGCATATTTCTACACTTGCTGGAAAATTCTGTATGGCACCATCCACAAGATCACTTCAGAATCAGTATAACCAGGTCTAGAAAGGTAGTTCAGCGGTTAAGAGCACTTACTGCTGTACCGGAGGGCCCAAGTTCGGATCCCAGCACACTTAAAGGAAATGTACTTCAAGCCCACAACTAACATTGTGCTAAAAGGGCAAACTGAAGGTATTTTCACTAAAACTAGGAACAAGACAAGTATGTCCATTCTCTCCATTCCCATTCCATATAGTACATGAAGTCTTAGCCGGAGCAATAAGATAAGCAAAGGTTGTAACAGGGACACAAACAGGAAAGAAGTCAAAGTATCTTTATTTTCAGATGATTCTATACATAAAAGACCCTAAAGACTCCATCCCAAATCTCCTGTATCTCATAAACACATTCAACAAAGCAGCAAAATACAAAATTAACACAGAAAATCTGTAACTTTCTAATATACCAGTAATAAATGTACTAAGGAAGAAGTCAGGGAAACAAGCCCATTCACAATAACCTCAAAAATACTATTGGGAATAAATTTAACCAAGGAAACTACTTATGCATTGAAAACTTTAGGACTGAAGAAAGGAATAGTGGAAGAAACCAGAATATGGAAAGAACTCCCATGCTCGTGGATCGGTAATACTAACAGTGTGTGAATGGCTGCCCCGCTAAAAGCAATCTACAGATTCGACTCAACCCTCATCATAATCCCAACACAGATCTTCACAGAAATTGAAAATCCAATCTCAAAATTCACATGGAAACATAAATGATCCAGGATAGCTAAACAAACCTAAACAGTAACAATATTTGCTAAAGGTTTCAAGTTATACTACGGAGCTATAGAAGCAAAGAGAGGCTGGCAGTAGCATAAAAACAGACTTTGATAAATAGGATAGAATTGAGAGGGTCTACATAAAAGCCCAAACTCCTAAAATGGCCTGATTTTTTTTTTTTTTTTGACAGAGGCCTGTCTTTGTTACTGTTCTATTGATGTGAAAAGACATCATGACAAAGGCAACTTAGAAAAGCATTTAAATGGGAGCTTGCTTACAATTTTAAAGAGCTAGTCCATGATTATCACGGTGGAAAAACAGGGCAGCAGGCAGGCAGACATGGCACTGGGGTAGTAGCTGAGAGTTTACTTCTCATCCTAAATAAAGAGGCAGCAAAAGAGAGAAACCTCCTCGGAACCTCCTGAGATGGGCCTCCACAGTTCACATTGCCTTCAACACCACTGTCTTCCAAGCCCACTATACTCTGCTTACAATGTTCAGCTGCTTTTTTAGTCCAAAGTCTCAAAGTCTTCCATATTCCTCCAAAGATCAGCATGGTCAGGCCTTTCACAACATCCCATTCATGGTACTCACTTCTGTTACTGTTACATTGCTGTGAAGGGACACCATGACCAAAGCAACTTAGAAAAGAAAAGCACTTAATTCAGAGCTTGTTTATGGTTTTGGAGAGTTATCTCATGATCTTCATGGTGGGAAGCTTGGCAGCAGGCAGGCAGTAGCTGAGAGCTAATATCCTAACCAAAAGAGTCAGAGAGAGAGAACGAGGGCCTGGCATGTGTTTTTGAAACCTCAAAGCCCACCTTCAGAGGCACACCTCTGTCAAAAGTCCACACCTCTTACGTCTTCCTAACAGTCCACCAACTGGGAACCAAATGTTCAAACATATGAGCCTCCGGGGGCCATTTTCATTCAAACCACCACAAGGCCAAAAGTAGACATTGGAAAAAAGACTGTTCTGGGGTTGGGGTCATTTAGAGATCTACCAGTTTGACTGTGAACATATTTTTAGCAAAGATGCTTTCATTCAGATACTGGTGCCAGATACTCAGGGCATCGGGGCTGCACCTGAGAGTACTCTCAAGATGCAGTTCTGAAATCACATTAGTCTGGGGTTTGTAAAGGCAAAATTTACAGTGTTACAGACTTCGGCCTTTGTGCAATCAGGCATACATCCCACCTAAGTGAAGTTGAGCACATGGTACTGCCTTCGTGCAATCAGGGACAAGCAAGCTTGTTTATAAAGTGAAAATACATGATTTATTATTTTATACAAACAAGATCAGCCCCTAGCATTTCTGGAAGTTATTTGTCCTTGGGTAAGTGGGGCTTACAGGTTAGAGGAATTTTTGTTTCTCTTTCTCTTCTCTCTCTCTCTTTCCTTCTCTCTCTCTCTCTCTCTCTTTCTCTCTGTCATTTTTTGAGAAAGGGTTTCTCAGTAGCTATGTAGGAGAAGTCCTGGAACTCACTCTGTAGACCAGGCTGGCCTTAAACTCACAGAGATTCACCTGCCTCTGCCTCCCAAGTGTTGGGATTAAAGGAGTGCACCTCCACCGCCCAGTTATTTTGTTTCTCTTAAACACAGTAATTTTAAACTTTCAAACATAATGTTCACCATCATAAGAAAGCATCTTCAATAAATCATGCTGGCCAAAATAGATGTCTATATGTAGAAGAATAAGACTAACTCCTTATCTCTGACTCTTCACAAAACACAGTGTCAGACGCATCAGTCTGTTAGAGGAGAAAGCAGGGAGTCTACTTCAATGTCTAGGCACAGGAAAGGATTTTATAATAGGACCCTGGAAGAGCAGGAATTAAGATCAACTATTGACAAATAGGACTTTATGAATCTAGAATGCTTCTGTACTGTAAAGGACACTATCAATCCATCGAAGAGGCAACCTACAGAACTGAGAAAAATGTCTTTACTAGCTAGACATTTTTCAAGGATTATTGTCTAGAAAATACACAGAGCTAAAAATAATAAATATCAAGAAGATAAGCAACCCAACTAAAAATTTAGCCATGGAACTAGGCAAGTTCTCAAAAGAGTCAAATGAGAAACATTTTGAAAACTGTTCAAAATCCTTAGGCACCAGAGAAACATAAACAAAAGCTAATTAGAAATTTCATCTTACACCAATCAGAATGCCTAAGGTCAAACAAACAAACAAACAAACAACAAAGTAAAACAAAAGAAATGAGGACAAATGCTGGAGTGGAGGTGGGAGGAGAACATTGTTAGGAGCACAGCCACTAGCTTCCTCAATAGCTACAGACAGATCTACCGTACAATCCACATGGACCACGGCTAAACATATACCCAAAGGGCTCTATGTCCTATTGCAGAGATACCTGTTTGTTTATATTCACTGCTCCTTTTCCACAATAGCCAGGAAATGGAAACAGTCAGGTGTCCATCAACTGATGAAGGGATAATGAGCAGGTGGTATACTCTCACAATGGAATATGATTAAGCTTAAGGAAAGTGAAATTATGAAAATTTCAGGTAAATAGTCTGGAAATAGTCTTTCTGAGTGAGGTAACCCAGACCAAGAAAGACTACTAGAGGCATACGTTCTCTCTCCTATGTAGACGCTAACTCTGAATCTTCAGATATGTGTGTTAAATTGGAGTACCCACAGAAGTCAGGAAACGAGTAAGGGGCCATGGAGGTGCTTTCAAAGGAGGGGAACTCAAAAGCAGATAGTAATGAGGAGGGAACGGGAGATGACGGAGCAGGAAAAACAAGCAGGGTGGAGGATGGGAAGTCAGGGTGGAGGAGAGAGTCTAAGGAGGCATAACTAACAGTAAAGACCTTTGTAAAGGTCTTACTTCTGTGGGAGAGTCCTGAAATAAGTACAAATACATAGATACACAGAGCTTAAAGGGCGTTAACTAACGAGCTTAGACAATACCTGCTGCAGACATCATAGACGATAACAAAAAAACCCCCACTGCCTAAGTAATGCAACACAGGGCAACAGTAGGATACTCAAGAGGAATCCCAGTGAGGGCCCAGCATCAACAGTGTAGCAGAAACCAGAGGCCTTGAACCAGACCAATGGCTCTTTGCAAAGAACACTCACAAGTGAAGCTATAAGGATAAAAGGGTGTACCGCGTGACTTGCTGTGGCACACTGCAGCTTCCATGATGGGATTGACTTGTTTTTCCTCTTATATTTTATTTTGTTTTGGGGAGAGGTTGCAAGGGCAAAGGGTGGATACGAAGGGACTGGGAAGTGAATGGGATGGAGATACCTAATGTGAAAGATACAAAGAATAAGCAAAAAGGAAGTAAAAAGAAATAAAAGGCTATTGACTAACTTACAGGAGGACTGGACCTAGAGAAAGAGAGGACCAAGGAAGACGGCACAGGCGAGCCAGGACAGGACTCTAGAAAGGTCACCATAGACATTTAGCGTTGCATGTGGAACATCTCAACTTACCTGTGCCAGGAATAGGCACCAGGCACCTCTGCTGGCAACATTGACCTCATTGCCCTCAGCGAGTGGATGCTTAGGGTTTTGTTGCTACACTCGGAAAGAATTCTCCACCCCACCCCCCATCTCCTTTTCCTGGCTTTCCAACTCCTCATTCCAAAACCTGAGCAGATGCAAGTGAATTCCCCAGCTGGGTCGTAGAGCTGAGTCCCAGGCTGCCAGGGTTACTAAGGAAACAGTGTCTGAGGGAAGAGACCAACTGTGACCCCCATCTACATTCCTATAGTGGAGAGTTTAGTCTCCTGGAGTAGGGCTCGGAGGGCACCAACACTAGGCAGACAGTAAACATCACATGTCCAGTACTAGGCTAATCCTAAGGCCTCTCAGTGATGGCCATCCGTGTCTCTACTAGCTCAATGAGAAAGGGCACAGCGGTCGCTCTAACCCTCGCCCTGTTCATCCCAGCTGCCTATAAAAGCTGTAACATAGTTGTTTGTGATGGGAAAGTGTGCTTTGCCCCCCGGGTTCTTATTTCTGGGTGCTATAGAGATGCATTGTGGAAGCCCTTATACTCTATGTTGAATGAGCCACTGAAACCAGCTTGTTTTCCTGACTCCCCAGACCTAAAAATAGGACATTATTGAATAGCCCAAAAACCTGGGCAGAGTTTTCCCACTGCAGGAAGCCTGAATGTCGATTCGTATGTTTAATGGGCAGATGCTGTATCTACTGGAGTTTCTATTTTTAAACTTGCTAAGTGCCAATTCTCTCTCAAATGTCAATTACCATTCTCAAAGCAAGTGGGCTTGTTTGTTTTCTCAGTAGAAATTACCACGCAATGTAAAAGACACACTTACTACTAATTTTTTTTTTTAATAGAAATGGCTTTTAAAGAATTTTTAGTGTTACCCTTACTGTCTTCCTTTTATTTGACAAAAATCCGGGAAAGATGGATGAAAGGGGGTTTCTGAAAAAAGAACACAGGATGCAGGATTTCGCAGTAATTTATGCACCTTCTTTACATGCGGTTCCCACCATATCTGCTTCCTTCTTTCCCCCTCAGCATTTAAAATATTCAGGCTGCAGAAGCAAAGCAAGCTTTCTAAAATCATTCAGCACAAAGAGCTGCCTTCAGCTTAATTTGTTACTACTCCAAGGTAACACAGAGGTGTGAATCAAAAGTCATGTGACTGATGTATTCCCTTCCCTCCCCCCCCCCAACCCAGAGCTGACATTTCAGTTTAATACTGAACTCCAAGAGTCCCCTTTGAAAGGCATTTAGCTCCGTCTGCTTAGAGCTGATTTGGAGTGAGTGTCCCAACTGTGGATCTTGGATGTCCGAAATGACAGCAAGCCTCTGTGCTTTGGGAGCCTGAGGAGTTAGCTCAGGAGAGGGGGAATGTTTTAGTGTCCCCTTTGTGGTTTTGACAAAATCTTGACAAGAAGCTCCAAGTTAAGAGGGTTCATTCTAGCCCACAGCTAAGGGGCATGCCAGGGCAGGGACAACGGGACAGCTTGAGCTGGGAGCAGATGGCTGCAGGGCAGTAATAGTGAAGAAGCCAAGACCCTGCTAGGTGTGGTGGTGGCGTGTGCTTTTAGTCTCTGCACTCAGGAGGCAGAGACAGGTGGATCTCTGTGAGTTCAAAGCCAGTCTAACCTACGCTGTGGGGTCCAAGATAGTCAGGGTTGCATGGAGAGACACTGTCTCAAAACCAGAAACAAACAAAGGAAAGAAGAAGCAGAGAACAGTGAACAGATGCTACTTCTCAGTTGCCTTTCTGCATTTAATACAATTGGAGATCCCAGCCACGGAATGGTGACACCCACAGTGTCTTTCCACCTTGTTGAAAGAAATCAAGATAATCTTCCTCAGGCAGGGCCAGAGTTCCCTCTCCCTCTCAGTCTAGATTCTGCTAAACTGACCACACGAATCATCCCGTGGTAGCTGCTGTTTGGCTCTAGCCGCAGGGAAGGCAAACCCGAGAAGAATGTGAACTTCGGAGACAGGAGAGTTAAGTTCCGCTCTTCTCCACTTTCAAACTTGGTCACGTTGCTCTAGGGCTCAGAGCACCAGACTCCTCAGGAGTGAAATGGAGATTACACTTTTGCTGTTGTGAATGTCACAGGAATTAATGTGCTGAATGCAGATACCCCAGAAGAATCCAGAAAATGCTAACGCCTTTCTCTGTACGTCTCCACTCTGTGAAGTTGCTTTGCTCTCCAGAGTTCAAGAATTTCTTGTCTCTTTTTGTCTTATTTGTTTGAGACAGAGTCTTCCTAGTGGCATAGGCTGGCCTTGAACTCGCCATTCTCCTGCCTCAGCTTCCGGAACTGGATTCCAGGCCTATGTTACCACGCTCAAGCTCAACTCTTCCGTGTGCCTTTACTGGTGTTCTTCCTGCCCTGTTCCTCATATTTATTATCACTTCTCCCACCTTGGCAAGTTCAAATCCAATTCCTCCATTAGGGTCTGGCTTGAACAAAAGTGAATGTCTGAGGCTAGGCTGAACTACCAGCAACTGTGTTCCAAAAAACAAACAGAAAGGTTAAGCATTTTTGCCCAAGGCTTCACATCTCTTAAGTAAGTGCTAAGGTTGGCCAGCCTGCTGGCTCTCTCCATCCTCACCACCAGGGTGGACTCCCCAGCATTGCCCCAGCTGGTTCACCCTATGTAGCAAGGAGAAAGGGCTGGGGTTGGTTCTCCTGCTTTCATGTTCCCAGGACAGGCTCACCCACACCTGTACCACTAGGGCCAGCTCTACTGGACTGCCTGGGTGAGATGCAGGGCCCACTCTCCCTAGTGCTACAGCTGGTCAGGGGCTGGGTCAGCTCTCCCAAATGCCACAGGTGGCGATGGGCAAGGGCGCGGTCTGTAGTTATCTTGACAATGTCTTTTACAGTAATCTGCATGCCAGTCCATGCTTTTATTGGTAGACACTGGTTCTTTCAGGGCTGTCTCCTGGCTCCCTTACTGTGAGTATCTGTACTTGTCTGCATAGCTTTAATCAGATTGCCACTTTAGTGGCTACTATGGCTCTCTTATTATGACAGACTTTGCCCACTGCTTTCCCTACACCCTGAAGATGTCTTTATTTTGATGATATGACTCAGCAGCCAGTTTTAACCCCTGTGCTGTTGTTTTGGAACCTGCAATGGCAGCAGCAGCAGCGGCAGCGGCAGCAGCGGGCTAGATGTGACTGGATGACGAAGCATCACCAGAACTTGGTCCCTGAACTGCTTCCGTATGTCCTGGGGCTGCTTTCCAAGCAGGTGAGGATTACTTTATTCAGGATACTCAGCTACTTGGCATTGTTTACTGTAGATGCTCGAGGTATCTGTCGAGTAAATGGCTTTAAAATGTGAATGTGACTTTGAATGTGTCTGCAGAGAAGGTTTCATCTATTTTACAGTAAGAACTAAAATCCTCAGCATAGCCAGCAGGTACTAAGCAGTGAAGCCCCCTGACCTTGCTGGGTTCACTGGGACCGTGGCCTCTAGTTCTCTACGGTCTGGGCAACATTAGCTCGTGTCTATTCCTCGGGACTTTTCATTTGCTTTCCCTCTCCCTGGAAGGCAGGGCTCCCTTTTCCTGGGGAATATTATTTTAAGGTGTGTTACTTTTGTTTATGCTCTGGAACGTTTGTTTAATGATGTAAAGATGTGTTGCTTTTGTTTATGCTGCATTTGTTTAACTCTGTGAAGGTGTGAGTCTTTGCCTGTCTAAAACACCTGATGGTCTAATAAAGAACTGAATGACCAATTGTGAAGCAGGAGCAAGGAGAGGTGGGGCTGGCAGGCAGAGAGGATATATAGAAGAAGAAATCTGGGGAGGAGGAGAAGGTGCAAGAGAACAAGGGGAGGAGGTCATCAGAGACCAGTCACCCAGCTACACAGCCAGTCACAGAGTAAGAAGAAAAGTATACAGAAATAGAGAAAGATAAAAGCCCAGAGGCAAAAGATAAATGGAATAATTTAAGAAAAACTGGCTAGAAACAAGTCAAGCTAAGGCTGGGCATTGATAATTAAGAATAAGCCTCCGTGTTTAATTTATTTGGGAGCAGGGGGGTGGACCCCCAAAAGAGCCGAAAGAACAAAGAGCCCCAAAGAGAAAGAGAATAAAAAGAGTAAAATAACCAACACTCTTTGTCACCTTACCTTAACTTTTGTCAAGACTATTTTGTTGACCAACCCACTGTTACCTTGCCTTTGGGGTCCCTTGTCTATCTGAGAACAGATGGGTTAAATTCTGGCCAGACCCACCCAACTTTGTAAGAGGGAAAAACCTAGGGGTACCCTTGTTGTCCTGGTAGGAAAGCCAGGCCAGTTGACCCTTGTGGCAACAGCTCTCTTGTCTAGTCCAGCTGGCCCTGCTATAGACAAGGCAAGCTCTGACTTCAGGCCAGAAATTGATCCTGGCAGTGGCATTTTCTGAAGGGACGTGTACCCTTCATCTCCCCTTGGCTTGTGCATGTTGACTGCCAGCAGGCCTGGCTCACAGCCACCTTAGCAAAGAGGAATTTGTATAGCCTGGTTATTTTATTTTTAATGTATTGCCAAATTCCTAATTCTAGGGAGAAATAAAACTCAAATAGCTTCTATGATGTGTTGGCTTAAAGATGGGGTGTTTGGGCAGGCAGGAAGAATATCAAGGTAAGTGCACCCAGCTGCAGCACCAATAACAACAACCCAGACACAGATGTTGGAGTTCGAGTTGAAGAACAGAAAAGCAAAGCATCTAACCATTAGAGAGACCTTTTACCTCTACCAAATCTTCAGACCAAAGGGGGTGGGATCCTGTCTCCACGAATCTTCAAAGCCCACACTCCACTGAGTTCCTGTCTCCTCCCATCTTATATTCCTCTCTCTGCCCAGCCATAATGCTCCAGTCTCTACCTCCTTAGTGCTGGGATTAAAGGCATGGGATCCCAAGTGCTGAGATCACCTTTATGTGAGCTGTTTGTCTGTTAGATGGGTTCAATCTTGTGTAATCCATGGTGGCCTTGAACTCAGACATCTGTTGCCTCTGTTTCCTGAGTCCTGGGATTAAAGGTGTGTGCTATCACTCTTTGGCCTGTATGTCTGACTAGTATGGTTGCTTTGTCCTCTGATTTTCAGGTAAGCTTTATTTATTAAAACACAGATAATATACCCAACTTAGAAATAGGTTAGCTTTTCACCTAATAATGATGTCTAAATTTTATGGTAACAGGTAACATTTATGAAGCATTTACTAGATCCTAAGAACTGTACCAGGAATTTTTATGTATATAGTAACTCATTTATTTTTCTTAAATACCACCTTATGTGTTACCACCCCCACTCTATAGAGAAAGTTGAGGCTGGGACATTAAATAAGTTGCCTAAGTTTAGTACATAGCAGAGCTGGCTCCTATCTGCAGGCAGGCGAGTCCTTCAGAGTTTTTGCTTTGAAGATGAGACTATCCAACTACGTATGGTTTTCAGTGCAAGAGTGTAGCAAAGACAGCTTACCAAAACAGCAGATTCTAGATTGAGCTACAGCCAAACTTCAATACTTCCTGGGTGTCCACATCTCTCCCAACTCTGTTTTCTCATCTTTAAAATGACAGTGTGACTGACTCATAATTCATGCTATAGAGACTAAGTCAGGAAGGACAATGAGGCTTCTGGCCCTGTGCCTGGCACGTGGACAGTGACTAATGAATGGCAATATAGGATGAAGATAATACTAACATAAAGGGATACCTAGAGTGCTGTAGTCAGCCTCCCTTCCTTATTCCGCCATCATCTGATAACTCCACCCTTAACATTTGCACTAAGGTATGCAGTCTCCGGGAGGTCTACTTAAAAAGAAAAAACCTTATAGGGAAATCACTATGATCACTAAACTATGATCATTCTATGTTACTATCTTAATTAATAACCTAGCTATGCATTGTGCAAGCCTTCTAGAAAGTAAGAGGGTTACTTGTAAAATTGCCTTCAATTTGGCATACTGCTAACTGCTACCTCCCTTTGATCCACTCTGGCTAAAGGTCTTTATTCTGTGAATCATTAGAGCACCCTGGGGGGATGCTATTGTTGTCTTTTGACTTAAGAGGCTCAGGAACAGGTTAAGGGCAATTCTAAAGGCATGCAAGAGTAAGTGGTGGAGAATGGATTTTCTTTCAGGGCTTACTACAGGATTCAGGCTCTGCCCAGTGTCCTGGTTTGCCTCTGTGGCCGTGATAAAACACCAACCTAAGAAGCTTGGGGAGGAAACAGTTTATTTCATCTTGCAGCTTACAGTTCATTGTGGAAGGAAGTCAGGACAGAATCTCAAGGCAGGATACCTGGAGGTGGGAACTGAAGCAGAGACCATGGAGAAACACTTCTTACAGCCTTGTATTCCATGACTCATTTAGCCTTTTTCCTTATATAAAATCCAGGATCACCTGCCCAGGGGAAGCACTGTCCATAGTGGCCTGGGCCCCCCTACATCAATCATTATTAATTAAGAAAGCACCCCACAGACATGCATACAGGCCAATAGAATGGAGGCATTTGCTTAATTGAGATTCTCTCTTCCTAGATGACTCCAGTTTAATGTCAAGTTGACGGAAAACTAACCAGCACACCTGGTGAGTTTTTCCACTCCTGAGCCTGGACAGCTCACTTTTGTGAAAACATTCTCAGTAGATGATAAGACAAAAGCAAAATACATCCACTAAAACAAAACAGGAAGCCACAATAATAGTGATACATTAGGTTCTTCATCTAACCCTTTGATCTGAAGTTAGATGATCAAGAGGCAGACCCTCACACAAACATTAAAAGAGCAGGCATCAACCACAGACTACATGAATTTAGCAACAGAGAGCACCCAAAACCATCTTCAGCAAAAGAATAGCATTCAAGATAGGATCACAGAGTATGTAAGCAGTTCTCAATGTTAGACAATGATGAGAATAAGAGAAGAAATGTATTTCTGGGCTGGGGATGTTGCTCAGTTGGGAGAGTGCTGTGTAGTATGCCCAATGCCCTGAGTTTGAATCCTGGTACCACATCAACCAGGTGGAGTAGGGAACATCCATACTTGAGAAGTGGAGGCAGAAGGATCAGGGATTCAAATCAGCATAGGCTACATGGGACTCAAAACAAAAAAGGAAATAATTTATTTCTAGAGTTATACAAATGTTTAGTTATGGAATTTCTTGGATGCTATAATAGTGGGCAGATTGGTGTAAATATTGTATTCAATTATAAAAAGAAAACCATATTAAATCGAGTTAAAAAGAGGAAGGATCCATATTTTAAACTTTAGATTTAAATAGTAAGGCTAGATCTTCAAAACACTTGACAGTAGAATCCCTACTATGGAGGAATTTAGCATAGTGCTTCTTTACCTAGGTGAAGATTTTCCTGGGTGTATTGAGGAGAGGGACAGAGGGGGGTCCATGTTTTCACAAACCAGAATGGACATTGTATATCTTGAGCACATATTCCATCACCTTGACAATAGCTAAGGATGCCAGCCAGACCTTTAGCGTAGGTCTCAGCATCCTGACTGCACTGGTTGTTTTTCTTGTCCCTGTGACCAAATACATCATAGAAGGAACTCAAGTGGTCTGTTGTGGCTCACAGCTAAGAGGAATGGTCCACCATGGTAGGGAAGTCTTGGTGGATGGAGTGGGGCAGTCTCTGAAAGACTGTAGCTTCCAGCACAGGTCCTCAGGTGCTCCCAACAGGAAATCAGAGAGCTAGAGCAGAACCAGAGTGCTGCTGTAAGCCTCAAAGGCTGGCTCCTAGTAGCTTATGTCATAGCCTTCCAAAGCGGCACCACCAGCTGGGGACCAAGTGTTTGAAGACATGAATCCTGTAGGGGACACTTCACACCCAAACTGTATCTGTGACCTACTTGCTCCATAATGCTGGGCAAGGTGACTCTTTTAGTTACTGCATGTGTAAAACAGATGAATAATTATTCCTCCTGCCTAGGAAGCACATCATAAGCTTTCCATGGCAGTAGCTGTTAATAAACCATGGCATTGCTTTCATCTGGACTATATAAAGTCAGCATTCATTTTGTTTTTCCATGCAAATAAGAAGTGTCCACTGATACTTATGTAAGGTTTGGACTGCTGAAATAGATTAACTACTAGTTTTATTGCAGTGAGGACACCATGATTGAGGTCATTTATAGAAGGAAGAGTTGATTGGTGCTTACAGTTTCAGAGGGTGAATCCGTGGCCGTCATGGTGGGGAGCATGGAAATCGGCAGGCAGGCACTGGAGCAGGATCTGAGAGCTCACATCCTTATCTGAAAGTGGGAAGCAGAGAGAACTGGGAAATGGCATGGGTTTTTGAAGTCTCAAAGCCCATCCCCAGTGACCCGTTTCCTATAATAAAGGCAATGACCGCAAATTGGTCAGTGGTGGCACATGCCTTTTAATCCCAGCAACTAGGAGGCAGAGGCAGGTGAGTCTCTGTGAGTTCCGGGCCAAGAGTCTGATCTACAGAGCAAGTACCACAACAGCCAAGGATATTGTGGGATATTTGTACACTGTGTTAAGATGTATTACTGTGATTGATTTAATAAAAAAGCTGAACAGCCAATAACTAGGCAGGAGAGACAGGTGGGACTTCTGGGCAGAGGAAGATCGTGGGGAAGAAGAAAGGCAGAGTCACCAGCTTTATGCGGAGGAAGCAGGTATAGGCAGTGCAGAGCCAAGTAAAAGGTAACAGCCAAGTAAAAGGACATAGACTAAAAGATATGGGTTAATCTAAGTGATAAGAACTAGTTAGGAATGAGCCTAAGCTAAGGCGAAGCTTTCATAACTGATAAGAAGTCTCTGTGTAGTTACTTGTGAGCTGGCAGGCTGAGCAGAAAGTGCTGCTATGGACCCAATGTGGGGCTTGACTATCCAAACATAGAGCCTGAGAAAGCTAAAGAAGAGTTCTGGACAAGGAAGCTGGATGTGGCTTCCTATTCCTGCAGTTTCTCGGATGGACTGATGCTCGGTGTACAGAGGCACCACTCTTGGCCATTGCCTATGGGCTAGAGCCAGCTGCCATCCCAGAACTGTGTGGTGGGTTGACTGGCCCTTTAAGGCTTGGCTCATGAAGTCAGAGAATGCTGCAGGCATGTAGAAAGCCAGATCCAGACACACAAAGCCTCTAAAAAGGTACGATATGTTTAAAAATGTGCGTAGATGCTAAAGGAAGAAAATAAAATGGGTATAGACAGTCATAGAAAAAAATTAAATAGTCTAGAAATAATAAAGTCTTTAAAGAAAGAATAAGGTAATATAAAAATAAGTTATGTAAAGATGGAAAATACATAAGGTGTCTATCTTGTATGGTGTTTTGTTGATTTTGAAATTTTTAAATGCTAATGTGCAGAAAACAGTAGCTGCTGAGAGGCACTGAATTGTGAAAACTGCTAAATAAACCAACCTATATATTGAAGAATGTCTTAACTTCAAAATGGAAGTCGGAAACAATGTTGAATTAGGGAAGAAGTTATGCCTTTGTTGCAACAGGAAATAAAAAGCTCTACTTTCCCCTTCAAAATTAATAAAGGTCAGCTTTGATTGGGAGAAACTTCCTGAGGGTCCTAGTTACAGACATGAGGGAAAAGCCAAGAAAGACTACAGGAAAGAAGACATATATCGCTCTACATGGGAACAGTTCTGAGACTGGATGAGACATGATCACTCTTGGCTACAGAGTCCTCATGACAGTTTGGTTATATAGTCCAAATGGACTTAAGGTTGGCAGATGCCTTATATCTGCTCAAACATAGAACAAAAAAGTCATCTTTAGCTGGCTTGTGCATACCACACATACATTCCTTACTTGTGTTAATGCATGTGTTACCCTTAAAAGGCTGTATGTTTTCAGAACAAAATGATCATCACCAGTAAAGACAAGTAGTCTAGGTGATTCAGACCCTCAGAATGCCTTTGTTACAGTTTATTCAAAATTCTATATCCAAAAAAACTTAAAAGTTACTAGTTGAGGTGGTTCAACTTCACAGACTACTCCAGCCAGGACTTCAGATAAGCCCTGTACTCTCCTATCACATTGAGACAGGACAACAGCTGGCTCTCCCAGCATTTGTTCATTTCAATTTTCTAAGGGTCCTCTAAGGATGCTGTCACCCACAGACAACAGAAAGCAATTTTAAGAACACAATGCCCACATTCCCAAGAGGTGGGGTGGGTGGTTTTTTGGCATTTGGTGGATTATGGATTTTATCATTATTTAGGGGGGTTGATTGCAAGTTGTTATTGGTCATGATTAGGGAGAGAACTAAGCAAAGGGGTTAGATGAAAAATCTCATTCTTAAAAGATAAAAGTGGATATAGAAATGATAGGATAAAAGGGTAGATTATTGAATCTACTTTCAACCTAAAAAGGCAACTACTAGTCTCAAATGCTTTACATTGGCATGGATTTTTTATATTGATGCAAATTTAAGGTTATCTTTTGTTATACTGTATATATGTTCCTACTCTTGTCTAAGGTATTGTACCTATGCAACTCATTTAACAATGTAATATAAATTTCTAGTCCTTAAAAGCTAGTAACTATTTAGAATAATAAGGAAAATACAGGTTAGTAGTTAGTCATCTATAACAAAGTGTGTAGTCATGTTAGGTATATTTTCAAGGTTAAAAGATGTATTTTAATTAGATGTCTTCAAACACTTCAAAGAATATGGCATTTAAAATACTTTAGTAACATAAGGACTGCTTACAGTATATTGTTCAAACTGGACAAGTGGGACACAAAAGGAGACTGCCAAACTTTGCCAAGTCCTTCAAAATTCCCACTTCACAAAAAAAGTTTGTCAGATTTTCTAGGCCTTTAGGCTAAAGATAGATGACCCAGCGTTGCAGAGAAAACTTGGGTGACTGTTCAGGCAACCAGATGTTTTTGTCATTTCTATAGTTTTGGAAGTTGCTTGCTCTGTACTTTCTGTTTACTCAGGTAATGCTATATTCTTCTTGGATCTTTGATGGGTTAAAGACTAGATAGTTATAATTACAGTTTTTTTGTTACCAAATCCAGAAAAGAAACTCACAAAAGAGGTGTAAAGTATATAAGATTGACAGACATAAAAGCTTAAGTTGTTAATATAAGTTGAGGTAGAAAGCAAATTAGGTACAAAAGTTTTGACTTGGCAAGATAATGATGAAATATTTCCCCTAAATTTGGCAAATGCAAATGGACTGGATATTATTGTATATAGTTTTACTGTGTTAGAGTTAAAACCTTCCCTTTTATTTAGTCAAAAATGGGGAAATGTTGTGGGATATTTGTACACTGTGTAAAGATGTATAATAAAAAACTGAAAAGATGGAGGGGAAGAAGAAAGGTAGAGTCATCAGCCAGATTTAGAGGAAGCAGGATGGGCAGCATAGAGTCAAATGTAACTGAGCCATGTAAAAGAACATAGATTAAAAAATATGGGTTAATTTAAGTTATAAGAACTAGCTAGGAATAAGCCTAAACTAAGGTCAAAATTTCATAATTAATAAGAAGTCTCTGTGTCTTTTTTTGTGAGCTGGTGCTCCTAATAGAAAATACTGCTACAAAATCTGTCTCAAAAAACAAACAAATGCCACACTTCCTAGTCCTTCTCAAACAGTCCCACCAATTGGGGACTAAGCATTCAAACATATGAACCTGTAAGGGCTATCATTCAAACCATCACATTTCTTATAACACTTTTCAAAAATATGCATGAGAAAGAGAGTGGGGTGAAGTATCAGGGGTCCTTCTCTAAGGATAATTATGTAAGACAGAGGAAGACAACTGGCTTGTATCAGCAAAGTAACAATAGCAGGCTCTGCCCTAGGGTCTATGATTTCCTCAGCCCTTCCTGGGCTTTTGACCAGGTTTGTAATACCAGCGGTACCTCAAATCCAATCAGAAAGTGTTTATCTGCTAACAGCCATCCTGCTATTATACCAGTGGGCAGGCACCATCCAGCAGGTCACTGATGTAGCATGTGGGATCTAGCACCGGACAAGTCCATAGATGCTTTTCTCTTCTAGCAACTTGCAAAGCAATATGAAAGCTGGCTGCCAGGGAGGAGATTTCCAAGTCAGGTTGAAGTTCAGTTCTCTGTGTCCTGCAGCCAAAGGGTGTGGTGTTTTCAGCAGCGGGGATCAAGCCAGTCAAATTCCGCAGATGGGGGAGATGATCTCCAAGTTCCACCCATTCCTGAGGAGTTACTGTCAGTTGATAGCTTCTAGGGGTTGGAGAAGCACTTTTTGTTTTTGAGGGTGTGGACCCTGGGAAGTTTCCCACTAAAGAGTGGACGGCCCCACACCCATGCACTGTGGCAGCATTAATTGGCCTTAGTAGATGAGAGGGAGGGAGGGAGAGAGAGAGAGAGAGAGAGAGAGAGATGAATGAACATGGCAGGGGAATGTGTTAAGGAGGTTATCTGGGGAGGTGAAGGGGAAGATGGAGGTAGATATGATCATATTTCACAGTATACATGTATGAAATTCTCAAAAATAAAGAAATATATTAAAATATAGTAAAAATATTTCTACATGTCACAGACACTATACTATTAGGCTTGTTGGAAAGGGTGGGATGAGGGATGGATTTGGGGGTGAGTTTATAGTAGTTGGTGACCAATGAGCATAGGCAGTCAGGGAGGACATCGAGAACTAGGGGAACAGATAATGTTATACAGACTGAGCATATTGTATTTATGTATTTAGGAACACACACACACACACATATCACTACTGTGAGGACCTGACTTTGCAAACTCCATTTTAAAGAAGGGGCTTGGGGGCTGGAGAGATGGCTCAGCGGTTAAGAGCATTGACTGCTCTTCCAAAGGTCCCTAGTTCAATTCCCAGCAACCACATGGTGGCTCACAACCATCTGTAATGGGGTCTGGTGCCCTCTTCTGGCCTTCAGGCATACATGCAGAGAGAATATTGTATACATAATAAATAAATAAATTAAAAAAAAAGAAGGGGCTTCATCTTAAGCCAAATAATGAGCTGGGGGGTAGGCAATCTCAGCTCCAGAAATGTGCTGCCATAGCAGAAATTTGAACAGATACCCTAAAAATGGCCAATTAAGAAGATAGGGAAGAGGACTATAAAATTTAACAAGGTCCAGATGTTCCTGGGAGGCATCCTGTTCTTGAAGATATCTTGTCAGTTATTAACAGCTCTTTGTTAGGTTTTTGTGCCCCCAAACTGACCAATGGTTTCAGAAACTACCTTACCCAATCCCAAGACGACAGGACATAAACTCCCCTGATTATGGCGTTTCCCCTTTAAAAGTCCCTATCCTCCCAAGCCCCCTGCCATACTTTCTGCACCCACCATGCTGGAGTGCTGGAAAGATGTTGGTCCAAACCTGAGTTTGAATTAAAAACCTCCATGTAATTTGCATCAAAAATCTGGCTTCGTGAATTCATCTGGGGACCAGAAACTTGGACATAGCACTACCACCAACATCAACACCACCAATTAAAGTTTTAAAGCCATAAATTTTAGAGAGAGCAAGGTGGGTGAGCACATGGTGGGGTGAGGAGTCTAGGAAGAGGAAAGAGGAGGGGCGAGAGAGAATACAAATAAACTATAACCTCAAGGAACATTAAAAGAGAAAGCACTGGAGGAAAACTTGCCCTAGTTTGCATAATTTGTCCTAGAACTTTGCTGGTTGAAAACCGGAGTCAGTTGTCCTGTGAAACTCCTCAGTCTCAGCCGCACCAGAATGGTGGGTCTTCTGCTTTAGGACCTGAGAGAGTGCAGAGCTGGCAATGCCCATCATCGAGATGGGAAGTGCATACGGAAGAGAGATGCTTGGGTGATGGGTACCAAGCACAGGTGGATAAGAAGAATAAGTTCTCGGGCTTCACAGCAAGGTGGTAGGGTGGTGTGGCTACCGTTTATAGCAACTTGTTAGCGATTTTTATTGAAAAACGAGGAGAGCAATTTGAAGGTTCCAACGTGGAGTATGCTAGAACTGCTAATTAGCCCTCTCTTCATTCCCATTGTATACAGACATCAAATTAGCTTGCTGTACCTGCTAAATCTATAATTACCACGTGTCAAATAAAAATTCAGATTTCACCAAAAGCAACATACATGGTGAGTGGGGTAGGCGTGGAGTTTAGTGATAACCCAATCTTATATAAAGTGTGTCGGAGACACTTAGAGTCACTAACTCCTCTAAAGCCACCCCTCCTAAATCCACCCTTCCATCCCGCTCTTCACAGCAAGCCTGGGCCTCGAATGTGTGTCCGCGACATGTAGAAGTATTTTTTTAAGCTGTATTTTCAATTTTAATGTATTGTTCTTTGTTGTTGTGTCAGGATTCCAGGCAGGTGGTCAGAGGAGAGGTCAAGCCAGTGGACAAAGGCTTGATAATCACAAGCTGACAACCTCAGCCACCACTTAGCACAAGTGGACAAGATTAGGGAGTAGTCACTGAGCTACAAGCACTTTGGTTATGTTCATTTCAATATTAAGTTTAGTGTGTGTGTGTCTGTGATCGTATGTGTGTACATGCCACTGTGTGTATGTGGAGGACAGAGGACATCTTTTGGGAATCAGTTCTCTCCTTGACCACATGAGTCCTAGGGGATCAAACCCAGGTCTTCAGGCTTGATGGCAGGCACCTTAATCCCCTGAGTTATCTCACTGGCCCCGTCTGTTGAATTTTTGCTCTCATTTGATCTCCAGAGCAAGCTGCAGAGATAAGGATGCGTATTTCCTTTACAGTTGAGGACACAGGCTGAGAGATAAGGAACTCTCCAGCAAGTCAAAGAGCCAAGCATCAGACGCCTCGTAAGAGGAGCACCACCACCTACACTCAGATCACACAGACTGAGGAGCTGGTTTGCTCCACATGTCTGTCCTTACCCAGAGAGAAGGCAAAACCTCCTTCTCTGCCACGTGCAGAAGCCCCCATTGAACCAGTCTTGTTCTCTTAAGGCCGTGGCATCAAGACAAAGAGAGTGAGAGCAGAGACAGACCAGGGTTCTGATGACCCTGCACTGAGTAGCCGGGACGTAGACAAGAGAAAGGGGAAATCTTTCAAACTATTCCTCAGGCTGAGTATGTGGTACATACCTACAAATCCCTGGACTTGTGAGGCAGAGGCAGGAGGATTGTCCTGAGTTCAAGTTCAGGCTAGTTTACATAGAGAATTTCAGACAGTATCACAGTGAAAACCTTAGATTGAAAAATGAACCCCTTGTTTGTTTAAAACAAAATGTTTCTTGTGGTGTGAACCTTCAGTTCAGAATACGGGTTCAGTTCCCAGCACCCACACTGGGAGGTTAATAATTGCCTGTAACTCCAGTTTTGTGACAGTGACATTGATAGCATCGTCAGGATGATGATTATCTTCTATTGCCCACATAGGGTACTGTGTTGAGTGACACAGCATCCAGGCAGATGGGGCCTTGGAACCAAGACCAGAAAGGGTAAGGGACTTCACTACAGCAGAGAATTTACCATGCTCCAGGTGCTAGCGCCCACACAAACAGGGCACGCTACCTCCCAGGCCTCTAGGGGCCTCTAGCTTAGTGGAGGTGACAGATAGCTGTTACAACCTCACAGTAATGCCTTGAGATTGCCAGATGTACATGGGCTCTGTGCGGCTTGATGAAGAGCCTTAGGCTCTCAAGCTTCCCTGGTGGGAACAGCAGCTGAACCAAGTCTCCAGGGAAGAGAAAAGTCGGAGGGGGAAGACACTCCAGGGAGGGACCTGGAGAGACAATGATGTCAAAGTAAAAAGGGCTGGAGGGATGGCTCAGGGGTTAAGAGCACGGCTGTTTTTCCAGAGAACCCAGGTTCAATTCCTAGCCCCCACATGGCAACTCATAATTGTCTGTAACTTTAGCCCCAGGAGATCTGAACCTTCTTCTGGCTCCTGAGAGCATCACACATGGTATATACATTTAGGCAAATGCATAAAAATGAAAATAAATAAAATCTCAAATTCTTTTGAAGAACCTAGGTGATAACTACAAGCAAGTCAATATGACCAGAAGTGAGGCCAGCTACTGAAGCTGATGGGGTTGGCATGCCGTGGATCACTATAGCCCCAGGAGGGATTTGAAGAAAGAGCTAACCTTTCACACAAATAATTCTATCTATCTATCTATCTATCTATCTATCTATCTATCTATCTATCTATCTATCTTTTGTCTATCTTTGAGACAGATTGGCCTCATATTCACCGGTAGTTGAGAATAGCCATAAACTCCTGATCCCCATGTCTCCATTTCCCATGGGCTGCAGTAATGGGGTTGCACAGCCACCCCTGGCTCGGATGTATCTTTTAATAACTTGTTCTGGAGGACAGTGCAGGGGCAGGGAGGGAAACTAGCCTGAGCTGTCATCTGGGACATGCTGCAAAGCACAGCTGCTTCCAGCCTGACTGGCCTGCGTCCTTGGGCCCTTAACCCTACAACATCCCCAAGCTGCAGTTTTCCTTGCTTGAAAGAGGAGATAGTAAAACCTCAAAAAATTATGGAAGAACAATTGTTAAGTGCTTAACTCAGAGTCGATGCTTGGAAATGGGAATTATTGTGACAACTTGAGATGACGATGCCAAAAGTAAGGAAGTGGTGGGAGGGGCTGCAGAAGAGGGATTGTGCTTTAGAGAAATTACAGGAAACACTTGTAGGTGTCTCAGTGGAAGATGGTGGGAATACATGGGAGTGGGAACAGGAAAAGCCCAAGCATCTGCTATGTCTTAGTTAGGGCTTCTTTCTTTCTTATTTTTTTAGAATTTGTTTGTTTGTTTGTTTACTTATTATGTATGTATACAGTATTCTGTCTGCATATATGCCTGAAGGCCAGAAGAGGGCACCAGATCTCATTATAGGTAACTGGGAGAAACCATGTGGTTGACTGGGAATTGAGCTCAGGACCTCTGGAAAAGCAGACAGTGCTCTCAAGCTCTGAGCCATCTCTCCAGCCCTTAGTGTTTCTATTGCTGTGAGGAATGTAATGGTCAAAAGCAACTCAGTGAGGTAAGGGTTTATTTCATCTTACATGTCTCAGGTCACACTCTGTCACTGAGGAGACTTGGGGCAGGAACTAAAGCAGATACCATGGAGGAGTTCTGCTTACTGATGGCCACCTCATGGCTTGCTCAGCCTGCTTTCTTGGCTCCTTGGACCACCTGCCCAGGATGGTACCACACACAGTGAGCTGGACCCTCCCACATCAATTATAAATCAAGAAAATATACCATTACCCACAGGCCAATCTGGCGGGGGCATTTTTCTCAGCTGAGGTTCCCCCGTCCCAGATAGCTGCAACTCTGTCAAGTTGACATAAAACTGTCACAGCTGATTTTGATGAGTTTTGCCCACACAGTACAACGGATGGAGTACTTGGGGGAGAGAGAAGTCTCCAGAAGAAAAGGAGTAGAATGGGAACAGATGTGAGATGGAAGAGAAACAGGAGTCGCCATGGTCACAGTCCTCATTGGCACAACAGGCACCGCCACTCACCCAGTTCTCCACTGACTAGAAGGGGCTGCGTGAAAGCTTCTGCGGCGAACTTGCTGAGTGTGCCATGTGGACATGTAATACAGGCTGATGAGTTCACAACAACAATAGCAGAGGGGTGGACAAACGGAGTTTATCCATTGATGAGGGATGAGACTATTGGGCTCCAGGGACAGCATCTATATATTTGGGTTTTTTTTTTTCCGAGACAGGTTTTCTTTGTGTAACAGTCCTTGCTATTCTGGAACTAGCTCTGTAGACCAGGCTGCCTCTGTCTCCCGAGTGCTGCTGGGATTAAAGGTGTGTGCTACCACTACCCGGCTAGGGACTGTTTAACAGAGACTTGACTGACCTTGAAGAAATAAATACCCGCTAGGTGGAGAAGAAAGGGTACATTTTTGGTTTTGAATCTGAGAAGTGTTGCTTTGAGAAGAGAGAAGGGAGTAAGAGTAGACTTTCAAGTCACGGAAGTCAGGTAGGGTGACAACTCCCAGTTCGCAGGACACTATCCTAGTTTTAACTCTGAAAGTCCTCTTTGTCATGCTGTTCTTCTTGGATAAAGTGGGGTGTTTAGTCTCCTGGAGTCAGTGGTATGGAGAGCCATATGCAGTAGGGAGTGCACTGTGCACATGGGACATTGGTCACTAGACCTGAGAATGAAGGAACACAGGGGGCTATGAACAGAGCTCTCCTGCAGGGTGGTAGAAGCTCTGGCTAGACTGCGGGAGTGGAAGGTAAGGACCGGGGAGGAGGAAGCAATGGAGTGTGCTAGCAGCTTATTTCAGAGGGTTCACTGAGGAGTCACGGAGTCCTTGGAGAGGCTGATGTTGGGAAATTCAGGGTCAGAGGGCATTTTGTTGATTTTTTTTTAAGAATGGGAGGAACTTGAGGCTTTTTATTTGTTTGTTTGTTTGTTTTCGAGACAGTGTTTCTCTGTAGCTTTGGAGTCTGTCCTGGAACCCCTCCCTCCCCCACCAGGCTGCTCTGGAATTTACGGAGATCCACCTATCTCTGCCTTCCGAGTACTGGGATTAAAGGTGTGTGCCATCACTGCCGCCTGGAGAACTTAAGTTTCTCTAGGCGCCCAGAAGACAGAGATAAGACAGCAAGGTTGAATGCTGGAGGGAAGAGGCCTTGCTATGGACTTGGACCCCAAGGAGGAGAAGTTAATGGGGTAACAAATAGGTAGACTGAGGGGATACCGATGTCCACTGTCTCGTACCAGGAGAGAAAGCTTAGGGATACTTATGTTGTTGCCCCTATTTGGTTTAAACACTGGTCAGTGTGTGTCCTGGAGATGGGTGACAGGAGCTAGGGGTCCCCCACGTATGAGTGGACAGTCAGCTTGTGCCAGTCGAGGGAATACTCCACCTTGCCATTTTCTCCATCAGTCCTTGGGGAACCAGGCACAGAAACAGCAAGCTACTGAAGCAAGCGAGGCAGGAAAGCAGGGCTGGTGGGGAGGTAGAGGGGGAGCATGGCTTAGACAATCCAACCCTGGGCTGAGTAACAAGGAAGGAGCAGAAAGGGAGTTACTGAATTAAAGGTAATGGGGAATCCAAGGCAAAGAGTAGACAGGTATTGCCCCAGGACAGATGGCCTCAGGGGTAGGACTGCTTGTTACTCTGCCTTGAACAAGCCATTTCCTGTTGGAGACCTTGGTTCTTCCCTCACCCCCAGGAACATTACACAACTGCTATGCTATTCGCCCTTTCCCCCATGATGTGTGTTGGTATAAGCCAGTATGTCCCGGACTCTCGAGCCTCTGGGCAAAGCACTTTCTGTACCATTTATACTGAGCCAGTGTGAATCATTCATTTTCTGTTCAGAAGGGAGCAGCCCTGGGGAAAGGGACAAGAGTTTTCAATTCAACAAGGCCAGATGCCAAGCTGGAGTTCCAGGCCTCAGCTCGAAGTTCCCATTCTGATGACTTTGCCTGAGGGGGGGGGTCTCAGTAAATATTAACCAGCACTGGGTGACCTTGGACAAGCTAAGGGAGCCTTTCACCAGCTAGGTTAACTCTCCCACCAGTGAAAAGCATGCTGCGAGGACACAGGGTGGCCATGCAGAAGCATGGACAGAATGGTGGCAGGGGGAGAGGTACACACGGAAATGGTTCTTCCTGGGAAGAGAGATAGGGCCTCTCTACATAGCTCTGGCTGTCCTGGAACTGGCTCTGTAGATCAGGTTGGACTGGAACTCAGTGATCTAACTCAGGCCTACTTCTGCCTTCCAAGTGCTGGGATTGCAGGTGTGTGCCACCAGCCCAGTGTTTCTTTTGTCTTTGAAAACAGTGTAGTTTAATGTACCAGCCTCACAGGTACTTGTGCCGCAGGTACATATCACCACACCTGGCATGCCATGTCATTTTCTTATGCATGGCATCTGATGAGAAATCTGGCATGTGGATTCTTTTTCCTCTTTGAGAAAGTCTTTATTTTCTGTTGCATTCTGTATTTTTGCCTTAATTTTCAGAAGTTAGATTACAGTGTGTTGACAAATGTGTCTGTTTCACCCAGTCCTGCAGCCATTAAGTCCCAAAGAAACACACAGAGGTCTACATTAATTATAAACTGGTTAACCTAGTAGTTCAGGCTTCTTATTAACTAACTCTTACATCTTAACCCATAATTCTTGTCTGTGTTAGCCATGTGACTTGGTACCTTTTATCAGTGAGGCATTCTCATCTTACTTCCCCTGCATCTGGGTGATGACTACTGACTGAGCCTTTCCTCTTCCTAGAATTCTCCTATTTTGGTTGTCCCACCTATACTTCTGGCCTGGCTACTGGCCAATCAGTGTTTTATTAAACCAATACAAGTGACAAATCTTTACAAGACCATTGTCCCACAGAAACAATGTGTGTCTGTGTCAGTCACATTTTGTTCCCTTGATAAAATGCTTGAGCAAGTCACCTCAGAAGAGGGAAGGTTTGCTTTGGCTCACAGTCTCCAAGGCTCCAGCCCAAGCTTGACTTGCTCCATAGTGAGCCCCATAGTGAGTCAGGAGACAATGGCAGATGGAGGGAGGGTGTGGTGGAACACAGCTGATCACCTCACAGCAGCGAGAAAACCGTGACACTGGCCTCCTTCGGTAACTTCCCACAGTTTCTACCCTGTGAGAGTTCTTTCAGATAAGAATCCATCAGTGATTAAACCATAATCATGCCCTCTAGACCCAACCATTTTCCCAAGCATCTGCCTCTGAAGATTTATGATGAAGATAAAGCCTTTCGCATATGAACTCTTGGGAGGCACTACCCACAGCAGTGCTGGTGAGGGTACTTGTGGGCTTATCCTGTTCATGCTTGCTTAGTCTTTTTAGAGCTCTTTAAGCCCAGGATCATTGCCTTAGCTCTTTCATTGTGTGAGGACACAGTGAGAAAGTGCTGTTCTTTGAACCCTAGTGGAGAAGGGCAACCCACAAGAAGAAGAGAAGAGCCTTTTCATATCCATATCGAGGCCTCTCCCAGAACCCTTCCAGCAGGGAGAAGCAGAGTGGGGTGGAAGTCCAGGTTTCTACTGACAACATGTCAGGGGTGCTTTTTGAATGATAGCTTGGGAAGGAAGAAAGTCACAACCCCTGACTGGCTTTCTTTGATTCCTTTCCAATAGAGGTTTGAGATACCTTATTATAGTCGGATAAATATAGGATCTAAACTCCTTCCTCCACCATTTTGTGGCATTTGGATTTATTAAAATTATTCTGTTCAAAGGCTGTCTGCTTTCCTTTGTGCTTACATGTGTGCATGAACACACAAAGGCATGCAGAGGTCAGATACCTGTCATCTATCTATCCATCCATCCATCCATCCATCCATCTATCATCTATCTATCTATCTATCTATCTATCTATCTATCTATCTATCTTTGTTTTTTGATACAGAGTTTCTCTGTAGCTTTGGAGCCTGTTATAGAACTTGCTCTGTAGACCAGGCTGGCCCTGAACTCACAGAGATCTACCTGCCTCTGCTTCCCAAGTGCTAGAATTAAAAGCATGTATCACCACTGCCTGGCTCACATTTTTTTTTTTTAAGACAGAGCTTCTTAATGAACCCAATCAGTGGTTCTCAACCTGTGAGTTGAGCCCCTTCTGGGGGAGGGGTCAAGTGACCCTTTCACAGGGGTCACCTACAACCATCAGAAAACAGATATTTACATTATGAGTCACAACAGTAGCAAAATTACAGTTATGCAGTAGCAATGAAAATAGTTTTCTGGTTGGGGTCAGCACAGCATGAGGAACTGAATGAAAGGGTCACAGCACCACTGTCTGACCGTCAAGTCCCAGGGGTCATTGTGTCACTTCCCTGGCACTGGAGCTACAGGCACTGCAACGCCTGACTTTTCAGGGCTGGAATCTAACTCAGGTCTTTGTGCTTCTGCATCAAGCACCTCCCTGCCTGAATCATCTCTCCAGCTTGAAAGCTTTCTAAACTGGTCCTCTGCTGCTCCTTTGGTTGGGGATGGCTTTGCTGGGGATTTTCTGCCCCACATCCATTGATGTATTCAGATCAAAGTCTCTTAAACACCATCTCTCGACTACACGAGGCAAAAAAGAAGAAACTTGGGGGACTCATGGAGGTGGCCTGTTCACCTTTCTCTAGAGGTGTTACAGTTTTATAAAACGCAGGAAACACGAGCTAGAAAAGTACATGCTAATTTACATGACAATTTACAAGTTGTCAGAATGTACCAAATCCCCTCCTGGGAGGCAGGTTCCTCCTCTGGCCAGCACCAAGTCCTTGCCCTCTTCCTGTGAGCATGGGATTCCTGGGGATTTGATTCTTTGGGGTCCATTATTTCTATAGCTTGATAGCAGAAGGAAGGAGTACAGTATCTCTGTAGGATATGTCCTTTCCTGTCAGAGCCACCATCACATTTGGTTCCTGATGCTCGGTCTTCACTTTACCTTTCAGAGTCATCCTAAATTTGCTTTATTCCCAGCCCCCAACTGTTGTTAGAGGCTGTTCGTTTGTTCCTGGCTGCCCTGACCCAAAATATTCACACAGAAACTGTATTAATTACAACACTGCTTGGCCAATGACTTAAGTGTATTGCTAGCTAGCACTTATATCTTTAGTTAACCCGTTTCTATTAATCTGTGTATTGCCACATGGCAGTGGCTTACCAGCAAGGTTCCGGTGTGTCTGTCTCCTACAGGTGGCTACATGGCTTCTCAGTGACTCTGCCTTTTTTCTCCCAGCACTCAGTTTAGTTTTCCTGCCTAGTTTTATTCTGCTAAGCCACTGGCAGAAACAGCTTTATTCATTAACCAATAAAAGCAACACATACGCAGAAGGATATCCCATACCACCCATCCCTACCCATGTCGGGGTGGAGAGGGGGGTTCAGTTTGATTTCTAATTTTACTAGAAAGAATAAGAAAAAATAAGGAAAAGAATATCTATTCCACCATCCCATAAGGAGGCATCATACACACACACACACACACACACACACACACACACACAATGTTGTTGGTTTTTTGTTTTTCTTTTAATTTTTAAAAAGTGTGTTTATATAATTACTCGTGACACATGTGTGTGAGTATTCATGTGTGTTCATGTGCCACAGTGTATCTGTGGGGGGCCAGCGGATGACTTGTGGGAGTTAGCTCTCTCCTTCCACCATGTGAGTCCTGGGAATTGAACTCAGTTTGTCAGTCTTAGTGGCAAGGACCTTTATCTGCTGAACCATCTCACCAGCTTCACATATATTTCTGGAATGGTTAATAAATTGGGTGTCAGTAATCCACAAAGACTACTGTTACCTGAACTCAACTCTATGGAACTTTGGACAAGAGAAAACTATGGAGACAGGAAAGGTGGCTTCCAGGAATCGGGACAGGGGAGGGAGAGAGAAGATGAATAGATGAAGCAAAAGGCATTTTTAAAGTCAGGAAAACAGTTTGATGTATTACTACAGGGGTAGCCATTGTATATGTATCTACTAAACCAAAGTGCACAATATGAAGCGTGAATCCTAATGTATGCTGTAGACTCTGGGTGATGGCTGTGTGTCTACACTGATTCAACAAAGGAATCATTCCCTTGAGAGGTTGGAGTGGGAGAAGGCTGTGTGTGTGTTGGGGTACATTAACCCAATTTTGCTAATTTTGCTATGCAACTAAAATTCCACTACCAAGTGAAGTCCATTGACTTGGACAATGATGGTAACTGAGCCTGCATGACAAAAAGGTACTCTTCCCAGTGGCCCTGTCACTGCAGGTCAACTCAGACTCACACTGCCTGCATTTCCATTCAGCTGCCCCTTGGTTCTCATTGTGTGACACATTGGCCATGTTGCCTAAGCCCAAGGCTGTTCTGGAGTTACTCAAGTTTTATCTAGGGACTTAGTAGGCTTTGAACTGGGAGCCAGATAGACTTCAGTGACAATTTCCCTAAGTCTCATTTTCCTTATCTGTACTGAAATGGGGATCTGGGAACCAGTAAGATGGCCCAGCAGGTAAGCACACACCATGTCATCCTGATGACCCGACTTTGAACCCTGGAACCCTTGTAAAGGCAGAAGGAGAGGACTGCCTCTGTAAAGCTGCCCTCTGCCCTCCAATCCACCCCCATATACAAAACTAGAAGAGTTAGATAAGGAGAATAGAAAAATATATTAAAAATGTGCCAAATTTCTTGTGTAAGGTGTAAGTGTAGCTTTCCTATGCAGCAGTTTGTCTTCTTTTTCTTGCATTCCTTAGAGGAAGTGGACTGTGGGAAAGCCTCCGTTGATGAACAAGAAAGAGATGATAAGGATAGCAGATTGGAAAAGAGAGGGGGAAACCCCAGCACCCTTCCCACACTGGCTCACATCTGGAGAGCTGTTGATTTCCTGGGTCCTAATTTTTCAAGAGACAGGGGCCCCCATTTCCGATTCTCACAGGCGATCTGAATGTCTATCGCGTCAGGCAGAGAGAGTTGCCCAGATCCGACACTAAGTCCTTGTGGAAGAGGCTGGCAGGCCCACCAGGCTAACGGGGTAGCCTGCAGGGCAGCGACGCTGAATGAATTTAGCGCCTGTGAAATGAGGCTGGATTGGCAGGCCCTGGGACAAACTCCCTCTTTGTGCTCAGAACACCCCCTAGACAAACAGTGCCAGCTTTCTTCTGGGCCCTAGCCACACTCAGCTGTGAGGAGAGGCGCAAAAGCCTCTGTTGATTTCAGCCCTAGAAGGAATCAGTTTATTTGTGTCTTGGAGACCCAAAGGCAGCCTGTGGGCTTCAGGGGAGAGGTCTTAAGTTTACATTTGCCAAGTTACCAACTTCAAATGCTTTTTTTTTTTTTAAAAAAAAAAACAACTGTACTCTATAGTGAGAAAAATGGTTCTACACCCTGAACCAGTGATACCACACACATGCACACATTTTTTTTTCACATATTTCAAATATGAAATGGGGCCAGGGAGATGGCTCAGTGGGTAGAGTGCCTGCTGCCCAAGTGTGAGGACCTGAGCTAGGAACCCAACATCTACCCCAAATCAGGCATGATAGCATGCAGCTATAACCCCAGTGCTGTGGGTCTAACATGGGAATTCTTTGGCTAGACAGCCTATCCAAACAGAGAGCTCCTGGTTCAGTAGGAGATCATGTCTGAAAAAAATAAGGTGACATGGACAACTCTAAGGAAACAGAATTTTCTGGATACTACAGATTGATGCACATATGAACTCACAGAGACTGTGACAACATGCATAAGACCCACATACGTTCAAGCCAGACAAAATCCCAGCCCAAAGAAGGGGAAGTGGGCACAAAGTCCCATGCCTAACCAAGGAGCTATTTTCAAGGGATACCTAATGGGAGAAGAAAAATCAGTTTTTTCCAATGGAGTGACGTGATATATCAACCATACTTCAGGGCAGATCCATGCTCAGGAGTAGTTGATGAACACAAAACAGACACCATGGGTTTTTTTTTTTTTGAGAGAGAGAGAGAGAGAGAGAGAGAGAGAGAAAGCATGAAGGTAGGTGGGTAGGGAAAGGAGAGTATCTGGAAAGAGTTGGGATGGGGAATATATAAGCCGAGACTGCTTGTTTGTTTCCCGGCCGCCCAGACCTGAATAATAACACAGAAACTATATTAATTACAACACTGTTTGGCCAATGGCTTAGGCTTCTAATTAACTAACTCTTACATCTTAAATTTACCCAGTTCTATTAATCTGTGTATCACCATGAGGGTGTGGCCTACCGGTAAGGTTCTGTTTTGGCATTTTTCTCCTTTGGCATCTACATGGCGTCTCCCTGACTCCGCATACTTTCTCTCTATATCTCTTCCAGCCTCGCTATATTCTGCCCTGCTATAGGTCATAGGTCAAAGCAGTTTCTTTATTAACCAATGGTAATAAAACATATTCATAGCATACAGAGGGGACTCCTACATCAGGAATATATTGCATGAAAAAAATTTAATTAAAAATTAAAAGAAAAAGATTGAGTAGAGAGAATATACCTGATATTGAGCTCTGGTCTCCACATGTGCACACTTACACACCTCCATACCCACACACCCATACCTACCCTCACATACCTACACATATACCCACATACGTCTACACACACACACACACACACACACACACACACACACACACACACATGTGTGAAGTGACATAAGCATAGGGTGTGCTTAAGATCAACAATGCTCTGTGAACTGAGCTTGAATTTGGGGTTATATATGATATAAATTTGTAGATTTACGGCTAAAAAAACCCCACGAAGCCAGGCATAACAAGACTTTTATCTCAGAAAACAAGAGTAAACCATTGTCTGCATCACCTTCACCCAACTCTATATTAGTGTCCGTGAGAAAACCATGTTAGCAGGGGGTCAAGGCCCCAGAAACTTTCATAGGAAAATCTGTGGAGCTTCCTTGGCCAAGGGTAGGGCAGACTTTCCTTTCTCTCCCCCAGATGATTGCACTACCATCTCATGGAGTTAATACTTCACAGAACGGGATCTAGACTCCCCTCAAGGGTTTTAGCTATCTGGAACAAGAGATCTGCTTCAACAGGAATGCTATTGCATCCGTTACATGATTGTTTGCCATGGTAAGAATTCTGTTGGAAAAAAAAAATCTACTAAAAACATTTGGAATCTAAAGGTCTAGTCTAACTCTCTCATGTTATGACTGGGGAAGACTGAACCTCAGCAAAGGAGAAAGGTTGAACCCATGTCCCTAAAGAGGAGATGGTAGTGCTAGGGACCAGGCTTGTTGCGTTTATTCTTATACCTACAGTTCCGCCAGAGAGTCAAGTGAAAAGGTGAGAGGGTATATGAAACTCCTTTGAGAATGCAGACATTGGCCAAGAATGGTGGTGCATACTTTCAACCCCACCACTTGGGAGGCAGAAGCAGGAGGACGTCTGTTGCATTCCAAGCTAGCCTGCTCTCTATATAGAATTCCAGGATAGTCAGGGCTACACAGACCCCACCTCAAAAATTAAGATAAAAAGTAAATAAAAAAGAAGACATTGTGTAGGAACATATTTTTCCCCTACACCAGAATAGAAATTCTAGTTTTAACAAAAAAAATTATCAATCTTTCTGTTCTGTCACCTAATGAAAACTTTTCCCTATTGTCTACTTCTAAGAAAAGCTGCTCATTGTGCTACTGAAACAAATCAACTCAAGAAGTTAAAACTGTCTAGAAATTAACTCGTTTTCTAGTTGAAACTCTATTATTGTTTCCCTTCAAGTTCAAATCGGCAAAAAGTCTACTTGTCTTGTATAAAGATGAGTATTTGTTTATCTACAATTATTTTGCAGTGGTAGACATCAAACCCAGGGTGTTAGACACACAAGAAAAGTACCATATCACACTGAGCTATTTCTAAACTGGAGTTGTGTAGCTTAGGCAATTCTTGAACTCATCATGAAGCAGAAGCTTAAACTCCTAATCTTCTTCTTCAGCCTCTCATGTTGGGATTATGTGCTGATACCAGTATACCTGGCTTCTACCCACAGATATTTAAAAAAAATCATTTTTAATATTTTGCATATATGGGTGTTTAGTCATGGTTGTTTGCGTCATGTGTATACAGTGCCCTTGAAGGCCAAAAGAGGACATTAGATCCCCCGAAACTGGAGTTACAGATGGTTGTGAGCTGCCATGTGGGTGCTAGGAATTGAACCTATGTCCTCTGGAGGCACAACCAGTGCTCTTAACTTCTGAACCATCTCTCCAGTCCCTAGTCATAGCTTTTAAACTGAAGCTTATTTTATTTTTTGACACGTATCTTAGTCAGTGTTCTATTGTTGTGAAGAGACACCATGACCATGGCAACTTTTATGAAAGAAAGCATTTAATTGGGGCTTGCTTACAGTTTTAGAGAATTAGCCTCTTATCATCATGGTGGGAAGCATGGTGGCACACAGGCAGACACGGTGCTGGAGAAGGAGCTGAAAGTTCTACAGTTGGATCTGCAGGCAGAAGGAAAAGAGAGTACCATTGAGCCTACCCCAGTGACATACTTCCTCCAACAAGGCCATACCTCCTAATCCTTCTTAAGTGTCATTCCCTGATGATCAAACATCCAGAGATATGAGTCTATGGGGGTCATTCTTATATTCAAACTATCATAACATGCAATAGTATCTGTTATCATTGGTCTAACTTCTGTTAGTGGACAAACGCTTGACAACTATTATGTGAACTGGATCCACTTTCTGTCCTTTGCCACGCTGCTCTGTGTCTTAGGAAGGTGATCTCTGGGGACTTCCTCCATGGTTGGCTTCTCTTTTGGCTATAGCTGAGGAGGCTGGGGAGTAGGTTTTGGTGTATCTACCAAGATCCCAGCTCCTAGCAGATGGTATTTGCTACCTAGCCTGCTCTGTATCTAGGTTTCCATGACCACTTCCTCCTCTGGGTTTGGCTGTTTCCGAAGGTCTGGTGGTTTCTCTGCATCCTGACTTCTTTCCTTCTTTCCTTCTTTCCTTCTTTCCTTCTTTCCTTCCTTCATTCCTTCCTTCTTTCTTTCTTTCTTTCTTTCTTCCTTTGTTCCTTTCTTCCTTTTTTTCTTTTTTTCTTTCTTTTTTCTTTTCCCCCTCCCTTTCTTTCTTCCTTCTTTCTTCTTCCCTTACTCCCTCCCTCTCTCTCTTTCTTTCTTTTCCTCTTTTTCCCCCCCAGAGAAAGGGTTTCTCTATGCAGCCCTGCCTATCCTGGAACCACTCTGTAGACCAGGCTGGGATCCTCATGTCTGCCTCCTGCGTGTGCTGGGATTAAAGGTGAGTGCCACCACACCTGGCTCTGACTGTATTTTTATAATTCACTTATAAGCATTCCCTAAACTACTCAGCTTGAGTAGGACATCTGTTTGCCAGGTCTTGACGTTTATACTGTTTCCCATGCGTCTTCTCACAACATTGGATATTTTATTGCCTTCTACTCTGCTCAGTATCGTGAGGCCTATTAGAGGCTACAAGACTCACATTCCTCTCTTTTGCATCCTGTGTGTTGACAGGCAATGATGATAAAGCAGGACTTCTTACCCCTGGGGAGCTTGGAAAACCATGAAGGCCTGAGCCCCACTTACAGAGCCTCACAGTCTGGGTCTGGGTGGCCCTGGGTCTCTGATGTCAGGGGCTTCAGAGGAAACCTGTGATGGGGGAAGGGGCACATGTGAATGACTCTGAAGTGTCTAGAAAGACTGGGTGAAGACCTCCCAAGCCACTCCCAACTCCCCTGAAACGTGTGTGTGTGTGTGTGTGTGTGTGCGTGTATGTGGTGTGTGCGTGTGTTTGTGTATGTGTGTGTGTGTGTGTGTGTGTGTGTGTGTGTATTCTTTCACTGTCTTGTCCTGGATCTCATAGTTTTCAGTGGTCTCAGTCTGATTCTAGGGTCTGAGGCCTAGAGGAGAACATAGGTTCTGACTGTATACACTACTGCCCTCTCGTGGACACATGCTAAGCTGCTATGGTGGCCTACATGTTCTTGTCGTCAAACCCTAGGACCAAATGAGGTTTCAAAGAGCGATTTAGTCAAGCACAGCAAAGGCTGTGCCTAGCCTCTCCAAGAGGACAGCCATTTCCTTTTCCTTAACAGCCCTTGGCAAAGGAAGATGACCTATTTTTCAGCCATTCGTTTCAAGAGTTGTTTAATTGGTTTAGAATTAGCTCTCCACAATGAGGGGAACAGGTGGATTAATTGCCTTGCAGAATAAACCTAATTAAAAATTAGGTAGGATTTAAGACAATCCTCCCAACACACACACACACACACACACACACACACACACCCCACAGGACACACACACCCCACAGAACACACACACACATACACACACACACACACACACACACACACACACACACACACACACCCCGGAGAGACAGCACAGCAGAGTGGAAAGCTAGAGAATTTCAAGGACAAGGGAGCAAAGGTTCCTGTGTCCCCTTGAGACAGAGAATGACCCCACCAGCTGCTCCCCCTTCTGTGTCTCTTCTGAATCCCTTGTAATTTTTTTTCGTGGCTTTAGTCTCCTCTTGTCATGTCTTCTGAGCCAGGTCCTCAGTTTCCCCCTGCTGGCCATTTCCCAGCACATGTCTGCTCCCTGCCTTTGTTCAGCACTTTTTTTTTTTTAAAAAAAAACTAACTTTCAGTAGCTCCTTTACAGCAAGAATGGTAGCAACCTGCCAGTCGATTTCATCCATTTATATACAGTGTGCTTTAAAGATCTGTCTACTTGATGTCATACTATAGTTAGCAATGGCGTAAAAGGAAAGATATACGAATGGGTTCCAAAATTAGATACATTCATGAAGTAAACTTTCGTGCCATGTTTGGTTAACTTTTTGCAGTGATTGTTGGTGACCCATAATCCCTCTTGGTACAAAGCATACTAAATCTTGGTTTTCCTTCCTAAGGATATTTCAGTGTTTCTCAATTTGCACATGTGATGTGGACTTGGAGATTATTACACGTGTACCCCCTTCCTGTTCCTTGGCACTGGGAGGTGCTATTGGCGGGTCTAAGAAGTAGTGTTTTTCCCGTTCGGTGTTTGGTCGTTTTGCTTTTCCTTACACACTTGCCAGTGGCACACTACTGCCCAGTGCTAGACAAGGGAAGGCGTATGCTAACACTGTTTCACGGAGCAGGAGCACGGTGGGTGGTGGGTTTTCCTGCAGGAATGGCTTAGAAGCATGAGGCTCAAAGAAAGAGAAGCTATGTACCCATCTGTGTGAGTTTGCCAGCAGACGGTGGCCAGAGAAGCCCTGTCTTGGTGCTGAGGCCCATGAAAGCTCAGGTCATTTTGCAAATGGCTGTGATGGAGGAGGGCTTGGGAGTGAGATCTGCGTGCCACAGTTACAGGCATGTAAAGTCAAACAGCAGCCTCGCTGGTCCACCGTATTGGTGTCAGACCTGTCTGAATTCTCTTCCTTCTCCTAATATCAGTCTCTCCTTGGGAAAGATAGGAAAGTTCCCAACGCCTCATTCTTGTCTGAGCAGTGGGGTTAAACATCCTTGCCTTATACAACAGCTATGGGGCTGTCTGAGCCTAAAGGCAGGAGTCAGGCCTCCATAAATGGGGCTGGTTTTGATCCTTAGGTGTGGTTTCTTACAATGTCACACTGGTTATCTGGCCCACAAAGGACCACAAAGGGCAGCAGGTGACAAGAAGGACAAGAACATTCAGGAACATTGGTTAGAGAAGTCCATGAACACAGCTCACTGTGGCGAGTAACAGCCAAGCAAGCTTGTGGTAGCTAAAGAGTCAATGTGAAGGGCACCTGTTCCCAACTCTGCATGGGCTCAGCCAGTGGGGGCCTTTCTGTCTCAAGAGTCTTAAGTGGAGAATGCAAAGAGAGTTTGCATGGGCCTACGTCCCCTTCTCCATTAATGGAGGGCATTAAGGAGAATTCAGAAGGGTTGTCCCAATCTTGCAGATCACTCACCAGGACTAGCAAGTAGTGACAGAGTAGTGGCAGCAGATATGCCATCTGTTTCCCCACCTCTGCATCCCCCATCAGCCCCTAACTCTTTCCGCAGTCATAATGGTAATTGTCAGGGCTCCCTGGAGGAGGAGCAGAATGGATGGGACGAAAACTGTGGATTTTATTAAGTCACTTTAAAAACAGTACCATCAGAAGACTCATGCTGGAGAGTCGAGACCCTGGTAGTTCCTCTGTCAGTAAGTTGGGTGCCTTGGTAGTTGGAGTAGCCCCACAGTGGCCGTGTCTTTCTCACTGAGTATGGGGAGGACAGCCAGTAGTTGCTCAGCCCATAAGGCTGGGTGCCTCAGTGGTCCCCAGTCTGGTGCTGGAAGTGCAAAAGGTTCCTGGGGGAACAACTGGTTCTAGTCCATGAGAGCTTGGAAAATGCCAGTTTGGAGGTCAGCGAAGGGATCATCATCATCATCATCATCATCATCATCATCATCATCATCATCATCATCATCATCAGCAGCAGCAGCAGCAGCAGCAGCAGCAGCAGCAGCAGCAGCAGCAGCAGCAGCAGCAGGGCAAGGCTACTCAGCCTGAGAGCAAAGGCCAAGGAACAAAAGCCGAGATGCTCTTCCTTCTGCAATATCCGAGACGCCACTAGGAGGTGCTGTATGCACGAGTGGGTCTTCCCATCAATCAAGGCCATTTGGGCACCTTCGGGTGAGGCTTCCTACTCAGGCAATTCTAATGTGTGGCAAGGTGACACTCAGATCAGCCATAGTAATCGCATACCACATACCTGTTTGAGGGCTCTACATGAATTATATACTGTCTCTTAACCCAGGGACTTTTATTCACCTGGGATTTGCTTCCTGGCCTCCCCTCTTGCACTGAGTAGGTTTGTCCCTACGAGGAACTTGGCACAGAGAGAGCAAGTGTTGTGCCTGGCAGTGCACAGCAGTTAGTTGGGGGCTACTCTCCTTCTTAGCTTTCATAGGCTAGTCTAGAAGATTTCTGAGCAGAGTTGTCCCCTACCTTAGGGATTTTTAAATCCTCAGGGCTCAAAGGGCCTTCCGGCCATGTCTGTGGCGTTGTTAAACTGAGTGGTTCGAGTTAAGTATAGACTTATTGGGAAGTGTGAAAACGCCACTCATGCCTGGTGCCAGCCCCAGAACCTATGCTGGCTCTGCCTGTTGCCTTGGAGGCAAGGCTCAGACCACAGGGCACAGAGTTCTGTGTTCTTCCTTCTCTTGGTAGCTGCAGCTCTTAGTCCTCTTCTGCTATTGGGCACTAGGGAGTGCTGTCGGCTAGTCTAAGAAGCAGCGTTTCTTCAAGCCTAGGTTTGGTGCTTTTGTTTTCAAATTTGTCGTGTATGTTTCTTCCCAAGAACTCAGTGGAAGGCTGCTGTGATTGACAGCGATCCAAGACCTAAACCAGTCTTGCCTAGTCCCCCCTCCCCATTGTTAATCATTGTTGTTGAAGCAGGAAGGCACAGTTTTTTTTCCAGAGTCTGAATTTCCTCCTCTTTGTGTGTGTGTGTTATATATTTGTGTGTGTGCAAGTGCACACCTGCAGAGGCTAGAGGAGGACACTGGGTGTCCCCCACTCTATCTTTCCCTTAGTGTCTTGAGATAGCTTTGCCTACAGTACCTGGAGTTAGGCTAGCATAAAAGGCAAGGTGTGAGGTAGAATAATGGTCCCCAGGGATGTCTCCTCCCTAGTCCCTGGAACTCGAGACTATGGGACCTTAAATTGTACAAAGGACTCTGTAGGTTTGACTAAGGACCTGGGCTATTCCAACAGAGCTGTAGCAAGCACAAGGATTTTTGACAGCTGGGTGAGGGAGGGAGGCTAGAGAAAGATGTGCGCATGGAGGCCGGAGGCAGGGTCACAGTGGCGTTGAAGATGTACATCTGACTGGCAAGACTGAGCCCATGAATGATGGAATGAAGAACAAGGGCTTCAGAAAAAGGGAAACTGATTTCTTCCTAGTATTTTTAGAGCAGTTAATGCCTTGAGTTAGCCCAGGGAGAGAAGCTCATTTTGGATTTAGGACCTCTGGGGTAACGAGATTATACATTCCTAACCTTAGGTATTTCATGGTAATTTGTTCTAGCAGCCATGGGCCACTGACACATGAGGAATATTTGAAACTGCATCTTCCTGTAGTAGCCATCACTGCTGGTCTACGGTAAGGTCGCCCCTAATGTCCCCTCCTTTTGTCTGTTTCCCAAGTACCCTTATTGCCAAGGTACCTTTGCACACTGGGATGGCCCAAGGAGTCCTAAGGAAAATCAGTTGGGAAAAGATTCTCCCTACTTGGAAAAAAAAGAAAAGTATTCAATGAAAGCTTCTCTTGCTACCTTGATTCTCTTCCCCCTCTCCCCCGCCCCACCCACCTAGTCCTGTCAAAATGAGTCTGGATCCATCTTTAGATTGTGATGTCTACAGGTGAGGCTGTTCTGGGCACTGAGTTTAAGCTTCCGTCTTTCAATCTTCCTTTTGACTTGAAAGCACTCTTAAGACAGCCCAACGTGGACCTTAACCTTAATGTCTCACTTCACCTTCTAAAACATGTTCCCAGTTATACAATTTCCTCCACAGCACCACATTAAATCAACAAGTATTTACTGGATGCCTCAGGCTCCAGGCTGAGCACGGAGCTGAAGACAGGAATGAAGCCACACTGCGCGGGAGGCTTCATGGTCTGTGTTAATTGGATCTTTGTGGGTTGTAAGGGCCAGAAAGCCGTCTTTGCAGTGGTGCTCGGCGGATTGAGACAGGAAACAGATGCAGGGTACCTAGCACGCTTCTTGCTTTATACATGCTATTTCGCAGCGGTCGTCAGAGGCCAGGCAAATGTAAGACGTCCACGTGGTTTTCATCTTCGCAAGGAGCCTGAAACTAACGAGACGGCCCTGACTCCATTCGAGTTAGTCAGCAAGCAGAGCCCCAGATTGGGAGTTATGTTCCTGGTGACACTGAGAACCCTTGGCAGGGTGGTGACTAGGCCTTGGAAAGGTTTCCCATGTCTCTGTGGCCCCTTTCCCCTGCTCTGCTGGGGCTCAGATGTGGGATGATAAAGCAGGCAAGAGCTCTTTGAGATGTCTAACCTGGAAACAGCCTTAGGCGTTGCATACTTCCTGTTCCTAATGGCAATTGCCCATGGAGCTGTGCTGTGCCTTCATCCTGAGGTCCACAGTGTGTGCACGCTGCTCGATGGCATCTGTTCTCTGGCCGCATGTGTGGCATGTTCTTGTTACATATGTCACCTTGGCATTCTCTAAGGAAACTGGATTTCTGAGCATAGATCTGACTTAAAGCCACACCTGTAACTGGGACATCATGGGGGTGATGTTTTTTTTCTTGTTTGCAGATCAACTCCCAACATCAAAGGTTGTACTAGATATTTTAGCCTCCGTTAAAACTTTCACGTTAATTGATTAATTAACATGTGTGTGTATGTGTGCACCACATACTGTGGCACACATGTGGCAGTCAGAGGACAACTGGCATGTGAAATTAGTTCTCTCCTTCCATGTCCTGGGGATGGAACTCAAGTTGTCAAAGTTGGCAACAAATGCCCTTACCCGCTGGATCATCGGATCATCTTACTGGTTCTCAGCTCCCCCCACCCTTTTTTTTTAACCTTGGTAGACTTTTTATTGCTTAAATGGAATCCTAGAGGCAATCTGGACATTAAAGGCTATAGTTTCTAGTCTTAGCTAGGCGTTTTGTGATTACAGATGAATCTTGTCTTAGACCTCTTTCCCTATCTCAACAAAACTGGATAGTTGAGGCACTGTGAGTGTCTGTAACTTGTCTAAGAAATGTCAGTCAAGACAGTGAAGATGTGACAGACACACTAGCAGAGGACACCCTCAGCCCTGGGCGGGCTCTTTTGTGATAAATGCTAGTGTATGGTGGGAAGAGAAGAGGGGATAGAGTTAGATTTTTTTTTTCTGGAAATAAAACAAAAGCACCGGGTGGTGGTGGCTAGCACCTTTGATCCTAGCACTTGGGAGGCTGAGGCAGGTGGATCTCTGTGAGTTTGAGGCCAGCCTGGTCTACAACAGGTGAGTTCCAGAACAGACAGGATTATTACACAAAGAAACTCTATCTCAAAACACACACACACACACACACACACACACACACACACACACACACACCGCAAAACTAACAAAAAACCAAGACAAAACCAGAAGAAGTGAGCATTTTAGCTGTGAGCTGCAGAACCGAGGCTCTTTGGGATCTGGCATTTGAAGGAGTCCCACTCCTCACGAGCATTTGACCCTTTGTGAATGGAGCTGGGCTGCCCTCGGGTTCCCAGGGAATAGGTTAAAGCGGGCACTTTGGATTTGTTGGGAAGGCAGTGACTCAGGCTGACGGAGCACCTTGCAAATTCAAAGTAGAACCGTAGTACTGCACTGACCATAGCAATGGAGTGCGTTAATTTTGCACTTTTTAGAAACAGTTTGGTGTGTGCAGAAGAGGGGTGTGGCTAAGGAGTCTGTGATCGGTCTACTTCTCATCAACATGGCTCCAGCATCACTGAAGAGCTCGCTGCATTTTCCAATGGAAGTATTACAGACCGCTACTGCAGAACTAGAGCACAAGAAAAGGGAATTTTTATGACTTAGTAGAAATATCACCGTAAAACCAAATAGATTTTTTTCCCCTAACATACTGCAGCATTAAGAATCTATAAATCCTTTCACATATATCACCCAGTTGATGTTCCAGAAGCAGAAGGTGTTCTAGAAGAAGGAGAAACAAGGCCCAGGGAGGCTAAGGGGCTGGTAGATAGTGAGGTGTGAGCCCGAGGCTCAGACTTGAACCCAGGATTTCTACCCATGGCCATCAACCTCGGGTGAACATGGCTCCCTGGAGTGAGGAGGGAGGGAGGAATGCAGGTCAGGTTGGAGGAGGAGAGAAGAGGACTGGAATAACTAGACCTGGGAATTTCGGGGTAGACTCGCATGGTGGAAAGCAGGAGCTTAGGCAAAAGGTGGCATTGGCAGGCAACTAACTGACTTGGTTGCAGCTACTTGTGGTATCTAGAGTTTTGCTCTGAGTCAGGCAAGGTGCTGCTGGCTTTAGATGCCTAATCTCATTTAATTCATAATATATGCTATTATTTTAGTGTGTGGACTCCAAGTTGGGACAGAGAAGATACATATACCACTTGCCCAGAGTCACACATTTTAGTATGTATGACCACTGTGCTGCGTGGGAGTTCATTCATGTGTGGAGGAATGAATGTATAAAGGTTGCTTGATGCCAAGAGGGAGGCTCTCACAGAGCAGATTGTGAGCTCTGGGGTGATCCTGCAGGATGGAAGGCACTCCCTTCTCTCCCAGAATGACTCTGCTTTCCGTAGATGCCTGCACGGCCACTGCTGTGTGTCTGGCATGAGCTCTTCCATTGCCTCACCCTTTTTGGAAGGGTGCATGTTACAGCCACCTCCCCACCCCCGAGCCCTTCCATTTTCTTTTGAAAATAAAAGAAAAGTTATTTAAGGGCCTCTTCTTGGCCTTGTAAATTCCAGAGTCCCTCTTGTCTAGAGCTTGGCGAGGGGCCTGTGAAGAAGCTGAGGGACAACCTTTGGCCTAGTTGACAGACCAGCGTCTCCTGCCAGGCTGTCCCTGGGGGAAATGTTCTCTTTGGCATTGCTGTCTGACTGCACAGGCCCCTGAATAGACCGTATGGTTGTAGACATTCCCGTGGGGCCTTTCTGGAGAAAAGCATATTGCTGAGTGAAAATCTCCATGTCCCCTAGTCAGGCTGACATGGGAACAGCTTCTCCATGCTCAGGCAGGCAGTTATTGACGCCACGGGGCCTGCCTGGACTCCTCTCTGGCTTCACAGGTCAGAGCAAAGGCTGCGCTGGGATCTGGATGCTTGCCTGGTCTCCAGCTAAGCAGTGGGTAGGCTGTGATGACTCTGGGGTGGCCGGGTTATTCCTGTGTGTTCCAGTTCTTCATACCCTATCAGATGGTGTGGCATCTATGAGCTTCTTTCTTCTTTATAAGGATTGTTTGTGTCTGTGAGCTCATTAGATTCTCATGTAAAAATCCTGGGAAATAAACGTTATTTTCTGAAGTTGAACAGTGAGCCCCAGAGGACACCTCTAAGGTTTTGGGCCAAATCGCAGTCTAGTAAACCTGTTTCTTCCCTTGAAAATGAGTAACTGAGAGGAACTGGGTTTTAAAGACAACCCAAGTCCACCTTAGTAGGATACTCATAGATCCCATTGTCTCTGGTTTCTCCGAGGCAGTCACAGGAGCACAGGGTGGAAGGAAGAGCCATTGAATGGAAGCATTCTTTCAGTCCTGAGTTCACGGTTGCCTGAGACGGTGCCTGGCCAAGTCCTAGGCAGCGGCTCTGCTATTGCTGCTGCTGCTACTGCTGCTTCGCCCCTTGGTGGCTTTCTGACACTCTGCCCCACCTTTAAGAATAGCCCTTTTCCCACAGGTTCAGGAACCCTGTTTCCTCCCGCGAGCTCCCACAGTTCGTCATACTAGTCAGGCAGGGGACTGAACTGATAAGAAGAGGTTGCCTGTCCTACGCATTAGTGTTGGTGCTGAGTGTGAACGTCTGGGGTCATCAGGGTCTCTCTTGATAGACTAGAATCATCTTTTCCATTTTTAACCCCCTAACTCCTGCCCAGTAAGGACTTTTTCAGAGTAAAATCTCTAGAACCTTCAGTGTCTGTTTTTAGTGTTCTGGATCTGGAGTAAGTGACTCTGGGCAAGTTAGAACCCATCCTGGGCCAAGCCTGTTCTACTCTGTGACCCTTGTCCACAGTGGTCAGGGAAGGGACCTGACTGACAGCATCCCTTTGGTCCAGAAGAATTTGTGTGGCTCTGTAGAGATTTAATTGGACTTGTGAAATTATGTGAAATAGCTGATTCTCACAAAGACTGTTGTATCATAGAAACCGCAACTCACTGCAAATCCCTGTCGAAGCAGAGGAAAGGGAACGTTCGTGGGAAGCACCATGTCTGTGGCATCTTTGCTCTGATTCACGAGAATCAGAGAATCGTCAGTCACTCTGTCCTCAAAGGAGTGGACAGTTAGCCTTTGGTCCTGTATTCTGATCAAATGCTTTTTGTTTGATACTTGTGTTTTGTATTGTCAAAATGGACTCTGTTTTTTCAGGGGTGTCTGGAGAAATATTGTCACGGATTATATTGAATGTGTGTGTGCTAGGCTTCAAACATGTCCCTAAAATATATGTCTTGGGAACTTAATCCAGTGTGACAGAGTTGAGATGTGGGACCCTTTGTGGGGACAATTGGAGCCTGAGGGCTGTGTCCTTGGGGCTGGATTAATGCTGGTAACAAAAGCACTTTAATTGTATGTATTCTCTTCTTGATGTTCTGTCTTCTGCCATGGGATGGCCCCACAAGCAGTTCCCCCATTAAATTCCTCCCTGCGACCATGGGCTTGCTAACCTCCAGAGTTGTAAGCACTTCGTCTTTGTTCCTTCTTAACTACGCAGTATCAGACATTATGTTACTGAAGTACAGAATGGACAGAGTTTGGGGTATGTACAGTGGTGGGGGAGTCAAGAAAGGGAGGGGTGGGGAGAGAAAGGGAGGGAGAGAGAGGGAGAGAGAGGGGAGTGGAGACTTTAAAGGAAATCATTAAATGTTGATGTGGCAGATTTGAGTCCATAACCTCTGTAACCCACCAGTAGAACTCAAGTAGAAACTTAGTAGTGCTTGGATTGTCTAAGACAGAATTAGTTCTTTATGGAAACAATAGATTTTGTGAGATCTACCTACATCATAAAGATCAATTTATCCTTGTTAAAATCTGTTGATTGAAAATGTTATAAGACCTTCACAAATACTGCAGAGAATTTCTCGATTAGCCATTTTGACTGAACAATTGAGCACCACAGCTGAGTCAAGTTGCCACACAGGTGGATCAATGTGATGTCCTTTGGAATGTGTGCCAGTTCCTGTCTATTTCTTCCAACATGTTTCTAGACTTTATAAGTGAACCCTTGAATCTAGCTGGACTTGTGACTTGCTTTGGCCCCTGGCGTGTGCAGCAGAGCTATGTTCTGAGACTTAAAAGGCCCTTAGGGAGGCTTTGCCTTAATTTGGAGGAAAGAGATGTACCCATGTGTGGAGAGAGACATCAGAAGCAGACACTCCATGGAGAGTGGTCCTCATGGAGCCTGCCAACATTTTTGATCCTCAGAATTGTGTACAAAGAGGCTGGTGGTATTTAAATCACTAAGATTTATGGTGATTAATATGCAGAAAACTGGTCAAGGAACATATTCAAATTTAGCTGATAGATGGAAGGACAAGGTTGGAACCCATGAATTCACAAATATTGAGTGAATAGTTTTTTAGTAAACACTCAGTGCATTTTTATATGTTAGGAACAACCTACATTTGGATCCAGGCTAAGTTCTGGTGTTTGAGATTTCTGGACACTGCCTCCCAAGCTGTTGAAACAAACATACAATATCATGAGTGTTAAACGAGACAATAGATGCCAAACACATGTGTAGTAATATTTGGCTTGTGTTTTAACAGATAAAGCTTGCCTGAAGATCAGAGTGCAGAGCTAAACCTCTGGAGGCCAGGTAGCAGTGGCTCACACCTTTAATCCTAGTCTTTGGGATCCCACGCCTTTAATCCCAGCACTAGGGAGGTGGAGACAGGAAGGGATGTGGCTGGGTGGAGAGAGGAATATAAGACAGGAGGAGAAAAGAGCTCAGTGTACACTCTGGAGACACAGTCTGAAGCAGTTAGTCAGAGGACACAGTCTGAAGACAGGATCGCCTCTTTTGGTCTGAGGATTTGGTAGAAGGAAAAGGTCTCTCTAGTGATTGGCTGCACTGCTCCTCTGATCTTCAGGCAAGCTTTATTTGTTAAAACACAAACAAAATATTACTACATTTGTGTGTCTTAGGGGAGTTACTCAACATGTGATAACTGTTTACTTTCACTAGTGCAAAGATCTTTGCTCACGATATGATCACAATTTAGCAAGGAGATAGAAGTAGCCACACTACAGCATATAGGTGAGGGAAAGAGGGTCCTTCCAGGAAGTGAAGCAATGTTTGAACTAGAAGCAGAAAAAGAGAAAAGACATTTATCTGGCCAGCATTCAAGATAACAGGAAGTCTCCCTAGCTGAGGATTTTGTCACAAGATTTTATGTATTATTAACTTCTTTTCATGTTTTGTTATACAAGACAGTTTCTCTGAGTCTTTAGCCCATGCTAGCCTGGCCCTCACAATGTGGCTTAGATTGGCCTTGATTCTCCTGCCTCAGCTTCCCAAGTGCTGGGATTATAGACATGCACCAGCTTACTTGGCTGCATTTTGGAATTTCATTCTTTGTTTGGCTTGGTAATTTCTTCTTCTTAAAGAAACATAAAACATGGCAGGGAAATCAGAGCTGGGGTAATAGGTTGAAACTTTCCATATGGCCTTACTAAAAGTTGAATCTGGGATGAGGAAGGGAAACAGGATGGGGCATATCTATCTGTCTGTCTGTCTGTCTGTCTGTCTGTCTATCTATCTAACATGTGTGTGTGTGTGTGTGTGTGTTTTGAGACAGGCTTTCTCTGCGTTAACAGCCTTGGCTGTACTGGACCTCAATTTGTAGACCAGACTGACCTTGAACTCATAGAAATTTGCCTGTCTCTGCTTCCCTGAGTGCTAGAATTAAAGGCATGTGATACCATGCCCAGCCTGGCATTTAGTCTTTCTAAGCCTCCCAGTACTCAGTATCCTGGCTCTGGAGCCATTCACTGTCCAGGGCTGGCCTTTAGCCAAATAACCTCAGCGGTTTGCCCTTAGCTCCTTCTGGGTCAGCCTGTGGCGTGCACCATAGACGGTCTAGCCAGGGAGAGCAGTAGCATGTGGTCCTTGGTCATGGATCCCAGCTCCCTCTTCAGTTAGGACGACACCGTTCTTATCTCAACTGCACGTGGACTTGTTAGGTATCTTCAGCTCTCTGTGCGGTTTCCTCCTCTGTGAAATGAATGGAGACAGCTGTCCCCTTTGCATACGCTGCTGTGAGCACTGCAGCCTTGAATGTGTTTCCTCCTCTGCTCACCATCTCTCTCACGGATTGGCATTACTGCCTGCCCCACCCTCGTTGTGACTCCCCCTTTGTGATCCCCTCTGCTGCCCCTGCTGATGGAAGGGGGCATCTTGGTATATGCATAGACTTCAGACCTCAGAAAAACAAGAATTTAAATCTTGATCTGCCTGCTCACTAGTTGGAAGATCTCCAGAAAATTACATCCTGAAACCTTTGGCTTATTATTGGGACCACAGAAGGAGAGGGGAAGCGTTGCCTAGTGCCCTGTCTTAGTTGGGGTTCTATTGGTGTGAAGAGACAACATGACCATAGCCACTCTTATAAAGGAAACGTTTAATTGGGGCTGACTTACAGTTTCAGAGGTTTAGTCTATTATTTTTATGGTGGTTTGTAGGCAGACATGTTGGAGAGTTGTACATCTTGATATGCAGGCAGCAGAAGCAACTCTAACACTGGCATAGGAGACCTCAAAGTATACCCTCATGGTGACACACTTCCTCCAGCAAGGCCACACCTACTCCAACAAGGCCACACCTTCTAATAGTGCCACTCCCTATGGGGTTATTTTCTTTCAAACCACCGTATGCCCCTTAGGAAAAAAAAATTCTCTCAAAAGGACACGAGGTCAAAATACTCAGGTTTTAGACTCAGGTTTGCGTAGCCAACCACACCACTTGCTAACAGAGGGGACTTTGGGGCTTGGGTAGTGTAGTGAAAGAGGTAGATAAAAGTCAGTCTGTCTTGGGAAGCTTGAGTTTGAAGGGGTCTGAGCCACACAGTGAAAAGAAGTCTTGTGGGCAGATTGCAACATGGCAGTCAGTCTCCTGAGTGAGGCCGGAGCTGAAGAGGCTTGGAAGAGGAGAAACAGGCCATCACTGAATCCTGGGGCAATGTCAACGTTCATGCCGATGACCAAGAGCTCATGAAAGTCCTGCTCCAAAGAACATCCCTTTCTTAGGGTGTAGCGGGGGAGGCCTGGGTGGCTCCTTCAGCCTCAGCTTTGTTCCCAGAGTTTGAGTGATGGCTAGGGCACACCTAAGCTAGGACACGCCAACAAGATAAGTCCTTTCAGTACCAGGCCCTCTGGGCCCTCCTTTCAGAAGGCTTCATATCCAGCCAATGGTTTTCTGCCTTTCACACCCCAGCCTCGGTCTTATAGCTGGGGATGGTGGGGAGGCCATGGGTGCAGAATTCACTAGGGCCTGGCCATCCTCTGCAGGCAGCCTCCTGACAGCCAGCTCACGCGTGAGTTCACACTCGGGGAATGTTAAGAAATGCCCAGCATCTTGGCCAGCTCCAAGCTCTCTGTATCTGTGCCGATGGCCTCTCAAGGTGACCCTGTTTCCACTTGTCATTCTCTGTGCTGGACTTCTTGGGTCTTTTAATCACAGTCTCCCCCAAGAGGAAAGTGTTTGGAAGACTCAGTGAATTCTCTCTTCAGCTACCTGTCCAGTGAGTCTGAACGTTCATGTGGTTTTGTTTATAGAGTCTGGCCTGGGTCAGAAATAGCTTCTTTAATGGGGATCATTGAGAGAAATGTATTTATTGGAGCAGGGCTCTGCGGGTAGGGGGTTGTGAGACGGCATGAGGATGGAGAGGTCAGAAGACATCTTGTGGGAGTTGGTTCTCTTCTTCCACCATGCAGGTCCTGGGGATTGAACTCAGGTCAACAGGCTTGTCAGCAGCTGCTCTCACCTGCTGAGCCATCTCACCAGACTGGGCTCATTTTTTTCTTTTAAAAATTTCTATGGATTTTTCATCCCACATAGACCTAAACCTGATTCCTCCTATCTTGCCCAAGTCATTACAGATGATTTGCTGACAAAACAAACAAACAAACAAACAAACAAATAAATAAAAACCTGGAGAACATCTAGTTTGGTGTTACAGTTGTGAAACAATCAGGTTTAGTAAAAGCTACACGCAGGACTTCTTCAAAGTCAAGGAAAAGCATTACTTAGGCAGGAAGAAGCCATCCCCATGCTTGTAGAAATACAAGATCACAACGGGACAATGAAACAAGCCATGGAGGGAGGGACCAGTTCCAGTTACGCTATCATTCCTACAGGGTTCCATTAACATCAGGCCCAGGGAAGCTGTGAAGAGAAGCTAGTTTGAAATTGCAAGGGACTAAAACAAATGTTGGTCGTTAATATCATCAATGAGTTCTTAGAATCTGTCCAAGGACCAGAAGCAGAAAGAGAACAAATTCTGGAGGTTGGTGAGAGGCACGGGAGAAAATGAAAGCACATAATGAGAGAAAACCGGACAGGAGAGCCACCATCAGACTGAAGGTTGTTCATTTTGCCAGATGCTGTGGCACAGGCCTGTAGCCTTCGTACTTGCAAGGCTGAGACAGGAGGATTGCAAATTTGGGGCTAGCCTAACAGAAGACCTTGTCAACAGAAGACCTTGTCTCAAGTCAAACTAAGCGAATGAATGATTCATTTTCTCAGTTGTTGCTGTCTCTCTTGTGGAAGGGAATATCTGGATCAAAGAGGCCAACAAGACCACCTCCTCAGCTTCCCTCTCTCTGCCTCAGGCCACTTTCTCTGGGATTCTGCAGGGAAGGAACTGTGGTCTGGAGAATGGAAAGGCTATTCTGAGGCCCTGTAATGAAGGGAGACCAATCTGGACTATGACTCTACCCTCAGGACTCCTGCACCCAGGGTGAGAAAATTCACTGCGCATGCTTTCCTTTCTCTTGGTCAGAAAGACACTTTAAAATTTCTCTCCTGTCGGGTGGTGGTGACACATACCTTTAATTTTAGCACTTGGGAGGCAGAGGCAGGCAGATCTCTGCGCACTCGAGACCAGCCTGGTCTAAAGAGTGAGTTCCAGGATAGCTAGGACTGTTTCACTGAAAAACCCTGTCTTGAAAAACAAAATGAAACAAAAATTCTTTTCCTTTTTACTTTCATGTCTGTGCCTATGTTCTTCTAGTACTCACAAATGCCAGAGGAATGGCATCGGATCCCCTAGAACTGGAGTTACAGATGATTGGGAGCTGCTGGGTGGGTACTGGGGATTGGATTGAACCCAGGTGCTCTGGAAAAGGAGCCAGTGCTCTTAACTACAGAGCCATCTCTCCAGTCCCTGATCAGGAACATTGCTAATTCAATAAGAACAGAATGCAGTTTTCTTTCTAGCCCAAAGCCCCATCAGTGCAAACACAAAGGATTTGGTTATTAGGAGTGGAGTCAGAGGTAATCAATCCTATTGCAGCATGTGGCTGGGGAGTGGTGATATGTTGAATAGGTACCTCAATCATTTGTCCTGGGTTTGAGATCCAACAGTTGGGAGTTGAGTTTTCCCAAAGGGACAGGAAGCTGGTGTAAACATAAGGAAGCAAGCAAAACAGATGCCAGGCAGAAAAGACGATCAGGTGTTCCCAACAATCTGTGCTAGGTCAGGGGTCTGAGGCCATTCAAGTCTTGCTGCTCTTTTATGTAGGATCTGTATGTCCTACCATTCCACAATGGGACAGTACCTTCCTTCAGGCCACTCTGTCCAGATTTTGAGTTTTTTTCACTGTCATCTCATGCCTCTGGGTGGCAACACACCCAGCTGAGGTGTTTGAGGGGTAAGCATGTTCACTGGCCAGAGCTCTGGTCTCAATCTCTCAGAGCATCAGTTTCTTATCTGTAAATAGGATAATGACCCAACTCTTACAGGATATCCATCACGAGTGCACCATGTAGCTGTGCCCAAGATGTCCCTTAGGCTGTGTTTGTGGAAACCGTCGACTAAGACGAGGGTGTCTGGAGATGAGGGTGAGACTGAACCATCGGAAGGATGCTTAGCGGTGCTGGTGCTCCCCTTCAGCCTTCTAGGAGGGTCACCCTGGGGAGCCACTGTCTTCTCTCTGCCTCTGTTCTAGCTCTCTTAGATGAGACACTTAGCAGAGGCACAAGGCAGAGGCCAGGGAATAGCCTGTTGGGAAGTCAGTGGCACATTAGGGTAAATGCAGAGGACAAGGAAGGGAATGCTTCTTGGAATGTTCTGAACCTTGAACTGATATCAGAGAAGCTTCTTTTCCCAGTCTGAGAGGGTTGAGGGCAGGGTGTGGTACTGAACTAGAGAGAGGGCTGTGTGAGATCTGCAAGTGAGGGGTTCAGCTTCTTGTGGACACTGAGGTGTAAACATTTCACATCTCTTTTCCTTGAGAGCTTGTTTGGAGGTTCTAGCAGGGGAGCGCAACTATACCCTTGACCGAAGACTGGTCCTCCTCTATTTGGGGAAGATTGTCCTCTTCAACTGAGTACAGCTTTGGGAGGGACACGCATGGAGCAGTGAGGGAGGAGGGGGACACTGGCCTAGGCCAGCCAGATCAGCCGAATCAACCCTGGGGATCAATGGGGTGACAGATGTCACAGCCAGATCGCCCTCACATCCTCATGTCTCTTTTCCTGATGGTGTTTCCGGGGTCATGTGTTCCACACATGTGAACTGCAAGGGTTAGAGAGCCAAGGTGGGGAAGGTGGCGAGTAGGTGAAAGGCTAACCCCGAGGTGGCTCCCTCTGTCTTTAGGCTACTGGAGATGAGAGTCATGTATTTATCACGGAGAAAAAGACCTGCTTTGTTGGTACTGTCAGCACAGAACTGTGGCTTTTCCAGAGTGAGGAAGGGTTGTGGGTGGGAGAAGAGATGAACCCACTCAAGTTCAAAGCGAACTGAACTTTACCAAATAGAGTCCAGGGACTGGAGAGATAGCTTAGTGAGTAAGAGGACTGACTGTTCTAGAGGACCCGGCTTCCATTCTCAGTACCCACGTGGCAGCTCACAGCTGTCTGTGACTCCAGTCCCAGGGCCTCTGACATCCGCACACAGACATGCATGCAGGCAAAACGCCGATGAACATTAAATAAAAATAAATCATTAAAAAAAAAGAAAGCGGAGTCCACTTAAAGACTCTTTTGGAGGAAGTGGGGTCTGAACTGGTGTTGGTGGTTATGTCTGTTGTTCTCCTGAGGAGTCTTGAGAAGGGCAGGTCACTAGAGTTCAAGTTCTAGCTGTTTGTCAGTTGTGCAACCTTGGGGGAAGTACTGAGGCTCTACACATCTGGGATAGTTAGTGGTGCAAATTAAATGCGTGAGAACACTCAAAACACCTAGAATAGCGCCTAGTTTATAGGAGGTGTGTACTGCCTCTTAGATGATGTTATTCTCATGATGAGAATAGAGAATCTTTGAGTTTACATGCGGACTGACCGTGCCAGGACTTGCTTCATGCTCTTGGGCAGGTCACCCTCTGTCTTTGGCTCTGATTTTCTGTTCTCGGGTTACAGAGAGCGATCCAGAGGTTTATTTGGCCTAGAGAATTCTGATTTCTGCAAGATCCCAGTCCATCCTAGGTTCCACACAAGTCTCCAAAGGGGACCAGTGTTTCCAGGGTCTTTCTGACTTCTTCCAAAAGGGAGTTTGGATTTCTTCCCTTCACACCAGATGGAGCAGTTCCCAGCGAGGGGACCTGAAAGGCTCTTCCCTGCAGACACACAGGTCCTATGTTAATCTTTTTTTGATGGCCTTCCTTGCAGGTGGATTCCCTGGAAGTACTCATTGCCAGGGGGAGGAGCTAACCTTTGCTGCTGGGCCTTGGGGAGCAGTCACTCATTTCTGGAGGTTTCTCCCTTGGGGTCTGAAGCTTGGCAGTGAGGGAGTAAGGCCTGTGCTGAGTCGGGAGGTGCAGAATGGCTAGGATGTCTCTGGCTCGGTAGAATGATTGAGGCCATTTAACATCCTGAAATCCCATCCTGCCAGTATGATCTCACATGGCTGGCACACAGGAAACCTGCCTGGCAGTCCTCGCTCCCATCACTTTCCCATTGTGTTACAAGGGACATCAGGGCCTCTCTAGGAGTACCGAGTCTCGTTAATAATAAAAGAATTTAAGGACAGAGTCAGAAGGAAGCTCAGGGATAATTTCTTAGAGGTTAAGAGAAAAACCCAAAGCAGGCAAGTTGTAAATCTCAGTGCCCCCCTAAAGGAGGGAGCTGGAGTAAAGGAAGAAAGTCGTACCATTTGAATTAGATATACAGGTCAGCCACGCGGTGGACAGTCACAGAGTGGGGAAGAGGCCTTCAGAGAGAGTCAAAAAGCCAAAAGCACCAGAAAAGTATACTTAGGCTCCATCCGGCTTCTAAAAGAAAGAGAAAAAAAGAAAAAAGTTAGGCTTTTCTGAGCTGGAACTCACAGAGGCAAGCAAAACCAACAGTCTTATACTATCCTTGTAGAGACGGAGCACACACACACACACACACACACACACACACACACACAGGAATTCTGGGAAGGGAAAAGTCCATTATCTCATCAAGGGGGTAATTATTCCTCCCTTTTCTTTAATGTGGCTTAAGATGAACCCACTTCCTGAGGGGTGGTCCCGCCTTCCTGAAAGGATGGTCCCTTAGCCAATCGATTGATCTGCTCAGTTGGAATGTTAGGTCTTCACCTAGGTCCATTATTTTGGCTAGGGGGCAGTAGCTTTCCCTAGTGGGCCCCCATAGGACCCAGAACAAGTCTACTGTAACAATTAGGCTTCTATTCTCTAGCTGAAAGTCTTCATCACTACTTTGGAACCCTCTCCACCTCTCTTCCAAAGCTGTTATCTGATCATTTCTCAAATCTCACCAGAAAGACCTTTACCCAGACACTGGGGTGACAGGTAATGGCAGATGCGGGCTATCTCCTCTATCAGGCCCGGAAGGCACAGATTTCTGCCCGATTGAGGGGGCAAGACAGACAAAGGGATAAGGTATTTCTCCATTGTGGGATAGGGGACGAGGGAGACTGCAGGGTGATAAGCGGCTGACGCAGCTGCAGAGCTAGACTGCAGCTGGCCCTCACGTGACTGCTCAGACCGTCCGCAACTCCCCAACCATCCTTTGCTTCGTTGCAAAGGATCTCCACATCCTTGGCCTCGCAGAATTGCCTGTTTCCACCCTTCACCGGATGCCAGACATTCAGCAACCCAATACAAGCTCAGACAGACCCCACCTTGAGAAAATCTTAATGTATTCTTGGAACTTCTTAGCTTTTTATGAACAACTTCCTCTCCATTGAAGCTTACCCATAGAATGTGCTATTGAACTCCCGCGGATGTGACTCTGAGAAGTCCCTCCCTTTCCCCTAAACATGCTCTTTTACCTTTCTGATGGTAGCAAGGACACAGAAACATTGAGCGGAGGTCTCCGTCTGGTCTTTCCATCTCTGAGGCCTCCCTAGTCTTTCCCATTGGCAACACAAACTGCAGTCAGTTCTGCTCCCGTGTCAGGGCCCGCGCTTGCTCAACATCAGCCACTTGCCCTAGTCCCAGTTTTGTGCCTGAAAACAATTTACACTTAATTTATGCTCCTGCCAGTGGACTGCCAACCCCTGCCGTCACCCTCACCTTCACAGGACAAAGTAACAGTTTAGTGTGACAGTCTTACCTGGCTTTACTTTCAAGTTTATGTAACAGAGTAAGTGTTCTGATTGAGCTGTGTGGAAGAGCTTAGTTTCAGAGAGAGAACTCTGAAGACTGATGAACCTGGTGACAGAAAGTCGGGACTGGTCATTTCCGGTTCCTCTCTTCACGAAGAGGTGAGGAGAGGATAAACAACAGGACAGCTGATTCGTCAACACCTGGCTTATTGGCAACATTCTTTCTCTGAAGGAGACCTGAGTGATGTCTATTCCTTCTCCTAAGGTCCCAGTGACAAACCAAGGTCTGATTCCGCCTGGGGTCCACCCCCGGGAGCAAATGGCTTTATTAGGTTTCCTTACAGGTGCTGCACTGGAGCGTTCTCCCCCAGCATGGATAATGGGCTTTGCTGTAGCTGCACGGGTGGAGTTCCCTTCACCTAATCTCCCAGCTGATATACGCTGGCCACTCCTGAGGCCACATGCGGCAAGCGCAGAGTGGCAAACAGTCAGCTGTGAAGGGCGGCCGGTGCTCAGGAGAGGGGCCAATGTCCTTCCCAACCCCTCTCTGATTTTTTTCTGTCCTTGTGACACAAACTGAGTCATCTGAGAGAGGGAGTCTTAACTGAGAAAATGTCTCCCTCAGACTGGCCTCCTGTAGGCACATTGTGGGGTAGTGTTTTGGTTAATGACTGATGTGGAAGGGCTCAGGCCAATGTGGATGGTGTTGTCCTTGGGTAGGTGGCCCCGGGGAGTTAAGAAAGCAATCTGAGCAAATCAGGAGGAGTAAGCCAGTAAACAGCATTCCTCCACGGCTTGCTTCAGTTCCTGCCTCCGGGTTCCTGCCTCATCTTCCTTCATGGCGGACTGCAGCTATAAACTGAAGCGAACTCTTTCCTTCCCAGGTTGCTTTTGGTCGTAGTTTTGCATCACAGCCGTACAAACCCTAGGACTCCCTCCTTCTCTCTGTGTGTGTGTGTGGGGGGGGGCAGGATGTCGAGTGTGGTCACTGACGGGCTTCCTTAATCAGGTGTTGTGTTCAGCTGAGGGTGGAGGCAGCGTGGTTCAGATTTCCAGCGGAGTAGTTTCTCTTTTCCTTTCTGTGCAGGATTAAAGCAGCACGAGCCTCACCATCATGCCTACTGAAACTAGTCTTTGGGGGGATTTGTCTGTTGTATCTTTAATTGCCCAGAAATCCAGATGAATTTTGTGATACAGTCCTTTGTGATTCCATTTTGACCTTTCAGCCTGGTCTGTCAGTTTAGTCCAAAAGGCCTACTGTAAATTTTATTAATACCATCTTAGATTAGGAGGCCTGTCTGGGTCACAATCAAATTAGTGGGAGAAAGACATACAGGTTTCATTAATCTTATATGAGCATTGAAAGCCTCACAAAAGGCTGGAGTTCTAAAGAAATAGCCTAAAGAAGAATGCCCTTCAGAAAAGAATAATAAATATGGGGAAAATTCTAGATCCAAGGACTCTAAGCTGGAGCAGTCCATTCTAGGAACCAATAGTGAATATAGGGGGTGGGGGGATGGGTTTACAGCTACTCAGGAGTGAATTCTGGGGCTGACATATGGGGACAGAGCAGTGACCCGGGGAGGTGTTGGGTCATGATGTGGTCTCAGCCAAGATTTTAGTTGACTCCATAGGGTGCTCTGGAATCCGGCTGGGCCTGCGACGGGTTCAGGTGGGGGTGAGTGGCTAGACTTTGTGCTGCCCAGACCTCAGATGTGAGTGTGAACTTGGGTGATCTGAGTGTGACTGCCTAGCAGCAGCACTCCTAGCCACCGGGGACAACAAGATTTTCCTTCCTGAAGGAGAACCAGAGGGTACATCCCAGCATCAACACAGGAATGAAGGCATAGAGAGGTCAAGGGGAGAGGTCAAGGGGAGAGGAAGAGGGGAAAGAAGAGGGAGAAAGAGAGTTGGTGACAGGAGGAATGGGATATAAGAAAATTCACATGTGGTTTTATAGGGAATCCTTTTATGTGAGTTTCTCTCTTAGAATATTGCACTTATTTATTTATTTATTTGGTATGCATATTTGCCATGTGCGTATGTGGAGGTCAGAGGACGACTTGCAGGAGTCGATCCTTTCCCACCACTATGTGAGTCCCGGGGATTGAACTTGGGTCATCAGGCTTGGTGGCAAGCACCCTTATTCTTTGAACCACCTTGCCAACCTTTGCAGGTGAATTATTTTTCCTGTGCTGGGGAGAGAAACCTGAGCTTTGTGCACGACCTGCCACTGAGTTAAATCTCCAGCCCCCTTCTACGAGTCTAGATAATGCTGGCATTAGCAGATACTCAGTAAGTGCTAGCTTCTCCTGCTGTTATTATTTTACAGGTGGGGAGAGTGGATATTGGTGAAGTCAGATTGTGCCAGCAAAGCCAAAGAACTGCTGGGAAGCAGAGGTGCAGCATCGCCTCCTTTTCTTAGCAGGAGAATCCATTAATCTATACTTCATGAGAGCAGGATCTTCTAACTGCAGTCCTTATAATGCCTAGCACATTGTAAAAGCTTTGGAAAAGCCAATAGGAGTTATTGATTTCACTAAAACACTTATGGATCTGGGTATGGTAGCACACACCTATAATCCCAGCATTTGGAGGTCAAAAGAACAGAATTGGGGGTTTGAGGCCAGTCTGGGCTACATAATGAGACTTTGTCTCAAGAAACCATACCATGAATCCACCCAGCTAAGTAGTCAACAGAGATACGAATGTGACATCACGGGTCTTTGTTCCCTCTGCTGGCTTGGCTGTTTGATGGCCCTTCTCTGTAAGTATATGGTCTAAGCATCTTATTTTCCAATCACAAAGACAAAGGTTCCAAGAGGAGAGGGACTTGTCCAAAGTCAGAGTCACTCAGTGTATTCTACTAGGTCTGGACTCAGGCCAGTATTCTTGGTAGAGTGGCCGTGTGAGCGCCAGTCACTGAGAGGTCTTTTTCAAGTGTAGGTATGTCTCAGAAGGTGCCTGGTGGGGCCATGGTTCTTCATTCCCAGTGAGTTTCTGGGTGTTTGAATGGGCTACCCCAGGACTATGGACCACCTTTTGAGGAGGAAAGGATTATGGGTTGCAACTACCTGAGAGTCAAAGTACGGTGTTGCTATCTGGGGTTGAGTGGCCAGGGCCTGTGCTTCTCTCTGCTGCATGTAATCCCCGTGCTGCTGTCAGGCACCAGGAACAGCTGACTGTGGGCTTATGAGTTCACTCGGTAGCCCTGCTGTTCCTGACTCAGCCCCTCCACTAAATCAGTCATCTGAGGGAACTGGCTTAAGCCTCCAGGTGTGAAGGAACACACTGTAACTGGGCTGCAGTGGCTCCCAGCAGAGGCACCTGCAACATCGCAGTCCTGACTGCGTGGGTGGGTCACAGAGACAAAATGGGTTTGCTGTGAGGATCCGCTGCTACTCATCCATCGCAACTGTGGTGAGCTAGTTAGTTCTGCTCTCAGAAACAGTCTCCTCGCTCACAAAGTGGGCCAACAGTGCTTGCAGGCTCTCAGCTTGCTGGGAGGCTTAAATGACGCATACACCCCTCTCAGCTGGCGTTTAGGACTTACTTTATGAATGCTTAATTTTTTCCTTCATTTTTTTTTCTCTTTTATGGGAGTTAGGTGTTCTGGGAATGTCTTGGACACAAGGAAGGGAGGAGTAGAATGTTACTTAGCTCTTTCACTTGAGACCGCCACGCGAGGGTCGGGGTGGGGTGCCTGTAGATGGGGTCGCACATCCCGACCTCTGCTTGAGTGCTTGGAAGGAAATCTGGGCACGGATCCGGCCTCTGCTCTTTCTCCTTACCCCTCCACCTAAACCCTCACCTCTACTCTCTGGTATCTTCCAGGTATCCTTGGATATCTTTGAATGTCTCTTCATTGTTGCTAAGTGAATGGAGCATGCTTACTTACTTAAGTGATGGTGAGAAGAAACATTCTCAGACCCTTGTAAGACTTTCAAGGGAGAGACTGCGATCAGACCCATTTTCTAGATGGAAATATCTGGGCTCTCAATGGCTTGGCAGAGTTAGGGTAGTATTCACGTCTGCTGGGAGAGACCATGCCTCAGCTCTCGCTCCAGCATCCGCAGTGGGAAAATGAGGGCTGTGGCTAATCAAGGCTTACAGTACATTTTGCTTTACATTTTTTATACATTTGTCACTCGGTTTGGCTTCTGCCAGCCTACTGGCTCAGTCAGTGAACCACTTCCTCTTCCTCTGGCTCTACATTCTAAAGCCACTAGCATTGCTGGCTTGGGAGAAGGACAGGCCTGCCAGTAAAGGATTCTCCAAGTTCATCTTAAAGGCCTGAATTTCCTCTGAGAAGTTAAGATGACAGACCTTTAATCGCAGGCCACAGCTGGACACTCACATGCCTCTCATGTCCACTGCTGCTGGCCCGAGCCATGAGCATCTCTTGGATTTCTTCTTACACTTCAGCTATGTAGGTTAGTCTTGAACTCACTGTCCCCTTGCTTCAGCTTCCTGTGCGCTGGGGTTTCAGGCTTCGATGCCTACACCTTGGTTCGAGGCTTTTTAAATCGGCATTCTCGCTTCTCCAATCTCTATTCCATATCATGACCAGATCGATTTAATGCACACCAGATGGCTATTCTCGTGCACGAAACCCTGCCAAGGCTTTCCTTGTCTTTAGTCAAAGGCCTGCCCTTGAACAACAAAGGCCTTTGTGATCCTCACCTAGCTGCTCGGCCTCCCTCCGCCTTTTCAGGTGCACTTTTCTGCTGTTCCACACTGGATGTCTCTGGGTTTTATTCAAGGTCTCTGTCTGGAAGATTGTTCATTCTGTGGGTCCCATCTGGGAGGTCGTCTGTGACCCCACAGGGTTAGCCTTTCATCTTTGCTGATTCCTCCCTAGACCCCCTGCTTCTCTCATTATAACGGGCCCATGCTGTTATAATTGGTACATTGACTCGGTTGGTCTGGGTGAGATATAAGCATGAAACCATATTCTTTTGCCTTTAATCATTACCTTCACATGTGTGGGATGGAGTATTCTTTTATGGAAGATCTGAACATTTTCTGGCCAACTAGTCTTTCAAAACCTGAATCTTGCTTCTAATTTGAAATTAGTTTTTTCCCCCTTAGGTCTGAGCCAGGCTTTGGGAATGGGGAGAACTGACTGCCCCCTCTCTGTCCTGTGCTCTTCAGTTTTCTGCCTCTGCATCTTTGAGATTTCTGGAAGCCCTGATGTGGGACGAGACAGGAACACACACTGTGTGCTAGGCATGTATTTTAAATGAATGAATGAATGAATGAACGAACGAACGACACAGACTTAGGAATGAAGTCCAGCTTTAGGATCAGGATTAGTTATATCTCAAGACCTCGGGCAAGTCATTTCCTTCCCTAAACCTCAGTTTCTCTACCTCTTGGCTGACCATCATTACCAGGTACTTTGTAATGAAGAGCAAATAGAAAATGAACGAAAACTTCAGACTGAGACCTCAGCATATCAGTGGGTATACAATGGCTGCATCTTTAATATTGGTTCCTGTTCCTTATATGGAGGTGTAACCCACACCCTCTAGAGCTGCATTTACATATGTGTGTGATTATAGCCTATTGATTTCATTTCCTTAGCAAGCGAATGGAGGCAAGGGGAGCGGTCCTGTAAAGTGTGTGTATGTATATATGCTATTCTCTTTAGCGAGTACTCACTGATGCTTTACAAAGCACAGTGCTCACACAACACATGCAGTTTTGTGCTTTATAATTCCTCATACTGGTTTAAAAATATTTTTGGAAAAAATTTCTCACAGAGACAAATAAATTATGTGTGGAAAAATCTCCCCGTAGTCCTCAAACAGCTCCTGACACCATTAACATTTGTCTTGCTTGGCTCATCCATCAGCCAGCTTCCCTGTTACCAAACCCAGGTTCATATACTGTGTGCTCAAAAGTCATAGAGCTGAGAAACAGTGGGAGGGAAATAAAGCTTTTTCAATGTCTAGCACCTTGGGAAGTTGTGTACATTTGTGCATGCGTGTGTGTGTGTGTGTGTATGTGTGTGTGTGTGTGTGTCCCTCTCTCCCGAGAAAAGGCATCTTAGGGAACTCACATATGGAAACTCCTATTTTGGGGAAGCTGCAATAGAGTAAATGGGTAGGAAGGCTCTGTGATGAATGTGGGTCTTTATCATCCAGGCTTCCTGTCTTTATCTACCTTACAATTGCTTTCAGGTGGAAACATCATACCTGACCTTACCCTGCTAGAGCTAGCTCTCATACTTTTTGGAGACAGGGTCTTGCTATGTAGCTCAGGCTGGCCTGAGACCCATGAATCCCTTGCTGCATCGTCCCAGATGCTGGGATCACAGGCATGCAGCAACACACGCAGTCCCTGTAATTCTTTAGACAAACACACCAATTTTCTGCAAATTAAGCCTCCCAGCGATGTGCTTGCTTTGTGTTAGCTTGAGCACAGGGATAGAATAAAGGGGGAGGAAGTCAAATGCTCTGATGTTGTCTCAGTGTCACTAGGTTCTGAGTTTTATAAACTTAGGGAAAGATGATTTAGTTAGTATCTTAATTATTTATCCATGACCTTTCTTTAGAATTGAGACTACTAGGGAAAGACATGGGAAGTGACCCTCAGGAAGGGTCAGCTATTTTAAAATCCCCACTTTTATTTTGTTGAAATACTTTAAAGCAAGTCACAGACAAGCCATTATGCTCTAAATTTTCAACTGTATGTTAAAAAGGCAAAGGTGAAGGGCTCAGTGCCATTAGCACACCTAACGGAACTGACAGTAACTTATTGATGCTGTGAACACCCGCTTACCTTTACTGTCCAAACTGTATCATTTACAGTTGGTTTCTCAGGATTAGGATTCCAGTAAGGAAGGAAAGGTTGGCAAAATTAGGGCCAATCACAATGGCTTAATGGAAGCAATGTTTTCAACCTGTGAATGCATTTTCCTATTTTGCTTTCTTCCTTTTGTGACCTTTGCCCTTCGTAGCTTGATTCAGCGATCCTACGGAGAAGACCAGGGTTTCTCACAGAAGGGAGGGAAAAAGAAAGATTAGGAAACAAAGAAAAGAATTAATGAATCGAGCACCCTCTCACGTCCCTCATAACCCAGGCGTCACCTTCAAAGGTGTCTACTGTCCCTTAGCTTTCAAGAGTGCAGTCTGAAGCAGTGTGTGGACTTGTAGTGATGGAGAAAAAGATTCTGGAAGTCATATCTAAGAAGTGGATTGGAAGATGGAGGAGTCAGGAGAAATCTGACCTTCTGAGGTGGGGGCAGGAGAGAGAGAGAGAGAGAGAGAGAGAGAGAGAGAGAGAGAGAGAGAGAGAGAGAGAGAGAGGGAGGGAGGGAGGGAGGGAGGGAGGGAGCGAGGGAGGGAGGGAGGGAGGGAGGGAGGGAGGGAGAGAGAGAGAGAGAGAGAGAGAGAGAGAAAGAGATTAGAGCTCTGAGCAGTCCATGGAAGTTTTAAGGATTGGCTTAAGATTGCATTGATGATTTCAAAGGTAGAAGGTGCAAATTTTTCTTAACCTACATGAGCGTGAAGTCAGAGGACTTTTTTTTTTTCGTAGAAACTGGAAGGGTCTCTCTACTGAATATGTTTCAAAGACTATCAGGTGACAAAGATAAAAGGCTGAAGGGTGGCATGGTGGCTCAGGAGGTAAAGGTAAACCTGAGTTTGATCTTCAGGGCCCACATAGAAGGAGAGAACTGACACTTTCAGGGTGTCCTCTCGGTCCTCCGGAACTTGGGAAGTTCTCTTTTAAAATTTCATTGAAAATTACTGAAGGGGAAGCCCAGCCAATCACCTTTTTTGTAAGGCGTGTCCCCCTTAGGCTAATATTGACTTATAAAATCTTGCGGGTGTGCGGCCCACCTTCTCTTTGTTTTCCTGTGCTCCTCGCTGGAACCTTGGCTTTTGTAAGTTCCCTTTTCTTTCCTTTATTAAAGCTGAATATTATATATTAAAGCTAGTCTGGTTAATCATAACTGCCCATCGACCACGCCCCTTCAAATTATAATGATGATGATGATGATAATAATAATAAAGACTAGGAAGGAAGCTTAAGATCAAGAATATTAGAGTTTGAAGGGAAACAATAGGGCGGGCACACCATAAATCTCAGCAGCTGCCAGGAGAAGGGAGATGGAGAAGAGAAAGAGAAAGCCACGCCCTTTGAATTAGGCATGGCGGTTAGCAAAGGCAATCAGCCAGCAGTCACATGTCAGACAAGCAGTTGCTTAGAACAGGGGAGAAGCTTTAGAGAACAGGTGGGAAGACCCAGGTGCTTAGGAAAGCATACTTGGGATTTTGGCAAGTATCTGAAAAAAAAAAAAAGAAGAAAAGGAAAAGTTACAGTTTTCTAGTTAGGCTCTGCAGTGCTACCTGAAGGAACTCTGAGAATCGCAGTACTGTGGAGGGGGTTTTGGGAAGGGTAAGTATCATGCTTATTAAGGGGATAATTATTTCTCCCGCATCCTTAGCATGTTTTCTTGTTTATCAGTTTTCCAGTGGGGTGGGTTCCACAATCGATTGACAGGCCCAGCCTGATTAACTCTTAAGGCAGCAATAGCATGCGGTGTTCTTAAACTTCGGAGTGGATCAGAATGCCATATTTCTTCTGACCATGAGTTTTCCCTTAATAAGGGCCTCCACAAAACCCCAACGTCTCTACCATTTCCTCTGGTATTTTAAAGCCTAAGGAGTGGGCAAGCTGATTTGACCTTTTTAGTATTGCCAGGGAAATGAGATGGGGGTCCCAAGCCTAGTCTGAGGTAGGGGTCCACCCTTAGTGGCCTCTAAGACTGCTGTAACATCCTCCTTCAAGAATTGAGACCCTCAAATCATTGGAAGACTGCTCGAGAGTGGGAAATAGGTATAACCCGTTTCCACCATGAAAATTCAGACATCCAACTCCAACGCCGTCAGAAGGAGGGATGAGCGTTTGGACTGGAGTACCAGTCACACCTCATGCTGGCCTCTAAGCAGGGTGCTTGCTGGGGACTGGAGATAGCAAGAAATAAGGAGCTCTTTCCGGGCATTCAGGCCTGGCTAGGATAGAACCAAGGACAGTTCTTGCTTCTTGGCTGAAGGGTGAGTTATCCAGCTCAGGGTCTGTCTTAGTTAGGACTTCTGTCGCTGTGAAGAGACGCCATGACCGCAGCAGCTCTTAGGAAAATATTTAATGGTGGGGCTCACTTACAGTTCAGAGGTTCAGTCCACTATCATCATGGTGGGACTTAGCGGCATGCAGGTAGACACGGTGCTGGAGAAGGAGCTGAGAGGTCTCTGAAAGCAACAGGAGGTGAACTGGGATGCTGGGATGCTGGGCGTGGTTTGAGCATATATGAGACCTCAAAGCCCACCTCCACAGTGACACACTTCCTCCAACAAGGTCACACCTATGGCAACAAAGCCACACATCCTAATGTTGTCACTCATTATGAGCTTATGGGGGCCAATTACATTCAAACTAGTACAGGGGCCCTTCTCCAAACTCACCTAATTAGTGTCTACCTCCTGTTCTCATCCTGCCCTCCATATGCACATTGGAGCATGCATGCCCCACACAGTAAAATGCAATAAAAACGTTTAAAATAAAGGCCTAGATCCTGTGAGTGCTGTCTGTCATGCTTGTCACACGCAGGACAATTTTTCTCTAATAATATTAGCTGCAAAACAACACCAGGATTTATATAATAACATACATCTATATAAAAACAAACATGCCACACATCACACACACACACACACACACCATATATACCACTCACAGACATACACACACCACACATATGTAACAATATCACACATACAAACTATACACACCACACACACCACATATACCACTCACAGACATACATACATACATACCACATATACGTGCCACATATCATACATAGACCATACACTACACCACACACATATATATACACATACACACACATATACACTTACCACATGCAGCCCACACACTATACACCACACATACATATTCACACATTTCACATACACACACATACCACACGCACGGAGTGGTAGTGGGAGAAGAAGAGAGTGTGGTAGGGAAGTGTAGACCAGTCAGAGTTTTCCTTTTCCCCAGAAAGGAAGGCCTGCAGGCTGCCTCATCTTCTGACCACCCCATCCCCCGGCTGGGCTGTATTTACTAACACTTTCCCTGCTCCGCTGGCTTCCATCCCATTCCCAGGGCTTTGTGGGAGGAGCGTTGGCATATGTGTCTTTGCATGAGGAGTGAGGGGCTAATACCTTTATTTAGCTTTCTTTCCCCAGGGCCCAGAGAAGAACAGCCAGGAGCTTAGTGTAGTGTAGGATTGATGAGTATGCGTGTGTGTGTGTGTGTGTGTGTGTGTGTGTGTGTGTGTGTGTGTGTTGGGGGGAGGTGGTGGTGCTAAAAGCAACAAGCTAACAAAGGAAGCTGGGGCCAAATACCCAGTCCAAGTCTCCTCCACCTTTGGGCTCTCTCCCACTAGCTCCCTGAGTGTTTTGCTTGCCTTTCTAAAATGCCCCCAGCTCTCCATTAGTTATCAGTTATTTATATCTGATCTGAGGGTTGGCTCCAGATGATGGGACTGCTCATAACTGCTGTTCATCAGCCGCTTCCCACACGCTGGGCAGGTGCCAGAGCAGGTTGAGCGCCCTTTCTTGGACAGATTTAGAGTAGGCCTGGGTGTGGGATAAGTTGCTGCATTTTTTCCAAGGTCGTACCTAGGCTGCTGGTCCCAGGGAAGTCTTGGAAGAGCAAAGCGCAAAGGAGTGTGAGCATTAATTCTGGAGTCGTGCCAGGTGGGCAGGCTGCATCTGGGATATGAAATCAGGCTCCCGGCAGGTGGGTGAGAGTCACACATTTAGTCGCTTTGGCTATTTGTACTTGATGTGCCTAATTCCAAAATGCAGGACCTTCTTAAAGTGCCACAACTTGCCAAAGGGCTTCTTTCAAGGGGTGCCTCCTCACCTCTGGACTCGAAAGCAGAGAAAGAGAGAATGAGCTCTGTTTCTGAAAGCCGGCCTCGGGCTGTGTGCTGGCTCTGTAGAAAGGGTCACCAGGGATGACTGGCCGCTGGAGAGGATGTCCTTTTCCGGAACGTGCTGTGCTGGCTTGCTCCCTTCCAGGCCCTGGGCCTGCAGCAAAGGGCTCTCCGTTCCAGCTGGGGGAGGACCTGGCAGGTCCCCCTGTGCTCAGTGGGGCACCAATGGAATGGAAACATTAGCCTTAATGGGAAAGGCCTGTGTGCAGAGGGAAGCAAAGACAATAGCTTGCAACTCAAGTACTTGCAGGCCATCAGTGCATTTGACCCCTTCCCGTGAGGCAGGGCCAGTCTGCTCTGTGCAGTTGGGAACCAGAGGGCCAGCCTAGTTTCCAAACCTACTCCTTCTGGACCCCACACGATAAAACACTGAGTTTTTTGGGCTCCATAGAGGAGGGTCTGGGAAAGGTCCAAACATGTTTCTGATGGAGGGAATCTGGTCAAGTATCCCTTGGTTCATTTCTAACTTAAGAGCCGTTTGGTTGTGAGCAGACTACTGGGCACCAGTGTCTATGTGACAGGTGCAGTAGTATGTGTTTGTGAACAAATTTATATCAACGATGGATTTGTAGATTCCCTGTTAGTGAATATGCTGGTTGTTCTAGTTTGTCTTCTATTGCTATAATAAAGACCGTGATCAAAATCTACTTGGGCAGGGAGAGGTTATATGATTTACATGTCCTGATCACAGTTCATCTTCAAAGGAAGTTGGAGTAGGAAGTCAAGGCAGAAATCTGGAGCCAAGAACCAAAGCAGAGGTCGTGGAAGAGCACTGCTTACTACTGGCTTGCTCTCTATGGTTTGCTCGGCTTGGTTTTCCATCCAACCATGGACCACTCGCCCAGTGGTGTCACTGTCCACAGTGGGATGGATACCCCCACCCCAAACCAATCATCAGTCAAGAAAATGCCCCACAGACTTGTCCACAGGCCAATCTGATGGAGCCATTTTCTCAGTTGAGGATCCCTCTTCCCTGTTGACTTCATCTTGTCAAATAGACAAAAACAAAACAAACAGAAAACAACAAAAAACACAATAAAACAAACAAACAAACCAAAACCAACTAGCACAATTTCTCACCAAAACTTCTTTGTAACTCCCAAATCAACACGTGTACTGTTTTTTCGGTTTAGTTTTTGGTGGCTTTTTTTTTTCTTTTTGAAGATCAAAATCAGGGTTTCATGTGCGCCACTGCCTCAACCCACAGGATGCCTTAGCAGGCGACCATTGGTGGACCTGGGAAGGGAGGTCACTTCGTACCCCTGTTCCCACCTGAGGTTGAACAAGGTGCCACCTTGCCTTGTTGCTTCTGTACTTATCCCGGGAACAAGTGTCCTTTTCATGAATTTATAGTTTAAAATTTGCATGTTGTGCTTGTTGATGTCATTTGGCTGTTTAAAGAACTACCGAACATAATGCTGGTGCACCTAAGTGCAAGGCAGGTCTTCTGGAAAAACCGACATACGAGCTTTGTGCATGCATGGACTCACAGGGCTGCTGGGGGTGAATTCACTGCTCACGATCAACTGGTAGTGTGAAACATGGGGCCTTTGAACAGAAACGTGCAAAACAAGGGTGCACATTGACCAGTCGATGAAAATGCTGTGACCAGAGGCTCCTGAAGACATTAAGCCCTGCACTTCCCCTGGAAGAAGTGGTTCAGGAGTGACAGAGTCAGCGCTTGTGGTGGCTTTATTTAACATTAGTGCTGCAGATAACAGGAACCAACTGATTGCAGATGCCAGGTTGGATGCCAGGTCCTTTCTCACTGGCCTTTCCTGATGAGCCCCAGTGAGCAGGGCCAGGGTCAGAGGCAGTGGGAAGGAAGAGCAGGCCTGTAGTAAAATATATAACTGTGGGCTTTCCCTATGAGACCTGACCCATCTCCTTCCTGCTTTCCTTTCCTGTGTCTACAAGGGGTGCCTCTGTTGTCCACGTCTGTAAAAAGTGATGACGTGGTACCTAACTGATGATTTATGCTGAGGCTTAGTTAAGTTAATGTGTACTGATGCTGAGAACACAGTCTGTAAAACAGAGTCAATGCTGCAGTGAGGTCCTGAGGCGCAGTGTGTATGGGGACATTGCCCTGTCTTGTATGGCTCCTTGAAGTCTGTGTCTTCCCTGGGTCACCCTTGTCTTGTTCCTGATGGCAAATGAGCACTAATTGTTTCACCCTTATTCTCTCTCTCTCTCTCTCTCTCTCTCTCTCTCTCTGATGTGTCTTTTTGAATGTGTGTGTGTGTGCATATGAGGTCCAAAGCTGATGTTGGAAATCATCCTCAAATCCTCTTCTGTGGGTTCTTTGAGGCAGAGTCTCTCAGCCAAACCCAGAGCTTGCTAACACAGCTAGTCTCACTAAGCAGCTTGCTCCAGGACCCTCGTCTCTGCTTTCTGAGGCTGGGATTACAGCTGGACTGTCATGCTTACCTGGCACATGGGCTCTGGGGATCCAAACTCCGGCCCCTGTACTTCTGCAGCAAGCCCTATAACCACGAAGCCATCTTCCCTGATCCAGCTCTGCCACCATTTAAGGGAAGTCTCCTTCTCTGTCTAGGAAATTCCTCCTCATAGACAAGTTTCTGGGGGCCGTTGTTGACTGGCCTTGGTCTCCCCGAGCCCTAGTCTCATAGTGGGCAAAGCCTGCTCCCTTTCTGGGCCTTTATTCTTTCATTTGTCAAATGGAGATGACCTCATCCTGACACCCTTGACCATAGCACCCATCCACGATATGGTGTAAGGACCAAACAAGATGATGGTGGATGTGCTTTTGAAAATTGTAGCACCCAAGACATATGAGAGGGGGTGGCGTTGCGGCTTGGTGATGGGCCCTGGCTCTCATCCATCAGAGCATCTCACCTCTGCTTCAAACTGCTTCAAGCTTTAGTCTGCACTGCTTCACAGACAAATGAGTTCCATGTGCCTGAGCCCCGAGGTAGAACGAAGACTATTATCTTTTGATTTTTTTATGCCCCTCCCCCCTAAAGAAACACAAGAAAAATTCCCCAGTACATTAGAAAAAGCTTCACCCCTGGCCGGCCTTTGCCAAATCTGCTGTCCTGGCTTGCGCTGTTACCTGTGGACTCGGTTTGGCCTTTGAAGGCACCCCCATGATTGTATAAGGAGCCAAAGAGAAGACATGTATTAACGACCTCTCGGGGGGCGGGCAATGTGCTAAGTGCTTTAGGTAAACTCTTTGTCATCTTTACAGCAGCCCTGCCAGACAGATGTGTTCTCTTCATTTCAGGAGGCCAGAGAAATACAAGAACTCGCCTAGAGTCTCGCAGGCAGCCAGTGGTGGGGCCAGGACTGGAATCCAAAAGCAAGGGGCACGTGAAATGGTAAAGGCAGGCGACCCTGCTGCCCGTGGGCCTGAGAGTCATATGGTTGGTTAGTACCACTTTGCTTGCCTGTTGGTGATCTTGGGCAAGTTTCTAAAGCTTCATCTAATCCAGATGGAGGAAGAATGATTATTCTGGCACGGACACTGGAAGAATGAAATGAATGCACATACATCCAGCCTTTATCACAACCCCTGACGCATTGATAAGCAGTGATATTAGCAGGACATCTGACAGCCTCATCTGGCTTCTGCGCTTACACATCGGCATGTGCACCCTCACACATGTGCACATGTATCACACACATTCACACATATGTACACTCACACATACATACAATGAATAAAGGGTCCTCTGTCAACAGAGATCAACATCACGTGTGCTGGGGAAGAACTATCCAGGGGTTCAGCTCCAGCATCCAAAGCAGAACAGCACAAGATGACCCAGCTGAGACAATGAGTTGATTGATGGGCACGCTGAAACCAGGTTTAGGTGGCAAAGTACCAAATCAATTCTATTGCAATAACAAATGTTTGAACTTTGGTTTTCCTGTCTCTAAAATGGCAATGATACTTTCCAAGGGAAGTAGCTTTCTGTGTGTATTAAATAAGATAATGTGTGTGTGTGTGTGTGTGTGTGTGTGTATTTGAGACATTACAGAAGAGTCCTAAGAATTAGCTGTTCATCAACCAGCTGTCAGCCAACCAACCCAAGAGATCCAAGGGACAGGGCTAGGAGCTATTCAAAAAAGGAGGTGGGAGGACAAGAGTCAGAGGGGATGGGAGACAGCAGGGAACAGTCTCTTCCAGACACAACAGGACTGCCACACATAGGAACTCACGGTGACTGTGCCAGCATGCATTGGCCCTGCACAGGTCTAAGCCAGCTGTGGCCCCAGGGCTGGGAGGGAAGTAGACATAAACCTCCATCCCTAACTCCAAAACTATCTCCAATTCATAACTACTTGTAAAGGAAAAATAAGTTTTCTCCAACTGAGACTGACTGGGTATACAATCCATACTTAAGGGCCGATCCCATGGCCAGGAGGAGATGATCACCACAAAATAAACTTGATGGTATTTTTGTAGGCATTTTGTCTTATACAGCTTGTCTATGTTGGAGATTTTTTTTAAAAATCTTACTGATCTTCTGCTTGTCTATTGCGTTTTTATGACCTCTCTGTGTTTCTTGTGTTTTTCTTTATTTTTTATTTTTATTTATTCTGGAGTTCTTTGTTATTTTTGGTTTTATTCTGCTTGCCTGTTTCTTTGTTTCTTTCTTCCTTCCTTTCTTCCTTCCTTCCTTCCTTCCTTCCTTCCTTCCTTCCTTCCTTCCTTCCTTCCTTCCTTCCTTCCTTTTTTTTTAAGACAGTGTTTCTCTGTGTAGCAGTTCTGGCTGCCCTAGAACTCACCTTGTGGACCATGCTGGCCTTGAACTCACTAAGATCCACCTGCCTCTGCCTCTCAAATGTTGGGATAAAAAGTGTGCATTTGCACGCCTGGCAAGCAGCCTGTTTGTTTTCTAAAGAGAGAAAGAAAAGGTGAGTAAGAAGGTAGGGATTCCCGGGGGGAGTTGGGGGAGGGGAAATTGTGATCAGGATCTACAGTATGAAAAAATTTATTTTCAATAAAACAAATGTTAGTAAATAAATCCAAGGGACTCTATTTCTAATTTTGCAGGTGAAAAAGTCAAGTTATGGAGATGGGTGGCTAAGGCCCCCACACCGACTGTCATAGTGGGAGAAATAATTAGGCCTAGACCACCAATTCCTATTTCACACATCACTCTACTGTTTGATATCTTTGTAGAAGTTGCAGCGGTGGGGACCATGTGAAATCATTTACCGCTGGCTGGCCACTCATGGTGGGGACCATGTGAAATCATTTACTGCTGGCTGGCCACTCTTGGTTGCGCAGTCCTAGGATTTGGTTCTGTTTACCAGAAGAAAAGGTTATTTTGACCAGTTCAAAATTTCCCTTAGAGGACCAGTTAGTGTTTTTCTTTATTACTGACTTTGCAATTTGTGACAAGTCAAGTTTATGGACAATATTCATCTCCTGACAAAGAGAGGGCACGGACATAAATATCCCACTGCTATAAAGTGTTCTCTTGGACTCCTGTCCATCCACGGCTTCCTCGTGTGTTCCCCACCCTGGGGATCTGGCGTGTCATTCCGGTCTGAGTCAATTGGGCTTTCTTTCAGCTCTTGCAGGACTTTCCATTTGTGGGTTTCTCTTCTCATTTTCGTGTCCTCCCTGGGGAATTGGATCCGTAAGGCTGGTTTCAGCTGGAACTTCCAAACTGGCAGTTGCCAAACCTCTGTGTCCAGGTCAGCTCTCTCTGGCCACCTTTAGACTTCCAGTTCCAGGGTTTCCTGGACAGGCCCACGGGATGATCTTCAGAGACCTTCATCCTACCGCTCTGTCCCACAGGGAGTTGACATCTTCCAGATCTGCGGTTCCTGGTGACAGACATCTGAAGTGGTACCTCCGTCCATGAAAGGGTCAGGCAGAAAAGTCACTTGAACATCTTTTGCCACTTTTCAAATACACTTTGTGTTTTTATTCAGAGTCTCCGATGCGGACCACGGGCGCTGCCTGTCTGGATGCAGTGCTGCCTGGCTTGGTTCACGCTGCCCTCTCTCTCTCTCTCTCTCTCATCTTTTCCCACTCTTCCTTCTGTTCATCTCACATCTTCATTTACATCTTTGAAATCTTATGGATTGTTTCCTTTGACATATTCCTTCTCCGGCTCTGTGTCTAGCTACTACTTCCTCATCTCTTGGGTCTTAGGGGATGATCCCCTGCTAAAGACTTCTGCACTACTGCAATTAGGATTTTTCCTATTACTCTTTCTTGCCACACACCCCAAGTTGTGATTGCATGTTTATCTAGATGCCTATGTGACTATCTTCACTGGTATTTATTTTTTAATTAACTTTTTTCTTTGAGAATATTAATGACACATGGTACTGTGTTACATAAAGGCGTTTTCATAGAAATACAGATTTTATACAAATTGAACATGGCCTCCCACCACATCCTCCTCTCTCTCTCTCTCTCTCTCTCTCTCTCTCTCTCTCTCTCTCTCTCTCTCTCTCCTTCCCTCCTGCACTGTTATTTTCTTTGTTCACATTGCCAGCTTCACTTCTACTTCCATGCTCTCTCTCTCTATATATATACATATATATGTGTGTGTGTGTATGAGTTTATATACAGATATCTATCTATTTATATGAACATGAAACATAAATTAGAAAATATATATATATATGTGAAACACAAATTAGAGAAAACATGATGTTCGTCTTTCTGAGACTGGGTTAAATTTCCTAGGTGAATATCACCAGTTGCCTTCCCTTTCCTGCAAATGTGAGGACTTTGTTCTGTGTTCTGGTTAAAACAAGCTCCACTGTGTACATACACAACATCCCCATTATTACAAGACTGTAAGAGGACATTTCACCTTCAAACCATGACAGCTACACTTCAGAAGCATGGGTTCTCCTGATACCTGCACCGTATGCTTGTGTGTAATGGGCAACTCCGTAAACAGTCATTAAATGGATGAACAAGTGGTTTGTTCAGATACAGCTCTTCCTTTTCACCCTCTAAACAAAAATGGCTACCAATTTCCTTTAAGCCCGCATCCCATGGATTTCTCCAATCTCCCATTCTCTCCATCCTTTCTGCTCTCCTCACGAGCTAGACTTCCCGAGTTTCCCAAGGACGCTGCTAAAGCCCATTTCCAATGGTAACTACGCCGCAGGTCTTGCTTCACACACAGCTGTGCAAAGACCTTTCTAGAATAACAATTTGTTTATACTACCGTGCTGCCTAAGCCCTCTCAGATGTCCCTCGTTGCCTCTTGATGTGCGGCCAAGGTCTTTTGTAAGATCTCCCTGGCGTCCGTGGTTCGCCTTACCTTTCTCCGCTTTTGCACGTCTTTCTGTCTGCCAGAAAGCACACTTCTTGAGAGCTGGGATATCGTTTGCTGCCTCCACTGCTCTAGCCACATTGCTTATCTATTAATTATTTATGGCTCTGTCAAAACCTCTCTCCAAATACCCAGTGCTTAAGACAATAGCCATTTGTTCCTTTTCCTGGACCACCCCCCCCCCCCCCCCCCCAGTCGGCTGGGTGAACCTGTCAGTCTGGGACAGCCGTGAGTGATTTTGACTGGATCAGCTTCTATAGCGGTCACGTGCCACAAGTCTGAAGATTGACAGACCAGCTAGGAAGACTTGATTGGCTAAGTTAGCTGAGGGGGCCCGGTGGCTTGGTGGTACAGGTGGTATATAGTTCCAGGGAGGTGAAGTGTCTCAGAGAAGGGAAATACGCAAAAATTTTCACCAGTCCCGCCTTCTGTTTTCTGTGGCCTCATTGGCCAGAGTATGTGACGTGACCACGCCCAGGGCCGGAGTGAAGGACACTACAAAGTTACCAAGCCGGGAGTGGATGTATAGAATCTAGCATTGCTACAGCTACCACCTAAGTAAGGGCAGGCTCTGGCACATTGGAGATATGAAGGAGGCACTTTAAAAATGAATACATGACATTTTTGAGCACCTAAAATGAAAGCAATCTTTTCCTTAGGCACAGCAGAATCTAGGTCAATCCCTAACAGGGTTCTCACTCTGTAGGCCATGTACAGACATTGGATATTCATGAATACCACAAAGTTATATTTTTTTAGAGTACTTGCACACAGTTGAGCTTCTGTGGGAGACTGTTCTTTTACTAGGTTCAAAAAAATGCCCCCTTGTACCCATGGGTAGGAAACCACTTTTAATTTATTTTATTTTTTAAAATATTAATTAATTAATTAATTAATTATGTATACAGTATTCTGTCTGTGTGTCTGCCTGCAGGCCAGAAGAGGGCATCAGATCTCATTTCAGATGGTTGTAATCCACCATGTGGTTGCTGGGAATTGAACTCAGGACCTTTGGAAGAGCAGGCATTGCTCTTAACCACTGCGCCATCTCTCCAGCCCTTTATTTTATTTTTTGAGACAAAATCTCACTATGTAGCTCTGACTGGCCTGGAACTCACTATGTAGAATAGGCTAGTCCCAAACTCATAGAGATCCACTTGCCTCTGCCTCCCAAGTACTGGGATTGAAGGCGTGCGTTGTCCTGCCAAGTGGAAACAATTCTTAAAAGAAACGCAGTCATAACCTTCTGCTTTTGTATGTGGTGTTGAGAGATTCTCAGACTCCTAGCCACTCGTCAGAGGTGGGTGGAGCTGGTTATTTGACAATTCAAAGGCTGCACTTTCCATCCTTCCCATTCAGCCTCCTCTGACCAGGCCTGGCTTCTTTACCAGCTCTTCCAATGGCACTGTGACTTACAGTGTCTTGGTGTGTGACATTGTAATTTTGTTTTGCTTTTGTGTTGTGTACTCCTTATACATTTAGAAGTGGTGCATTTGGCGATGAAGAAGAGAAATGCTTTCTTTTCTTCACGACACGGGAGAGGGAGGAGTGGAGTTGTTGTCTTTTATTAATTCTGGATTCTTCCTCTCTGCGTGCAAATGATAAAACTGAGGCCCAGAGACCAGAGAAGACTTTTTCAGAGGCACACGGGAGGTCAGTGTAGGACCCAAACTGCACAGTCCTCCTGCGTCCTGTCTTGCTGTCCACACTGCTTTGCCGTACGACTATTGTTTTAAGAAAGGAAAACTAATTTCATATGAAAAGCTTGAAAAACATCCAGGCTCTCAATTGCACAACCGAAATGTTCCATTTTATTTACAAGCAGAGTTTCTTTTTCTTTTTTAAAAGTCCGTTTAGATGCTCAGTGATACGCTTATTTCATTACAGAGTTGGCAACATACAGTCATTCAGAATTCATCCGAGTCATCAAACTTTCAGCGCCCTTTGACACGGGGTATATATTGTGCTGAGGTTTTCAATGTCCCAAATCAGCTACAACAGTTGATATGCGATCAAAGAGGAGATGTGTTTGTCTAGAAGCCAGGTTTTCCCATTTTGAGCCCAGTGCCCTGTCCAACACATATTCTTTGTCAAAGAATGTCATTTTTTTTTTTTTTACCGATTAGTATGATAGCTATAATTAGGTCACGCTTGCTTTGTGCCTGGCAATGGTAACTTCTCTCTTCACTTATTAACTCATCTAATCCTTAGAAAAATCCCTTGAGGTACATATTAGCATCATTTCTACTTTATAAACAGATGTATTCATGAGGGAATAGATTGATAATATTAAATAGTCACTTACATATTTTCCAGGTTTTGTAAAGGTTTATTTTTCATGTTTAACCCTTGACTCACTAGCATTCTGGACAGGTCTTCATGTCCCAAGATGTTACCATGTGATGGTTTGATAAAGCATCGGCTATCCGCTAAGATGGTTTTTGGCTCCAGTAGAGCACTAGGATAACAGTGGCTTAGGAAGCAGGCTGGTTCAGTATTTCAACAACAACCATTACCTAGGCTCCTGCCTTTCCCCTTGTCTTTCTCAGTATACTGGCTCTTGCCTGCAGGCTGGTGGTTTGAATAGACGGACCTCAGTTTTAGGCTCAGATTGCTATCCTCAAAAGCCGGAATCTAAGGGGAGATGAGAGATGCTCAAGCCTCATTGTTGTGTCTCTCTCTTTATTATGGGTGAGTTCTTTCCCCAGAGGCCCTGCAGTACAGATCATGGACTTAAACCAGGTCACATGGAAACTTCTGGTTGGAAGGGAGGCTCAGAAAACACGAACCTTGCATTTTCAGCTCTCTCTCCCCACCTCACTAGCTGTCCCCATGATGCTAATGGGCAGTGACCTAACAGCTTCTGCCACGCATGGTAGATTGTCAGTGGGTGATTTTCTCTTGATGTGCTCTTCTGTGGGTAATCTGGGATGCCATTTATTTAATTCTCCCAAAGGCTCAGAAAGTCTGTTGGATTAAATGGAAGAAGGTGATGAGCTAAACATGGTTACTTTGACCACAGAGAGGTCACGATTTTGTGATTTGAATGAATACGCACGGTGCACTTCCCATCAGTGGATGAGTGTGTGAGTACCATATCTTCCCATCAGTGGATGAGTGTGTGAGTACCGTATCTTCCCATCAGTGGATGAGTGTGTGAGTACCGTATCTTCCCATCAGTGGATGAGTGTGTGAGTACCGTATCTTCCCATCAGTGGATGAGTGTGTGAGTACCATATCTTCCCATCAGTGGATGAGTGTGTGAGTACCATATCTTCCCATCAGTGGATGAGTGTGTGAGTACCATATCTTCCCATCAGTGGACGAGTGTGTGAGTACCATATCTTCCCATCAGTGGATGAGTGTGTGAGTACCGTATCTTCCCATCAGTGGATGAGTGTGTGAGTACCGTATCTTCCCATCAGTGGATGAGTGTGTGAGTACCATATCTTCCCATCAGTGGATGAGTATGTGAGTACCATATCTTCCCATCAGTGGATGAGTGTGTGAGTACCATATCTTCCCATCAGTGGATGAGTGTGTGAGTACCATATCTTCCCATCAGTGGATGAGTATGTGAGTACCATATCTTCCCATCAGTGGATGAGTGTGTGAGTACCATATCTTCCCATCAGTGGATGAGTGTGTGAGTACCATATCTTCAATCAGTGGATGAGTGTGTGAGTACCATATCTTCCCATCAGTGGACGAGTGTGTGAGTACCATATCTTCCCATCAGTGGACGAGTGTGTGAGTACCATATCTTCCCATCAGTGGACGAGTGTGTGAGTACCATATCTTCCCATCAGTGGATGAGTGTGTGAGTACCATATCTTCCCATCAGTGGACGAGTGTGTGAGTACCATATCTTCCCATCAGTGGATGAGTATGTGAGTACCATATCTTCCCATCAGTGGATGAGTATGTGAGTACCATATCTTCCCGTCAGTGAACGAGTGTGTGAGTACCGTATCTTCCCATCAGTGGATGAATGTGTGAGTACCGTATCTTCCCATCAGTGAACGAGTGTGTGAGTACCATATCTTCCCATCAGTGAATGAGTGTGTGAGTACCATATCTTCCCATCAGTGGATGAGTGTGTGAATATCATATCTTGCCCTTCCCCTTATCTTACACTTTTAGCTGAAGAGAGGATAAAGGGTTACCGTGAGGTAGTTCTAGAACTCAGACTGAAATAAATGAAACGAGACTCATTTTCAACAATGAGACCAGCCTTTTCCTAGGGCCAAGGCAGGAAGAAGCAGGTGTGCAAAGTGGGTCCAGGAGAGGTGGCTGGGGACAACCTAGGAAGTCAGCCTTTCCTTCCTGGGAAGGGTCTTCATGTACTGTTGGTGTCTCCTGGGATCCCAGGTGGAGGTTCTGTGCTCTCTCTGTGTGCTCATTCTCAGAAATGAACTCAGATGTTTGCTTTGAGGAGTGAAATGTTTCCCCTCCTGCCCTCGTTTCAAAGATCAGCAGCCAGGCCCGTAAGGTCAGCCGTGTTGCTTGCTGGATCTGGAGCCAGTTTGCTGGTGGGCTGCTGTGTCACACTGCACAAATGAACGGCAACTGCTCTTTTCAAAGCAGATAACAGGAAGACAACTCAAAGAAGGCCAGACTTGGAGACTAGAGGGTGACATCTTAGAAAGGACACAGGTATGACTTGAATAGTTCCCGTGGCCCACAAATGTCTACTGACCTTATATAGGGAACCAAATAATGGTCCAAAGGTAAGGATACCACTGAAGTCTACCTTGGGGAACCATGAATTTTGTTGGGGTTACTTACAGGAGTATGGGTGAACAGTTATGGGAGCAGAGATGACTCGAAGACAGTTAGGTCACCAAAGCCCACCCCAGCATGGGTGATGGGACTCAGAAGATGACGTCATGGAGCCTGCTGCACAGCCTTCAGCACAGTTTGGAATGTTGGAGAGTGTCTCAGCCTTTCTTAGGCATTGTGGCTAGTCTCTGGCTCTTCTAGGCAACTCAAATGATCTGTCTTCCAGGCAGCTTGGCTGGTGTTAGTCTCTTCTAGGCAGTTTGTCTATCTGCAAGTGTCTCTTTGCAGTTATTGCTTATATAAGCTTGGGGAAGTAGGCACCTAGTGCATTTTGGTCAGTTTCGGGGAGGAATCGTTGGAGTCGTTTGCTTCCTGAGTCTTAATGACCATCCCTTTGGAAAATCCTGAACCTTTTGGGACATTTTATCTTAGAGGGAATTGCTACACAACAGTAGCTCCTACCTTTCTCTCTGATGAGCAAAGTCTCCCTCTTAGGGATCTGGTAGGGTGTAGGGGAGAGTATCTTCTACTCCCAATGAAAGCTCCGTTATCATGACTTAGTGCGGGACAGCAACCTGCAGCCAGCTCTCTTTACAACGACTGCCTGCTCACACCCGGCGTGGAGCCGAGCATTTTGATGACAACAGAGTGAGCACCTGACCAGAAGCAGATGCTGGTGTTCCTCGTCAACTGCCATCCATGGAGCTCCCACTCGGTCCAGCACGATGCTCAGTGTTAGCCTGGTAGAAGACGCAGACTCATGTCTCCCCGTTCAGGTCCCTTTGACTGGTAATTATGAGGAGGACTCCTACCGAGCATGGTCTTGGGCAAGTCATTGCATTGTTCCTGTTCCATTTGTAGAGAAGTGGAAGGTGAACATGTGTGGCTCATATTCACCCGTAATCACAGCCACAGGTGGGAAATCGGCACTAATACCCATGTCATCCTCTGCAGTGCTTCCTCTTCTTCACTTTGCTAAAACATTCTCAGCTCAGAGGACAAGTGCTCGTGTCTCCACGTCTCTAGTGAGAACCTTCTGGGTTTAAATTTTCAGTAGAAGCTGATAGACACACAGTTTTAGACCGGCATCCTGATAGACGTACAGTTTTAGACAGGCAGAGGTAATAACTCTCCAGGCCTTAAGCAAGTCCCTTTAAAATCCTCATTGGTGGATTCCAGGTAAGGATTGGTGTGAGTCTCATATTGGGGAAGATGGAGATGATGTGGTCAGGACAGAACTGCCCAGAGATAAAAGCAGTGGATCAGGAGCCCAGAATGAAGAGCACCCAATGAGGATTGATTAGACAGTGGGGTGAAGGAGGTGCCAAGGATCCCCCACCAAAATGACTGAGGGTTTCATTGACATCCTTATAACCAGCGTGGCTTTCACAGCTCCCTACATACAAATGACATTGACTTCCTAACACAATGACCTGGTAAGGCCACCCTGAACCCCGATCCTTTTGTTAGCTCTATATTGTCATACGTTCAGGGCTAGGGAATCATGTCACTGCTGCTCCCAGCTTTGCCATAGCTTTTAGGGAAACGATTTCTTCTATGACAGTGTTAATGAAAACACTAACAACAAAACCCCCAGTTTCAGAGGCATGAGGTAAGCAGTTTCTCTCTTAATATTTTCACCTTACGGTTCAGAGTGGGTTTTTCTGGTGGGTGAGTAGCTTTCTGCCACGTGGGGGAGTCTGGGACTGCATCCCCTTCTGCCTTGTGCATCTGCCACCTCCGGGTGTTGGGTCCTCAGCATTTAGACAAAAAGACAGGAAAGCAATGGATGAGGCACAGCTTTGCTGTGTTACCTACCAATGACATATGTCACTTATACTTATATTTCACAAGGGACACTCGTGCTACAGACCCACGGAGACCTAAGAGGGCCAGGGGGTATGGCCTCTAGTGGGAAGGCTGCTCTCTATGACAGTTCTGTGTTCTATAAGGGCAAACATGGCTAACCAGGCCACCTTTACCGCAGTCAAGTTCCTGTCCTGACAATCGGTACATCCCAAGAACCCTTTCAAGGTTCCACAGTAGCCGCCCCGCACTCTGGAATATAATAAAGGAGGAACAAAACATGAAAAAAAAACACCCCACGATTGTTCACATTAAGTTGAACCATACGGAATTGCTGTTTTGTAGGAAAACCTGCCAAATGCTGCCAATTCCATGTGATTCAGCCTAATAATTCATCAGGGAAGGGCTTCCAAAAATGGTTTTCCGAGAACTCTGGCTCCTAACTGGGAGAATGCCTCATACACGCTGCTCTTCGGGGACAGTCAAATATGTTTTAGTCATTATGAGCTCTGAAAACTCCCGTGTTCCAGAAAAAAAAATCCTATATTGTTTAGTTCCTTTCATCAGTGATTTCCTCGGCAACCATGGTTTAGGCAGTAGTTTCCAGGATAATCTGTGCATAGAGCTTTTTTTTTTTTTTGTCCCCCAGATGTCTCCTCGGCTCTCAGTTATCTTTTTTTTTCCTGCCCCTGAGAAGCTTTACACAGAATCCCAAGGGACTCTATCAGCAAATCCTCTTAGACACTGGATTGTTTTTTTTATAGAAGACTATGTCAGGCACTTCAGGAAACATTTGCTGAACGAAAGGCTTTGGAACGGTTGCATTTCTCAGAGCCTGAGATTCTTCACCTGCAAATTGAAAGTGGTGAATTAGATGAGAAGTCCCGTGTAGGCTATCTCAGGAGGAGGCAGCGTCTGTATTAGGATGCGCCTTCCCTCGGCATCTCCGAGCCTAACAAAGCAGCCACTTGCCACGTGGAGGACACCTCATCCCAGAGGCCACATGTGGGATTGCTTTCATTCTGACATGCAAACATGTTTAAGCCCAACTTCTTGAGTGCTCACAAGGATATTTGAGTCGGACGGAATTATTTTTATCTGCTCAAGAAGGCAGGGAAGGGAATAGGGAGCAGCATCCTTGTGCTGACACGAAATGGATGCCCTGGGATTCTGAACTGGAGGTGGGAGGTGGCCACGCAGGGTGTGTGTGTGTGGGGGGGGGGGTAAGCAACAGGCTGCAAGCTCCACATGGAACCACTTTTCCATGTTCTGATCTGGGAAGCTGAACGTGGTGAGCTTGGAGTGGAGTTATGGCCTTGGTTGGAAGACGACGGTCTCACTGGGGCCAGCATGGCCTTTGGCAGAGCCACGGTCACATCTGTCCTCCCCCCTGGCCTGACCTCCCTCTGGCAGACTCAGCTCCAGGTCTGGCAGAACCCCCAGAATGGATCTTTCTCCTGGCCCCCAGCAAAGTCGCTTACTGACTTCCAAACATGTGTGCTGGTTTGGCCCACTCTGTGCGATGGGCCTTGCAGGGAAGGGCCTTCCTGTCCCTACTGCACGCACCTAAGGGTTCTAGCCAAGCCCCGCTCCCATTCTCACACAAGATCCCTGCATCTAGGACTCTTTCCAACCTAGATGGAAGCAGCAGGGTGCCTGTTTGGGGCTCAAATACCTCCGTGGGCTGGGTACCTTGTGGAGCTGGTGAGTGAGTATGGCTCCCAAAGCCAGGAAGTCCTGGGTTGAATCTTAACTTGGCTACCCTGGAGCCACATAGAACCTTGGGTTGGTAATCTCATACATCTGAATGCCAGTTCCTTCTTCTGTATATTGGGAATAGTTACTGTTTATTTTTTCATAAAACCGTCACACATTCATCAAAGGAATTATTTTGTCTACCAGACATTGGAAACATAAGCATGAACTGCCTACAACTGGTACCCTGCATCAGGCAGACACTGGTATTCAAGAATACAAAATTTTGGGCTGGAGAGATGGCTCAGCGGTTAAGAGCATTACCTGCTCTTCCAAAGGTCCTGAGTTCAATTCCCGGCAACTACATGGTGGCTCACAACCATCTGTAATGAGTTCTGGTGCCCTCTTCTGGCCTGCAGGAATACACGCAGACAGAATATTGTATACATAATAAACAAAAAAAAGAATACAAAATATCCAAGGCTCAGAGTAGACACTGAACACAGGGGTGCGGAAATAACTGGAGTTTTCAATCCCCATACACTGTTCAACTCCCAACCAGGGTATTGGCTGGCTGTGTGATGCTGGGCAAGGAGCCTGTGCTTTTTGGTCCTCTGTACAATAGAGAGGTTTAACTATGGAATCACTTAATCTCTGACAGACTATGGTTATGTAAGTACCCAGTTCAAAAATTGAGGAAAAAATAAGTTAATGGAATTGGTCATTTGAGTAGTCTAATTAAACCGAATAGGTCCCGTGGGACTTAGAATTCTATCTGTGTATTTTATATTGACAGCGCTGTGAGGGGTACTGTGTGTTCTTGGGTACAGATCCTGAGCACAACAGCCAATAATTATGGTATCTAACTCCAGATCTGCCACTTATTTGCTGTGCTGTACTGAGCAGGAATTCCAATTCTTCTAATTCCTCGAGTGTGAGAGTGCCAGGGGCTGCTGCAGACATAGACAGGGTGTGGAGGGAGCACACACAGGGCGTGGAGGTAGCACTCACAGGGTGTGGAGGGAGCATACACAGGGCATGGGGGAGCATATACAAGGCATGTAAGGAGTATACACAGGGCATGTGGGGAGCATGCAGAGGGCATGGGCAGAGCAGGCACAGGGTGTGGGGGAAGCAGGCACAGGGCATGGGTGGAGCATGTACAGGGCATGGGTGTGGGCGGAGCATGCACAAGACATGGGCGGAGCATGCACAGGCCATGGGCGGACATGCACAGGGCATTGGGCGGACATGCACAGGGCATTGGGGGAACATGCACAGGGCATGGGGGGAGCATGCACAGGGGTGTGGAAGGAGCATGCAAAGGGCGTGGGCAGAGCATGCACAGGGCATGAAACACTCAGCAAGGTACCTAGTAAATGCAGGAAGTTCTAGTTCACACAAGAACCCAGAACTGGCTATGAAAGCTCCTTTGAGTGGAATGAATGGAGGGTTATTGTGAGAGCTCACTTCTCTCTTATTCCTTCTTCCTCTGTTGTGGCACACATTACTTTTAAAAATCCATGCGTGTGAGAAAGGTGATGGGACCACATGCCCCTGATTCATTTACACCTAAGGCAGCAGGCATTGTGCTTGGAGGCCTCACAGGCTTTTCCCTTCATGGCACATAGAGGTAGAATGTTATGGTTTGAATGTAGAGCGTGCCCCACAGGCTTATGCTTTGAATATTTGGTTCCCAGTTTGGGTGCAGGAAGTAGGCCTGGCTGCTGGGAGGAGGTCACTAGGGGTGAGCTTTTAATGTTACACCTGTTCCTGGTGCTGTTTGTGCTCCCTGCTTCTTGTTCCTCTGACATGAGAACATCTCTATGGATGCTCCTGCTGCCATGGACTGAGGGGGTCCTTCCCCTTTGGTGGATTGCAGTCCTGGAACAGTAAGCCAAAACACATCTTTCCTTCCGTAAGTTTGCCTCTTGGAGGTCTTTTGCCATGATAATGAGAAAAAAAAAAGCTAAATACACGGTCAGCTCTGAAGTGGGTGGGCATATACACTGAGCGGAAAAGAGAGGACTTGCTTGGCTAGAGGTTTATATCATTGCGTGTCAGTTATGAACTGGACATGCTGCACATGAGGACCAAATGCACGGAGAGCCCATGAGCGGCTTGCAGAGCACGGGGCAAACCGTTTGTGTACAGCCAGCACTAACTGTCATCATTAGCGCTCCTTGCTAGAAGGGCCATCGGTTCTGTACATCTCAAGGACAAGCCCTTAAGCCCTTGGATTAAGCACTTAGCGTTTTTTTTTTTTTTTTTTTTTTTTTTTTTCCGTGGCCCAGGGGCACTGTTATTGGACAAGGAACCTCTGGTTACAAGAACTTGGTTCTTTTTTCTAGCTGTCTTTGGAGAGATTTTACCTGGCACTATCAAGAGGACATTTTCAGTATGCCCAAATGCTGCACACTGGAATCTGAGAAAGCACTGTCCGTCCCTGCACCTGTGGCATCTGGGAGTCCTCTTCACGTTGAAGGGCACTGTGACCAAATCTGCTATGTTAGAAGAGCACTCAACAGTGTATGTCGTTCACGAACTCAGTTAGAGAGGAACGGCATGAAGACCCAGTTTGCTAAGAGGTTAGTGTCAGCACCAGCCCCGGAGCCTGCCTGTCCAGCTCGGAATCCTTTGTGTATTTCCTGGGGAGACTGGTAGGTCACATTGATCTCTAGCCAATGCTGCTGTATTGGAGTTTCAGGTTATGCACTCTGTAGATTAATATTGAGCATCTACTTTGAACCAGACCAGTATCAGAGGCAGGGTAGAGGGACTGGAAGCTGAAATAGACCCTACTCTTTCTCTCAGGGGCAAGCTACGGGATAAGGAAAATAAGGAAGGGAAAAAGTCCCACTTGAGATGGGAGAATAAAACCCCATATGTTCAAGCTTACACGAGGGAGGAAGAATCAAATGGTGTTGTATCTTTACATACTATATCATTCAATCTGGAAGCATTCTGAGGAAGAAGGAAGGATTTACACACATAATGACCCCCTCTGTTGGCCAGATATAATGCTTCGAGTTTTCCCATCTATTACCTGATAGGAGATAACAGTGCAGTACAAAGATTATATACTTGGTTGTCTCAGATAAACCTAAGCTGAAGTCATGGTACCATTCTTTAACTATGGACTTGGGAAACATCCAGTTACCTTCTCAGAGACTCATCCATCAAACGGAGTTCCTAAAGCAAGCGTTGTCATGAGGCTTGAAAGAGATGGTGTTTTGAAGTTCCTTCACATATGGCTTCACACAGAGGAAACTCTAAACAAAAATGCTGGCTCCCTTCCCTTTTGGGATCCTCTAGGAATATTTTGAAGAGGCAAATATTGCCTTAAACGTTTCGAGAGTTGGACTGCATTTTCTGAGAGAGAAGCACAGCTCCTCAGAGATCAAAGGTCTCATGGCCTCTTTCTCTACTATTTCATTTTATTTAACTGGAAAAAGTGTGTGTGTGTGTGTGTGTGTGTGTGTGTGTGTGTGCACGTGTGCATGCACATGGAGGTGTGTACATACATGTGTGTAGAGGTCAGATGTCAACCTTGACTGTTGTTTCCCGGAAGTTGTTCATCTTGTGTTTCTTGAGACAGTGTCGCTCATTGAACCTGGACTTCACTGATTTGTCCAGACTGGCTGGCCAGAAAACTCCAGGAATCCCCCTGTCTCTACCTCCCCAGTACTGGGATTATAAGAGTGCACCAGCTAGCCAGGCTTTTCTAGGTGGTTCTGGGAGTGAAGCTCCAGACCCACGCGTGTGCAGCAAGCACTTTATAGATGGAGAGAGCTCCTAGCTTTTCCTCACATTTTCTCAACCATATGCTATTGCATGTGGATTCCAGTCATGGGGCTGCACCAATGAACACTGCAAGGGCAGTGTGGTGAGCTTTGTCCTGGGGATATTTTCTGTAGTGATGGACGCTTCTGTGGTGCCAGACGTGATCATGCTAGGTTGACCCCAGTTGAAACGCCTACCCTGCTATGATGTTTCCCATGTGGGGTGTTATTTTGGACTAAATTGTGTCCTCAAAAGATAGGCTGAAGTCCTAATCTCAGGTACCGCAGAGTGATCTTACTTAGAAGTAGTCATGCATCAAGATGGGGTCGTACTGGCATAGGATTGGTCTTATCTAAAATGACTGATGTTCTTATAAACACATATATGAATATGGGTCCCTCCAGGGGAAAAGCCAGGTGATGACATAGGCTTTAATAGCTGTAGCTATAAGCCAGGCTTCCTCTGGAAGCTAGGAAAAGGTGAAGGCTACTCTACAGATTTTGTAGGGAGTGCAGGGCTACCAGCAAGACCTATTTCAGAATCTGAACTGTGGGACGTTTTTTGTCGCTTTAAGCACTTGGTTTGTGGTAGCTCTAGACATGAATAGACCTCTCACTTCTGTCCTACGAGTAAATATCTCCTGAGAATTCTCATCCTATTGCAGTGGTATTTAGTGCAGGGATGGGCGACGGTAGAGTCTTCATCAAAGGAGTGGGTGTGTGAATGACAGGGATGTGAGTTGCATAGGGTCCTACGGGGAGCCAGAGGGAGTCCATGCTAGAAACCATCTGGATGTTTTGCCAGCTCTTTGATCCACCAGAACAATCATGTTAGTGACCCCTGAGCTTCCCAGTTCACAGAGGCTGCAGACTTTCGCTGCTTCTGTAGTTTTTAAATCTAGTCCAGTAACAAAGTCTACTAGGTGTCTACTGTTATTTCTATGATTTAATATAATGTTCTTTCCCCTCCTTTTTGAAAGTTCTTCTCTCATACAGTACATTCCCCTGACTGAAGTTTCCCCTTACTCCACTCCTCTGTCCCCAGTTCCTAACCTCTCTCTCAGATCCACTCCTCTTAAAGAGCAGCCCTTCCGGGGACACCAACCAAACTCGGCATAGCAAGTACGCTAAGACTAGGCACAAACCCTCATCTCAAGGTGGAATAAGGCAACCCAGTAGGAGGAAAAGTGTCCCAAGAGCAGGCAAAAGAGTCAGAGACACCCAACACCCACATGTTCTTTATTTAAAAAATTGAATGTTATTTATTATGTGTATGTGTGTGTGTGTGTGTGTTTACAAATGCCATTGTGTGCATATGGAAGTCAAAGGACAGCATGCAGGTGTCACTTGTCTCCTTTTACCAGGTGGGTCCTGGGGATGGAATTTAGGCCTTCAAGCTAATCAGCAAGCACCTTTACTATTGAGTCTCATTTCCAGCCTGTATCATCTTTTATATTAGGTGACTTACACATGCTATCTCACTTAATGTTCATGATAGTCCTTGAGGCAAAATATTCTTTTCTTTAAAAAGTCGTTTGTTTATCTAGCATGTGTGTGTGTGTGTGTGTGTGTGCATGTGTGTACATGCACATACACATGTGCATGTGTGCACGGTCCACATGCGTGTGAAGATCGGAGAACTTCTTGTGGGAGATGCATAATCTTTTCTGCCATCGTGTGGATCCCAGGGATTGAACTCAGGTCATTGGGTTTGGTGGCAAGCATTTCTATGCATTGAGCTATCTTGCCAGCTCTGTTCTTAATCCAGATTAATTAATGGAGTGTGAAGTTCAAAGAAGTTTAACACATTGTTCAAACCATCTAAATGATAATAAAAGTGTAACTAGCCTGCAAAATAGTCCTGGTTTTGCGTCGTTCCTCAGGACTTTTTGTTAGCAACTTTCTTTCAGTAAGTCTGCTGAAGCCTTAAAGTCAGCCCCATCCGACAGGTTCGTGGTGTCTGGAAAGGCCAGCTTTCTCTGATTGTATTTTATTACTTTTGAAAATATCTCCTTTGCTAAATCTCTTCAGTGTGACCAAAACAAAATTATCATGAAAATATGTCATACATTTGTGTCAAAGGTTTAATTTTAACTTAGAAACAAAGGAACGACTAGAAAGGTTAAGTGAGAGTTTGGCTCAGTCTTATATTCTCCATTACAAAAATTCATCACTATTGCTGTGAGCCAGAGTCATTTGTATCGCTATGGGCAGGGAGATTTGTATTGTCGCTAAATTTCTACAAATTAAATTCTGTCTTTCACTGAGTATTAAAATAGCTTGGTCAATCAAAGATTGAAACCTGACAACCTTGGAAGTAGTGGCAGCTCAGAATTGAAAGAATTCCCAGTACTCTTTTTGTCTATTTCTAGCTTCTGACAAAATTTCCTATTACATTAATAAACAAACAAACAAACAAACAACACATGGCATTGGAGTGATGGCTCCATGACTCAGAGCATGTCTGCTCTTAGAGGACCCAAGTTCAGTTCCTAGCTCCCATGTTGGGTGGCTCAGAACCAGCTGTAGCTCTAGCTTCAGGGAATCTGCTGCCCTCTTCTGGAATCTGTGGGTACTGCACTCACATGTATACACACCGATACACAGCTACATTCACACATGATTAAAAATACAATAAATATATTTTTATAAATGCACAGAGCTGGAGATGTGAGAGATGGCATGTTCACCCAGCAGGGACAAGACCCTGGGGTTTGGTCTCCAGCACCATAAACAAAAAAAGGGAAGACAAAGCTCCATAAAATATACACAATCTGAAAGGATTTTTCTCACGAGCTATATAGAATCCCATTACAAACCTAAGAAAGAGACAGCCAATTCCATGGAAAATTGGAACAGTGTTAAACACATGCCTCACTAATATCCAATAAAGCAAAAAGATGCTCATTTCTTAGCACTCCAAGAACTGTAAGTGAAAATGACAATGGAACCACCTCACATGCACCAGGTAAAATTTGTAAATATTTGCAGGTCTGCTAATTACATGTAGTAACAAACATGGAGTCATGGGAGCTCACACATGTTACTTATTGGAGCAGTCATTGATAGAATGACTAGGAAGAGAAATTCAGTAGAGCAACGGAGTGAGTATCTGAGTCCCTTTAAATTACTTATTTAATTTAGCACCATGGAATCTTTTTTTTTTCTTTTGGAGGTACGTGACTAGGCCACAAGAATGGAGCCCTCATGAATGCCACTAATGACTTTATAGGAATAGCCTTGGCAGCTAGCTCATTTTCTTTTTGGAAGGTGCAGCTGTAAGACGTTGGCTGTTTGCTGCCTGAAGCAGGGTCCTTGCCAGAACCTGACCAGGCTGGATCTCTGATCTTGGATATCTAGGCGCCAGACCTGTGAGAAATGAGCATTTATTGTTTCAGCCACCCAGTCCATGGTAATTTAAGTGACATTCCAAACAAAAACAGCTGATAAAGTCAGAGATATGTGTATCCTACAGCCAGACGCTTACTCTTCTTTCGAAAACACGCCCCAGAAAAACCTCTAACATGCATGCTACCTCTTCTTGTTCTTAGGTTATGATAAAGTGCGGACATGTTCGTTCACGGCAGCTGGTCAGTGATAGCGAGCGCTGGGAATAACTCTAATGTCCATTCCCGGAGGAGTGCCAAAATATACTGTCGTGGATTTTTGTATCCTTGCACTCCTAATAACATTAACATAAGTGGATACTCTGTAGCATTCAGATGAAGTAGTGTTGGATACATCTGAAGAACCGTGTCATTCAGATGAACTAGTGTTGGATACATCTGAAGAACCGTGTTGAGAGAAAGGATCAAGTTGTAGAAGCTTAAATGCAACTTGTTAAAAGTTTCCAAACAAGCAAAACCAAGAGTGCTGCCTTACAGGAACCCGTCTACAAGTGGAAAACTGTGAAAGCTCTCGGGCTGTGGTTTCCTCTGGAATTCAGGGTGGGGGAGGAATGATACTGAGAAAGACATTTCAACTCCCTAATATTTTAATTCTCAATATAAATGAGGGGTATTCATGTGTTAGTTATAACATTATCATTTTTTGTGATTAGAGATTTATTTTTTTGTGACTATGGATCTGGTTTTTCTTTTCTTTCTTTTTTTTAAAGTTTTTATGTGCATTGGTGTCAAGCCTGCATGCACGGCTATGTGAGTGTCAGATCCCCTGAAACTAGAGTTACAGTTTTGAGCTGTTGTGTGGGTGCTGGGAATTGAACCCGGGTCCTCTGGAATAGGAGCCAGTGCTCTTGATCACTGAGTATCTCTCTAGCCCATATCATCAATATTTATATGTTTGAAATAATAAACAATGTACTAGCATATCATTTGTTTGGAGTTTAACAGAGGAACGTTCTTCCCACCCCTAGTTAGAAAAAGTTCTGCTTCTCTCTCTTTTATAAATGATTTATTTTTATTTTATATGTATGAGCATTTTGTCAACTTGTGTGTATGTGCACCCACGTGTGTGCCTGATGCTGGGGGAAGCCGGAACAGAGCATGGGTTTATAGGAACTGGTCAGTTGTGAGCCACTGTGTGGTGCTGGGAACCAAACCTATGTTCTCTGCAAGAGCAGACAGCCCTCTTAACCTCTGGGGCATCTTTCCAGCCCTGCAAAGTTGTGCTTCTATGAGGAGCTTCTGAGATAAAGGCACCCATGTAAATACCTGGCCCCTTTTAAGAATGAGCCTGACACACACAGTTTTAAATGGAATACAGAACTTAATTTGGGTGAGGAGGAAGTCATCTAAATTTGTAACTGAGACATTTCATTTTGACTTGCAAAGACTTTGGGGACTTGGCTCTTCTCCTTCCCCATCTTCATCTGCCTGTCTTAACTTTAGGGTTTTTCTCCTAGTAACTTCACAGTTCTGATACCCATCTAGTCATCTCACACTATTTCACACCTCCAAGTGCACAATTGTTCTCAGTTCTCTATGCTTGGGCATCTTAGCCCCGCGTTGGCTGACCGCATTCTTGCCAGCTCCTGCTGTGTATGACAGTGCTGTCTCCCCTGAGGATGAGTCAGCTTTCCCTCTGAACATCACTTGAATATCGAAGCCCCGAACAGTTTAATCTTTGTCTTTCCAGTCCTTGGCATCATATGGGTCAGCAGAGGCATTGGGGAAACGGAACACTACTAGAACAAAAGAGAGTGCAAACCAAGTTCCACCTAGTCCTCCCCAGCACTGCTAGGTGTCTAGTAATGGTTCCCATGGTCACCAAATCTCATCTCAGTGTGAAGATGTTTCTGTTATCCTTTATATGACCTTGGAAGAGAGAGGGGAGAGAGAGAATAGGATGGAAGACTTGTAAGCAGCTCTGAAGGGGATTACAATGGATCTGGACCCAAGAGACTTTCCACAGCCACTCAGCACTGTGGGGCCTGGACGGACAAGAACCCAAGACTCTTCATTCTTGGCCAATGCACTTCCTTTTCTTCCACCCTCTGTGGCTTGAGAAAACAGCTGCCTCTTGTCATCTTGTTAAAAAATCATCCAGCGCTGGAAACAGGAAATGACTCTCGGGTCCTGAGGCAGTGAAACTGGGCCCTCTGGAGCAGGTGGCTTGGACACACCCACGATAAGAGGCACTAAGAGAACAGATGGGCCTCAGGAAAGCAATATTAAACCTGCGCAGAGTCAGAGAAAGGGCTTTGTAGTTAAATCAAGTTAGAGCAAGTTTGGTTCCAAGGGTCTCGCGACCCTTCTACGCGCACTCACACATCTGGATATTGGATTGAATGCCAAAAGAAATTCATCCTTGAGGATCATCTAGGGACAGACTTTTGAACGAAACAGGAGAACCGAATGACGAATTGTCATCTGGATGGTGCCGAGCAGGTGTTCATCATTAGAAGGCTGAACAAGATGCAGGCCATAAACAGGACACGGCATTAGGAGAAATGTAGAGGGTTTGTCTAATTATTTTCAACTCTCAGTGCCAGCCCAGGGTCTGGGATGTGGTAGGTTTTTTTTTTTTTTTTTTTTTTTAAACCAAGATTTGCCGACTGAATGGATGAGTTCTGGTGAAATCGCATGACTGGAAAAAGTCTCAAAGTCACTTCTGTGTCTGGTTTGGAAGAGAGTTGGTGGCGAAATACAAAATTCTCATGAAAGCTTTTGACATCAGGCTGCCTGAGCTGACATGCCAGCTCCAGAGTACCACCCAAATTCAAGCCAGGAAAAGGCCTGGTAGAGGTTTAAATGGTTGAGGATTGGGTTTTGGATTGTGATGGTGGCTTTCCCGCTGTGTTTAACCTCCCTCCCTCCCTCCCACTGAAATGATCCCCATGATATAAAAAAAAGAGGTGAAGATGTGAACAATCTGGAAGGAATGGCTTCTCGTGAATAGTTTGCAGGTCTTTAGGAGGAACTTCTCCTGCCACAGAGCTGATGGGATAGGATTAAGAAATGAGTGCCATTGACCTAAAAAACAAGAACCGCTTGCATAGCAGAATATTGTGTTTCCTGTTGCTTTGGTTATTTTTCTAGATAAACAGGTCACTTCAAATTCTTTCTACTACCTGCCTGTGCTTCTCTTTTTCCATCCGTTTGATAAACAGGCTCAGGGGAAAAACAGTTTAGAAACAGAAACAGTTGTCTGGGAGCAAATGCTAAGTTAGGTTTCAATATCTGAAGCTGTAGGAATGGCCCTCTGTCCCGCTCAGAGCTGGGGTTTACAGGCATGTGCAGGGTGCCTGGCTTGTTACATTGGTGCTGGTATGAACTTTGGGCCTCACGCTTGAGCAGCAAGGACTCTTAACCTCTAAACCACCTCTCCAGCATTCTTTTTTTTTTTTTTTTTACCTTTTTAGGCAGGATTCCAGCTCAAGGGATAGTATTACCCACATTCAGAGCGAGTCTTCTGTTCTGCCAAACCTCTCAGAAAATGTCTTTACTGACCTGCCCAGAGATGGACTTCCAAATCCAATTAAGTCGACACTAGTATGGAATGAGAATTCACATGTCAATGGGGAGGAATGGTGCACAGCAAAGAAAGAGTGGGGTTAAAGCAAGACCAGAGCCTAGCATGACAAATATTAGCTCCTGTGGCCCCATGCCCAGCACTGGTGGCTCTTGGAGGCATGGTCTGGGCTACAGTAACCTTGGGTAGCTCTACTCTCCTAGTCCCGCTTGCTGGTAGCATATGTAGCTTCTTCTGGAACGACGCTTGTCTATTCCTGCAGCTCTCTGCAGTGACCATTCTATGTTCTTAGCATCTCCAGCATCTGAGGTCTGTATGGTAACAAACCTTACAACATTGTGTAAAGGTCTGCTCAGGCGTTCTTGCTGGGAATCAGATCCTGCTCCACATGGCCTGGCTTTAGGGATGTCCTGGAACTTCAGTGCAGGATTCCATGATGCTGTAATTCTCATCTTTTTCACGCTTTTAAACTGTCAGTGATGCTCCCAACTTCTGCTGTCAGCTTGGGACACAGTCTTGTCTCCTTCCTGTCATGGCTCTGTGTGCTTTGGTGGCTGAATCTGAGATTACTTGGGGGTAAGGAATCCCCTTTGGGGGCAATCTCAGTTCAGCCTCTTTCCTTTCAAATGAATGTGCTTTGTTGAAACAGAGAGGCTTTTAAAGGTGGGGTCTTGCTTTCTGGGCACCTTTCTTATTGTTCCAGCACAGAGCAGAAGGTTTCTCTTGAGTGGTGCTAGTCTTTTTAATAGGCACAGCAGCCATCTCTGCACTCACTTTGTAACTCAAAACTTGCTATGGTGCTTAGAATAAGAATGGCCCCCACAGACTCATATATTTGAATGTTTGGTCTCTAGTTGGTGGCACTGTTTGGGAAGGATTAGCAGGTGTGGCTTTATTGGAAGAGGTATGTCACCGGGAGTGGGCCCATGGCATTCTCTATTAATGCTCTCTGTCTCAAGCCTATAGATCAGATGTAAACTCTCAACCACTGCTCCAAAACCATGTCAGCCTGCCTGCTGTCATGGGCTCTAACCCTCTGTAATTGTGAGTCCCAGTAAGTTCTTTTATTAGTTGCCTTGGTCATGATCTCTCTCTCTCTCTCTCTAAAACCATAATTCTTTATTGATTCTTTGGGAATTTTACATCATGTACCTGAATCCCACTCACCTCCCAGTCTCTCCATATCCATACCCCTTACCCCTGGAGGATGCCCCTCCAAATTAATTAAAACAACAACAACAACTACAACCACAAAACCCCACCTTGCTACTCCACCTTTCCAACACCTCTTCATTCATCCTGGTGGCATTGGGAACTACAGTGTGTCACACAGTGTACCCTTTTGTCTAATCAGTACCACCGCAAACAACATTGTAGCGAGTCACAGGTCTGGTCAAGGCCTCTGACACATCATCATCAATGGATCCTCACTGAAACTCCTCTCAGATATCTGCACTTGTCCTGCGTTATAGAGATCCTATGGCTATTGTTTAGCAGTACCAGCCCCTTCATATGCACCAGCAGGTCACAGAGGAGGGAGATGTTAGGGTGGGCCAGCCCAAAGCCCTGGGTGTGGGTCTGGGTCATAGCTGAGCTGGTCAATTTGACCCACTGGGATTGCCCCCTGGGGTAACGGGCAGAGCCAGCTCTCCTAGGTCTATGCCATCGGGGCCAGCTCTCATATACCTGTAGTGAGAGGTGGGGCCATCTCTCCTGTGTGCATGGGATGGGGGACCAGCTCTCCTTGCAGTGTCTAGCGAAAGGCAGGACCATCTGTCCCAGGGCCAGTGAGAGGCAGGGCTGGCTCAGCACAGCCCTCTGATTTCAACCCACATTGGTTCCTATTACCTCTGTGGAAACACGGGACATGGACATCATCACGGACCCCAGCTGCAGCAGGAACGCAGCCTCAGACATGCCCTTGGCAGCAGATCAGGCCCGAACATCAGGTCACGGTGTCTCTTAACCACAATAGAAGAGTAACTAAGACACTTGCTCACACTCTCTTTCCTTCCTAAAGTGCACATTTTCCATTTATTTCTGTGCTCTTTCCCTGTAAACCTGAGATAAGTACGCAATAACAGTGTCACAGCTTGGATGTTATATTGTCCTGAAATTTCATCTGCCAAACGAAGTAAGTTTCACTCAAATCTTTAGGACATGAGCAAAATGTAACTCTTTTCTTTTTCTTCTCTTCTCTTCTCTTCTCTTCTCCTCTCCTCTCCTCTCCTCTCCTCTCCTTTCCTCCCCTCCTCTCCCCTCCCCTCCCCTCCCCTCTCCTCTCCTCTCCTCCCCTCCTCCTCCCCTCCCCTCCCCTCCCCTTCTCTTCTCTTCTTTTCTTTTCTTTTCTTTCCTTTTCTTCCTTTTACTTTTATGTCAGAATGTGACATGACTAGCCTCCAATCCAGTTCATGGCAGTCTTTCCTGCTTGCCTTTCTGCTGGCATTCTGGCCGTCTGCATTGAAACGGCCCAGTAAACCCAGCTTATAACAGTCCAGGGCTTCTCTAGTCTACACTGCAAACTCCCTTCCATCACTGCCACAAAGCAGTTCCAAAGGCTGATAGACTGCAGGGCCAGGCTAACCATGGCGACTCACTCCTCGTACCTCACTTCCTTTCCTCATGTCTGTGGAAAAACACCTGACCAAAAAAAAAAAATCAAGTTAAGGGAGAAAAAACTTAGTCTGGCTCATATTTTGGAGGTATAGTCCGTCATGGCAGAGAAGCTGTGACAGCAGGCACGGCTTCAGACGGTGGTGGCAGCAGTGTGAGGCAGCTGGGCGGCCATACTGTGTCTGCAGTCAGGATGAACGCTGGTGCTCAGCTTGCCCTTTGGTTTACCCCGTTCACACACTCTGAGACCTCAGTTCATGGGACGATGCCACCCAGAGTCACTGTGAGTCATCTCTTCTCAGGAAAACCTGCCTGGAAGTGCCCAGGCAAGCCCAGGGGTGTGTCTTCCAGGTGATTCCAAATCCAGTCAAGTTTGACAACGAGTGTTTGCCATCACAGCACCCTATTATAATGTAGTTAATGTCTTTATATAACTCTAGAACTAAAACACAATAATTCCCCAGTCTGTTTCAGTCCTACCCCAAGCTTGCCTTCTCCGTTTCCACCATCACCTGTAGGGAACACTTCTTCCCAAGGACCCTCAGCGGCGGAGGAGAAAGTAGACTCCTTTTGTGTTTTGAGATTTATGGTGTATCTGTTTTAAATGGTTTCATGTGGCCAATTAGCATCTTTAATGGTCAAGTCATAGTTCAATAGTTTGTTAGCATCTCAGTCTAGAAAATGTATAATGATCCAAGTATTTGGGTTGAGGGAAAGTTTTAGACTTTGTGTGCATATACAAAATGTTTAAAAGTTTAAATAAAAGTTTAAATAATATTGACCAATTAAATTGGTTGAGTGATACATAGTGATATTCCAGTGATTTAAATGTTTAAAGACAATACGTAGGCTTATAAAGACATTGTTTCATAATGTGGTACAGGTGCTATGGTGACTGGACATTTGACATGAGCTCAAGAAAGAGGGTAAATAATTCTTTTGCAGCCTTGCCAGTGTCTTCTAGGCACTCTGAGTCAGAAAGCGTTTCAGGTTAGCATCACCTAGCTGTGTGGTTTCTCTGTGCCACTTCTTCAGCTTTCTGCTTGTCGTCAGTGAGAGGCAAGGTCAGACATCCCATGTTCGCCAGCATCACCCTGTTGCCTTCAGGGCAACCTCCCTAACTTGGCTGGCTGGGCTCGTGACTCTTTTAAGTTTTCATCTGCACATGTGAGGGTGGAGATGGGACAACCTGCAGTGTTGTGCCACATCGAAAGGCTTCTGAGCTCATGTCCCAGAAAACAGATATCGGAATTAAAACACGTAGGGCTTGAGCTGCTGCTGCTGTGGCGGCTCTGTACTCTATGAGCTGTGGCTATTCGGATGCGCAGCAAGTAAGAGCACTACTTTCAGTCTGGCTTTGGCGAAAGCAGCACACCTTGCCATAGTCAGCCCTTGTGTGTGTGTGTGTGTGTGTGTGTGTGTGTGTGTGCGCAAGCGCATAAGCAAGCACACACACGCATGTGTAGCACAATCAAACCTAGCGCAGTGCCTCATGGTCAGCTGTAAGGAAGCCATGTGGAACTAGTTTCTCTGGGATTGGGTGGAGAAGCTGTGGGGTTTCTTCTCCTGAGACTTGTAGGCAGCTCTGTGGATTTGTTGAAGAGGTGCCCACAAACAAAGGCTTTGAAACTTAGAGAAGGACTCTGTCTTCCGAGCTTGAGTATAAGTCAAAATGTGGGTACGGATACACAATTCCATATTTGGAAAGCAGACTGACAATATATGCAAAAAAAATGTGCCAGTTGAAAAAAGATTGGCAAATGAAAGACATAAATGGGCGAGAGCCATTCCAGATCTGTAAATCTGAACACCGTGTGACCACCCCAGCAAGGACAGCTCCTGTTTGATGGGCACGTGTTCTCCACCAGTGTGCTGGGTAGTTTTTGTGAGTTCGACACAAACCAAGGTCACCCTGGAAGAGGAACCTTCTCTTGAGGAATTGTCTCCATCAGAATGGCCTATAGGTAAGAATGTGGGTCATTTTCTTGATTGGTGACTGATGTTGGCAGGTCTCGTCTACTGTGGATAGTGCCATTCCTGTGTAGGTTATCCCATGTGGCATTATAAAGCAGGCTGAGCAAGCAAGGATGAGCGTGCCAGGTTCCTCTATGACCTTTGTTTCAGTTTCTGCCTCTAGGCTCTTGCCTCGAATTCCTATCCTGGCCTCAAAAGTAGACAGTAACTTGTAAGTCAAATAAACCCTTTCTTCCCCAAGTTGGTTTTGGTCAGTGTGTTTTCACAGGAACAGTAAGCAAGCCAGAACAATCAGGAACAGTGGGACGTGTTTTTCATACGGCATCCCATTTACTGTTTCAAACATCCAAAACATCACACTACTGCTGTTCACAGAGAATGAGACTGAGTCAAGGATTCAGGGAAACAGATGCTCTTAAGAGGATGGAGAATTTTGGGTACTTGCCCTTGGCTGCCATTTATGTCAGTCACTTTTCTCATCGCTATGACAGCACAGCCATGCTTTAGAAGCAGAATTCCTTCTGTCTCTGCCTATCTGGAGGTCGTTCTTGAGTCAAATTGCTCAACCACCCACCAGCCAGTGGATGTGAAGAGAGTCCCCTGCAGCCCCAGCCTGCTCCTGTCCTGGCCCTCGGGTTTACTAGATGGACAGCTTTGCTTTCTCTGTCGTCACTGTGAGTGAGCTATCCCCAAGGTTCCACCTCTTTGCTTTTTAACTTCCTGGGTCAGGCATTCTACAGCCCCATCCCTTCCTTATGTCACCTATAGGTGGTCCAGTCTGAATATCTACCCCAGAGCCTCTCATCTGCCAACAGTGCAGGGAGAAAAAAAAAAGTCTCTGTGTTGGTCCTGCTAGCCAAGTTTTGTTCCCACACGCCCCTTCATCCTTGCCTTGACTTTTATCCCATCAATAGCAGATTTGATTAGATTTTTACCCACGGCAACCCTTCCCTAGCAGCCGAGGTTTGCTGGGTGACATCTGGGTCCTGTCCTATTCCTCTGAAGAACGTGGGTGTCACGAGTAAGCAACAATTGCCGTTTGTCTTTTCCAGTTCACGGGGTTTGGGGTTACTGGAGTTTAGAGGGATGCAGAGATGCCGTCAGCGCCCTGGTTTCGAGCCATGATTGGTGCCATTGCTGTGTTGTCTCATTGCACGTGCTGCACACAGCGGCCCAGCCTGGGACCAAACAGCGGAGGTTCTGGCCCCGCTACCCTGGACACCTGTGTAGGGTAAAGTTCAACCTAAGAGAGTGGCAGTTCTGTGTCCTCCTGGCTCAGCCCTGAGTGACTTCACTGCTGGACAATCAGCTCCAGTCCCGGGCCAAGGATCAGGTCAGGAGAGCAATTGCTGCTGCGCCTGCCAGCAAAACACAAAGGAGCAGAGGACGTGGACATTTTCTGAGTGCCTAATGCAGAATCCCATTTCAGTCTCACAGTGTCTGAGTGAAGCCACATAGAGCCAACCTGCTGAAAGGAAGGAAACGTGTGGGAAGGGAGGGAGGCTCTTGCTTGAAGATGCACAGCTTGCAGAAACCATGGCTAGTTCTGAATCTCAGCTGCCTCAGTTTACATTCCAGGGCTGCACCTGGAACCTCGAAGTGGGTGATAAACCAGATAGACGAGCCGAACCCACACAGCAGGCCCAGTGAGCTCAGCTGCCTCTGTGACTCTGGGTCCATGGCTCCCGTTCCTGGGTTCTGGTTGCCAATCTGTCAGAGTACCTAGAAGTCACGAGACTCTGGTGGAGCAGATGGAACGTCTGTGGGGGCAGGCCTGCTGGATGGGGCAGAGAAGCTGCTCTTTCCTCTTCTCACCAACAGACGGCAGCAGAGAGCAGCATCTGTCTGGCCTTGAATCTCCAGCAAGGCCCAGGGCTCATCCACGCACTGGCTAGTATTTTGTCAGTTTGACACAAACGAGAACCGTTTGGAAAGAGGGAACTTCAACGGAGAACTACCCCCACATTGGCCTGTGGGCACCCTGGTGGTGTATTTTCTTGATTAATGATTGATGGAGGTGGGCCCAGCTTAGCAGGGGCAGGGCCAACCTTGGGCCAGTGGTCCTGAGAGCTAGGAGAAAGCAGGCTGAATAAGCCCTGAAGAGAAAGCCAGTGAGTAGGTTTCTCAGGGCATCCATTGCCGTTCCTGCCTTGAGTTCCTGTCCTGGTTTCCCTCAGTGATAGGTTTACAGGCTATAAGACACAATACACCCATTTCCCCCCCACGTTGCTTTTGGACATGGTGTTTATCATAGTAATAGAAACCTACCTAAGGCAGCTGCTTTGGTTTGTGATTTGGGTGAGCTCATTCACTTTTGCGACTTTGCTTTCCTTATTCACTTGGGGATAATAATCCCAACTCAGGAACATCCCTCACTTTGTACATCTAGCTAAACTTGAGTTCGTCTCTAGCCTGTTGTGTTTTATGTGAATTTCCTCCAAAGCCATTCCAGACTCGGGCTATGAAGCAGCAGAAATACAGAACAATAAGAATGATGTGTAATTTTGCTTGAAAGTTATGAGAAAACATTTTATCTTAAAAAAAAATAACCGAGGTTGGGTGGTGGTGGCGCTCGCCTTTAATGCCAGCACTCGGGGGCAGAGGCAGGTGAATCTCTGTGAGTTCAAGGCCAGCCTGGTCTACAAGAGCTAGTTCCAGGACTGGCTCCAAAGCAACACAGAGAAACCCTGCCTCAAAAAAACCAAAACCAAACCAAAACAAAAAACAAAAAACCAAAACCAACCAAACAAAAAACAAACCGGAAGCTTCCTAGATTGTGATTAGACAGAGTGATTTCTGTTCACTTTATGAACGGTTACACCTGGGGGTGAAGGCTCTTTAGGCACAGAAAGCCCATCCTTATGAGGGCTGTCTACCAGAAGTCCTTAGTCTTGACTGCGTGAGCATGCGCACTGGTCACTTCACTTCAGTTACGATGCGTGCTGATTAAGGACTGGCTCTCCTAAGAGCACAAACAAGGAGACCCAAACTGTGTCTGGAGGATCCTGGAAAGCCAGCTTTGGGGTCATCATGTGTCTAATGGACTTTTCACGCTCCTGTATTGATGATACGTGACATAAAGAGAAAGGGTGCTGTATACATCTGCCTTTTCAGAAGCAACGATCGGGGCTGCACCACCAGAGCCAAGCTTTTCTCCTCAAGTCTGTATCCCGGCCCTGCTGGTCCTGAGACCTTCGGTAGCTCTGCATGCTTCCTGGCCTGGTCTCAGTTTATCTTTCCGGATGTTTTCTGCTGTTTTCTCTTGTCCACTCTATCCCTCCCCATAATCAGGCTCCTGCCTGCTCCTCCCAGCTCCGCGCCTCCTCTCACTCCCACGTTTGCTCTGATGGAGTGCCTGTGTTGCCTGTTTGTCTTTCTCCTTCCTGTTGAGTACACCAGTAGCCACCAGCCTTGTCCTCAAAGCCCACCCTGTGTCCCAAGCCCATTCCTTAGGACATGGGCTGCATACATTTGAGTCTTTGTTTCCACTTTTGAGCCATACTGTAGCATGGGTCATGCTGTGTTGCATCAGCGTGGGTCCCACTGTGTTGTACGTTACATTTAGTATGAATTTAATGCCAACTGAATTCAGGAGAACCTCCAAGTTCTAGAGTTGGTGAGAAATTGCTGCCGAGAAATGATTTTTCACCTGAAACTGGAAATGCTTGATGCGTTAGGATTAAACATGCTGGCTACAGTCTGCAAGTCTAGATTGTTTATATAAAGTTAGCCAGACAAATGTAGTGGAATACTATGCAACTGTTAGGCTTGCTGCAGAAGCACAGTTTTTTTTTTCTAAAAACCATGTTTACAATTTACTGACAAGGGAAAAAGAAGGTGACAAGGCCCGCCGTCAAGGAAGCAGCTCAGCAGGTAAGGGCACTTGCTGTGGGAGCCCGATGATCTGAATGGGACCCCTAGAACCCCTGGTGGAAGAATAGGACTGACTTCTGAAAGTTGTTATGACCCTCCCCCCACAATATGTGCACACAGTGGCATGAATTTACTATACCCTAGTTGCCCCCCCAAGATTTAAAGTAAATAAATAATTAAAATCATTTAATAACAATTAAAAAGAAGTTTCCAGGACTGGAGAGATGGCTGAGTGGTTAAAAGCACTAGCTGCTCTTCCAGAGGACCCAGGCTTTATCTCGACCACCCATGTGGTGGTGGCTCGCGATCATTGGCAACCATAATTCCGGGAGGCCCAACACTCTCCTCTGGCCTTTTCGGGCATCAGGCATGTAAGTGGTGTGTGCAATGTCCCTGTGGGCCGTCTGAGAAAAGACAAGAAAGAAGCTGGGTTCAGCCTGATTTTGGTACTAGTGCTGGACCAGGACTTCTAGAGTCAGACATCAGCTCGTGTATTTTTTTTTTTTTTTTTTTTGCCATATTTAAACACAGCACAGTTTGGGGAAAAAAAAATTCAGATAACAATTAACCCCGTGAGTGCAACAAAGCTTAAGACATGTTTGCATTGAAGCTCTTGGCAGAGTACCTAGGGCTTCATCTGTAAGATGGGTTCTTGTTGATTTATAAACAATGCTCGAGATAAGGGAGAGTGACTAAGGTAAACATAACCCCCATGGGAGCCAGTGTTTGGCCTGGCCCCAGGATGCCACAGGTCACTTAGGCTGTTGTACAAATGGCATCTCTCACAGGGATGAGTCTTCTGGCCTGGAAGTACTGTTCAGGGTTTAGAGGGAAAGGGTCTGGGGTAAGTAAAACATAAATTCTGGAAGATATGGGCAGAGCCTGGCTCATCAGACAGCAAAGGATTGCCAGGTTGCAAACACCATCCATTCCCAGCATTCCAGGAGGAGGACAGGTTAAACATCTCCTCCCTTTGAAGAATGCCTGCGAGTTTAACATTCCTGACTTCTCCAGTGCTTATCTCTGTACCCAAAGACTTTTTGCCCTCTACAGTGGTAATTCACATACATGCAGGCAAAACACCCATACACACAAAATAAAATAAAATAAAAATAAAATAATATTTTGCATGTACGATATATTCCTTCTATTGGGTGATATATTGCTGAATACACTGATAAATAATTGAAGGGTTAGTTCCCTTTTCTTCAGGTAATTTGGTAGTATCTAGGCATATCTGGAGGGCCACATCCAGGGCCAGGGCTAATTCAGGAGGAATGGGAGGTTACAAAGGAGATTATAAAATCCCTCCACTCTGACTTCATTTGAAAGATTTAGTGAAGAATGTTCCCAGAGTTCCCACGGACCTAATACAGACCCTAGAGATCCTTTCAGTCCCAGGATGAGAATGCTATATCACACCCTGGGACTCACTGAAGAGGAAGGCAGGGATGGGTTTTTTCCTATGAGGTGACTAGAACATCCCACATGGCCTAAGGAAGTATCAGTGGTTAGGTGTCAGAGTGACAAAGCAGTCACATCCATGGCAGCAAGGGTAGTTCAGGTACTGGTCATGAGCAGTGGGAGGACATGGGAGCTGGATGGTGGGTATGGAGAAACACCGTGAGGTAGGTGTGTGTGTGTGGTGTGGTGTGTGTGTGTGTGTGCAAACATCATGGCCAGCAGAGTGTTGATCCAGGGAGGCAAGCAGGAAATGCGATTCAACACAATTCAGTGGCTACTGTTGGTTCAAACTTCAAGAGTCTGACAATGGGCAGTTTATTTTATGCATATTTAAACAAGTAACAATTGGGAAAAAGTTGCCTGGTGATTATTAACTCAGTTCCATGTGCACAATAAAGCTTAAGGCATGACTACATCAAAACTCTTCATAAAATATATATGACATCTTCCATAAAGATGGGCTCTATAGATTGGCTACACGTGACATCTTAAGGGTCTGGGGGAGGATTTGGTACGGTCTCCATCATACAGAGAGCACAAAGGTCACCAGGCTATTAACCACTTCCACTCCCAGCTTCTGGGCAGAAAGCAGTTTTTTTGTCTCCTTCTGAAGAGACAACCCTGCATGTTTAACATTCCCAGCTTCCCTAGCGCTTATCTGTGAGCATAAAAACGTCTGTGCCTCCTACAATGAGGCAACACCCATGCAGAACAACCAAGAGGTGACACAGTAAACTTGAGCCAAACAATGACAGATGCACAAACTGGAAAAACAGACAGAGAGCAACCAGCTGTGACAGCCCTGGGTGGTAGGTGAGTGGTTTCTAGTTTCTTCTTTTTGGTTGCTCTGTGTTTTCTGATTTCTCCAGAAGGAACATATGTTGCTCTCATAATAACAACAAAAGCCAATAAAAGATGTTTTTCAAAAATTCAAATTACAGGGTACATGTTGCCTGGAAACATGCTTAGGAGAACAGCCAATTTACAATTAATGGTCACCAAAGTACAAAATGTTACAGGAGATTGGGTATTAGTCTCTTCTGTCCCTGTTTGGACCCCTGGCTTGATCTTTGTGCCAGCTTGCTTGATGCCCTGTGCGGTGACTGCTGACCACACAGACTTGCTTTCACGCCGTCTTGCCAGCGCCCTCACAAGCTTCTTTACTGATCTCAACAAGTGGCCCTTCTTATTTCCTGAGTTTGGCCTGATCTGCAGGGAGAATTAAGAATATTGGGAGGCTGGCAAAAGTCACGTGATCATGGTCTTGGTGTTCTATGTGCAGTGATGAGTCTTGGTGCCCCAGTACTGACATCTTGCAGATTCTAACAAGACCCTGACAAAGCAGGTTCCAGATTAAAGGACTCCCTTTGTTTGTTCCAGAAAACCATCTTGCATCTGTCTCTTACTTTGCCTCATCTTTAATTCATTTCCTCTTATTTCCTACTCAGCAACATGGGTCTTTTGGTTTCCCAACATGCTCAGCTCATTTTTTTTCCCCTGGGCCATTCATTTGCCGTTTCCTCTGTGACAGTCTTGTCCTGGTCTCTTTTCTGGGGTGTGTATGGGGTGTGTTGGGGGTGGTAGGTGGCTTTTCTTCTCCATTGCTAAAACCTCAGTTGAAAGTCGACTCCATATAGAGCTAGGCAGGAAAACTAAACTGAATGCTGAGAGAAAGAAGGAGGAGTCAATGAGAAGCCATGTAGATGCCCATAGGAGACAGATGCACCAGAATCTTGCCCCTAAGCCACAGCCATGTGGTGATACACAGATTAATAGAAATGGGTTAATGTAAGATATAAGAATTAGTCAGAAATACGCTTAAGCAATTGGCCAAGCAGTGACTCAAATAATATAGTTTCTGAGTGATTATTTCAGCTCTAATTAGCTGGGAACAAATGAGCAGGCCTCCAACAACACTCATCCTGGGCACTAGCAAGTATGCTCCTCCATGCTTCTCTGGGGTAGGGGACCGCAGAGAGTGGCAATTTTAGACTTTGTGGGACACAGACTGCTGCACATTCTTCTTGTCTTTTACAAATCTCAAAGCACATTCCAGGTTGCAGCTCCATGCAGACAGACTATGGACAGAATGTGGACTCCAGGATTAACCTTAAAATCCCTTCCTCTGATTGGCTCACCCTGCCATTTCTGCTTTGTAATTTATCATCATCTGAAGTTGACTTGTCCATTCATTAACAAGGTGGTGGGGTCCTGAACAATTTCTGTATCTGATACAGTGCCTGGAACATAGTAGGCCTTCAGTATACTTTTTCTGAATGAACAATGAGTAATGAATGAGTACATTTTGGATGCAAGGCACCTGGGTCTGATCTAGCCATGCAATCTAATGCCCATGTAAGTGAAGGCAAACCCTTTAACGTTCTAATTTTTAATGGGACCACTGGTAAAAATGAAGACTAAAAATATGCCTCTGAGTACTGTGAGACAAAACGGGGACGACACAGTTCCTCAGCAGGGGCAGACAGCATCTTTCCCTCACTTCAACACCCCATCCCTAGCCTATACAGTCCCTTGTCCCTCTATGGCCCCTCCCTCTCCAGGTTCCCAGAATGATCTGTGGCAGAGCCTATCCAAGCATTGCAAAGATCCTAGAGTTATTGGCAGTGTTTATATCAATGACTACTGGAGATAACCATATTGGAAGCCGTTTTGTGACTGATGGAAGCGGAGCGGCTGAGTGGTCCCTGTGAGAAGCTGTGCAGAACTCCTAGGATTTAGAACCCACTTTTTATCTTGTCTTCCTAACCGGGCACTAGCTGGGGTGTTGGGGGGGGGGGACAGCATTGACATAGGCAGGTGGCTTGAGGCTTGTGGTTGCAATGAGGGTGCCCTCCGTGGCTCCGACCTACTCTGAAATATGTGGCCGCCACATGCCCAGTGCAATCCTGGTCACTTGCCTTTTGAGGAAACTCTCTACAGAAGTTCTTTTATGTTTCATTGGTTTTTTTTTTTTTTTCTGTATCTTTTCCCTCCCGCCTACAGACTCCAGGGTTCACGGATGTCAATACCCCTCAGCCTAAAGAATGTCTAGCAGTTCTTGTAGTAGATCTATTGATGTAACAGCCTTTCAGCTCGTGTTTAGCAAAAAGTTTAACAAAAAAAATCTTTATTTCATGCTGGTTTTTGAAGAATATTATTGTCTGATAAAGAATCCTTTATCAGTGTGACATTTTTTTTTCTAGCACACTGAAATGTTTTTCCATTGTCTCTGTGACTCCAGTATTTCTCATGAGAAGTCACTAGTGATTCTTGTCGTGGCTTCCTTATGCAGATGGCCCCCACACGATAGTTTTATCTACAAGTTTTCAAGACTCTTCTTTGAGACAGGACCTTCCTATGCGACACAAGCTGACATTGAACTTGTGATCCTCCTGGCTCAGCTTCCCAGGTGTCTGCTGATTGTCCTGCCAAACTTGCGATGGTACAAAGATACTATGCATTCAAGTAGAGATTGATTTTGCATTTTGAACGTTGATCTTTTCCTGGTCTAGCAGTGTGTGGTGCAATATTTCCTTGTGAAGCTGGGCAACAGCAGTCAGCAATATTTTTAACCTATAGTGAGTGTTTAAAGATGTGACCTCACAGTAAGCCCAGGGGCATCTGTATATTATATTTTTTCTTTCTGATTACTTATAAGAGTTTCTGATTTTCATAGGCAGATGTGCTTTCTTTGTGTTTATTCCATGTAGCATTCATTGAGTATTTTAAATTTATAAATTTATGACTTTCTAAATATGGAAATATTTCAGCTATTATGATTTTTAATACTTTTCTTATTTAATTTCATTATTTTTCCTTTTGAAATTCCTGGCACATGCAATTTGACTGATACTGCTCTAAAGATTTTTGAATGTTTCTTAATTTTCTTTAACCTTTTTACTTTTTTCCTTCAGCTTTCTATTGTTTTATCTTGAAAATCATTATAAATAATCTTTGGGCTAGAGAGATGACTCAGGGGTTGAGAGCACTTGTTGCTCTTCCAGAGGACCTGGTTCAGTTCTCAGCTCCCACATGGTGGCTCATAACCATCTGTAACTACAAAGTCTCTCTTCTAGCCTTTGAGGGTACTCCATGCAGAGGGTGCACAGACATTCATGCAGGCAAAACAACTATACACATAAAATAAATAAATAAATTAATTGAAAACTATCGTTATAATTATGACTCCAAATCTATCATTTAACTTAATTTCTGGGTTTTTTCTTGTACTTTTCAGACCTAGCTTTTATTTCTTCTTTGAAAATGGTTTCAATATCTCCACTGAGCTCTTCCGTTTACTGACTTTTCTTTTGAGACAGTGTCTCTCAGTGGACCTGGAGCTCACTGATTCAGCTAGATTACTCAGCAAGCCCCAGGGATCCTTATGTTTTTAACTTCTGAGAGTGCTGGAGTTACAGGTACATGCCACCATGCCTTTTACGCAAGTACTAGGGGTCCAAACTCCCCTTTCCTCGTGCTTTTGTAACAAGCTCTTTACTGTCTGAGCCATTGACCAGATACCTTTATTCACTAATTAAAAACACCGCCCCTTAATTATTTGAAAAATGTAAGCATTACTTTAAAGTAATTGCTACATCTGGTATTTTGAATGTCTTGGGATTGGTTTTTTGATTATGCAAGTATTGCATTTGCTACTTTTTGCATATCTAAAACCTTTTTATTATGAACTAGATATTGCTGTTTTTATATAGAGAGACTTTGAATTCTGTTATCTTCTTTTGAAAATATGTTAATTTCATTGTATAATAGAAATAGATAATTATGAGACAATCAACTTGAGGTTTTAGGCTCACTTTTATGTGTTCATAGGCAGGATCTGTGGAGTGCCCCATGTCTTTCTGTGTCCTTCTAACTTAACGAGTTCATCCCACTCTGTGTTCCATGTGGATCTTATGAAGCGTTTGTTCAGGGTGATCTAAAGCTGCGCTGTACAATATGGTAGCCATATGTAACCATTAAAATTTGAATTTATATTGTGTAAAATGAGGTAAATTAACAAGTCATTTCCTTAGTTGCATTAGCCATAATTCAAGGGCTCAACAGTCACACATGCTTGTCACTTTGGACAGTGCCAATGACCTTAATATCATTGTAAAGAGTTATATTGGATGGCGCTTATCAGCAGAATGCCTTGTGCTGGACTTCGTGGCACATGCCTGTAATTCCAGCCCCTGGCAGGCAGAAGTAGGAGGATTGTTACAAATCTGAGACCGAATTGGCCTACAAAGTGAGTTCCAGGATGGTCTTAGTTCTGCAGCGAGACCTTGCTTCTCCCACAGAGGGGTAGTAGTATATGCCTATAATCTTAGCATTTGAGAGGTAGACAAGAGAATTAAGAGAATTAAGAGCTCAAGGTCAGAGTGAGTTAATTTAAGTTTGAAGTTAGTCTGGACTATGCGAAACCCAATCTTAAAACCAAACTACACCAAACCATTCTACGCAGAATGAAAACAAAACAGGAGCGTGCGTCTCACTCCTGAGTGTGGAACTTACTCTAAATTGTCACTACCTGGTGTCTCAGCTGACGACCTGGGAATATACGAGTAAGAGCTATCCGTGGCGTCTGTGTCCATGTTCCTGCTGACCTCTAGCATTGCTTGACTTCCAGATCTTTCTACACTGTTCTCTCCTTGCAGTTGCTCCATGGCAAGACTCTATGTAGTCCTTCTAAACATGAATAATGGAGCTCTTCCCGAGGACCACACTGGGCATCACAGCACAGACACCCGGGGCTCCCTCTGCATAATTCAGTTCTCCCCGAGGCTGTGCTCCAAGATCCCAGCTCTCTCAGCTGTATCCCTGCCTCTCATCAGGGTGCCACATCTGCTCCTTCTGCAGCACAGGAAGTGAGTCCCAAACAAGGAACTGGGCAACTGTGAGACTCAGCTTTGGTCAGGATCTAGATTGGTGGGGATGGAAAGATGGCTAAGGGGTTAAGAGCTCTGGTTGTTTTTTTTCCAGAGGACCCCCCCCCCCCATCACAGAATCCACATGGTGGCTCACGGGGGATCCAATGCCCTCTTTTGGCCTCTGGAGGCACCAGGCATCCATGTGGTGCACAGACATACATGAAGGCAGAACACCCATATGCATAAAATAAAAATAAATTTTATAAAAAGAAATAAGGATCTAGACTTATGCTGCCTGCTGGCCAATACTGGAAAACTACTGCCCGCTATATCTTGCTCAGTTTCACATGTTCTGGGCTTTGTTTAATGCTGGGAGTTCTCACCAGTGATCCACCGTAGCCTGAAGTAGAACACTAATTAATTGGTAAACAGTTTAAAATAAAGAATTGTGAACTTGTGCTTTGCAGGGCTGTTACTGCAGCTTAGTGGAGAGCACATGCCAAGCACGTGTGAGGTCCCGGGTCCACCCCAGCACCAAAATCTGTAGCCACACGGCAATGCTTTGCTGGTAGCTCTTCCCCTTCCCCACCTTCTTTCCTCCCTCTCTGGGGACCCCTGAATTCTTTTCCTGTATCACATAGAAGATCTGGTCTAAAATGTCAATAGCAAAAGTCATGTTTTTTTTTTTTTTTTTTTTTTTTTTTTTTTTTTTTTAAAAAAAAACCTGAAACTCCCTTTCCTGTTTTCCTGTTTAGCAGGACTTGCCCCCTTTGGAAGACAGCTGCAGTTATAGGAAGCCTTTTTCTTCTTTTAATGTTTAAAGTCATTGTTGAGTTATTGATGAACTCATGTCTCATACCTAGACCTCTCTCAAATCTATTCTCTGCCAGTGGCCAGAGTAATTTTTTCAAACTGGTTACACTCCTTTGGAAGTGCTGAAGCTTGAACCGAGGGCCTCCTGCATGCTAAGCAAGCTGTCGATCACCGAGCTAAGTTCTTGGCCCTAGCTCCTTTAGTGATTTTTTTTCCCCAAGGCATGTAAGGGGAAATCTGCTTCTTTTGACTGACATAGAAGTCTTGGATCTTTCTCTAATTATTCTATGTCTCCTACTGTTCCATCAGAGCCGAATGGTTGTGATTTTCCAAACAACCACACCAGGAAGTCTCCTCCCTCTTTGCCTTTTCTAAGTAGTGTTTCCTGGGTCTGGAATGCATCTTGCCCACTCCCAGCATTCCTGTCTGTACCTGATTCCTCCAGTTCATTCTTAAGGACTCAGTTTGGACGCACTTTCCTTTCTGAAGGACGTCTCAGCTCCGCTCCAATCTTCCCCGATCTTGATCTTCCGTAGTTGAACCAGGGCCTCCTCACTTTAATTCCCCATTTAGATTGGGCCGTTGGGCTGCCCAGTTGGTTTCAGCTGGTATGTTGCACGTGTTATTTCCTGCATTTTCACCCATCCAATGAATACTTTCAGAACCACACTGGTATGTGCAAGAACATTGTTACCTGAAACGCGGGAGTTTGGCATTCTGGTGTAGAGAAGCTGAAAATAATTAGAGATACGAATGTTGGTTTAGAAGGTGGTGGCAATATGTAGAAACGCAAGGAGCAGTGAATGGTCACACCCACACGCAGGCACCGAGCAGAGGCTTCTTCTGGCGAGGGGACAATGCAGTGGAGACTCGATAGAAAGGGGTGCGCAAGTATTTGGGCGGGAGGGCTCTAGGCAAGAACAAAGAATCTGGGGCCTTCCCAGGTGTGTGCCCTGAAAACATCAAGTAGCTCCCCCTCTCCCCCACACGACATGCACAGCGAGAAGAATTTACACTATCTCTTCATTATTCCCCCTTTCTGATGGGGAAACTGAGGTTCAGAGTGGCTCCTGATGACGGTCTTCAAAGTCACTCGATGGTAAAGCCAGCTGTTGAGGTGGGCCTGGGTGACTCACATCCCAGTCCTCTCCCATCTCACTGTTTCGGCTGGTGTAGTGGGGGGTAGGAGGAAAGCTTGGATGTGTGGGCCCTGGTCAGGAGCCACCAACCCCACCCAAGGACATCCCATGATCCTAGTTCAAGAACAAAGGCCCATGGTGCTTCCTGGCAGACATAATGTGCTTCCGGCAAAGTTGTTTCTTCGGGCAGCACCTGTGTGGCTGGGATCTTGTTTTTTTTTCCTTTCACACACGAGTTGCATTTTCTTCTTTCCCTTTTCAGAAAATGAAAATGCAAGGGGAGGGTAGAAAGCTGCGCCCCGGTCGCCAAGTCCGTTAACGACATGCGTAATGGCGTGTTAACACGGGCGATTATTGAGCTGGACTGCACCCAGCTTCCTGCCCAAACTAACCTTCCTGTTCTGTGACCTGGGGAAGGTTCAGCCCGGCTGGGGCTGGGCGATGAGGGTGGACTGCACCTTCCACAGTATGCAAGCAATTAAATACCCTAGTGGTTGGTGTTGCCGACTTCCCTGAGGTTCCGGAGGGGAAGGACTGGGCCCCGGATCCCCTAGTCACTCTCCACAGACCTCAGGCTGGCCTCCATCTGCTTGTGAGCGTATCTTCGCCATGGGTTTGGCTGCTTGACGCTGAATCTGGTTCTGGACGGCCATGGAAGAGGTGATGGAGTAGCTGAGCTTTGGGCTCTGGGCATGCTGGGAGGGAACCTTCCGTAGAGCAGAGCCTGGGTGGCATCATGTCTGCACCAGGAGGCCAGGGCAGGATCGGGGTGGCATATGCTTTGCGGGCTGTGATATTTCAGGTATGGCCTGAATCACCGTTTCTCACTGTATGGCGGCAGACGGGCTTTTCTCATGGCTGTGGCGAGAACAAATCAAATAGTAGCCCCAGGCCCTTAAAGCATGGGGAGCGAAGAGCCTGCATTTTCTTCCTTCCTTCCCTCGCTTCTTTGACACCTTCAGCCTACGCTCCCTTCATTCCTTGTTTCTGCTTTGTTGAGAGAGGGTATGGTGTTCCAGGCTGGGCGCTAACCAGCTGTCTCTGAGGGTGACCTTGAACTTCTGATCCTGTATCCATCTTCCATGTGCTGTGACAAAAGGTGCACACCACCACACGCGGTTTGTGAAGTGCTGAGGACTGAACCCCGGGGCCACGCGCTTGCTCAGCAAGTGTTCACCACCTGACTCACATCCCGAGCTAGCTATTCTTTTTTTCTTTCATTTTTCCTCTCTTGCTCTCTTTCTTTCTAGAAGGGAAGTCTGTTTTAACCATGTGGTGTGGGCTAGCTTTTCTGCTTCCCTCAGCCGCAGGGCCAGGCAGGGACCCTGGCTTTAACCTGCTGTATGTGCACACTGTAGGTGCTCTGTAAATGCTTGGGAATCAAAGATTGACCGCAGGAGTCCAGGGGCAGTTATCTGTGCCTGCTTTCTTGGCTTTCTCATCCCTCTTTCTTCTGATTGAAAAATAAAAAAGCTTCTAAGCAGGGACCCTGGCTTTAACCTCCTGCATGTGCATACTGTAGGTGCTCAATAAATGCTTGGGAATCAAAAGTTGACCGCAGGAGTCCAGGGGCAGCTATCTGTACCTGCTTTCTTGGCTCTTTCATTTCCCTTTCTTCTGCTTGAAAAATACAAAGCTTCTAAGCTCACACACTGCCTTGCTTACTTTCTCCCTCACATCCCCCAGGCTATAAAAAAAATTATATTCTAAAACGAAACAAAGGTAATGGAAACCAGAAATCCATGTTTTGCATGAGATCGAAAACATATGTGGAGAATGGAGATGCAAACGATGAATCTGCAGAAGCCACTGACGATGCTTCCCTCGGCTTTTCTGGGCTCGTCAGAAGCAGGCCTGTGTCGGGCCAAGCCACGCAAGCCCATGCTGGGGAAATTCTCATGTCCAGGCAGGCCTAGCCGAGCTTGTGACCAGACTTTTGCCCGTTGAACATCCCTGGGAGGTACGAGGTGACACTGGGTGAGGAACACTTAACTTCTCAACTTTGGGTCTGTCTCGTGGGTTCATAAACAGAGGCCCAGGATCTGCTTTGTCTTTAGATGAGAGCGGTCACTGTCACGTACTGAGTCTCTTTTGGGAGACCTTGGGTCAAGCACTTATGTTGTGAAAGTTATTTTGAATATTCATTCCACTCTATAGGTGAGGGAAAGAGGCTCAGAGTCAGTAAGTGATAGACCCAGAAAACCCCACTTATCAAGAATAACTACCAGAGTGCCCCTGTGTGTATTTGCTTTCTGTGTTTCACTGCACAGAGTAGCTGAGCACGGCTGTGTGTCAGCCACATGGGTTAAACTGAAGAGAAGGAATTAAACAAGATAGATAAGGTGCTGGCCTTATTGTGGGCTGGCACAGATGTAACAGCTTCTTGTTCAAGGCATCCAGTCTGGTATAAATAGGTAACTCAAGGCACCAAGGAAATGCCAAAAACCCAGAGAAGGATAAAGGTATTGCCTGCACCAAGAACTTCAGAAGAAGTCACTGGGTGCATATGATACTTAGTAAATCATTTAAGAGGAAAAAATACTTAATAAAGTGATAAATTCTAGTTTTAATTTTTACTATAAGTGTAAAAGTGATGATAAGTGTGTTAGGAGAAGGAAATGTAGAAATTTCTGGGTTGTGTTGTCTTCAAAAGTAGGCACGGCATGGAGGAAACGAAGGGGGATGGCAGTGCAATGACAACTGGAAAGCCGGGAAGTGAGCAGGCAAAGGTGTGTGGCCCTCCGTTGATGTGGAGTTCCCTCTGTGTGCTGTGAATATGTTTTATTGCCATTGGTTAATAAGGAAGCTGCTTTCGGCCAGTGACTTAACAGAGTAAAGGCAGGTGGGAAATCCGAACAGAGACGTAGAGAGAGGGAGAGAGAGAGAGAGTAGGCAAGATTTGGGGAGACACCATGTATTAGCCTAAGGAGATAGACACCCGGGAACCTTACCCATAAGCCACAAGCCTTGTGGTAAACTATAAATAATGGAAATGGGTTAATTTAAAATGTAAGAGCTAGCTAGAATATGCTTAAGCTATTGACCAACACTATTGTAATTAGTACAATTTTCTGGTGATTATTTCTGCTCTGGGCAGCCGGGAATGAACAAGCAGCCTCCATCTACACTATATATTGCAGAATGAAGCCCTGAAATTCTTTACCAAAATAAAGATGAAACATGACTAATTTCTGTATACTAGGGAACATTTATAAGCAAGGGACAAGGGTCTAAGGTGTCCAGGGAGGCTTTTTCTGAAGAGTGACACTTTCAGACAGACTGGATGGAATGTCTAGGAAAGGAGGGTGGTGACATATCAAGACAGACACCAGAATGTGGTGCATGAGATTTGCTAGAGGCTCAAATGATGAGGCTTATGTAGGTGACCTTACTTCATTCTGAACAACATAAAACAAAGCTCTGACTGTTGCCCTTCTTTACATGGCCCGATCCAGAGGCTAGCCCAAAGGGTTTTCCCCAAGGTTATCACCTTCAAGTGAACTGAACTATAGTTCTTCCTCTGGTACTCATTCTCAAGTGTAGAGTAGAGGCTGCCTAAGACTCTGTGCCTGAGTCTTTTACAAAATTCTTTTGCGGTGTTGGGAATAGATCTTGGACCCTCATGCAAGCTAGGCAAAAAAAAAAAAACAAAAAAAAAAAAAAACCAAAAAAAAAAACTCAATCACTGAGCGACATCCTGGTCTAGCTTTTTGAAGTAACTAAAAATGAGAAACATGACCAAGAAAAGAGGTTCCGAGTGTGGGACTCAAGTTACACCCTTCTTGGGGGCAGCAGAACCCTAGGCAGCTACTGAAGAACTTTCTGGAAAGGTCTTCTGTGCCTCTAGAAGCATTAAATTGCAGGTGGTGGGGGGAGATTATAGAGCTTACATACTTTCTGACACTTCCCAGAGACTTCAAGGGTCTGATTCTAAATCGCTGTCAACCCCTATATTTTGTAAAAGCTTAAAATTGAAGCTCAGGTATTGTCCCAGTGAGGAAGCCTTCCTTGAAGATGTTAAGTCTGGCACTATCCCCCTTTTTGAGGACTTCCTACTTGTACCCATCCTCCCCTGCTCCTTTCAGGTAGAGTTCTTTTGATAACTCTTCATTTTCAATATTATTCTCTTGTCTTTTGCTCCCACTTGAGTGGGAGTTCTTTGAGGGGAAGATCTTGGGGTTCAACTTTGTGTGTTGAGTCGAGTTCCCTAGGATCCTTTGATTGTTGACCAGTGAATGACTAGGGTTTAGTGTCCATCATCTCTATTGGAAAGGATGTCACAGGCTATGAGGCTGAGTTTAGCTCAAAATGGATGAACTTGAAAATCAGATCAATAGTGGACAGCACACAGGCAGGCGGGTCCAGAGACCATTCCTGAGTTTCCAGAAGGCCCACTATGCTCATCTTGATGATGTTTCAACACCAGACGAGATACTGGCACATAAAACCCAGGTAGGAGACAGTCGGAGCTTGAGAGGGAGAATGTGTTTCCTGAATGGTTCCCATCTGATCTGAAGGTGTTCACACCCCAGACGTGAAATAATATTTAACTCTCTCCTGGCACTTTTAGCACAAGAAACAGCAAGAGAAACAACCCAGAGGAATGCTAGAGTGGTTCAAAAGGAGTTACTGGGACAAGACACCAGGCGCTCCTGGGAGATGGGTTTAGAAGAGGCCAAGGAAGCCAGCATCCTACCACCTGTAGATCACAACCCTGTGTCTGGTGTCACCAGACTCTGGAAGAGCAGATAGCCTGTCCATTGAGGGCTGTGTGGTCATGTGTCTTAAGGTTTTGATTCTTATGAAGAGACACTTTGATTATGGTAACTCTTCTAAGGGAAAACATTTAATTGGAGTAGTTTACAGTTCAGAGGTTTAGTCCATTATCATCAGTGGGACATGGTGGTGTGCAGGTGGACATGGTGCTGGAGAAGAAGCTGAAGGAGCTGAGAATTATCCATGTTGACTAAAGGCAACAGGAAGTGAATTAAGACACTGGGGTGGTTTGAGCATATATAAGACCTCAAAGCCCATGCCCACAATGATGCACTTCCTCCAACAAGGCCACACCTACTCCAACAAAGCAACACCTCTTAATAGTGCCACTCCCCATAAGCTAGAAGCTTATGGGGTCCAATTACATTCAAACTACCACAGCATGTAAAATGCCTTGTTAGCACTATGACAGTATACAGAAGAGTTTCATTGTCCTTTGAATCCTATGTGTTCCATTTATCCCTCTGTGAAAACCCAGGTAACTACTGGATATTTATATATTTTTATCATTTCCATACTTTTCTCTTGCCCCAATGCTATTTAGTTGGAGCCATACAACACACAACCCTTTCAGAGTGGCTTCTTGCAATTATCAAACAGCTCTGTTTTATTTTTTCATCTGCATGAATAACTGGCAAGTCACTTGAGTTTTAGAGAGCATATGGAATGGTGCTTATGCAGGACCATCCTGTACCTTGTAAGATGACTTTGGTCAAGAATCTCTGGGCAGCAGCACTCCTCAGCCCTAGTCATTCTTTTTTTTTTTTTAAATATTTATTTATTATGTATACAGTTTTCTGTCTGTGTGTATGTCTGCAGGCCAGAAGAGGGCACCAGACTTCATTACAGATGGCTGTGAGCCACCATGTGGTTGCCGGGAATTGAACTCAGGACCTTTGGAAGAGCAGGCAATGCTCTTAACCACTGAGCCATCTCTCCAGCCCAGCTTGCAATTATCAATGTATATTTAAGGTCTCTTCTTAGTTTTATGGTCCAAGGTTCATTTTTTTCTCATCTCTGAGTAATATGGACACCACAGTTTATCCACTCACCCACTGAAGGGCATCTTGGTTGCCCACAAGGTTTGGTACTTAAAGGCAGCTGCTCTACGAGGCCACGAGCATGTTTGGTCTGAGCGTAGTTTGCAGCTGGTTTGGGTGAATACATAGGTGTCTAACTGACACATCACGGTAAGACTAGATTTAGCTAAACTGTCCTGATCACAATCGAAGGCTTTGAAGCTTATGCATGGATGTTTAATTCATTTCTTCCACTCTGCTTCCTTATTCATAGAACGTGGCTCACGATGGCACCTGTCTCAAAGGCTTGCTGGGAGAATGAAATTGTATTCTGTATGGAAGCAGCCAAAGCTTGGTGTTGTTATATCGAAGTATCTAAGGCTGGGATGTGCGGATATAACAGTAGAGGATGTTGAGAAAAAGGACCTTGAGATCAAGCCATGCTGGATTCAGATCAGGCTTTAGATCAAAGACTGTGTTCTCAGAAGGGGAGACTCATAGAGGTCAGAAGGTGACCATGGGACCAAAGGGGCAAGATCTAGGCAATGTGGCTTGGAATATTAGAAGTGTGGAATGAATTGTTCCAGAAAGAAGAACTTTTGGTGACATTTCACCTCTGGCTCTGTGAACCATGGCAGGATGCATTTGGTTGTTTTAGGCCACCTAGAAAGCCAACACTCAGCACATGATGGCCCTGACACTACCCACTGGCTCCAAAGCCTCTCTTTGCTCTGCAGGCAAAGCTGACTCCTTCCTCTCTGATGTCCTCTTGTACCCAGCACAGCTTCTGTCCCAGCCTGACACTTGAGTCTAGAGATGGCTTTGGCACTGGCTTTGGAAGGCTTAAAGGACTGGCATCAGTCAGGCCACCTGGGTATCTGTAGTGCCCAGTCTAGGTCTGGCATAGGTACAGTGCTTAATAAATATGGAAGGAGGGTCTGTCTCCCTGTTGGCACCTGGTTCCTCGACAGTCTCCTGCCTTTATGGCATTCTCTATTATCATGGTCAAATGTAGGGCATCTGCTACCCCCCTCCACCCCTTCCCCCACATATGGCAGAATTAGGTGTGAACGAATCAGAAACATAAGGATCTCATTTGCTCTCCCTCGGCTTCTTTTTAAGCCATGTGCTTTTAGAATTAACTAGCCAAGCATGACTGAGAGTTTTGACAAACCCAAAGTATTGAGAAAAACATTCAAGATGTTTTGATGATCTTCAGGGCAAAGGTAGTCAAGCTGTTGGTCCACACATTTGCTCTGGGTAAAATTAGGGCTCTGAGAAACACAGTCAGCATTGGGCTAAGAAAGGATTGCTTTTGGGTACAGGGACTTTGGCAACTGCACTCTACTGGGACACCTGCTTGGATTTATCTCAGGGTTTGCATTGCCCAGGAAGAAACCTGTGCTGGATGGGAGATAGATAGGGATCTAGTGTCTGCCAAGCTTACCTTGATGTCCTTGGTCCCAGAGCTGACTTAAGTGCTGTAGCCCCTGTAAGTTGTTAACTACCTGAGGCATACGGAGCTTTTTGTACAGTTAGATTCTGAGAATATAGAGGTCAAAGGTCTTATTCTTCAATGCCCGGACTTCTGTGTCCTTGAGAAAAAAATAAGTGAATTTCATGCTTCTTATATGAAAATCAATGCCTGCTTTATTTTCTGAGACGTGGATATTGCTTTATTGATCCCTAGGCTCCAATCACTGCCTGAACACCCCATGGTATCTTGACATTGCGTAGGTCCATTGGGTACCTAGTCATGACATGGTAATCATGAAGGGCCAAGACAGAAGCAGTCACTGGTTTATAAAAAGGCATGGGCAACATGCTTCTTAGAGAGTAACTCCCTTGTCTTAGGGAGTTTCTACTGCTGGGAAGAGACACCATGGCCATAGCAACTCTCATCAAGGGAAACATTTAGTTGGGTGGCTTACAGTTCAGAGGTTTAGTCCATTATCATCATGGCAGGAAGCATGGTGGTGCATGGGCACACATGGTGCTGGAGAGGTAGCCAAGAGTTCTACATCCGAACCTAAAGGCAGTAGGAAGAGAGAGACACTGGGCTTGGCTTGAGATTTTGAAACCTCAAAGCCCACCCCCAGAGAGAGACTTCCTCTAACAAGGCCACACCTATTTCAACAAGACTACACCTCCTAATCCCTGCCAAGTAGTGCCACTCCCTAATGACCAAGCATTTAAAGAGCCCATGTGGGCCATTCCCTTACAAATCACTACATTTTTCAAAATGCCATTGTAGTGTTTTAACAGCTTCCCATTTTTAGAGCCCCGCTGCTGTTGCTGAGAGCCAGACAAGTCTTTTCATGGGATTTTGATAGGGTAACCACTTTCTCTTTGTATGGGGGGAAGCCAAGCTGCAGTTGGCTCAAGACCTGCAGGAGGGCTAGTTGGGAACCAGGAGCCAGGAGGCCAGTAGGTGTAGGGTGGTGGCATCGACTTTCCACTTAATGGCTGTTTCCTGGCAAGGGCTGAGCTGGAGGAGCTGTTGAGACAGTCAGCAGTGGGGTCCAAATAGTGCCTCCTTTAGGTGAATGTGGGAATTAATATCAGGGAGGCTAGTTATAAGGGAAAAAAAATCTACTTATACACTGTTTCAATTTGCTTTTCTGTTACTAAGATAAAACACTGACTAAAACCAAACTGGGGAGGAAGTTTGTTTGCCTTACACTTTCAGGCCACTGCCCATTACCAAGGGAAGTCATGGCGGGAACTAAAGCCGTATCCTGGAGGCTGAAACGGAAACAGAGACCACAGAAGAATGCTGCTGATTGGCTACTTCCTTCTGGTTCACTCCACTACCTTCCTTACACAAACTAGAACCATCTGCACAGGGGCCACACTGCCCACAGGGGGCCAGACACTCCTCCATCAATGAGCAATTTAAGCAAATGCTCCATAGGTATGCCCATGGGATGGAGATAATTCCTCGGCTGAGATTCCCTCTTCCCAGGCATGCCTACGCTTGTGTTCATTACTAACTAGTATACCCACCTTGGACAATTAACCATAATTTTTTATCCTTCCAGCTAGTGTCCTGTGCATGGCTACGCACATGTTACCTATAAACAGTTGCATCAGACCCTGGCAAGTTTGAGAACGTAAATGTTGTAACCTGAATTCAGTAGAGGGAGACTTTACTTACACAGGAGAATTTAAAAAATTTAAACTAAAATTAAGAGTGTAATGTCATACCTTTTGTACTCTGATTTTTTTTTGGCCATTTGTCCTTCTTATTTCACATATGCATTCTTGGAAGGAGCAAAGCTGGATCCCCTGGGATGTGTTCTCAGTGTGTCTGGTATTCGTACCTGAGTGTGTCCCTCATGCACTCGGATGTTACAACATGGTCCGTGCTTTACTCTTTCATTTCCTGCTTGGCTGTAACTGTAAGGTTGGGGCAATGGCTGCTTGTACCCAATACTGCCATCACTTCCCTCCAGTCCATGTCTCTGACCCCCAGAGTGCAGTCAAAGCCTGTGACAAAGGCCCTGCTGGCTAGGTACATCTATGCACCTCTGTGAAGGCCTTCAGTCTTCCCCAGGGGACCCAGCTACTGAATAAAACCCAAGGAAGAATGTATGGCTAGCCTTCTGGAATTCCATCTGATACTGGCCCTGAAGTGAGGACAGGGAATCACACTCTTGTTCGTCAGATAAGATGAGGAACGAGGGAGACCTTCACAGACCAGGAGATTCATAGAGCTCTCACGTGATTTCCCTTAAGAGAAGGACAAAGAGGCACCAATGGCCTTGCCATGACCTGAGTCACATGTGTAGGGGGTGAAAATTTCTTTGGCAACTGAGTTCTTACACAACTTCCTGACCCATGATGGGGACCGGCCAGGGGAAAGCATCTTGGGAAGTCACCTACAGGAACCAGTGCCACATTGGATGGACAGCAGGGCATTGTTATTTCTGACAGAAACTTAAAGGATATAGTCAGAGAGTTCCAGAGCTCAGCTCCCTTTAATCCCATACATTTGTCAGCATAAGAGGATTCTTCATTCCATAAGGCTTATTATGAGCCTGGCTAGGTAGAGACTCCTACAGCGGCGATGGTGTCAGGTGGTCTCTCGTGGGACTTGATCTAAACAATGCAGCCTGCGGCTCTGGACACACAGCAGTAGGGCAGACAAAGGCCCTTTTATACCACCCTCAGTTGTAACAAACATGAGAGACAGAGGGAGAAGTGACCTCTACCACCCTCATTTAGAATCTGTAAGTTCTCCTAACTTGTGCTACAATCTGTTCTATGGGATGTTGGTGGCCTTGCTGTCTTCTTAGGTGGCACACTTACCTGGTAGATTGAGGATGTTATATAAGCGAGACCTGGAAATGCCAGGTTTCCTAAAAATTCGTCAAGATGTCTACATGCAAAAGGCAAGCTTCACACACCGTGAGACTGATTATCTAGTTTGGGTGATCTAGAGCAGGCCTGGCCAACTTTTCCCGTAAAAGGCCACAGAGGGGATAATTTTAACATGGTCTCATCTGCCAGTGCTCAGCTCTGCAGCTATAGAGAAAACGCAGCCATAGACAAAATGTCAACCAGTGAGCGTGGCTGTGTTCCAATAAAATTTTATTATCCAAAAGGACTTTGGGCAGTTCTTAGTTTGCAGACCCCTGATCTGGAAAATGTCAAACATTTCCTCTAAAGATGGCCAAGTCGTCTTTTCTGTGTTTCTACCCACGAACAAAGTGACAGGGTCTTAGATGGGGTGTTGTCTCCAGTTGCTATAAACCATATTATTATACAGTTAACATTGAGTTTTCATAAATGAAGAGGCTGTAGGTCAGGGAGCAGGGTGCCAGCATGTTTGGATTTGGATGAGGGTCCTCTTCCAGGCCAATGGCTGTGCCTTTTCATCCCCTGCTCCCACAGTAGGAGGAAAGGTTGAGAGCTGCAGGGCCTTTCAGAAGGGCAGCAACCTCAGGTGTGGCGGCTTTATCTACCCCAGTGCCTCTAGTTAGTTCCTAAGGCCCCACCCTCTAATGTCATCTCCTCGGGAGGCCTAGGACTTCACCATGTGAATTTAGGAGCAATGCAAACAGTCCACGATAGCGGGATTTTCAGAAAGTCCAGGTCTGTTGATGTCACACTTAGCCATACTGTTGTCACATGTGTGCCAGGGACCTGAGAAACAGGCAGCATTATATTTTATAAAATTCCCAGGTGAAGGACTTTTGGATCTTCCAATCCACAGTCCAGGTTGCTCTTCATTGGGCTCCTTTGAACTAATGCATTTGCGTAAACTAAGAGGCTGGGTGGTGTGCTGTGGAGACACCGTGCTACTCACTTCTTGTTGTTGCGATAAAACACCCTGACAACAGCCGCCTCAGGCTTATTTTGGCTTCACGTTCCAAAAGGCTAGAGTCCATCATGGCGGCAAGGATGTAGCAGCTGGAGCATGAGGCTGACTTGGCAGTCAGGAAGTAAACAGATCACATTTTATCCACATGCAGGAAGCAGCTAGAACAGGAAGGGAGGCCACCCGCAGTGACATACTTCCTCTAGGAAGACTCCACCTTCTAAGGGTTCCATAATCTTTCCAAACAGTACCACCAACCGGGGCCCAAGTGTTCCAATACATGAAATCATGAGGGGCATTTCTCACCCTGACCTCCACAGACACCACCTCACCTTCCCATCTGATCCCAGCTGGCCATCAGCACTGCCCAGCCTAAGAGGGTGTGGCAGCACTGAGTGCCATGAGCATGGTGGGATTTACCAGGATTGCAGATTTGGCTAGCCACGATGAAAGGTTTTAGAGGCTCCGACAAAGAATAACGCCAGCTCAGTGAGTCAGCTCTCACCTCACAATCTCTAAACATTTAGGGGCCTTTGTGTAGCTAGGGTGGGCCTCCGAAGCTGAGATATAAATTGTCTGGTGTAAATGAGGGGAGGCAGAAAAACTGCCAGAGAGGAGCACTGATCATCTCTGCTCTTTCTGTCAACCGTATGGCTTCCGTCTTCTCCTCCGTCCAGAGGCTGTGGTGGTCCCAGAAGTCTATGTCGAGGAGCAGTTCCCTTGACCTAGCTTTAGAGCTACCCTAGATTCTCCACCATGGTGGGGCACTGACAAGAGCTTACCGATGCGGGCATGTGAGTCCTGGGAAAACGCTAGAGATATGGGAAAAGGGAGGCAGAGGGAAGTCAAGCCAATGTAACTCATCTGTCTTGAGCTGGCCACTGTTCTGGGGGAAGGGGTGGGGTCTCATCATGTTGGGACTGTTACAGTATGTTTTGTGTCAGAAGTGTTACAAGAAGGGGATGTTGAGAGGTGGTGAAACCTTAAGGAGGCGGGGCCTAACGAGAAGGGGTTAGGTTGTCTAAGACACTGCCCACGGAAGGACTGATGCTGCTCTCATGGGCTAAGTTCTTGAGAACAGGTTATTATAAACAAAGCTACCTACCCCTGAGGCTTGGCACCTTCCTGCACGTAGCTAGTTTTATTTCCATTTCTCTGTCATGCTGTAATTAAGCCGCAGGGTTGGAACCATGCTGTCTGGATTCTCCAGCCATCAAAATTGTGAACTAAAGGATATCTTAATGAAACACTCAGCCTCGGGTGTTCTGTTCCAGCAACAGCAGGTGGACTAGGTAGTCTGAAAGCTTCCAAACAGCTCACCCAGGTGATGGAAATGGGAACCATTGCCCATTGCCTGTTCATCACCTCATGGGAGGCTGTTCCCTCTTATTTCTAGATTTGTCTGATTTTACCATATGGCCTCCCGAAGGTCACATCACGGTGTCAGAGAAGTCCCAGTTCAGAAAGTCAACTATAGGAAGTGTGGTTGAGTAATTCAGAAGGCTAAACCTTGTAGAATCATTGTCTCAGTAGCAAGTGGAGTTGAAGATAGAAAGGGTTGAGCTTAGATAACCAGAAGAGGCGACAACACACTGCATAGCATGGCCCTTATGAACTTTCCCCTTTAAGGTTAGTCTTTCTGCTGACACTCAGCTATCAGCTTGACTGGCCAGTTCTAAGTCTGTGGCATATAGAATGCAATACAAAGGCAGTAGGTTGGTCACCATGGCAGCTACTCACTGTACCATAATCTGCATTTGTAGCTGACCTTGAAGGACAAAGGAATGTCGCTGGATAAATAGGTGACCAGGTGTAGGTTTGGGGTGTTTTCTTCAGTCATTCATGTGATTTCTGAATTGGGGCCAATGGACAGTGGAATCAAGAGGTAGAAGTTGGATCCTGCCTCTTGTGACTGCACTTCCAGTCTCTGCTTAGGATGTTTCTACCTGAGTTGTCGCTCTGTGTATCTGTAACCCTAGGAAGTACCCAGGCAGGAATGATCCTATTGTGGGAAGTAGAAACTGTGTAACCCCAGGAAGTACCCAGGTGGGAATGATCCTATAGCAGGAGGTAGAAACTGTGTAACCCTAGGAAGTACCCAGGCAGGAGTGATCCTCCTGCAGGAGATAGAAATTAGGGTAAACTGGAAGTCATGGTGACTCCTTGTCCACTTGGGCTCCAGAAGCCAAGCAAGCAGGGTTAGTTAGTGTGACCTGAAGAAAGAAGGTGTAGAGAACAATTTGGATGGAGTCCCCGTTCTACCCTGGTTTAATCACATTGCGGCTTTCTGTTTTAAGGCTTACAGAAAACTGTTATGTGGACCCTTGTAGGGTTGGGTCCACAAAGGAAGTGAACTGTCCAGCCCTTTCGCTAAAGTAGGCCTATGATGATTATGCATGGACAAAGAGTAGAGCTATGTATCCCAGTAACTGAATGTCCGTTGTCACATACTGTCACCTCTGCGAATCTACGTCCCTCGGGAGAAAAGGAAATCATGTTATCTTGCATATTGGAGGAAGGTGTCAGGGATTGAGCAGGGCAGAGCCAAGATCAACATCTTTGTAGCTTCACATATCCTTCTCCTCACCAGTAAGCTCGGCTTTCTAGGCTGGGCTTCCCTCTTGCTCTGGCTGTGGGGCCATGTGGTGGAGGACATATGGTCAGCTGCTGGGCACTGGTTCTACTTGAGAGCTTGTGAAAAATAACATTTTTTTAATAGTAAAGACAAGATTGCTTTATGAAGCAGATGCAACTTGATCATGATTTTTTTTTATAAGCCAAAAACATGAACTTTCCAATTCATTTTCTGAGATGAAATCCTCCCCCATTTCCTTGCAGCCTATGTCCATACTAGTTCTCACCGGAAACACACACGCAGAAGACAGTTGAGTGCTGACATGTGGTCTCATGTGTATTGCGCAGTCCAGGGCTTGGCCTTGGCCTCTATAGGCCTCACTTGCTGCTCTCTATTGTATTTCCTAAGTTTAGATGCCACCCAGTCACCTAGTTGTTTTCTTCCCCCAATATGCCACAGACAGTCACTCTGCTGTGCCTTTGTGCTCCCTGTTAGGAGCTATTTCTTTCCTCCTTCACTTGCCTCCTCCTTCCCCTTCTCCTCCTCCCCCATTTTCTTTGGCAAGGTCTTACTATGTGTCCCAGGAAAGCTTTGAACTCATAATAACCCCACTGTCTCAGCTTCCTTCCCGAGTGCTAAAATTGCAGGTGTGCACACCGTGCCTAGCTAGAAGCTTTGACCTTTAAGAAGAATGACAGTCCTTGTGCCTTCTTCTCCAGGCTTTGCTTCATATACCTGGAAAAGCACTTAGCTGGGCATTCATTAGTCTGGGACACTCCTAGTGTTATGGGTTCCCACATAAGCAAATTAGAGTCCATCCCCATGGAGACAGTAAAAAGAAACTCCTTCCCAACTCATGGGCATTGAATCTCCAATTAATTCTTTAAAAGTTTCAAGTCACCTAAGCTTATCTCTGAATTTGTTTTCATAAGATATATTTTGATCATGTTCTTCTCCTTCCCGACTCTTCCCCGATCCTCCCTACCCCTTCCCCACCTAACTTTATATTCTCTCTCTTAAACATGCCACATATACACACAGACACATACACATGCATGCACGCACACACATACAAAATCAAAACAAAGAAAACCCCAAGAAGTTGAAAAAATATCAAAACAAAACAAAAAGCTTGCAAAAAACCCAAAAAACCCCAAATAAACAACTAAAACCAAAACCATGGAGTTTGTTTTGTGTGGCCAACTGCTCTTCAACAGGGGGCCTGGCCTGGTGTGTGGTTATTATATCAGGTGACTCTCTGTTGCAGAAAACTGCTTTGCCCTTTGCAGCTGGTATCAATTGCAAATAGTTTCTTGGTTAGGGGTGGGACCTGTGTCCACCTCCCTCTCTTGGTGCTGACACCTCATCTGACCTGAACCTGTGCAGGCCCTGTGCGTGCTGCCATAGTCTCTGGGAGTTCATATGACTCTCAGTCCTGTTGTGTCTGGAAGACACTGTTCTCATGGAATCGCCTGTCACCTCTTACAATATTTCTGTCTCCTCTTCCTCATGGCTTTCTAAGCCTTGGGGGGAGGGGTTTGATGAAGACATACCTTTAAGGACTGAGTGACCCCAAGTTTCTCACACTCCGCACACTGTCCAGCTGAGGGCCTCTGTGTTGTTTACCTTCTACTGTAAGAAGCAGCTTTGCTGATGCGGGTTGAGTGGGGCGCTGATCTATGGGTACAAACAGCACAAAAATTAAAACGAGCAGCTTTTCTACAGACAAATGGCAAACATACTGAGAATGGAATTAGGGAAACAGCACCTTTCAAAATGTCCTGGGATAACTCTGACCATGCAAGTGAGAGACATTAAGGCATTGGAGAAAGACATCGAAGAATTTAAGCTTATCTTTTAACACCACGGCTAAATGATAAACAGGAACTAAAAATGGTAAAAACCTATGTTATTCAGGAACTATTAGAAGAGGAGAAGAGAGATCGGAGGATAGAATAATGAGAACTGAGAATGCAGAGCCCAGGAGTGCGGGGAGAGGGCAGCGGTGTGGCTAGCCCGACAGCATTGTAGCTTAAGGCAGGCCAGCTTTGTCTGGGGCCGAGAGTGAGGGAAGGCAGATTAGAAATTTGTCAAGCGATTGAGGGTGACCAAATGTCAACAGGGAGGCTCTTAGCAGGACCCTCGGCATGTCCAGGCTCGGAAAGCGTAAACACAAAGACCCTAGCAGAGATGACCTTGGAGAGGAGGCCGGCCATAGCGTGGGCAAGGGAACTCTTTATCACCATTCCTCTCGAGGTTGATAGTGGGGCTTGGTGGGTAGACTATGTGCTGTGCAAGCATAAAAGCCTGAGTTGTGACTCTTAGAACCCACATCGAAGCTGTGTCGGGGGGGGGGGGGTTGAGTGCCTGAGACCCTATTAATGGGTGGCCAGAGACAGATGGGCCTTAAGGGCTCATTGGCCAGCCAGTCTAGCTACCATGGAGCTCTGGGTTCCTTGAAAGACCTGCTCTCAAAACACTAGGTGGAGAGCTTGACACTGATCTCCAGCTTTCACAGGTATGTGCAAACATGTGCCTACTCATGTACATACACCCATGCACATAGTTCATAAACATATACTCATGCACATAGCTCATGTTCATACACCCATGCACATAGTTCATGTATATACACTCATGCACACAGCTCATGTACAAATACCCATGCACACACACAGAAACACACACACACACGCATGACATTGGCACTGAATACTAAGTACCTGAATAGGTAAAGAGGCCTTAGGGACCCTGAACCATACAGATGCCTCATGCAAGCTGTCTCTGCTGGGGATTCTGGTCCCGCCAGCAGCTGTCACAACTCCGTTAACCAATTTGCTCTTTATTTTTTCCAAGCCCCATGGACCTCCAACACAATAACCTCTCTGCCTGTGTGAGGTTTGCAAGTCATCAGTTTCTGACCATGGGCCATTTCCTTTGTCAGGGGGAGAAAGTGATTCCCCGCAGTCTTCTGAATTTACAAAGGAAAGTGGTCCAGATGTGCCTGGCCTACCTCTCTGCTTCCCGTCCCTGCCAGCCCCCTGATTTTGCCTCCAAATGAAATTCCTTCGTGGCAGAAGGGAGTGCAGAGGCTTAGGGAGTCCACATGCAGCTTCTTTCAAGCTTTGGGGGAGGGCAGATGGTTCCAGTCAGGGGTTTTTACTTGCAGATTTTTGTTTCTTAAAGCAAAATGTGGGCTGTGGATACCCAGGATTGCTTGCCCTGAACCCTGGGGGCCCAGTGGTTGTCCTCCCAGGTTGGGTCACCCTGGGTGGGAAAGGGCTTTGTGGTTGCTGTCTTCAGAGTCTTGGTGTGCTCCGGGGTCAGTCTAGGAAAGGCTTAACAGGTCGCATGTTTGGGCCCGTGAATGTACCTTGCTGTGACATGGTTTTTCTTCTTACAAGGAGACCAGTTTATATAATTTATATAATTATCTCTTTCTAAATTCTGTCTCTTGGGGCTGGAGGTAGAGCTTGCTCAGCATGCATAAGGACATGTATTCATCCTCCAGAACGAACCAGTCAGCCAATCAGTAAATAGAAAAGACTAAACAAAAAACACAAACTTGATTTCCAAATGTAGTTGCGGTTAGGGGTGCTAGGGGTTAGGACTTGGGCATAAGGATTTTAAGTCATCTCTTAATATTAATAAGGGGTTTGTGTGTGTGTGTGTGTGTGTGTGTGTGCATGCATGCAATAAATTCCTATACAAACAAATCTGATAATTTCCAATAATGGCTGGTTCTGGGAAGAAAATAAAATGAAGACAACAGCAGAGGAACTGAGCTCACAGCAAATATTGTTGGAACAACAATATTTGAGCCAGGATTTGTGTTGATTACTGGGGATCAAACGTCCAGCAGATCTTCATCTTGCCATGGGACAGTGGCAGGATGGTAGAGTAAACCGTATGCACACAGGAAATACTGGAGGAGACCCCACAGTCAGAGCCCCGTGGTTAATCAGGAATGCTGGAGCTGCTCAGCTGAGCACAGAGGTGGGACGGATTCCTGGCAATATGCTCAGGAGCCACCAGCCTCTGTCCACCAGCAAAAACTGATTTCCACTTTTGACTCTTGGGACAAGCGTCTCTCATCATCTGAGAGATCATAGCACGGGAACCTGAACTCGAGGCCTTGTGTTCTAACCTTTCTCTGCACCCCAGGACAACTGGGCCCAGAGACAAAGGCCAGAGGAGACTGGCAAAGCACCAACAGGTGCAAGGGAAGACTTCAGCTGGTCAAACTGAATTTTAGAAACTCTACCTGGTTCATTGAGGAGGGGATGGGGCCCAGTGTAGCCCTTCCGTCAGTGGCATAAGGCTTTGTTTGGTTCCCGAGTGGAATGTGCCTGAGTCACTCAGAGAATCTACTGAGCAGAGAAACGGCCTCTTTTTGTCAGTGCTCTGACCTGTCTCAAAAATACCCAAACCAGAATTTAAATGAACTTTGATGAATTGCTCGTAGCTTCTTAGGCTGTGAATAGGTTAAGTCGTCCTCAGCTAATCCATTTATATAGGTTAGTCAAAGCAGCTATGAAAACAATTTTACACACATACTCTTGAACCAGGTAGGTCAGCCTCAGTAGCTTCGTTACCGTTTATCTTAGACTGTTTTCTGTTGCTATAAAAGATGCTCGAGGCTAGGTCCTGTATAAAGTTAAGAGGTTTATTTAGCGTAGATGGAAAGTCTAAGATCAGGGAAGCTATTTGCTTGGCTTCTAATGAAGGGACTCATTGCAGATGGCATCAGAGCAAGGTACATGTGCGAAGGGAGAGTTGCACAGTGGGTCCCGAAAGCCCCAAAGCGGAAGAGGGACCGATATGCTCTTTATAAAATTACTCTTACAAAAATTAACTGGGGCCCATGAGAGCTCCGTCACCCTCTCCCAAGGGTAGTGTCCCAATGACTCAGTTGGTTCTATAAGGCCTTACCTCTCAATAGCTCTTCGTTTCCCCACATTGTCGCACTGAGAACCAAGTTTCTGACATACAGAGTCTAGGAAATATGCTCAAACCCAATTCAAACCTTGGGCATCATTCTGCTGCCCAGGGCAGGACAACCAGGTTGGACTTCTTTAAATTGCTCTCTGACAGAGGTGTCTTGGAGACAGAGTGAGATTATACAACTCTGTGATCAACTTTCCAGAGTGACGGGAATTATGGGGGAGAAGACGCTGACGTAACATTCACAGCAATTGCCTGACAGGCTATGCACTAGGCACTTAGATTCCTCTTAAGTAGACTCAGAGAGCCAGGTGGCCGTATTAGTCATTGAATAGGGTCATGTCCCCAGGAGATGCCCTCGGGAAGTGGCACGGAAAAGAGAAGGAAGTCTCCATGGCATGCGATTTCAAGTATGCTACCCAGCAAGTCATGGTGAGGTCTTGGGGGTAGACTGACCAACTCTGCCAGTTTTCCTAGAACTGAGGGGTTTTGTGGGGGTGGAAAACAGGGAAGGCCCTGGCAAAGTGGGATGCACGGTAGTTAATGTAAAGTGTATGCCTCAATCTGTCTCAGCGGGGACTTGCCGAGGGGAAACTGAATGGTCCACCAGCTCCCCATCTTTGATTAAAGGTGACACAGTTATTGAGATCCAGTTTTCTCTCGGAGCTCCTGAGAAGCCCTGGGCTCTAGGTTAAGCCAGGTTGCTGGTGGGGGCGAATCTGCGAAGAGGCAGCAGGTGAAGATGCTTGTCCCGCCACTTTCCCCCTCACGGGCCATGCTCTCCACTCTTCCAGCCTGGGCTCCTACATCCTGTGTCTTCCTTGGCTCCACTTTTGAGAAGATTGGCTAATCCAGCAAGGAGTATTTGTCACCCAAGCTCAAGTCCCCAGTTTTTTCAGTTGAATTCCTGTGTTGCTTTAGATTATTAATTTATTTTCATCTGGGTCTCAGTTTTCCCACCTCCGAACTAGGAGTTGAGAAATGTGATTGCTTAGGCCTTTCAGTGTTCATGCTCTCTGGAGCTATGGATTCCCTAAAAGACCCCCCCATATATTCCCTGTTAACTCATAAGCCTCAAGCTCCTTTCAACTCGGTGGTATTTTTTTTCCTCTATCACTGTTAATGAATCTTGGTTTCTAGCAATTTTTATTAAAAGAAAAAGGGAAGAGAGGGTAAAAGCAGGTTTGGAAACTCATAGTCTCTATGCCCAGAGGATATTTTCCTAAAACAATCCCTTTTTTTTTAATGGGGGTGGGGTGGGGCTTAGTTTGCAAGGAAATTCAGTTGGTCCAAAATGGCCTTTGAAACTAAAGACTCTGGAAAAGTTCAAGGGGAGGCATGAAGTGATTGGGGATAAACAGTTCCATATGAGTTACTGGGTATAATATTCCTCCTTGCCCCGCTCCATTCTGCTGCAAGCCGAGACCGCATGCTCAGCGTGTGCTAACAGATGTGTGCTTAGCTTTAATGGGATTTTTAGAAGGGTCAAAAATTCCCCTAAACACTGCTTACCCCACTCAGCTCTCTGACGGTCATGAGAAGCCACATAAAATCCCACTTCCTGGTCATTCCCAGGCCTTAGAGGTTTTGCTCATTCCCATGATGGACACTTTGGAGAAGCCATAAGGGCGACAATCTGGATAAAATCAACGCTGCTCATGAACGTAGCATGCGAACTCACGTCTCACAGGAGATGCTCAGTAAGTTGTCCCAAGCTCCGTAGTGATGGAGGAGACGTGGGACTTAGGCCTCAAAGTTCTGCTTTGGTCACTGGTGAAATAGGAAGAGGCACTGAGTCTTGGGCCGTGGTTTAGACCAGAAGCCCTGCAGGCCTCGGCCAATTTCATGACCCAGCCAATGCTTGCTTAGACAGGGAGTATGGCCCTGGTTCTATTGAAGCAATGATGAGTTGCATACGGCTCCCGACACATGTGGGAACTGATGTTTCATGAGGAAGATAAGACACACCGTGGATTGCCACTTTGCCTTCTGGATATGGATTGTTGCACAGCACAGGTGCAAGAGGCCAGGAGTAATGGCAGGGCTTCAGGGAGGCAGGCTGGTATTGATGAGGGTCTTGGTTTCTGGGGTTATGTCATGGTTAGAAATCTCCCTCTACTATGTTCAGAAATGTGACCTTAGGCAAGATTTGCACAAGATGGGAGAGCATCTGAACATGGAAGGAACAGGCCACAATGAGTGAAGTCACAGATTACGAATGGCTTATTTAAGTATTTCTTCTACACAGGAGAACAAAAATACACACAACCTCTTCTTCCCCCCCGCCCCCCCAGAAACATTGTAAATTCTACAGTTAGCAGTAGAACTGATTTTCTTTTTTTAAATTTGAGGGAGACTTCTTTATCATTTAAGAAAATTATTGAAATGGGATCTTGGCTTCAGGAATCCATGGCCAGAAGCTGTTTCAGAAGGAGAGGTTGAGGCAAAGAGTGGGATACTAAACTGTTGTGCACGATCAGCTGAAAAAGGTGCTGTGTCCCTGGGTACTAGTAAGTCATGAGCTGCCTGTGGCAGAGAGGGGCTGGCTCCTTACCAGTCTGCTTCCGCTTACTCGGGCATGAACCATTGTCTTTTCTTAGCTTGTACAAAGTCAGGCTCAGCCATATGTCCCAGCATGCCCTGTAGGTTGGAACTTCAAGTGCCACTTATGATCACCTCTGTGACCCTCTTGTCTGCTGTATGCTGGCACTTGGGTTCATTGCCTCCCCATCATTATGACTAAACACCTGACAGACTCAACCTTCGAGAGGAGGGTCTTGTTTTGCCTCCTTTAGGGGATGTAGTTCTTCATAGTGGGCAGGACACGGAGGTGGGACCAGTTCTTGTCAGGATGGAGAGAGTACGAGGCAGCTGGTCACACATCAGAGGCGGGCAGGTGGCAGAAAGGCCCTGGGCTGGAAGTGAAGCTGGATCATACTCCTCAACACCAGACCCCCAACAACCCACTTGCCCCAGTGGCCCTAAGATCTCCAAACAGCGCCATCACCTGGGAGGAACAAGTATTCAAACATACAAGCTCCAGGCACAGACCATAACAATACCCAGGGTAAGCTGGGAAGCACAAAGTGAGAGCAGATCCGCCGTGAGCTCTGGGCCCATGAGTGTCCATGTGGAGTACTGCTTCATGGGCCCCTGCTCTCCTGCCGACTAGACTTTATATGAACAAAACTTTCCAACGAGCTTTTGAGATTTCATAGTTTGTCTCTTACAGCAGTTATTGTTAGAATAATTAACAGAATACCAGATCCTGGGCTCCCTCAGGAGAGCTCTGGGGATTAAGGGCTTTAAATGGATGGGGAAGAAGAGGTGAGGAGTAGATGTCTGGGGTGAAGGCAGCAAGGGCTGAGCAGAATGACTCCTCGCTGGGGCTGAAGATGCAGGTACAAAGCCTCTTGCTCTTCCAGATCAGTTCTAAATGCTATCCGTCTCTAAGTTTTATTTTGGCTTTCTAGACGGTAGTACCCTTGTAGTAGCCTCAGAACTTAGTGAGAACTGCTTAAACAGCATGCTTTGATATCACCCATACTTTGGAAAATGAAGGCAGGGCCAACATGCATGGGTGCAAAGACCAGAGGAGGCCACCAGTGGTGTAGAAGCTTCCCATTGAGCCTCAGGAGTTCCTAGTACCGCTGTGGGTGGAGTTTTTCTCCTGTAGTTATGAGGCTGAGGTTTAGCTTGAGCTAGGGTCCTTTGGATTCTGAAGGAGCTGCTGAGCCTTTGGTCTTGTACCATGGTTAGTTATTGCTGCTGTGACAAACGTGTGACAGGGACAGTTTCTAGGAGGGAAGAATTGGGCTCACAGCTTCTGAGAGTTACCGCCATGGTGAGGAAGGTAGGGCAGAGTCCACGGTGGCATGAACATATGACAGAGACCCCCTCATCTCATGGTCAACTGGAAGCAGAGAATTACCAGCACCAGGGCCAGGTTTTAACCTTCAAAGCCTACCCTGACTTCTATCAGGCAGGCCACACCTCTTGAAGAGTCTCCAGCCTCCAAAACAACAGCACCACTGGCCAGGAACTAAGTACCCAAAACAACACCACCGGCCAGGAGCTAAGTGCCCAGTGCATTGGCTTGCAGGGAACGTTTCAGATCTGAACCACGCCAGACTGGGACCTTGGAGATGTTTGAATTGCTTATATCTGGAGATGCTTTCTCTTTGAGATGAGGAATAAGGATTCATGAGACGCAGCTGCTGTCCTCAAATCCCTGGGAGGCAGAGGGACAAACTAAAATAACTGAAGGGACAGAAACGGAGCGACCCCAAAGGCGCACAGTTAATGAATGGCAGAGCCCGAGTCCCAACAGGGGCTGGTTGGGATTTATTCCTGCATCCATAAAAGGGGGAACAAGAACGACTTCATGGAGCTGCTCGGAGGATTAAATAAAAGAGCATTTGGAAGCCAGAAGCCTGACACTTAGTAAGTGCTCAATATATATTTAATTCCACCCTTCTTTCCCTCTGCCGACAATGGCTGACATGTGGAAGGGCTTTCTTATGTGGTCAAAAAAAGTACAGGTTTCAGAGAAGCTGATTTTGGTTGATGATTGGAGTAAATATTCCATTCCACTGCGCACACGTTTCTTAGGTATCCCCTTAGTGTAGGCCTAGAATTGGAAACCGAGGATGCAGAAATAGGCAGAGGTTTAGGCCCTTTGAGAGTCATGGCCTACAATGGCAGCTGATGTGGCAAGAGGAGCCAGTGTGAGCCTTGGAGGCTCTACTAGGGGACCATGGTGGGCAGACAGCTTGGGGAGCAGCTTCCTTTATACTGGTGGTGGCTATGCCGTGGCTCAACAGCCAATTGGTTGTTTGGAATTCTACCAGGCCAGGATGTAAAATTCTGGAACATCCCCCTCCCATACACTACCCTATATACTTGAGGAAGCACTAGATGAATCAGGGTGTGCTTTACTGCGTTGCCTAATAGGCCCAGAAGCCCCTTTAGCAATGTGTTTTGAAGGCAGTGAGAACCAGCTGAGGAGGAAACTAGAGCAGCAGCCCAGCTCCATCACAAATATCGGAGCCGGGTATGGTGGGCCACATCCGTAATCCCAGTACTCTAGAGGCGGAGGCAGAGGCAGGAGGATGTGGTAAGCCCAAGGCTAGACTGGTCTACATAGCACTTAAAAGCCTATTATGTGCACCTCTAGGGCTCCCATGCATGGTGCATGTAATCTCTTGTGCCTCCATATAATATGTATATTACATGTGCTCACAAATACATAAACGTGCTTACATGCTCATTTTATGTACTTATCTCTTACATGCATGTCACATTTGCTAACCTGTGCTTACACACATGGTAACTCAATCAAGGTCAGCAGAGATGGTGCTGTGCAGCTGCTGGCGTTTCAAGGTGGGAAAGCCCTGGGGTTGTGGACTCTGGGTGTGGAACTTGGTTTGCTGGGAAGAGTGGAACTGGGTCAGCCTTGACTATTGCTGATGCTTGCCCTGTGCCCATGTGTCCAGCAGAAGGTAAAGCACCACAAATGATACAGAAGAGACAGGGGCAACTCCATGCAGAGCACCGCGGTTCTCACGTGGGGTCCCTCCTGTCAGTGCTGGGGCGGATCCTGAAGGATACAATGTTGCAGTCATTTTCCACAATGTAGCAGGTGCTGATTAGTTGCTACTCCCTCTTTTCTCCCGCCTCCCAAACAGAAAGGTATGCTCCCTCAGTTCATGCACATCAAGAGATGTACATGCGTAAGCCAAAGGGGGCACAGCTGGAAGAACATGCTAGAACCCAGCCTGTCATCTGACACAGAAGAGGTGGCTGAGGCTACAGGGTCACACACCTGGTGTTGGCTGTCTATGACACAGAGAGGAACAGGTGGAAGAAGCATGGCTCATGGGGCAAGAGCTACTTAGGATTCTGGGGAAGTCTCAGGCTGGAAATAAGGTGGGAAACTCAGAGCTGGGGAGGCCCAGCCCACCCATCATGGCATGAACTGTCCCTGCAGGACTGACCTCAGGAGAGGGATCTATGTGCCTTTCCCATGAAGACTTGCGTAGTTGCAGCTGGGAAGTAGGTATTGGGTACCTCATCTTTCTGTTTGAGTCTTGTGGCTCTTTGGGGTCAGGTCCTGTGTCTACCTTTGTGGTTTGGATAGGCCTCCCAATCCTTCTTACATACGTGTGTGTCATCTAAGCTGACAATACCCTGTGTCGCAGGCAGCAGCCTACTCATCCATGTTCTTGTCCTGTACTGCTTGATGGGAAGGGTTTGGTCTTCAGGACTAGAGAGAACCTTGCTAGGCTTCACCTGTAACACAGAGAATTCACATTGCAGGGTACGTGCAACACAGTATCTGAATACAACTAACCCTCGGCAAAATAAGGACTTTCAGTAAAAAAAAAAAAAAAAAAAAAGTCTTCCGTAAAATACAAATCTTTATTTAAAATGAAATCCTTTCAGTATCATAAGCTGACACTAAACTTGTAACATTAATAGATGAATCTAGAAGAGGCGTATTACAAGTCTGAGGGTCGGCATTCTATCACTACCATGGTTGAACCCAAGATTTTCTACCAAGCACAGACTATAACATAGAAGTTCTGACAGTCGGGCATGCATAGGATTGGCAAACTCTGTAGCACAAATAATAAAAGTCCAGAGACAATTATAGAGGTTAAAGCTGCAGATCAAAGAGGCAGAGCAGTAAGCCATGAGAGAGACATTTTACCTCTACCAATGCTCAGACCAAATGTGATCCTCCGACTGTCTAGACTGCACTGTGTCTCCACCAAACCACAGGCTCCACTGAGCTCTTGTCTCCTCCTCCTTAGTTCTGGGATTAAAAGTGTGGAATCCCAAGTGCTGAGATATTTGTGAGTTCTATTTCCCTTTTTGGACAGATTCAATCTCGTGTAGCCCAAGGTGGCCTTGCATCCTGGGATTAAAGATATATGTCACCACTCCCTGCCTCTAGTGGCTTAGCTCGGCACTCTGATCTTCAGACAAGCTTTATTTGTTAAAACACCAACAAAATATTGCTACAAAACTCTGCAGCTTCTTCTCCTAGGAGTCTCTCAAAGATCTTTGGGGCCATGTAGACAGCTCGGTGATGCCGTGGCTCAGTTGTGAATTCTCTGGAGTAGGACATATGGCTCCAGGCTTCAGCTCAGTCTCTTGGAAACAAGTGGGACTGTGAGTTGTAAGCAAGCCTCTATGCGCCCTTGGTACTGCACACTTGGCCGTTCCCTGTGCTGGGCTCTCTATGCATCCCTGGTACTGCACACTTGGCCATTCCCTGTGCTGGGGGCTCTCTATGCATCCCTGGTACTGCACACTTGGCTGTTCCCTGTGCTGGGCTCTCTCTGTGTGTCCCTGGTACTGCACACTTGGCCATTCCTGTGCTGGGCTTTACCCTTGCTTTGAAAATGTATTTGGTACCTGTAAGCCAGGGTGGGATGTTAGGAATTCTCGCCCTTCTAGCATACATTGGTCTGCCTGCCTGTTTGTCCCATAATCAGTGCAAGTCTGTCCATTGAAAGGTTATATTTCTTCTGTTCTCTGGCCCACCTGGATTTTTCAGATGTGGACTGCTGGGCCACTGTGGCTCTGTTGGCCCCAGGATAGACTGCGGCAGTAAGTAGGGCAGGGTCCGGGTCAGTGGCTGTTCAGAGTCTGCAGCCATGAAAATTCAGGCCTAGCTGCTAGAAACCCCAAGACTCTGTAGCTCTTGGATCTCACCAATCCCTGTTAATCTTAAGAACTGGTTTTGATAAACACTGATTGACCCCCTCTAGGAAGGTAAGTGTCTATTCCAGAATCTGACTGTGCCAGGCTTTTTTTCCTGTGCTTTGCCCCCACACTGTCTCCTTGGCCTTGGCTGTGGCCCCCTTTCTGCCTATTTTGGGGTCCTATTCATTTTGCAGGATCCAGATGAGATTTTGTCACTTCCTCTTGGTAGAGGGACTGTCCCTCCCCAGCACCTTCTAGGATTCTCAAGTCTGGCATCAGCCAAACTTCATATAGACTTTCAGAACAAGGACCTAAAGCTGTGTCTTGTGTATAGAGATTCCTCTGACCTGGAATGTTCTTCCACTCAGTTCCCTTGTACCTGGTTAAAAAAAACCAAACCAAACCAAACCAACCAACCAGCCAAACAAACAAAAAACCCCATCAGCCTTCAGCTCTCACTTAAATCACGACTTTATCCAGGACTCGTTTTCTGACTTGCTGAACTGGATGAGCTTCCTCACCCCACTCCCTCCCCCACCACTCCATCACCCCTCCCCCCACCACTCCATAGCATTTTCCGTCAACTTCCAGAATTGTTTGTTTAATTATCTCTCCTTCCCATTAGAAAGTCAGCTCTGGGAAGAGGAAGGTTCTGCTGTGTTTATTGCTGTGTCCTGAGCACTTGGTTTCCTGGCAGAACCATAGTAAGTATTCAACAAAGACTGCATGAAGGATAATGACCCCCAAGTTCAAGCCCACTCTTGTCCTTCTTAGCTGTGCTTTTCAAAGAGCACTGCCTTCCCAGCACCACAGCTTCTTCACCCCTAAAGGAAAAGTTCATCTGAGAGTCTACCCATCTCTGCCACCCTGCTACCTATTTTCTCCATATCTACAACTCATCCCCCGGTCCACCCAGCCCAAGTCACGCCTCAGGCATGCAAGGCACTTGCTCACTCCGAGGGCTTGGCATTCTTCGGAGACCCTTTCACTCTTCAAATATTATCTTTCTGATGTGATCCTTGGCAGCATCATAGATCCCTCTGGCTCGCTGGGGCTGGGTCATTTGCTGTAAGCTGACTAGATCAGCAAACACATCTTACCTACTTTCTCTGTTCCTGGCAGTCTTAGCCTTGTGCTTTCCCATAAGGGGATGTGGAAGAGGGTGGGTGTGCCAAGCCCGAGAGAGAGAGAGAGAGAGAGAGAGAGAGAGAGAGAGAGAGAGAGAGAGAGAGAGAGAGAGAGCCGTGGTGCTGACACAGCCAAAGGGTGGCATGCGAGGGGGGAGCCATGACTCAGACTGTGTGAAATGTCAGTACGCGGGGGTGAGTACAACCAGACTGAGGCTGAGTTGTCTCAGGAAGTAGTGAGCCCCAGTTCATCTCGGTTGGAGCCAGAAGGGTTGAGATCAGTTCCCAACACAGCTGTTCCTTTCTGCCCCTAGCTGTGTTCCCATTACCATATGGTTGAACCTCTTTGAGGCCCAGTTGCTCTGTTGGTAAAATGTCTACATTAACACTTACCTACTCACTCCAGGATGATTTAGAAGTGTGGATGGAGCACACATCTACTGAACGCTACTGTGTGACATCTCCTTACTTCCATCCTCAAGACAGGTCTGCATGGTTATAGGGAAGAGAGCCAGCCTTTCTCTTGATCTCCGTGTACCAGCGAGTTCCCAGTTAGGTGTAGGAATACTCCTTTTTCCTTGAGGCTTGAAGATAAATGTTCATGGTGTCACATCTTTGTTTAATCCCATGTCCTCCTCAGTCAAGCAGGACTGCAGGGCCCTGGGTTACAGAACTGTCAGAGTTTAAATGTAAGGCTCCAGAATTCGGTTCCGGAATTGTCCACTCTATACTCAGTGGCTTTTAGGGGGCTCTCCTACCCAATGTTCTGACTGTTTGACAGGACAGTGGTCTCCTGGGTCAGGGCACGGCTTGACTGTGATTCTGGGAAAAGCCTTCTCAAGATGGGAATCTGCTTCTCGGCTTCAATGTCGCCAGGGGATTTGCCTCTAGAATTTGCCCTAAAATTTCAAGGCTGACAATTTAATTGAGGAACTATTTCCATTCTAAATAAATTACTTGAGCAGATTAGGTACTTATGAAATGACTCTGAGAAACCCAAGTTCCTAAAGGATTGGGCACACAGCCGCTGGTCTTCAAGAATGTCAAAGTGGTTTATTGACAATTAATTCACAGGACCAGGTCACCAGTTGGAGTTCTGTCTGTCCCGAGGATATAGCCTATGCTCTGGTCCAGAGGGCAGTTTCTCTCAGTGATAGAAAAGAGCAGGCATCAGTGGCAAGGGTGGGGCAGATCTCTACAATTTAATCCTCTATTTGTAAAAATTACTTTTTAAATTAAAAAAAAATTGAGACAGAGTCTCATATGGTCACCTAGGCTAGCCTTTAGCCTTTGATCCTCCTGCCTCAACTTTTGGATTGCTGGGATTATAGGTGTGAGTCACCATACACTCTAGCCAGGGAAATGGTTGGGCTAACAAGTCCAAGGCCCCAGTCTCATCCCCATACCAGGGTTCTAGACAGATCCTGGTGGAATACTCTACTGTTCTCACTGTGGAACTCCTCAGCCACCGCCCCCACACCTCCTAATCCATCTTCATACCTAAGTGTCAGCTTCCAGTACCTAGAAACACATCTTATCCAAAATCTTCATTGGCCACACCTATCAGGATCCTGTAAGAATTTCCTCCCAGGCAAAACACAACCACCAGACATACCCTCTTAGGAACCAGCGAGACTAACAGAAACCAAGGAATAAAACACCTACCCAACAGACAAGACCAAGAACCAACACCTAGAATTACAATCCTCCCAAACCCAGATGCCTAGATGCCATGGTAAAAAACACACAACCAATAACAGCCAGGGGGATATGTCCCCACTAGAGTCCAGCAACCCTACCACAGAGGCCCTGAGAATTGCAACATAGCTGAAGCCCAAGACAAAGTCCTTGCAATGGCGCTTAGGGATATGATGGAGGTCCTTAAAGAGTAAATGATTAAATTCCTTAAGGGAATCCATGGAAACAAAAACAAACAGTGGATGGAAACAAATAAACCAGTTCAAGACCCGAAAGTGGAAGTAGAATCAATAAAGACAACAAACTGAGGGAATACTGGAAATGAAAAATTTAGGAACTCAAACAGGAACCTTGGAGGCAAGTCTCAGCAACAGAACACAAGACATGGAAGAATCTCAGGCACTGAAGACATGATAGCAGAAATGGATACCTCAGTCAAAGAAAATGTTACATCAAAAAGAAAAAAATAATCCTGGCACAAAACATCCAGGAAATCTGGGACACCATAAAAAGACCAAATTGAAGAATAATAGAAAGAGAGAAAGGAGAGAAAACACAGGTCAAAGGCACAGAAAATATTTTCAACAAAATCATAGAGGAAAATTTTCCTAACCTAAAGAGGGAGGTGCCTATCAAGATGCAAGAAGCATATAGAACCCAAATAGACTGGACCAAGAAAAGAAAATCCTCTTGGAACATAATAGTCAAAACACTAAACATCTAGAACAAATAAATAATATTAAAATCTGCAAGGGAAAAAGACCAAGCAACATATAAAGGCAGACCTATTAAAATTACACCTGATTTCTCAGTGGAGACTCTTAAAGCCTAAAGGGCCTGGACAAATGTACTGCAGGCTCTAAAAGACCAGACTTCTATACCCAGCAAAATTTACAATCACCATAGAAGGAGAAAATAAGATATTCCATGATAAAACCAAATTTAAACGGAAGTGCTGGAGGACCTGAAGAAAACAAAGTCCTGTAAACCAACAAGAATAAGTCACAACGGGAACTCACCATGACTGAGGCAGCAGGCAAAGGGCCTGCATGGGTCTGCACGAGCTGGGGTCCTAGAGCCTAAAAGAGAAGTGGACTCATGCCCCCACCCCTAACCCAGAAGCTGTCTCCAACTAATAACGACTTGCACATTAAAAGTTAGGGTAGGCTGTATGCCCAGCAGTAGGCGACCACAGAAAATAAACTAAATGGTGTCTTTGGAGGTTCCTTTGCTCATAATGTTGTATTAGGGTTTTTCTTTTCTTTTCTTTTAAATTTATCTTACTATCTTTATTTTACTTTACTCATATATGAATATTTTCTTCTCTTTTTACTCTACAAGACCGTTTTGTTGTCTGTATTATGACTCCAGTTTGGTGTCCGTAGGGGACTCCTGAGTTGCCAGCAAGTGGGTTTGTTGTTTCTTGTGCCTTCTCTTGGTTTCTTTTCCCTATTGTTTGTTTGTCAGTTCTGCTGTGTTCATTCTGTTTTTATCTTTACTATCGTATATTTTATTATTATCCCTTAGAAGCTTGCTTGTTTTTTTAATGAGAGGCAGGGGTGGATCTGGATGGGAGGGGAGTTGAGGAGGGGCTGGGAAGAGTAGAGGGAGGGAGGGGAAACCATAATCAGCATATAGCATGTAAAAATGTATTTTTGATAAAAGGAAAAAATTGTAGCTTGAGTCCGCTTTGTATATAAAGAAGTATTAATTATAATATATTCTGCTCTCAAGTTAACATACAATTAAAACCCAATGTCAACAAATCATTAAAAAACTAAAAGACAAATTAATCAACCACGAAATTTTGTTTGTCAGCTATAAAACGTAAAACAGTGGCTTTATTTATAAATAAGCTATGCACGATGATAAGAAAGTCACCAAATGTCAGAGAAAAGGGTATGCATGGGCAATTTCTAGAGAAAACACCCCAAACGACTACCAAGCTTACTCAGAATAACAGAATGGAGATATTTTAAAACCTTTTTACTCTTGAGATGAAAGACTTAAAAATGAGAATTCATATGATGTTGAAGGCAGGGCAATTTAGTAAGTTCTATTGGAAATTAATTTGACAAATATATTGTAGGCTTAACATGGTTTATATCCTTGATCCAAAACCTCCAATAGGAGTATTTTCTCATTAGGAAGTCCATGTGAGAATCATGGGAATACTTCTATACAACCAATCCCATGATAGAATGAGTCATGGTGGAAAAAATTTTGGGTGGGGGATCCCTCTAAAACCTTATTGTAAGAGAACCGTTATTGCAAATTATGGTACACAGACTAGCATAAAACCATTTTCTTTGACAGATGGTCATAGGTGTGAGGCATGATCTTATTATATAAAACTTACCTGTTTACAAACACACAAGGACACTCTGGAGAGAACCACATTATGTTAACAATGGTAATTTCCAGATTGTGAGGTTATGAGTGTTTTTAATTATACTCTTCTGCCTGTCTCCCGTCCCAAGGAATGAAGAATGTATATTTCTTTATAAGATTAAGAAAAAAAATTAAAGTTAATTTGAAACAATGCTGTCCAGGAAAAGTCCTAATTTTATTATTGCAAAGCGATTGAGCAGTGAGGTGACAGCTCATTATTAATGTGACCAGACAGCATTCAGTGCTGAGCACATGTAATATTATCCACCAGAGCACTCATCAGTGCTGACTCTGTGCAAGGCCCTCGACTAAACATTTCAAATTGTAATACAAATCCCTCCTGCCTCATAGAATCCCAGCAAGGACTGCAATCACTTTTGCTGTATAAACGCGGAAACTAAGACCCCCCATCTGAGTAAGCAGCATGCTAGCAAAAGACTCGGAGCCTCACCTGGTGGAACCTCTACTTGAGCATGGATTGTTCAGCACGGTGGCCCTGTTCCTCATGGCTGAAATCCACTGGCAGATGCTTTTCACGAGGATGGTATGAGGCTTTTGGTTGGACAGCCCTTGCCTGAACTGGAAGGCAGTATGGGTCACAGGCTAGGCCTAGTACAGGCTGAACACATGCAACCCTTCTGATAGTTAGCACCCTTCCAGTGGCAGAGAACCAGTTTGCAAAAGAAAATCCAATTTCCCCCAAATGTGAGGCAAAACAGGTTTTTCCTCTATATTTTCTTCAAGAAAATCACAGGAGAGCTGGGGTTTCCTATGCAAAACTTTAATAAAGAAAGTATCTCTGTATTAGCTATTGGCCTCCTCTAAGCCCAGCTCTGCCTCCTTCAGAGGGATACAGTTTTCTCTTCAGAAATGTCAGTATCTTCGTGCTGGCTGTGACTAAGGCCTTGCGTGCACAGAGGACCATCCTTTGCAGTTTAAGCAAGAGTGGTGTGCAGGCTGGATTGCTTGGTCTTCAGGAGCTGAGTGCACCTTGCAAAGTTGGGATGAGGGTTAGCGGTGGGCTCTGTGAAGACAAGATAAAGCCTCTCATGGCTCAAATGGCATGGACACTTTTTTCTCAGTCTGGTCCCCTGAACACGGTAGGTGTTCAGCAGATCTTCACTGACTTGGGTGGGGGGGGGGGGATGAATTAGTGAAGGCCACAGAGGGCTGCAAGAAGAGAGTGGATACTCTAAACTCTAGCTGTGATATGCTAGGACTCATTGCCCTGGTCCCTTAGCCCGTGTATCTGTATCCCTGAGGGATAGGATCAGCTGGTCTCTAGGGTTTCTTTTAGCTCTGGGAGTCTGTGTCTAAGTCCTTCTGCTGTGAGCTGGGGCTCAGGGAGAAGGATCTTTTCAGCATGTGCACAGAATGACCAGATGTGTTTAGAGCCCACATCCCATCCAGGTCTTGCCCTGCCCCTTCAGTACCCCATTAGGACCTCTCTTGTGCACATGGCAGTTGGCAACATCTGTCAGAGGCATGGGTGCCAGAATGACTCTGCTTTGCAAGTATGTCTCCAAAGGCTTAGAAATAGGGAGCCCTGGGAATTTAGCTTCCACTCTGAGTGGCCAGAGCACTGTGTACATGGGCTGCCTGATCTTGCAGACAAGGCCCTTTCTGTCCAATGGGCCTTGTCTTTACACTGAACAGATAAAGAGGAGTCAGGCAAGGGAGGGTCTGGGTGCTGTATTTGCTGTTGTTGTTGTTGTTGTTCATAATGTCTTTCCAGAGCAGTCAGCTGGGAACCTTCCATTGATGAGATGCAAATGACTGTGTATTTATTAAGCCCCTTTTTCTTTTGCTAAACAAACCGAGATGTTTATTCTTTTTAAAAACACATCTTCTAAGTGGAGCAATGTGGATGGGAGGGACACTCAGATCTTAGAAATGAGAGATGCTGGTTGAGAGTCAATTGCCATGGAAAATAACGATTGCTAATTTCATCTCCGTGTCATCCTGTGTCTACGATGCTTGGAAACGACAGGACCAGCCAAACGCTCCTTCCTGTCTGCACTGGCGGCTGCCTGTGCAGGGGCAGCGTGCTCTGGGAAGGGTCTGGTGCCACCGCCAAAGAGGAGACGGGCATGGCGCCACTCATTCCTGAGAAACTAATATCTCCGCTTTAGTTTCCAGCCTTGCATCCTTCCCACTTAGTCTCGTTTGGCCCAGTCCGCGAGCTGTTAAAGCAGTGGTTCACAGGAGGGAACCGCAATGGCTTTGCTTGAGCACCATATCCCACAGACCGGGATTGAACGTCGGGAATCTGGTGGTGAGCGTGAAAAATAGGGCTCCTGTCCTCATGAAGTTAGTGTCTGACAGGACAGAAAGGAATTTAAAACAGACAGAAACCCCGCACGTCTAAGCCTTGGGAATCAAACCCGGCTATGGAAGGCTAGGCGTTCCAGAATTTTCTTATGTCCCTCTTTCCTTTGGTAATGCCTTATTTTAACACTTGTTTTGCTAGTGTTTTCTTAGACTATTGTTACTGGAGAATTTCTGTGCAGGAGGTCTTCCATGAGCCAACCTACTTCTTTTTTAACCACAAGAAGGTTAAATGCTGGAAATATGTGGCCCTGTGTGAACCCAGGATCACTAGGACTCATGCTCTTCTTGTGTGGTGTGCTGTTGATAGACTGAGCGGAGAGGACTATAGGAAGGGGCCCTGTTGTTGTGATAGAGGCTGAGCAGAGAGGACTGTGGGAAGGGTCCTGTGTTGTTGATTAGACTGAGCTGAGAGGACTATGGAAGGGCCCTGTGTTGTTGATGGACTGAGCAGAGAGGACTGTGGGAAGGGCTCTGTGTTGTTGGATAGAGACTGAGCCGAGAGGACTGTGGGAAGGACCCCTGTAACATGAAGAAGCTGTCCAACAGCCTGGGCACTATTACAACAGACAAACCACGGCCTGCTCTCCTCAGTTGTCAGTTAATGTCTAAATAGCGCAAGAGAGTGATATTGTTGAAACAATAACTTACAAGAATGTCTATCATTGTTATAGTGATGGGTAGCACTTAACTATCACATAAATATTTTGGGATAAATATGTAGAACTTGGAGGATAAGCCAAAAACAATCTGTAAATAGAAAGCAAATTCAAGCAAATGAAGTCCTTTTAGGCTCTTGTTTAGAGCCTTTAAAAAAATCACATACACAGCTACAATATGCTTTATACTTGGGTAGTCAAAGTAGGCAGAAGTAGCAGAATCCCCTTCTGAGGGGAAAAGTGGGCTTGTTTCTAGCCGCCCACCCTGAATGGCTGATAGTGACCTTTCATTGCTAGGGTTGAAATCTAAACTGGACTCGGGTGTGAATCGTGGTTCTGCTTCCTAGGAGAATGTTCTTCGGGACAGCACGCCTCTTTGTCTCCCTTTAAAGCTGGTGGTAATGGTACCAATCTTGTAGGGCTGCTAGTAATGAAAACATCTAGAATGTTCATGGCTCTGTGTCACGTACCGTGTGTTCATGTGCTGGTTACCTACTTCTCTACCGGTCCTACGTCACCTATTGGTGTCTGTGTCCACAAGGAGCCAGTGAGGAATGGCAGACCTGGAGATGAGCTTCTGTCTCTCTGGCTGCATCACTGGCTGATGACAAAGCAGGGGCTTCCTCCCTTAAACCTACCCTTCTGAAGGGTAATCGTTACCCACCATTTAACACAGGGGAACACAGTTCCAAAGGGGGATTTCCAGCTATGTGGGTTAGGCTTCTGTACCCAAAGTATCTAGGAGGCTAAGGCAGAAGGATTATGAATTCAAGAGTAGTCTGGGCTTCATAGCTAGACAGTGAATTAAAAAAAAACAAATGAGCAAACAAATATATGAATGGCTGAAAGAAGGGATTTCTGTCTTCCATTTCCAAAGACACCTCCATTTATGTAGTGCATTTTTTTTTTATTAACAAGCAGCCCTTCAGGTCTGTGATGGGTGGGGTGTTGAATATGGAAGAGGGCAGCAGTCTAACATACCAGTCTACAGAATGACTCAATATAATGCACACTGTGGCGTTTATAGGAGAAAGAGAAATTTAAAAATCAAATTACATTCATCTAACCAAGTAAGGATAGCAAAGACTCACCCATGTTCCAATGTTTGGTTCCATAATTCTATTTGGTTATTTTGTTTTTAGAACTAAAAAAGAGACAAAGATATATCACGGAGCGGGGTAGAACTTTCTTTTGAGGAAAAGTCTTTCTGGGAGCTGAGGACGTTTTGGACATCAGTGACATTCTGACCTTCCTCAAGAAAATTTTGGCTCTAGGCTTTGAGTTAAGAGACAATTCTAATGGTAGTATGAGCAAAGTCCTCGTTCCTGGATCCCGTTGCTATGATCTTATGTGGGAAAAGGGATGTTGTGGCTGTAGTTCAGTCAAGGGTCTTGTGATTATGATCCTGGGCTACATAGGTGGATTTAAACATAATAATACAGATTCAGAAGAGGAAGTCACAGGAGATTTGATGTCACACAGCAGAATGAGGAAGCAACGTGGCCAGCGAGGCAGATATTGGAATAATGCAGCCTCAAGCCAAGAAACTCCAGCAGCCATGAGGAGCTGGAAGGATGAGGGGCAGATTGTCAGTTCTAGGGAACCTCCAGAGGGAATGTAGCTGCCAATAGCCTGATTTCAGTCAGAGGAAACCAAAGTCCTGTTCTGGCCTCCTGATCTGTAAGAGGGTCCATCGCGGTGGTTTTATGCCACCATGTTCGTGGCACCTATACTGGAGCAGCTGCTGGGAATCAGTTATCGGAGCTTAGAGGATGACGAAATACTCTTGGCTTTGCAGAGGCAGGACACACATTTGCGCATCCTGAGCTTTTCATTTGGCTGCTGGCATCAACGGCAGGTGCAACATTGGCTCACGAAGCTCAAGAAAGTGTGCTGAACCTGGACTAGCCAATATCCAAGGGCCCCAAGGGAGAGAATCTGAGTCCAGAGTAACCAGCCAGGGATGAAGGACGCCAGGACTCATCTTGGACCAGCAGGTGAGCCACGGTCTGCATACATTGGTATGATTCAGGGAGACTGCTAGACACTGACTCTCAGCAGGTTCCCAGTGCGGAGGCAGAGGAGTGGAAAACACGGCCACTGAGCATTTGTCTAATGGCAAGAGTAGGCCTAGCTCTGATCCCAGCCGAGCCCCGGGCAGGCTTTCAAATGGAACCGGTATGACAGAAGTCTAAATATCTTTCAAAGTTACCAACAAACCCAATAAAATGCTATATAACGTATTTTGTTAAAATTTAAAAAAATTACAGTGTAATTTGTAGATGCATAAAGGTTACAAAATATAAATATGACTGTTATTATGATTCTATTATGATTCATATCCTGTGGGTGAGATAATAATATCTGAAAGAATGATGAAGTAAAAATATATGTAATTCATTCATTTTTGAAATTTTTCTGCTATTATTAATATTTCCAGACAGTTTATGATCTCTTGACAGAACTATAAACAATGTAGCATTGCCTTGGTCATTACATTGAATAAATGTCTTTTTTTTATTGTCATAATTTGAGTACAGAGAATAAATGTCTTTAAAAACTAATTCTAACTTGGAGAAACTTTGCTGTCCTGGATCAAGGCTTAATATTATCCATATAAGTTTTATTGTGTTTTTTATTATAATTTTAAAAATAGAGATTATAATATAATTACATCATTTAGCCCCTTCTCCTTTCCTCCCTCCAGTCCTTCCTTCCCATAGACACCCTATCTTGCTTTCTCTTAAATTCAAGGCTTCTTTTTCTTTAATTGTTGTTGCATAAATATACACGTTAGTGTGCATATATATGCATATATGTGCCTGCATGTACTGTGCACACACACACTGCATACACTACCTGCTCAGTCTGTATAATGTTACTTCTGTGCATGTGTTTTCCAGGCTGAGCATTTGATATTGGCTAACCAGTTAGTGTGCTCTTCCCTGGGGAAGACTTTCTCCGGCTCTCAGCATCCCTTAGTTGCCTGGGTTCCTTGTCTCAGGTTGAAGCCTCAGGAGGTTCCCCCGTTTCATGTGCACATGTCTGTTGTCCTTGTTCAGCCCATGTTCAGGCTGTCATGCTGGTAAAACATCATGGGTGTAGCATCTCTGACATTTCTAGGAGACACAAACTCCCAGCAAACTTCCTGTTCTTCTGTCTCCTCCAGTCTTTGTGGGTCCCCTCCCTGCTTCCTTAATGGTCCCTGAGTCTTAGGTGCAGGAGTTGTGCTGTAGACATTTGAGTTAGGACTGGGCTCCACAGCTCTGCGCTGGGATCCATTGTAGTTTTCTGGATGGCCTCTGCTGATGACGGTGAGGACTACGCTTATCTGTGAGCATAAGGATGAATGCTGAGATTGTAGTTAGGGGCTGTAAAGTTATCCATACAAATTTTAAATCAGTATTTTGGGATTTGAAATAAACATAAACATGAAATTTAATATGATGAATTATCTTTACAAAATATCATAAAATACATGATTTTATCATACAAATCACAATCATAATGTGATTTTTCTCTGCCTTCTAAACTATGTCTTCTTGGATATTTTAGATGCTGAGTCTGAGGCTCTGCCTGGGATACAGAGTGAGTTAAAGACTGGTCTAGGGAATTACCTCAAAGTTAAAAGTAAGAAAAGGTTTGGGGTAGAGCTAGAGGCAAAATACTTGCCTAGCACATGTGACACTCTAGATTTTATCTCATCACACACACACACACACACACACACACACACACACAATTTTTGGTATTTCACAAGTTTTTTGAATCTTGTGTCTTGTTTATATTAAGTTAACACAAATTCTGACTTCTGCTTTGAGGCTTATGGACTAACTTGGACGTTCTCTGAAATTATTAGAAAAATAGACAAAATAGAAGTTACAGAAATAAAGAAGTGAGTCAAGATCAGTAATCACTTTGCTTTGTGCCTGAGACCGTTAGGTGCTATGCTATAGAGAGGAGGATGCTAGTCTGAGTATGGCCATCTTGTTGAGTTGAGGAGTTACAGTTTGGAAGGTGGACTCTACCAGCCTGAGACTGTTAGGCACTGTGCTAGAGAAGAGGATGCTAGTTTGAGTATGGCCATCTTGTTGAGGAGTAACAGTTTGGAAGGTGGATTCTACCAGCCTGAGACCATTAGGCGCTATGCTATAGAGAAGAGGATGTGAGCTGCCTGTGGTTATCTTGTTGAGTTAAGGAGTTAGAATTTGGCAGGTGGACTCTCAGAGCATTCAGACCAAAGCACCAGGGAAGAGATTAGCACACAGAGAGGAAGCTCCTGGCATCTGCAAATCAATAAAGGAACTGGTCAGTACCTTCAGAGTCTCAAGGTCATGGTCAATGAGAGGTGAGACTCATCTGAGAATCTGCGGCACATTAGATGAGCTGTGGCAGACAGGATGATGAAGAAGACAGGATGGTGAAGAAGATGTGATGATGAAGAAGACATGATGATGAAGAAGAGATGTTAGGGCCTAGCTAGGATATTAGGACATTAGGACATTCCTGAAAAGTACCAGCGAATCCTAATAAAGTCTGCTGGCTACTTAGCAGCATCAGTCCAGCATCTTTAGAGAAATCCAACCATTTACTAAGGTCATGTGGGATGTTAACCTTAGGAGATGCTGATAAAGATGCCTGAGAAGTCTTTGTTCCATATTTGTAATTGTTCTGTAAGTTTAAAATTATTTCAAAATTAAAAAGCTAAAAATAATTTTCTCACCAAATAAACCCCAAACATTTTAATATGTAGCTGGCTTTTACCTAAGATTTAAGAAATAATACCAATATCACATAAAATCTTTTTGGATAAGAGAATATTCTCCCATTTTATGAGCCTGACATTACCCCAATCCTAGATATTAAGAGAAAAGAAAGCCAAGATTAAAATCCCTCATGAATATAGACACAAAATACTGGCAAAACATTAGCAAGTCTTATCCAGCAATATCCTGTGCTTGTCTCAGGAATGTAAGTTTGGTTCAACATCTGAAACTCGGTTATGTAATAAAATATTAATAGAAGAAAGGAGAAAACAATATGATCATATCGACAGAGATAAAGCAGCTGATTATCACGACACAGCCACTCATAAAATTCCTCTCAAGCTAGGAATAGTAACAAGCTATAGGAATGGTTCCCAAAAATAGAATCCGCAGACAAGGAGGTGCAGGGGACCTCCCTAAGAGGCTGGGGGTCATTTACAATAGTACCTTTCACTGGCCCCACACATAACTATGGGTGCCCACATGGCCAGTTCTGTCCCTTGATACACAGGAGCTCCTGGGCAGTCAGTAGCACATGGGACAAAGGTACTCTGATGGAAAAGAAGTGGCATTGTCTTGATTTGTACGTGGCACGACTGTAGTGTAGGAAATCCCAAGGAAGCTACAAGGGGCTTCTGGGCCTAAGTAATGGAGCAAGGTCTTTGAATCTAAGTTCAAAGTCCCAAAGTCAGTTGTAATTTTCTATGTGGTAAGGGCTGGTTAGAAAATGTAGTTAATGCAGTGTGAGGGTAGTATCAAAAACATGGAAGAGGCTAAGGTTATTAAGATGTAAATTATAGAAAACATTAGTGAAAGATGGCTTGAATTACTACTCTGGTAGAGTAGACTTTAGAATCAAAAGACTCAATATATTTAAGATGCCATCTTAGGTTGACAGAATGGGTCAGTGGGTAAAGGCACTTACTTCTGAGCCTGGCAGCTTGAGTTAGATTCCTGCAATCTGCATGGTGGGATGAGTGGACGGACTTCTGAAAGCTGTACTCTGACTTCCACATATGCACTAGGGTATGTGCAGCCACATGTATACACACATGCTTACATGCACACACGTACACACATGTACACACACACTCATGCACGTGTACACACACAGACATCCATGCCATAAATAAGTATAATAACTTATAACAATAAATAAGTGAAATAAAAGATGTCATTTCTCTTCTAAATTATTATATAGATGCAGTGAAATTCAAAAGATACTCCCAGAAGACTTTTTAGAAATTGATAGACAGCTCTCAAATTTACATGCGAACATATAAAACCCAAAAGTCAAACTACCTTGACAAAGGACAGTTACAGGACTTACACAACCTGATACCAAGCTTTCCTTCCCTTTTTTCTCTTCTTTCTTTTTAGATTATTTAAATTTTTTTCATACAAATTTTTTTTTGATCATAGTCTTTCTTCTCCTCCAGATCCTTCCCACCCAATTTCATGTTCTTTCTCTCTGAGTTTTTGAGCCAGGGCCTCACTGTGAAGCTCAGGCTGGACCCCCACTTTTGATCCTCTTGTTTCAGACTTCGAGGGTGCAGATGCTGGTAGGGCCTAAGCTGCCACACTTGGTCTCTGATATCAAGGTTTATGATAAACTACAGATGAAAAGACAGTGGCCCTGGGCGCACACCTTTAATCCCAGCGCTCAGGAGGCAGAGGCAGGTGGATCTCTGTGAGTCTGAGGTCAGCCTGGTCTACAGAGTGAGTTCTAGGACAGATAGGACTCTTACACAGAAAAACCCTGTCTCCAAAAACAAAAACAACGACAACGACAACAACAACAACAACAACAACAACAACAAAAAGGCAGTGGCTTCGTGTAAAGACAGATGTCTAGGTTAATGCAAGATAGCAGAGCCCACAAAGAGATCAGAGAGTGTAAGGTCAGTTGCCTTTTCCTAAGGTGCTGCCTAGTCGAGTGGTTAAAGGATGGTGTTCACTGTGAACCTAGCTGGTGGGCAGGGTAGGGGGAGGGGGCACACATTGAAAGTTCACGAGCCTCAAGTCACCTTTTACCTCCATGCGGACGTCAACACTGTGTGTGAAAAGTAAAAGAACTAAGCCGGGCGGTGGTGGCGCACGCCTTTAATCCCAGCACTCGGGAGGCAGAGGCAGGCGGATCTCTGTGAGTTCGAGGCCAACCTGAAAAGCTGCAGAGAAACCCTGTCTCGAAAAACCAAAAAAAAAAAAAAAAAAAAAAAAAGTAAAAGAACTAAAACCAGGACAAGACCATAAACCACCAAAGAAACTAGTCAACACGTTCTCTTGATTAAATGCAAAGCCTTTGCTCTTTACAATAAAGCATTAAGACAATGGATGACACATTGACCTAATCAAGACTGGCTATGAGACATCTCGAACAATCTTCAGCAATTAATAGCAAATCAAACTTCCCAATGGAAACCCGGAGACATCTCGGCATAGTCATCGCAGAAAAGGCCCATCACTGGCCAACAGGTGCCTGGCGTTGCTACTTAGTAGGAAGTCAGGAATTGAAGTCATCATGTGACCTCATGCTCTAAAAGCATAATTTGTTAAGATTTGTTTTCGACGGAGCATAAAAACTTCCAAAGATTTAAACAAAGTCAGAATGTTACTTAATTTAGAAAGAATTTTAATTAAATATATAAAAATCCTTCTAGGAAAATAAAACTCCCTAACGTCCCAGCTGTCAGGGGCCGTCTCGTTATCCTCCCACAGAGGTGTTGTCTCCCTTCACTCAGACTTCATCTGGACCTATATATATGCAGCCGGGCAGTGGGATTGCTTCATATCCCAGAGTGTTTCTTGATGCTGTGCATGTTGCGCTCATTTGTAATACCTTTGGAATTAGGAACTGGAATGACATCAAAGGAGCCAAAGCCAGACTCCAGCACTACTGGAAGGCGGCTTCTTGCTAAGCACGACTGATCTACCTCTGCTGTTTCCTTACCCTCTCTCGTCTGCCTTTCCATTCTTGGTGTGGTCTCTGATGTTGGGTACTTAGGGCAAATTTGCTTTTGAAGGATACACAGAAGTAGGTGGAAGGGAATTCCAGGCTCTTTCATGGGCTGGATAGCTTGCTTCAGAGCAAAGCTGTGGTTACAAGTTGCACTATGTATGCATGTACGTATGTATGTATGCATGTATGTATACATGTGTGTATGTTTGTATGTGTGTATGTGTTTTACACAACTCAAGAGAGATGCCTGCATCTTTTATTTCACATGTGCTCATGACATGTGGGCTCTTTAACCTATGAGCCCATTGAGGGCATCCTTCTTCTCCAGGTCTAGGAGTGATTCTGGGCAGAGAAACCATGGTGGCCTCTTTTGTCTAGACGTGATAGAACCAGCTCTTAAAGAAACACAGTGAAGGTCAGAGCTCCTTTCATAGGCTAGGCTTAGGTTCCTCATTATTTCATTGCACCTTGGGGTCCAAGGAAGCTATCTTTATGGGCAGAAAAGACGGCATGGATGTACTCTGAGCTGGTATCTAATTTGAACCAGAGAAATTATATTTACATTTTAAAATCCATTTTATATATTGCACTTCTGCCATTATTTTGCTGGAGGGATTAGCAAAATTAGATTTGATTATAGAATGGAAAATGAGGTTTGATGCAGTTGCCACTGATTACTTGGAGCCTTGTTATCACTAAGAACACTGTGTCCTTGAAAGGACAGTTAGCCATCCTGAGGCCCTGTCAGAAAGCCAACACTCGACCCAGAACCCCCTACCCCGCCTCATCCTCCCGTCTTTGGGGCCACAAAATCCCACAGCTCAGCCTGTTTGGGCGCCGGGGTCCTGGAATTGAGTGCACCCAGGCCGGTGGGAGGTCCCCTCCTTCATTAGCCTGCCTCCAGCAAGTCAGGCCCTTTGTCAGCAAGCTGCTTGGCCTGCAAGGAGACCTGACAGTCGGCCAGAGGATCCAACATTCATTGGGGTGAGTGAGGAGTGAGTGCCTGAACCGGGCAGCTGCCCAGAGAGGGACCACTGACATTCCCCAATTCTCCCCCCCCACCCGCACACTTCCTGCTCTTCCTGCAGGGGTTATTCTCCCCGGATACTGCTTCTCTCTTCTTGTCCCTTCCCAGCTTGCACCCAGAACCCCCTACCCCGCCTCATCCTCCCGTCTTTGGGGCCACAAAATCCCACAGCTCAGCCTGTTTGGGTGCCGGGGACCTGGAATTGAGTGAACCCAGGCCGGTGGGAGGTCCCCTCCTTCATTAGCCTGCGTGTAGCAAGGTAGGCCCTTTGTCAGCGAGCTGCTTGGCCTGCAAGGAGACCTGACAGCCTGCCAGAGGATCCATCATTCATTGGGGTGAGTGAATTGAATTCATAGGGGGAAATTGAACTTCTAAAAGAAGACCCAAAGGGGATTATTCAGAGGAAGAAATGGGCAGGCGCCAATGCAAGAGTTCCTCCAACAATTTGAATAACAACATGAAAGCACCAGAACCCAACGAAGTTATAACAGGAGGACTTGAACACACTAATCAAGAAGAAGTAGAAAAATTGACTTTATGAAAGTAATAGAGTCCCTTAAACAGGAGGTGAAAAACTCCCTTAAGGAAATGGACGAGAAGAATAACAAAAAGTTTGAAGAATTGAGTAAATCCGTGAATGATATCCTAGGAAACCAAGAAAAAACAATCAAACAGATAATGGAAACAGTGCAAGACTTGAAAACTGAAATGGAGGCAAGGAAGAAAATACAACCCGAGGGCCAGCTGGATATGGAAAATCTATGTAAACGAACAGAGACTACAGAAAGAAGCATAACCAACAGAATACAAGAGATAGAAGAAAGAATCTCAGATTCTGAAGATACCATAGAGAAAATAAACGCACTGATCAAAGAAAACAGCAAATCCAACAAATTCTCATCACAAAACATTCAGAAAATCTGGGACACAATAAAAAGACCAAACCTAAGAATAATAGGCATAGAAGAAGGAGAAGAATTACAGCTCAATGGCCCAGAAAATATATTTAATAAAATTATAGAAGAAAACTTACCAAACCTAAAGAAAGATATTCCTATTAAGGTTCAAGAAGCTTACAGAACACCAAATAGACTGGATCAAAAACAAAAAACAAAAAACAAAAAAACATCCCCCCGCCATATTATAATCAAAACACAAAACATACAGAATAAAGAAAGAATATTAAGAGCTGCAAAGGAAAAAGGTCAACTAACATATAAAGGAAAACCTATCAGACTAACACCTGACTTCTCTATGGAAACCATGAAAGCCAGAAGGTCCTGGATAGATGTTTTGCAAAAACTAAGAGACCATGGATGCAAGCCCAGATTACTATACCCAGCCAAGCTTTCATTCACTATAAATGGAGAAAACAAAATATTCCAGGATAAAAACAAATTTAAACAACACATAGCCACAAATCCAGCCTTACAGAAAGTAATAGAAGGAAATTCACAAACAAAGGAGTCCAGCATTGCCCAAAATAACTCAGACATCTAGTGACCCTTCACCAGCACATCTCAAAGAAAGGAAACACACAATCTCTACTACCAAATAAAAAATGACAACCGGAGTTAACATCCACTGGTCATTAATATCACTTAATATCAATGGACTCAATTCACCTATAAAAAGGCACAGGCTAAGAGATTGGATACAAAAACAGGATCCAACATTCTGCTGTTTACAAGAAACACACCTCAACCACAAAGACAGACATCTACTCAGAGTAAAGGGTTGGGAAAAGGTCTATCAAGCAAATGAACCTAAGAAACAAGCGGGTGTGGCCATACTAATTTCTAACAAAGTTGACTTCAAACTAAAATCAATCAGAAGAGATGGAAAGGGACACTTTATACTCATTACAGGAAAAATCTATCAGAATGAAGTCTCAATCCTGAATATCTATGCCCCTAATACAAAAGCACCCACTTACATAAAAGAAACATTACTAGAACTCAAGGCAGCCATCAAACCAAACACACTGATAGTGGGAGACTTCAACACTTCTCTCTCACCAATGGACAGGTCAATTCGACAGAAACCTAACAGAGAATTAAGAGACTTAATAGAGGTAATGAACCAAATGGACTTAACAGACATCTATAGAACATTCCACCCAAACAGGAAAGAATATACCTTCTTCTCTGCGGCTCATGGAACCTTTTCGAAAATTGACCACATACTCGGTAACAAAGCAAACTTCCACAGTTACAAAAACATATTAGTAACCACCTGCATCTTATCGGATCACCATGGATTAAAATTAGAATTCAACAACAATGCTACCCCCAGAAAGCCTACAAACTCATGGAAACTGAACAGTCAACTACTGAACCACACCTGGGTCAAGGAAGAAATAAAGAAAGAAATTAAAGTCTTTCTTGAATTTAATGAAAATAAAGACACAACATACTCAAACTTATGGGACACTATGAAAGCAGTGCTAAGAGGAAAATTCATAGCACTAAGTGCCCACTTAAAAAAAAAAACGGAGAAAGCACACATTGGAGACTTAACAGCACACCTGAAAGCTTTAGAAAAGAAAGAAGCAGACTCACCTAGGAGGAGTAGAAGGCTGGAAATTATCAAACTGAGGGCAGAAATCAACAAAATAGAAACACAGAAAACAATCCAAAGAATCAATGAAACAAGAAGCTGGTTCTTGGAGAAAATCAACAAGATTGACAAACCCCTAGCCAAACTAATCAAACGGCAGAGAGAGAACACACAAATTAATAAGATCAGAAATGAAAAAGGGGACATAACCACAGACACAGAGGAAATTCAGAGAATCATTAGATCTTACTACAAAAGCCTGTATGCCACAAAATTGGAAAATGCAAAAGAAATGGACACTTTTTTAGATAAGTACCATATACCAAAGTTAAACCAGGACCAGGTGAATGCTCTAAATAGTCCTGTTAGTCGCGAAGAATTAGAAACTGTTATCAGAAACCTCCCTACCAAAAAGAGCCCAGGACCTGATGGGTTCAATGCAGAATTCTACCAGAACTTCCAAGAAGACCTAATACCTATACTCCTTAAGGTATTTCATAATATAGAAACAGAACAGTCATTGCCAAATTCCTTTTATGAAGCTTCAATTACCCTGATACCTAAACCACACAAAGACTCAACCAAGAAAGAGAATTACAGGCCAATCTCACTTATGAACATCGATGCAAAAATTCTCAATAAAATACTGGCAAACAGAATCCAAGAACACATTAGAAAAATTATCCACTATGATCAAGTAGGCTTCATCCCAGAGATGCAGGGCTGGTTCAACATACGAAAATCTATCAATGTAATCCATCATATAAATAAACTGAAGGATAAAAACCATATGATCATCTCATTAGATGCAGAAAAAGCATTTGACAAAATTCAGCACCCCTTTATGATAAAGGTCTTGGAGAGATTAGAGATACAGGGGTCATTCCTAAATATAATAAAGGCTATTTACAGCAAGCCGACAGCTAACATCAAATTAAATGGAGAGAAACTCAAGGCCATCCCACTAAATTCAGGAATGCGACAAGGCTGTCCACTCTCTCCTTATCTCTTCAATATAGTACTTGAAGTTCTAGCAATAGCAATAAGACAAAACAAGGGGATCAAGGGGATTCGAATTGGAAAGGAAGAAGTTAAACTTTCATTATTTGCTGATGATATGATAGTGTACATAAGCGACCCGAAAAACTCCACCAAAGAACTCCTACAGCTGATAAACTCCTTTAGTATCGTGGCAGGTTACAAGATCAACTCCAAAAAATCAGTTGCCCTCCTATATACAAAGGATAAGGAAGCAGAGAAAGAAATCAGAGAAGCGTCACCTTTCACGATAGCCACAAATAGCATAAAATATCTTGGGGTAACTCTAACCAAGGAAGTGAAAGACCTATTTGACAAGAACTTTAAGTCTTTGAAGAAAGAAATTGAAGAGGACACCAGAAAATGGAAGGATCTCCCTTGCTCTTGGATTGGGAGGATCAACATAGTAAAAATGGCAATACTACCAAAGGCAATCTATAGATTTAATGCAATCCCCTTAAATATCCCATCAAAATTCTTCACAGATCTTGAGAGGACAATAATCAACTTTATATGGAAGAACAAGAAACCCAGGATAGCCAAAACAACCTTATACAATAAAGGAACTTCTGGAGGCATTACCATCCCTGACTTCAAACTCTATTACAGAGCTACAGTATTGAAAACAGCTTGGTATTGGCATAAAAATAGAGAAGTCGACCAATGGAATCGAATAGAAGATCCAGATCTTAACCCACAAATCTATGAACACCTGATTTTTGATAAAGGAGCTAAAAGCACATAATGGAAGAAAGAAAGCATCTTCAACAAATGGTGCTGGCATAATTGGATGTCAACCTGTAGAAGAATGAAAGTAGATCCGTGTCTATCACCATGCACAAAACTCAAGTCCAAATGGATTAAAGACCTCAATATCAATCTGAACACACTGAACCTGTTAGAGGAGAAAGTGGGAAGTACTCTACAACATTTGGGCACAGGAGACTGCTTCCTACGTATAGCCCCAGCAGCACAGACATTAAGGGCAACATTGAATAAATGGGACCTCCTAAAGCTGAGCAGCTTCTGTAAAGCAAAGGACACTGTCACTAAGACAAAAAGGCAGCCTACTGACTGGGAAAAGATATTCACCAACCCGGCAACAGACAAAGGCCTGATCTCCAAAATATATAAGGAACTCAAGAGACTAGACTTTAAAATGCTAATTAACCCAATTAAAAAATGGGGCACTGAACTGAACAGAGAATTCTCAACAGAAGAAGTTCGAATGGCCAAAAGACACTTAAGGGCATGCTCAACCTCCTTAGCAATCAGGGAAATGCAAATCAAAACAACGCTGAGATACCATCTTACACCTGTCAGAATGGCTAAAATCAAAAACACCAATGATAGCCTTTGCTGGAGAGGATGTGGAGTAAGGGGTACACTCATCCATTGCTGGTGGGAATGCAAACTTGTGCAACCGCTTTGGAAAGCAGTGTGGAGGTTTCTCAGGAAATTTGGGATCAACCTACCCCAGGACCCAGCAATCCCACTATTGGGAATTTACCCAAGAGATGCCCAATCATATTACAAAAGCATTTGTTCAACTATGTTTATAGCAGCATTATTTGTAATAGCCAGAACCTGGAAACAACCTAGATGCCCTTCAGTGGAAGAATGGATGAAGAAAGTGTGGAATATATACATATTAGAGTACTACTCGGCGGTAAAAAACAATGACATTTTGAATTTTGCATGCAAATGGATGGAAATAGAAAACACCATCCTGAGCGAGGTAACCCAGGCCCAAAAAGATGATCATGGGATGTACTCACTCATAATTGGTTTCTAGTCATAAATAAAGGACATTGAGCCTATAATTCGTAAAAAATCCTAGAGAAGCTATATAAGAAGGTGAACCCAAAGAAAAACATATAGTTAATCTCATGGATATTGGAAGTAGACAAGATTGCCGGACAAAAAATTGGGAACATGGGGGTGGGGTGGGATGGGGGGATGGGGGATGGGGAGAGAAAAGTGTGAAGTGGAGGATGGGAAGAGCTTGGGGGAATAGGATGGTTGGGATATAGGAAGGGTGGATATGGGAACAAGGAATTATATATCTTAGTTAAGGGAGCCATTCTAGGGTTGGCAGAGACTTGACTCTAGAGGGGTTCCCAGGTGTCCAGGAAGACGCCCCCAACTAGTTCCTTGGGCAGCTGAGGAGAGGGTGCCAGAAATGTCCAGATCCTATTGTCATACTCATGAATATCTTGCATATCACCATAGAACCTTCACCTGGCATTGGATGGAGAAAATGACAGAGCCCCACATAGGAGCACCAGACTGAGCTCTCAAGGTCCTGATGAGGAGCAAAAGGAGGGAGATCATGAGCAAGGAAGCCAGGACCGCGAGAAGTGCTTTTACCCCTTGAGACGGTGGGACAGATCTAACGGGAGACCACCAAGTCCAGTCGGAATGGGACTGATGGAACAGGGGACCAAACCGGACTCTCTGAATGTGGCTGACGGTGGAGGAGGACTGAGAAACCAAGGACAATGGCAATGAACATGAACTCTACAGCATGGACGGGCTCACTGTGAGCCTTGTCAGTTTGGTTGCTCACCTTCCTGGACTTAGGGGGAGCTGGGAGGACCTTGGACTTAACATAGTGAAGGGAACCCTGATGGCTCTTTATCTTTGGAGAGGGGTGGAGTGGGAGTATGGGTGGAAGGGAGGGGAGGGAAGAGGGAGGAGGAAGGGAGGAGATGGAAATCTTGAATAAAAAATGAGAAAAAGAAAAAAAATAGCTGACAAATATAATTAAAAAAAATAAAACATACCCTTGAGTCTCAGACATAGTATTAGAATTTTTAATATAATTTTTAAATTATATATTATATATATATTTCTTAAACTGTACATAATTTTTACTTCCAGTCGAGAGGCATACTTGGATATCTGTGATTCTAGGTGACAGATGTAACATTAGGCCCAAAAGGAAGGGACTCAGTTAACTTGATTCAGATAAACACTAAACTTGCTCATCAGAGAATTACTTATGTTCCTGGTAAGAAATCTGGGTTCTGAACAAAACCTCAAACAAGAGTAATCTCAGTAGGAGGGATGGAACTTACTCTTAGATTATCTTACATTTTATTGGCTTTTTTTTGTTTTTTTCGAGACAGGGTTCCCTGTAGTTTCTAGAGCCTGTCCTGGAACTAGCTCTTGTAGACCAGGCTGGCCTCGAACTCAGAGATCCATCTGCCTCTGCCTCCCGAGTGCTGGGATTAAAGGCATGCACCACCACCACCTGACCCTACATTTTAAACTATAAAAAGATGGAGCCTGAAAAGAAACTGACAAGAAAAAAATCACACAATTAACCTGACTAAAATAGGGATTCTCTTTAACTTTCTTGTTTTGCAGCTATTCAAGCATGAGGTGTGAGACCCTGCCAGTGTCGCTGAGTGTGCGCTTGAATCCTAGTGAACAGCTTCACCTCACTTCACTGTACAAGTGAACACAGCCAAACACATGTAGCTTATGATGTTGAGGGTGTTTAAAACCTCAATCCATGATTGTGTTTAAACAATTGAAACAGTTGACCAGGTTCTGATTGGCAGACTCTCAACTGTTAGACTTTAAATGATATAAAATAGTCTCTAGTTCTTGAAGCCAAAATATGCCTAGAGGTGGGACAGAATTCGGCATTGTGAGGAAGGGGGCTTGAAGCTGATGTCACAGAGGTTGGCTTAGAGCTGGTGGTAATCTCTAGCATCCCTGGCAGACCTTATCCCTCCCTCGGTGGAGTACATTGGTCTATCTCTGAACTGCTCAAAGAGAGTTGTTTAGATCCTTTTCTCAAATCACAGGTTTGAGAAACTGCCGGTTTCTGAAGCAGCCTATATCAGAAACCCTTTCCTCCTATTTGGAGGTGTGTGCGCACACGTGTGTGCACACACGTGCACGCGCGTGCTTTAAGTAATTGTCGTTAATTCAGTGCTAGACATCTTAACTTTGGTAAGTATGCTTTGTAGGCATATTGTTTTCTGTAGTCTCTGGGCGTGCTGCTCCCCAGTTCCTGATAGTAGACTAAGTCCAGGAAAGGAGGACTTGGTGGGAGGGTTAAGTGTTTAGCAGGGAGACACATAGCCTGCTAGAAGACAGAATGAGGCACAAGAAACTTCTGAGAAAGCTGGCTCATGGTCTCAGCAATCCTGTTTCAGCCTCAGCGAGGGGTTGGCTGGACACCTTCAGAATCTTTTTAACCCTGAGATAACATGTCCTACTTTGTTTAATTGTGGGGGTCTCCCAACCCTCAAAAATCCTGCTTTTAACATAATTTTTTCTCAGCGTTGTAGGGCAGTAACATTTTGAAGTGTCATTCCCTCAGTCCTGAAACAGCTCTCCCCAGTGTACTTGCTGGAGGAAGTTGACTCAGGGAGCACAGTTGGGAAGGTGTGGGAAGCTCCAGTGCAGACTTTTCATTCGCTCAGGGTCCTTCACTGCCTCTGAACACTAATCACTTTCTACTGTCATCCTCCTTTCCTGGTATCTGGATTTTACTATCAAGTCTCTTTTTGTTGTTTTTTTTTTTTTGATATTTTGTTGATTGTTTTTTTGTTTTTCAAGAAGGGTTTCTCTGTGTAGCTTTGAAGACTGTCCCGGAAACTAGCTCTGTAGTGCAGGCTGGCCTTAAACTCAGAGATCCACCAGTTTCTGCCTCCCAGATGCTGGGATTAAAGTCTTGGGCCACTAATGCCTGGATCAAATCCCTTTTCAACCACAAATAAACTCTCTTACCCACCTGAGGTCAGCGTGGACCTCCCTGGCCAGAGTTCCTTCTACTTACACACATGAAGATCCATGCTTGGGACCTTTCTTCTTCACTGGGGAATGGGACATGGGGCAGCAATGGCCAAGTGGCTGCTGAATTTGGGAGTGAAGACAACTCCTCTGCCCGATCTTCTCTTCCAGGTGTGAAAGATGTTAGACATGAAAATGAAGATTCTTCTTGGCGTTGCTGGCGGTCTACTGTTTATTATGTATATGCTGTTAATTTATGTTTATTATCTTACCTGTAAAGCAGCCAAGGAAGTCAAATTCGCAAATTGTCAAGATGTTGAAAAGTGTGTTGAACCAAGAAAATTTACTCAAGAAGAGATCATCGAGGTCAAACAGATTTTTGATAATTCTTGTAACCTGCAGTACTATGAGGAGTGTAGCACCTATGCAGATTCTGACACCCTGCCACCATGTATTTGTGGCCTCAGTGATGGCTGAGATGGAACCCAAAATTATCACAATCAGTATTTCTTTGTTAGTAGAATATTTTGTTTTTCAAATTAATTTCTGTTATGTTTATTCTTATTTATCCTTTAATATGGTTTTATGTTCTTTGTATAAATGCACCATAATAAAAATAGTCTTATACATTCAAAAAAAAAAAAAAAAAAAAAAGAAAGCCAACACTCAGACCCCCGTGCCATGCATTGTGCTTTTCTTGCCTGTGGAGGCCATAGTAACACCATACACAGGCTCTTTCTGTACTGATCCAAGAGCAGAGTTCAGTGATCCATCCAGCCTCCTCCTTGAGTTGTCCTGGCTTGTGACTGACCAGACACTTTCCCCTTGTTTATTACTTGGTAAGGTATAATAGTAGGCACCAAGTGAGCTCTCTCCTGTCCACTGTGTTATCTCCTCCCTGCCATCTTCCTTCTATATTCACTCAAAGACATGCTGTCTTGGTTTGCTTTCTGTTGCCGTGGTGAATACCACGATCAAAGGCAGCCTGGGGAGAAAAGGATTTGTTCTCCCTTACAGCTTTCATCGTGAATTAAAATCAGGGCAGTAATTCAAGGCAGGAACCTGGAGGCAGGAACCAAAGCAGAAGCCATGGACTATAACACTACCAACAGACTCACTTCTCACGATGCATTCAGCCTGCTTTCTTATAGCACCCAGGACCACCTTCCTGGGGTGGCACCACCCACAATGTGCTGGTCCTCCTACCTCAGTCTTTAGTAAAGAAAATGCCCTACAAACTACAGAAATCTGATGGAGGTATCAGATTTCTCAATTTCTTAATTGAGGTTTCCTTTTCCCAGATGACACTAGCTTGGGTCAAGTGGACAAAAACCTAATCAGGACACATGCATTTCTTCCTACCATGGACCACTCATCCCAGGATAGTATCCTAGCAACAAGACCTACCTATGTTAGTCTCTATTGTCCTTCTTTCTAATTTCTCATGGTCTGTCCTGTCTTATTTCCTCTCCCTCCCCTCTCCTGCCTCCTCCTTCTTTGATATCATGTTCTCTCTCTATTTCTACCTTACCTTACCCCTTATTGAATTTACTCTCTTTCTCTGTTCACTCATGGTTCTGTCTTTTGCTTTTGTTTCCTCTCTGTTTCTTTTGCTGGACTCTCTATTGCTGTGTCAGTCTCCCCAGCTTTCCTACTCTCTTCTAGACTGTGCATCTGTGTGCAAACTGTGTGTGCGTCGTGGTGGAGGGGGCGGTGCAAAGACCTTCTGAGTTTCTTTTTACCCTGGCTTGGGATGATCAAGAACATGCAGCACAATGGAAATGTGGCCAGGGAGTTATGTTGGGGTGGCAACCTGGGCACTTGAGTATTCTACTGGGAGCTTGACTGTTTTCCTATTGGCCACATGAGTTATGGAAGAGGTCTGAGGGAGGGTATGAATGTGAGAGTATAGCAGTCAGTAAAAGGAGCTGCTCAGCCTTTGGAGACAGGGGAGGAGCTGCAGTGGTGCTGGAGCAAGGGAGGAGGGGGAGTGAAGGATGTGCTCCTCCAGTTACACCACGACCTCCCATAAAGCAGTGCTTCTCATCCTTCCTAATGCTGCCACCTTTAAAACAGTAGGGACTGATGGAGGCATTTTCTCCCTTGAGGTTTCCTCTTCCCAGATGGCTCTAGTTTGTGTCAAGTTAACAAAAACCTGATCAGGACACACGCATCACTTCCTACCACGGACCGCTCATCTCAGCATGGTATCTTCATAACAAGGCCTACCTATGTCAGTCTTTTATGACCCCCCTTCCCCAACCACAACATTATTTTCATTGCTGTATCATAACTAATTTTGCTACTGTTATCAGCCATAATGAAAATATTTCTGGAGATGGAGGTTTGCCAAATGGTCGTGACCCACAGCTTGAGAACCACTGCCCCTGTGCTTATGAGAGGTTTCACGTTCACAGAGTGACATGGGGCAAGCTGTATTGTGCTGAAGACCCTCAGGACGCTCTGGGAAGAGAAGTGATAAGGTCCAGCTGAGTGGGAGCAGGCTGCTCAGAGCAGAGGAAAACAAGTTGTTTACAAGAGATTCAGGATCTGGTGGTCCACAGTCCCCAAGAAGACCTGAAGGAATTTGTGTGTGTGTGTGTGTGTGTGTGTGTACGAAAGAAGGGGGCACCCAGAGGAAGCACCTAGTCACACGAGTGGGCTTCCTGGAGGAAGTGATGCCTGAGTTGAATTTGACATGTGGAGTCCTTGCAGAGGCGTAGTTCTCAGAGCATGGCCTCCGGACCAACAACACCAGCAACACAAGGAATTTCCAAGAAGTACAAATTCTTGGGGTCCCACCCAGATCTGCTCCAGCTGCGGGTATGGGGCCCAGAAATCTAGTTTTAGCAAGTCCTTTCATGTTTCCTTAAGTTTGAGTACCACTGACCTGGGGGAGGGGGCAGTTCCCAAAGGATGCAGGGACAATGGGAAGGACAGGGAGGAAGATGGCCAGATAGACCTCAGTGTCTGACTGGTATGCAGGCTCACAGTATCTGTGGGCTGTAAGAGCAGCCTAGACATCTGGCTGTGGCAGAGACGGCAGAGTCCTGGAGACTGTGAAATCATGTGACATTATTCTGTAGGGATTTGAAGCCACTGAAAGGTTTTATAGAAGTCGCGTGCTCTGACTTCTCTTCACGCTGTGCTCTGGGCAATCAATGGCTCTCTTCCTTGCCCCCACCTCGGAAAGATCTGCAATCGCCCCCTCGTCCCTGGCTGGCTCAGGGACGGCAACTAGAGTTCTTTCGTGCCCACTTGAACTTATGGGTAGCTGCTGCCTCAGGGCCATTCGGCTGGAATCTGAGATTTGTGACTAATTAATCAAATTTGCCCGGAACATGGGAGGCAGAGAGTGGGGGTAGTGGTTCATGTGCTACATATTATATTCGAGTGATTCCTGCCAGATACTGAAAACAAAACGAACAAACACAAACAAAACCACATGCTCTCCAGAGCCCGTTTGCGCCTAGCTAGAATCGATCAGTACTAGCTAGAATCAGGTCCGCATTATGCGGGTGACAGTTATTTGATGGACCTGGAGTCTTTCCGCCTTGAGTACTCTACAATACAAAACCCTCTTCATACCTGACACGGTGGTTGACATTCTACCCTTGAGTCTTCTTTAGGGTAGGAGGGTAGGGCGGCTGAGGTCCCATGGAAGGAAGGATGCTACCAGAGAAAAGGGTTCAGCTCATCCTTGGCACATGGTTCATCAGCATCAATCAGTCACCTGCCAATCCAGGGCCCAGCCCTTAGGGGGATGCACAGACAGTTCAATAGAGGTTGGAATATTAAGAAGCCCTTTCCATATGAGAGGACTGTATGGCACTGGAGACTGAATGGGTACCAGCTGGGAAGTTTGGCATGTTGCCCAAAACAGCCCTCCCCCTGGCACACAAGGAGCTGCTGGATGACCTGCATTCATCTTTAAAATGTATGCAATTTTGAAATTCTGCTTCATACTGTGCAACATCTGGGTCGTTTGAATGTGGATACTCTTGACATCACCTCGTATTTAACTGGCTTACCAGTGAGAGAAAACGACGCCCCAGGTAGATGCTCCAGCGATTACCTTTCAACTTCATGCCAGCGCCTTCGAGCTACGACTGCGGACTTGAGGGTTCACGTCTCAGGTGCGGAAGGAGTCCAACTAGCTGTTAGGTCGGCTTTGAGTTGGGAGGCCCTTACCTCCGAGCTGTGTTACTTTGGGTAAGTTACTTCCCCTTTCTGAGTTTGCTTTCCTTATCTGTGAATGTGAGATTTAGTGTCTACAAGCACAGACGGCAGCACTTAGGACGTTTTAGGTCTTCAACTGGTTAAGTTACATCCCATGAATGACCTGACTCATCATTGTCACCACGTGTGTCATGGCACAGTGTTGGGTACAGGAGGAGTGAAAACAGATGAGTTAGGAATTTTGGTAACTTTTGCCACTTTCCCTCACCATGAGGACATAAGGGAGGAAGGAGGCCTGGGCAGCTCCAAAGAGGAGGCAGGGAGATGGGCTTTGCAGGAAAAGTCGGTTTTTAATGGTCTTATGACTGGATCATAAGAAGTGAAGAATAAACCTTAAGGCTGGACGAGCAGATGTGGCTCTGAGCCTGGAGAGCCTGGCCTGTTGTATTCAGCTGACCATAGGGAACCTGAGGACTTCCGTGTGACAGCAGCGGAGCGGCAGAATGAGATCATTAGGTTGGAAACCTCTGGAGGACAGGCATTCTGTATCCTGGTGCATCCTGCTCTACTCCCAGGCCCCAAAGAGGATTGGGCACAGGGCAGGATAATGATCCCACTATCAAATGACAGTCCCATCCCTAACGGCAGGCATCTAGGATGGATTAGAGATGTCACCTCTGGAGACAAGAGGCTGTGACAATCTCATAGGATCAGATCATGGATGATGGTCCTTGGGAATTGCCAGGGGGGACAGAGCACAGAACAGCTGCTTGGGGTTTGGGGAACATCCCCTTCTCATTGAGCGCTGGCCAGCCTCTGCTTCCAGGGAAGGCTTTAGGGCTGCATAATTCATCCTGACAGCAGGGCTCAATGTTTCTACAGAGCCCTGAGGGCCCCCCCCACCCATCCCCGTTCAGCTCAGAACACAGTACAGGCTGAGCTCTGGAGAGGAAACAGTCATTTGCATCTGAACGCGAGGCAGTGTTCTCTGAAGCAGAGAGCAGAGCCCAACTCCAAGCTGGGCTCGCTCACAATTGCAGCCAGCTTGTTTCAATTTGGGGCTGACCCGCGCGAGTGGAGTGGCGAGAATTCACGTGCTGGCCTCCCCTGGGGAAGTCACACAAAGGCTCTCAAACGCATGCAAATGACACAAGCTCTCTGGTGCCTTGGGGACTGTGGTTTCAACAGCCTGAGCGCCAAAGGAAGTGCCCCTTCAGACCATCTTCCTTGTGCCAGCACTGTTAGCTCCTGGGTAGGAATGGGTTTCCCAGTCACCAAGGAAATCAAGGAAGGGAAGGGGGCGGTATAGTGTGTTTCTCAGACCTCTGACTGGCAGCTATTTCTGGAAGTTTAATAAACCCTCCAGGAACCGGCTGAGGTGGCATGCTGGCAGCAGTCTTACAATTCTGACCACCCTACTATGCACGAAACTCTTTGCTGGATGCTTTCCCCCACGGCTTTCTTAAGGGCCAGGTGCTGGAGGAAGGACTAGGCTGGTTGCCAAGGACTCACACTCTTCCAAAATAAAAGACAAATTGAAGTTGAAAAAGTCACAGGGGTGAGGCTTAAGGAAGACTCCTTGGAAACTTGTGGCTTCAAACAGGATGCACGGTTATCTTCCTGAGTCCTCTGGAAGGGTGGAACAAATGTCTAAACAAACAGATAAACCGCAAGCAGGGGCTTTCTTTCTCTGGCACCCTTTTCTGCCTGTATCTCTCTCTTCCTAGCTCTCTCCCCCTTATCTCTTGATTGATACAGTGATCCTAAGGTCTATGCAAAGGTTTTCTTGTCCTGCGACACTGACCCATCCTTTCCCCTCACCGACCTCTATCTGTTGGCTAGCACAGAGGCAGAAGACCATGGACCCTTGGGGAAACCATGGAAGATGATGGAGAATCTGAGGCTATAAGCATCAGAGAATGGGGCCAGAAACCCTAATAAGCTAAGTCCATCTATCTGTCCTCAATAGGCCACTTAAGAAAAACAAACAAGCCGGGCGGTGGTGGCGCACGCCTTTAATCCCAGCACTCGGGAGGCAGAGGCAGGCGGATCTCTGTGAGTTCGAGGCCAGCCTGGTCTACAAGAGCTAGTTCCAGGACAGGCTCTAAAAAAAAAAAAGCTGCAGAGAAACGCTGTCTCGAAAAACCAAAAAAAAAAAAAAAAAAAAAAAAAAACCAACCAAACAAACAAACAAACAATCAACCAAAAAAAAAAAAAGACCCAGACAAAATAAAAAGACAAGTAACAGTGGGAAGCAGAGGGAGGAAGAGGAACAAGGAGGACCAGTGACCCCCACTACCCCAAGTCCACATCTGGGAGCCTGATGTGAAGCTGGGTTTAAATAGAGGGCAAAAGGTATGTAAAACTAGGTAGCTGCTGTCAGGGTATGGTCCCGCCCACCATTATTGTCTTGGTTTTAGCCCTTTCTACAAGGTGATTATCAAGGGTTCAGTACTGATTTCTTTCTGAGCAATGAGCTCTGGCTGGAAACAGGCTTCCAGCTTTTGCCTTCTCCCAGCATGAGAATCCTGGGTAAATTCCAACTTCCTGGACTAGCGTCAATGGTCTAATACACTATGGCTTCAATAGTCTGATAACCAAAGGAAGGAGCACATGTGCCTTTGGAATACCTTCCTTTGGTTCTGGACTGTTAACAGTTGCAAGTAGACATCATTATGAGAGCGCCCTTCCATCTCGGGTTTAAAATATCAGACCTGTGTGCATCTTAGTCCTTGTCCCACTGTGCTCAACTACGTAGATGTGGGCTGGTGGCTGGTGTCCTAGTGTTTCCATCTGCAGACGGGGTGTGGTGATCCCTAACCTAGAGTCGTGGCGAGGAAGACATGGGTAGAAGTGAATCACAGTGCCCTGACTGGCATATGCCCATAGCTGAGGCTTACGCGACTCCATGCATTCTTCGCCAGGCAGCTGGGTTAGCTACCACATCCAGCCTTGGCCACAGCCTTCCCAAGTGTGACAGCTGCAGGTGCTCCAAGCTCCTGGAGGCTCCTTCCCTGGCTCCCTGGGTCGTGCAGAAAGCTCTCTGGCCACCAGGAAGAATAACCTTTTCCATTAATGAGGTGTTTCATTTTACTGCCAGCCTGTTGTCCCCTCCCCTTTCCCAAGAGATCTGGCGGAGCGTCCAATAAATCGTGTTTCAAGGAAAGAAATAGAAAAAGATGGTGAGTGGCTTCCAGGTTGGGGACTGCAAGGTTTCTTTGTGCAGGGAGAACAATTCAGCCATTGTCTTCATTACTAGCACTTCCCGGGGAGGCAGCTGTGGACTTTTCTCCCCGGATTATTTTCTTCCCCTTCCCTGTGGTCAGTAGCAGTTTGATTCTTATGTGGACCATTCCTGATTCCCACAAAGGAAATTAAAGTTTGGGTTGGGGCTTAGAATAGGGATGTGGCAGGGGCTCATCTATAAGTGGGACTGAAGAACCATCAAGGCGGGCTGCCAAGTAGACTGAGTCTCCCCGCCTGGTGAGCAAGTGGGGATTCGGTAGGCTCTACTCTGCCATCTCATGAAAAGCCATGGCATTGAGTCTGGACTGATGAGCACAGATGACTGTGATTGACAGTGGTGTGGGCCTAGGAAGTTCAGCTTTTGCTCGCTGGTTGAGTGTTTCAGGGTCCTTTGGCAAGGAGGAAGGGGAGGTGGCTGGTGGTAACCTTGAGTATAGCTGTAGGAGGCACAGAGAAGCACAGACCCTGTACTCAGAGATAAGCTCTGGGGAAAACAGGAATGTTAGACCCACAGGGTTGTCTCTTCAAAGGGAGATGTATAGCCTGTTTTCTTCCCAGAAGACTGGGAGCAGAGGTAGTTAATAGCCTGATGACTTTTGTGCTATTTGTGGGATGGCGACCACGCTAAGTCCTCTCCCAGACCCTCAAGATGTAACATGTCACCAATCTATAGAACCCATCTTTCTGGAAGATGTCACATGTACTTCACAAAGAGTACTTTACAAAGAGTCTTAAGCTTTATTGTACACATGAAATTGTGTGTACACTATTCATTATCATCAGAAACTTTTTTCACCAAGTTGTGTTGGGCTTAAACATGCCTACAATAAACTCCTTGGTGTCAGACTCTCGAAGTTTGAACCAACACCGGCTACTGAGTCCTGTTGAATGGGACTACCTTCTTATCGCATATGGATCATTACTCTGTCAGCCTTGGTGGTTGCAGAGATCCTCACAGGTGGCCCCCAGAGGGACACATCTTTTGTAGCCCTTCCAACTAACTTGACGTTCAACAAGCTACTTAACTTTTCCATGGACAAATATTTGTTCTGAACACCCATCTCAATTTCAGGGAAGGACTGGTCCTCTCAAGATGATTGTGAGCCATGGCACGGGTACTCTGTGGAATATGACATTTTCCTCCTATCAACTGCATATCTCCTCATCCAAACTTTAGATCTCACATCAGATGCCATCTGTTTTATGGGCAGTGTCCAATGTATTTATTTCTTTGTTTGATTTACTGTGGTTAGCTGCTCACCTTTGGGCAAGAAGGGGATTGGCGGGTGGCAAATGTATTCCCCTTCAGACCAGTGTTTGAAGAAAATAGGCTCATTTAGTATAATGCGAAGGGCTGTGGGCTGGGCAGTAACGAGAGTACCTGGAGCTCATGTACTTCTTTGTAGGACACAGTTACTATTTTTCCTAGATACTCAGAGCCTTAACTCCCTTACAGCATAGCTCATAAATCTTAGTGGAAAGCAGAGTTGTCTCCCACCAGAAAAGCTAGAAAGAAAATCTCTAGGAGAGAGCGTGCGTGCTTTATTCGGAAGCTAGCAGGAGTTGGGGCAGCTGAAGATGGCGGCTTACATAGCTACAGCCTTGCTCGTTTCAACAACTGACTGCAAAGGCACAGTCGGACTAAGGCCTTCACTATTCCTGGTGACATTTGGTTGTTCTCTGATCTCACTCAGGGCCCTCCACTGGTCTTAGTTCTTTGCCTGGTTGTGTGACTCTGATCTCTACTCACACAGCACCTGACTCATAGGAGGTCTGAATGTGTTGGGTCCCTACGGTCTTCCATAAATTTTTACACCTGGCTATGTTGGTTCAAATGGGCATCCAGAAGTCAAATGACAGTTGTATGTGTGTGTGTATGTGTGTGTGTTCTTGGAAGCAAGGACCTGTCAATCATTACAGCTACATTTTTCAGGGTAGGAGTAAAATTTTTGTGAACCGTTTGCTACAGGGTATGATGGATGAGGGTCCTCTCATATGTTGGTCTCACATCTCAGCATCAAATGTGAACTGATAATTCAGAATGCCTACTTGCATTGTGTAGCATAGGACCCCAACCTAGCAAGTACTGCCATCTTGCAAGCCCATGTATTCATTAGCTCGTCCCACCCGTGACTCTAGTAGACTGCTTCTGAATGATGAGACATCATGCTTGGTCATGAGCTCATTGTCCTATTCCTTTCTTGTCAAATGGGTTCCTTTATCAAAGGCAGAGTGTGAAGGAACCATGGGGAATGTGGTATTGTTTTATCTATAGCTGGTGTGTGTGCTGACTAGTTTTACATCAACTTGATACAACCTAGAGTCATTGAGGGAGAGGCAGCATCAATTGAAAAAAATGTCTCCAACAGATTAGCCCGTAGACAAACCAGTGTGACATTTTCTTCCTTAATAATTATGTGTGATGCCACCCCTCAGGCAGGCAGGTAATTCTGGGCCAGCTGTGGGAGCCATGGAGAGCAAGTCAACAAGAAGCACTCCTCCACAATCTCTGCTTCAGTTCCTGCTTCCAGGTTCTTCTCCTCTTTCAGTTCCTGCCTTGGCTTCCCCCAGTGATGGTCTGTCATAGGGATGGACAAGGCAACTAAACCCTTTCTTCCCCAAGTTTCTTTTGGTCATGGCCTTTATTTCAACAACAGGAAGCAAACTAAGGCAGTGGAATTGTCAGAAACATTGGAGGCAAAGAAGTCAACCCAAAATACGTGATGAAATCGATCCAGTGGGTGGGGTAGTGATTATTTGCCCCTAAAGGATTCATGGTTCTGATTAGACCAGTGACTGATTATGCTTCCTTTAAGTGGTGTGTCCTGTGGGGTCAGCTCCGGTCTTTGTTGGTGTGAGTTGGGCAACACTCAGATATGTGTTCAATCTCACCCAAGCTTATCTGCTGCAACACTGTTAACCTATGTCTGTATACCTACCTGTGACCACTCCGTTCATGGCCCTGTTGAGCAAGCATGATGGTGGCTGAGGGAGGAAGAGGAAGTAGGATGCGCTGATCCTCTGGTGTCATGTTGTAGTAGGTAATTTGTTTGTGAACTTCTGCACAAACACAAATAGCTTTGTGTTCTACATCTACCTTTCTGAAAGGTCCTCAACCACGTCTCTTCCATAGAGTTTGTCCTTCAGTCTTGTTCTTTCCGAAGCCCTGCTCATATGGCCATTGAGATCACGCTAGACCTCACTAAGCAGCTCTCTCTCTCTCTCTCTCTCTCTCTCTCTCTCTCTCTCTCTCTGGAACCTGGTGGGTAGGTTGCTAGCCTGGCTCTTCAAATGCATCAAGTTTAAGGCCTAATTAGTAGAGAATCATGAATCCAAGGAGGGATTGATTTGTTTACTTCTCCCCACAGCTGAATTTCCCATCCCAGCTCTTGGGTTTTCATGAAAGGAAGCCAAACACATGGCAAGCTCCAGGCAGCCCAGCAGGAGAAGAGGTGAGTCATTTACTTCTAGAGGAATTAGGTTCGGTAATGTCCCATTAATCTGGCTTCATCAGGAAATGAGCTGTGTCACCTAAGTACATTTTCCAATAACTGAAGCTTACCCTTTCATGTGCCAAAACTTGATTTAATCATTTTGGATGGAAGGCCTTCTAAAACTAATTACATGCTCCTTGCCTATTGCAGTGGGGGAGGCCGCTCGTTCTCTAACCTTTCCTTGAGGACACAGGAACCATTAATTCACCAGGCTATAAATTAAGAAAAATAAGGCGCTATTTGCACCAATAATGACTTTCCCCATCTGTGCTTTGGGTTTTGAGTTCTTCTGCCTTCTTTAATAATTATATTCACCCCCTCATTTCTTCATGCTTTTTGGGTATTGTATGATAGATAGCCAGGAATGGACCCTGATGTCAGAGCTACGTGCATATATTCTAGTTCTACTCTTATGGCCACTGGGCTCCAGTGTCTTCTGTGTAGTGTGAGTCCAAGTGAGCTGCCACTGATTGTCTGGAAAGTCCAGTCCCCTACCATCATTGGAAAGACGAGATACACAATGAAAGGGGAGATGCATTACTGTGAACCTTGCCTCTCAGGACACGTAACTGCCTCCCAGTGAGTGGGTTTGCTTCTCGCTCTATAGATTTTCTACAGTTTGGCCTGCAGACCTAGTCTTCAGAGGGTCTTCTCTGAGCCACATGGACAATCTTGCCTCTGCCTTATTTGCTCTGTCCTCAGTCTCAAGGCGTGTAACATAAACCTGAGTCCAGGGTAGGGATTGGCCATGGTTTTCTCATCAACAGGAGGAAGCATCCCAGGTCTTCAGAGGGAAACAAAGCTTCTAGAGTAAATCTCACAAGCTGTTCTGCATGAGGAGGTCCCTGGAGATGCAAGCGGTTCTGTAGACTTTGGATCTTTAGAATGTTGGCATGCCACAGTCAAGTCCCACTTTGGACGCTTGCCCCACACTTCTCTGTGTTGAAGGAGGACTGCAAAGGCCCTGCTGCTCAACTCCCAGAGAATGGGGAGAAGGTATGTTCTTATTAAACAAGTTAAAAGCTCTCAGCACTGCAAATAAAAACCATGACTCCCTCCCATGCTCGTCTTTCCCCCCACTCCTCCACTTCCTCTTGCTTAGATGCACTCCACTCTGCATACAATGGGTAAAGCATGAACAACAAGTGGAAAATTAGGAGTGGGGGGGTATGCTAGTTATTTTGCCTTAAAAAAAGATTTAAGTCCCTAGAGCCAAAGCTAAAGCCACAGACTGACAGGACAGGGTACGCCCCTGACAGCAACCTCCTGCCAAGGATACTAGAATGCTGATTCATCTTCTTATGAAATGAAGAGCTCTCTAGAGGGAGGGAAAAGAAGGGAGGGAAAACAAGGGACTGCAAGGAAAAGGAAAGGGAGGAGAAAGAAGCGGGGGAACTTGCTATTTACCAAGCACTTGGTATGGTGTGTGTGTATGCATACCTGCATGCATATGCATACATGTAAATGCAGGGTTCTTTCATTTAATGCATTTTTCACTGTTCTTATTTCCACACTGCAAACTAGAATGGTTAATGTTTTCAAGTTACTTGTTGGTGTATGAAGACTTTTTCTTGGCCAGCAAAAGGACACAGACACCTACCTCTCACTCCTTCCCACTTCCCGTCTTACAGAAGGCAAGACAAAGGCAAACAAGAAGGAAACACTAGCATCACAGTCTGCTGATCCTCAAAGCGGGATGAAGCTTGGTACCCCAGGCTACAACAATGAAACTTGCCGTAGCGTTTGGATCTAGCACTTTACACCCTGCATGTCTTCGTTCCCTTCCTCCTCTTTTTTTCTTCTCTTCTATACTGTCTGCATTTTGGGGTTTGTTGTTTAGTCCCCTTCCCTTTCAAAATGGGTGCAACAGTTTAATTACTCTGGAGCAGAATTGGAGGAGACCAAGACATGAGGGCTCCTTGGCTGTAGATTCTTTTTAGGATCCAGTGCTCAGTGAAATTGCAATAAAGTATTTGTGTCATTCTATGTTCAGCGGCTGTCTCCCCTGTGGGTGTGGGTCAGCTCTTCCTCAGGAGAGTATCTCTGTGTCACAGGGATTTTAGTGGGATAGCTCCCACTCAATCCGAGAGTGGCTGGGAGATGAGTGGAAGTGGAAACAATATATCAAAAACAATAAGAAGGGAGACCAGCTGAATGGAATCAATCGTTACAAAGTTGAGTTGCAAGGTTTAGGCTTTAACAGGCCTGCTCTAATGGCCAACTGAGACATCTTCACACCGTCTCAAGTATTTAATTTTCGGTACAAGGATGTGTGAAAGAATATCACGCTTGGGAGTCGTAAGCTAGGTACATGCATGATTCTCTCAAGTTGTATTTACATTTCCTTGTCTGAATTCCTATTTCCTCCATGCAACTAGCACTGCCGAAAAATCCTCATGGCTTTTTGAAGGGAATCACTCATCAGAATTCTGCCACTGGTTCTTCTTGTTCAAGTCCCGGTCTGGTTAATGCTAATCAGACAGGAGTGACCACTGCTCTTTCTCAACTAAGACAGAACCTGTACACTGGAAACTTTAGAGGAGGCTAAATTGAGTCTAGCTAGATTTTGCCAAGAAATCTGGTATGCCTGTATGACCTTCATATGGGATGCGCTCTTGCTCTCTGTCTCTCTCCTTCCTTTCTTCCTTCTTGTGCGTAGTCGGTATTTTGCCTGCACATGTGTCTGTATGCCATGTTCATGTAGTGTCCATGGAGGTCCAAAGAGGGCATCAGACTCCTGGGAATAGAGTTATAGACAGCTGTGAACCATCATGTGGGTGCTGAGAATAGAACCCGGGTCCTCTGCAAGAGCGGCCAGTGCTCTTAACCTCAGAACTATCTCTTCAGCCCCTTGATCAGGTACTTTACTATCTCCCATAATCCCTTCTGGAGCCACACTGAGAATTTCCAGAGAATTCAGCCACTGACATTTATGAATTCACTGCTCATTTCATTGCCCACCCAATCTTCCTCGGTGGTCTCTGGTTTCTCCTTTTAAAACTGTAAAAAACTGCATCTATAAAACATTCTGAGATGCACCAAAGTTCCAGGCGCCCTAGAATGGGATGTCCAATTGAAAGATATGCTCGTGAAGTCTGTCTTTGCAGTTGTGGAAGACTGAGGACAAAGAAACTATTATTTAGAAACATTAGGAAGTGTGAAGAGAAGCGGGGACATCCTACTGAGGACTTGGGAGCCCAGGAATAGGAGGGGGTAGTACCCTGCCAGCCCTGCTGTTTCTGAGCAGTTGGTGTCTGCAAGTTTCCTCCCATTGTTTCCTGCTGCCCAGAGTGTTCAACCAAGTGCTCCTCCCCAGATAAACAGAAGATTTTGTTTGCCCACAGAGCAAAGGCTCTGGGACCCTCCTGAGGAAATTTGCAGAGGAAGCAGGAAGCGGGATGGACCTGGTGGGCAGCAGAGACAGGAGGGGCAACTCTGGGGCTCCCTGAGGCTGAAGGCAGGGAGCAGGGAAATGGCACTCCCCTCTCCACCCCCCTACCCCCTGAGATTTCATGTTTAGCTGAGTGTAATTAATAACCAAAAAACAAGTCTATAATTAACTCACCCCTCTCTTGGCCAGCTGAGGGAGTAATAGAACCAACATTCCTTTTCAAGTCTGCGGGGTTGCCGAGAAGGTGGGAGGGAAATGGGGCTTCAAACTCAGCATGCATGGTCACAAGAGTTGGGCACAGCGTTCCCTGCTCCCTCTCCTCTGCAAACTCCATTATCTATACCAGATGTTGCATTAAAAGAAGAATTACTATACTTCAGGGCTCAAATTATATGTGCCTGATTTATTGCCCAAGTTCAGTTGTAAGTGCTACCTTGCAGAAGGCCGATAAACGACGCCTTATTATTTTGCAAGTGTCTGGGCTGATGAACATATCAAGGATAGGAAGGGGTTAACTGCTTCTTGGCTGAGCCCATTTGGCTGCTGTTGTTCTCCTTCTGAACATTTCACCCTGTCTTCCTAACCTCCCACCATCCAACACGTACAGTTTCGGTTGCTTTTATTTTGCGTCTCTGAAGTGATACTCACAAGGCCCTGCCTTGACTCCGCTGAATTGCAAAGATAGAGCAAAGAAGTTGAAATGCTTCGTTAAAGATCTTCATCAGACCTATTTCCCCCTCCTATCATTTTCCTCCCCACAGGCATTGCTTCAAAGTCTAGGCGATTCGGCTTATGACTATCTTGCCAGCAGGACTTTAGAGTCTTCCTCCACACTGGCCCAACTCCATCCCATCCCAAGATTTGCCCATACTGCAGTGCCTCATCTTGGACTCTTTTCTCTTATCCTTTCTTTTAGCTAATGCATCCTTTTGTTCCGGCACAAAGGACACTTCCTGAACCTGATTTTAGCTCTCTGCTACTATTCAGGTTGATAGTGCCATAGACTTGTCCCTTCTGGTTCTTTCCATGACGTATACACGTTTGCCTGATTCCTCTACCACACTCTGAGCACTGAGTCTGTGGACTGAACCCTGGTGGCCACTCCCATTCCAGAGCCAGACATGGATGCCTGAGGTTGCTTCTGAAGGACTCAGTGGCAGCCAGGCTGTTTGGCCTGCCCCACTCTTCCTTCACACTGCCTCTGCTCTCCTTGCTCTTGGTTGATTTTGCTTTTCCAAAGAGGCCTTGTTGTGCTTCTGAACCTTCACAAAATCTGCGTCACTTACTATTCTTGTGTCCCTGGGAGGTCTACTTGACCTCCTTGTGCTTCAGTTTTTCCCACATGTAGGCTGAAGGTAACATAGAATTGCCTCACATAGCAGCTGTATGAGTTGAGTTACCATATTAGGAACCTAAAAGTACATCTAGCTTATGATAGTTCCTGTACAAAAGACTTAGAAGCACATACTGGGTGGTACTGGGGAGATAGATCAGTTGGTATGATGCACGCCACACAAGAACCAAGACCCAAGTTTGAGTCTCTAGTGCTTACACAGAAAGCCAGGCCAAGTGACATGCATGTGGCTTACCTTAGTGCTTTGAGGATGGAGACAGGTGGATGCCTGGGAGTTCCCTGGACTAACTGAATTGATGAGTTCCAGATTCAGTGAGAAACCTTGTCTCTGAAAATAAATCAGAGAGCAAACCAGCAAGATATCTGGTGACAAATTCTAACCACCACAAGCACACCCACATACATGTGCACACATAGTAACATGTACACATTTTACATTGACACAGAGATGAGCAAGGAGAGAGAGAGAGAGAGAGAGAGAGAGAGAGAGAGAGAGAGAGAGAGAGAGAGAGAGAGAGAGAGAGAGAGAGACTGGGAGTGGTAGGAGCTTGTCTCAAAGGAACCTTTGTTCCTGCCTGGGTACATCCTACCAGATGACAAGGGCAGGCCAGCATAATGCCTGAATCCTAACACAGTGCCCCACCAGGCTTTGAAACATACACATAGCCACACTAAGCTTTCAGGTAGAGTTTTTTTTTTGTTTGTTTGTTTTTTAAACAAGTGTCGTGATGATTATCACAGACGTCAATTAAATGAACCAAACTAAAGACTGAAGAGAGAGAGAGAGAATCTGGGACTTGAAAGGAACCTCAGCAGTTTAAGGAAAAGACCTGAGAAGAGGAATTCAAAAGAGAGGGAGAAAAATCCCAAGGCCCTCATTGGATCCTAGGGGAGAGCCTTACAGAGTTTTGCTCAGCAGAGGTAGAAGAAGCTGTGGAGTTTATGGAAAACAAGGACTCAGGTGTATCTATAAGTTTTAGTAAGATGCATTGTCGAGACCTATTTCTCTGAGTCTCTGGACATAGAAGCTCCATTTTAATGTTTTTTTTTTTTAAATAAATAATTGAAGTGAATGCGGCAAGTGAAGGTGATTTCATAGGAATCTTGGGTATGAAGGAAAGGGAGATTTAACGTGCACCTCTCTGGGAAGGCGGAATCAAGCCAAATAGCATCCGGGAGTGTGGGCCAAGGTTAATGGGATTGCAGTGAACAAAGAGGGGAAAGGCTGAAGACATGAGATGGAGAGCGGATCTGAATGCAGACAGCTTAGTGAGTGAAGACAGATGCACTGGCTGGAGGAGACCTCACCAGAAGAGGTGGTTCTGCCCTAAGACAATGGAGAATCAAAACCAGAGCAGAGGGGCAGCTCAGCTGGCACTGACCCTGCAAGTGCAAAGACCTGAGTTTGATCAAGAGACTTACACCGAAAAACAAGACAAAAATAACTAATTCCAGCACTGATTGATGGAGACATAAGGTTTCCTTGGGGCTCACTGACCAGCCAGCCCCACCTATATCATGAGTTTCAGGCCAGTGAGAGAACCTACCTCAAATAACAACAAAAAGGTGGAGGGATGGTATCTGAGGAGGTACATATGATATCCTCTGACCTACACACACACACACACACACACACACACACACACACACACACACACAGCAGGATGAGATAATTCTACCAGTCTGAGGCAGGAAATCGTTCTGTTATGTCTTTGTAGTCTGTCCATTCCCGTGACCATTCTTCTAGACGTCATCTCTCACACATAAGGATTTACCGGGTTCTTCAAGTCGACTTGGCAATGCCAAATCCTATCCTCATTCCTCATGCATGAAATCAGAAACTCTCTGCTGATTAATTCTAGTTTCCTCATAAAAATTCCAGATAGTGGTCTCTTCCCGGTGTTTCAAGAGGCTGAATGAAGCAAGGCATGGACGAGTCTGCACTGTACAGCTCTTTCATCTGATCATTTGACAAATGTTTATTACTTAACTAATATGTGCATCATACCATGCAGGTCCACAGTGAGCCACAAAAACTTTAGTATTTCTAGAGCTTGCTGCCTGACCGGGGGTAACAGGCGAGGCAGGTGTTGTCACACCAAATGCCAAAAAGACTAAGATTGGATCTTGGAGAGAGGAAGCTGGTGTCCCAGAGAGGGCTACTGGCCAGACCTCTGAGCCCTCTGGTTAGTCAGAGAGTACGTGACTACAATCTGGACTTTGGTTTTATGAGTGAGAAACCCAGAACATTCCTGTCAGAATCTCCTACACATTATATGAATTGATGAATGAGTGAATAGCTGAGTAGATACTTTCTTACATCCCGTGAAGAATATTCACTACCATCCATCTTGGAACTCTTGTTTCCCAACCTTCAGTAGGCAGTTGACCTGGGCTGTGGGCTTTTGTGAATGGTGACATTAGGTTGCAGATGTTCTAATTCCAACTTGTTCTTTCCCAGCACCCGCACTTTCTCCGGGGGGGGGGAGGGGAGACCCATAGCTTCTGACTGTAACAAGTATTTAAGGCAAGACAACTGGCCTTTGGGTGGCAGGAGCTATTTTCAGTTAAAGAGCTAGCTCCTCTCCCTGGTGCTCACTCACTGACCTGAAGCTGGTGTGGACTGGACTACAGTGATGGTCAGGCTTCAGGTGGAGGCTGGTGGTCAACACTAAGCATCTTCTTTAATCACTCCCCGCCCTAGGTTTTCGAGACTGCATCTTCACTGAACTAGAGCTCACCATTGGCTAGCCTGACCAGCCAACTGACGAGCCCAAGGATCTTCATGTCGCCACCGTCTTTCTCACCAGTTACAGCTGCTAGCTATTGCACCAGATTTCTAGGTGGGAGCCGGGGATCTGAACTCAGGTCCTCATGCTTGCAAGGTAGGCAGTTTACAAAATGAGCCATCTCCACAGCCTCGAGCTTTTGCTTTTTCCTCGTTAGAAGGAAAGGGATCTACAGCTCCAATACCTTTTCACCTTAGTGAAAAGATATTGAAAAGTGACCACAGAGATGAGGTCAGGAGATGCTGTTGGGGGAACTGATTGAAGCTTGAGGACCAAAAGTGAAGCAGTTGTTAGTAAAAATTAAAATATTGGAGCTAGAGAGCTGGCACAGTGTTTAAGAGCACTTGTTGCTCTTCCAGAGAAGCTGAATTTGGTTTCCAGCACCCATTTCGGAAGGCTCACAACTGCTTGTGACTCTAGGGTATCCAGCGCCCTCTTCTGGCTTCCATAGGCACCTGCACACATGAAGAATATACTCACATAGACACATATATGTAGAAACATTTTTTAAAAACGAAATATTATTGGTTATTGTTATGGTGTGTCAGTCTAATGAGGAGTCCTACTTTTTCTTTTTTTTCCTCTGTCTTTAAATCAGATGCTGGGGATTGAACCTAAGGGCTGGTGCAGAATGAGGAGGACTCACTACACCACCGCTAAACTACACACCCAGCCCCTGTGTCTCTGTGAAGACACGGGCAGTGAAGGGTACAGGCAGCGGCAGAGTCAGTCTGGCTAAGACTCAAGCTTGGTCACTGGGAGCCTGGAGCTACAAGGGCCACTTTGAAAGCTAGATTATCATTCGCCACAGCTGTAGGGTAATTCATTATGCCACACAGAGAGTGGACAGTATCTGCCAAAGTAATGCATCAAAGCCAAAAAGCTACGTATTAACATAGAGACAAAAAGAGCTTTGACAGAGAAACACCGAAGAAATAATCCTGAGATTAACACACTATTAAAAATAGCTAGAAGGGTGTAGGGTTTAGAGGCGTCATTGAGATTCAGAGAGTGTGGGGATGGTACCGTGAGATGTTGTTACCTGGAGTTTTAAAAGACAGGGTGGGTTTGTTGAAAGGCCTTTGGTTATTTCTCTGGCCCCATCCTATGCTAGCTAGCTCCTCTCTCTCAGGGTTTCATCCTATTTGTATACCAACCACAGTGAAGTATGGACCAGTTACCTAATAGTCAGGCTCCTTCCTGCTTCCCTGTCTGCCCATGCTGCCCTCCTCCCTGGAGGACCTACTCATCTTTCTAACTTAGACTCTAGCCCACGGACTCTTTAGAGATAACTAACCCCTGCTTCCTTCTCTGAGAACTGCTATTTGCATCACGATGATTGCTAATAAATAGGATCATATAATGGCAGTGTTATCAAGCAGGAATTTGCTCTTGTCTTTCTGTGAATCACTTCATTTGATTTTGACAGCACCCAAGGAAATGGGCTCTACATCCAGGCTCCCCTCTGCGGATGTAAGTAAAAAGACAAGGAGTAGCAGGCTCAAGATCTAATCCCAGGTTGGTCTGATAGAGTCTAAACCCTCAAACATTCCTCAGCCTGTCTCCTAGGGAAGCATGGTGGTGTTTATTTCTCACAGGTGGCCCTGGAGATGCAAGAATGGTAAAATGGAATGTCTGGAATGTGTTAAGTGCCCACAGCCTGGTGCAGGAAGGTAGGTGTACTCAACAGAGATGCCCTAGGCCTCTCTCTTCTCCCTCATCTTAATGTGTCCGCCAAGGAAAAGGCCCAGGACTGAATAGATGGCTTCCTTCTTTCTTTCTGTTGTCCTTACAAAGTGGTGTCATGCCCGTGCCCCAGTATGTGTGTGCGTGTGCATGTGTGTGTGTGTGTGTGTGTGTGTGCATGCATGTGAATGTGTGTGCATGCATGTGCATGTGCGTGTGCGTGTGTGTGTGTGTGTGTGTGTGATGTGTATGGAGGGAAGGGAGTGTTAGGGTTAGCTAAGAGCTACCTGGCGCCTCTTCCTCTTACACAATAGCAGTCCCATTGAGTTAGGGTCCCTTTGTGGCCTTATTTAACTTGCAGTATCTTTTCAAAGCCCAGTTTCTAGATGTAACCATGAGGTCTGTGGTCTCACACATGAACTTGGGAGAGGCATAGTTCAGTCTGCAGGAGGCATGATAGCAAACAAAATCAAAGGAGTCGGTCCAGGTGCTTTAGAACCAGAACCTCCTTCCCTATACCTCTCCCATGTGGGCAATGTAAGGTCTTTCTGGAGCCCACAGAAGTGTTCCAGGGACAGCTCCATCCTCCTGTGAGTAGAGGGACAGGCATAGGTCCCCAGGGCAGTCAGTCCTAATCTGTTTTGATTGCTGTCCACTCCCCTACTCTCCTTACTTTTGGAGCCCCAGTTGAGGCTATCAGATACCATTGGAGACATTGTATACAAACACCCCTTGCAAACTCCTGTCTCTCTAGAAACTTCCTGGGAGGTGTGTGTGTCGGGGAGCGGGGTTCTTGGAGGCTGTTCTCCAACAGCCACTTCCCAGTCTGTGGCTCATTGTAGTTTTCTTGGTAATTTGTGATCTTGCTCAGCAGCTCACAGCTCCATAAACACACACACTCCCTTCTCATCTGAATCTAAGCAAGAAGCAGGGATTGCAGAGAGATGGAAGCAAGTGAGCACATAGCTCTGGGGCCAGGAGCGTGGGATGGATCAATAAGGCTTTCGCACTGATTGGTAACAAATGAGACCATGAGGATGTAGTGAGAACAATGTCCTGAGGAAGGGGTGCTTAAACCGGCTCAGGGGGCAGGGGCTCATTGAAGGTCATTTGAGGAACCGGGGCTGGGTTATCTGGGGAGGGAGATGGGAGAGGGGTTTCAATGGTAGGCAGCAAAGACGCAGGTGCTGACTTCCCAGGTGTGGGGAAGTCATCAGAACTGAGTGGAGATGCAGAGAGAGTCATGGATAAAAGAAACACTCTCAGATTGGAGGGCAGTCGGGATGCTGTCTACAGCGAGGGTAGGACCGAACCTAACTTCCTGTGTAGCCTCCCGGGCACGGAGTTTGAGACAGGTACTGGAATGAAAGATAGTAGGCAAGGCATGGAAACAAAACAACTTCTGAGGGATTGTGGAAGGAGACCTGGGGGTGGCAGGCACAGTAGGTATTCTCCTGGAGTCCCCTCTGGACATCCTTACCCTGTGACTCCCAAACCGGTAAGCTCATGACTCCCCTGGGTGCCTCTGAAGGTGAAGTCCTGGGAGGTGTGCTAGACTATCAGCTTAGCCAGTGAGGGTCTCCTTTTCCTGTGATCTCATTGACTAAATACTGTTCTTAAAGATGAGATGTGTAGCCGGGCGGTGGTGGCGCACGCCTTTAATCCCAGCACTCGGGAGGCAGAGGCAGGCGGATCTCTGTGAGTTCGAGACCAGCCTGGTCTACAAGAGCTAGTTCCAGGACAGGCTCCAAAGCCGCAGAGAAACCCTGTCTCGAAAACCAAAAAAAAAAGATGAGATGTGTGCTTCCCTTTTAAAAATGTACTTATTTGTAATCGTATATATAATATATTTCGAATAGAAAAATTGAGAGCATACAGGAAATGACCTTTGAAAAATTAAAAACATTACCCTGCTTTCAAGCATACTTGACATCACAGATAAGAGACAATGTTAGAACTTTGAGAGGTTTCTCCCAGTCATTTTTTTTTTTTGGTAAGCACAATTTTGGTGGATGTTTACATCCATTCCTAGACACACAGCATTCATGTATTAAAGTCATGCTACCTGGCTTTTACACAGGAGGGCATGAAAAACTAGGTGTGATATTAATAGCTAATTTGTATTTTACTGGATTTCCCTTCCATCTGGAATTACAGGGTCTCCATCCCCACCAGCTTAAAAGGGCCTCCCAAAAAATCCTTCTCAGATGTCCTAAGAGGTTTTTAAATAACGTAAGAGCTATGACTCCATTTTCTGTACTTTCGGAACTGTGGCCTTGACATTGTACAATGGAGGCCTCTGTGATTGTCCCCAGTACTGCCAAGACACAACGTGAAACTCTATCTTCTGGCTACAGTTTTAAGTCTTACAGCTGCCTAGAACCTTTGCGCCCCAGGTGCTTTGGAGCCTTCCTCCAGATACAGAACATATTCATAGTATACAGAGGGGAATCCCACATCAGGGGGAAGAGGATTGCATGCTTCCCCTGATGAGAACCACTGACTTGGAAGACTTCGGGTACTCAGGGTAGATCCTTGAGTTTCCTGTGCTCTGTTAGAGGTGAGAACAAAGTGGGAGATGGTAGCTTTCTGCCACTGTAACAAAATACTTGAAATAAATGCCTTGTACATATACAATGTTTACTCTGGCTTGGAGGCTCACAGTCCAGGAGAGGCTGGCCTGTTCTTTTTGGGCTTGTGGAGAAACAGTACATCATAGTATTGGAACAAAACTGCCTTCCTCATGGTAGACAGGAATAAGGAGAGACAAGAGGGGCCTCATCCCAATGTCATCTTTAAAGGTACATTCTAATGACCTTAACTTCCTTAAAGATGCTCCACCTCCTCCCAATAGTGCCATGTAGGCCTTTGGGAAACACCTATTCAAATTGTATAAGGGAGGCTTCCTGGAGACCTGATGGCTCAGGGGAGGGTGCCGAAGGGTAAGGAGCATGCAGACAGAGCCTGTTCTCTTGACTTAGCAAGTCCTTGGGCGAACTTGTGGAGAGGAAACATCCAGGAAAGCTGTGAAGTGCTGGAAAGTTCCAGATGTATCGCAGATCTGGTGGCTCAGCATGGGTGTTCCAAATGTTTCCAGTCTGTTAGATTAGCGACAAGAAAGCTGCTTTGAAGTTCTTGGCCTCTATTCATGGTGAAGAGTTAGGGAAGCCTCGAGGCTCAGCCTCAGTTCTGGGCTGTAAAACCCTGGGCAGGCTTCCTGACACATAGGGACAGAGGACTGCCACCCCAGAGGTAGACTTAAAGACCCACATATGTCCTTGCCCAGTCACTCAATGGAGCTGCATACATGGCCTTTCTTCTCTCCTGTAGGGCCTGGCTTCAATTCCTAGGATTGCAAATAAGTAGAAAGTAAGTGATAAAGGCGAGACCGCCATGACTCAGAGAGGGTAATTAACTTCCTCTAGTCATGAGGATACTGAAGGAGGCTACCCCATTGGTCTGCTGGGGAGAAGGTGGTGGGGGTTTTAGGGGCTGGAGAGTCCATATGGAGATGGTGGGTTCCATTTCATGGGGAATGCTCTGAACTCGCAGTCAGGTCAGGTGTTCAGCCATGGTGAGTGCCTGACACCTGTGAACATGAAAGAACTCACATTCCAGCCCCTAGGGCTGTTGGGCTGAGTCCTATCACTTGTCCTTACACTCATGTTCCCATGGAAACTGCTGCTGGGAGCAAGCATGCTTAAGAGGAAGGGAAAGAGAGCGCAGGTCAGATGAGACACTAGGATGGCAGTCTAGAGCCCTTCATGGTCTCCTTGATGCCCCAACGCTCCATCACCGAACTGCATACCCCCAGGCAAGCTTTCTCATCTTTAAAATGGCCACAGATTAGTATTGACCTCAAAGAGTCGTGGAGAGAGTAAAATGAGGTGTTACATCTATACAAAGAGATGAGCCCTCCTCACAGAGGTGGGAATATGATGTTATTTCCTGAAAGTTCTTATCACTTCTTGACTGAAGGGATGTTAAAGGACCTCAGCTACTCAGAGCAATCCCATCAGCTCCACTCTTGACACCAAGCAATGAAGATCAGCTGTGGAACTTGCTTCTCCACAGAATTAGACAAAAGGCATTAGATGCCCCAGACTAAACGGAGACAGGGGCCCAGACTTTAAAAACACATAGAGTCAGGGGAACCCTGAGTGTCAGAGAGACGTACACCAAAAAGAAAACCTTTGCCTTTTGGAAGATGCCAAGTTAGACCATCATGAGTGCCTTACTATGGATGCTGGATCACTAGAAATGACCCTCATCCTCATTTACCCAGGCGACAAAATGTGGGTTCCCCTCTGCTCAGAGAGGCTTCTAGTAGAGGTGGGCTGCTCTTCACTGTGGCTTCCCTCTGAATAAGGTGAGACCTTGCTGGTGGCTATTGGGAACTAACAAATGTTCCTTGTACCTGTCTCTGTCTGCCTTTCTCTATTCAAAATACACACACACACACACACACACACACACACACACACACCCCTTTATGACTGAGAATGGCTTTTCCTAAAAAGAATAAAACCAAAGCCTAATTCTTTGCTGCATCTAGACCACCCCTCCAGTAATTTTGGAAACCAACGGGCTGACTGAAACTTCAGTTCCTCTCACCAAACGGCTTAGCAGAGTGACGTAGAGGGAAGCCATGGCTGTCTCAGTGAAACACACCAATGCCTCGGAGCCAGAGAGAGCAGCGCAGATGGGAGGCAGGGCCTCGATTCGGATGGCTGCTGCTTGTAGATTCTTTTTGATGATTTCGTTCTGCTTTTGCTGCTCTTCATCCTCGATCACCCCTTTGCTGTCCCGTAGTGGGTGGCCCACATGTTTAGGTTTGAGGGATATGAGCCCTTGATAGAAACTTGTAGAAAATTCCTACTGACTTTTACTGTGAGATACTAAGAAGGAGCCTCCTGAGGAATCCTTATATTCCATCTTCTCCCAAAAATAGAGGTCCTGTTTTTCTATGACAACCTGGTCGGTTCGGAGACTGCCTCTTTCTTGGTCTGAGTTTCCAATAGCGCAAGCAGTCTGAATGTGCAGATGGCTTATGAAATCCCAGTTCACTGTGACAACCACTTTGCCAGCTCATTGGAGCCATCCTCCCCCAAACGTCACCCTGTCCCAATCCCCAAACCAGCAGAACTCAGAGCTGTGTGGATGGGGAGGGAACTCAGGTGCGGCATGAGACACACAGTCCTTTACAGCTGGGCTCTGGACATCTTGTTCTGGCCAGGACAAATTACCTCCCTATTCAAAATGTTTATCCCTGTGTTCAGGAGAGTATACCATCTTGTGAGGGTTCATCCTGTTGGCATGAAAGTTATAGGTGCTGGATTGTGGGAATGGCAATTGAGGGGTGCAGGCTTCTTAGCCCAGCCACTCATACTATGCGTTCAATCCCCATGAGCTTACTTTTGCTGGGTGACTGAACTTTGTTGGGCATGGCAAGCTTTATGGGCTGGATTATGCTAACAGTCTGGGAGGCTCAGCTTGGGGCAGAGCTTATGTTGGAGTCTGATTTTCAGTCATTCGGTCTCCAACAGGGCCCAGTAGGTGCCTTTTAGGAGAATGTAATGACTTGACCCATAGGGCCCAGATTTGCCCCTAGACTTCAAGATTTTATTACTGTGATTTTCATGTAGAGGTTTGCTAGTGTGCCGCCCATTGTTCCAGTCTGGCTTAGGCACCATAAATATTCCTGGCTCCACTGGGTCATCACGGAGAAGCCAAGCCGTAGAAGTGACTACAGCATGGTTTGATTGACAGAGTCCGCACTCCATTGTCTGAGGTGATCGTCTTCTAATTGTTGTACTAAATACCAGAGAGAGGAAAAGTAATCTTTAAAGGGGAAGAGCTTACTTTGGTCCATGGCGTTACAAGTTTCAGTTCAAAGTCCCTTGCTCTCTTTCCTCTGGGCCTGAGGCAGGCCAAAATTCATGAAGAGGAGTGTGTTCTGGATCAAGATGTTTCCATCACGGCAGCTGAGGAGGATGCCAGGAATCCCAGTGTCCCTTCTCAGATGGACCACAGTGAGCTAACTTCCTTCCATTAGGCTCCACCTCCCAAAGGTTTCGGCAACCAACAGCACCATAGACCAGAGGTTACACCTACAGAATATGGGCTTTTGGGGGGACATTTTGAACTTACACTTTAGACTTAGACTACCCCCATGTCTTCTACTCAGAGATGGTTGTTTGAGCCAAAATGAGCTAATGTGGTATGTTAAAGTGTAGTGTATGCTGCCTCCAAAGTGCTGAGGCCTGCCAATCGTCCTTTCTAAGTGGTAAGAAGCACAAAGTGCAACAAGTTATTTGCATGTCTAGTTTTCAGTGGCGCCAAGGGTTGAACTCAGGGCCTCATGCATGCAAGGCAAGGACTCTATCATGGGACTGCATTCCTAGCTCTATGCTATTCAGCTTTTGAGAAACTGTCAAAATATGCAGTGAAGTACTGGTCCTCATGAGATTCCCAGAAATCCAGTCCACATCTGTAGGGCTCTTCTCCTGCAACTGGCTTCCACATGCCTTACCCCAGTGTTGTAAGGAGGCTAGTTAGTTCCCAGCTGCTCAGCCCCAAAATAATCACACAGAAACTATATTATTTAAAACACTGCTTGGCCCATTAGCTCTAGCTTCTTATTGGCTAACTCTTACATATTAATTTAACTCATTTCTATTAATCTGTGTATCGCCACGTGGCAGTGACTTACCGTGTAAAGTTCTGGTATCTGTCTCCAGCAGGGCTACATTGCTTCTCTCTGACTCCACCTTCCTTCTCCCAGCATTCAATTTAGTTTTCCCCACCTACCTCTATTCCCTGTGCAGGCACAAGATAGTTTCTTTATTAACAATGGTATTCACAGCATACAGAGGGGAATCCCACACCCCAGCATCTATAGGACTTGTTGCTGCCTGTGTTTGGTTCTGTTATTACAGTACAGTTAATGTGTGGACCAACATTCTGCTATCAGAGAATGAGGAAGGAGCCAGAGATGGGGAAATGCTCAAGGCTTCTGCAGCTTAAAGTGTGACACAGACTAGGAGTTCTGATGTTTTCCTGAGACAGTACACATATTGTTACTTCTTCCAGATGAAAGCAAAGGTCTTCTGGTATCTGCTGATATTATTATGGAAAAGTCAGTCACTGCATTATTAAGGCAGACATTCGTGATTTACTCCATTAAGGAACAAACTTAAGCGGCTAACGTTTCTTCCTGTTTGTGTCGGTGCCGACCACTCCTTAAACTTTGTATTCCTTGCTTGTGTACCTGACTGGAGGTTAGATTACATGTTTTATATTTTATTGGTCATGCTGGGGATTGAACTCATGGCCTAGAGAATGCCAAGTAGGCACTCTACTGCAGAATTATACTCTCTAGACCATAGGTTACATGTCTACCTTTGGCTTCCAGGACATGTGCTGAGAGAGCGTCTTTCCAGTTTATTATGGGGTAGAGTCCTCTCAGATAGGATTGAGGATTGGATAGTCTGTAGGGCAAACACAGCAGCAGGCTTCTGTAGTAAGCTTTCATTTGAAGGTGCTGCCTCGATTGCTTGTGTTGAGGTGAGTCAGTCAAGATCTCCAAGTGAAACTTGAGGCGAGATGGGAGGTGGGGCTGAGGTGATGTCTGCAGAGAAGGTGTATGGGTGAAGGGGTGAAGTAAAGGAGTTGGGAGCGATAGGGTGGAAATCAGTATTGTGATTTAGTTTAGAACACTGGTTTTCAACCTTCCTAACGCTGTGACCCTTTAACATAGCAGTTCCTCATGTTGTGGTGCACCCCCAACCATAAAATTATTTCTGTCGCTCCTTCGTAACTGAAATTTTGCTGCCGTTATGAATTATCATGTAAATGTCTTTGGAGAGAGATGCTTTCCCAAGAGGTTGAGTGCATCTGTGTGAATGTATGCCATATGTATGTGGGCACTGGGGACATCAGAAGAAGCTGCGGATCTCCTGGAGCTGGAGTTACAGGCGGTTCTCAATCACCCGACACAGGTTCTGGAAGAGCAGCAAGTGTTCTGAACTGCCCAACCATCTCCCCAGCTCTTCTCTTTGATTTTTATCCCTCCCTGTTCCACTACAAGTGGGCCCTTGATATGATTGCAGTCTATGTGAACGGCCCCCCAGAGTTGTGGACAATGTGAGACTTGCTCAATGGGACCAGGTCACTCAGTGAATACCTACCTGGTGGATGAACTGAGCTAGCAGTAATCAAATAGGTTAGTCTTTCTCCTGGTGGATGAACTGAGTTAGCAGTAATCGAATAGGTTAGTCTTTCTCCTGGTGGATGAGCTGAGCTAGCAGTTATCGAATAGGTTAGTCTTTCTTCTGGTGGATGAACTGAGCTAGCAGTAATCAAATAGGTTAGTCTTTCTCCTGGTGGAAGAACTGAGCTAGCAGTAATGGAATACGTTAGTCTTTCTCCTCAGCATTCAGCAGAATCACACAGGAGCTCACAATTCAATGACTGATTGGACAAATGAAAGAATTTTGGACAGTGCAAAGAATGGTCAAGCTAAGTGGGTACCAGGGGATGCTGATGGAGAAACTTGTGGTTGAAACCCCAGCCGGCAAGGTATCATGGCGCATTTCCAGAGCATGTTGGAAGGGAAACAAACGGTCCTGGCCAGAGCCTTGCTGGCTTACATCTCAGGATCCTGCCTGGGTTTGGAATCTGGAAAACAACTAGGTTTCTGATCTCCGGGGCTCTTTGTCGCCTTATCAGCGAAGCTTTGTCAGTGTTTCCACCATAAACCTGGGCGTGGGGCTCAGTGCCTATAAAACCGTACTCTAGGCGAAAGCTGGCAGGCAGCAGCCTTCCAGGATGCAATTAGTTTGACTCAAGGAGGCTGCGGTTGGCTTCTTTGCTTAATTGGGAGAAAGCAACAGAAACGCGGAGGTTTGGTGCTTGTCTGTCTCTGAGGACAGGCACAGAGAGGCATCTGTGGCAGGGTAGAAAATGGGCTAGTCACCAGAATCAGTAGGGATATAGGGAGGGATACCTACCAGGCTCAGGGAAATGTACCCATGTGGGCACCAAAGGCCAAATCCATACTTCTTCTGGGTCTTTATGCCCCTGTGATTAACTCTCAGAATCCTTAGGGTCTGCTTATGTACTTGTGCAGGGATTGTCTGAGATAGTTGCAGCAAAATGAAGCTATCATTTTAAGCTTTTCCTGGCACGTGAGCCTTCTTCACCTCTTCAGTCAGTGTGAATGGCAGTGCTTACTATTGCATTCAATATCTTCCATTGCTGGGGACTATGAGGGACCCAGGACTTACATAGCAGTAAGAGCTCCCTTCCTCTTGAAGCCTCAATTGCTTCATAAAAAATTATTTATTTTTACACTCTATGTGTGTGTGTGTGTGTGTGTGTGTGTGTGTGTGTGAGTGTGTGTGTGTGTGCATGCAGGAGTAAATCAGCGTTCCTATGTGGGTCAGAGAACAACTTGAGACAATCAGTTTTCCCCTTTCACTATATGGGTCCAGGACTGAACTTAGGTAGTTGGACTTGACAGTAAGTTGCCTGCCTTCACCCACTGAACCAGTTCTCTATCCCCCTTTCTCATTTTTAAAGTACTGAACTTTTGGCGTAGTGATAAAATAGAAATGACATAATTTGTAAAAATTTAAAAATAACCATCAAGATAGAGGAGAGAAAAGGAGGAAGAGAAGACAGACAGACAGACAGACAGACACACACACACACACGTACACAGAGAGAGACAAAGAGAGAGACACACAGAAAGACAGAGAAAGAGGGACAGAATTGCAGAGAGGGGGGGGGAGGGAGGGAGGGAGAGAGAGAGGGAGAGGGAGAGAGAGAGGGAGAGAGGGAGAGGGAGAGAGAGAGAGAGAGAGAGAGAGAGAGAGAGAGAGAGAGAGAGAGAGAGAGAGAGAGAGAACCTTGCACAGAAGCTTTGTCCCACTTGCACTAGTATGGCTACGATCTTGACAATGTCACAATGCCATCTTTTGGATAAGTCACATGCCGCAAAAACACAAAGGTATGGATGCCATGACCAAGGGTGAGTGGATGCGAGAGAGGGGGGACAGGGAGGACTTCATAGAGGAGGGGATGGAACTTTGAGCCTAAAAATATGGCTTCCAAATTTTCTAGTTGATTTTCACATTCCTATTGCGTGGACGTGGACAGCGAGGACACAAGAGGGTCCAGTCGCAGTGCTCAGCAGAGAGAAGACTGTTGGGAGAGGAGCTGAGGGAAGCCATGCTCCTTGTCCTCCTTGCCCATCCCAACACTGTCATTTTGTTTTTAGAAGATTTCAGATCCCCAGAGTCACGAGTGGGCAGACCATCCCCAGGAGGTGGGAAACTCTTGTATGGTCCCAGCATGTCAGAAGACCCAGATGGGCCTCACACCCTCTATGAGTCTGTGACTTTTTCTGAGCTCCCCTTCCTTCCCCAAGATGTTTTTTATATACCCCACGCCCTCCATCCCTTTCCTATTGAGGGATCACTCCCATGTAGTTCTTTGAAAAGTCTTTGGACTCCTTGCGGAGGCTACTGGTTCTGTACTGCACACGGTCCTGCTAATTCCTTGAAGGGTCACACCTTAGTTATGTGCGTGTCGATGCCCAGGGGAGTACAGTGGGTATCCACTTTTCAGATCAAGGGGCTAGGCCATGCTGAGAGGTTGGGAGCCAGCAAGAAACAAGCATATTTGAGCCCACCATTGCTGAAGATCACACTAGGCATGAGCACTTGAAATTGGGGTTCAAATCTGACTGCCACAAAATACCCTGGATAGTTTGCTCAAATTTGCTAATTTAGCTCAGTTTCATTGTATGTAAAGTGGATCTGGCCTGCTCCAGAGAAGGACGATCAAATGCCTTGACTAGCTGCCTCTGCGAATCTGATTCAAGGATGCTCTCTCCTGCTGAGCTGTGAACAAAACTACAATGCTTTTATTCGTCTGTGGGATTTTCACCAGAGAGTGGAGGTAGGAGATTGAGTACTGGGCCTGGGCTTGAGGCCGAAAGGCATGCGCAGTCTTTGCCACCTTGGGGAGTTTGAGACGGAACACGAAAATGCCTGTTTGCTCCCTGTTCAAGTCACATAGTGTAATCTGGAAAAGCCGAACAGACAGGAATAACCAGGAAGCCTCTTCCCTCGTAGCCTGTCCTGCTGAGATGTGTCTTTTACCTGAAAGGGATGGGGATGCTGTTAGCAGAAGATAGCAGTTAGCTTGGCTGCCACTTAACTGCTGTGGGCGACTCACTTAACCTCTAAGCTCCCGTCAAGCACCAAACACCACTCACTTTAATTTCCCAAGGGGTGAATGGCCTGGTACACAGCGAGTACCCCATAAATCTTCGCTCCTTCTTCTGCTCCGCCCCCAAATACCATTTTCCTCCACAAACTGCCATCCAGCCCTGGGGGCACAGTTCAATAAAGTCCCCATAAAACTCAGCTTCTCTGAGTCCAGCTTCAGAATTTACAGCAAGTAGATTCATCACGTTGTTTAAATTATGGCAATATGAAAATACAGAAAACCCACGGGGAGCCAGCCTTTTCCCGTATATAAAACAGGGTTATGATCCCATATAAGCTTTTAAAAGAGAATGCCTCAGTTTATATCTTCATGCATACGATTGGAAAAGAAACAGAAAAGGAACTCACTAGCAAACAATAGGGTCTCACACCTTCTCTGGGGAAGCCCCTGGCCCCTTTCTTTGCATTCTTTATTTTCATGATACCCCTACTGTAGCCAGCTGGGATTTACCTGGCTCCAGAGTCCTGAGGCCTCCTCAGGCGTTAACACTTCCCCATCTCTATTATCACACCCTGTGTCCCAGTCACCAGCATCCCTGCCACCAGCATCCTTCTCCTGGACCATGAGCCTCTTTGTCACGAATCACCCACCATGTGTCTGTTGGGGCTGCAGCAGACAGAATGGGTGGAGGCAGGAAGCAAGCAGGGGCATACAAACCTGGCATCCTTTTCCATGTCAGACCTCAGGGAGGCCCATCTTAGCCTCAGGGTGGTGTCTAAGCCCCTGTGCATTTTGGCCTGCCTCTGCTTCACCAAGACCTGCCCCCACCTGCTTCTGGTACTGCCTCCCTTGCTGCCAATGTGGTCTTTCTGCTTCTCTTGCCTGAAGACTCTTTTTCTCTGACTGGCCCCAAACTGTCTAGTCTTTTCTCTGAAGGTTCAGGCCATTCACAGATTCCTTTGAGAACATCCATTGCTTACCACTCCTCCCCTCACCCTCCCCAAACCAGATCAAATCCTCCAACCCTGTGCTGCCTCACAGACGTCCTTTGTCTCACATTGTGGACACAGTGACTGTAATTCTGATGACTCTATTCTCTCTAAGCTGTGAGCTCCACAGGGTAATGACTGAACCTATCTTTCTCATCCTTCTATGAAGTTAAGAGATTGAAGAATCTTAAGGAAGTGTGGCTTTCACATGGTAGATACTTAGGAAAGATTTCAAGTTTCCCGTAGCCAGGCTAGACGGTAAAGCAGGGAAGACACCTATTCTGTGGCGCTGTGAGAGTAGGGAACACATTGGCAAAGTGTATACTATCGCTGTTGATTTCATTTATCACAAGTCTGCTCTTCCTGTGAGGGTCTGGGGACAGGAGAAGGAGTGTTTCTAGCACTACGACCACCACTCATGAATTATTCAGCACCAGTTAATGCCCACCAGAGATGTGTGCATTGGTGAATTCTCGGATCCCAGCTCTGTTTACGTTTGGACAGTGAAGGAGTATCAGTGGTGAGTGTTCAAATGAGGCCTCCTCTCAGATGGCAGCACATGAAAGACTCGCCTGGGCACCGATCCAAGGTTCTGCATGCAACATGTGTGCATGTTCCAGAGCAATTTTGTTTGCTCTTGACCCCACCTGTCCGGAGCCGCATCCACATGAGGAAAACACGTTATCAGCCCTCTGGATGCGGCAATAGTACTTTGACAATAGTTTAGCTTGAAGTGGTGAGAATTCATGATAATGAATGTTAATTAGGAAGCACATTAATTATTTTATTGCTTTCTCCTTTTGACCATGCATGCACAGCCCTTCGGAAGGAATAGCCAAGGTGGCTAAGGATTAAATTCTCCTGGTGAGCATGAGCAAATTTTGCCAATCTTTTCAAAGCCTTCTGGAATTGTGGAGTTGGGCAAAGCATTTAAGATGACATCTCAAGGGACCCTTGGCAAAGTGGTTTGACAGAGAAGCCCGACATTTGGAGACTGAAACGAACTTGCAAGTTTATGAGTATAAAAGTCCCTTCCCACGGCATGCCATGTTGTGCTGTCAATTTTATGCCCATAGGCAGAGTTCTGCTGCTGGATGACCCGAATTTTCCAACCCATTATCCAGATGAGAAAAAGGCTCAGAAATTCACCCAAGGTGGATCAGCTAGACAGCAGCTCTGCCAGGCCAGACCCTTGGTTTTCTGACCTCCAAGTTCTCTCTCTATTGTCATAGATTTACTCTCTCTAGACAGGGCTGGGTTTTGAGTCTCCACTTGCCTCCTCTCTTACCCTGCAATGCTGCCTGTTCCCCACCAGTTTCTCCCTGCTAGTGTCAGCCCCCGGGGCCTTCCTCGCTGCTTCCTCTAGAACGCCCTTCCCTCTTTCTCCACACTCGTTCCCATAGCGCTTGCTGATACTGTGTGCTTCTGTGTAACAGGAGGAGGTGCAGTGCAGGGTGGTCTGAGGGAAATATGAGCTGCATTGTGGGTTTCTGCTTAAAGATGTGATAGGGGAAAGACTGCAAGGGGATGCATCCAACAGTCCTTGAGCAGCTTCCAGATACTTTGCTTTCTGTAGCTGTGCACAGTGAGGTTTCCCATGTACGTCTATGAACAATGCATTTATTGTTATATCACAGGAGCGAAGATCAATAGATCTTACCTGCGGGGGGAAGGAAAGGCTAGCGCCTTTATTGAGCACCTGCTGTATTCCAGTCCCTCACTTATCACTCACTGAATCCGCGGCATCCTACAGAAGGTGTGAATGTTTTTAGTTTGCAGACAGAGAAACAATGGTTTTGGAAAGTTGAGAAATAGGATCCTTGAGCAAATGTAAGACAGAACCCACAGCCTGGGGCCAAGCGTATCCTGTCCCAAACTGCAGGTATTGGTCCTGGGTCCTGTCTGCTCAGAGGAAGCAGATCTGGGCCCGACTCATCTGACAACAGGGATCAGGGGTAACAGCCTGTAATTATTAGTCAAGAAAGAAGGAAGGGGATTATGAGGTGTCAAACAAATAGGAAACAAGGGGACTGCAATTATAAGGAAAGTGTAGGCAAAATTCCAGGAAGCCAAAATCTTATAGAGCCGTTTACTACGGAAGTATGGAGCGGTGGGAAAGGATCCTTCTGGCCCGCAAACCATATGTTCTAGAGAGACCGTATCACACCACAAGACTCTTCCCAAAATCATATTCCATTCATCAGCTTGATCACTGAACCTTTGCCACAACCAGTCCTATGCTGGGCATTGTGGGTCCAAGGTCAACAGAGGTGTGAGCCTGGCTCTACTGCCCGCTGCTTTCAGTTTCTTTATCCAGAAAGGGTGGTCGACATCACAGTGACGTCCTGGGGTTGTGCTGAAGACGAAATGCACTTTCATAATAATCTTCCTACCCTAGCCGACTCCTGGTGTCTATTACAGGACGGATTCAGCCTTTGGAAGCTCATGGACTATCTTTCAACTAATGCCTCAAAGAAAAAGGTTTTCCAGGCATTCACCGTTTGGAGTTTCGATAACTAGTCAGTAAATGAATAAAATAAATTATAAATAGGAAGAATACAGCTGTTCTAGGTATGGCAGAGGAGAGGATTTGCTGTGGATAAAAGGGAGAACACAACCAGAGACAGGGACATCTGGGAAAGTCCAGAGTGAACATGACCAGACTGAACTGGGCCACATGAGGAGTGTGGGGAGGAAGGGGAAAGAGAAGAGGTGCTAACCAAGGGGGGTAGCTGGGCCAAGAGACTGGCATAGGCAGAAAGGCCCCTATACGCCTTATATAACTAGGGGCCGGAGGAATAGGGTATGGGAAGCCCAGCCCCTAGGCCAGAGAAGTTTAGGGTAGGGGTGGGATATGCCAGCTGTACCCTGTAACAGGTTCCCTGAGAGATGAAGGGGCCAGCGTCTGCTTTGATATGTTAATGACTACCTCAGTTGGCCATTTGTCCTGGGTTTGAGACTTAACAGTCAGATGCTGCCTGTCCTGCACGGCATTGCAGAAGACACATGGAAGCCGTAGTCGCCAATGCCATACTGATGTTGGGAAGCATCAGTGACCGAGTCCTTTGAAAAGTAGCAATTTTTTATGTCTCCCAGTGATGTCATGAGGTACCACCATCATTTCCATTTTGCCCATTAAAAAAATGAGGCACAGAGAAGGCACGTGGCTGTCCCCAAAGCCACTCCATTGGTGCAGAACTGAGGCAGCATTTGACTGACCCACGGCAGTCTGACTCCAGGGTGACAGGCCCTTCCACTCTTTTGAGACCTCTCCGGCAGCAGTGACAAAGGCAGCTGCCGCTCCTGCTGGGATTCTGGGGCCTGGTAGGAAGGGTCTGTAAGATGCAGGATCTACAACTTTCCTACATAGCACATGCACTAAAAAGGCCTGCCAGAATACCATATTATGGTGCATACCAAGCAGCCAGGAAAACAACAGAAAACGTCATCTTTGCTACCTCTACTGGTTTCTTCATTGTTTTATGTTATTGGTTTGAGTTGCTGAGTCAGACTGGCCCAAGGCAAGCATTTTTCTGGGCGCTGTTTTGGCCGCAGTGAAGTCCCAAGGTGGCTGCTGCTTGCTATGTTCCTCCAACCCCAACGCCTCACTTTTGGCATCTGGCTCTGGACTGGTTCAGAGAACCCCCCCACCCCACCGCCCGCAATTCATTTTGTCTTTATTTCTCCCAATCTCTCTCTCTCTCTCTCTCTCTCTCTCTCTCTCTCTCTCTCTCTCTCTCTCTCTCTCTCTCTCTCTCTCTCTCTCTGTCTCTCTCATTTTCTTCTTAGGACACCATGACTAAATTGTGGGAAAGCCTTCGTGTTAGATTTCCTTTGCTATGATGAAATGCCCAGGGCAGGCAACTTAAAAGAGGGAGCTGTTTCTTGGACCATGGCTTCATAGTTCCTGTCCTGGCTGGTTGACTTGGTTGTTGTGTTAGTTTTTTTTCTGGCTGTGACAAAATGCCTGGCAAAGGCAGCTTGATGAGAAAGGGGAAGATTATTCTGGCTCACACAGTTCAAGGGTGCCATCACTGCCCATCACAGCAAAGAAGTCCTGGTGTCAGGGACAAGGGACAATTGATTATATTGCATTCATAGTCAGGGTACCTGTCCTTGCCCAGAGAGATTGCAGAAGAGGCTCCCTTAGCTTTCATTTTTAGCTTAGCAGAGGTTCAGATGCTAAATGTGACCTGGTCAGGTCTGCCAGGCCCGGGGCCTGAGGATGAGCAGTTGTGGGTCCCTTGAGAATGTGCAGAAGCAGAGATCAACAGTCCCACATGCAGGCCAGAGGACCAGGAATTAGCATCAAGGTCTCATCTCAACCACAGTTCCCTGAGCTTATCACCTAACCTAGCAATCTAGTACTTGGTTTTCCACCTCTGTTTCCACTACCATTATCATGTTGGTTCCTCCTCCTTCTCCTCCTCCTCCTCCTCCTCCTCCTCCTCCTCCTCACTTATCTTACGTGGATAGCTGTTGTGCCTGCATGTATGTGTGTATGTTTGTGTGTATGTTTGTGTGTATGTTTGTGTGTATGTATGTATGTATGTATGTATGTTTGTGTGTATGTTTGTGTGTATGTATGTATGTATGTTTGTGTGTATATATGTATGTATGTATGTTTGTGTGTATGTATGTATGTATGTATGTATGTGTGTGTATGTATGTATGTATGTTTGTGTGCCTGCATGTATGTGTGTATGTTTGTGTGTATGTATGTATGTATGTGTGTATGTATGTATGTATGTGTGTATGTTTGGTGCCTGTGGAGGACAATGAGGGCATCAGATCTCCCGGAACTAGGATTACGGACAGTTTGTGAGCTGCCATGTGGGTGCAGGGAACAGAACCCAGGCCCACTGCAGGAACAGGGAATACTTTTAACTGCTGAGAGCCCTGTGTCCAAATGGGTTCTTTTCACCCCGAGAGAGCTGTGATCTGCATATGCTGGCTAAGCCCAAGGGGTGATATGTTGTGTGACAAACAGGAGCAAAAGAGAGAAGCCAAGGACTAAACCATGACTTGTCTGACTTGAGGGGCAGAAGTGCCCTTAGATGATGGAAAAGGAATTGTCACTGCAGCCGACCAGAAGACAGGAACTTTGGGTATGTTGAGTTGACTCTCCGTTACATATTGAAGTGGAGTCGTTGGGTAGCCAGGAAAAAGTTGTTCCCTCCCCGTCCTTTTAAATTGAGATGAGTTGGTAGAAGTCACCTGTAGGAAAGGAACAGCAGGTGACAGCAGGACAGGTGATTTCTAGTGACAGAAAGGAAGCATGACTCATAGGCACGAGACAGGACAGTCTGGAGGGAGCCGGGTGCCTGTAAGTTATCTCTAGATGCATCGATTTTCTCAAGGAAGAGAAACAAGACCAAGGCTAGGAGTGTATGAGAGAGAGGAGGTGCTGCAGACGGGAGGAGAGGGAAACGTGGTGCTGAATCTCGCTTTGCTTCCGGTCCCTTGCACTGGACTTGGCACAGGAGAAAACCAAACAGACGCCAGCTGCACCGGATGCTCTGGTGTTACACCCCAACACTGATGGTGACTTTGAAATCTCAGCTGCACCCCCTTTAGATGAGTGATCTCCAGGAAGCGATCACACCCTCTTTGCTTCAGTTTCCTTATCTGGAAGGTGGGGACTGCATGAAGTGACACAGAAGGGGCCAGAGCAGGCAGATAAGGCCGCTGCTTTATCCCATCAGATTGTACAGTGTCCTTGAAGTCAGAAAAAATATTGGACTGGCCAAATTTTCCATTTCTGTACTTCAACAAATCGACTTAAACTAATCATTTAAAGACTTGGTTTTCCTCTCTTAAAAACGGAAGAAGAGATTTTATGAGTTCAGCTTTCCTTTATTGAAGCAATTTGGCAAGGTTTCCTATTTCTAAATCCATAAATGGTAGAGTGGGCAATTACAGAAGAAACACGAACTGGGCCAAGATGTACTGGCTGGCGACACTGTAAATTGCTCTGTTCCCGCCAAGCCCAGATGCAGATGCTTATCTGCCCAGTGAGAGCACCTGTGGGCCCCTCTTCACAGGGCAGGTGTGAGGCCTAGCGGAAGCTGCTGAGGGGGATCATTCTGCACACTGTAGTGTGCTCACAAGCACCCAGTGCGGTGGTGGGAACAGCCTGTGTCGCAATGAGAACTCTGGGTGCCTGTGCGGCAGAGTTCTTCAAGGCCACGGAGTGAGACTGTGGGAGAACAGACCCCAGGACCCCTGGAAGAGGGTTCTAGAAGAGCCCAAGGCGCCTCCTGTGATTCCTTTGATCTGACCTTCGCACTATGTACCAGTAGGACGAAGATATGTCACACTTGCTCTGGACTGGAGGTAAGTCAGGTCATCTGCCCAGCCCTGATGAAGAGCAGTTGGGCAAAACCACACTATAGCTGCCCATCTGTAAGACTGGCCAGCAGGGTCACAGAGCTGCAGACTCAGCTCACTGAACCCCTCAGACTGATATGAGATGGTAAATCACCAGAGGTGGGCTGAGGAGAGACATAGAGATGGGATTCTCCACTTCTGAATTTGGACTCCAGTTTGTCCCATTTTAGATCTGTCCTGGTTAGCCCAGGATAGTCCCTGTGCAGATCTGTTAACCCGATTCTGTGTGGCGGGTTGTTAACTTCACCCCTTTCAAAAATGTCCCCATGTGGACACAGCGTTGGAAGAACATTCTGGGGGTTTGCTCTCTGCTCTGACTTCTTTGAACCTCATTTCCACTCCTGAAAAATGGAAGTCTGTGTTTGTAGACTGCAGGGTTGTGACTGGAAACCAAATGCGGTTAACATAAAGGTTTAAAACAGGGTGTAAGGGCTGGTACTCTAATATTAGCCTTGCTCTAGCTTAGGCTTCCCGTATTGTTTTCTCCAGAGAATGTAAACAAGAGTCTAGCTTGATCATGTGACTCCAGTCCACAGGGGCTTCCACTCTAGGGAATATCAGACCATCCTTTGGGAACTAATTTAGATTTTTTTCTATTTCCAATCATGTCTGTTCTTTGCCAGAATGGTTCTTCCAAAACACAAATCAGTCTAAGCTGTTCCCACTGCCTGGCACCTTTCAATGGCAGTGGGGCCAGAGGTCAGGGACCAGAGTAGGCAAACCTGGAATCTGAATGAAAATGAAGATATGACCATTCCTAGGTATGTCTGAGGAGAAGGTTTTTGTTGTAGATACGAGGGAGAGAACTTCCAGAAGCATTTGGAAGAATCCAGACTGGATAGAACAGATCAGACCATGAAAGGAGAGAGAGAGAGAGAGAGAGAGAGAGAGAGAGAGAGAGAGAGAGAGAGAGAGAGAGAGAGAGAGAGAGACAGAGAGAGAGAGGGTAGAGTGAGAGAGGAAGAGAAGAAAGAGGGACAAGAAAAGGGACCAGGAAAGCGAGAAGAGCCAAGAAAGGACCAAGAGCAGAGCCAAGAGAAATAGACCTAAGAGAGTGTGTAGCTAAAATGGTTGAGTTACATAGGGATTGATGGAGGACTCCCATTGGCTAATAAAGAAACTGCCTGGCCCATTTGATTGGCCAGCCTTTAGGTGGGCGGAGTAGACAGAACAGGAAGAAGGAAGTGAGGTAGATGGCTCAGTCAGATGCTACACCTCTCCTAAGTTAGACAGACCGCCGTGCCTCTACTCAGAGAGAAGCCAGACGCAATGAAGCTCCAGCTCAAGATGGATGTACGCTAGAAACTTCCCGGTAAGGCACCTCTTTGTGGTGCTACACAGATTATTAGAAATGGGTTAAAGCAAGATGTGAGTAAGAGGCTGAAAATAATGGGCCAGGCAGTATTTAAAAGAATACAATTTGTGTGTTGTTATTTCGGGGCATAAGCTAGCCGGTGGCTGGGAACCGGGCAGGATGAAAAGCAGGCCCGCAGCTCCACACTACAAGGGATCAGAAGCTGGGGGAGGGGAAGCAAAGCTCAGGGACTGGAGAGGTTTAGGGCAGGGGGCAGGGGTGAGAAGAGCAGAGAGGATCCAGGACTCTGTAACTCACCAAGAGAACAGGTGCTGAGAGAACCTGGTGGCCCGCGTCTGTCTGCTTTGGTATGTTAAGTAGGCACCTCAGTTAGCCATTTGTCCTGGGTTTCTTTGAGACCTAATAGAATCAAGGCCACACCTGAGCCCTCTTAAGGTTACAGAAATACCAGTCATAGCTTCATCTGGAAAGAATGACCTCACTAACACCTGTGAAGTATTGCCTACGGAGAGGAGAAGGAGGAACTCTTGTGATGTGAGTCCTTCCTGTCTTGTCCCAGCATAAAAAATGGACTTCTGAGGTGGGATGTCCTTCTGTACACTGCGAATATATGTTGTTTTTATTGGTTGATGAATAAAGCTACTTTGGCCTATGGCGGGGCAGAATATAGCTAGGTGGGAAAGCCAAACTGAAAATAGGGAGAAAAAAGGTGGAGTCGAGAGAGATACCAGCAGTCATCGGAGGAGTAAGATGCCAGAACATTACTGGTAAACCACGGGTCATGTGGCTATACACAGATTAATAGAAATGGGTTAATTTAAATGTAAGAACTAGCTAGTAATAAGCCTGAGCCATCAGCCAAACAATTATAGTTAATATTAAGCCTCGGAATGATTATTTAATAAGCAGCTGCGGGGACTGGCAGGAGGGAAAGAAACTGGTCCCGGGGACTGGATGGGACAGAGAACAATCTCCACTTACAGGCTTCCCATGATCTGACTGAAGAGAGCCCCGAAAGATAAAAAAATGTCCACTGTTAACTACGACCTGTTTCTTTCCTTCCAAAGCTCAGGACTAGACTTGTTCCTGCTGGGATGGAATGAGATCTGCTTAGGACTGAGACCCCTGAGGTTGTAGAACTCTACCCCATTTATAGCTACGGAGGAGGAAAAGAAGACGGTGTGATATGACTGTTCATGGAGACTTGTTGAACGAGCTCTGTGCTAGGTTCCTGCTGTATACATCAAGGTTACAATACTGGTTGTGGTTTTTAGCTCATGGTCTCCATGCAGTAGACAAAGTGAATGAGATCTGGTAATGAATTAGCTTGCTCTGGCTGCCATACCAAGTATCAAAAACTAGGGGCCTTCACAGAAATACACTTTCACACAGTCTTAGAGGCTAGATGTCTAAGATCAAGGTATTGTCGGAGTCAGTTTCTCCTGAAATTTCCCTTCTGTGTTCAGAGGTGGCTGTTTTTTTTTCCCTATTAATACACCCTTCTGTGTGTTTTTGGGAGATGATGATCACATTGAATTAGTGACCACTGCGATGACTTCATTTTACCATAACCCCACTTAAGGGCCTGATCTCCAACTATGGTTGCATTTGGAAGTAGTAAAGGTGAGATCGTTGACCTAGCAATATGGAGATTGGCGTACAATTCAGCCTCCAAGAAGGCCCCAATAATTCTGCCTCCTGATATTTACTCCAAAGTTCAATCCCTTTCTCAGTGTCCCAGAGCTGCTCTGTGTGATCAGTGATGCTTGGCAGAAGGGTAGTGATGTATGTCACTTCCCCTGAGGTTATAGAAGGGCTGTGCTTCGGTTAATCATCCTGGCTTTCCAGTGAGCCACTTCCTCTTGGGAAAGTCAGCTGCCGTATTGGGAGACTCACGTTGCCAGGTCCTCAAGTCTCCTGCCACGAGCCATTGGGAAAGCAGGCCTTTCAGCGACAGCCAAGCATTCAGAAAACTGGCACCTCACAAGTGACCCTGAGCTGGCCCCACGTGGCATAGCTCTGCTGGGCTGTGGACCACAAACTCTGCGAGACAGTGAACGCTTGTTTGAAAGCTGCTAAATTTGGAGTTGTTCATTACTGAGCGATAGGTAATGAACACCAAGGCTTGGAGAAGTCGAGGACACACAGCTCCCAAGGGACAGTGCTAGCTCGCTGCCTCCATGTCTGACTTGCTCAGTTCTTTCTGGCACACCACATCGTCTGAATCAAGACCAGCTTTTACACAGAGGATAGTGGTGAGATATACAGGAGAGGGCAGAGAGGGAGCGGAAGAAGGCCCTCCATAGCTAAGCAGGGAGAGGCTGGGGAAAGGGACAGCCGGCCTTACACATCTAAAGGATGCGGAAATGAGAAGGCCAGGTGCCATCTACTGGTGTTCCCACCGTGTCAGGTCCTGTCTGTGAGCAGAGGAGGATATGGTGTGAAGCGTCCATAGGAAGGTCACATGATTCATAAACCCCTCTAGTCCGTCAGATCAAAGGCCTCTTCCAACAGACTCTGGTTTCCTTTTCAGTATTTCCATGCCCGGGGCCTGCAAGCCAGTTGGTGAGCTGTTATTGATCCCTTACTTGCTGTCTACTGTGTGCCAGCTGCTGGGCTAGGTGTGTGACTGATCTCATAGTCAAAGGATGTATGAGATGTACACACTGTTCCCTTCATTTCACAGAAACAAACAAACACAATAGAAAACCAGGTTCAAAGTGCCAAGGTTACCTCTGGGTAAGGACTTGAGTCCAATGCCAGGTCTTTCTACTTGTTCCTTGTCACTAGGATCTCTGACATTCCCATCCAATGGGACACTTGAATGAGTATGGAAGCTGGTTACAGAGCCTTACTTATACAACTGTCTTAAGGCGCCCATTACCTCCTCACTCTGTGTGATAAGAACACAAGATTAGCAGAGTCCCAAGGGTTGACTAGAGAAGACACCACTGTTTTCTAGCAATTCAACTGATTGCTGCTACAGTTGGCTAACAAGTGCACTGCCTACAAGGTTAGAGGTTAAGGATTATGGTTAGGGGTAGGTTTAGGCTTAGTATAGTCACTTATTTCCTTGGGACAGAGGGAATAACAAGGTTGTGGGAGTTGAGTCCTCCAGCTGATTGACCTGAGCAGCCAGGGAAAATTTCCTGGATGAGAGCTACTTGCACTGATTCCTGACAGCCAATTCATGTTTGACAGCAAAAAGAAGCAAAAGGTGATTGAACTTCATGCAAAACTCGGGTTTCAAAGAGCTGGGTGTTTTGGGGGAGCTTTGCTCTTCCAAATGTGATCTCGGGATGGACCCACAGGGATCTTGTATGGATGACAGAATCTCAGGTTTGACCGTAGACCTGTATTGTCAGCATCAGAAGCCAGTGGTTCATATACACACTTAAAATCAAACGTACTCCTGGAGATGGAGCAAGTATATGCTAAAAACCATGAATGAAATATGACAAAGGTTTGGTGGCAACAAGACTTTGATCCCAGCACTTGTAAGGTAGAGGAAGGTGGGTCTCTGTGAGTTCAAGGCCAGCCTGGTCTACATAGCAAATTCCAGGTTAACTGGAGCAACATAGTGAGATCTTATCACACAAGAAGGTTTCTCTCTCTCTCTCTCTCTCTCTCTCTCTCTCTCTCTCTCTCTCTCTGGATGGGACTGCTAAAGCTAAGAACAACAACAACAACAAAAGCAACAAAGTCGGCTGATTCAAAATTTGATTCCATTTCTTCTATCCTAAAACAATATTTGTCTGTTTCATTATGGTGTTTTCCACTGCCTAGAAATGAATTAGGTACATGATTCATTAATCACATTGATAGATCAATGAACAAAATGAGGATATAGAATAAAAGGATTTTGAGGACAGGAGGGCAGGGAGCAAGCTGGACTTGAAAGAGAAGGCTAGGCAAGGGGCTGGACATTAGTGGTTGGAGGTTGAGTGTCCATGGGACTGGAGAGAATGAAAATGCAGTAGAGGTGGCTGCCAGTTTCATCTCTTTGAGTTCTTAGTCATCTCATGTTGTGACCAGCTGTGGCAGGATTGAGCTCACTCGGCACAGGACATAGAACGGCACTTGTTTCTGTAGGTCAAAGGGCTGAACTAGCATTCAAAGCTTTAACTTGTTGGGGTTCGATTGAGTTTATGGTCTGTAATTGGTGTTAGTTTGTTTATACTTTAAGCACTTATCGTTTGACCTTTTCTGTTGGTATTATCTTTTGCTTAAGTGGTCTTTCTTATGCCTGGGCCTTTCTATACAGTTTATTCAAGCAGGTAGAGGTGGCAAATGGGCAGAATAGAGGGAAGTAAGCTGCTCTGAGAAATTCCCACTGACTCTTGAGGTGTTGACCTTTCTATTACCCTGATAAAACACCTGAGAACACAACTTAAAAGGTTTATTTTGGCTCATGGTGGCCTACTTGGCTTTGTTGTTTCTAGGCTCATGAGTACTAAGGCAGAGAGCCATGGTGAGAAGCACAGGGCAGAGCAAGGTGGCTCGCTTTGTAATAGGCAAGAGGCAGAGACACCGAAAGAGCCAGAAACAAGATATGTACTTCAAATGCACACTCTCCATCATCTGCCTCTTGCAGCTAGTCGCTTCCTCCTGGTAGTCCATTCAACTGTGAACTCAATAGATGAGTGTGCTAATGAAGTTAGGCCCATATGATCCAGTCACCTCTTAGTAGCTGGGGACCAAGCCTTTCACACATGAGCCTTGTGGGGAGTACACTTGATATCCATCCTTAGCAGCAATCAGATGAATAATGAAGAGATCTTTTCCTGAGACCTTGGCAAGTGGCTTACATGTTCTTTGCCTCCTTTTCTTGACTTGTATAGCAGATAATAGGAACACAGAAGATTGCTGGGAGGAACGAAAGTGCTAAGACACACAAAGGCGACCTGGCTGCTGGAGGGTTAAATGTAGGGAACCTGCAGAGCGCTTTGCCCTGGGCCCCACATCTGGTTAGTATGTGCCAAGAGTGCAGGCTCTTCTTGGTGCTTCCAAAGGCTTTTCCTGGTCCCACCCCATTGATCCAGGAGAATCACAGTGTTTGTGTTAGAACTTTGAACGTGGCTAAGGAAGTCCTGATTCATTTGGTTTGGTTTGGGAAATCAACATGCCTGTTTCTTTCCAACAGAAATCCTGGGAGATTTTAACAGTCTCCACTTAGTTTGCCTGTCAGTGTTCTTCAGTTCTTCCAAATATATAGGGTTATTTTCTCCACACACGGAACTCTGTGAGGGCAGGAGCTGCACCAGAATGATTGTCAAATGACTTTCTAACCCCTTAGTAAATGGGACTCAGAACATGAAATGCATCCAGTAGTTTATCTGACGTCACTATACTAGTGAATAATTATTCAAGGTTAGCATTCTTTATTCATTCATGTTTCTGTCTCCTTCCTGGACTCCATGGATACAGAGTGAGTGTAGAGTGTCAGAGTGAGAGAGTGCCAGAGTAACTATGATTGTGTCAGAGTGTGAGTGTATCAGAGTGTGTGTTAGAGTATGTCAGTGTACGTGTGTCAGAGTAAGAATGATTGTACCAGAGTGTGTCAAAGTGTGTGTCAGAGTAAGAATGATTGTGTCAGAGTGTGATTGTGTCAGAGTATGAGTGTATCAGAGTATGTGTTAGAGTATGTCAGTGTGAGTGTGTCAGAGTAAGAATGATTGTATCAGAGTGTGTCAAAGTGTGTGTCAGAGTAAGAATGATTGCGTCAGTGTGAGTGTGTCAGAATGTGAGTATATCAGAGTGTGTGTCAGAATATGTCAGTGTGAGTGTGTCAGAGTAAGTATGATCGTGTCAGTGAGTGTAACAGGGTGAGTGTGTCAGAGCAAGTGTGTGTCAGAATATGTCAGTGTGAGTGTGTCAGAGTAAGTATGATCGTGTCAGTGAGTGTAACAGGGTGAGTGTGTCAGAGCAAGTGTGTGTCAGAATATGTCAGTGTGAGTGTGTCAGAGTAAGTATGATCGTGTCAGTGAGTGTAACAGGGTGAGTGTGTCAGAGCAAGTGTGTGTCAGAATATGTCAGTGTGCGTGTGTCAGAGTAAGTATGATCGTGTCGGAGTATGAGTGTATCAGGGTGAGTGTGTCAGAGTGTGAGTGTATAAGAGTGTGAACTCTAGCACCAGAAAGCTTTACTTTCTTTGTAAAGAAAAGTATGAGTAGCCAGAGATTTGCGAATTATACAAGTCAGTGAGAAGCTTGTGAGAGACAGTCCTCGGACTTCCCCTGAAGAGTTGGTTTCTGGGTAAACTATGGGGAAATCCTGATTTACACTTGTTTTTACCAAGGGTAAAGATCTGTGGAGCTGCCAGGAGCCCAGCTTAGAGTGACCCCAGGGAAGCGTGTCCAAAGCAACCCGGAGTGTCTGCCAAGACACCACAGTACACTCTAGGACTGTCCTTTGTGGCCCAGGCAGGGAGCTTACAGTGTGGACATGACAAACGGGCCGAGGGTGTCCAGAGGCTCTGACGTGTGGCAGGTCACCCGCCACACAAGCGCATGTCAGCTTTCTTCAACAGCAGCCCAGGAAGCCACAGAAGTACACGGGATCTAAGCCTTTTCTCATGCAGAAGCTCAGCATGGCAGGTGCCATCCTGGCCCGTGTAGCACCACGCTCCTCTCCCTGTCTCTGCATCACCTTCAAGTAACAGGTGTGAATTACGCTCATTTCCCACCTGGAGTGGTGGGGAATGAGAGACTCCTGAATCGGAACCATAGACTGGAATGGTGAGAAGATCTAAGTTAGAGGAGTCAGGGACTCAGAAAAGCACAAACGTGAGAGCCACCAGGGACTAGAATCTAAGTATATCATGAGGGGTTTGCCTTGATTGTGGGGTTGTGAGTGAACGGTGGGAAAATCAGGAAGAGAGGATGAAGTGACTTATTCATGACCTCCGAAGAAGCACCCACTTCTTCCCACTGTCCTTTCCCGGGAGGCACAGCAGTCTACCTGTCTTTATTTTTCGCCTGCTTGGCCTTTAAACTTTTATAAGCATCTTCCCCAGTTTCCCACTGGGTGTGTCCTAAGGCGTCTTGGTGGCTGCTTTCTGACACGTGGCACCTCCACCGGGTAGACCAACAGGAACTCCAGGAGGACACAGCTGTCTTGCTGATCTTATTGCTGCCACTATTTCTATGGTCAAGTGACATGTTTACAGAATATCAGTTTTTGATCTGACCAGAATTAAGAGGAAGGAAATTTTCTTCTGAGGTAGCTGTGGCCTGCAGATCAAGCCTAGGGGCCCGACCCAAGAATACTCCTGTTTACAAACGTTCCTATGGTTTTCACACAGTAAGAAGTGTGCATTCGGAGTGGAGAGGAGGGAGGCCAGGTTTCCACAGGAAACAAGCAGACTGTAAAGAGCAGCGCTTCATACCTGACACGCTCAGCACTTCCTCCCCAATGCCCGTGTGCAGAGCAGATTGGACAATTCATTATACTTGCCAGGACTCGAAGACAATCTAAATGCAAGCTGCCCTGCTCCAAGATTTAATACCCTTCAGGATGGTTTGCATATTTGTTATATTGCCACCTTTGGTGTTTTAACATTTATTATCCCCCAAGGCCATAAAAATGTCTTGCCTTTTACAGAGTACACAGACTCAGAGCTCCTGGGCCCACCAACTCACAGGCATTTGAAGGGACCTCAGTGAAGGTTCACGTTCTTGATTTGTGACTGAAACACAAGTCTGCTATTAAGTTGTTTGGCCTGGGAAGCTACAACGAGGAAGCCTCTTCTCTGCCCACAACCAGATACAGTCTATGAGACACCAACATGAGCAAAGGTACTAGCTCTGGGGCTAGCCCGGGGCCTCAGGCCTCTGTGTGCTCTTCGTAGCTGACATGTGGAACAACATATTTCCATTAAAATTGCTTTCTTTTCACTTCCTCAGAAGCAGGATTAAGGGTAGGACGACTGCACAGCCTGATTTACCGTTCAGGGTTCTATCCAGCCTGTGCCTTTTTCGCGAATGCAAACGCTAATCCTTCAACAGGTCAAAGAGGGTCCGTGTGCTGAAAATACTTGAGGCAACAAAAGAGAAAGGGTTATTTTGGCTTGAGCAGTTTCAGAGATTTTGGTTCATAGCATAATTTCTGGGCCTGAATTGGGGCAGAATATCATGGTGGGAAAATAGGGTTGAAATAAAGCTGCTTCCCTAATGGTGGCCAAGAAACAGAGAAAAAGAAAACGGAACAAAGCTCCCAGGATGCACGCCCCCAATGACCTGCTTCCTTTTACTAGGTCCCTCTTCCTCCATTTCTACCCCATCTCAGTATCCATTAAGTTATAAATCTACCAATGGATGAACCCACTTATGAGGGTGCGACCAAGAAGTCTTCAGCATATGATCCATTGAGGGCCATTTACTATGCTAACGCCAACAGAGTCCTTGAGGAGGCCTAGACATGTATATAACCCTTCACACACACAGTAGAGACAGTTTATAAACACAGCCTGCTACAAAGTTGTAGAAATTAGCTTGCTTTAACACTCTCATGATTGTTATGGCATGGTTTTGTGATACCGCAGTAGAAAGGCCTTTAGCGACCCTCTGGAAAATGCAAGAGCCATCATCCTGCGTGTGACAGAGCATGGGTTATCTGAGAGTCCAGGCACAGCATGGATGGCTTATATTTATGTATAGTAATTGCTTTAATCTTTGTAATAACTTAATTATTATAGAGCTACTACACATTTCTCCTATTTTATAGATATGGGAATAAAGGCACAATTATTTGGATCACTTGGCCAAGCCATAGCATTTCCATATTGGCCCATAAAGCCTTACTTTGTACCCTATTGCTGGGACAGAAAAAAGCTGCAGGGATCTGGAGTCTCCAGTTCTTAGGCTTGCCTTCTGCTCGCTAAATAGTGTGCCACAGCTCCCTTGAGTGAAGATGCCCATGTACTAATGCATTATTCAAACGTGGACACTTTTGAGAGTAGAAGGGGCGTTATTAATAGTTACATTGGGACAGCAAACACAAGTGAAATGACAGTACAGGACACTGCAGCTCATGTGGCCACCATTCAGCCAAAGGAGGTCCTTAAACTGCACTCTCTTCTGGGCTTAAATCTATTCTTAGAACAGTAAGATGGAGTTGAAAGAAGGAGCCCTTTTCTTGGCATCCAGAAAGAGCACACGAACACATGGGAAAGCAAAGGAGGAAAGAGCTGTGAGGACAGCAACTTTATTCTACTTCCCAGCTGGTAAGTGAGCCGGCTGACGTGTCAGGGCTCCTGGTGGAAGCTGGGTGATTCTGGCCCAGAGTGAAGTGTTGCTTCCCAGCTCGTGGATGGGAGCTAGCAGTGTACACGTGTTTCATGTTGCTTTCCTTCAGTCCCTCCTGTCCATGAGGTGACAAAAAGTAGCCCAGGTAGGTGCTGTTTGTAGCAGGGGTTTGTTCAAGCAAATCAATAAAATGCTTTTTTTTTTTTCTGGGAAAAGTCATCATCTTTACTAAACATGGCTACAAACAAGATAAGCCTCGGCTCCTCGGGGAGGTAGCATCTCTGTCTCCCAAGGGTGCTCTGCCATTGAAAAGATGCCTGGTGCCTGTTTATAAGAGGTGTGAGAGGGCCTTGGAGAAATGCTCACTAGCACCAGGAGACTCAAAGACTTCGTGGCTGAGATTTCTGCACTGAATGCATTGGCTAGACAATTGTAGGACTCCATCTGAACCAGAGATTCCAGATCTGTTTTGTGTTGAGAAGGAGCTAAAGCCAAGAAAGGGAAAGTGATGAGAATGGATGGACCATAAAACGCACGATTGTTCCTTTTCCATACATTGCTTTTTTTCTTAAGGGCCAAGCTTTATTCAGTGGGGCTGGAAAATTAACTCTCTGCATTGCTTATGGGTGGCTGTTTTTGTTAGAAGGTGACCCAGATGATTAATATGAGCGTGGATACTTGCTAGAGTTATTGTTAGTGAAAATATTTTGTTAATTATTTGAGAATTTCATATATGTGCACAACGTATTTTGATTATAGTCACCCGCTCTCCTCCCCCTCCAGCTCCTTCAGGATCCTTCCATCCTCCCCCAAATCTTCCCCCACTGAAACCAGTTTGTGCTGTCCATGAGTGCAGGACCGTCTATTGAGTGACCTATAAGGTGCTGTACTCTTAAAGAAAAAGGACTCTTTTTTTCCCCCAGCAACCATCAACTGTCAACAGCTCCCCTCTAGGAGTGAGACTCTTGAGTCCCTCCCACTTCCATGCTGGACTGTTGATTGGCTTGATCTTATGCCGGTCTGGTGCAGGCAAACATGGCCGTTGTGAATTCATGAGTGCAGCGGTCCTGTCTAATCTAGATGACACACTTTCCCACCTGTCCTCCCTGCCCTGCGGCTCTTAGAATCTTTCTGTCCCCTCTTCTACATTGTCCCCAAGCCTTGGAAAGAGGGGATTTGATAGAGATGTCTTACTTATGACTGAGAGTGTTTACCCTTTTCACATCCATTGATGTTGAGTTTCGGAGTTAAGCACCATCCACTGCACCAAGAAATGCTGATGAGGTCTGAGAACTTCACCAATCTATGGGTATAGAGTTATGTATTTTGAGGGCAGTTTAATACTATATGCATTTAGCAAAATAATGAGGAGTGCAGTCTCAGCCTATGAATTACCTGGCCACAGGTTCTTAGTCTAGAATTATTCTTAATAAATATACTTCTCCTACAATTAAAAATTTACCATGAGGATTATAAATATCTGAACTGCCATTTTATTTAGTTCTTTTGACATTTGATCTTGAGTCCAGTGTGTAGTAAGATCACAGACTATGGAATGGAAATCCTACCTTCATAATTTACTTTCTCTGAGCCTTGATCTACTTTCCTGTAAAATGGGATAATACCTGAATTTTTATAGGGTGATGGAGAAAGCCAATGAGAGTGATATGTTATGTATAAATTATCCTAACAGTGCCTGGCTCCTAAACAGTAACTGTTTATCCAGCGCTTGTCTTATTACTACTGTATTCAGTTGCTTATCTTAGTCCATGATTCGGTGAGCATCTTGAATGTTTTTTCCAGAACATAGTAATGGTATTCGCTCAAAAGACCTGAAGCTGGGATTTTAAGAAAAATAGAGTTTTAGCCAGGAATGGTGCCACATACCTGGAAAGCTGAGGCAGGAGAATCACAGTTTGGACTCTATAGTTGGCTTTGTTCTTCCAGCCCACATGGAAGTAAATGTCTGGTCTAATAAAAGCCTGGTCACTTTCTAGAGAATGGGAGGGGAGCCAGGAGCTTCAGCTTGACCTATAATGTTCTACACTTTTCAGCTAGGAAGTGAGTTCATGCATTATTTATACTAGCTAAACGTTTTTGTCCACCTGGAATATTTCTTAATTAAAAAGCACACAAGGAAGGCACAGCAAGGCTACAGTGCTTACCGACTCTCTGGGCAGCCTGCAAACTGTATGGAAGGAAACAACATCCCCACGGTGCTAGGAACTGGTATGCCAAAGATCAATTCGCTGGGTCAAATGAGACTTCAAGAAGGTATTATGTAGCAGAAAGGACTCCAACTTGTGTTCATGAATTGGGGTCTTTATTTTCTATATGGTGCTGGACAAGCTCTCACAGAGAAATGGGAAAAAAGTGGGAAAATGCCCCAAACACTTGCAGTTCCTGCAAAAGGGAAAAGCGTTCTCATGCAGCATCTGAGATTTTAAAGGCAGGGGAAGGTCCTAATTGTCCTCCAGGCCCTGGGCCCCAATCTAATTTATGGAGGGGAGGGCCAAGGAGGTAAATCTGTATGTCATTTTCTGAGCCACCCAAAATAAGCCCATTAAACCACCACCTATGAATGGAGGCGCTTTTTCCTAGCTTTCCCTGGCCCCAGCCCTCTCCCACACCCAGCGTCACCCAGGGCACCGCTGCTGAGATCCCCAGGGCACAGTTGACAATGGAGCATTCAGGAAGGCCTTTCCCAATGGGGGTAGGAAGCCTGTTTTATGCCCTGTTAATTACCGCAACAATTTATAAATTCACTACAAACATAAAGTCCTCACAGAGATTGGATTTCAAATGGTATTTACCTGTAACAGAATCCCTTTGTTTGTAATTCCTGGATTTATGAGCTGTTGCACAACAAAATGGGACTGCCCTTTGTCCCCCTGGGGGGCACTAGCAGGGGACCTCAAGCTTGCGACAGAGACAGAAGCCCACGCAGGCTTGGTTGCAGGGAATGTAACCTCTGGCCTCTTCTTGGTGCTCCTTGGTGTCACAGCCTTGGACTTGGAGTCCTGAGGGGGACTGGACATCACCCCGCGTCAGGTAAATTTTCTCCTAGGAGTGACCTGTTTTGGTTTTTTTGCCTTTATGGGCCATTCCTCCACAGAATCCCTATCTTTGTTTGCATGCTCCAGGGACAGGGACTCCCTACTTGACAAAGCAGCCCAGATAATCGCCACCTTTCTCCATCTCTACTCTTTCCCTTCCTCTCCTCCCTACCCTCCCTTTGGACACAGAATGATTTTCAAGAAACCTTAGAGGCACTGTTTGTGCATTTCTGTTTTTTTTTTTTAAAATTACTAAATGGCTTTCCTTTGCTTCCTCAAGAAATCCACACCCCTCCGTGAACCCTGCAAGGTCCTGTGTGGGCCCTTGCACAGGCTTCCTCTCCTCCTGGTCTCCATTGGGCTGCAGGGGCCGCTTCTCTCTTTGTTCTTCTCTCTACAGTGCCAGGCTGCTCCGGTCACCTTGTAGACTTTCTGTGACTGTGATGACATACTCAAGATAGTCAGTGGGAAAGAACTCGAAGGGCTCCCCTTGGCTTACGGTTTAGAAGATTTGGGCCCATGGTGTGTGAACTCTCACTTTTGGGCCTGTGCATAGCGGCCGGGTGTGTGTGTGTGTGTGTGTGTGGCAGAGCGAATGTTCGTCTCATGGCAGGAAAGTCAAAGAGAAAGAGGTGGTGGCAGGGTGCCACTTTCCCTTTTAATGCCATAGGCTCAGTGACCAGTAGGCCTCCCACCAGGCCCCACCTCTTAATGACAGAGGTTGTACCTACCCAACCTACAAGGTTGTAGTGCCAGCTATGGCTGAGCCTTTAGCATACAAAACCTTCAGGGGTGGAGGGGGGGGGGAATTACAGATCCCAACTCCAGCACACCCCTGTTTCTTTTGCATTAAACTTGGTAGGAAACACCTTTAAGAGAAGGACCAAAGACTCCACTTGAGGGCAGCAAGTGGCAGCATGCTGTGGCCTTGGAAGGCTGAGCCCATCTATTCCGCAGCAGCGTGGAGAATGCAGCCTCAGAACCCTGCAGAGAGAGTGGACACTGGTAGCCTGAAAGAAGAGGAGGAAGTGGGCTGGTTTCTGGAACTCTGGTCAGGAGGGACAGGACCCTTCAGGAGAGTTAGTCTTGAGAGCATGAGAAAGGCCTGCTGCCTCTCAGGGGATCTTGGGACGGCTGAAATGTGCCACTACAAAGGAGCTGGACTCATCTGACCTGCCCCAGAGGTAGGGAGGATGGAGCTCAGTGGAGCCCAGCTCACATTTCCTCCGCACAGCCTGACTGGCTTTCAGTGAGTCCTCGGCTTCACTAAACACTATCGATGGATGCGAAGGTGCAAACTTTATGAGTCTTGGCAGGGAGCTGCCTTCATTTGCTGTTTGGTGTCAGAACATCCGTCCTCTGTAAGATACATGGGGGACATTGGGGGTTACATCCACTTAAGCAGCTCACTGCCTTTAAAGAGCAGTTAAAATCTGGGGTGGTGGTGTGCTGGGGCTTTCCAAAGAGCCTATTAAAAATGCACACATGCTTGCTTGATTTTTTTTTTCTTAAGAGACTGAGCTATCTGCACAGAGATCTGTAGGAGAGAAAGAGCACAGACTTCAGAATCCACCAGCTTCCAGGTGTTCAGTTCACAGGCGTCCAACCACAAACAGAATGCTTTCTTCTCCTAGGTTTTAGTGAAGGTCCCTGAACACGAGATTGCTGCTGAGAAGAGCTCAGTGAACACTTGTCTGCCGGCCTGGGGATCAAGCGCAGCACGCTCATGTGTAAGGAGTCAACACTCTCATCCACGGCGGTGCTGTGGATAAGGACTGCGGAAGATTGAAACAACCTGAGGACCGGATCGCTGCATTTTCTAGCAGCTAGGAGCAAAGTTCCAGCCTGGTCAGTTCCAGGTGTGGGAGAGGGAGTTAGAATACTTTAGTCTGTAAACAATAGAAGTTAGAACTCAAGATGTTTAAAGGATGAAAGAAATGTACCAGCGCACTGATCCAGATGTCTGAACGAAGGGAGGTTCCAGGGCTCTTAGTTCAGTGCTTCAGTGTTATCCGGAAGCCCCAAATGCTTCTCAGCAGCACCCCCAATAGGTTCTCTTGTCTCATAACCTAGCAGTAGGCAGTAATCCTGGTTTCCTTTGGTGCCGGACCTTCCTTCTCAGCGTGTAGACACTACACAGGTGACCTGAATGAATGGCAGTAAGTAGTGAGGACGGGCCTCAGGGTTCTCAGCCATGCCTCGCCTTTGAGGAAGTCATAGGTGCCATTCAGATGGCAGTGACTATATTAGAAATACTTCGGTGTTTGATATAGACACTTCTGGTACACAAGGAACAACATTATCTTAGTAGTTTGGATATTCAGTATCCACCCCACAAAGGCTCATGTGTTCAAAGACTGATAGACTCACCCACTGTTGAGTTCATGGCTGAGAGGGCTTTTGGAAGTAGGACTTACTAGGAGGAAGTAGATAACTCGGCATTTGCCTTGCGAAGATATAGTCGCCTTTGGTGTATCCTCTCTGTTTCTTGACCGTCACAGGCAAACAGCTTTCTTTCTTCATGCCTTTCTGACCTATTTCCTGCCTCACCACAGCCTAAAAGTCAGCTTATGAGCCATAACAACGTCTTTCCCCCTTAGCTTAGTTTTTCTCAGCTGTTTGTCAGGATCATGGGAAATGGAGTAACATAAAGATGTCCAGAGAAAAACACAGCATTTTTAGTACAATGACCTTGAGTTCAAAGTTGGCCCCACCTGGGCTAGACTTAAGAATTTAGTCAGATATTCGCTATCACTTGTTTAGCCAGTCAAAATAATACAAACAGATAAGCTAATTAATACCTCTAAATATCCACTTACAAAAGCTGGGACAACCTCAATATAAATTCAGCCACACTGACCCTGATAGAAGAGAAAGTGGGAAGTAGCCTTCAATGCATGGGCACGGACCACTTCCTAAATATAACACCAGTAACACAGACACTGAGAGAAACAATAAATAAATGGGGCCTCCTGAAATGAAAAAGCTTCTCTAAAGCAAAGGACACAGTCAATAAGACAAAAAGGCAGCCTACTGAATAGGAAAAGATCTTCTTCACTATCCCCACATCAGACAGAGGACTAATCTCCAAAATATATAAAGAACTCAAGAAATTAAACATCAAAAGAACAAATAATCTAATTAAAAATGGGCTTCAGAACTAAACAGGGAATTCTTAAGAGAAGAATCTCAAATGGCCGAAAGACACTTACAGAAATTTCAATGTCCTTAGCCATCAGGGAAATGCAAATCAAAACGACTTTGAGATACCATCTTACACCTGTCAGAATGACTAAGATCAAAAACACCAATGATAGCTTATGCTGGAGAGGATGCTGAGTAAGGGGACCACTCCTCCATCGCTGGTGGGAATGCAAACTTGTACAATCACTCTGGAAATTAGTATGGTGGTTTTTCAGAAAATTGGGAATCAACCTACCTCAGGACCCAGCAATACCACTCTTGGGCATATACCCAAAGGATGCTCAATCATACTATACAGACATTTGTTCAACTATGTTCATAGTAGCATTATTTATAATAGCCAGAACCTGGAAACAACCTAGATGCCCCTCAACTGAAAAATGGATAAAGAAAATATTGTACATTTACACAATGGATTACTACTCAGTGATAAAAAACAATGACATCTTGAAATTTGCATACAAATGGATGAAATTAAAAAAAAATCCTGACTCAGTTAAGACCCAGAAAGATGAGCATGGTATGTACTCAGTCATAGGTGAATACTAGCTGTAAAGAAAAGGATAGCTCTCCTATAGCCCACAACCCCAGAGAAGCTAAGTAACAAGTAGAACTCTAAGAGAAGCATATATAGATTCCCCCTGGGAAGGGGAAATAGACAAGATCTCCTGACAAAATTGGGAACATAGAAGTGAGGGGGAGATAGAGGGTGGGAGCGGAGGAGAAGGGGAGAAGGAAAGAGGGGAGAAGACCTTGAGGGAATGAGATAGTCAAGATGGGGTGACAGAGAGGGAGAGAAGGAAAGAGATACCTTGACTGAGGGAGTCATTATGGGGCTAGCAAGAAACCTGGCACTAGAGAAATTACCAGGAATTCACAAGGATGACCCCAGCTAAGACCCTAAACAATAAAGGAGAGCATGCCCGAACTGGCCTTGCCTGTAGTCAGACTGATGACTACCTTAAAAGTCATCATAGTAACTTCCCCCAGCAGCTGATGGAAGCAGAGGCAGAGAGCCACAGCGGAGCACTGGGCTGAGCTCCCAGAGTCCAGTGGGAGGAGTGAGAGTATGAGCAAAGAGGTCAAGACCATGATGGGGACCCCACTGAAACAGTCTACCTGAGCTAATGGGAGCTCACCAACTCTGGCTGTACAGGGAAGGAATCAACATAGGACCAAACTAGGCCCTCAGAATGTGCGTGACAGTGGTGTGGTGTGGCTGGGGCAGACTGCGGGCACTGGCAGAGGCACCTACTGCTTGTACCGTCTTTTTGGAACCTCTTCTCTTTGGAAGGATACCTTGCTCAGCCTAGATATAGTAGGGAGGGCTTTGATCCTTCCTCAAAGGGATGTACCTTATCCTCTCTGAGGAGCGGTTAGGGGGGTGGGGCGGGAGGGAAGATGAAGGGAAAGGGAGGAGGAGAGGGAGTGGGAACTGGAATTGGTATGTATAATGAAAAAGGATAGTTTTTTATTTTTAAATAAAAGAGAAAAAACTGAAACAACCAAACTCATACATTGTTGGCGAGAATATAAACTAACACATAGCCTAGGACTGAAACTCCACACCTACCAGCAACAAGTGGTTATACCCATGAGAAAATATCTTCAACAATGTCAGTAGAAACGTTCCTCATTGCCTATACTGGAATCCACCTCTATGTTCATCAGGAGTGTGGCTGAACACACTCAACTATGGTATGGCCTGTTTGCTGTCCTGATCCCCTTCAAAGTGGAATTGTTGCTATTCTGACAGGAATGCTGCATGCAGCAGACGGTTCTCAGGCTCTCAGCCCATTCCAGAATGACGTCCTTAGCTCCACTGCTTAAGGGGCACCCTTCCCAGAGAACCCGTTTCTCCCAGGACCAGAGAGACAGGCCCTGTTAGCTCCAGACCTCTGCATGTGATCAGAGTCGGTGGTTCCTTGGTTTGCCATGAAGCTCTTCTGTAGGCAACGTGGGTGAGTGCCTACGAGAAAACTACACATCACACACTTCCGTTCAGATGAAGGTCAAAGCTGGCAAAGCAAATCTGTGGTAAGGAGGACAGAATAATAGCGACCACCGGAGTCAGGGAGACTTCCGAGGTGCAGGGAATGGCCTAAAACCTGACTGAAAAGTAGTCACCCCTTTATCCTATCTGCATATCCATATTTAACATTTATTAAACTGTAATTTTGTTTTGTATACTTGACTATATTGCTATACCTTAAAAACAATAAACCTTTAAAATGAAAATGAAAACAATCAGATTGTATATAGCTGTCTCTGTCTTGCTAGTTCGTAGTATTTCATACATAATATGGATTATTCTGGGTTTGTCTGTGAGGGTGCCCAAGGAGATTATGTTGTATGAACTTTTCTAGAGCAACATGAACAAAAATATCTGTTCACCCTTTATTGGGTACTTACAATACACTAAAGAGAAGATTTCACCCAAGTGCAGCTTGGGGAGTGAACCCATGATTTTACTGTAAGGGCCTACTTACAGGAGCATGGGTGATTCAAAGGCAGCTGTATCAATGAAGAGCCCGCCCAGCATGGGTGGTCACTCATGCACGCTGCATTCCCCCAGCTCTCTGAACACCTCCTAGGCAGTCTGTTCTCCCCAGCAAGTCTTAACTGCTTATTTTAATGGTGGGGAGGGGCCTCATGAGTCTTGTGACTTTCTGAGCTTCCTGACTCTTGTAAGTTCGCCTTGCCTTGTAAATTTCATTGGCTTCCTGAGTCTTATGAACCCCCCCCCCCCCCCCGCTCCCCCCAGGAAGGAATGTTTAATTTGGAGGCAATAGTTGCATAACCGATTAACTTTGATTTGATAAGAACTTTCTATCATCCTTTCTAACGGGTGTGAGGGAGGCTCTTAAAATCGGTTGAAGGTCTGAACAGGACAAAATGTGGGCCCATCTGCCAGTAAGAGAAAGCTCCGTGTTAGCAGGGCATGTAGGCAATTACAGAAAACAACGACTTTTTGTTATTTTGTTATTCAGGAGGCTATAACTTAAAAGAAGTCATTATTCCTGGCATTAAGTGACTATTCAGTAAACATTTGGGGGCATTAAGAAACCTTTATGTATCTAGTTTACTACTGATTTAGACTCCAATCCATGAACTTTTATAGTGCACAAAATCAAGGCAAATCCTAAACTTTAGCTCGAATGCAAATCTAATGAGATAACTTAGAAATATATTTTGAAAACCACTGTTTGAGTTTATGCCTATGCCCAAGCCCTGGAGTTGGATTGATAGAGGTAAAAACCAAGCATCTCCCATGTGACCTCGACACTGACTTACTGCCTGCACCTCAGTTTATTGATGAAGTGAAGACAGAGCCTACCTCACTGAAGGCATAGGACATCTGAGATGCTTTGACTTGGAATACTGGCTGGCAGGATGCTGTGCACATCAGATAGGATTACACGGTGAAAGTGATCTCTGGACAGCATCTTTAAACATGTCTCTCCACTTCTTTTTCTTCTCTTTGGCTCTCAGGGGCATCCCGGGATCCAGGTTCATAGCCTTAAAGAAGTAAGTTTTCCCTACCAAGAAGATGACCCTGCCAGGCGTCCCCACCCTTGAGTTCGGGAAGTCTGAGCACCATTTTTTCCAGGAGAGGAGGAAGGAGGTGTTTGTTAGTTCTATCTGAGCTTCTATGAGAGCAGCTGGGAGGGAAGGCGAAAATTGGCCAGAGGGCAGGATGGGAGTCACCCGTGTAAACATTCTGAGATGGTGAGACTGGAACAGGATCTTAGGGTAGGCTTTTCTAACCTGCATGCGTGGTAGCTGAGGTGGTGAGAGACAGAATGAGGTTTCAACTAAAGACAAAACCCACCAAGGTGAAGGGGAGGCAGAAGTACTAGGCTAGAGGGAAGGGTATCTGCGGTATTCAGTCTCTGGCCTTGTTGCTATTATTCTCTAGATCAGAAAGCTCAGGGAAGGAGCAGATCCTCGGAAGGGCTCATTCTGCTTTGCATTTTGGGACTCTAAGGAGAATATGTCAGTCACTTTTTTTATTGCTACAACAAGATACCGAACAAGAAGTAGTTTAAGGTAAGAATGGTTAATTCTGGCTTATAGTTCCAGGGAATGCTTTCTAGCATAGAAAGGCATTGAACCGGAACAGGAGGCTAGGTGATTACAGGAAGTGTACTCCATAAAGCCTCAAGCTCCACCTCTAGTGATACTAGATACTCTAGTTTGCCTGCCTTTAACTTGACCACCAGATTTTATTGATGTTAGACTTGAGCTGGTTCTTGAGCCTCCAAGCCTTTGGACTGGAACCGTACCATGGACCCTTCTTGGTCTCTAAACTGCCAACTGTGGAACATAGGACTTGTCAGCCGCAATCCTTATACCAAATGACTATTGATTGGTTTCTTTGTGTCTGTTTAATGGTTTGAATGTGAGCTGTCACCCATGAGCCCATGTGTTGAACACTTGGTCCTGAGTTTGGTGGCACTATTTTGGGAGGTAGTGGAAACTTTGGGAGGTGGGGATCTGCTGCAGTAAGTATGTCACTGGGGCATGCCTTTGAATGTTTTATCTGGTTCTCATCTGCCCCCCTCCCTGTTTCCTGTCTGCCACTGGATAGAGAAACTCTTCCATCTTCTCCTCCTACATCAGTTCTGCCCAAGTGCCTGGGCCAAGCATCCGTAAACTGAACCCTTTGAAACCATGAGAAGAATAAGTTCTTCCTCCTTCAATTGTTTATGAAAGATATTTTGTTCCAATTACATCGAAACTCCCACAGCACTTAAAATAGGAACAAAATACCTGCCACATACACTGTTTATATTGATGTAGAAAAACATATCCTTCCTATCTATCAATCTTATCTATCATCGATCTATCTATCTATCTATCTATCTATCTATCTATCTATCTATCTATCTATCTCTATTATGTATGTATGTGTGTGTGTATGTATGTATGTATGTATGTATGTATGTATGTATGTCTACTATCACCTTGGCTACTACACCAGCTCCTCCCTGTCTGAATTATTATATTGTCAGGAAAGTCTTCACATTTTCCTTCCACGCTGTTCTCAAAGCAATGACAATTTGAATAGGACAAGCATCTCTAGAAATGGGATGCGTCTCACTTGTCTATTATTTTCCCTATTTCAGGTATCCTTAATTATTATCTAAATCATAAGGACACAATTTCTCACACAAATAAAGTATGAGCTGAGGGTGGTGGTGCGAACTTTTAATTCCAACACTCAGGAGGTAGAGGCAGGAGGCTGTTTGTGAGTTGGAGGTCAGCTTGGTTAACATAGTGAGTTCCAGACCAGCCAGGGCTACAAAGAAAAACCCTATCTCAAACAACAAAAATTCTAACCTAAAAAACCCCAACCAACTAAACAAAAACCCCAACCAACCAACCCAACAACCAAACAGCAACAACTATGAAAGCATAGATTGTTCCTTTTTATAATGAACGGTGAGTGTCATGAGGTATAATTGACATATAAGAACCTATATGCTTGAAACACACAATCTGGCATTTTAAGATGTGAGCACACCTTTGAGCTCTCAACACAATGATTGTAAAGAACCTGCCCATCTCCATCTAAATTTCCTCATAACTCATCACTTCCTAATCATTTCCTCTTCCAGTCTCACCTTATTTTTAGGTGACCACGACTGATCTGCTTCCTTTCTCATAGTAAAGATGACCAGGGACCAGAGAGAGTGATGTATGTGTCTTGCCCATGTCCAAGTTAATACACAATACATTAGTTCCTTTTTGGAACTGTGATAAAATACCATGAACAAAATCAATTTACCGAAGAGTGTTTATTCTGACTTGTGGGTCTAGAGGGAGAGTCCTTAATAGCAGCGGAGCACGGAAGCAGGTGACCAGAGTAGGAAACCAGCAGATCCCATTTCCATCCATACACAGGAAGCAGAGACAGGGAGCAGGAAGTGAGGAACGCCATAGTTTCTCCAAACCTTCCCACAGTGATGCTTTTCCTCCAGCAAGGCACAACCTCTTCCATAACCTCCCCAAACAGAGCCACCAACTGCAGACATAGTGTTTAAAAACATAAGAAGACTATAGGGGACTCACTGAATTCATCACACCTTGCATCTTGAAACTCATTCCAGGTTCATGCTGGGAGACCCCCTTCAGTCCTTCTCAAATGGAAGAGAGTGGCGCCATTACATACTCACCGTGTGTTATACTTCCAGGTGCTTTGTACATATAACCAACCTAGAGCTCTGTTTGGACAGTAGGCTCAGCACCTCCTTTGGCTTCCGAAACCTTCTCTTTAGTGAAGGTTTGTGTTCATCCATGACTTCTTCCTAAGCTCATGTGTTCAAGTGCGGGCTTGACTTCCCCACCAGATGTTTAAGCATCTCAAATGGAACTTGCCCGCCCTGTAACTTCACTTGCAACCCGCCTTCCTGGCCTCCAACTTGGGCTTTCTCAGTCTTCATTTAACACCTATTCAAGTGCTTAAGTTAAAAAAAAAATCGAACCAACTCAGATGCATCTTTCTCATGTAGGATCACGAGCCCATCGGCATCTGTCTCTGAGAAAGAATCCCAAACTCTCTCTGCTCCCCGTGCACATTGCCACCATCCTGTCCCAGTCACTTCTTCTTCCACTTGGTATCCCACATTCCCTCTCGCTATGCCCTTCACACCCCTTTCCCCTACATCTGCTACTGGTCTCCAAAAGAAATCACAGCATAATACAACTCCACTTAGAACTCCCCTAACATTTCTCATATGTGGCTCATGTTCTTAGCCATAGGACCTTTGTGAACTGGTTTCGTGGTCCCCATGCATCCCTGGCCATTCTCACCTTCTTCTCATTGCTTGGACGTAACGAGTTTATGGCCACCTTAGAATTCTGTGACTTTTATTTGTGCCTAGAATTCTCTCCTCATCATAACACGGCTAGTTTCTATTTTCTCCCAAGGAACAGAAGTGGTGGCGATCCGTGTCTGAAATCATCTGGTTTGTATATCTGTCCCATGCCTGTTTTCCCCTTGAGAGGAAGAGTTTTATGTACTGACCTACCCACTTCTGCAGCTCCAACTCCCAGAAACACACCTGGAAGAGACCTGCTACCCAATATCTATTTGTTGAATAAACAACGGATATCACAATCATCGAAGCTGTTAGCTATCTTCATAGTAAGAATGCTTCTCTGTTGCTCTATAAAAATTTAATAACTCTTCCTAATTCTTTCCTCCCTCGGTTTTGTTTTATTTGGCTTTGTGCTCTCCACAGTGATGAAGAATTTAAACGTTTTAATTTCTTCACTTTTCTACTCTCGCGTGGGATCTCCCCTTGACAGCCTACCCACATCTCTCTCTGTCATACATGTGCCTCCTGGGTTTGGCTGAATAAACATAGGACGGTCGTCGTATTAGCCTCTATCTCCTTACCGTATACCTCTGTGTTTCAATAATCCTTACTTCACTCATATTGCAGTTCCCAGCTTGGCAGTCATCACCCCCTTCCGTTTAACTCTAACAGACCGCAGGATTTGGTGCTCACTATCCTCTCTCATATGTGACAGCTTCCTCGCCTTGATTCTTGTTTTAATTTAATTTGCGTTTTAAGAGTTCTTCGTTCTGTAATTTCCTCAGCGCAGGGTATGGGCACATGTACTCTGAGTTCTCCAATGTCCAGCAACGTCTTCAGTAATAACATCATCATTAGCGTAGATTCCATGCTAGTCCCAGGCACAAGAGATGCAGCAGGACGGTCAGATCCTGTTCTCAGTTGGCTCACACTTTTCTTCTGGCTTTGTGCTTGTGAAATAGGCCACTTTATGTTAGGAATTAGCCTTTCAACCTCTGCAATTTCAAGGGTTTTTTTTTTTTTTTTTTTTTTTTTTTTTTTTTTTTTTTTTTTTTTTTTAAAAAAAAAGAATGCTTCATCCTATATGTGCACAGTTTGTGGCTGAACCCAGGAGACTCATCAGAGAAACTGACTGTGTGTGTGTCATTATGAATTTCCCACATCAACAGCAAGAGGAGAAAGTTCCGGAAAGTCTGCTACCACCATTAACTGTTTCTGAAGTGACGTTTACCTTCATTCATGAGTCCTTGGTCAAAGAAGGTCATATGACCCTACCAAACTGCACAGGGAGTAACGTCACTAACTCTCATACTGGACGGCAAAGAACTGGAAATACGTGTGTCCCAGCTGTCTCCCTGAGTCCTCATTTAAAAGGTTTTTTATTCTTATTTATTTATTAGCCAAACACAGTTTCATTCTGTCACTGTCACCTGCAGGGGACAGCGCTGTGGTGCTGCTTAATGGGGTCTAAAGTGTTAGTTCAGTAGTCCAGGCTAACCCCAGGAGCTGGCTGTAAGTCGATCATCGCTGGCAGGCAGACACACACATAATGGGGTAATGTTTTCAGGGGTGGAGGGGGAGTACAGTGTGGGCCTATGACAGCTGCCTCTGACGGCAATGGTCTCCTCTGGAGAAGACAGGCTCAACTTTGGGTCTTGATGACGGGAATGCAGCTTTTCCACAGGCAAACTCTGGGCCAATCTCTGTGTGCAAGCCCCTTCTGTGTGTTCTCTCAGCCTTTCTTCGCAGAGCCCTCAGCGATTCTCATCTCCCAAATGGGCGACTGGCACAAAGAGAAGGCGAGTCAGGAGGAGACTTGATTGGAACGGGTGATCCACGTGTGTGCTGCAGGCCAGTACGCTAAGTTCCTGCCCTGCTGCCTGTTGTCTTGTGCGCTAGATTTTGAAGGGGCCACAACCAAACAGCTAGTGTGGACTATCTAAATTGGAGATACCAGCACTTGAACAGACAGGGAGGCAAACGTCAACGGGAAAGGAGAGGTACCTGTGACTGGATAATAAGACTGTACATACACACCTTGTTGTCACAGGTGAGATTTGAAAGTCAAATTTATGTCAATGGTTAAGGCTCTTCTCCTATAACTTGCACGCTGTGAGATCTTTGTTGAGATTACATTACTTCTCTGAACCTTAGTGTTCTGGCCTTCAAAAATCAGGGTACAGTGTGCTTTGTGACTCTGTGTGTGTGTGGTATGTGTATGATTGTGTGTACATATGATATACATGTGGTGTGTCTGTATGTATATGCTATATATGTGATGTGTGTGACTGTGTGTGTATATGTACATGGCATATAGGTGATGAATATGTTATATATGCAGTGTGTATGTGACTATGTATGTATATGATATATATGCAGAGGGTATGTGTTATGTATGGGGTATGTGTGTGACTGTGTATGTATATGGTATATATGTGGTGTGTGTGTGTAGTGTTTCTGAGTGTGGTATGTGTGCAGTGTGTGAGTAAGGTACAGTATGTATTATGTGCTGTATGCTCTATGGATGTTCTTATGCTTAGGTGAACAAGTACATGTGTAAATCATAGAGAAAGTGCTAATGATGTTAATTCCTTCCCCTTATTTTCAGGAGCCAGCACTGGAGGGCTGGGGTGGTGGCAATGGATGGGGTGGTGGTGGCAGTGGCTGGAATGGTGGTGGCAGTGACTGGGGTGGTGGCAGCAGTGACTGGGGTGGTGGTGGCAGTGGCTGGGGTGGCGGCAGTGTCTGGGGGGGTTGTGGCAGTGACTGGGGTGGTGGCAGTGGCTGGGGTGGTGGCAGCAGTGGCTGGGGTGGCGGCAGTGGCTGGGGTGGTGGCAGTGGCTGGGGTGGCAGCAGTGACTGGGGTGGTGGTGGCAGTGGCTGGGGTGGTGGTGGTGGCAGTGGCTAGGGTGGTGGCAGTGGCTGGGGTGGTGGGAGTGGCTGGGGTGGCAGCAGTGGCTGGGGTGGCCGCAGTGACTGGGGTGGTGGCGACAGTGGCTGGGGTGGTGGTGGTGGCTGGGGTGGCGGCAGTGGCTGGGGTGGTGGCAGTGGCTGGGGTGGTGGCAGTGGCTGGGGATGGTATAAAGGAGGCTGGCAAAGGTTCAGCCACTCCCGAAGCCCCAGGTTTCTTCCAATCCCAACAACCTCTTCATCATGTTTGCGCCTGGCCGCAGGACCATTTGGTGTTAATTACAGCAACCCAGGCTTCTCTGTGTGAAGGAAATCGTCCCTCGTTTCTCTCATTAGAGTAAAATATGACCCGTTTTTATGCCTGCGTATTTTGTTGCCGAGATTACGAGAATCATCCTTTCTGTTTATACAGAATGAAGAAACGTTACACCGGGAGGGCGCCTGGCCCCGAGCCTGGGGAATAGAAAGCAGATGTTGTCCTCTTGGCCCTCCCCTCCCTCCAGCTGCGCTCCCATCTCTTCTTCTGTCTGTTCATCTCAGCACAGGTACTCATTTCAAAGCCACACAAAGACACGGGCTGTGGGAATACACTCATGCATGGTGCACTGAACCAGGTGCCAGGATTCATAAACAAGCCCGTCCCCAGACACCGGGGGCTGCTTGCTATTAAATCTCTCTTTTGCTGGCCACATTTAGGGTGGACAGCATGTTTTGATACACAGATATGACAAAGAAGTGGTTACCATGGTCAAGCAAATGCACACACTCAGTGACCTCACACAGTTACCTTTAGTTTATGTGGTAAGAGCACTGGATTCTGTTCGAGAATTTCTCAAACCATGTTTCTCTCTCTTAGGTTGTACACTAAGTCTCTATACTAAACCAGTACACCTGTGACTGTGACCTCCGACCTATGAACTGGACCTCAGTTTCAATCCCCTTGCACCAAGATCTTTCTTCTGTCTCCTAGTGTGGGCAAAGAAAAAGCCATGCTCCCTATTGAGGTGCCCAAAGGGGTGTGTGTTGCCTACATACAGTATTCTAGTAGCACCCGCCACAAGGTAACTGAGGGCCCAGGGGCTTGGGATTTTTGCAAGGTCAGTTGGACCAGCAGGTGATGGGAACTTGGGAAGACTGTAAACAGGGCGTCATGAATGTGAAACGTATGGGTTTGAAGGCCTGCTAAGAGTCTGGACAATAGGTATAGGGGAAACCAGGATGTCAGAGCCAATACTAATGGTCCCAAGTGTGCAAGCGTGGCAAGGAGACCTGTGTGTCCTTGCTGTCTCGCTGCAGTATGAGATCACTGACTGACAGAGCCATCCCAGGGTTGCTTCGTTCCCCATGTGCAGGGCTCGACAGAGTTCTCCTATAAAAGAACAGATAATAAATGTCTTTGGTCTTATGATTCATATGGTCTTAGTAAAGCAATGGTTAGGTGAACGGGCATGATGGGAGTAAAAAACTTTATTAGCAAAAACAAGAGCTTGGTGTTGGTCCCTACACTGTGGGAATGTACTTTTTTCCTGATACGTTGGTTCCTATCGATTAAGGTCCACCTTCAGTGAAGTTACATGGTGATGTGTGGATGAGTGTCTGATGGAGATGCAAATGCTTTTGTCTGGTAGAAAAACAAAAACTCCAAGTGTTGTGGTCTTAACTGTCCCAAAGGTTTATTAGCCAGTTCTGTATCTAGCAAGAAATCTTCCCTAGCATTCTTACTGCCATGTTTAGGTAACACAAAGAGCTCTTTAGACAGCTTCTACGCCAACTCTGCCATCTGGCTGGTTCCTTCATTGGTGAGTTAGATAAATCTTTAACACGTGGCCACTTTTTATTTGTCTGACTGTCATTTCACCTACCTGTCTGGATATCACACTGCTCAGGGGAAAGCTGATGACCAGGGAGAAGAGATGGAGAGATGAGGATGTGAACTGAAGAGTAGCAGTGTCCAGGAGGGAGAAAGAGAGCAGAGCACGCTGCCATGGAGACCAGGAAGTGACGTCGCTCTTCACAAAGCACAGATACCGCCACAGAAAATCCCCTATATCCGGGAAAGTTCTACAGTTCTCTCAATAATCTGCCTTGTGGCGGAGACTCTCTCAGGCAGGCACGAGCCCTCAGACTAGAAGTCCTCAGACATGACTTCGCTAGAGCGAGTTACTGTTCTGTGTCATGGCAGGCTCTCAGCATCTATTTGTTAGATGGATAAGTAAACATATGAGTTGAGTCATCGGATTCTCTGTGCCTCTTCCTGTCCCTGGCCCCAAACAGTATTAACAGTCCTTGCTCCTTGCTGCCTCTGCAACTTGTGTGAGAATTCTTGCTCTTCTTGTCATGTTGTATAATGGCACCTGTCACTTTGAGCTCTTCAAGGGTCCAGAGTTTGCTTCAGGCAACCCAGCCCCAACAATGCTATGGGGCGGAGACAGAGTGTTCATCGCATTTACTCAAACCATCGGCTGAGCTGGGTGGGGCTCTCCAGAGGAACAGTGAGCTCCATCCCTTTCTCCGGACAGTCTTTCCACCTGGGTCTCTCTGTGCCCACCCACTCCCATGTACGTCTTTACTGGCTGGTAATTTTTTTTTTTTTTACTGACTCTATTATTTTTCGTCTTGATAGGCTAGGATCACTTGACAACCCAGCACAAGCCTTCAAACAAATCATTCCTTGCAGCTGAGGTTCCTGCTAAGAGGGAGTCACTGAGTGCAGACTTAGGGTCAGGGCATGAGGAGACACTGGTCACTGGCTCTCCTTTCCCGGTAGAGCTGTGTGGTTACGGGGAGCAGAGCCCTGGCAGTGTGCTGAGCCTGAGCTTCATGCTTGGGGACACAGAAGGAGGGTCAAAGGCCATGACTTCCACGGGCCTTATCTCTGGAGAAGACATGACACAATATTATAACTTCTTCAAAAATCGCTGTGAAGAACGCGTTCGTTGATTTCCTTGCGCACCTGCAATTGAACAGCTCTACAATCCAAATCCAGCACAATGGCTGTCAGGCACCACAGGACAGAGAGAGGAGTGCCCTGAGGTCTGAGGCAGAGTGGCCTCTGTTACGGTATGAATTTGAAGTGTACATCTTAGCTCCTGCGTTGAATGCTCAGCTCCCAGCTGGTGGTCACATTCTGGGAGGTAGAGTGAATCAGATGGAGGAAGTGAGTCAGGGGAGGCCTGGCTTTGAAGGTTATCCATGGGCCCCAGAGCTCGCTTCTCTCTCTCCTTTCCATCAAGGCTTGAAGAGGTTACTCTCCACATGCTCCCAACTACCATAGTTATTTTTCCCCCAAGCACGTGGAGTCAAGAAAATTATGAGCTGCAAGGCAAATCAAACTCTTCTTCCTTTAAACTGATTCTGTTGGTACTTGGTTTCCACGGATGAAGTGAGTAGGGATCTTATTTAGGATATCTATTGCTGAGAAGAGACACCAAGACCACGCCCACTCTTAAAAAGGAAAACCCTTAATTGGGGCTGGCTTACAGTTCAGATGTTTAGTCCATTGTCATGGTGGGAAGCAAGGCAGCATGCAGGCAGACATGGTGCTGGAGAAGGAGCTGAAAGAGAGAAGGAGCTGAGAGTTCTATGTCTGGATCCACAGGCAGCAGGAAAAGACAGTGAGCCACTAGGCCTGGCTTGAGCTTCTGAGACCTTACAGCCCGCCTCATGTGTGACACACTTCCTCCAACAAGGCCACACCCCCAAATAGTTCCACTCCCTATGGGCCTATAGGGGTCATTTTCTTTCAAACCAGCACAACAGGGCGAGGTTAGATGTGAATGTGTGGGGAAGCTCTTCCCACACAGGAAAGGTAAATGCAAGAGTCCACCTTTGTTTGCCTGTGCAGTTCGAGAAGGAGCCACGTGGGACCAATATAAGGTGAGCACAGAGGTGACAGAGTTAGGAGCCGGGTTTTCACAGGTCGCTCCAGCTTCCTATACATTTTGAAATACGTAGGAAAATGAACAGATTGTCTTGAAGGTGACAACAGTGGTCAAGTTTGGGATGCTCATAGGAACAATGTATAACCTGGTCTGAGGTTGGCAGGGAGACCTCCTGGGGGAGATGACATTTAATATGAGGCCACAAGAGCCATGGACTAGCTGTAGGGAGTGAAGTGGGTAGCCTGGAGAGCCCTGAGGGGCCATCGAATTGTAAGCTGGGAAGGAACACTTGGGGATGGTAACTCTAAGGCTGTAGCGCACCATACCCGTCTGCACTCTATGTGCAGTTTGTGAACTGGGCAAGGGGCTAGAGATTGAAACACACAAATACACACAGACAGAGACACAGGCCACCCTTGATACCAGAATGCCCCCACCGATGCCCCCTTTATTATATACCAGAGCCGCTTACATAGGGATCCTTAACTGATAGCCACGCCCAAGCCAAACCCACCAGAAACCACTCTCCTGCCATCAGGAACTCCTGAGGGTCTCGTGCTCAGAGCAGCTGCAGGCTGTCTCAGAGCAGAGGAAAACAAGTTGTTTACAAGAAATTCAGGATCTTGGGGTTCACTGCTCCCAACATAAGGCAGTGACTTTAGGGTGACAGTTGATTGGGGAGGGTCTGACACCGGGTTTCAATGTTACTAGCTATAGCCTGCACACACATTCCTTGGCCACAGCTAAGCACCTAACTACATTGACATGTTTAGTGTGTTCTCTATTCCCGCCTGAGCTGAGCACTTAGAAACCTACTTCCTAGGCACAAGACCCGTAGGTTCACTTTGGGTGAGTGGATTGACAGGCTAACAAGTGAACACCAGCTTCCTGGCAAGCGCTCTGAAGGCAAGCCAGCAGGCCTAGTCTGTCTTCTTCCTAGAGCCGGTGGAGGTTGACTAGTTTATATGTTCAAAGAAGTAGCAAGCATGGAGCCCGGGTGCCAGTCCTGGCTTCTGATGGACAGAGAAATTTGCGGTCTAGCATATGCCTTGGTGATTAGGATACGGTATGGAAAGAACTTTCACCCCAAATCCCTGGCCCAGTGAGCAGGCACTGGAGGCCTGGGCGGGGCCCCAGACGGTTCAAGAAGAGTGACCAAATGATTCTTGATTCAGAATTCTGAAAATCAAGGAGCTGTTGGCCAGGTGCAAAGGGGCTGAAAGGGGGATTCCAGGCTTTGGAAAGAACAGACTTGTGGTACATTTAGAGTCAGTGGTCTCCACCGCAGAGTGAGGAAACAGGTGGGAGTTGCAGGGGAAGGGGACGGGACACGGCATACACAGTAGTGACTGGAGCCAATTTAAAACAGGCCAGATCAGTTATCTTTTCTTGGAGCCAGCCCATTGTCTCCCTGTAATCCACAAATGAGGAGAGGGAAGCCACTGGAGAGTGCACACCCCTTTTAACCAGGCTTCCATGAGAGGGTCCAGATGGCTCCCTGCTCTGGGAGGATCCTCTGTCAGGTCTGGAAGGTATCCAGGGAGGTCTTTCTCGGAGCCTGCAGCTCCTCACCTCCAGCCACCCTGTCCCACTTGCTTTATCGTTTGTTTTGTGTTCACCCACTGTCCCCACACCTCATCAGTCACCCTGAGCTCACACAAAGGCTGATCACCCTGCCAGGGAGGCTTGCCACTCAGTGCCAGCATCGCAAAGCCTGCTTGGCTGATGATCTGGGCCAGATGAGGGTCATTAATGCCTCTCTTAATTATTGAAACCCCAAAGCAGACCTCAAGTCGCAGATCTGCAGAGCTGGGAGGAGCCACAGGGATCCAGGCTCCGTCCGAGTTGACTTATTTAATTTATTTAGATATATTTGTATATGAGAGCCCTCGGAGCTGTGCCTCGGACACGGCAGGTGCTAGGGGAGTGTAGGCTAGTCCCGTTATCAGAGCTGTCACAACTACAGGTGAAGAAGCAGAGGCCTGGCGAGGACCGGGGACCCGCGCACTTGCACATGCAGTGACAGGCTGAATGGGACCCAGATGGAGGCAGACTCAGGGGAGCTCTGGTTTTCTTTACCCTTAGAGACTGGATTCCAAGTTAGCTCAAGGAAAGCGACAAGAAGCATTTTATCTGAGAAGAGCAGTGACCACCCATTTTTTCTTTTCACAAAAAGCGGCTTTTTCGGAGCACGCTCCTGACCCCCACAGCGCCACAGCCATTCTGTGCCTGGGAGCACGGAGCATGTTCACAAACCACCCTAGAGACCAGCTCTCTCAGAGATGTGCTAACATTGATCCTGCAGGTCTCTGGGCAGGCACAGGCATCTGATTGATGAAGATGTCACATGGAAGCTTATCTTCTCCCTGGTGCCAGCCTTTTCCCCTTCTCAGGGTGAGGAATGAGAAATGATTGTCTGAAGAGTGAGAGAAAACGGGTGGGGGTGAGGCCTGGAGGGGGGCCAGAGCCAGAGGGCTGAAGGTGGGTGGCCAGCTCCTGGGAGGCTCAATAGTCCCTCAGGGGTCACCCATTTGTCTTGTCTTTGGACATTTGGGGTAAACTTGTACCTGTCCCTGGCTCTATGAAGGGCCTGTATTATCTTGCTGCGGAGAAGAATGTTTAAATAGAAACTAGGCAGGCAGATGCTGGGTGTCTGTACCAGTCTGGGAAAGCTGAGCCACAGGCCTGGGTCACCAGCATCTTCTGTTGTCAGAAGTGAAGCTTTGGGTTAAAAATTCAAGTCAATATTAGCATCTGTGATACCAAGCCTTTGGGATTCTCTCGGAAGATTCTTTGCTGAAGTCCATTGCATGGAAATTAAAGTATAGTTCTAGTTTCCTGGAGCCATGTGACTCACTCACATAAGGAGAAAACCACAGTGGCCTGGTCAGATCCCAGCCCCCCACCCCAATCACGTGACTATCAGTGTATCATCTTTTGGGCTTGAGCACCCTTGTCTGTGTAGTGCAGGTGCCTTTTACTGCTTCAGAGTTGGCACGTGAGATGGAGGAGCTAGGCTAGGCCCAGCGTTCGTAGAGTAGCTCCTGGCCCGCAGGAAGCCCCGTGTGAACACTGCTGTGATTTGCGATTATTTAATACTTGCTAGATCATTTCCAGGCATCGAGTCCTCGCTGAAGACTGAGTAACTGGATTTGGCTGAGGTGTGAGGTTGGGGTGGGGTGGAACTAGGGGGTTTCACTCCCAAGACTGCTTTCTCCTGGGCCATGCCCACACCATCTGGTTAAGGGCTGAAATCTACCTCCCTCTCTTCACCCAGGATGCTCGGCTTCTCCTGGCCTCTGACTTCTTTCATCTGTTGTATGGCAGGCTCTCCCAGCTTCCTCTCCACAGAGGCTTGGGAATCCTAGCCGCTTAGGGCTCTAGAGGCTCAAGCCTAAAGGGGCACAGGATAATACCTGTGGGATATTGCTGTGTTGAGGCACAAATGGGTGAGACCTCTGTATCCTCAGTTATAAGTGGTTCGAATCCTAAGACCAGCTCTGACGATGAACCAGAAAAATCTACATCCTACTTCAGAGCCTGACACATAGCAACGCGTTAAATAGACCTGAATTTGACTTTGGATTCATCTTTAAGGAACCCCAACCATTCATTCTTTCCTTAATCATACTCCTGAGTCCTCTTCCCGACGGTTCTCTCTTCTTGGAAAACCAGCACAAGGGCTGAACTTGTGTCTTATTTCTGTGTCTCCAGCACCCCGCACATAGTGGGTGCTTAATAAATACTAAAGACAGGAATGTGTCATATGGACCTGTTACTCATCCAAGCCCGTGACATGACTGAGAGCAGAAGAATCTGATCATGGCACTTCCCTTTGTGGTCTGTCCCAGGCATGCCCTTCCCCGCTGCACGTGGCCCATTATGTAACTCTGGGCAGCAGAGAGAGAGAGCACAGTGAAAGATTAAGCTGGGACTGATCTGCAGCCCTGTCAACGAGTGTTGGCTGAGATATGGTTTGCAGAAGACAGACCAGTTCTTCAGAAGACAGAGCAGAAGCACACTGGTCTGGAAGAGTCATTGTTTTCTTGCTCAGTTCCTCAGCCCAAATCACTTCCACCTTTAATGACCCTCTTGATTGTGGGAGAAGCTAGCGGGTTCAAGGTTAAGGGGAGCAGGGTGTAAGCGGCAGGCTTCTTTGTTTTCTAGAAGAGGGACATAAAGGGTCAGAGTTCAGGTAGTCGCTCAAGGTCACACGTTTAATCAGCAGTTGTACTTTTAGTTCTACGGCTGAGCACAGCGAGAGTTTTAATCTGAAATGCCTGCCCAAGGCTCACGTTGGAATGCTTAGTTGGCGGTTTGTAGCCCTGTTTCAAAGGCCATGAAACCTGGCTGGGAGAAACATGTCACTAAGAGAGGGTCCTTTTTTTAAATATTGATTTTATTGAGCTCTACATTTTTCTCTGCTCCCCTCCCTTCTTCTCACCCCCACTTCAACCCTCTCCCATGGTCCCCATGCTCTCAATTTACTCAGGAGATCTTGTCTTTTTCTACTCCCCAATGACCTGCTGGTTCTGACCATTTTTCTCTGTCTCTCGGCCTGCTTTCTTGGCATGCTTTGACTGCCATGAATTCTGCTGTGCCTTCCCCTCCGTGGTAGCCTAAAACATCTGAACCCATGTGCCTTAGGGTTCCCAGTGCTGTGATAAAGCGCCATACTGAAAGCAACCTACGTCATCCTACAGCCTGCTGTCCGTCATCCAGGGAAGTCAGGGACTGACGCAGAAGTCATGGAGGAGGGGAGCTGCTTACTGTCTTGATCAGCATGGCTTTCTCGGCCTGCTTTTCTATACCACTCAGGACCACCTGCCCAAGGATGGCACTGCCTGCTGAGGGCTGTACCCTCCCACACCAATCATAAATCAAGAAAACGCCCTACAGACTTGCGTGTATAATCGTATGGAGGTATTTTTCTCAATTAAGATTCCATCTTCCCTGATATATCTAGGCTTGTGTCAAATTGACAAAAAACCAACCAGCACACCATGGTGCCAAATGTGTTTTTTTTTTTTTCTGCTGTGATTCTGTTGCAGTGATGAGGGAAGGCACTGATGTATGGGAGAACAATCTTTTTGTATACTGTGAAGTTGTGTGTTGCTCTCACTGGTTGGGTACCCTGTACATCCATGTAAAGCTTGAGAAAGTTTTTAAAAAGTTTGGGACACGGAGTCAAATGTAAAAACTACTTGGTGATCTCTCAGGTAGGCTCGGTGCTAATAGCAAACAGAGAGAGGTGTGGCTCTTTTAAGAGGCCTGCTACTGAGCTCTTCTTAAATGGGGTTTATGAGCAGTGGGCAGCATGCTCCTCGGCGCCATGAGACTAGGTAGAAACACCTACAGCAGCGTGGACCCAGAAACTTCCCAGAGCTGGGGCAATAAACATGGCTCCCACCGGTCTCCTTCACCATGAAGCTAGGCTATGAGGGAACTGAGGTGAGTGGAGCCAGCCACCAGTGCCATGCTCTAAGCTGAACCATTCCAGTGACTGACGTAACAGTTTAAGATTCATCTCATGCGATCAGAGAACACTACAGATGCTCAGTAAAGACAGATCCAGATGGAAAATACCTCCAAACAGGTTACAGTGTGTTTAAAAAATGTACATAGGCTTAAGAAAGAAAAGAGAAAGGATATAGTCTTAGAAAAATAGTTTAAAAATAATAAAATTGCTGTGGAAGAATGCTCTTGTACATTAGTCACTCATATTTTTTAATAAAATGCTGATTGACAAGTATCTAGGCAGGAAGTATAGGTGGGGTGACTAGACTAAGGGAATTCTGGGAAGAGGAAAGGCAGAAAGTGAGCCACCAGCAGACAAAGAGGAAGCAAGATGAGAATGTCTTGTTGAGAAAAGGTATTAAGCTACATGGCTAAACATAGACAAGAATTATGGGTTAATTTACATTTTAAGAGTTAGTAATAAGCTTGAGCAGTAGGCCAAATAGTTTATAAGTAATATAAGCCTCTGTGTGTTTATTTGGGGCTGAATGGTTGTGGGACCAGGTGGGACTGAAACTCCATCTACAAATGGCACCCAAACATTTGGCAAGAATTTTCATGTAAAGCCTAAGAAAAAAAAGATTCTAGACAGACAAGAACAGAGTCAAGTGTAGCTTCTGAGTAACCATCTTTACTCTGGTAGGCTCTGTTTGCTGGCAGCTAGCAGAGGTGTGGCTCCTTTAAGAATGGCTTCCTCACTCAGCGTTAGGAGCAAGAATTGCATGGCAGCTCTTTTAAGAGGTTATCAAACACTTAAATGGTATTTATGAGCAGCTGCTGGCATGCTTCTTGGTGGTGGCATGGGTCTCAAAACTCTACACAGTTGTGGCAATAATTGTGGCTCCTGCCAGTACTGCCACCATGAATCTAGACTCTCAGGAAGCTAAGGAATGGGATGGAGGCAGCTGTCAAAGCCTCAGCTTTAATCCTAGCCATGCTGTTTAGCAGATTAAAGACTCATGCGGTCAGAAAAAGATAGAGATATACAGTAAAGAGAGATTCAGATGGAAAAAAAAACCTCTAACTGATTTACAGTGTATTTAAAAACATATATAGGCTTGGGAGAAAAGAGAAAAAGGTTAGAGAAAGTCCTTTACAAATAGAAATAGAGGAGTTGGGTATGGTGGCTCACACCTTTCATCCCAGCACTTGGGAGGCAGAGGCAGGTGCATCTCTGTAAGTTTGAGGCCAGCCTGGTCTATAGAGTGAGTTCCAGAGAAGCCAAAGATACACAGAGAAATCCTGTCTCAAAAAACCAAAAATTAAAAAATAAAAATAAAAGATAAAGAATAAAAACAAAACAAACTAAAAAACCACATGAAGATGGGAAATACACAGAGAATCTGGACACTGTATGTTATTGTGTTGTCTTTGAATTGTTTGTCTGTTTGATTATAAATGCTTCTGGATTAAACCAACCTATATATTTTAAAAATATCTTGACTTTAAAATTTAAGTCAAAAGTTATGTTACGTTGGGAGCAAGGTTCTGCTTTTATTTCCACAGGAAATGAGAGACTGGAGATTCATTCTGGGTTAAGAAAAATCAAGTTTGATCAAGGAAGACCCCCCTGAAAAAAATCTGGGATAGGAGCAGATGGCCCAGACGATCCAATGTCTCTGAGGGTCTCTGTTGTAGTCTCCTCAGAGTTTTGCATCCAGAGCTGCTTCAAGGCTGCTGGTTGAGATGGTCCAGCCTCAAAGACTACTCCAGCTAGGACTTGACCATTATCCTGATTTTTCCATCATCCCCCCCCCGAAATTCTACCACTCCTAGATAATAGGAAACAGTCTAGACAAACAATGCCAACATTCCTAAGAGATGGGTTATGGATGTTTTTCATCACTTGGAGGGTTGGGTTATAAGTTGTTATTGATAATGGTCAGGAAAAAAGCTAACCAAAGGAGTTAGATTCAAGGATCGCTTTCTGAAGAAAAAAAGAGGGATATGGTATAGAAACGATGAGATAAAAGGATAGATTATTGAATCTACTTTAACCCATAAAGCAAGTACTAATCTCAAAATATTTTACATTGGTATAAATTTTGGTTTATTGCTACAAATGTACTGCATGTATGTCTCTATTCTTATTTGGGGGTATTGTGCTTATGCAGCTTATGTAAAAATGTAATGTATAATTAAGAAATACAAGTTAGCAGTTAGTTATCTATAATAATCAAACTTGTAGTCATATTAGGTATGTTTTCAAGGTTAAACAGATATATTTAGATAAATAGATGGTCTGCAAACACATCAGAGACCTATAGTATATGGCATTTAAGATGTTTAATAACTTGAGGCTTTTCATAACATTGAGACTTGTCTGCTCCTGACAGCATCAATCCACTTCAGAGAAGATGATAGACATCAAAGAACCTCCATGAGGAGTTTACTTTCTTTTTTTACAAAAGCTAGTCATTTGGTCAAGAAACTGCCCTTGCCTCAATTGTTGAAAATATGCTGCAAATTGAACAAACAGAACACACACACAAAAAAAACCCACAATTGCTGAGCTTCATGAAGAGGTTGGATAGTCCTTCAAAATTTCCTTCTTCTCAGAAATGTCTGTCAGATATTCTAGGCCTATAAGTCAAAGATAGAATCCCCAACATTTCAGAAGAACTTTGGATGACTGTCCAGGCAGCCAGATATCCCTGTTGTTAGGTAATATTGTATCCTTCTGGGGTCTTTGATAAAGTTAAAGACTAAGTGGTCAAACTTACAGTTTTCCTTAGTTATGGTAGAAAGTAAATTAGGTCTAAAGCTTTAGATTCACAAAGATAAGATAGATTACAGAGTATTTTCTCTAAATTTGCCAAATAAAAATGAATGGACTGGATATTGTAACTGTAATTCTTATTTGATAACTGTTTTTTTTTTTCTTTTTGAGACAGGGTTTCTCTGTGTAACAGCCTTGACTGGAACTTGCTCTGTAGACCAGGCTGTTGATGACTGTTTTTGTTGCATATGGTTTTACTATGTTAAAGTTAAATCTTTATTTCTAATTACACAAAAGGGGGAAATGTGGTAGAACAATCTTTTTTACATTGTCAATATGTGCCCCTCTCATTGGTTTAATAAAGAGCTAAATGGCCAATAGGTAGGCAGAAAAAGGTTAGGCAGGACCTGTGGACAGGGAGAAAGCTCTCTGGTATGAAGAAGCGCAGAGTCACCAGCTGATGAAGAGAAAGAGGGGCATGTAAAAGATGAGGTAACAAGTCATGAGTCATGTAGCAGCAAGTAAATTAATAGAAATGGGTTACTATAAGTTATAAGAGCTAGTTAGAAACAAGCCTAAGCTATTGACTGAACATGTATAATTAATAATAAGTCTCCATGTGGTTATTTGGGAGCTGGCAGGCAGGACAGAATGTTCTGTCTACACTAATGCAAGCATTTAATGTGGTGTGGCCACCACCACAAGCACCCACTATCGAGTCTAATTCTGGTGGTGTATTTCCAGCTGACAACAGCAAGAATGGAGACTCAGAACATGTAAGTAGCTTGTACCTGCCCCGTGATTGACTCCAGAAGAGCTGGAGCCTGTACCAGCAAAAGACGCACATTGGAATTACGCCTGACATCTTTAAAATAATGCCTATGTTGTAGTCTTGCCACCGACCTGCATGATTCAAACCTCTGCTCAAGAAAACGCAACCAGTGATTCTGATGCAGCTTCCTACCCAAGAACTCTAGCAGAAGGTGTCATCCTCTCTGAGCCCCTGGTTTTCTTACTTGAAAAACGGGGACCACTGGGACCCAAGGATCTTTGAAAGGATCTAAAAGGGCTTAGGACTGTGAAAAAGCCCTCTGTAGTGCCGTGTGCAGGGGTGCTTGGTAATTGCCTACTTCCTTGTCCCAGCAACCAAGAAGTGCCTGGAGGACTTCAGGTCCCTTGTGTGTGTACATGACCCCATTTTGCCAAAGACCCAGAACACTGTTTTCTGGGCTTTGGGGTTCAGTTTCCTGATTGTTTGTTATTATTCTTAATAGAATTCAGGAGAAGGCCCTGAGTGGGCCAGACATCTGTGATAAATCTGCTGGGGTTTTTACAGGAAAGACTTTCCAGCTTCGTTGTAGTCTCTAGTTCTTGCTTTTCTTTCCAGCTACCACATGGGCAGGAAAATGTCTTGCCTGAATTGGGAAGAAAAAACAACCAGAAAACAACAGCCTGTTAGCCTCTGATGGACATCAACCTAGAAAGTGGTAATGTCGCACAGAGCTGGGTGCAAGCACAGCAGGACTCCACAAAGCGCACATCTGCAGAACCAGGCAGGGCAGTTTTCCTTGCAAGCACTCCATGTTCCGGAGGTACTGCCAGCTGCTTCCTATGTTACCTTATAGGAAGCCCTTGCACTGGGACAGATGGGGTTGCGTTGCAGCTATCTTACTGAGGGGAAACAGGCTCAGACAAGTGATTTGATACAGCTGAGGCCCTACAGCCAGTGTGCAGGGGTGATGCCCAGCTGGGCTGACTTCCAAGCCTAAGGTCTTATTCCTATCACCGTCTGCTCAGCTCTTCCGTTTTCTTCCACTATTTATCGAGAGCCTTAATTTAATTTCACGGTAAAAGCAAGCAATTTTACAGAGGCTGTGTCCAAAAATAGACAAAAGTATGATTTTCTTTCTGTCTTTGGTGTCCCCAGTGCCGGACACCATGCCCAACTCTAGCAGGAGTGCAGTAGGAGCGTGAGCTTGCACGGACATCTGCCTGCATCTGCTAACATTTTCATTAAGTGTCCTTATCTTAGAACTTTGTACATGACCCTGCGCTGCCATCACATGCTCTGTTCCTCTTTCCCCTTCCAACTCTTCCTGAGACCTTCCCCCAACTCATGGTCATGTGTGTGTGCCTGTGTGTGTGTGTGTGCCTGTGTGTGTGCCTGTGTGTGTGTGTGTGTGTGTGTGTATGCTTGTGTTCAAGGCTGACTACTTGGCACTAGACAACATATGAGGGTGTTCATTCCTGGAGAAGACTTACTCTTCCTCCCTCAACAGGCATTGATCACCTGTAGCTCTTCTAGGGGTGGAACTGTGTGGAATGTCCCCGTCCATCTTTCCGTGTCAACTGGTGTTATTATGCTGTTTTTCAGAGAGCTATATTATCGAGAGTTCATGGCTATAGCTTCTTTAATATATTTTCATTTTAAATTGATGCATACTAATTGTATGCATGTATGGGATACAGTGTGATATTTCAATACATGTTTATAATATGTAATGATAAAGTCAAGGTAATTGATTTCTATCCCCTCAGATATATTTGTGGTTGGCTTGTGTTAGGAATATTCAAATTCCTTTCTAGCTGCCTTTTGGAAGCCGTTCATTATTGTTATACACAGGGCTGAAAAGCATCAGTTGTCTCTCTTATCTGTTTGTACCCTGCACCCACTCGTCATCTTTTTCTGTCTATTAGTGTTCTTATGGAGCCCAGATGTTGTGAGGGCAGAGACTGGAGCGATGAATCTGACGAGGATTACCAAGGCTGCTAGCTGTCACTGGAACCCAGGAGAGAGGCATGGAATTTATTTTTACCCTCAGAGCCTCGGAAAGGAACCAACTCTGCCAACACCTTGATTTCTCACTTTTGGCTCCAGGGCTGTGAGAAAACAAATTTCCGTCGCTGAAGCCAGGAAGGTTTTAGTAATTGGTTATATCGGCATTTGTTTCCTAAGAAACCAATAGGCCTATAATTCAGGGATTATTTATTCTTCAGATAAAAAAAAATGATCCAAGAAAAGGTTTGTGACATTGTCCAAGGCCACAGAATTAACACATCCTTCAGCCTGGATTCTCCCCAGTTCTAGCAGTGGCTTCCCAGACCAGCAACCTCTGCAGCTACCCAGGTCCTATATGGGAAGCCCATGCTTCCTTTAATGGGCATCTCTCACCACCTTGAAATCCTTAATCAGTTTTGGACACAGACATTGTTCTTTGATTTTTGCACTGGGCTCTGAAAGTCCCACATCTGGTCCTGAACCAGCCTCCCTGGCCGCCAGATCTCTGCTTTGGTCCCGCTGATCCTCTGCCTCCATTCAATTCCCAGCCACAGCTCGCCCTCCCCCCCCCCCCCACCTTCCCATGTATTAACCTGAATAATGATCTCTACTTCCCAGGTACCTGTTGTGATAAAGGGGCTTTAGCAGTCAGGAAGGTGGTGTGGTATGGTGTGGGGTGGTAGGGTGGGGTGGAGTGGGGTAGGTGTAAACTACCAGCATACCCTCCCTTGCACACCCTCCCTTGCACACCCTCCCTACAGCCACCATGCACACCCTCCCTTGCACACCCTCCCTCCGGCCACCACGCTTTCCCCTCTGTGCTAAACCAACAACAACATTTCCAAATATCACCTTCTTTATAAGACTAACCGGGGAAATGAGAGCGTAAGGGGAAGGCATCCCAGAGATGGAGCCGGATGGGAATGATGCTTTTTCAGATGCGGAAATCAGCTGCAGCAAGACACTCCAGTGGCCACTAGACACTGACCCACAGGAGGATGGATCCCCTTATCCCTGTGCAGTTGAATTTGGAGTTCTGACCTCCAGAAGTATGAGAGAATAAGTCTGACTCAAGCCATTCACTTTAGGGGTGACTCAGTAGAGTAGCAGGGAGCAGCAATAGTTGGCTTCTAGAGCCTTCTCTCATGTGCACCTTTGTATCAGCAGAAGGAAAAGGAGTCATTTTGTCAGCCTTGCGTATAAAGGGAGCTCAGTTTCAGCAGAAAAACAGTCAAAACGTTCATACACATTTCTAGTTAATTGTAGAAACCACAGGTTTTTCAAAGACAAGATGTTTTTTCAATGTTCATTTATTATGCGGGGGAAATTTTAATATGCAAATTGTCAAAAATGATCAGTGTGATATAATAATAATTTAGAATTCAATACTGTGTCCAAAATGTGACTTCGAAAAAGTTCTCATACTTCGGTTTTAATATCTCACTTTTTTCTGAAAAAAAAAATGGTTTGACATTTGTGTTAGTTAATGGTTGATTCTACACAATATAAAAAATTAAACATGAATTTGATCGAGGTCTTTTATAGAAAAAAACACAGAAAACAAAAGAGAGAAAGGCGATCATCAAAAATTGCAGCATCAAACAAAACTGAAATAAAAATCAGAAAAAAAATACTCAAGTCCTCTTTCCCAAGGCTGACTTTTAAGGTGGCTTGTCACTTAGCCTTCACTGGGTCAGTCTTCCCCTCCATCTGTGCAAAGGGATGCAGCTGAGAAAGCATGAATCCAGATCAGGTTCTGTCTGGATGTTTCCCAACTGTGTAAGTTTGGACAACTCACTTAATTTCTCCAAGTCATATGACGCCCTTCTCACATATGAGGGCTTATGAGTCCTCAAGGCTGGGTCACAGAGGAAGTGACCCATGGCGGGCAGGAGGCTGTGCACATCACAGATGCTGGGGAGGCTACTTAGTGTGAAGTGATGTGTCGTCTTCTCTATGCAGCCGTAAGCGTGATCTGGACACACTGTTCATGGTGCAGGGCTGTTAGTGCAGAGCCCCTAGTTGGGTTCATTAGAACTGGAGAGATAGATGGCTGAGTGGGTGAAGGGCTGAGCATGGCTACAGTTCTGAGCTCTCCAACTTCTGATCCCCAGGCCCCATGTAAAGTCAGTAGTGACATACATCTGTAATTCTGGCATTGCTACAGTGAGCTGGGGCAGAAACAGGAGAATCTCTGGGAGCTCCTGGGCCAGCTAGCCCTGTCCTTAGTGGTGAACAAGAGACTCTGCCTCAAAGGAGAGAATGATACCCAAGGTGTCCTCTGACCTCAACATGCATGAACACCACACACACACACACACACACGCACGCACGCACGCACGCATGCACGCACACGCACACACACACCCCTCTTCCTCTCTTCCCTCCCACCCCCTTGCTCCCCACAGAAGCTTTAGAATTTCTGTGTAGGTATCTGCAGTAGTCTGTGTAGAAGATAATCCTGGACTGACTTGGGGCAGGAAGCTCCTGCCTCAAACATTAGGAATGCTGCTTATTTTCTCAAAGAAGAGGTCAAAGAGTTCTCAGCTCATAGGAAGATGGACAGGATGGGGAGGAGTGAGTCTCTGGTAGAAGTGTTGCCTTGCCTCCCTTGAGGTATGCAGAGGGTCAGTCTTAACCTTAACCCTAACCTAGTCTGGGTTTGACTGACCCCTAAATGGGAGGAGCCTCTGCCCTGTGGCTGGCTGATTGTTCTCTCAGTGAACTCTGGGAGGGGCTCATCCACTTTGCCCTGCCAGAGTGGATCACAGCTGGCAAAATAGAACGAATAGGCTATTTGCTCTGTCTCCTTGAGCCCCAAATCACAGTGGGTTGAGTGAAGATGAGGATGGTAGGTGATCCAGGGTGGAGATGTGGCCCTGTTTCCCTGTCATCCTGGGGCCCTTCACACTCTTCCCATTCTACTTTCCCATTGGTTCTTTGTTAGCTGTTGGACTGGCTATCCCAGCTTCAGTTTGCCCTCATCTGCATTTCTGTAAGCCAGGGCTGGGGGCGGGGGTATACTTACATTTCTTTTTCTCAAATGAATCTACTAAATACAATTTTAAAAGTAATATCTGGGGGCTAGAGAGATGTGCAGGGTAAGCACACATTCACATAAAAGTTAATTTTAAAATTTACTGCATTAATTAATTAGTGTGCATGTATGCACATGCATGGCTCATCATGACTCATCATTGAAGGATAGCTTGTGGAAGTTAGTTCTGTCCTTCTGCCCTGTGGGTTTTGGGTATTGAATTCAGGTCATCAGGCTTGGCAGTAAGTACCTTTATTCAGTGAGCCATCTGGCGGGCCCTCTGCTAAATTTTCTTTTTTTTTAATGTAAATATGGCATTGAAACCTGGAGAAGTGACTGTGTATAGGGCAGTTAAAGAAGCAGGAAGAAGTCTTGAATTAACTGTTATGAGACTCATGCAGATTGATAGAGGAGGGAGAATGAGACCTTACTATACTGGGCAGCCCTTCTGCAGGGGGCTCTAATCTACCTAACATAACAGAGACTGCTAATTGAGTTTAATTTTCAAATCTTGCTTAGAATGTTTGGACCAATTCCACTGCGAGGTTGTGTTTGTTCTAAGTGAATTCTGGAAAGCGTAGTTCCAGCTTGGTGACCCTGACACAGACAACCACACTGAAGTTACTGAAAGCAACACTGAGGTTGGGCAGATCTGGCTGTAGGGTGGCTGGAGGGATAAGAGAAGACCCAAGGCACGTAAGAAATTCTGCAGCGGCTACTGCTGAGAAGGGAGATACAGCTGTGCATGCTTGGCGTCCTTCCTAGTACCTTGGCTCTATGCATCTGTGAGGCAATCTCCTATTCCAACACCCCTCTCTCCATCAGAATGGGCCATCTTGAGAACTGCTTAAGAAGGAGAAAACCGTGCTTTGTTGGGAATGTAGGAACCTCAGACTTAGTTATTAGAACCTCTGTCCCTGGACCAGACTTTGCCTAGAAGGCCCCGGACAGAGGAAACAAGTCGTGTTTCTTAGGCACTTGAATAGCTACAGTGGGAAATTCTCATCTGCTAATTATGAGATCATTGAGTCTAACCCATCTCCTTCCACTTGGCTAGGCCCAACTCAGGAGTGCCATCATCTCTCAGTGGTCTGGGCTCTGGGCTCTGTGTGTGTACCTCTTCTATCATGAAGGCTCTAATAGGAGCTGTTGCCACTTTGGACTGTGCTGTGAGCAACCCTATGGTGCCTTCTTCCTCCTGGACTCAGCTCCAGCCTCTGCCTCCTGGGTTAGTTCTTCTTATCTGACCCCCCCCCCCCCCCCGCCCAACCTTCTCAAGGTTCCAAGGGTTTTGGTTCAACACCGGCTAGTAAGACAGCTCAGTAGGTAAAGGCATTTGTGGCCAGGCCTCTTCTGCCTGAATTCAGTCCCCAGAACCCACACGACAGGAGGAAAGAATTCACCCTGCACATTGTCATACATACCAGTCCACACGTGTCCTCCCCAATATAAATAGGTAAATAAATAATTTTTAGAGGAAATCAACACTGTATGTACACTCAACTCAATAGCAGCCCATTCCTTTAAGACTGTTGACTGATTGAATGGACTGACTTTTGTCCAAACGATGAGCAAATCGGAGCACTGCTCCCCAGGCATGCAAATATATCACTCACGTGGGATTCTTGGCAATCTGATTATATGTTTTTGCAATAGTTGACTTGTAGTTTCCTAAAACTGCATGAACAGGGGCCTTTGGGTCTTTAAGAGTTCACCAGAGTTGTGGCTCCAACCCCATCAGTGCCATCATTGGTTTTCCCCAAATCTTTCCTCTCATTTGTCCTGCAGAGAAATTTCTCTGGTTGCAGTCTTTTGCTATGACTTTGTTTTCCAGAGGTTACTATGATAAGGTACCACATACTGGCTGTATACACGTACACCACCTAAGACTGCATGATTATAGCCGCTCCCATATCTAAAAGTGAGATGCTCTAACCTAAGTGTCTGCAGGGCTGTGTTTCTTAGGAAGCTTTGGGAATCCTCCCCTGCTCCAGCCGGTTTCTGGTCCACCCAGCAAGCTTTGGCTTTTAGAGCCATCACTCTAATCTCTGCCTCCGTGGTCACATAGCATTCCCACCACCTGGCTTCTTGTCATCACACAGCCCTAGCCCATGCTAGACAAGGTATCCTAGCACTCCAGTCTGGCTTCTTACACCATTCAATTTTGTATAGGTACTGCATGTTTATTCTCCATTCCCCATTGGAGGGGCATCTAGGCCGGTTCCATGTCCTAGCTATTGTTAATAGAGCAGGGATGAACATGAATGATCTTGGGTCTCGATAGAAGGATGTAGGGTCCTTTGTGCACATGCCCAGAAGTGGCATAGCTGAGTCATATGGAAGTCCATTTTTAGTGTGCTGAGAAACTGCCATGCTAACCTCCGGAGTGGCTGTCCCAGTTTGTACTACCACCAGCAGCGGGTGAGTTTCTCCTTTCTTACACAATCACCTGTATTTATTAGCTTTTGTTTGCTTAATCTTTGCCATTCTGACTGGAATAAGATGAAATCTCAAAGCAATTTTAATTTGATTTCCCTCATGGCCAATGTCCTAGTTTGCTTTTTGTTGCTGTGATAAACACCATGAGCAAACGCAACTTGAGGGGGAAGGGTTATTTATCGTACAGGTTTCCGCCCACCAGAGGTCAAGGCGTTCAAGGCAAGAGCTTGAGAGGAAGCCGAAGCCACGGGATGAATGTTGTTTACTAAGTAGGCTGCTTCCTCTGGCTTCCTCTGCAACACCTCTCCCACCTGCCTAGGGATCACAATGCTCACAGTGGATTGGGTTTTCCTACATCAATTAACCACTAAGAAAAAAAAAAAAACATCATAGACATGACACAGGCCAATCTGATGGAGGTAATTCTTCAGTTGAGGGCTTGCTTTTCCAGGTATGTCAAGTTGATAACCAGGATCATTATCGCTGATAAGAAGGGTGAACATGTGAAATAGTCTCAGTCATTTGTTTTTCTCCTTCTTAGAACTCTGTGTTCGGTCCCAAAGTCCATTGTAATTGGGTTATTTTGTTTTTTGAGTTCTTTGTTTATTCTGGACATGAATTCTCTGTCAGGCGTGTGCCTGGCAAAGACAGGAGTAGTTTGTGATCTATAATGTGTGGTTCCTCATCAGCCTTCACAATGACCATGAGCTTCAGACCTGGAAGGCCTCTGTGACAAAGCCATCGTTTCCCCATTGGGCTCCGACACTGCTGCACACAGCACCTCCAGTCTTCCCTTTTCATTCCGTTCTCTATGACTCTGAGCACCGGTCACGCAGCAGGCACTGAGGGAGGCTCTGAAGATGTGGTGGTGGACGGGCAAGTCCTGACCTTTGCCTGGGGTTTATGGCACGTAATAGGCACTCAGATGCAACAAGAAACACGTCCTGATGTTTCCAGAAGTTCCTGTTTTGATCTTAAAGGTCAGGCAATTTTTTTTTTACAAGGTTCTCACTCACCATCAAACCGAAATAGATGCTAGGTATAAACTCAAGTCTCGTTCTTTTATGTAAGATTCATTCCACTTTATCGGCCTGGTCCATGTGGGTAGCAGAATAGGGTGGCTGAGGGGCTCCCATCTGGAAGGCACATGCTAAAGCCTCAAGTGTTGGGAGAAGAAAGAACTCAGCATAATGGGGCATGAATGCATAGATGCATATAGATGACTAGAACTCGTGTGTGTGTGTGTGTGTGTGTGTGTGTGTGTGTGTGTGTGAGAGAGAGAGAGAGAGAGAGAGAGAGAGAGAGAGAGAGAGAGAGAGATATCCAGCAGTAGAAGCAGTGGAACAGTCAGCAAAACAAGTCCAGACCTCGTCTTTTCTAACATCTTTTATACTTGAAGTTTGTTTGGGCTCTATATTTTAGCCCTCACCTCTCTGATGGGGTTCCTCTTCTACAGAATATTTACGTACAACAAAGGATAGGGAGCTCGCTGTGATCTGGAATGGCATTTTTTTATTGCTAAGCATTCTTCTGTTTTCTCCCCCTCTTATATCCACTCTCTGAGAAACAGTCCCTGTCCTGAGCTAGAGCAGAAAGCGAGGCAAGCTCTCCTTCTTAAGGAGCATGCTGGTTTCGGGCTTCTTAGGTAAGGGAATGTAGGCAAATGGGAGTACCCTGTGCTCGCCCGTCAGGTCACAGCTGACTCAGTATCCCCTTGCGGGTGGTTCTGGGCTGAGTCATAAAGAGTTCATAGCTGTCTGCACAGGGGAACGACACAGCAGATGAAAATACATGGAGCCAGAAAGCACTAAGGCCTGTCCTACCTACCGTTAATCCGGACGGAACCGTGGGGCTCAGTGGGGAAGTCTCCCAGCTCTTTGCCCTCTACTTCTTCCAGCTGTTATTCTCCTGGTCAGATTCTACACAGATGGGCCCTGGCGAACTGAAATGGGAGGTCATTGCATATGGAAAGGCGACTCTCAGGAGTGTGGCTCCTCAGTTCTCCCCGGACAGGGGTAGGAGGGAGTCCAGGACTGGCTATGAGGCAGAGTCTTCCCTTTCCTCTCAAGTCCAAGTACATTCGTACCTGTCCTCTTGTCTCATGTGTTTGCCTGACTGGTAGTGTGAGCCTAATATGTGGATTTTGGGTTAGAAGTCAAGAAAAACTCTGGAGGTTTGGGGTCCACATGCACTTAATGTAATCTTTGAATTTTTTCCTGGGCAAGCAGTCCTGGATCCCTTACTTCATCTAATAAAACCCGTGCTTACCCCATGATTGTTCTTAGTACCACTATCCTGCCTGATGCCTGGCCATTCAGCCCCCTCCAGACAGCCTTCTTTCCTCACTTCCCTCAGGCCCAGCTGGGTCATCAGGTTGCCCCTCTTCACGAGCCAGCCTCCTGCAGCCTTCTTTCTACCTCTCCCTGCTTCTTACCTCTTTGTGGGCAGATTACCCTAAAGCCTGCAGGAATGCTGCTGTCATTTTATTCCATGTATGTGTACGTATATGTACGTATGTAGATATATATATATATATATATATGTATCTATGTATCGTCTCTCTCTCTCTCTCTCTCTCTCTCTCTCTCTCTCTCTCTGTCTGTCTGTCTGTCTGTCTATCTATTCATCTAACAGAATGTTAAGAAATACCATATGATGTTGCCACCCAGGAACAGATACAGTGTTTTCTCTTTTATATTCCCTGAAGTTCAGGTACATCCAGGAGAAGCGCTTTAGAAACATTGATCAGATTTTACTTTTCTTAGCCATGAAAAGCAAGGTTGGTGTTTGCTGTGGGCTTTTGACTACCAGGATTTGTCCACTGACCTCAACCTTTCAGGAGGCGACCTGTCTGTATCACGCTCAGAGCCTCGTTGGATCCTCACTGGGATCCTTGGGGTCCTATTTGCCTCACTGGGACTTTACCTAACAGGAAACAGAGGGTCTAAATGCAGTGCTACTGAGTCTGCCAGTGAGGATGTCGGGATCTGAAGCCAGGTGTACAGGGAGGGGCAGTGTGTACCTTGTGCTTGTGAGTGCTGCCTAGCTGCGCTTTCTCAGCTGTGTTGTCTCCAGAGCCAACATGTGTCACTTGTCATTGGCACATTGTCATCCCCCCAACTGCTCCTGTATATCTAGGACCTGGCAAGAGACAATGTGGACAGAAGCCTGGAAGGTTACAAGCGTCTCCAAGCCCCACCCCAAATGACCTGTCTTGAAGCATGCGATGCTCTTTCCATGGTCATACTTGAAGGGCCCCTCCCTTTTAAAATGATCTACATCACAGGCTTGTGATTAATGAAGTGACAGTCACTTTTCCCCGTCACCCTAGCCTCCTCCTCTGAGTCAGAGTTGAGCTAAGCAGAGGATAAAGCACCGCCTGATGTTTCCATATACCTTCCCAGGGAGACACCCCCTTGGCATTGGTGGTCCAGGACAGAAGACTGCTATTTCTGCCTTAGATCTGCCACCAAATGATTTGAGTAGTCGCTTCATCCTATTTAGGCATCTTCCGTCGCCAGCTCTGCTCTGGATGCCATGGGAACAAAGAATCTTTTTGACTCTATTTTCAAAGATACACTCTCAATTGGAGCCCAAAGGGACAGGCGAACCTTCCTATTGAGGAACTTGCAGGGTTTTACTAAGTGAAGGGAGGGAGGGATTTCAGGCAGAGGCTGTGTCACGGACAAGGGTTTGGAGGGCTGAGAGAGCAGTGGCGTTCTGGGAAGGGGTGGGTGAGGTCTGGGTGGAGGGATATTTGCTCAGAGGGACTGAGGCATGCAAGGTAGTGAGGAGCCTCTCAGGGAAGGGCTGTGTGAGGACAGATTTGCCTCATCCATCAGGCTCTGGGGAGATACTGAAAGGTCATAGACTCATGACAGTTACTTCATCCAGGACTCAGAGGGAAAAGCTGAATCTTCAGAGGCATGTCGGGCAGAGAGTAGGATGCTCTCCACCCTGCTTTCTCGTGCCCCTTCCCCTTTTAAAGTGCTTTTTGTTTGTTTATTTTATTTTATTTTAGCTTGAGGTGTGTCTCCACTGACCCCATGCCCAGGCACTTGTGATCATGGGATGCAGAGGGATCACCCAGCAAACCACTGAGGAATAGAAACCATGCTGTAACCTCCAACTCTGCTTCCTAGAAGAAGACCATCTCCTTCCTGTTCCAGGCACCCCACGCTGAATGTTTGTTAACCCTGCTGCTACTCTGTTCTGCTCTCCTGACTAGGTGTTGGCTGCAGTAGCAGGCAGAATCACACAGAAGGAAGAGCAGTCGCTACTGTAGCAAAATACCCTGGGCACTCAAAAGAGGAGAGGATTAGTCTGGCTCGTAGTTTTGGAGATTCTAGTCTGTGGTGGGTTAGCTCATTGATGAGAGGCCTGCGGTGAGGCGGTGTGTGGTGGTGGCAGTATGTGGCAGAGGAAGAGCCCTCCCTCATGGCAACTGGGGGATGAAAGAAGGGCATGGGAGGAAGGGAGAGAGTCCCAATATCCTCTTCCAGACCATTCTCTCAACCTCCTAACTTCCCCTCACAAGACTCTGCTTCCTAAAGGTGCCTGCACCAGGGCTGAGGGTCAAGCCTTTACCTTAGGAGACTTTGAGAGACATTCAAGATCTGAACAATAGCGCCGAGTGGTCATTACTTCTAAAGCACTCTGAGAAAGCCTGGGAGTCTCACGGCCTTGATGAAGGAGATGTGTGTTCTCACACAGATGGGGAGACGAGGAGACGGGGACACGAGGCTACAGCCCAGGGCACTGCAGGCTGGGGAGTGAAGAGGGTCTGCTTCTAACCTCACTCCATCCCCACCCCGGGCTGCCTCCCGCTCCCTCGTGCCAGTCTTTACAGTGTGGACCTTGGCCTTTACTCTGGTGCAGTAATAGACACTGGGAGGGCAAAGAGAAAAAAAATATTTTAGGTTTCAAAACTCAAATTCTTGTATGGGGAGTGTAATTATCACTAATCAAAAGTGTTAATGGATTTAAGTCAGCCTTGTTTTCTGAGCAGGGCATCTCTGCAGTGTTTGTTCAAGCCATAGGGGTCTTTACACTCTGTAGCATTAAAAAGTAATGGCTGGACTTGGGCATGTGGCTCAGTGGTAAAGTGCTTTGCTTGGTAGGGCTCGGGACCCAAGGTTTGAGGCCCATCACTACCAAAACAAACAGATAAACACTTTGCTGAACCCGGGTGGCGCATGCCTATAATCCCAGCACTAGGGAGGTGGTAGAGGTAGGAGAATTTGGGGTTTAGGGCACTCCCTGTTAAGTTCAAGGCCGGAAGGTCTGGATTCAGAACAAACAAACAAATAAAGCAAAGGCAGTCTGGAAATGAAGTAATAACTTCGCAGCAGCTCTTAAGAGCACATTGCAATGCTCATTTGTAGACTGCAGGTTTCTCATCTATCCCACTGGTTTCTGGGACAGAAAGTGCCCCCATGTCCAGGTGTTCCTGAGGTCTCACTGTCACTCGGGAAAGGGTCCAGACTGCCATTATCTACCGTATCCAGTCACTTCTAGGACTATGTGAAACCCATCTGGCAGCAAGCAGTAACAGGTTACAAAGCGCATCAGGCATTTTCTTGGTAGAGTCAGGCTGGGGCTGCTGGCGGGAAGGAGGGGTGTGGCGGCATGTCCTGTTCCTTCTCAAGATGCCGTTCCTGGACATCAGGAGGGTGGAAAACGGCCCTTCTGGGAATCCACATGGCCTGGGTACACTCTGAAGTTTTGCTTTAGAAGAACCCAAAGTAAGCCAGTGTCTTTAGAGACACTTCCCAGCTCGGAGTCTCTGCTACCCTGGGAGGGAGGAAAGGCCTCTCTTTTGTGGGTTGCCTGGTCTCCTCAGCAGCAAAGTTCATATCTTCCTCATCCCTTACATCACCCACCTCTCCCTACCTCTCCTCAAGTGCAACACTCATACTTTACCTTTAACAATCCCAAGGTACCAATGAGCCTCTTTTTGGAACAACTGTCACTCAGCAATTCAACAAGGAAGAGGTTAGAGGTCAGGGAAATACACAGTTCTGTGACATGTGCTTGCCAGGACTGACTTCTCAGTCAGTGCTTGCTGGGACATGTCAAAGCCTTCTTCCTCAGCCACGGGCTCAGAGGGCTGTCATCCTGCCCGGGGATTTCTTATTTCACCGTGTCTTCACATCAGCCATGCTAGTAAGACTACTATCTTACCTTTCTATGGAAAGCAAGAGGCAGAGATTTAAAATGAGAAGCACGCATTAACTGCGGATGATGGACAAGAAGGTGTCCATGCAGATTCAAGTTCTGAGGATGGGAAGCTTGACTTGAGGTAGGGCTTGACTGGGTGGTTCTGGCTAGGATCTCTTAATGACTATGGTCATCTGTGGTTGTTCACCTCCAAATTAAAATTCCATCAGAAGGCTAAGGTTGGGGGTGACCGTGTGTGACTTCCTCATAGGACTGCTCATGGCATAGGTAACTGGATGAGTGACTCTGGTACTACATGGAAGATGGCTAGGGAATGCCTTATATAACAGTATGGAACCAGGAGGCAGCCTCTCAGGGGTTGTCTTAGGGGTAGGTTACTGCAATATGTAGATAGTAAACCACAGTCATGACATTTTGTCTGTGTGTGCAGCATGCCAACCACAGGGATGCAAAAATGCAAACATGCCATAGCTGGTATTGTGTTCAGTGGGTAGGTGATGATTTACCTAAAATGGTAAGATTATATTCTTTGTTACTTAAACCTTCAAAAATTGACTAATGAATTAAGTACAAATTGACAGCCTAGACATCCAAACTCATAGCAAGTATGGCAAGGCACTTGCCTCTGGTTTCCAAACTCAGGTTTTTGCTTGTGTCAGTGACTTTTGAGCTCCATCAAAATACACAACCTACATCTAGTCCCATCTCCCACCTCTCAGTAGGTTACAGCGTCCCCGTCAGGCATCCCAGGGGCCTTGGTGGAGCACGTGCTTGGTGCTCAGTAACCATACAGAGCCAGGCCAGTCCAAGGGTTTTTAAGATGACTCAAGGAAAGAACAAGGGGAATGTGAGTTCTCTGTCTTTGCTCAGGGGTAGACTTGGCAAGGTCTGGTCTGGGGTTGGGTGGAGTCTGGGTCTCAAAGGAATTAAAGTTTTGATTCCTGGGAACCTGGATTTTTTCCCCTCTAAAGGCCTGTTGTTATCAGCCCTAAGACAGTTGTGGTCTGAAATATTCTGTGTTCTCTTTGTCTCTTTGCCAACACTGTCTGATGTACATTTCTACTGACCTGGGCCATCCCCACCCCCCACAAACAGCATATAAGATGCTGTGCTTCCTAATAAATTTACTTGGCATTAGTCTTGAGTTTATGCAAGACCTCCTGGTCCCAGTTATTGCGTTGGCATCCTTTATTTCTCATCCCAGTCCTCCCACTCAGCACTTCCCTGTTGGTACCCTTAGTCCCGTGGGCTTGGGTCCAGTGACTGTTGTTGAAAAGGAATGTCTCTGCAAGATCAGCAAGATGCTCCAGACTCTGTTCTATGTGGTTTGGTCCCATACAGTCTTTCGTGTCCTTCAAGAGGGTAAAGGCCATTTTGATTTTCAACATTCTCAATTAAACACTTGGCACAGAGCGGTGACTGCTCTCTAGGAGGAAGTTAATCACAAATTCCTTCTGTCACAGCTTTATGGGTGACAGGCAGTCCATTCAGAGTATACACCAGATACTGGTCAAACTGTGCTTGTCACCCTACAAGAGTGTTATAGGCCTTACAGTTGAAGGCTTTCTATACTCTCTATAGAATCCGAGTGTCTGGATGGCTCTGCAGTCAGTAGGATGTTCTTTTCAATATATTTTTGTAGGAAACACGCATTCTATGACACAGCGGTAGAAACAGGCAGATCCTTGTTACAGGAAACTGAGAAGTTTTCAAATCTGAAAGTTCTAGATTCGTATTCCAAACATCTCACTTTTAAGGAAGACTCACCCATCCTTATTAGGTTGGTTAAACAGCTCGCTATTATTTTACCAAAAACTAATCTGAGGTTTGGAGAGCAGGAAATGCCAGTTCAGAAACTGCATATCATAGGAATTCAGCCTTAATACATGCTATATGCCAGAGTCATGCTGTCTGCTAAGCCTCACTTTGCCCATTTGATCATCAGGACTCTGAGACGGGGCAAGAGGAGCTGATTTGTCAGGCAGTGTTCTTGGTGAAAATGGCCACCACGGGTAAGTTAGCTAATCACGGTTGGCAGGTGGGGAACAACACAGGCTGGAAGTCATAGGTTTGAACCCAGGTTCTGCCACTGGCAAATCATAGGGGGAATTAGCTGCTTCCAAAACATCTTTGATGCTGATTTTGCTCCTGTAATGGGGCTCTCGCAGGTTACTGTGAGGACGGAATGGGACCCTGTCTGGATGAAAGGCTGTCACGTGACATCATTTTCTCCTCCCTGCTTGTCTTTAGCTGTCTCGGGCTACAGGAGCGAATTTTCCCTGGAGGTAAATGTCGCATCTGTTTTATCAATGTGGCCAACTTTCAGTGAGTGGGTCTGCCTTAGTGTGCTGGACACTTGAAGGGGACAGGCAGGAGAGGAGGCGGATACTTAGAAGCCCATCTCTCTGATATGACAAGGTTATTCGAAACCCTCCCGTTCCGTGATTCTCTTGGAGTTGAAAAGCCTCAAGCCTTCTCCTTGCAGTCTAGATTGCAACAGTGAGCTGTTTTGCTTTGTCCCCCTCCCCGCCCCCATCCTTCTCTTACTGGGATTGAGACCAGGGACCCACTTCATGGTTAAGTCAGGCGCTTTTCCTCAAATTCACATCTTGCTCCTGAGTGCAGTGGGTCACTGGCATCTCGTACAGTTAGGAGTCCCTCTCTCTTAACACAATTCCATTTCAAGGAAGGTCTCAGGCATCCATCCGCCAAGCAGGCATTCACCAGTGCCCGCTCCCTGCCGGATGCTGCTTGCAGGTTTGAAAAAAAATCATCATCCTGTAACAGACACGACTAGAGCCTGTGGTGGGAGGTGGAGCCTTGGTTCTAGTGCTTAGAAATTGGGGTTCACCTTTCAGTATTTGAAGTTGGTTCATGTGTGGCCTCTGAATCTGGCAAGTGATGAGTTCCTGCCTGGCAAGAGTATTTGGGCCATGTGCTGGCTAGATGTCTTGGATTCACTTAGAATTGGGATAGAATTCCACCGTGGCATGTGGCCCTAGCTAGGTTGTTTTCCTTCTTTGGCCTCAGTTTACCTGTCTGAAAACTAAAAACAACAAGGCACTCCTTGAAAGACTGTGTGGATTGTTTAGAGTTAACAGTGACAAATAGAAGCTCTTTATATAATTCAACGTAGGGCTTATTCTAGACCAGACTGGAACCCATCGGGAATTTCCCCGCTCTCCTGGAGACTGACCCTTCCACTCATTTCCTGGTTGGAGCTCTCTGCAGCAGGCTGTTAGGGGACTAGGGTCTTGGCATTGATTCTTTCCATCACTCTGGGGAACATTAGAGGCTAAAACCCACATGGAAACAAATCACAGTGACTTCTGCAGATCACTTGTTCTTGTCCCAGGTTCATTCTCTGCCTGGTGGTGACCCCTTTATGTTGGCTTTGTAGGTCTCCAGAACTAACAACCCCTCCGTTCCCAGATCCTGTGATCAGGTTCTTTCAGGGCAAGCCCAACTGTCATGGGTGTTCCCTGCATATGGGGCCAGAATTTTCATTCTTTGCTCGTCTTACGCTTGCAAATGAATCCTGGCATCCTGAGCTGTGGGCAGCTGGAGTCCAGCAACCTCCCTGGGCAGGGCACTGTGAGTCAAGTGGAAAGTTAGAGTATCTAGTATCCAGGATCTAAGTGTCCCCATCATTCCACCCTTAGGACAGAGGCCCTTCTAAGGCTCTGCAAAGTTTTTCCACAAGGCAGGATACAGCAGGGCCTTCTAACAGAGTCCAAACTTGCCCTGGAGTCTGACTGGCGGCAGAGCCAATGGCATGGTAAAAAGGAGTTTGTGAACCCTTTCCAAAGAGAAGAGGAAGGAAAAAAGAGTCAGCATATGGCCGAGGGATGTGCAGAGCCCAGAGGCCCTGGGGAGGGGGAAGGGGGTAGAAGGGTCGCCTTGTTCCCTTCTATGTCTACGGAACTGGGACACAGCAGGTAGACATAGGTGTTTGTAAAATGTGAACATAGGAGCTGAGTGGTGGTGGCAGCACACGCCTTTAATCCTAGCACTTGGGAGGCAGAGGAAGGCAGATCTCTGTGAGTTTGAGACCAGCCTGGTCTACAAGAGCTAGTTCCAGGACAGGCTCCAAAGCCACAGAGAAACCCTGTCTCAAAAAAATGTGAACACAGGACTTGACTTGCTGATGAAACAGACAGGGTCCTTGTCATAGTTGGAGTATAGAACATCCCCGCACTGGGTGCTAGTGTTGAATGCTTAGTCCCAGCTAGTGGTGCTATTTCAGGAGGCTGTGGAAATTTCAGGAGGTGGAGCCTAGCTGGAGGAGGTAGGTTACCTGGGGGCTTGACTTGGAAGGTTGTGCCAGGTCTCCATCTCCTTTGGTCTCTGCTTCTTGTCCACCATGGTAAAGAAAGTTTTCTTTCACACGCTCCTGATACCATGATATTCTGGGGGCAAGTAACTAAGGGGTGATCCATCTGAAACCATGAGCCAAAAGAATTCTATCTCCCTGTAAGTTGTACTCTCAGGTAGAACTTATAGGATCTCAGAGTTTTACATCTTGGTAATAGTGGTAGAGGTGGGTTTTCATTTCCTAATTCTTAAATCTTTGATGTCTGGAGGACCTTCTGGGACTGGCAACCACTCTCCTTCTTCCATGCTTGGTTCCTGCCACTTGGGCTTCGATCGAAGGAAGTCAAGAAAGGAGGGATGGTGACGGATTTAACAAAGGAGGAATGGTGATGGTTTTAACAAAGGAGGAACGGTGATGGTTTTAACAAAGGAGGAATGGTGATGGGTTTAACAAAGGAGGAATGGTGATGGGTTTAACAAAGGAGGAATGGTGATGGGTTTTAAGGCTCTTACATCCAGGTCCTTTGCTTACTTCATTCTCATCCCAGCTTTCAGCTCCTGGCTGGTTCTGAGACAGACTGAATCCTCTCCCACCTCATGACCTCTGCCCTTCGTGTCCCTTTCAGCTGGAATGTTCTGGCCCCAAGAGCTGCATGGCTTCCTCCCATTGCTCCACATCTGGGTTCTAAGGTCATCTCCGAGAACTTCCTTGAGGTAGGCAGCCATGCCCTTCGTTTATATTTCCTTGCCTAACTTTGTCTGTCACCACAGCACTCAGGAATTCCCAGAATGTTTGTTTATTTCTGGGCTCAGCCCTCCATCCCGGGTGAAAGACAGACCTGGTGTATGGAGGCATGGGGGCCTCCACAAACATTTGCTGATAGGTGATTGAAGCGATGAATAAGAGACCCCTTTCCTGTTCCTACTTCAGGGTCTCCCCTTCTAGTCTGTGTGGTCCCCTGATCATAGCTTTGGTGTTATTGTATCCACGACAGTCTCCCAGCTTGCTGTACCTTGGCTTACCAGCTTCAGAACACACCCCTTGATAAAACCTTTCATCGCTTCTAACCTTTAGCATTAGAAACCTTCTAGAAACCTGCCACACTACACAGAAGCACTGTTCTTTATGTTTTACAAACTTGTCAAAATGACAGCAAAATGGTTCTAAGAGGTAGCTGATCATCTTCTAGGGTTAGTGTTAGTGTTGGGGTTGGAGGTAGAGACTGTGAATAAATTTAGGGTTAGGGTTAGAATTTGGTTTAGGGTTGTAATTAGGGTTAGAGTTAGGGTTAGTGTTGTGCTAGGTTTAGGGCAAATGTCAGGGCTACTGTAGGGATTGGGGCTGTGTTTGAATTTAGGATTAGGGTTAGGGTTAATGTGGAATATTAATTTAAGATATGTTATATTTGTTTATGCAATGAGCATATGTTTAATATTGCAAAGGTGTGTTGCTTTCTTTTATGTTGCAGTTTTTTAACTCAGTGATGCTGTATTACTTTGCTTGTCTAAAACACATAAAGTGGTCTAATACAGAGCTCAATGGCCAGTAGCAAGACATGAGAAAGGATAGGTGGGTCCAGCAAACAGAGAGAATAAAGAGGATGAGAAATTAGGGAATAAAAAGAGAAGGAGTCCAGGGACCAGTCATCCAGCTCCACAGCCAGCCATGGAGCAAGAAGTAAATAAAGGTCTATAAATAGAGAAAGATAAAAGGCCAGAGGCAAAAATTAGATGGGGTAATTTAAGAAAAGCTGGGAAGAAACAAGCTAAGCTAAGACCAGGCATTCATAAGTAATAATAATTCTCTGTGTGTATACTTTTTTGGGAGCAGGATGGAGTGTTCCCCAAAAGAATCAAAGAGCCAAAAGAATATAAAAGCCAACTACAGGTTAGGGTTAGGGTTAGGGTTGGGATTCAAGTTAGGGTTGGGATTGTGTTTGGGTTTAGAAGGTTTAGTGTTGAAGTTAGGGTTAGGATTGGGTTAAAAGTTGGTGTTGGTGTTGGGGTTGGTACTTTGACTGTGTTTGGGGTTAGAGTTGGAAATAGGTTTAGAGGTAGAATTAGTGTTACGTTTAGGTTTGGGTTAGGGTTAGGATTGGAGCTTGTGTTAGGGTTGGAGGTTGGATGGGGGTTAGGGTTAGGATTAGAGCTAGGGTTAGGCTACTTGTGGGTGTTGTTTAGTTTTTGTGTTTGTGTTAGGTTTATTGTTTGGGTTATAATTGGGTGTTAGGGTTTTGTTTAGGGTCAGGGTTAAGTTTAGGGTTGTTGCTAGGCTTAGGTTGGTGTAGGTTTAGGGTGGTATTTGGTATTGGGGTTTGGGTTTGTGATGGCTTTGTGGATGTGTTAATTTAGGTTTAGTGTTTGTGTTGTGAGGTAGGAGTTGTGGTTAGATTAAGTTAGGGTTATGTATAGGATTGCAACTATTTTAGGTTTAAGTTAGTTTTTAATCACGGTTGGTGCTAGGGTTGGGGTTTGGGTTGGTTTTGGTTATTGGGTTTAGATTTATGCTTAGTGTTTTAGTTTTGGTTAGGGTTTTACTATAGTGTTGGATATAGGGTTATGGCTGAGTTAGGATTAATGTGATGGTGGAGCTAGGGTTAAGTTTAGGTTTATTCTTAGGTTTGGGACTAGAGTTAGTTCTTATAGTTGTGGTTAGGGTTAGGGTTAAGGTCAGGTTTGGAAATAGACTTAGGGTTGGTTCTTGTGTTGGGATTGCCATTGGTGTTGGTGTTGTTTCTTGGGTTTTATTGGTAGGGTTAGGTTTGGAGCTAGGTTTAGGGTACTGTTGTTATTAGGTTACTATCCGGGTTAAGGTTTGCATTGATGCTAGGGTTTGGTTTATGATTATGGGTTGGCTTAGGGTAGGAGTTATGGTTATGTTTAGGTTTGGGGTTGGTGTTAGTTTTAGGTCTAGGTTTATTCTTAGGCTTACATTTACTCCGGTGTAGGTTTATGGTTACTCTGAGGTTTGGCATTATGGTTAAGGTTATTGTTTGTGTTGGGTTTAAAGTTTGAGTTATGGTATGGGTTAGGATTGGAATTAGGATTTGGTATAGGGAAGCATTTCTTGGTCTCCATCTTAGCTCTTGACTTTACACGGCAAAAGGGAAGCAGAGGAAGCAACTCAAAACCCTGGATGCACTTCCTCTTGGAGCAAAATTTTTGAAGTAGGAAAGCAGTCCCTTAGGGAGCAAGAGGGTTTGCTTTCTAGATATTATCCACATAATTGTGAAATCACTGCTTCTACATTCCCTCTCTCCAGAAAACCACAGCTCTCTGCAGGGTGCCTGCATATGAATCCCTTGAGGCACTACAACTTATGGCTTGGTTCCCTTGCTGGAATACCTTTTCCCCAGGGCTCACAGAAAGTCCCAATTTCTCTTAAACAGAAAGTCTCCTGTTTGATGGATATGTTATTCCCTTCATTAATAAATACAAAATTCCTCTTACAGAGATCTGTGTCTGCTCATATCAGCCAACACATCAGTGAGGTGAATAAGTTTGTTAGGGCTGAGGTATTCGTGACTTCAAAACAGACATTTTCCTGACCTATTTCTGGAGACCTGTAATCAAGGTGGAGGTATGGGCTGGCCTGCCTGTGTTCTTGACTTCTGGGTAGCCTTGTTCTCCTTTGTGTTTACAGTCTTCCCTTTGTGTGCAACTGTCTTAATCTCTTATGGGGACAGTTAGCATTGGACTGAATCCAAACCTCTTGATCCATTGGATCTTAATTAACCCATTAAAGGCTATTTTTGAATGTGGTCACATTCTATGGTGTTTGTGGCTAGGAACTGAGCCAACGGATTATGAAAAACCAAAGAGTATATACAAGATAACTGTTTTTCTCTTCTTTACCCATGGAAGAGAAGTTTCTTCCATATCGTGGTATAGTATTCATGTGTCTGTGTTATCAGCAAAGGAAAAGAGTCCTATATGGTGAGCTCAGAAAGCCACACCTCCAGAATCCTGAGACTGATGTTCCTAATTGGACTTTGAGAGAGATGCTATCTAGATAGAGCTAAGAACTTTCTCCAATAGTTACGGGAGCCACATCTTCATCCTGAAGAGTATAGAAACATCGTATCAAAGTGAGAGGAAGCCTAGGTAGCCTTGGAAAAGAAAACAATGAAGAAGCAAGCGAACACGGCTCCTTCTCTGACACAGTAAGAGAAACCGGAGCTTGAAACTTTGTTACTGCAAAGCAAAGGGGGGCTGTGTTACAAGGAGTCTTCACATCACCCCACTTTTCAACACGGGAAAAGGGACCAGGGGAGACACATCAACGTTATTAACACTGGAAGAAACACTGGCTGGCAACAGCAAGATACTTTGATGGGGCTCATTTGCAGAGATCCTAGGAACATGAGCTCCTTTGCTCAAGGAAAGTTTGGAATAATTCCCCTCTGTATTCCTCCAAGTCTAAAGCAGGGTGCAGTTTTCAGATAACACTCCCATGACATCCACGGACATGCAAAGCCGTGATCAATATATGGAGCAGCATTTGGTTCAAAGGTAAGTGCTGCTTTCTGGATGGCATCAGAGCACAGTACCAAACTGTTTTCAGTCCTTCCGCCTCCCTCTGGGGTCAGAGGGCAAGGCGCCACATTCCTCCTTTGCTTCCAATAACGACCATCAGAATCACAACTTTCCCACCCAATTAAACATTTGGGTGGTTGGGACTTGCCCAAGGAAAACAAGCGTGTGCTCACTCAAACCTTTTATTTGGAAAATGTTTTCCAGCAGAGAGACCCAGCCTCCTTGTCATGGCCTGACTTTTAAAAACCAGAGCAGAAATTTAGGAAAATAGAACAGCTTGGATTTCAACGTGACAATCTCTCAAGTCTGTTAAACTCTTTACAGCTTTAACAGAATGCCTTCGCCCCTGTGCTTTGATTTGCCCTTTACAAAATCTCTGTGAAACTGGTTAATAAAGAAAATGGACTCCCAAGACTACAGCTGGGTTCTGATGTTGGCCCTGCCACTCGCTGGCAGAAAGCTCTTGGGTAAACTGATTCCTTTAAGATCAGATTGTGTTCTTTATGCAATATGACTATCCTAGGCTTGTGTCAAGGTAACTTGACATGAGGTATCTTTAAAATGATATTTTATTTAGTTTATTTAGAGACTGGGTTTCTCTGTGTAGCTTTGACTGTCCTGGAACTCACTTTGTAGACCAGGCTGGCCTTGAACTCAGAGATCTGCCTGCCTCCACCTCCCAATAGTGGGGATTAAAGGTGTGTACCACCACTGCCCAGCCGTGGTATAGTAAAAAATTTTAAGTCAGGACCAGCAAGATGGCAGAGTGGGTAAAGGTTCTGGGATGTCTGATCTCTGGAACCCGCGTAGTGACAGGATAGTGCTGTATCCCACGTCTGGGTGACAACATCAGCTGGTTCCACCCGACTTCTTTGTCCATGCTTAGAGGGAGGTGTGAGGATTAGGACAAAGCAGGTAGAGAAAGCAAAGATACAAGAGAAAAGACAGAGACTTAGGATCTTAGGATAGAATCGGGAGGGCAACTCAGTGAATACTGAATCTGCCCACATTTATTTTTCATATGCTTTTTATACCCCAATCCAAAGTGATGAAGAAGGCAAAAGACTGCTTTACCATGATACAAAGAATAAACAGCAATTACGTCCCCAATGCCTGGATTATCAAGTAACTATACCCTGAGTAAGTACCCTGTTGTTTATGCAGGACATGCAGTGACTATATCTTAGGCCAAGCACCCTGTAGGCAGTCACACCCTGGGTCAATCCTGTCATAACCTTGAAGGAGCAAGAATAGACTTGAACTCTCTGACCTTTGGTCAAGGTGGAACAAATCCACATCCATGGGCTCTGACAGGATAGAACTAACTCCTGTATGTTTGTTTGAACCAAAATTTGATTACTTTTCTTCCACCTGGCATCCCTTTACCTCCATAACTATCTAATGGAATGGCTTTGTACCTTGAATGAACCCCCTCCTTCTTTCTCTCCATCCTAAATATAAAATGAGTTCTCAGTAAAGATTTGCTATAGTCATTTTTAGATTCTAATGTTCTCTAAAAATGAAGACACACATTAGCTTCCTTGTGGATGCTTTAAACTTCCAATTGCCTTTGACTTCCAAAATCCTCTACTGACTTGCAACCACAGGAGGAAGCAGCAGCTCCAAGGGTACTGCATCGACCCAGTGGGAAGCATCAGGCAGAGCCTGTTCTGGGCATTGGCTTGCTGTGACCACTCAAGGAAGGCATGTTCTTTCTCCTGCCCCAGTTCCTCATCTGCAGTGAGCATGTTGGACCAGACGAATACTCTTTGGGCCCTCCAAGAATCTACATGGGCTCTACACAAACCTTTTCCCCGAGTCCAGTAAAATGCCTCAATGCTTAAAAGGGGAAATTGAATCATATTTTTTCTGATCCATGTGCACTTAACTAAACAAAACCCACTTTCTAAGAGCTCTTTGATGTTTCCACTGCTGTAAGGAGCCCTCTTTTTAAGGGGCATTTAAAAGGCTTTTTTCTTAGAATCAGGAAATCAGGTTTTGGCAAGAAGGAAAGAAACTCCAACACACCAAGCCTGGGGGTGGGGGGGGGTGCAGTTGGTTTGTTTTCAGTCAGCATGGTTCCTGAGAGTCCCAAGATTGGCAAGAGGTGGCCTAGGCCACCCTGACTGAGCCTGCCCACTCTGATGTCTGGGAGCGGTGAGGGAGGTGGGCCTGGAGCATTTCTCTGGCCTTGTAGGACCTTTTAAGTTTTCTTTTCACCCTCAGTCCCGTGTCTTTTCTTCTTTTGCAGTATTTGGCAATCCACATTGCCAAATGTCTTAAGTGATCGCTAAGGAAAATATTTTTCACTAGATGATCAGTTTTCCTTCCAGAAAAAAAAAAGCAAATACACAAATGAGTGCATGTGGCAGAGTGAGTTCCAGTTTTCTCTCTGGAAAATTCCTGAATGTTCTGTAAATCCAAGTGTCTTAAGTAAGGTTTCCCAGATGAGCAGGATTGATAAAATGTGTATATGTGTGTATAAAAATATATTTATATAATATATATTATAAAATAAATATAGTTTTATATTTAATGTATATTATAAAAGAGGATGGTAAATTGACTTAGAACCGATCATGCCTGGGTTGTCAATAATGGCCATCTGCACATTACAAAGGCTGAGAACCTGGTGGCTGTCCTGTTCTGCAAAGCTGGGTGCCGTAGAAGTTCTGATCCATTGAGGTCCTTACAGCTTGGGAACTCTCTGGAGAGTCACTGTGTTCAGTACCTGACAGAAGGCCACAAAGGCTAGAGGCTCTGAAGAAGCAAGGTGGGCACGCAATACAGCTGTCTCCTTGGAGATCTCTTTCTTTAAAAAAAAATTAAAAATATATTTTAATTTATTTATTTTGTGTGTACATATATCTATTTGGAGGTCACAGGACACTCTGAGGTGGGGGTCAGTTCTTTCCTTCTACCATGTGGGCCTTAGGTCAGCAGGCCTCGAAGTAAGAGTACGTACCCGCTAGGCATCCCTTCACCCTTTATATCTGGGCCCCCCGACTGGAAGTTGCCAGCTACTGTAAGTGTGAGTCTTTCTCTCTCAATTAATCTTCTCTGGAGCTGTTCTCACAGCCAAGCCCAGGGGGGTGTCACTCAGGTGATTATAAGTTCTGTCAAGTTCACAGCCCAAACCGGCCATCATCCTAAGTGATTTTACAGAACTAAGCGTTCATCAGGCAGGCAACCACAGGATGCAAGGACGTCTCAGCTTTGCCTCCCAGCGGCTGAGTCATTTCCAGTCTCTGTGCTCTGGTGTCTGATGTTTTGGAGAGAGAAAAGAGGATTGGCTCAAGGGTTGTAGGTAGAATCATGAGATAATGTAGAACTGGATGCCTGACAAGTGTCCCTCTCTTGGTTGTACCAACTTCCCCAGATAGGTTCAGCCATGGCTCTTGGACCACTTCATCAGGTTTCCTTCCAAAGGACTGGCGTGAATGCTGCATCTAGAAGCGATGTGGAAACTAGAGTTGGGGCCAGGAGCCAGATGACCTCGCTACTGCTGCCCCTCCTCCCCTCCCTCCACCTTCCCTTCATCTTCCCCTTTTCTTTTTTACCCCTGTGGTTTTAAAGTCATCTGGTAAGGTTTTCAGGTGCGCAGGGAAGCGATGTTGGATCTATTCCTATAGTTACGGAATACTTCTCTGATGCTTTGTCTCTTTCCAAAGCCAGAACTTTGCAATTATTGAACCACAGCCTCCATTTGCATTTCTTCTCCCAGGCATCCCAGCCTACGTTGTGTTTCCATGCTATAGGCACCTCAGATGAGTCCAACCTCATGGCATTTGTCCATTTGCTGGTTTTATTCAGTCACGATGTCCTCAAGGTTCGTATATGTTGTAGCCTGGGCCAGGGTTTCTAGCATATCTAAGGTTGAGTAATTTTCCCTTTGGATGTAAATTTCACATTTTCTGGAACTATTTGTCTGTCTGTAGAGGATTTCTTTCAACTTCTTTTGTGAATAATGCTTTACAAATGTGAGCTGGTCATGGCCCCAGCTTTAGTCCCAGTATTTAGGCTGATTCAGAAGGATCCTGAGTTCGAGGTCAGCCTGGGCTATGCATAAATACTTGTCTCACAAACAAAACCAACCAACAAACCAACCAACCAATCAATCAACCAACCAACCAACCAACTAACTAACAAAACCAAACCAAAATAAAGTCTGTGCCCATACAAATGTTTCTTTGATGTGCTGTTGCTTTCAGGTCTTTTGCTTATGTGCTTGGAAATGGATTCAACAAATCATGTGGTAGTAATTTTTTAAAGGAAACTTCATAGTGCTTTCTAAAGTTGCTATGTCATTCCCATCCCATCATTCTCATCCTTTTTTTTGTTTGCTTTTCTTTGGTTTGTTTTTGATATTGGCCACCCTAATGGGTTTGAGATCACTGTGGTTGTGATTTGCAGTTGACCTGGCTTCTTAGGTGCTCTTACAATCTGTTTGACTTGATGTTCCTGTGACGTTGACATCATGGGTCATCCATTTGTATTAGTCAGGGTTGTCTAGAGGAACAGAATTTACAGAATTAATCTATCATCTGTCTATCTATCTTCCATCTATCTATCATCTATCCTATCTATCTATCTATCTATCTATCTATCTATCTATCTATCTATCTATCTATCTATCTCTATTTATCTACCTACCTACCTACCTACCTACCTACCTTTATATCCATCTAATCTATCTATCAGGGATTTATTAGATTGGTATATAGACTGTGGTTCAGCTAGCCCAACAATGGCTGTCTACCAATGGGAGATCCAAGAATCCAGTAGTTGTTCACCGAGAATCCAGTAGTTGGTTTTTCAGTCCATGAGGCTGGATATCTCCGCCGGTCTTCAGTATACACTGGAATCCTGAAAAGGTAGGCTCTCATGCCAGCAGAGGAAGAGACTGCCGGTGGGATGGAGAGCAGGCAGCAAAGAGAGCAAGTTTCTTTCCTCATGCCCTTCATATAGGCTGCCAGCTAAAGGTGTGGTCCAGATTAAAGGTGGGCCATGCACCTAAAAAGATACGTCTCTGAGACAGCATGCATCTGGTTACTATTCCATATGGAAATCCCACCACCTTTTCTGTAAAGTGGGTAAAGGTAATGTCTCTTCAGCATCTGAGATCCTTTTCAGGTGTGTTGGGACCCTTGCTACAGCTGAGTTTTCCCTCTGCTCTATCTTTTTTCCCTTCCCCTTTTCAGATACAAATCTCACGAGAATACTCTAAGAGGGGTCTTTCATGCGACTTCCATCAGAGCTCACTTCCAAGGGAACCCAACTGTAGTATAATATATGCCCACACTTGAAGATGGGAACCCCACCTCCATAGGGGAAAGTCCTGAAAAAAAAAGTGAGTGTAGCTTACACGTGGTTGTAGTCAGAACACATTTATCTCATAAATTAAGTAGCGAATGGACAGATCCAAGCCCCAGCTTTCAAAGATTCTCGGTAAGAGAACATATTTTTTGGCGTTGAGTCAAGATTATGAATATGTGACAGGAACGGCATACACAGTGAAAACCACCTAACTGCCTATTTGTTTAGAGGGTATTTTCTCACGCTGGGAAGTCTCGCTCACCAAAAAGATGTGCGCATGGTGTTGTTATATCTGACAGGTGTGAAAAACTGGGCTTCAGATGATACCGGCAGGCCAGCCGAGGCCACACCCAGAGAGGAGTGTCCTTTGGTTCTGGGTCAGTGTAAATGTATCCCATCTGGCGTGAACTGCTCGGTGCTTGCCAGAACAGCTTTCTAAGAAAGGAAGAATTTAAGAGGGGGCTTTTGCAAAGTCAGCAAGTCGGCCTTCCAGCTGTTTGGAAGATGTTTTGTCAGGGCTTGGGTTGTGGAGCCATCATGACTGACTAGGGGCAGGGATGTGATTAGAAACCTCCCACCCACAGAGCTGGACACACAGACAACTGATCTTAATCCCAGTCAAGTGAGCTAGATCTCAAGTGCGGTTAGCTTCCATGCGGTGTGGTGGCAGAGGCCTGTGCATTTGAAGGGGCAGACACCATTAACACTTTCCAATGCTCACAGGCTGAAGTCAGTACTCACGGGGCCGTAGGTCCCTTAGTGTCAGCACTGTAGTTCTTGTGAATTTCACTCAGTGCTTAGAAGCTTGCCATGGCTGTCCACTGGCTGATGATGTCCTCCTCAGTGGAGGCTGAAGGTCTTCCATGGTGAGGCCATTATGCCGTTCACCCACAATTCCGTTCTCTTCTGCTAAGGAGAATGGGTGGCTGATCTTCCAGCCAAGGGAACGGGCTTGGCGGAATCAGCGGGGAAAGAAGACCCTGTTGAGCTTGACTCTAGTCTGGCACGGTGAAGAGACATGAGAGGTGTAGAATAAGTGGGAGGCCCCCGGCGCCCTCCCCCCACGGGGATCCCGCCGCCTCGCATCCTAGTTAGTCATGACCACGTGACTTAACATGGCTGGAACCATATGAGTAGAAATGTGCGTGTGTGTGTGTGTGTGTGTGTGTGTGTGTGTGTGTGCGCGCGCGCATGCGTGCATTCTAGTGAAAGTGCCTGAGAACTGAAAAGCTATTCCCATAGTATTTCTTAATGTCTCAGGTTTTAATTGAAAAGAAACAAAAAAGAATGCTTTAGCCAGAATCTTCTTTTGGTATTTACTAAATGATGCCTCTTTAAGGTTCAGAAAGGCCATTAACTTATTGTTTTAGAGATTTCGCCCATTAAAGAAATGAAACAAAATAATATTTGTCATCCATGATAGTTTTGCTTGACCTAGAGTGGGGCAATCTAAAAGATTTTTTTCTTCTATTCTTTCACCTTAACACTTCCACCATAGCAGAATCATTATTTTTTCTCTGATATCTTCTGATTGTTTTAAATTCTGATGGTGAATAAATTTAATTTAAAGTCCTTGGGGATATGACTGAGACCTAGTCATAAAAACACCTTAACTTTATGTATATCAAAGAAGCTGAACACAGCTGGAAAGCACAGAGGTTAACCCTGGTGGGAGTCAGGATGATCGACACAGTGCTTTAAGGGCATGAACACAGGGAGGATGTTGTCTGGCTTCAGCTTGGGCAGGCTGTTCTTATGCATACTGCTCCGACTGCTGTAAATTCATATGTGCAATTGTCCTGCTGTGTCCAGAGGACACTGTGTTCTTGTCCCTGGCACTGTTACGTGAGGACATGTTTAGAGAGCATGTTTCATATGCCGAGCATGCTTCCTCTCATCTCTGCCTGCCATTGCCTCCTCCCCGTTCTCCTGTTTCCCGAGTTCTGCTCGACTTTCATGTCATGTGTGCTTACATGGTTTTATGTATCTACACAAAAATCTAGGAACCGCAAATGAGAGGAAACATAACAGTTGTCTTTCTGAGACTGGCTTAATTTGTTCAAGATGATTATCTCCAGTTTCATTTATTTTCTTGTACATAATACAATTTTAATCCTCTTTAGTTCTGAAAATTCTATTATGCATGTGTGTGTGTGTGTGTGTGTGTGTGTAGTGTGTGTGTGTGTGTGTGTGTGTGTGTGTGTGCGCATATCACATTTTCTTTGCCCATTCCTTTAGTCTCTTATGTCTAGGTTGGAGAGTAGTACTGCAGGACGTACTGATGTGCAGTTGTCTCTGTGGAATGTTGCCCCATTCTCTGGAATGGTACAGCTGGGTTCTCTGTACCGGGATGGTATAGCTGGGACATACAGTAGACCTAGCTGTAGTTTTTTGAGAAGCCTCTGTACTGCTCTCCAGAAATCACACTCACTTCCTTTCAGAACAGGCCTCCTCTCCTTTTGTACACATCCTTGTCAGCCTTTGTTGTTTGTTTACTTAATGGCTGCCATTCTGACTGGAGCAAGACGGTCACTTAATGTAGCTTTAATTTGCATCTCTTTGGTGGCTGGTAAGGTTGGACATGTTTCTGTATGCTTATTTGCCACTTATAATTCATCTTCTCAGAATTGCCTGTTCATTTTTATTAGCCCATTTATCAGTTGGGCTGTTTTATTTCTTTCAACCTGTTACTTTTTATATTTTTAAGTAGTTGTATTTTTATTTGAAGTTGTGTGTGTGTGTGTGTGTGTGTGTGTGTGTGTGTGTGTTTGGGTACTGCAAGAGTCTGTTTTCTCTTTTCACCAGGTGGCTCTTGGAGGCTGAACATAGGTTGCCAGCTTGGGACAGGCTGCTCATGTTTGCACAGTTGGAAACCGAGAAGGATTGTCCGAGAGTATTCAAAAGTTTGAAGGAAAGGAGAGAATGGCTAGCTAGGGAGGGTAGCATCTTCTGTGTTAGCTAGCTCTCTGCTGCACTCTGACAAAATACCAGAGGTAAAGCAACTGACAGGAGAAGAGGTTCATCTTGATTCATAGGTTTCAGAGATTTCAATCCATGGTTGCTAAGAACCTCTTGTATTGAGCGCAAGCTGAAACTGACTGCTGTGGAGGGAACGGTGATAGGGCCGAGCTGTTCACATTCCAGTGGTTGGGAAGCAGAGAAAGGAGGGACTGGGTTCCATAGATTCATTCAGCATGTCCCCAGTGACCTCATTTACTTCCTCAAGGCCTCACCCACTAAAAGTTGCACCACCTTTGTGGGACATTTAAGATTCAGCTTATGATACCCCACATCTGCCTGTAATCTCTACCTCAGCTGTATCTCCTCTAGGCATCCAGTGGTCAGTTGTGAATTAAGTCGCCTCCCCAAGCTGAGTCACTTCTCTTTCATATCATTGCAGTGTAATATCCCTCCAGGTAGGCACTCAAATGGCATTCAAATAAATGCCCACAAAATGAGCACCCACATACTGGCACCCAGATCAAGAAACAAGACATGAGCACATTCTAGAAGCCAGCCCTGAGGTCACCACTCCCTTTATTCCATTTCTTAATCTGTTTATCTCCTTGAACACAGGATTTAGCTCCATTATACTTCCTGGAGTTTCTTTTCTCCTCAAATTGTACGTTTTGTGTTTTTCCTTGCTTAGTTTGCTCTTTTTCATTATATATCTTCATTAGGGTTAATATTAATAATCATACAACAGAGTCTATACTAGGATGTTTTGAGATTTCCTCTGCCAAAAGAATTAACCCAAATCTTTTTACTTTAGCCTCAGGCAGACTCTTCAGACAAAGGCAAAAAGCAGCCACATTCTTCACCAAAATATCACAAAGCTGTTCTCTAGGTCACATACTAAAATTATTCTCTTCTGAAACCTCTTGAGCCAGGCCCCCACAATTCAAATCTTCCATGTTCCTATTAGTATGTCCCATTAAACAGTGCTTAAAGCATTCCATTGCTTTCCTAACCCAGAGTGCCAAAATCCAAATTTCTCCAAACAAAAATGTGATCAGGCCCATCATAACAAATCTCTGGTACCATCTTTTGTCTTAGTTAGGGCTTCTATTGCTGTGAAGAGACCCCATGATCATGGTGACTCTTATAAAGAAAAAAAATATTTAATTGGGATGAATTGCTTACAGTTTCAGAGGTTTAGTCCATTATCATCATGATGGGACATGGTAGCATGCAGGCAGACATGGTGCTGGAAAAGGAAGTGAGAGTTCTTTGTCTTTTGATCTGCAGACAACAGGAAGTAAACTGTGTCACTGGGTATAGCTTGGGCATAGGAGACCTCATAGCCAACTCCCACAGTGACACACTTTCACCAACCAGGCCATACCTACTCCAACAAAGTCACACCTACTAATAGCGCCACTCCCTGTGGGGACCATTTTCTTTCAAACAACTACAGTTATCCATTTCCACTGTGACAAAGATAACCATTAGCACTGTTTCTGATAGCACATATTGATTTATTTTATTTTTCGTTCTTTAAAGAAGCAAGTATATAATGTCTTACATACTTGGGCATACCTGAGTGAACGTCTCTATACTCTGTGCTGGAGGAGGCTTCTCTGTGTGTTTTTATTGCTCTATTTTGACAAGAGTCATGCTATGTAGCCTGGTCTGTTCTCCAGTTTACACTTCTCTTGCCTCCCAAGTGTGTGGACCGTCCAGGTGCCCCACTGTGACTAGCCTGAAATCTCTGCTCAATTACTCAGGGGTAATGTTCCTCAAATGCCTTAAGAGCACACATCAAACAATAAAGAAAGCATTTAGTGGGGATGATGATTGAAGAAAACGTTTAAATGGGAAAAGAGATGTCAGTGGTGCTAATTCTAAGTGAATTTGCATTAATGAGAAGAAAATAACGATGGCAACAGCACCCTCTCCAAACAAACAAAAGACAAAACAACAAAGACAAAAGCAGAACAAGAAACACTTAGAGTCTAGCAAGCACAAAAGGCTGAAATGAAATGCTATTCCGAGATAGGCTGCTCACCAGTTGTGTAGCAAACACCTTCGCCGCCAACCATCTCACCAGCCCCCAGATGAACTTTTTAAAGCAACAAAAATAAAAGAAAATAAAAACAAAAAAAGAGAAAGAATGGGGATAAAGAGTTTAAAAACATAGGTCCTAGTCTTAAATGCCAGGAGAGCTGGGAATCTCTTGTCCCCTTACTGACCTGACAGAAGTCCACATGGTGGCCTTAGCCCAGAGGGCTCACTTCTATCAGTTGGTGGGGACAGAGGCCTCAGGCCGAAGTCAAGCTTCCATCACCCTGTTTTAGTTTCTGCAGACACAGATCACCCAGTGAGCTGGCAGAGAAATCAGGGCTGGAACTCCTCCCCACCAACTTGTCGATGGCACGCGGTGGGTATTTGCTAAATTCTCAAGGAATAAAAGTGACAGAAGGGTTCACAGCATAGAGGCCACATCAAACCTTACTTCCTAGGGAAGGGTGTGTGCATGTGCGTGTGTGTGGTATGTGTGTGTGTGTGTGTGTGTGTGTGTGTGTCTGTCTGTCTGTCTGTCTGTCTGTAAGGCTCATATGTGTGAATGCTTGCAGAAACCAGAGGAGGGTACCAGATCTGATCCTCTGGAGGTGGAGTTACAGGCTGCCGGGTATGGTTGCCGGTAACTGAGCCTGTATCCTCTGGAAGAACAGGAAATGCTCTAATCTGTTGGATAGCCCTCTTTCCAACCCTGAAACCAATTCTTATTTGATTATAGAAATGGGAAATCTACATTTGTACTAAATGTGTCCAGCACCACAGTAGGTTTTGTCCCACAGATGTCTTCCTTTCTGAATCTTCTCAAGAACCCCACGAGAGCCATGTAGCAGAGTTCAACATTCCACATGTCTGCACGCTCACGTCTCAGAGATCAGGATGTGTCTCATAGCCCACGTGATGCTTTTCCTTGTGTCTTAATGGCCAGTGCTCTTTCCTCTGCCTTCCTGAAATGATAGTGGTCCCAGCATTCTTGGTGTGTTTGATATGCTGTTGATGTGACCTTCTGTGCTTGCCAGATGAGAACAGGGAGACTTCCAGAAGCCAAACAAACTGAACAGCACCCTGTGATATACAGATCCCTAAATGTGTTCTTCCGTTTCAGGTGTTGGAAATTGTGTGACCTGTACTGGGGAGGCTGAACCCCTAAATGTGAGAGATGAGCTTGTCCTCTCTAGTACACAGAGGGGTCCCAAAGCCCATTCTGGTTTTGTGTACTCCTTGTCTGCTGCACCATGCTGTTTCTGACCCAAGACCTTATTTCGGCTTTTATCCTGTTTTTCAAGTGCTTTGGTATTGTTCTTTCTTCTTTTCGCTTCTCTTACTAGCCGTTGGTTTCACTAACAGACAAGGAGACAGATGAGGAATATCGGGCTCCCACATTATCTTCTGTTCTGTTCCTTTCCAGTCCTTTGACTACATCTGGAGAGGTGTGGTGGCCTCTGAGCTTGGTGAATGGGAAGATCACCAGAAGCATGCATCTCTGGCCTTGCCAGGCAAGGCCAAACAGTATGATCTCCTGGTGGGAACAGTTTGGCCCTGGTGTGCTTTAATTTAAGCTTAGAGGAGAGCTGCCCAGTTATGGGGTAACAGTCCTGGATACTGAGCTTTAGAGGCCTGGGGAGCCTTAGTGTTAAGCGGTAATGGCTCACAGCTGGAGAAGCCTGAAGGGCTTGCCCTGAAGGTCTTAGTTTCTGGTTTCAATCAAAGCATCTTATCATTCTATCAGAGATGTTTGGAAATCCCGCAATGAACTTGTATGGCGGAAACGGACGTGAAGAGCTCAGAGGTCCAACCTTCCTTCCAGGAAAGGAAGACCCAGAGAAGTGAATTTGCTTGCCAAGTTCACATAGGAAATTGTGGCTTCGGCTAAAATCCAGGTCCCCAATTCAAAGTCATCCAAAGGCTTTCCTTGCAAAGTGTTCTGGGAAATGTGCCGGGATGTTAGGTGTAATTCTTCAACGCAAAACAGGCGGTCTGTCTGTCCTGCTCATTAATTCTCTAACCCCATGCCTCCAGCTCTGCTCTTACCACAGCATGTGCCTCCTGCCAGATTCCTGATCTGAGATGAGCTTTAAATCACCTTCTTTCTCCACTCACAGCCCCTGGTGGGTCCCGAAGAATAAAGTCCAATCTCTGTGGCACCGAATCTGCACATGATCTAAGTGCCGCCTCTTCTCCAGGCTTTATCCAGTTTCCTGAGCATCCTCGTGGATCCTGACTGACTTGGCTTTCCTTTTCAGGCTTCAAGGGTTTTTCTCATGCTGGTCCAGCCTCTGAAACAGGCTTCCCCAAAGGCCCACTTCTTCTTTAAGGCCCTATCAAGATAGTTCACTATAGACAGATCTCAGGAGAAAAGGCTTCTGTACTTGGGAACTTATGTAGGGAATAGGGAATTGTGGAGTGGTCCATTGTAGGGCATTCAGTGGACTGTATGAGAAATCTGTTTAGTTTGGGGACAGCTTGGTAGCAGGTCGTAAATAAAGCAGTGAGTGTCCAGAAATATAATTAGATAGCAGATATCAGAGCTCTAGGTACCAGATAGGATTCTACGGTACCAGGAAACCCAGAAGCAAATGATATAGAAGTGGCCTAATCTGTAGGAAGCTCTATTTTGGTGAATAAGATGTGTTAAGTGTAGATGGTTTGATTGCATTCTCATCAGAATCCTATGGCTATTAATTTTCAAATAAGAAAACTGAGTCTTAGAAAGGCTCCCAAATTTCTCAGAGCTACCCCGTATTTGGTTTTAGAAATAACTCTGAGGCCCATGATCCATGCAGGCACAATCCCATGAACAGAGGAACTAGGGGTTAGGGCTAAAGTCAGACAATGACCAGTACCAGAGAAGCTGTTATTAAATGTGAAAGAACCATGGGAAAACAAGAGCTTCCCCTACTCATGGCTACTGCACACTACACTTTAGGCAGGATTCTAAGTGCTTTATGCACTGGGTAGATTTAAATGTCAAACTAACTAAACAGTAAGAAGTCACCTTATCTTTCCAATGCAATGGCATGTTAGACAAGATGAGCAGTGTGCCTGGAATCACACCATGGCTTAGAAGAGCCTTCCAAGTGAGCTCTTTGAGTAGAGAGATCTCTGTTCTCTCTGGTGGGGCAGAATGTCCTCGGTGACCACTAGTCTAAATACCATCGAGGGCCTCTTGTTTCCTGCTATGAGGGGCTGGGAGGAAGTGGATGCTGGCAGTAGAATCAGAGAGATACTAAATAAGTCTTTAACCCACAAACCCCAGGCTTAAGTAGCTCAGGTTCAAAATCCTGTCCGGCCTGCACTCCAAGGCCATTAGCACTGGTGGGAAAGCCTGCTTCATTGCAGGAGTTGTCTCCCGAAGGTTTGTGATGCTAGTGGATTCGCCACATAGAAGGCTATATCCTCATATGGCAGTCTGTCTTCATGCACTGGTCATAGCTCCTCTTCGCTGGCATGGTGGCGCCTGGGGTATTTAAATAAGAACATGAGTGAAGGACAAAGATGTCTTTTCTCGTCTTCCTTTTAAATGAAAGAATATGCCAAAACTCACAGGCTCAACTTGCTCCGGATCTGTTGCCCATTGATCTTTATGTTTGTGACTCCGTCTTGTCCCTTGCACCCACATGTTCATCATAACACTGGGTCTCTGCTTCATAGCATCTCCAGGCCATGCATTTATGATTTTCTATTTTTAACTTGTCAAACATGGTCAGATTCTGTCCTGTTGCCATTTCAACCTGGACCTGAGCCACATCCTTCTCAGTTTGTGTTACTCAACTTTCAAACATACCACCATAGAAAACCAGCTTCTCACAAGGGGCAAAGACAATGGAAGACTTCCCCACTGTTTTGTGCTTGGCATCAATGAGAAGTTTCTACCGAATCTCAAAGCTTATGGCTTGGATATGCTCAAGACTTGGTTTGTGAACCCCGAGGTGAAGATCAGTGACTTAGGGGTGTTGCCATTTTAAAGTGAATGCCCTTTGCTGGCTCATGGGCTTCAAGAGCTGGTGGCACTGCTTTGGGGAAACGGTGGATCCTTTTGGAAGTGGGCCCTAAATGAGGAAGTGACGAGAGGGGGTCAGTCTTTGCATGTGCTGTATTTTTTTCTAGAATAAGTATTCTTGCATCTGATTATTTATGACTGGTTTCCTTTTTCAATTCAGGTATCAATTTAAATGTCAGCTCATCTAGGAGACCCTTGACTATACTATATAATATGGGACAATATCCCTCTCTGATTTCTATGTCTTATTTTTCCTCAGTTATTTTTATCACCTACAATTATTTCTGTTGTTGTTCCTAGTTGATGTTTTTCGCTTCTGTGTTGTAACCTGTTTTCTTACACCCACCAAATGTAAACTTGTGACATCAAAGGCCTTTTTTTATTCACTGTACATGTACCTAGTAGAGAGCGAATAAGTAATTTGAATGCGTTTTTTTTTTGTTTTTTTTTTTTTCTTTTTCTTTTTTTTTTTTTTTTGTAGCTCTTTAACTCCATGACCTGGGACATAGTCTTCATCTTGAAGAATTCTTGTTATCACATCTTCTCAGGAAAGAGGGCGTTGAGGAGGTGTAAGGAATTGGGTGCATCAGATAGGATACCGGAATCCATATTTTTGTGAAAGGACTTGAACATTTATCCACCAGCACCAAGTGAAGAGTTTTCTTGTCCCTTACCATCTAAGAAACTTCTTAGATAAATCTTAGGCTACTAAAGGGGTGGGCTAGAGGGTCTGCTGTTCTGACATCTATATTAAGACTATCGATGGAGTGGAGGCATAGAGTAATGGCACTGAAGTTTTAGGACTTCTCCTTGGACAGTGCCTATCGAGGCTCTGAGAAGATATCGAGAGATGTCCTAACATGGTCCTATGGATATCTCCTGGGTTAAAAACTAAGGCTTTCACTTCAGTGAATTCATGCCACTCCCTCCTCTCTTTCCCTTCCAGCATGGCACACTTCCCTTTGTACTGGCTGATGTCGAGGTTGGAGACATCCCTAGGAGTTCATTTGCACAGGATCTAAACACACCCTTACTTGCTAATGCGGTATGTTATTTCGAAGACTTGAATTTTATGAAGTACATCATAAAATTCAATCCTATGGCCCAGATGGTTTAGAGAACGCTTCAAATGTTCTACTTACTTGGAACTGGCGTGCATGTGTGTGTTGGGGGAGAGGGTAAGCCTTAAAAACATAATGATTGCTTTCTATCTTGGCCAAGTCCCTTAGGTACAGTTGGATAACATCATAAAAGACTCAGATGATTATGGCTAGTGTCAATGGACTGAATCATCGCCCTTTGCAGATGATGAGTCTATGGGATTGGGACTATTCCTAAACCCAAGGAACTACAAACCTAGGCGCCTAGGGAATTGGCTACAGCCACCTGCTTTCTTGGAAACTAAAGAGGTAAAAGCACTTAGCAATTGTATTTCCTTGGTACTAATTCCACCGACTCTAAATACAAGACTGAGTCAAAAATATGTTCCCAAATGATGTCAGAGTTGGAAGAAAATGCCTCCTGAGTGTAGCTCATAGTAAATTGTTAGCTCTTGATTCTTGTCTCTCATGTTTTTCCCACAGTCATAATCTCTTTGAGCCATGCCTCAAAGTCTACACAGTCATGGTGAATGTACTGAACTTCTCACTGTGAGGGTTTGGCTATGGCCCTGCTTCTCAGTGTGTGAGCATCAATGTACCGATGCTCACACATGTACCCATCTCTGGCAGTTTTTCTGTCTCCAGTTGTTTGGCAGCTCCAAACAGTGGCAGTAATCTTGCAGCAAGTGGCATCCTCTAGTGTTACAGTCGCAGTGAAGGTCTGAGGTGTCAGGGTCCTTATCTTTTCAAGTGTTACAGTTTGTATGCAGGCTTCAGGTCTGCATACATGATACTGCATGGGAGACCAGAGGTGGCACTGCAGAGTGTCCTGTCTCCCAGCTGACTCACTGAGTGAGCTCGAACAGACAGCTATATGGCCAACTATATATCGCAAGAAAGGATGTTTGAACCACTCCCGGCTGTTTGCTTGGTTGAATCCCCAGCCTTAACTCTAGGCACCCATCCAGCCATTGAGGCTTGGGGACTAATCATAGCTTTGCCTCGGTACCAGCCACTGCAGTCCTTCAGTTAAACCTTAGAGTTAGTGGAAATGGCTAAGAGGTCATCCAGAGTTCATAGAGGACTGCAGTAGCAAAAAGTTTGGTATAAATGGTTTGAAATCGCCCTAGCCGAAGCTGAGCTTTCAGGAGCCAGGGTAACCAGACACAATCTTTGCACTGTTGTTTTGAGGCATCTCTGGAGTGTTCAAGACAGCTGGTGCTGCTGAGCCAAGGGCAGTCCCACCGGCTCTTAGAGTCTGTTTGCTCGAGACAGCTAGGGCATCATGGGAATCTAACAGCTGCTGCTTAGGGGATAAGGGTTGCTTTCTACCCAGTATCTTCACTGACTTACATAAAAACGAATATCAGTTCATATACATGTCAACGTAAAGAACCTGTCAGTGGCACTAACATAACTGCATCAACATAACTAAGGGATGCCCGCAGAGTGGGCAGAACACCGTTTGTGGCAGTGGACTGCTTTTAGGAGAGATTTGACTTAGTGGACCAGCAGAGAAGGCCCACCCCACCCCACCAATCTGAGTGGACATCGTCTAACTGCTAAGAGATTCGGTAGAATGGAAAAGGCAGGGGTAGGGTGAATATAGTCCTGCTTTCTCGAGTTGACATATATCTTTTACCTTTGAGATGTACAGTGTGCCCCCCAGGCCGTGGGGTTACATCATCAGAATTCCTGGTTTTCAGGTCTTTGGACATACGTTGAATTGGGCCACTGATTTTCCTTGTTTGCCACTTTGTGCACAGTTCACAGAAAACATATGAGTGAATTCTTAGATCAACCTCTATCTTTTATATCTGCCTGTATACCACTGTTTCTCTTTCTCTGAAGAACCTTGATTACTGCACTAATAACTAAAGGAACTCCTGGAGGAGGACTGTGCTGAACAGCTCTGGGTAGTAAGCAAAGTAGGTTTTATATATAATTAATGCCCCAGACTTTTGTAACCCGGCAGGCACCAGTGGTAGAGTCTGGGCTACTATTGCTGCATCTCCCAGTTCTTTGATGAGTATATCAGTCTTCGTGGTTCCTGCCTACAGGAATATGGTCGTCCTTGATGTGCTATTTTGCCAGGACAGACAATTCCTTTTGACAATTCTTTTTTAAAAATTGTTTTTATTGAGCTATATATTTTTCTCCCCTCCCTTTCATTCCGCTCCCATCCCCTTTTACCTTCTCCTGTAATCCCCATGCTCCCAATTTATTCAGGAGATCTTGTTTTTTTCTACTTCCCATGTAGATTAGATCCATGTATGTCTCTCTTAGGGTCTTTTTGCTGTCTAGGTTCTCTGGGATTGTGAATTGTGGGCTGGTTTTGCTTTGCTTTGTATCTAAAAGTCACTTATGAATGAGTACATATTATATTTGCCTTTATTAATCAATGGTAATCACAGGATACAGAGGGGAATACCACATCATTTATCATGAAAGGGTGCTGTATTTTGTTGAAGACTTTTTCAGCATCTCATGAGATGATCATGTGTTGTTTTTTTTTTTCAGTTCGTTTATATGGCAGATTACATTGACAGATCTTTGTATGTTGAATCCTCCCTGAATCTCTGGGATAAAACCTACTTGGTCATGATGAATGATTTTTCTGATGTGTTCTTGGATTCGGTTTGCCTTTTGGCAATTCTTAATGGGCTCCTTTAATGGGTTAGAAAGCCAGTGTGTAGATTCCTCAAAGTTCTTAAGAATATGTTTTCAGAACTATAGGCAAAAATTACAGGATGGATATGAAGTTTTTACTACATTTTACAATGAAGCAAAGTTGAGTTAAAATTCCTTGTATCCACCTGATCCTTTAATCTCTCACTCTGGCTGTCAAATTGCAATAGGTTTTGGGGCCTGGGATTTTGTCTTTAATTAAGACCAGTGCCTATTAATTCCTCAGGGATATATTTACCCAGTTAAGAAGGCACAGGTACTTTTGGGGAAGGTAGTAAAAACATTCACAGTGCACGCCTATAATGTTTTTATGTGAGTTATGGCTCCATCTTTAAGGGGATTTGGCTCGCTCTCCATTCAAAGGACTTTGGGTTTGTTCAGATATGGAAATTGCCTTAAGGGTTGCAGTAACACTAGTGACACATCGTCATGCCTAAGACCTAAAGCTATGCACACCCTTGTTATGGCTTGACTCCGAAATGGTCCCCTAAGGCTTCTGTGTTAAAGGTTCAGTTGCCAGATGATGGGCTTTTGTGATGTGATTGGATCCCGAGGGCTCTGATCCAATAAGCATTAGTACCTCACTGGACTCAATATAAAGATATTTTTAGGAGGTGGCAGAAGTGGAGGTGGTACCTAATGGAGGGAGGAACTATCAAGCATGTGCCTTCAGGAGCTAAACCTTGGCTCTGGCCCCTATTGACTCTGATTCCTGGCTTCGATAATGTGATCAGGATTATCTGGGCATGGTCTTTTGCCATGACATTCTTTCTCATCATGAGCCAGAAACTTGGAACCAGCGACCATGGACTGGGTCAACGTGAGCCAGTGTAGACCCTTCTTCAGAGTTGTTTCTCTTAGGTATCTTGTCACGAAGACAAAATCTGACTAACACAGTCCTTGAGGAGATGTCCGTCATTTAGGGTCTAGGGTAGCCCAAAGTCAACCGTATTTTCTAACGGCCCCTGCAAGATAGATCTTTTAGTACTGGCACCTGTATGAAGCCTCCATTTAGTTTATAGCTGCAGGTAAAACCCCAGTGAAACGAGTGGCCCTATCTTTCCGGGACCTTCTTCCTTCAGAAGAATGCCACTGGGAGAGTTTTCAATGGCACGGGCAGTCTGTTCTTGAGCATGGCTCTTAAGCTCTTGGTAAGAGAGAATGTGCCCATCATCACGATCATCAGTAAGGGCTTACTGGACTACACGTGATAAATCCATTTAGAGTTCCGATCCCTCAAGACGTTAGTTTCTTTCCTCATGATTACCTGGGGATTTCTGGAATTTTAACTTCCTCTGTTTATGTTGTTGCTATGTTCATGTTTCCATCAACAGCTCCCATGTGTTGAAGTTTGACCGCCAGTCCAGGATCACCGTAAGGCCCCTCTACTGATAGCTTCTCGCAGATGTGTTAAGCTCTCTTTGGTTGGAGCACTGTAGAGTTCTAGTCTGATGCTTTTTCCCTGCTTCTTAAGTCCTCATCCCTTGGGCAAGACTTTGCAATTATCTTCCTCCTGCCCTCTGGAGGGCCCATGGCTTTGATTCTATGCTTGAAGATAAGAACGAGGAGAGAGAATAGACACCTGGTTTCTTTTTGCCAGGCATCTTCTTCAGGGAAGGGAACACGGATTCTTCCAGCAATTAAGGATAGCCTTCTAAGCCAAGGAAAGGGCTTCTACCTCTGCTAGTGGAGGCTGAGTGTGGGCTAGCCTGTAAGATGCATTGACAGCCTTTCTTTTCAAATCAGCACACATCTCAGGAAGTACTGTGCCTGGCCTTACCTCTTACCATCTAAGTCTCTTGCTACTGCACCCCCACCCCAGGATTACTTTCAAAACCAGTCCTTTTGAAATTCATTGCCAAATGGGAGCATGGTAAGGTTGAGTCTGTTCCTTGGTCTTTTCCAGAAATTCTAGGGATGAGAAGAGGAAGGACATTAGTTTTAGCTTCTGCGCCGGGCAAAATGCTGAGTTTTACGAATGATCTACACTGTGGACAATTAGCCATGACTAGGAAGAGTGGTTAAATGTCTAGCAGGAAAAGAAAAGAAAAGAAAGGAAAAAAGAAGAGAAAAGAAAAGAAAAGGAAGGGACAAAAAGGATAGGAAGGACCGTGGTGATCGTTTTCATTCATCTAATAATCTTTCATTGAATGCTCGCTTTGGGGGTAAATTTAGTTGATACGGCAGTTTAACCCTAATCAATTTATAGAGCACTCTGCTATCTGTGAAATGAAATGGTGTTCATTTATTTACACGTCTGCTAGAGTTTCATCACAGAAGAAGAGACGCGTGGCAGCAGAGAACCGCTTCTGTCAGCAGGAGGTGGGCTGGGGCAAATCAGGAAGAGGAGATGATTTTGGCTGAATCTCCCCCCCCCACACACCCAGTGAAGGAGAATTTACCTTGGGGAAGGAAAGGGGAAAGGGCATTCCAGGCTGAAGCTGGAGCGGGACTGAAAACATGGAACCAGGAAGGTGCAAGCCTGTGTTATCTATTCCTACAACCAGAACAAAATGAAAGAAAATGTCATCGGCCTGAACTGTTGGGTCTCATTGTTTGTTTTCATTGTCTTGAATATGGGGAATACGGTGCATCAGAAAAAGCAGCGTGTGTGTGTCTGTGTGTGTGTGTGTCTGTGTGTGTGTGTATGTGTTAGAAAGGAGGGAAAAAAAAAACCAAAGTTTCTATTGTTTCTAAAGATTTCAAAGGTGACATCTACAAAGCTATGAAGCATTTTTATTCTGGTCAAAACGACTGGGCTGTAAATCTTCAAGTAACTGAGATACTTTCTGAAAAACTAGATGCCCATGTATATAAACTTCCAATCAGCATGGCTTAAAGATTCCATTTAAAAACACAGACATAAAAAAAAAAACTTCACCTTTCTCTAATCAGCAGCCATTATTAGTTAATTCTAGAGAGTGTCTACCTTTGGTGTGGAATGGCATTTCTCATTTCCTTCTGGTTCGACACTGTTACTCACTGTCACTTAGCCATGTGTCCAGTACTGACTCATACACAACTGTAATTGGGACATTCTTTGTCCCTGTTTTACATATGGGGAAATTGAGGCACAGATATCAAGTATGTGTTCAAGATTGTGTGGCCAATTTCAAAGTTCTCTGATTGTGGAATGTTTCTTGACTCACGCTTGTCTTATTAACATTGCCATTCTTTCTTGGCTTTCCTTTAATACTTCCTTTTGGCTTCTGAGTATGCAGCTGTAAGCATTTGTTCAGGTTCTGGACACATCCGACTGTGATTTTGTTTTTGATTATGTGTTTAATCATCATGTTTTCAAGATACCCATCAAGAATAAGAATCCTGTTTCATTTCCGCCCTCTGGGGCCACTGTGCTAATAAAGCAGCTTATCTCCAGCGTTTCACAACATGAGAAGATTTCCTTCCCAGAATTACCTTACTGGGTCACAGGACAGCTCGATTACACAAGGTTTCCCGGCCTCTGGATGTCAGCATAGCTTACCCTTAACTCTGAGAAAAGCAAGTATGCTCAATCTTAATTCTCTTCTAAATTTTAGCTTGAGTAGCTAAGCTTTGAGAGTCACTGGCAGGAAATTAGTAGGCTTCTTGGAGGGAAATATCTTAATAATTTGTTCTTATCATCACCACAGGCCTATGAGACACGTATCATTATTATTACAGTTTTTGTAGGTTGGAAATCTTTGACTCAGACTTGCTAAGGTCGCCCAGTTAGAATTCTGGAATTTGAACCAAAGCTGGTCAGCGTCCACCTTCCAGAGTCTCTTAATGACATGATACTTGAGTAATTGACATGAACGGTCTCTCTTTAAGCCAATTTCCCCTGGCTAGAGTCTAAACACTGTGGCATGAAATCTAGCTTATGGATCACTCTTGGCACTGAAAATAATGGAGTTAAAATATTATAATGCATTCCACAGAGGAGGGACAAGTGTTATTTTGGGCAGTTTTTATTTCAGTTCCATGGACATGCATGTATCCACTTGTTCTGGAGAAAATCTGACCTGGCTTGCCTTGTAAAATGCGTGTAATCATAGAAGGCAGTTAAGAGTCACACAAGGGAGACAATGAGGTGGCTAATCAAGTAAAGGAACCTGCTGCCAAGCCAGATCACCTCACCTGAAGCCCTGAGACCCACGAGGTAGAGAGAATCAATTCTCCCAAGTTATCTTCTGTCCACCACATGAGCAGAGTGGCATATATGCATGTATGCACACACATTCATACACCCCTAAATAAATTATATAGAGAGATTATATAATATATGTATATAATTATTATATAAATAGTAATACATATAATATGTATATGTGGCAGGGAGTGTGGGAGAGAGAGAGAGACAGAGAGAGAGAAAGAGAGAGAGAAAGAGAGAGAGAAAGAGAGAGAGAGAGAATACAGTAAGAACCTGCTTATGCAGGCCTACTAGGTAGGCTAAGGCACAAGAATCACAAATTTCAGGTTAATCTATGCTGCAAAGAGTCCAGCTTGGGAAATTTAGGGAGCCCTCTATCCCAAAATAAAAAGTTAAAAGGCAAAGGTGCATGAGGGGCTAGGAATGTATCTCATTGATAGAGCGCTTGCCTGGCAACCTCCAGTACTACAAAAAGAAATAACCAAGAATAGAAATCACCTAATTGTCTTCATGTTCAGGGCTCTGGTCCAGACACAGATAATGTTTCAGAGGTTCAAGCTCATGTTCCCTGTGCCTCTGCATTTCTGCTCCTCTTCTAGCCTGCTGTCTCTCAGCAGGGGTGCCAGGACCTACCGAGGTTATGAACACCCCCATCAACAGTCCGTTCCTTAAGTACCTGATCGGTTTCTGCAGCTCTATCAAGTTATTTGTGAGCTAAATCTTGAAACTGCTGCACTCTACTCTTCCTCGTTGCTGGAGGCAAGGATGCCTTTAATCTAAACCCATCATCCATTAACACACCTGCAATCCCTCCTTGGTCTTTCTTTCTCTGATCTGCCATCTGTCGTGCAACCATCTCTCCAATATTCCCCCTGCTGGAGAGCTGACCCATCCTCATTATCATTTCCTAGGTACTGAGATAATAGGGAACATGACTCTCCTAACACTGATCTGTGTTAGAGCAAAGGTTTCTGTGGTGAACTTTGCAAAAGGTATCTTGGGTGATGCTCTGGGTTTTAAGAAGGAAACGGTCCTATCTTTAGCTGGTTGGTAGAGAGATGCTTGGATGTAGTTTGTACAGGTTTGCACACGTCGGGAATGTAGATGCTCCTATTTTGCTTACAAGGAAAGGCGTGCAGTGAACTGTTTGACCAGAGGTCCTCGTGGGCCTTAGCATTAATCCAGCTTCAGTTTTACTCTCCAGAGTCCTGACTCTGTACCTGCTGCTGCCTTTTCCCTCCAGGATTTTCTGCTCCAGCTCTATGAGGTCAGCGTGCTTACTGCGTATGCAGATCTTTCTTCATTCTCTAAATATTTCTGTGGCGCATCTCTAAATATTTCTGTGGCGCATCGTGAGCTTCCTGCTAAGATGAGCGTTCTCATCACAGTGGTGTGAGCTGTGAGTGGTTCGTCTCGGGGGTGTGTCTGTGAATGCAGCCTAAAGCCGATTATACCAGCTTCTCCTGGCTTTGAGAATACGCTACCTAGAGTGATGGACTGGATTATCACACAACTGCAAAATTCCTGCCAAAACTTCTCCCATTTTTATAAAGCACGTTTCAAAGAAATGTTAAGACACTAGTACGTGCAGTAAATTAAAAGTGTTATCTCTGGGTAGCAGTGATTGTCGGGCCTAAGTGTATACTTCCAATGCTAGCTCTCAGGACAGGAGGGTTGGCTGTGAAAAGCTAGCCCCTGTTTAACACACATAAACAAATGAAGTGGCTTTAATTAAAGGGTATATTTAAAAAGAGAAGCAATGGGTTTTCTCTATAACTTCTTACATTCAGATTTTGTGCTCACATAGTGATTTTATTGTGTATTTTATTCACGCAGATGAACATTAAATATCATCTACAAAGAACTTTTACATCCATCTTCTGGATTGTGAAGAGAGTTATGAAAACTTTTGAAAGCTTCTCTTGACTGCAGTTCTTTCGTGGGAATCTTTTCTGTTAAGGATTTCTGAGTGGTATCAACAGGGACACAGGAAGCATTTCATCCCATTGGATGACTTTCTATTCTATTTTTATTTTTGTAATTTGTTGGCTCTTTGCTTTTTGCATATTTTCTGACTTTTTCCCCTGGACATCATACATAAAAATGTATATATACACTGCACAAAATAATATGTAGTGTCTGTCCATTGGATGATTAGCTAAATGATAGCTTTTAAAATTTTACTTATTGTAAGTAAATGTTTCTTAAATTTTAACCTCCAGTGGACTTTTGCATATTGATGATCTTACTCTTTTATTAATAATATCTTACATCTTCAGTTTCTAGACAACTGTAATATTTATGAGAATTTACTATTTGTATTTCTTTTTCTTGTCTTATTGTGTAGGCAAAAATGAGTAGTGAGCAGAGAACCATTCATCGTCTTGTCCTTTTCTCCTAACCAATGTATTGGCCATTGTCTCCACAAGTGTGCACCAGTGCAGGTCAGAGGTTCTCAACCTTCCCGATGCTGGGACCCTTTAACCTCATGTTTCTTTCTTTCTTTCTTCGATTTAGAGAAAATGAATGACTATGTAGGAAATAGAATATAAACACAGCAAACTTTCATTTCTGAGATTGCATGATCCAGTCACAGGAGGGACACCATGGGTTGTTTCAAACCCAACTGAAACCTTGAGATTTTCAGATACTTCTAGACCATATCTGCTACCATGAAGGTCCAAGCGAGGTCAAGATGGTGAGCATGTGTTGCAGAGTCACGGCTTACTCTCACGCTCTGCATAACATCTAACATCCAAGGATGACGCAGAAGAACCGCTGTGCACTGACTGTCCAGACGACGCAAGGACACTTGGATTATAACAAAAGGGGGGAGAAATCTATGGTATCCGTGGGTATACAACTTTTAAATGTGCTTGCTTAATGTATCATTTCTTTCCTTTCTATTTCTATTCTCCCTTGAGAATGTTTAATTCAATTACCTGGCAACCAGGGAAATCGTAGAATTAAATCGACGTGGTCCTTGTCCATCCTTAAAACGCCTTCCCTTTCTCATGTCAGCCCCAGGCCAGAAACCCTTTTCGTCTTCATTGCCTGATTAAATTCCACTTAATTAAGACTTGGCTTAAACCACTGTCTTCTGGGACAACTTTTAGATGCTCCCTCCCTATGTATCGTTAAAATCTACCTGATCGATAAGAATGACAAACTGCCACACAGCAACAGGTAGTCTGGCTTTTGAGTCCTTCTCCCTGCGTGGCCGTGAACTCCCTGAGACAGGGTCACATCCTAATCACTCTGGTGTATCCTGCAGCTAGAGCTGTGTTTACACGTAGCAATTGTTCTGCAGTAATGTTTAATAAAAAAGCAAACTGTGTTTATGGTCATTGTCTATTTCCTTGGTTCTTCCAGAACTTATCCTGTCAGTAATCAGAGACCCTTGTCGGGGATGAAATGGCGTGTAAAATCTTAGCGGAGTCTTTGTCTTCTGCTCTCTAAAGCTCTCAGCAAATTCTAATGGGAAGCTGATGGGTGAGGAGAGGTGGGGATTGGGGCCGGGAGTTGGCTTTTACATCCCTCCTGTTTTCATTCTGAGCAGGGTCTTGCTTGTTCTTGTCTGGTCTGATGCTGTTGGATTTGATCCCTGCTGGCCTCCTGTAACCAGGCCTGTGGTGTAATCTTACACCTAATTAGACAATCATGCAGCAAGCCCTGGCCCCTGCTACGTGACAGATGATTTATTTTTCTTTGCTGTGCTCAGGAAAGGAGAGACTGCAAAGTCGCTTCAGAGGTCAAGCTGCTTCTTCCCTTGCCTCCAGTCAAGCCCTCACTCCCCTGCCTTCTGTGGTGCCTGGGTGGGGATGTACTCCTGCAGATCTGAATGGATGCAGGGTGGTCTTTGGTGTGGCACTCACCGGTAAGCGGGGTTATCCCCATGCTTGTGCCTGCTTGTTATTGGTTCGAAGGCATTGATCCATCACTTGGAGTCCTCAGCTCCAGAAGTGACCCCTTCGGCATCCCGTGGCTGCATTTCTCTAATACTGCTCTTCAATGCAGGCATTCATGGCAATGAGTAGAAAAAGCATGTCGCTCTTCAAACGTATACCTTCCGTTTCCAGTTCCACCCTTTAAGCTTATGGTACTGTCTAGAACATTTATTATGGGCTCCCCTTTCCTCCCTAGTCTCTTTTATCAGGGCCTTGGCTCCCTATGACTCTTTAAAAACTTGCTTGGGTCTCTTCCTGGAAGTCTTCTATGAATCTCCCAACCTGGAATAACACATGGACCATGCTATTGCCAATTGGGATTGACAGGTCCTATCTTCTTACCAGACTCTTGGAAATTAGAATAAAACCACTGTCAAAGTGCCTAGCAAGTTCTTGGCATGAAGGTCCAGGCAAATATGCGTGTCAAAGAGATTAGTCAAACAGGAGTTTCAGGGAGCCCGGTATTGCATAAGACACAAGAATGGAGCTAGGCAGAAGGTTAAGAGCACGATAAGGTATTGGGCAGAAAGAGAGGCATGAAGTTCTGAGGTCAAGTTGGGTGTGGATTGAATGATGGCCAGATGGACTTAGAGGAAAGATGACCAGAACAGTTGTGGTCAGTGGCATTCAAATGCCTGAGACCGTGGAAGGTCATCTGTCACTCAAACCACTAAGCCCTCCTTCACTTCTGCTTGACATTTTTTGTCTTGTTTTTACCTAGTTCCAGTAGAACCTACTGTCCACTCTCAGTCAAAGAGCCCTGCCTGGGAATAAGGGCACGAGACAGAGCCGAAGGCTGTCAGGTGAAGCCTGTAAGATTAGGCAGCGTCTGGAGCGCTAGGAATCACATTTGATGAAAAGCTGAGATACACAAAGTGTGTTTCAGGAAAACAGAGGGGCAGAAGGTAGAGGCCACAAACGGATGAAGAGGATGGTGAAGCGCTGTGGCTCTTTAGAACATGAGTCCCACATGAGGGTACCCTGACCAGAGAGGAAGGAATGGAATAAGCTGGCCACCCAGGGGTTTAGGTCATTCCTGGGATCCTTTTTGGACTTATCCTCAGGCTCACATGCTGTATTTAATGCACAAGGTCTTGGTGATAAGTTTTATGTGAATCAATTCATTTGAATTTTTACTTCCTTCAAGGTATGTCTTAATATAAGTTCTATTTTACTGATGATAAAGCTGAAATTTAGTCAAAACCAGCTACCTCTTCCAAATCTCATGGCAACTGTGGTGAAACCCGGAAGCAGCACCTGTAGCTCTCTCTCCATGTGTGGAACTCAGGCTTGGAAGCATGACCCTTCCCTCATTTACACAGGGATCTCAAGGTATTTTGTTTCAAGCCTGTTTGATGACTCTCTTGCATTTAAGTGACTGCTTACAAAAGAAAAAATCCCATAGTTTCCCGTGTTTCCCTTGTCTTACTATAGCCAGGGCCTCCCGATTGTTTGAGGTGCTTGTTGGCTGCTCTTGGCGAAAAGTCTTATTAAATGCGTGACGACTTTCTTCTGGAGGGCAGAAACACGAGGAACGAGACCTAGATTCCATGAGCAACAACACTTTCCTCCCCACACACTCCTTTAATAAACGCTGAACTGGAAAGGGCAAGGCTCTCGAACAGCTTGAGATTTAGGACTTCCGACTCTAGAAAGATGAAACCAGCGTTTGCACATACAGCTGCTATCACTATGGGAAGATGGGGTGATGGCAGCTCTAGCTCATGGGGAGTCGGGATGTGTGGTCTTAGTTCCCGTGACACTATCTCCAGCAATCAGCTTTTAGTTTTAGTCCCTGATCACTAATTTCAAAAGCCATGGTTGCCCGGAGGTAGCCTGGGTCCCGTAGAGCTGCTCTCCTGCAGCAGAAACTTGACCAAGAGCCTCCATTTCTCTGGGCTGCAGATTTTTCTTTCCTCTGCAAATGAAGGTGACTTTACCCGTGTCACCAATGTCACCTCTGTCAAAGGGCTGCTTGAGAGGGGAAGACGAATGTAAGGTCTCCTTCCATGAGAGCTCTTCAGGGTAGAACACTATGATCATACATTCTGCTAGGCTCTGCTTCCTTGTAAGGATGTAGCTTAATCATAAGAAACAGCCCAAGCTTTCATTTATTCAGAAATACCCAGTGTCATCTACTCTATGTCATTCAACATTGTGTCTAAAGGACCCACCCTTGAGACTGAGATCAATGCAGTGGCTTTCTTTCTGGTTGAAGTCTGACTGGAGATGCACTGGAGATGAACACACAACGGTGATATGTCCCGGTGGACTTAGATGTACGCAGGGTTCATATGGAAGTGTCTTTGTCTTCAGAGGCGGGCAGTAGGAAATGCCTTGTAGTCAGGCCAATAAATGAGCTTCGTCTTGTCCTTATCAAAACCACCTTCTAATGTCCTTCAGAGTGCACGTAAGTCTGCAGGTAGGGTTTGTAAAGAGTTAGGGCCACATGAGATTGCTAGAATGAAGCCTGATTCAATACAAGTGGTGTCCTTGTAGAGAAGGGGACAGGTGTGCCCAGGGGGAAAGCAGGTGAGTTGAGAAAAGAGGATGCCCATCTGCCAGGCAGAGAGAGATCTCAGGAGAAACAATCCAGTGACACCTTCATCTCGGGCTGTTAGACCCAGAGCTGAGAACGTCAATTTCTGGCATCTAGAAGTAGGCCCCTCCTACCCCAGTCTTTGGTATGTTATTATGGCAGCCTAAGTAGGACATATTTTTTCCTTGAATTAGTTAATGAGCTAATGACTGAAATGATTCTTATCTCAGCCCCTGTTCCATGGTGGCAGTTAGCCAGGCTAAGCAAATGGGATGACTTGAGCTGTCAGGCAAGGGAAGTACCATCAGGAAGGCACAGAGAGTGGAAATAACAAAATATGCCCGGCATAATCAGCTCTGACAAAATAGTTGGGAAGCAAGAGGTGAGTTCAAGGGATGTCAAGCAGGGGTTCAGCTGGGCCACAGAAACCCAGAGAAGCAGTGACTAGGCACCTCCAGGCCCTTCCAAGTCACCCCCAGAAGTATCTACCCAGGGTATGTGTATACTGTGATGGAACATACAAGTGAATTCACCAAGGAGTCCTGTTGTAACTACCATGGGACAGCACAGGAACTGTTGAAATCGAACTTCACAGCCTACTCGTGAGGTCTTATTATGATCCCCATCTTATATGAAGAAATGGAGACTCCAAGAGGTGAAGCCATTTCCTGAAGGATAAATGGCCAAGTGGTGTCACAGCAGGACTGACTTGTGCACTTTGTCTAGGGTACAAAGTGTAGAGCGCTGAGTCCACAGCATAGCTGCCAGAGTTCTTCAGGAGGCGCCCAGGCCTGGCCCGAGTGCTTCTTGCTAGGAAGTCTATGGGCTCAGAGTTTGGCCTGGAGGTTGTGAAGCACAAAAGCATCCTGTCGCTTCCACTGGCTACACTCTGGATTACCTGAGAATCACCCGTGAGCAGCAGGATTGGAGGTGAATTCTGCTGAAGGGAATGTAATAGATGCCAGGTCAAGGGAAGACACCGGAGCAGAATGAGCAGCAACGTTACTGGAATGTTCATGACAGTCTGGGACAGGGGACTACCATTAGGACACACTCCCTCAAATCTTAACTTCCTACATGGAAGGTCTCTGGAAAGATTCGCCATTCTGGCCTCACTTTACTTTCTGAGAGGAGACAGGTCCCTCTAGTGCTTTCATGGGGACTCTCTCAGTCACACCCATCAGTCGGCCCTTTGGGAAAGGTGTGCATTTAATCCAGACCAAAGTGTTCACTCCCCTGCTGCATATCCAGTGATTTAAAGCTATGGCCTCTAGCTTTGCTTAGTTTTAAGGGTCTCACTTTGTAGCTTTGAACGCACAATCCTCCTGCCTCAGGCTCCTGCGTGCCAGCCTTGCAGGCCTGTGCCATCATGCTTGACTCCAAGCTACCTTTTACCAGCCCCAAAACTGATCATTTTTAATCTATATCTGCTTTGTTCCCAGATATGTGCTGCGTGGCTCTGAGTCTGTATGAAGAAAGGTACATTATGTGATGATCCTTTGAAGCCCCAACACACTGATTCAACCAGGAAGTGGTATCTAATGTCAGTGCTGCATGCTAGAGCAAAAAGAAGAGATGGTGGTCTAGCCTATTCTTTCATTTGTACATACCCCCAGTTGAAACACATGATATATGCAGTCATTTAGAAGACTATACCCACCTACAGACTACTTTCCCTGTTAAATACTTTGTCTCTTTGTATCGAGAACATTGGTAAGAATTACATGGCATATTGATCGTTTTGGCGAGCATGGGTGTCTATGAGTGGTAGGGTGTGTTTGTTATCTGTTGGTATAATAAAGATATGTTACAAACAACCACAAAACCTTAATGTACACAGCAGGACGATATATACTGTCAGGAGTCATCTAGGATCATCTGGGAGGCTGGGTTGAGCTTGTCTGTGCTCACTCACGTGTCTAAGTGTTGGCTGGCTGTCAGCTGGCACACCATGGCTTCAGCATAGGTTGCTGGGTGACTCTGCTTCATTCTGAGTGTCTCTCATTCTTTGAAGCATAATCTTGGGACAACGTGTGGTTATATAAGAGGTAGCACGTGGGGCCTCTCATGGTCCAGGCTCAGATTTGGTTCGTTATCATGTAACTGTCCTGGCAGGAACAAAGATATCTTAAGAGATACTTGGGACTCTATCTTTCACTATAAGACAGAGATAATGAAACCCTCGCCCCCTTAAGAAATTGGAATTTCTCCAGCAGTCTCATACTTGGAGAAGTCTGGGACCTTGGTAACAGTCAGAAAAGGAATTTGCCTAAGGAAGGAGACTTGGCACAGTTGTGACAGCTTGTCAGACCACCTTGTGCGAAAGACTGGAACTGAGACCATGATGACGGGCAGGACCACATCTTGACCAGGCCAGTTCAGTTATTTTTTCATATGTTTTTGACCTCTGTTTAAACCCAGATCTCATTCAGGGCCCTGAAGATGGACTTGTAGGAGTTGAAGTGGGTGGGTCATTAGGTCTCTTGTTTCCTTCCCCAATGTGACCTCATTGAATACGTTTCCTTTCTCTACTCTTCACTTGTCTGATTGGTCTCTGGAGGACAGGTAGCTGAGCCTGACCTGCTAGGGCTTCCAGCCTCTGGCCCTAATGGTGTTGGCTATTCTTCCCTGGCACTTCCAGGGCAGAAACCCCCAAAGCCAAAATGTGTGGAAACCCAGGGCTTTCTCAGAGAAATCATGTACTCTGAATAGGTGTCTAGAAACCGGCCCCGTCCCCGCCCCCTGACCAGGCTGCTGTCAGTCCTGGTGAGTAGTTGGGCCCGCTGTTGTGTTTGGCTGGTGTGTCTTCTGACGGGGCAGTGCCTGGGTGGCTTGTCAGACTTCATGCATGTCATCCCTGTCCACATTCATTCCACTCACTGAATTCTATAGATTTTTAATCCTTGAAGATTTCTAGCAACTCTCTCCCTGCCTAGAGGCTCCAGGCTCTCTTTCCTAGTTCTTTGGTGACTGGTGATACTTCCTATGACCAGAGACACCTTTCCCAAGTACTCTGCCTCTGGACTGCCTTCTATACAGGTTCTTTGATTTCTGAACTGTGTCGCTTGCTCACATCTTTGGCCTCACCTCTGAACTAATAGCATCCCATTGTGTCAAAGAAGTTTGGGGCCTGGTATGATAGCTCAACAGGTAAAGACACTTGTCTTCAAGCCTGATAACCTGCGTTCGATCCTTGGACCCCACTTAGTGGAAGGAGAAAACTGATTCCATCATGGTGTCCTTTAATACCTACCTGCATACCCAGGCATGCACGCACGCGCGCACACACACACACACACACACACACACACATGCATGCATACATACACACACATGCATATACACACACACGCATGCATACACACACACGCATGCATACATATATATACACACACACGAACAATGTAGATTTAAAAAAATGTTGAAAAGTTTTGGCCTAAAGGTGTTATCATATTAACTATCTATGGAGCAGAGTTAGAACTAGTCAACCCACCTCATCCACCTACCTCTATTTCCTCCTCCATCTCAGGCCCTGCAGATAGACTTGCAGGGGTTGGAGAGGTTCTTTTTTCCTCCCTCCCTCTCAATGATAGGACCCCAGGGCAGTTGAGATTCTGTGTACTTGGTGTATATGTCTAGACCAGTGATTCTCAACCTTTCCTAATGCTGCGACCCTTTACTACAGTTCCTCATGTTGTGGTGACTCCAACCATAACATTATTTGTATTTCATAACTGTAATGTTGCTTCTGTTACAAATTATAATGTAAATATCTGATATGGAGGATATCTGATATGCAACCCTTTGAGATCATGACCCATAAGATGAGAACTACTGATCTATAGCAAAACACAGAATATTCTTGCCCTGTCCCGTTCTCCTTCCTTCCTGTTCTTCCTTAGATGTCTCAGAAACAGACCCGGACCCAAAGGGTTCACCAAGGGGGCTGAGCGAAGTAGTTGAAAGCTGTTTCTTTGATGTTTTTATTTCAGGAAGCTACTTGAACAGGGGGTAATTATTGCCATTAATAGCAATGATCTCCTCATAATCTGGTTACATGTCCTATTTCACTTTAACTTCAGAGCAGCTGCCTTTAAACAAGTCTGGGCCAGGCTCTGGGGGTAGGGTTTCCCGAACCTTATTCTTTGGTTTAATTTCTCCACTGCTGGGGCCTGTCTGAAAAGGAAGCCAAGGATGATTAATGGTCAGGATGGGTTGCTTCTCCTACCACGAGTCTTCAGAACACAGAACTCTCTGGTGCTTTTCTGTAGTAACTCCCCTGTGCCAGTGCAAGAGAGCAGATGGGTTTTCAGAGCTCACTGTCTCTGCTTTAACTTCCAGAGCCAGCCAGAGTGCTCCAGACCCAAGATCACAGTTCGGAGGGAGGGCTTGTCTCTCCCCTTCCACGGGACCATTGACAGCTTGGGAGACCAAGAGCCGTATCAGTGCCGTGCAGCTTCTCAGATCTCTTTCCCCACCCAAAGCCTGCTTTACAGGGGGAAATGAGGTCTCTTCAGATGGTTTCACTTTAAATCAAAACACAAGGTTCAATGCCCTGGGTATTTGCTAAACATTTACTGTGTCTGTAGCCCCTGGCTGGCTATCTCACATTCGCTGTGCTCTGTAGGTTTTTCTTGGTCTGGGGTTTTCTTTTCCGAGCAGTCAGACCCAGGTCCAGTCCCTTCTCGGCCACCCTCTAGGCTCCAGGAACGCCAAAGGAAGGCTCTATCTTTTCACACCTCTGAATTTTCAATCCTTCCTTGTAAGATTTGGAGAAAATATCTACCTTGAGTGGCTGACCTGAGGACTGGGAGAGGCAACCAAGGACACACAAGGGGCAACTGACAGCGGCTGGCCTTGTCCTGGTGGGCTTAGTTGGAGAATTTCAGCGCCTCAGCCTCTCATTCACTGCACCTGGGGCTGAAAATTTAATTTCAGCAATCCAGAGGGGGTGGGAATAACAGCCTTTTACAAACTGTGCATTTCAACTAAGGTGCATCCTGAATCACAAAGGCTCCAAGGTCACCTGCTGGGCAATGGCTCAGCTCCCGTGGGTGGGAGGGAAAGAGATACCTCTGGCAACTTCCCTGTGGTGAACCTACCTAACAGCTGTTTCCAATATACTGGTGATTTAGGAAAACAGTCAAAAATAATACCTTGGGAATCTAGGTCTCACGGCTATGAAAAGGCATGCAGGAGGGGAGAGGTTGTCTTTAATCGGGTCATTTCATTTGATCCATGGTGGGTTTTATTTTATTTTATTTTGAAAATGAAATAAACCTTAAGAAAAATTATTGCTCGGCACACATTTTTTAATGCACACTTTCTTGCTTAGAAAGGGCTTGGTTTCATAGCCCTAGCAAACATCAAATATATAAGACAACACATAGAAACAATGCTGGCTGCCTTGCACACGCTCTTTTTTCAATTAAAAGTCTTCTCGGGAACTCTAATTGCCTGGTCTTTCCAAGCCTTGTGAGGTGGTTTGGGCAGGATGTGAAGAACATCTTTCTTTTTCCCTCACAACCTTGTTAAAAGCCAACTTAACATGTATATTTTCCCCCAAGTCTGTTTCCTCATTTTGAGACTTTATAGAATAATGGTTATAATCAAAGCTTTGGAATTAAAGCTGAAAATTCCATAAATTCCCAGGGCTGTAAAGATGACAATTAATTACACCTATCTATAGGTGGGACAAGGTGAAAATTAGACACACAAGACTCACATGGAAGAAACAAGAATTCTGGCTTCATTGCTAGTAGCAATGCCTTTAATGAACCTGAGATCCAGTTGACATCCTATCAATTTACAGGATTTTGGATACCTATCTGGGGCAGGGGGGTGGGGGTGGTAGGAATCTGAAGAACAGGCAAATGCTTACACAGTGAAATGCAGGCAAAGACTTTGTTCCTTAAATGGCAAAGGCCAGCGGTCAAGGTGCTAAACTCCATTTAGCTTGGAAATAAGGACTGATGAAAGCCAGACTCTCATTGCTCAACCATGAAATGAATTATTCTTTCTCTGTCATGAGGTATTGAATATTGTGTATGGGACGTACGTTGCCTTGAAGGCAGGCAGTCTCCTTAGAAAACACATTGAGAGAACATAAGAACACATAATGTCAGGCATTGCTATGGTTTAAAAGTTGGAAAGTTAAGACTTAGATAACATTTGAGTATGTATGCCAATAGCTCATAGGTTGGAAGTTTGGTCCTCAGTGTGGCAGTATGAGAGACAGCAGACTCTTTAAGAGATGGGGACTTACTCAAAATAATGTTTTCAAGTGCCATCAATTTTCCTGCAAAATTCAAGATGTTATTTTTTTCTGCTGTGTAGTACTCCATTGTGTAAATACCACATTTTTCCTTATCCATTCTTCTGTCGAGGGGCATTAAGGTTGTTTCCAGGTTCTGTCTATGACAAACCATGTTGCTATGAACATAGTTGAGCACATGTCCTTGTGGGATGATTGAGCATCCTTTTTATATATACCCCAAAGCGGTATTACTGGGTCTTGAGGAAGGTTGTTTCCTAATTTTCTGAGAAATTGCTACACTGATATCCTAGACACAAAAAGACAATTATCACATGTGCTCACTCATAGGTGGTTTTTAAACATAAATCAAAGAAAATCATCCTACAAACCACAATCCCAGAGAACTTAGACAACAATGAGGACTCTAAGAGAGACTTACACAAATCTCACCTACATCTGAAGTAGAAAGTAGAAAAAGACAAGATCTCCAGAGTAAATTGGGAGCATGGGGACCTTGTGGGAGGTTTGAGGGAGCCAGGGGAGAGGCAGAGAGGGGAACAGAAAAAAATGTAGGGATAAAAATCAATAAAATAGAGAGAAAGATGGGGACTTAGTGGGAGAATAACCAGATTACCTGATGACTTAGAAGAGATGAATACAGTCCCCTTGGGACCCCAGTTAGTTATTATACCAAGCAAGTGAGCCGTTATGAAGTCAATGAGTGTGAGACCCCAATCTCTCTGGCTTCTTGTCTCATGGTTGACCTTTTGCTAAATGTGGGCAGTTAGCGATAGACTATGATTGCATAATAAGATTTTAGTGAGCTTGTATTGAGAAGATACATGTATCTTATGGTAAAACAAGCAAAAGAAAGCTCAAAGGGATCCACTGTCTTTACCCTTTGAACATACCACCATCTCTATATCATCTGCCATACTGCCAAGGGAACCTCACCAGAGAGTCCTTTCCTTGGACATGTGTCTCTAAAACTGAGGGTTAAATAAGTATTTTCTTTATATTTTACACAGACTCAGGTGTTTTGTTTATTAGTGGTATTTGAAAGTATGTCTTGGTACTGGAGCATGAGGACTTCCCTTCACCAATATATTAATCTATTTGTGGATAAGTGAATGACTTTATTTAAAAGAGCAAGTTCTCTATCATTGTTTGTTCTATCTTCATGATGCCACAGGAAGGCCCCTAGCAGATGCTCAGTGGACCAATGGCAACAGCTTGGCTTTGACTTCCTGGGCTCCACACCAGAGGCAAATTAAGTTTCTACTTGTGTAAAAACAACCAAGTCTATGAGAGTATGCTACAGTGTCAGAAAATAGACTAAGGCAAACGGTTGTTCCCTTCAGACTTCCTTTCACTTGTCTTATAAATGTGTCTTTCAAATACCAGTTCACCAATATCTTATAATTCAATCATAGCCTCATGTTAGCTGCCCATATTTAGCATGAGATTTTGCAGATTTGAGCACTAAACCCTACAAGATTGCCTTCATTTTAGATGTTTGTTGTGAGTCCAGGATTCCAGGGTGTTGACAGAAGTTTCTGTTCCGCCCAGATCCTGCAGTCGTTAAGTCCCAAAGAAACACACAGAGGTCCACATTAATTATAAACTGGTTGGCCTATTAGCTCAGAATTCTTATTAATTAGTTTTTACATCTTAAATGAGCCCATTTTCTTGCCTATGTTAACCATGTGGCTTAGTACCTTTATCAGTGAGGCATTCTCATCTTGCTTCCTTTGAGTCTGGGTGATGACTGCAGACTGAACTTTCCTCTTGCCAGAATTCTCCTGTTCTCATTGCCCCACCTCTACTTTCTGCCTGGTCACCCCACCTATACTTCCTTCCTGGCTACTGGCCAATCAGCGTTTTATTAAAATACAGGTGACAAATCTTTACAAAGTACAAGACCATTGTCCCACAGCACCAGGGTAACACATTTCTGTTTCTATCCTGAGGTCTGATAATTCATCTCTCAGAACTTAGAAAGATATTACACTTAACTGCCACCGTTTTATTACAAGGGATACAACTCAAGAGTATCTATTCAAAGAGTGGCAATGGGTCAGGCACATGGTGACGGTGTCTTCTTTGAGTATATCAGCATCCTGGTACATGAGGCACTCCAATTCTTGTTCTAGGGTATCTATTTAGCCTGCATTATATAGGCATGATTGGTTAAGTCATTGGCCATTGGTGAGTGAAATCAGTCTCTGGCTCCAAAGATTAGGGAGGATGGATCTAAAAGTTGAATTCCAAGTTTCATATCTATATCATCTACATCTATCTATATCTACATATCAATCATCTAAGTATCTATCATCTGTCTATCTAAGATCCATAGTACCATGTTGAAGTACTTAGCAAGGATTGTAGACTTCATTTTGAACATTAGCTGGGTTATCTACATGACAAACATTCATGAACATAATTATCATCTCCCAATTGACTTGTCAAATTTGGATATTCTACATCTTCAGGGTCTAATTTTGCATCAATTAGGATTTCATTTAATAAATTCCAAGAATAGAATTTATGTTCTCACCTTGACAAATTGAAAATGAGGAAAACCCTACCACATGAAGCTTAATAAACATAAACATCCATGGAGTAGATAATCTTATAGTTGTCAACATGAACCCATTAAATTGACAGTTTTTCAACTAAAAGTGAAGAGGCTTCCTATCATTGTGGCTTCTTCTCTAGGAAATGTCATATGATGAGTCAAAAATTGCACAGAGCAGAACAAATTTATACAGACATATCAACATTAGTAGTCTGTCTGGAATGAAGAGCACTTGGTGAACACAGAAAATAAGTATTTTTAAAATAAAAGTAGAGAAGAGTCAATGCTTGCCACTTGGAAAACTCAGAAATCAGAAAATTAACTTAGAAATATGCAAAAACAGGTGAATTAAAATAATGAATGTTTTGATAGAAATCTAAGGACCAGGTTAAGAATCTTTAAGATTCTTGCTAACATTTACTATTGACTTACTTATTTGACAAATATTCCATGAGTACTTGCTTTGAATCCAAGACACATACAGTTCTGTGCTTATTACTCTTATGGAGTGTTAGTCCTGTGATTCAAAATGATGATTAGCATGTTGATACTGCGCATGGCAAATGTCCACTAAATGTTAGCTGTGCTGGACTCTACCACACATTTTTTTTTTTTTTTTTTTTTTTTTTTTTTTTTTGGTTTTTAGAGACAGGGTTTCTCTGCAGCTTTTTTAGAGCCTGTCCTGGAACTAGCTCTTGTAGACCAGGTTGGCCTCGAACTCACAGAGATCCGCCTGCCTCTGCCTCCCGAGTGCTGGGATTAAAGGCGTGCGCCACCACCGCCCGGCTTCTACCACACATTTTATTCTCTATGATAACTTTAGTTATTCTTCAGAGTGCCTCATGACATTGGCTCTGTTATAATCAAAATCTAAGAGCCAGAGCAGTCCTACTATTATATTGCCAAAGCCACGTCATCCCTTATGAGGTGACAGAAATTAGAGTAGGCCTCAGGTTCGCTGAGGTTCCACAATGTTAGCCCCCACTTCTTCTAGGACAGGATTTCATGTTTTCATTTCTTTCTTTTCCTTTTTAAAGTGGAGAATTTTAAAACATAGAATTCCCCTTCTCTGTACCAGTTAATTCCAAAATTAACAGATAAAATAATGATGGCCAGATTTGGCCTGGCAAGTTAGAAAATGCCAGGTTCTCTGGTGTTCCTGTTGGCAAGGCATCAGAGTGCTGGTCCTGATGTAGTTATCCCTGAGATGCCAAAGCTAGCCACCCAAAGGCAGCTGCAGCTGAAACTTTCAAGAACCAAATGTTGACAGGAGGAAGAAAAAGGAACTAGGGATACTGTGTTTGGAGAAGCAGCTCCTGAGGAAGGAGAGAAAACCCTTCTTTGGAGGTTGAGCCAGGGTTTTTGTTTTCTGCCTTCAAAAAAGTGATGTGTTTTTTTTTGGGGGGGGGGTAAATATCTGGGCAAGAGACAAAATTAACCCACCTGCATGGGTTTTCAAAACAGACCTCCAAGCAAACACCAGAGTGGGGTCAGGGGGTCACTTGAGAGTTCATGCGCTGTGGCCTTGGAGTCTGGGGCAGCTGCGGCCTTTGGCTGCACTTAGCTTTAAAAATACCAGCAAAGGTTTCTTCTCTCATGTAGACTTGTGTTTGGTTTGCTGTAAGGCAAGATGAGAAATGGCTGGGGTTGGGGTGGGAGGCAGGAAGGGAGGTGGGTGGGCATAATTTCACTCTGCCATTCTCTTTGAACTGCGATCCACTGGCTTCATGCATTCCTCCCCTCGGGGTGACGGAAATAAAATTACCTGCCTGGAGAATTTCAGAGTGAAAAATCAACCCTCGGCCTGAATGCCAAGACACAAACATTCAATGGGAAATAAAGAGGGGTCTCCTGGGCAAGGAGCTATGATGGAGTAAGTGAAATCTGCATTTGAGAGCTGAGAAATGTGTGTCCCAGTTCCGAGTAGGCCAAGCCTGATCCCAGAGCCTTGCTATAGTCACATTTAAGACAAGAATAGGAGAGACTTGAAATTATTTTGTATTTTGCCCTTGGGGCTTGAGGGACTCCAGACCCTGGCAGAGCTAGGAAGGGATCTCTGTGGAGAGAACACAAGCTGAGGGACCAGTCTGGCAGAGGAACAAACAGAGCCTGACTTCCTGTTAACCTGGGTGAAGGGCGGGGCTGAGCAGGGACTGCGGAGCGGAGGATATTACGTCACAGGCAGTCAGGTGCCAACCCTTCTGGGCACAGGGAGAAGCTGGGTCCTGCCTTTGATGACTGGTCTTCTCCAGAAGGGGAGATGCTGAGATGTCAGGCTCCTTAAAATTCGAAAAAGCCACCGCCTTGACCTGTCTTTTCCAGTCCCCCCACAACATCGTAAAAATCGCATGAAGGGAGCCCCACGCGCAATCTTGAGCGCATTTCCTCTCCACCCCTTTCTCTCCCCTTCCCTTTTCTCCAGTGCCACCCCTTCTCCAAACCACAAGACACACGGATTTTGCTCTTAGTCTGCAGCCTTTGCTGACGGTGTGCCCGTGTAAGCCATCACAGTTGTTCAGTGTGGCTCCCGTCCTGCCAAGGTGACTGAGAGGGCCATGGGGTCATGGCAGAGGGTGGGCTGGAGCTCTCCAGATTCTGGGCCCGCTTTTGAAACTATTTGTTAAAGATATTCCCTCTGTTCTAGTCTAGGCCAACACGGTTAGGAAACTCAATAAAAATGAATTACTAAAGAAATAAAGCGAAGGGGTGAAAAGACAGACAGCAACTCCCCACCGTTTACTGGTAAATTCAACAGCCGTAAAGATCCCCTGTCTGCTTGGTCACAGCTTCTCAGTGCTGATTCTTCATTCTGTGGACTGGCGCTGGCTTGTGCGCCCTATTCTGAATAGCATGGGTCCATAGTTCCTCCTTTCTTCCAAACAAACACCCTAGGGAGGCAGCTCTGTGGAGCAAGCATATGGCCCATGTGGAGCGGGATAGGCCTGGGGTCAAACGCTGGCTGTGCCCTATCTGCTGGTGGGTGCCTGTACCGGCATGCACCGATGGGCACGTCCTTCCATTTTGAAGAGGGAAGGACACTGGACTTTCAGGTTTGCTTGGAGAAGTAACTGTGAGAGGCAGTCATAAAACATAGTTTAAGGCTAGAGAGATAGTTCAGCAGGGAGGATGCTTGCCCCCAAGCCTGATGACCTAAGTTTGGTCTCTGGGACCCACATGATGGGAGGAGAGAACTGACTCCTAAGTTGCCCTCTCAACTCCAGACAGGTGTTGTCATGCAAACATAAAGTCAATAAACATACCCCCCCCCAAATGAAATCATTTATTCAGAGCCTACAATGAGTGACCGTGACTTGGGTGCATGAATTCAATGTGGAAATAAAATAGCAGGGGAACATAGATATCCAATTGCTCTGAGCGACATGTTCCATCATGAAAGTGTTTATGTAAGCCTCATATTTTTACAGAACAAAAGGAAGTCATAAATTAATACATTTACCAAAAATCACTTGTGGGGACATGAAGTCAGAAGTCTCTTTAGTAGATTTCAGGTGCCCTGAGCTTTTGAGTTGAACGGAAGCTGAGGGTGTGGCAAGGTGACACATTACAAGAGTTTTACCTGTTGGTTAAATGGATGTTAGATCAGATCCAGAGGGAGGTGATAAAACATTGGCTGTTCATGGGGCTAAAAAGAGCAGGGGATAGCCCTACTCTGATCTGCAGCATTCCAACTCCTAGAATCACTCAACCGCCATTTTATGGTGGCATCTTTAGAGAGCTTGAGACACCAGCAGCTCTACAAGGAGTCACCTTCCCCACGTGGAGAAGGGAACCGGCCTGGCCTTTTCCCTTACTCTTGAATGCACCGTGCCCTCCCCAGTCTCATTTTCCCCTTTGGTCTCCCACCCCGTTGGCCAGTTACTTCTCATTACTTTCTCTCTGGTTCGTCCCCTGCCTGTTCTGTCAGTTTGCCTTCCTGATAGCGTGGCTTGTGTCTCTCACTCTCATGAGGGTGGGAACAAATAATAATATTTTTTTTTATTCCTAATAAGGTACAGGGTAAGAGTAGGTTGTCAAAGTATTTGTGTACACACACACACACACACACACACACACACACACACACTTACTTCCCTGCTCAGAATTTGAGCTTTTGATTCCTTGGAAGAAGCAATATATACCCGAGAACTGACCAGGTGCAGATCTCAGAAGTCATGGACATCCTGTTCTATTTCCAAGATCCAGTGGGCAGAGAGAAGACCTGGGGCCCCTCTCTGTGCAAACGGGACACGAATTTCCTGTCTTTCACCAAATCTTTAGGTTCCTGTGGCGTGCAGGTGGATTGAATTGGCCAGAGAAAATCTCGAAAGCACACACAGAATCCTTGGGGGTGGGGTAGAAACACATGTACACAGGAAAGAGAGGGTTAGAGCACAGGCTAGCATGGCAGAAGGGAACATAAGGTGGAGGAAGAACATTTTGGATCATGAGCCATCTAATGTCAGAGCCATCAGGGACCTTGGAGGTCTTGTAATTCAGATCTTTGGGAAACACTTTACTCTCATATTTCAGTACCTAGACCCTACAACCAGGTACTCTGGGCTCAAATCCACCTGCAGATGTTCAGAGCTGGGCATCTTCTGGGCCAGTTTCTTTGCTCTCTCTGAATCATTTGGAACAATTGTAGCACATGTATATTTTAGGCTTGTAAGGATGGACACTCAAAGTCCATGTGAGGGGCTGAGATTAGTGTTTGGTGCAGTGATTGCTAAGCAATTACTTTTCTCTAACCTTGGGGAGAAACTGAGGACTTTCATAAGGATGTGGAGCTCAATGGTGGAAAAGCCTAGAGCAGTGCTGTGTGGTCTCACATTCCATTGAGTTCTTCTCTCTTTTAAACACAGACAGTTTCAGAACTGAAAGATGCACCTAGTGCATTTGACATACAGCATCTTCCCTACTCCTGCCACCTGTGGGAAATAGTCGAAAGGCTCCTAGTGGGTACCTGAGCCCTAGCCCTGTGCTAGGTGACTCTTTATCCTTCATACCGGTGGTAAAATTTAATTTATTAATTAATCACAGTGGGAGAATTACAGTGACTAATAAGAAGACAGAACAATTGAAACAATATTGTCATGAAAGTTATTTTTTTCATTTGTGAATTATTTGCTTTTGGAATTGCAGTTGGCCACAGGTAACTGAAACCAAGGGAATGAAGCCCCAGGTGGAGTTAAGGGACAGTACAGATAGATCTCAGCAAAGAGATGGAGTGACAGGCTCCAGATGACAAAGCCAGGTGGTGCTAGAGCCAGAGAGGTGGATGCTCTTCCAGACCCAGCTCTCCTCTGGGCCATGTGGAGAAGCTGCTTGTGATGATAAAGGAAGAAGGGCTGAGAAGACATCCAGACTTCCTTGGAGGCTCTCACCCATCTAAGAGCATCAGGACTCAATTCTCCTTTTGAAAATAGAAGCCAATTAAAAACAAACAAACAAAAGCAGTAACTTGATTTTGGTAGAGCACAGACCCTTCGATTTTTGGAAGGTGTTACAATTGGATGGGGATGCTTTTTCAGAGACTGTCCTATCCAAGGTGACAAGGAGTCTGGGAGTGAACAGCCGAGAGGCTGAGGTCTTGAGTCAGCTGGACGCTCTTATCCATAAGCTTCGTGGAACTGCAAGGGTCTCCTCCTTTTCCTCTCTTCCTGTGTGCTCACTGCAGGGATTACATAAGCAGATCTCTACATACTAGTGCATGGGGAGTGCCTGGGGAGTGGCTGGCAAGGGCATGGGGCATCCCTGGGAAGGGCCTGGGGAGGGCATGGGGAGAGCATCACAAATCCAGCCCCTCCCCTCTTTCTTTGGAAATAAAATGATAGGGGAACATAGATATCCAATTTGTTCAAGCACTGCCTACGATTGCTTTTACCTACAATAGCAGATTTGAGTAGCTGTGAAAGAGCTTAGCACTTATTACCCAGCACTTTCTCTGAAATATTTGTGGATTGCCCTCCTAAATGAATTGGTTTTAAACACACAAAAGGCTGCTTGCTCAGGCTCATAAAAATCTTTGAACATTAACAAACATTTTATAGGATATTAGTTGTTGAGAAGCGAGCATCAATCACAGCGCTTACTTCATGGGTATGGTTGGGGAGATGAGTTATTGCAGGCAATGTACTTAGAGCAATGGCTGCAGCGAGTGCTCTAGGTGACATTATGGACTCGGCAGCCCTTGTTTTAATGGGCCTGCAATATTCCTCAAAGCTCTTCCACACAGTGCTTCTTCGAAAGGGGGCAACTAGGGAGCAGGCCAGAGGAAGGATTTGGAGGGACCCTGGAACTGAGCAGTTTCTTTGATGGAGTAGAAGACACTCATGGGTTTCTTTCTGGTCCACTTATGTATACATTTCTTCTTTTTAGAAGATGTCTTTAAGGTTCTGGGAAACGTAAGTTTCCATTTACCTTACAAGGAACACTCTGTGCTCCTCAGGAATCCAAAAGAAGACTGGGCAGGGAGCCCAAGCTTGAGTTCTAGGCCTGGTATTCTAATTAGTCACATGATATTGGGCAAATGGCCTGTGTTTATAATCTTTTCAGCTCATCCTAAGGTTGTCTGGTGAGGCTTTACTCCACTCCTTTGGATGGTTGGGATAATCTGTTCTTCTTTCTGATCATCTCTCAGCTCTTAAAGGGCTTCTTCCTCTGATAACATCCGCTTTTTCGAAAGTCACCGTGGATCTTCGTTTTGCACATCTCAGCCTCTCTGAGATTTGGCTTCTGAGCAGTTTAACAACTGTAGTCTGGGACTAGTCTCAGGCCATAGGTGAGGCACGTATTATGTTGTCCAGATCTGAGGGACTGACTCTGCCACCACCATAGCAGAACATGCCCCAAGGACCCAACACTCTTGAAACTGTGCCCAGAAATCCGACTCCTTTGGAAAGTCAAATTCTGGAAGCACTTAGCCTCCCCCCCCACCACATTCAAATGTCTGCATAGTGGCCTGGCATGATGCAAACACTTCCAGCAGGCAGCTGGGGTTTTCGCTTGTGCCAGGGGCTGCTTGCCCAAGGTTGCTTGGCAATTCTTAATCCTCTGTGTAACCGCCTCCCACACATCTCCTCTTTCAACTTCCAGTCTTTTAAACACACTTACAAGTAGACTCGTGTTTCATCTTCAAACAATCTTTACCGCGAAGCATGCCATAGACTCCTCTGTGAAGGGTAAAGGAACCGAGGCCGAGAGAGGTGAGACCAGGTGTCCAACGTCTTAAAGCAATGTTTTAGGTCAGGTGGGAGCAAGACACTTATCTTCCAACTTTTGGTTCTCGGCACTTTCTTCTACTATCCAAATATTTTCAAATGGTGTTTTGTCTTAAAGTTCTCACACCTGGCCTTAACTCCACATGAAATGGCCATGTGTAAGGCTAGCACTCTGGAGCTGGGAGGGAAGTTGGTGGGAAAGAAATCTCAAGTTCATGGGCTTTTGATGCTAGACTGGGATACTGTTTTTCCCCTCTTTGAACCAGGGGGAAAAATCTACAAACTAAATCTCTGCAGAGAAAAAGAAAATAATGTTTCCCTTATTTTCTTTTAAAAGAAATTGCGCTGTGTTACAAGGGTATTCACTTCTAACATATTAATTTCAAGGGACACACAGACTGTTGACATGAGAACTTCTACATGGATATGAGAAATAAAACGCTATTGAGAGGTTCCAAAGGCTTGGGACACTTTCTTCTCTTACTCAAGGCTCTGTTTTATTTTTTTAATCCCCCAAGAGAGGAGATGGGTGTGACACTTAGTTCAAACTAAATTTGACTGCAGTGACAACCAATGCTCAAATGTTAGATTCTGGAAACAACTAAAATTTGTTTCTTCCTGTCCTGGGTGGGCCATGGACCTTCTCTGGTGTCTTTTTCATGGACGAGAGCAGAAAGAGCAGTGCCTCTCCAGAATATATCATCTCAGGGCAGAGAAGGAAAAACACAGTAGGCCTTTGCTTTGTCTAGAATAACTTCTGCAAGGAAAAGATACATATTTTCCTATATATTTTAATTTTACAAGTCATCATGTGGACAAGCCTGATGTTAACAGAGTAAAAATTATTTTCATCCACAGGTCAAATAGGGTAGGGTGTTTTTGGAAGGACAGACATAAATCTTGGCAATAATGCTATTAACAAAATGGGATCCAATGACTTTCCAACCTTTATGTTTGGACATTTTACATGCTGGTCAACATATCTGTTATGGTGCTAAGGTGTCTATCCAATTTAGTCCTTAGTTCAAATGTGTGCAAAGTTGACATTTAAAATGGGGTGATGAAGTTGTAAGGGGTCATGATTACATAGGGTGGGCTTGCCGTAAATCTGAAGGTGTCCTGCTCCTGCACTCTCTTGCCCTCTCCTGTCTACCCTGGGTTGATGTAGCATGATGATGGCCCTCATCAGATGATAGCATCATCTCTCAGTCTCCAGGACCGTGAGGAAAGGTGAACACACCTGTTTATAAGTGATATCTGTGATATTCCGTCACAGTAACACAAAATAGAATGAAGGAGTCCCAAACTGAGCTCATCTCTTCTGCTCCTCAAACGCACCCCTCTGCCCATATCTCTGTGCCATGGAAATGGAACCACTATAGCTCCCGATCTGAGGACTGAGCCTTGGTCTTCCCCCTTGGTCTTACTGTCCCTGTGATGTTGTCAGCTATGTCCTTGGATTCTGCTTTACTTCTTCTTCTCACCCCACCTCTCTATTCACCATCAATCATCATCTTCATCATCATCACCATCATCATCTTCATCTTCTTCATCATCATCAATCTTCATTATCATCTTCACCTTCATCATCACCATCATCATCTTCCTCACCATCATCATCACCATCATTATCCAGATCAGGGCTAGTGAAGCTTGGACCTACCACAGTAGTTCTCATGGACTCCACCACCAGTGTTGGGTATGGAATTGAGGGCCAGGAAGACATGATGCAGATTCCAAGCTATCGTAACTCTAGTAAACAATTCCTGCGCAAAGGGAACTCCCTCCTCACTTCTCAGAAGGAAGAAACGAGTCAAATAAAGTTAAGGAGAGTTGACATCTTCCCTGACCCACATCAGAGTCTTCGTTTGTGCTGCATTTTAAAGATCATGGACAAAGATGGTGGGAAACCCTTGCAGGCTCCACTGCCCTACAGTCTTGCCCATTTGATGAGAGGAATGTGGGTGAGTTTCCCTCACTGCTGCTCCCTGGCCTCCCAGGCTCTGGCATCTTTAAGGGAAAAAGATGTAAGAGGACAGACTGGCAACAGCTGGCCTTGGGTAGATGTGCTGAGCTTCGTGTAAGTCCAGCTGCCTCTCCAGGTTTCCAGATGGTGGCGAGAGCTTAGACAGACAAATGGCAGAAAAGGACCTCAGTCTTGACTGTGTCCAGACCCTGCTCCTAAAGGTAAACATTCCGAATGTCTAAGAAAAAAAGGTCTCTGCTTAAGTTCCTCCAGCAAGGCTATGACCAGCACCTAGGATCCCTGCAATACAGAGCTGTGTTCTCAGTGATGGAGCAATGATATCTGGTGCAGCGCAGAGCATGCTCAAGGGAGCCTTGGTGTTTCTGACTTGTTTTATGCTTTTTATTTAGCTATCATTGACTTTATCACTAGTTAGTGTATTTACAAAACACTATAACTACTTCTAGAACTCTCTGTGGTATCTGGAACCTGATTGTAGAGTCAGAAGGGCCCTATTGTTGGGAGTGACCTATCCTACTTGTGTTAGAAGACTTGGAGCCAAACCCTGCTCTTAAACTCATTTCAGTAATGACCGTAGACTACTGCTTCTTCACTCCGAGTCTCAGTCTTCCCACCTCGACAATGGGTATAACAATAATGTATAACTCTCAGGCCATTTGTGTCTCGTAATAATTAAGAGGTGTGTGAAGTTACTTGGTGCTAATTTGATCTGTCTGGCTTTCACAGTTCTATAGAAGCACCTGTTTCAATGTGAGGTACCAAAAACTTCCAACAAGAACTGGCCAGGAAAATCACTGTGTACGTCTTCTTCCCTCACCAATCACGATGTGCAAACCGACAAAATGCAACTAGAGAACACTGTGCAAAAGAAAGAGACAAGAAAGGGGACAAGGGATAGATTCTGATAGTCACAGGAGATCCCCTTCCCCCCAGAGGAGGCAGTATGCGAGAATAGTTTCGAAAGATGAAACTGAACTTTCTAGCTGAGAAATCAGAGTAACTTTAGAAAAACACAATACCAGAAGTGTACGCATGAAGGCGTGAACATGTACGGTTGTGGGTGATTTGAGACAGCTAGCACACAGACTAGAGTCAGGGATGTGGATGGTCAGAGGGAGGGATGAACAAACGGCATTTGGGTCAGGCTGGGTTAGTGTAGGGGTGAGAAGTCTAGATAGAAATTCACCCCCAACCAGAACTCAGAGGCTGCTGGCTTAGTGTTACTTGGAAGCTGGGTGTGGCCTGACTGACAGGACCTTAGTTCAGGTGTGGCCTGCACTCTCCAACTCTGCCTTCTGCTGTCCTTCCCAACCTCACTGCTGCTGCCCTGCTACTTCCCTTATTTGTATCCTTTGCCCGGAATTGGACGGCTTTTGAGTTTGGTAGAGGCTGATGCAGAACTCCAGCAAAGCTGAGTTTGAGGTTCTGATTGATGGGGGAGGCTGTGACCACACTTGAGAGCAGTGACAATGGCCGAGGAGACTCCTATAAAGAGACAGTTGTGGCAATCTGTTTGAAAGATGCCAACGTCCTGATCTGAGGCATGGTAGAGGGCATGGAGACAGGGATGGAGCTGAGAATTCCTGCTGGTACAGAATCCGCAGGACCTGGGAGGAATTTGGGTTGGAGGACAAGAGAAAGGAGAACCAGACTAAAGAGTCTGAGAGACAAACTGTCTCATGACTGCTGTCCCTTGAGTCCTTTCCAGCGCTCGACATCACATGGAACCTCAATAAATAATTCCTGAATAAGTAAGTGAATGCAAGGGAGAGTTCAGATGGTTTCCAGGGCGCTAATCTTAAAGGGAACACAGACCAGATATTCCACAGCTCTGGCTTGAATGTGAGCAGCACACCCCTAACGATAATGAAGCTTTGAATCCTGTTTTCAGGTCACACCCAAACTCCATGATCAAAATAGTCCGTGGTAGCCTAGCGCAGGAACTTGGCTGGCTCCCGAGATGCATAAATTAGAGGCACTTGCTAAGGGGGATGCTGTCTGCCATTTCCCTTAAGAGACCCGGGCCAAAGAAGTGAAAACAGTGGGTTCCTTAACTTGGGGAGATAAAAGTTAGAGGCGGTCCAAGTCCCAAGCATCTAGAAGACTGGGCGCCTCCAGGCTCAACCTTCTCATCGCTGAAGCAATAACAAAGATATTACCGACAAAATAAATAAGAGCTCTGTGGATTGGAGAGATAATAATTTTGCTGGCCAAATATGAAAATATCAAAGGTCCAGGAAAGGATAGAGTTATGGGCCTTTGATGTATAACCATAAAGGCCCATTTTATGCTTCAGCCAGGAGTATTTCAGGGCAAAGATGGAGTGATATTTTCTGTTACCTCTGAGGCATAAAGGACACTTTATGAGTGAAAGGAAGCCAACTTCTCAGATGGCTGCAGACTGGCAGGTCCCGAGTCTGAAATCTAAACACCAACTCAGATTCCAAAACAAAATTCCTCCTAGTGCCCCTTGCCCGGCTGAGATCTGGTCGGATTGTCAGAGTCAATAGTGGGAGGTCTGCCCCAGGGCAAGGCAGATAAAACCCAACAGTTACAATCACAGCAGGGCCCAGAGCCTCCAGAGCTCCTGAAGGGCCTGTACTTGCCAAGGTCTGAGGGGCAGGGTAGGCATCAGCTTGCAACACTGGGAAGAAAACAGTAGACAAGTGAAGTTCTCCAAAAGTGCTTGCTGGGTGAACGGCACTTTGAGGAACATTCTGTCCTCTTCAGTTGTAATTTTTGAGCTGTGAGAATTTGGTAAAATATCTTATGAATCCCCAAAACAGTGGACATGTGAGGGTTGGTTCCTATCTCCCTCTCAGTTTCTTCTCTCCACCTATTTGCGGTAAGCAGGCAGAGCAGATCCTCCTCTTCAGTGCATGGTCATGGGGTCAGAGTCAGAGTGCCTGCCATGTTGGTCAGTAGTGCCAGCAACCCAACTGTCCCTTAGTGTTGCCGGAGATGTTCCTTCTTACCTCCCCTCATTCCTGCACAGGTTCAGAGTCATGGTACCTGCCATCTCGGTCAATAGTGCCAGCAACCCAACTGTCCCTTAGGGTTGCCGGAGACGTCCCTTCTTACCTTCCCTTGTTCCTGACAGTCACGGATCTGTCCTGCGTTACTATCGAGCCATCTCCCTTTCATGAGTAGAGAATGGCAGATCAAGGGGCTCCTCCAGTGGGCAGCCTGTTGAGACGGGTTTCTTTTATTTGGTGTCATATCTACAACATTCACTGAAGTTGTTACACATGCCAATTCCTTTTTATTGCCAAATACTATTCTTCCATATGGCTGCAACATACCTTAGATTTCCCTTGTTGAAAGGCATGTGGGTTACGTCTTCTTTTAAGTGACTGTGGCTAGCCCCACTGAACATTGCGTGCAGGCTCTTTACAAAAGTTAGTTTTCATTTCTCCAGGGTACACTGCTAGGAGTGGGATTAGCGTAACCCACCATAAGCCTATGGTTAGCCTTTGTGTCAAATTGTTTTACAGAATCGAGGTACCACTTTTCATTCCCAGGAGTTCAGTGTGGTTCTGAATAGAAGGGATGCAAGGCCCAGAGAACTGAAGTGGCTTCCACTTGCTCATAAACAAACGAGGCAATGTGTGAAGGAGACCTAGGCTACCTAGCATTGACTTCCGTTCCACTGCCTTTCTGTTGGGTTTGACCCTGCCGGTTTGGTCTAGTCTTCAACACAGCACATCGCGGCGGAGTCCAGCTGCGTGTTTATTGACATTTTATAGGTTGAAGACTGGTGGGGAGATGGGACGGCAAGGAGACTTGACCGCCTAACGTCATGCAGCTGGGAGCGGTGGGTGGAGTCCGTTCCCAGCTTAGTGCGCATTTCCTGCATTTCCTCTGGGTCCCGAGAGTTAGAGCAGGAATTGCATGCAAATGAATCAATATTTCAAGCTTTGTGGTCATGCCACATTACAGGGGAAACTTTCCATGCTTTCATAGTGTGAACTCTATGTTTATTAAAAGTTATCCCTCAATTGCTTCAATTTTCACGTTATTAAAGAGCTTGGCTCACTGGCATATTATGCTCTCTGCTTGGAATGAATTTTTTTCTTCCCTGGGTATTTTTTTTTTTTTTTTTTTTTTTTTTAGCTGGGGCTGGGGCCAAGGAGTCAAAGGAAGGCTTTAGGTCTGTTGCCCACCGAGCTCACCAGGCAGTGCCTGCCGTGCCTTGGGGCTTCCTTCCTGCTGGCCGGTCAGGAAGGAGCCAACACCTTTCCTAGGAAACAGAGACAATTAGAGAAGGCAGAAGACCCTTTTAATCCCAGTGTCCCAGGAGGACCCCAGCTCCAATTTTGTGGGTAAAAGGGGTTGGGGGTGATTTCAGGCTCACAAGGGTCTGTGTCAGGAGAGAAAAACTGATGGATCTCTTCTAGAATTCTGGTTGTAGAAGGGGCGCTGAGTTCCTAGCGGTACACCCCACTTTAACCCCCCCCCCCCCCCCGCCCCCGACAGGCAAGCAGGAAGTGGTGGAAAGCAAGGTAGGAAAGGAAGAAAAGAGCAGAAAAGGATTGAACAGAGACAGGGAGAAGAAAACAAGAAGAGAAGTGAGATGGGTGTGTCTGGGGTGGGGGAGGTCTGAGGAGGGAAACGAGAGAGGAAAAGCCCAGGCTCCAAACTAGGTAGTTTATTTGCTTAGCTGATGTTTGTTATAGATTAGCCTTGACTAGCTGGAAGGGGCCCGGGTAATTGGACCATGCTAATTAGATCTTCATTTGATTTTGCCTCTGTTTGTTTGACTGCTTAGTTTATGACTTGGCAGAGAGCTTTCTCGTACACACTCTGCTAACTGGTTTATCTGAGCTGAGATTGAGCATGTACAGAATTGACATTGGATTTGCTGCCTCAGACCACACAGACGAGGGCAGAAACTCTCACCTAAACACCAGCGTCAAGGCACAGTAGCAGACGTGGCGGGGAGGCGGGACGGACCTCTTGGAGTCCCAGGGACAGCAGGGTTGATACACACTGTCTGGGTCGAGTCCATGTAGATGACATTCCTGACATGGCCAGGTGCCTGCCTAGCTGATGTTTGGAGTCTGCAGTCGGACAGACATGAATTTAGTTCCTCCCTGGGTTATTTACGGCCGCCATTTGTCTTCACTGAACTTCCATGTTACAGTTTGAATGTGAAATGCTGTCCTTCACAGGCTAATGTGTGTGAACGCTTGTTTCCTGGCTGGAGCTATAGCAGAGCGTGTGGGTTGTACCCTGGCCTTTGTTCTGGCTTGACCTGTCTTGATGCTGGTCCAGAGATGTAATGAGCAAGAAATTGTATCTAGAGCCACATAGGCATGGCTTTTCCCCCTGTACTGGAGAGAGAGAGAGAGAGAGAGAGAGAGAGAGAGAGAGAGAGAGAGAGAGAGAGAGAGAGAGAGAGAGAGAGAGAGAGAGAGAGAAAGGAGGAGCAAGTTTTCTTGTCAGACTATCTTTGGATAGCCAGCCCCCAAATATTGGCAAGGAGACTTCTTATTAATTCTGAAAGCTTGGCCATTAGCTTAGGCTTATCCCACTAGCTCTTATAACTTTAATTAACCTGCTTTTATTAATCTACGTTCTGTCATGTGACTTGGTTACCTCTACTGAAGAGGTATGTTTGACCTCTTCAGTGTCTTCTCTGGCATTTTGCTGGCATAATCCGTGCTCCTAAATTCTTTTTCCTTGTTATCTCTCTCCCTGGAAATCCCACCTATCCTCTCCTACCTAGCCATTGGTCATTCAGCTCTTTATGACACCAATCACAGCAAAAAAGTCTTCACACAGTGTACAAATATTCCACAATGGGGGGGGGGCAGAGATCCTTTGTAAGGCATTACATCTTCACACAGTCACACTGAGAAGAGCTAGCTAGCATACTGAGACTCTCACTTATAAATAAGATATTGACAATTACCTTATGGGAGAGATGCGAGGCTGGAAGAAATGATAGGAAACATATTTACATAAGCTCTAGATTTGGGGAAGGCCTTCGGCTCCCTCCCCTCCTTGTCTGTGAAGTCACATCTGGGAAAGCCAGCCAGTCAGACCCCTATATGTTGGTGATGAGTGCTAACACTGAACTTACATCTGTGTCCCACGCACGTCTTTGTTTACTTCCCATTAAGGTCCTGCACTAGGACTTGTGCAAGGTACGTACCTTTTCTTCACAAATTTCAGAGTAGTGGTTTACAGTGCTGGTCACCTCCATCCTCTCACTTGGGGTTCTCCATCAGGGTATCCCTGATGTATCTGCTTCTCTGACCTGCCATCCCTAACTTCAGCTCACTCAGCAGATGCTCGAGGTCTCTTCTGCAGTGTCTGGGCTCTGTGCTGCTGCCCCGCATAGGTGGCCCGTGTGCTGGGCCTTTCGGAGACCGTGCCTTGCCCTTCTGTATCCACCAGCTTATTTGCCTGATGCAATGATGCTCTTTGAGTTCATGAACTTGACTTTTCTTCCTAGATCTCCAGATCCCAACAGAATGTTTAGTTGTGTGATTCTGGGCAAGATGCTTAACCTTAGGTAGCCTCAATTCTTTCCTCTATACGATGGGATAACTATAGCCCCCTATAGTGCCCGAGGGTTAATAAAGGCCAGGCAAGCTCCTCCTGGCAAATATTAAGTGTCTGGTATCCATTAGCTATCAGGAATGTTATTTCAAATGAATAAAAGGATGAGTACAATCATGAATTAAAGCTATCCCCCTACTATTGAGGGGTTTGGTCCCTTGGGAGAAATGTCTTGAAACAATGTGATATTAAAGTAGCCATGTATTCTTTAGAAAGTGCAACAACAATAGGAGGGAAATATTCATTTACAATTAATCAAGACTTAAAATAAGGACATGTCAAGAAGCTTGGAATTGGCCTCTCTCTCTCTCTCTCTCTCTCTCTCTCTCTCTCTCTCTCTCTCTCTGTGTGTGTGTGTGTGTGTGTGTGTGTGTGTGAAACATAGAAAAAGAGTAGAAAACGTCCATACTCAGGCTTAAGCCACAGGAATCTGTGAATCCCCACTCTCCCATACCCTGTCAGTTTCCTAGCAACCAAATGAGAAAGTTAGGCCAATTTTACATGACGAATGCTTGATCCCTGCAGTAAGATACATTTTAAGGTGTTTGTTCCCCACTCTGGAAGTGTCTTTAGGTTGGCCTTACGTTTATTGGAGGAGAGTATCTCCCCCATAGGACAGGACGATACTGGACTTTGCTAGCCAAATGCCAGGTTGTTCTTTGGGTTGACTCAAAATGTCTCTGTATTTCTACAAATTCCCTGTAGGGGGCGCTGATGCCTCCAGTTGGGAAACTCAACTTCCCCCAAGCAGGTCGAACAGAAGAGGATCCTAATGCCAAAGCCAGCTCCCAAACCAAATTTCTTGACTGGTGATTTCCATTAATGTTTTATCTTCCAATGTTTTTTTTTCTTGCCTTGTATGTTAATATACTACCAATTTTATTACATCAACTCTATGCTAAAGGAAACCCACCCTTTGAATCTGAAGGCTTCACTTGAATTTTCTAACCTGTAAGCCATTATCTTCTATGAGAACCATGGGGAAAAGTTTTCCCAATTATCTAACGGGCAGAAACCCAGGCGCTTCAGCGCTGTTGAAATCCAGAATTCTGATTGAGAAGTCGACACACCCCATTTCCTCCACCTGGACTGGTTTCCTGAGAGTCTTTAGACCAGACAGGCTGACTCAATAGTCTTAAGAACTTCGAAACACCTGTGCTCGCCTAGCTTTGGCTGCATTTATCAGACTTCGAGAGAAATGAAAGGTGCCGGCGCACATCCGCCTCTCTGCAACTGGGTTCAGTGTTGAAAGCTGCCCGCAGACACTGTAGAGCACAGGCGGAGTGAAGGTGGGGAGTATTTGGTTCTGCTTTGCCAACAGAAGGATCATGCAGGAGGGGACTCATCATTAACAGATAGAAACCCCTCCTTAAGCTTTCTGCCTCTGTGATTAGCTTAGCGTGGAACTCATTTGGCCCTTGAGGAACTGCTTCAGACATTACTGAGTGAGCTCTTGCCTTTTTCATTTGCATAAGCTATTTACTTTGGAGGAAGGGTCTCCAGGCTGACCATGAACTTGTGATCCTCCTGCCTCAACAGGACCGGTTTAATCCTTTGTCTTTTTATAATAGCATGCTATGTTTGCTGAGAGGGGTTCTAACTAACTATATGGTTTCCTTAAACCTCATTCTAGACCCCTTATCCTGGGTGTGAACCATGGTGGTGGGGAAGGAAGCTTTGTCTTTGTTCTCAGTTATACAACACCTTATCCTTTCTTCTTGATGGCTGAGACTATGGGGACACATGTCCCACATGCTAGGCATCTGGACTTGGAATCACCTGGAGAAAGCTACCCGTTGACCATTGGACTATGGAGTGACCGAGAAGTCTCCAACCTTAGTGGCTTATTGCTAAGGCTGTTTCTTGTTACGGGGCAGTTAGCCCAATACCACTGCTAACACCCAGGCAGCCTGTGAGAACAGCACCCAGGTGAGCACACCTCTCTTCTCCAGCCTCCCATTCCTGCCCACCAACTTCTGAAAGAACCTCAGTATTAGGAATATTTCCTAACGTAAGCTCCCTGCAGATGCAAAATTCCCAATTAAGCTGAATCAAAACAAGCTAAATTAAGAAATATCCAGGTTTAATGGAAGTTCTTTACTCTTGGGTGGCCCCCGAGGGGGAACTGGAAGCCGCCAGAATGCGACCACCACTGGGAAGAAGGAAAAGGGACCACATGTTCCTCTTTTGGGAGCTCACTTAAATACCCTGGAGAGTGGTGCTGACCCCATTTCCGGGAGGGTCAGGACCTGGCCTGCTGGGATTTGGAGTCCAGACCAAGCCTGGGGGCTGGGATAGATGTGAGGGGCTGGGGCCTATGCTCCCAACTTGACACTTGGGACTTACAGACAACTTTATGGGCTTCTTTCTCAAACGTGCTTTGATTCTGCAATCTCCATGTTCTCCTAGCACTGTATTTAAGAGGCGAACTACTCAATGATTAGATGCTCCGTCTGGAACTTACCACGTGTGATCTTGAGAAGGTCTTCCCGAAGATGGAGAAGGCAAGGCTGAGTGAAGGCCAGTGGAGCTGATGGGACCTGTGCCGTGGGACTCTTGTGACAATTGAACGAGACCATTGAACCATAGCAGCTGGCACATAGAAAATGCTCAGTTAGTGTTCTTTCTTCTAGAAGAGCCGAAGGCTTTATTTCCCTTCCAAAAAATCAGAGCATGAAGAATGGTGGCTCAGGGTCTGGGGAAAGGCGTGCGGGCACTTACCCGTCTCTTCAGCTAAGATGAGATGTCATCTTTCCAAGCCTCCCAGACTGAAGGAAGGAAGCCTTGTTTTCTAGTCTTCAATCCTTGGATAGAACCCCGCTCTTCTTTCCTGGGTCTGGTTTCTCCTCAGAGTGGCAGAATGGGCCTGTATGACCCCCAGCAGCCCCATAGCTCTGCCAGAGTGGAATTTTAAGTTGACAGGAGAAGTGAACTGCTGAGGAGAAAAAGACAGCAAGAGCGGGGAGGAGCAGCCTGGAAGGATGGCTCAGCTTATCACGTAACCTGTCCCAAAGTACGGAAGTCACATGTCAAGGTCATATGGAAAAGATTTACAGCCCGGGTCCATAAATAACCCCTGCATGGTGGAGGCCTTCAAATGCCAATGACATTTCACCCTACAATGGGGGGGGAAGACACGTTCTTCTTAGAGACTCTGTTACTGTGTCCGTTGGCCACGTTGGCTCATAGTTGCTTTTTCTCCTCAGTTGCCTCTTCCCTTTCTTTCTCCTCCCAGTTTTTCCTCTTTCTCTTTCCCCCCTTCTCTTCTGTCTCTTATTCCTCCCTCCTGTCTCCCTCTCCCTCCTCCCTTTCTCCCTTCTCCTCATCTTCCAACTCCTCCTCCTTCTCTTCCTCTCTCTGTGTCTCTCCTGGCTTACCCACACCACCCTTTTCCAGTCCTCTTCTCCTCCAGTCCAGACTTTCTGCTGGCAGCTAATGGCCTTCTTGGTTGAAAACACTTTGCTGCTTTCACATCTTTGATATGATGTGTGCGTTGTCTTTCCTGACTTCCTGATGTATTTACGCACGTGTTTCCAGCTGTCATTAAATGGGCATCAGCCCATGCTGGGGTCTGAACTGTGGCACTCTTTGGTTGATCAATCCTGGGGACCTAGTAACTGCGCTAATAACTGACTAGTTTATAGACTTAATAGAGAGGGCCAGACGCCATAATTTTAGCTACTATCAAATATACTTGAAGTTATTGTAGAAAGGGGTTATCGTAGAGAGCAATTTGAGAAAAATTTGGGGGAAAACTGAAGCTACAGACAACTAGGTTCTTTTCAACACTGTTTACATAGTATTTAGGCTAATTGCAAATTTGAAGTTTTTGGGCACAAAAATCATTAACTCTGACATTCCAATCAACCTTGGAATTAACTCCAATCTGAACCCTCAGCTACCAGGCAGACATTTTTTGATATGTAGTCATGTGTTCTTTTTCTTGGAGTAGAAAATTAAGGGCACAGTTTGGAATCATATGGAGAGCGTTAGCATAGCGTTTCATTCTCAAAGTAGCCTTAATTGTAATTACAGGGGCACAATTATAGGGGCAGATGGAGACTCCCCTATATTAGGTTCATTTCATTTTCATCTCTGTATAATGTGTAGTTTTACTCTTTTGGCTAGAAAGTGTGACACCCCACATTCTTAAAACAGTGCTCAGATAAGTCTTTTTAACTAAAAAATGTCAAGCAAGTCCCACATATTCAGCTGTTCTTATGCAGGTACCAGTGCCTCTCTATAGGGATGTGGGTACCAGCGCCTCTCTCACAGATCGGGGAGGACTCACTGTCCTTACATGGGTATCAGTGCCTCTCTACAGGGATGTGGGTACCAGTGCCTCTCTCACAGATGAGGGAGGGTTCACTGTCCTTACATGAATATCACAGTAGTAGAACCAGAGATCTGTTCCTGCCCCTACTCCAAAGCTCTGTTGTTTATCTCTGTGCCCTAATTCTTTCTACTTACAAATGCTTTGGTTGTTGGAAACAGACCCCTGTATCTTTCTTTTCTGGTGAAATACAAAAAATTAAAGGGAATAAACCTTTGCTTTGGGTAGGGAACATAATCATGTAAGTTTCCATTTTCTATTGAGAAAGTATTTCATGGCTTTATTCCCCAATCTTTTAAAAAATTAATTAATTTATTTCTTAAAACAATCTTTTCTCATTTTAAATACTAATCCCAGTACTATCTCCCTTCCCTCTTCCCACTCCCTTCATCTTCCCTGCACCGCGCCTGCCCCCATCCACTCCTCAGAGAGGGTAAGGCTACCCATGGGGAGTCAAAGTCTAGCACATGACTTTGAGGCAGGACCAAGCCCTCCCAACTATATCTAGACTGAGTAAGGTATTTCTCCAAAAAGAATGGGCTCCAAAAAGCCAGTTCAAACAATGGGGATAAATCCTGGTCCCACTGCCAGTGATCCCACAGACTGCTTCAATCATGTAACTGTGACTCACATTCAGAGAACCTAGTTTGGTTCTATGTTGGTTTCCTCACTGTCGGTCTGGAGTGAGTGAGCTCCCATTAGCTCAGGCCAACTGCTTCAGTGGGTATCCCTGTCATGGTCTTGACCCCTTTGCTCATACTATTGTTCCTTCCTCTCTTCCACTGAACTTTGGGAGCTCAGCCCAGTGCTTCACTGCAGATCTCTGTATCTGCTTCCTTCAGTTGCTGGATGAAGTTTCTATGATGACAATTAAGGTAGTCATCAAGCTGATTACAGGGGCAAGGCCAGTTCAGGCACCTTCTCCACTATTGCTTAGGTTCTTAGCTGGAGTCTTCCTTGTGGATTCCTGGGAATTTCCCTAGTGCCAGGTTTCTTGCTAGTCCCATAATGGTTCCCTCAATCAAAATATCTTTTTCCTTGCTCTTCATCTCTGTCCTTCCCCATCTTGACCATCCCATTCCCTCATGTTCTCCTCACTCCTCCCCTTCTATTCTCCTCCTTCCTTTCCACTCTCCCTTCTTCCCACACTCTGCATTTTCTCAGGAGAGCTTGTCTAGTTCCCCTTCCCAGGGGGATCCATGTAAGTTTCTCTTAGGGTTCTCCTTGTTACCTAGCTTCTCTGGGGTTGTGGACTATAGGCTGCTTATCCTTTGCTTTATGTCTAATATCCACTTATGAGTGAGTACATACTGTGTTTGTCTTTGTGGATCTGGGTTACCTCACTCAGAATGGTTTTTTTTTTCTAGCTCTATCCATTTGCATGCAATTTTCAAGATGTCATTGTTTTTTTACTGCTGAGTAATACTCCATTTGTGTAAGTGTAGCACATTTTCTTTATCCATTTTTGTTTTGGTTGAGGAACATCTAGGTTGTTTCTAGGTTCTGGCTATTACAAATAATGCTGCTATGAACATAGTTGAGCAAATGTCCTTGTAGTATGATTAAGCATCCTTTGGGTATATGCCCAAGAGTGATATTGCGGGGTCTTGAAGTAGGTTGATTCCCAGTGTTCTGAGAAACAACCATAGTGATTTCCAAAGGGACTGCACAGGTTTGCACTCCCACCAGCTGTGGAGGAGTGGTCCCCTTATTCCGCATCCTCTCCATCACAAGTTATCATTGGTGCTTGGAGGAGTGGTCCCCTTATTCCGCATCCTCTCCATCACAAGTTATCACTGGTGCTTTTGATCTTAGCCATTCTGACTGGTGTAAGTTGATATCCCAGAGTCATTTTGATTTGCATTTCCCTGATGGCTAAAGGTGTTGAGCAGTTTCTCAAGAGTCTTTTTTGCCATTTGAGAGTCTTCTGTTAAGAAGTTTCTGTTTAGATCTGTACCCATTTTTTTAATTGGATTATTTGACATTTTGGTGTCTAGCTTCTTGAGTTCTTTATATATTTTTGGAGATCAGTCCTACGTCTGATGTGGGGTTGGTGGAGATCTTTTCCCACTCAGCAGGCTGCCATTTTGTCTTATTGACTGTGTCCTTTACCTTACAGAAGCATCTCAGTTTCAGAAGGTCTCATTTATTTATTGTTTCTCTCAGTTTCTGTGTTACTGGTGTTATATTTAGAAGTGGTGTCCTGTGCCTGTGCATTCAAGGCTACATCCCACTTTCTCTTCAAGGAGGTTTATTAATGACTGGATTTATTTGGAATTACAGATCAATCTCCCTCATGAACACTGATGCAAAAACACTCAATAAAATACTGGCAAATCGAATACAAGAACACATTCAAAAAATTATCCACCATGACCAAGTTGGCTTCATCCCAGAGATCCAGGGATGGTTCAACATATGAAAATCTGTCAATGTAACCCACCATATAAACAAACAAAAAAACCCCACATGATCATCTCAGTAGATGCTGGAAAAGCATTTGACAAAATACAACACCCCATCATGATAAAGGTCTTGGAGAGATAAGGAATACAAGGAACATATCTAAACACAATAAAAGCAATATACAACAAGCCAACAGCCAGTAACAAATTAAATGGAGATAATCCCCAACCTTAATCAGTTGTGACTTTTGTCCTGGCGTTTCTTTACCCCTTTTCTCTGAGTTTCCCACTTTGTGATTGTTGAGGGAAGAAGAGCTTCTTCTGATGTTCCCAGTCCGGTGCAGAGTTCAGTGTCTAACAGTCTGGTGTGAGTGCAGACTCTGAGCCCTCCCAGGCTGTCGCTACTCTCTGACCGGTTTTAGCCAGGTGTCACCATCCATTTTCCTGCAGATGTCAATGTTTTCACACCATTTATCTTCGTTGCTGAGTAAAACTCTGTGGTGTATACATGGTGTTTTCCTTATCCATTGATTGCTGTTGGTTAGCTAGGATGCTGCATATCTCAGCTATCGTGAACAGTGTTGCAGTACACATGGATGCTCTTCTCCGGGGTGTGCCGATTTAGATTCCTTCAGATAGTTCCCCAGCCCGTTCATACCATAGGTCTATTTTAGTTTTGTGAAGACCATCCCTATCGATTCCCAAAGTAGTTGCACCATTTTACACTGCCACAAGCACTTCTTGGCACAGAGACCCAGTAGTGTATCAGGGGTCATCTTTCCCTGCGTCTCCGCTAGCGTTGTTTCTTGATGATAGCCATTCTATCAATCTCTGTGTGTTTCAATTAGCATCCCCTGACAGGAGTTAACCATTTTCTAATGTGTTTGCTGATCACAGTTTTGTTTACTGTTTCTTTGAAATGGTCTTGTGTAGCTTAGGCTGACCTGGAGCTCGCTATGTAGCTGAAGCTGGCTTTGAAATCCCTATGTTTCTGCTTCCACTTTCTGAGTGCTGAGATTACGGGCTTGAGTCGTTCACATAGTTGGCCATATATATATATACCTCTTCCTCTGAGAGTTGTGTGCGAAACTCATTTGCTTATTTATTGAGCGGACTTAGGAGGTTAAAGTTTTGACTTCTTTAAAGATGCTAGAATTTTTGAGAAAACTGATTGAAAAATAAAGAAAAGCATTAATTAGATTAGAAATAAAACCTACAAAAGGCTTGAAAAATGAAAACAACAGGGAAGATCATGAAAACGGTCAACAGAAGGAAAATGTGAGCGGTAAAAACAATACCTCTTAACAAACGAATTCCCCAAGCATATGAACAAGTTATCAGATTCGTTTCCTTCCGGGTCCTCAAGACTAAAAGCTGCCAAGTGGGAGGGTGATCTGTTAAGGGTATATTGCTTGGTTTCATTCTGTTCATCTGGTGCTGAGCCTCGGGTGGTGGAGAGTCAGTTACTTGGCAGAGTTGCAATCACGCCAGGGGCATCCCTTCTTTGACCACCAGGACTCTTTTCTGAGGACACATAGCTCTGCAGCCTGTGAGCAAGGCAGGTTCTTGCTCCTGAGACACCCCAGTTTACACAGCTGGGGGTGGCTAATGTCTAACCCAAGAGGTATCTTCCTAGTGTGTGTCAGAGTGTGAGAGAGGAAGGAGGGCCATTGAGATGCATTATTGGCAGTTCTGTTTCGAGCCTTTCTGATCTGCTTCGGTATTGAACACCTTGTGGGAGGAGAGGGACTGGGGAGCAGCCTCTGGGCCTGAGCTTTGGAGTTTTCAGTCAGGGATGGAAAACCTCAAGGCTTGCCTGCTGACCTCAGGCTACTGGCTTTCAGTCTCTGCTATGCTAATCTTTGTTTTTCCAAAGACTCTGAGGACACTAAGGAGCCCTTTTTCACCAGAACCTCCTATGGTCTGAGCTCCGAAGCCTGTTTGGGATGAGTCCTCCTCTGACCCACAGCTGTGTCACACAGCCGTCTCCCACCAACTAGCCATGATGTTGTGACTCCAGACTCCCTGATTTGGGATTGTTCCTTGTTCTCCAGATACCTCGGTCTTGACTACAAAGTTTCTTCTTTCAGCCACAGACCCTTGCGACATAGGGCATGCCCAAGAGATCTCGTATCTGCTGGGGACTCTTTTTGCAGGAGCCATTGTCCCTCAGAACCTCCCAGTGGACTTGAGGATTGTGAGAACTCTCCACCTGTCCTGCAGGTGAAACTGTTAGTCTTTAGCAGGGCCATCTGGTTTACCTTCTGGATGAATCTTCTGCTTCCCGTTCCCAGCCTGGTAGTCACACTGTTGGGGCAGAGTACTGTGTGCAGCATTTTACTAAGTTGTTCGTCTGTCTCTGCAGACTTCACAGCTGTGCTGTCCCCCTTCTGAGATTTCTGATGCCCTTCTATTCGTCCCCCCTTTCTCCATTTAGGATAGAGTCTATCTGCATAACCTCTTCGTTCAGTTTCCTTCAGACACATAGAATCTTCTGTTGTTCACCTGATACTCACGGAAGAATGTTGGACTGTGTAATTGTGGTTTGTGGTTAACACAGATGTCCTTGGAACCTGCTTTGGAAACTAGGGAGATGGCTCAACAGTTAAGAGCGCATACCACTCCTGCAGAGGACCTTGGCTCAGTTTCTATCACTGTGTTAGGTGGCCCACAACACCTGTAACTCCTGCTACAGGGGTAGGCTCCTGCATTTCTGCATACCAGTTCCCTAGCCTACCCCACGTCATATACATAATTACAACTTTTAAAGGGAACACTGGAGAAATGGCTCAGCAGTTAAGACCACTAGCTGTTCTTTTAGAGGACCAGGGTTCAGTTCCCAGCACCCACATGGCAGTTCACAATCTTCTCTTACTTCTGTTACAGAGGGTATGACACCCTCTTCTGGCATCCATCACAAAAATGTATGCAACAGGTGAAGCCTCCATAAATGTACACCGACGGGCAGTTCAGGTCTGCATTCAACTTACTGTAAGGGTCGTGAAAGTCCTTCCTTGTATTCCTGTACAAATATTGATCAGTGGAATATAAGTATATTTGAATCTGTTTTAATTAATGAAATTGTAAAATGCTCACAATCACTAATTTTTCACTAACGCCTCTAACATGTGACTTCGACAAACCCCATAGCTGAGCTCTTTGGAGGAGAGGCATTGCTAGTCAATAGCCTTGCTCAACAGTCCCTTACGTGTTTCTTACCAAAGATTTCCCATCTTTTCTCCATATGTTTTAAGTTTTAAAATAATTCTATATATTTTCACTGTTGATTGTACAAGAAAATGAAAATTACTGGTGGAAGGCATTGGTCTTCAGTGTTGCCCTGGTGTTACTTGTAAGGACTTGATGTGTTGGTAAGGATGTGGCAAACAGGAAACGGTAGAAAAACCTTCTGGAGTCTGAGGAGCAATGGCTTATGAGAAAGCCCATGAAGCATCTTTGCTTACTTCCACGCTTCCCCTAGGAGAGCCCACTGTTCTGGGGGAGCTGTTTTCTCTGCTGCCCTCTGTTCATCCCCATATGCACAGGCATGGCACTCTCTTTAGCGGATCTGAGGTCAGCGCGTTCCCCACAAAGCATTTGTTTTCATGTGACAGTGGACAGTTTCCTGAATGGGAAAATGATCGTGACATACTGTTTATAGAAAGCTTATATAGAGTATAAATCAGTATTTACTGTCAGTTTTTCAAGTTACATGTTTAATACTGCGCTAGTCCACTGATATATTTTTATATTTTACAATGCCAAAAATGAGTGCTTGTGGAATTTGAGCTTTTAATTAGCCTCTTCTTCTTCTTTTAAAAAAAGGTTTATTTGTTTATTTTTAAGTCTCTCTCTCTCTCTCTCTCTCTCTCTCTCTCTTTCTCTCTCTCTCTCTCTGTGTGTGTGTGTGTGTGTGTGTGTGCATGTGTGGGCGCGCGCACGCGCGCATGTGCACATGAGTGTAGATGTCTGTGGAGTCTAGAAGAGGTCATTGGAAGCCCTGGAGCTGGAGTTACAGGTGATGTGGATCACCTGACATGGATGCTGGGAATTGAACTCCAGTCTTCTGGGGGAGCAGTACACAGTCTTAACCATTGAGCCATCTCCAGCTCTAACATCTTTTTTAAAATTATCATCCATCTTAAACCTTTAATTTGATGATGATTTTGTTTCTGTTTTTTGAAAACAGGGTTTCTCTGTGTTGCTTTGGAGCGAATTGATGAATTTTTACAAATGCATATTCCCGTGTAATCACCTTATAGTCAAGATAACTCTAACAGAGCACCTCAGAGGTGCCCTCGTATCCCTCCAAAGCAACTTTCTAGAAAGATTTTCCCAGTACTGGATCTTCTCACAATTGACTCATATGGGTGCTTGTATAATTCATTAAAATGGTCTAACAATTGTGACTCACTGTATCAAGCTTCTTTTTCTTATTATATCATGGAGTTGAAGGTATACACAAGGCAGAACAATAGTGTAATGTTTCTCAGAGTTGTACAGTATTCCACTCTATGTGTATAGGGGTGTTTGGGGCATCTCTAGATCCTGATTATTATGGATAAAGTTGCTTTGAGCATCCTTGGATAACATGTCTATCATTACATGTTCTCTAGATGCTGAATTGTTTTGGTCATTGTGCTAGTTTGAATGTAATTGGCTCCATAAATTCATAGGGAGTAGCACTATTAGGAGTTGTGGCTTTGTTGAAGTAGATATGTCCTTATTGGAGGAAGCATGTCACTGTGGAGGCAGGCTTTAAGGTCTCATATATGCTCAGGCCACACCCAGTGTCTCAGACCACTTCCCATTGCCTGCAGATCAAGATGTAGGACTCTCAGCTCCTTCTCCAGCACCCTGTCTTCCTGCATGCCACCATGTTGCATCCTGATGATAATGGACTAAACCCTTAAAAATGTAAGTCACCCCCAATTAAATGTTTTTCCTTTATATGAGTTGCCATGGTCATGGTGTCTCTTCACAACAATAGAAATCCTTACTAAGACAGTCATGGTCTCTGCATCTTTTAGCTTTAACAGATGCTTCCAATTTTACCGAGTTGCTAGAGCCGTTTACATCAGTACCAGTGGTGCAGGAGCCCTGACCCCTCTACACACTCTGCAATGCTTGGGATTATTAGGCTTTCTATTCCTCTTTGATTTTCATCTATTAATTTTTGTGGATCTATAGTGATGTCTCATTGTGGTTTTAATGAGTATTTCCTGATGTGAAACACATGATTGCTGGCTATCTGGAAGTATTATGAAATACTTCCTTAGGTAGTTTGACTATTAAAAATTCCATTCTCTTTTGTTGATTTCTGGGAGTTCAGATGTTTTAATGAAAATCTGTCTTCTTTGATTATGTATAATTTAGATAATTCTCCCTACTATTTTACTGTCCTCTGTGTGTGGTGAGTTCATACTTGTTTGTGTGTGTAGTTTGTATACATCTGTGTGTGAGTTACATGTGGAGGCTAGGGATTGATGCCAGTTTTTTCTATCGCTCTCCACCTTCTTTCTTTTTTTCTTTTTTTCTTTCTTTCTTTCTTTCTTTCTTTCTTTCTTTCTTTCTTTCTTTCTTTCTTTCTTTCTTTCTTTCTTTCTTTCTTTCTAAGTCAAGGTTTCCCTGTAGCTTTGGAGCCTGTCGTGGAACTAGCTCTTGTAGACCAGGCTGGCCTCGAACTCACAGAGATCTACCTGCCTCTGCCTCCCGAGTGCTGGGATTAAAGGTAGGCGCCACCACTGCCAGGCCTTATTTACTTTTTTGAGACAGGGTCTCTCACTAAAGCTGGAGCTCGTCCCTTTAGCCAATGAGCTAGCCAAATGAGCTAGCCAATGAGCTAGCCAATGAGCTAGCCAATGAGCTCCGGGGAATCCAACTGTGCTTCACTCTGTCTAGTCCTGGGATTATCGGTTCATACTATCACTCTTGTCTTTTTATATGAGTGTGGAGGATCTGAACTCAGGTCCTGTGCTTTGTGCCATGTGCTTTACTGACTGAGTCATCTCCCTGGCCCACTCATTTTGCGACTTTAAAGACATCTCTAAATTTTTCATTTTGATTTTAATTTTATTTTATATGTGTGGGTGTTATGCTTGTGTAACACCCATGTGTCTGCTGCCCGAGGAGGTGTCCATTCCCCTGGAGCTGGAGTCACAGACAGTTGTGAGTACCAAGTAGGTGCTGGGAATCGAACCTGGGTCCTCTGAAAGAAGAGCCAGTGCTCATAATTGCTGAGCCAATTCTCCAGCCAAGGCACTGTTTGGATGAGCATACATTTCTAATGTTACTATGGTCAATGTGGGTTTTATTTAAGGAGCATATGCTTACCCTAGGCTTACATGTTGTTCATAAGCTTTGTTATTTATGTATTTATTTTACCTACTATATTCAAACCTATGGAATTCAGCAGGAATTGAGTTTTGTGTGCGTTGGAATTCAAGGCTCATCGTCCTTATGTTAATAATCAGCTAATTCAGCTAACTCTAGCGTACTGGGAGAACTAGGTTTTAATATTATGATCGTTTATGTGTGCATCTATGTTTGGAATTTTATTTATTCTGTTGCTTGGTTATCTGCTCCCTCTCCATCAATATGCTTGCTCTACTGACTGTGTATTTGTAAACAGTGTAACTACTTAGCTTCTTGTACTCTATGCTCTCTTCAGTTTATACTTGCTGCATTGGGGCATTGTGTTTCCATGGAAAGTTTAGAATTGTCTTACTGATTTTATGATTTAATTTTGACAATGTTATACTCAGGATTTGGTATTCTTTTTTCAAAAAAAATTATTATGTGTATGTGTGCACATGGTGTGTATAAGGATGCACACGTAGAGGTCAGAGGATTAAATTATCTCCTTCCACTTTGATGTAGGATCCAGAAAGCAAATTCAATTTCAAGCTCTTAGGCTTGCAAAGCAGGCAGACATATTTATTCTCGGAGCCCCCTGCTGCCTCCAGTGGTCAATGCTCTTGCTGGAGAATCTACCAAGCATTCTCCACAGGACAGCTACACAAAGAACACTAGAACAAAGCATAAGGAAATAGTATGTTAATAATTCTCTGTACATAAAGCTGGAGAGACAGCTCAGTGTTAAGAGCACCTGCTGAGCAAGCATGAGACCAGACGCTGGACGCCAGAACCTAAGTGGAAAACATGCACATTGCATGAATGCCTGTGATCCCAGAAGAGAGGAGGGCCTCGGCAGGAGGATCTGTGAGGCTTGCTGCCTGACAGCTTAGGTGAGAAAAACTCCAGCCAAAACCTGTGAGCTCCAGGCTCAGCAAGAGACCTTGTCTCAGAAGAACAAGGCATAGAGTGATAGAGAAGGACACCAGATACCTCCTCTGGCCTTTGTGTGCACTGCACACACATGTGCATCTACCACACACACACACACACACACACACACACACACACACACACAGAATTCTCTAATGTAATACACCTCTCCCATGTGAAGTCCTTCATTGTGCGTTGGGAGTCAGGCTGATCCAAAGCTTTCTCAGAGGCCCTGATGAAAGGATGAAGGGAACGCTAGTTCTGTGTTTTTGCCCAGGACAGACTTGGCAAGGTTGGCGCTGGGGCTGGGGCTGGGTCTCAAAAGAGATAAGTTTTCAGTTCCTGGGAACCTGGCTTTCTCCCATGAAGGGCTGTGGTTTTTGGTCCCGAGGCAGCTCTGTCTGAGGTATCCTGTGTTCTCTTTGTCAACATTGTTTGATTAGTTTTCTGCTGATCATTGCCCATTTTCTCCCTGCAAACAGTGTGTATGATGCTGTACTTAACAGACTTGCTTGACACAGTCATCAGCTTCTGTGAGCTCCCCTTGTCCCAGCTTTTGCTATTGTCTTCTTTATTTCTCATCCCTGGTTGCCCCCATCGACTCCTTGCCATTTGGAACCCTTATTCCTGTGGGTCGCCATCATTGCTCTACTCTGATGACCTCGGCTCAGTGACTTGTGGGTTCTCCCTCACTTCCTGCATTTGTTTTGTCATTGTGGCCCAGTGACTTTCTCAGGAGCTACTGGAGCAGGGACGATGCGTGTCTTATCTGATTAGCTCTATATATGAAGTTCTATGCTATCCTGACATAGCTTTACCACTATACTCCTAACTAGTATAAGAGAGATTAGAGATTACTACAGTGGTACTTGACCTATGAGGCACAAAACCTCCATTTACTTATTGATTTATTTATGTGGGGAAGAAAACCACATTGATTTGAGGACATGCTATCTACCAGAACTTGCACCAGTTAGGCTCCATCTCATATTTTTTAAATTCATATTTATATCTATATCTATTTTATATCTCTATCTATCTATCTATCTATCTATCTATCTATCTATCTATCTCTATCTATCATCTATCTCTCTATCTCTCTATCTCTCTATCTATCTATCTATCTATCTATCTATCTATCTATCTATCTAAAATGTTGTTTTTTTTGAGTTTTGAGTCATGGTTTCTCTGTAGCTTTGGAGCCTGTCCTGGATCTAGCTCTTGTAGACCAGGCTGTCCTCGAACTCAAAGACATCCACCTGCCTCTGCTTCCCAAGTGCTGGGATTAAAGGCGTGCACCACCTCCGTCTGACTTTATATGCAATATTTTAAATATATATATACAATAATAATTAAGAAGAAGTCAATTTGAGAGGGATGTGGGGGCATGGACAGAGTTGGAAGGAGAGAAGGAGGGATAGAAATGATATAAATACAGTACTCATGCTTAAAAATTCTCAAAAAAATTAAATTAACAACAACAAAAATACCAAGAAACAAAAGTGATGGTTTGCATTGAGAAGAAAAGAAAGGGCACACTGGGGAACAGGACTAACAGGGGCATGGTGGGAAGATCTGAAGGAGTCGCATGTTTCTCTGGAGAGGAATATTATTATGTGGGACTTTAGTTAGAAGTTCCTGGTTTGAGGTAAAAACAGGAATAAATTTCCAACAATAGCAGCATGGGCAGCTTTGGAGCACTGAGAGCTACATCCTGTACCTCAGCACAGCCAGCCCTAAGGCACAGCCTGCTTCTCAGGAGCTCACAGTCCTGCACTGGAAACAGCAGACTGTACCAACTAGGCATTGTGTGTGTGTGCGTAAGTGTGTGTGTGTGTGAGTGTGCGCACATGCTTGAGAAAGAAATTCAAGATTATAGAGGAGTGCAAGTAGGAGTATCTGGCTGCTCCTCTCTTGAACTTTTTGGAGGAAGCTGGAGGAGAGAAGGGTCTTCCTGAGGAAGAAGAAGCGCCTGTGAAGAGAAGACGAAAAGAGCCTTTTAGCATGCGAAGAATCCCAGAGCGGACAAGTGTCTGGACAGATTGTTAGTTGCATAGTTGGCTAGTAAGTAAGGAATGCTGGGATCATAACTTGGAATTGGTAATCCGAAAAGAGTCAGATCACAAACGGCCTTGAGCATCCTCAGCTATGCCTGAGGTCCACAGAGTGAAGCCCTGTGCTGGGGCTTGCCCAAAGCCCCAGGCCATACCCCGTCTGCCTCACAGGTCTCTTAGCAGGTCCATCCTCAGTCCCAGGATGAAGCATGTGTTAATTAGTGATGAAATGCCTTCTATGTTCTAGGCTTGTGCAGGTTTCCTGGGAACACTTTCTGCAAAGGTCTGCCTGCCTCTGTCAGCAGTTCCACGATTCCTGTGGTCCCAAGATTTTTGTCCCAGTGAAGTTTCTCCACCTCTTGGGTGTGCCCGCCTCAGCACCACTCAGATCTTACCCCAGTGGCCTGCTATTCTAGCATGCAGTCTGTCCTAGATTCTGTCAGAGATGCAGGGACTCGCATCTGCCAGGAAAAGTACAGGGCCACCAGGGCTGGGACAATTTGTATGTAGCTCTTTAGCAATCAGTGGTGTTTGTGAAAGATCTTTTGCAGAGGAGTGAGGAGCTCCCTGCCTCCAATCTATCTATCTATCTTTCTGTCTGTCTGTCTGTTTGTTTATTTTTGTTTGTTTATGGTACAGGAAATCTTTATATTTATTTGTGTAGGTCATTGAAAACACGGTGAACAGTTTGTTGTGTATCTGAAAGTACCAATTCAACCGCATGCATTCAGTGCGCTGTCAGCCCTTGCTACCTTTTTAGAGGTTTCATGTCTCCTAAGAAAATGGCTTCATGTTTAATATTATTGAGAGATGGGGTTTTTTGTTTGTTTCTGTTCTTGAGACAGTATTTCTCTGTAGCTTTGGTGCCTGTCCTGGAATTCCCTCTGTAGACCAGGTGGTCTCAAATTCACAGAGATCCACCTACCTGTGTCTCCCAAGTGCTGGGATTAAAAGTGTGCACTTTAATCCCACTGCCCAGCTTTGAGTGGTGTTCTTTAATTTTTTAATTGTCAAATCGACCCCATAAGGAAGATATCCTAATCAGATTTCTTCTGCTTTGATAAAACACTCACTGAAAGTAACTCAGGGAGAATAGGGTTTGTTTCATCTAGCATGTTACAGTTTATCATTGGAGAAAGTCAGGATAGAAACTAAAGAGCTTAAAGCAGAAACCAAGGACAAAGACTGCTTGATAGCTTCCTCATAGGATCATGCTTAGCTGGCTTTTTTCTTATTCAGCTCAAGATCACCTGCCTAGGGAATGGTGCCACCCACAGTAGGCTATGCCGTCCTACATCAATCACAATCAAGGTTCATCAACATGGCCATAGGCTAATCTGACTAGGAAATTTCCTTCTCATGTGATTATAGGCTATGTCAAATTAATAAGTTAAAGCTAATTAGGACAGCATGTCATTCTGTTGCTACCATTTACAGACAGAGAACATGAAGAACATTTGATCAATGAGAGAATGCTCCATTGTGCCTCAGTTGGGACTGCAACCGACAGGTTTTGAGTCTAAACATCCAGGCTCCAGGGAGTACACAGTTAGATAAGGAGTGACCTAGAGACTGAGAGAGCACCAACTCTTCTTTTAGGTAACATTCACGTGTTGCCATCATCAATGAGAAGTTTTTATGACTCACTGGAGCAGTAGATACCATTTTCTTGACCAGGCTCCTATAATCTTGCATTCCTTAGCTCTGCCAAGGTAGAACAGTTGTCTGTTTCATGCCTATTTGTACACTGAAGGACAATAAGAGGTCTTAAGAGAAACGTAAATGTCTCCTCCATTGGCGGTCATTAAGAGATACTGGTCACACTGCATTTGCTTCATAGTTAGAGAAAGATGAATGGCTGAAATATATATATATATATATATATATATATATATATATATATAGCATTTAACCCAAGTCTATGTATGTGTATATGTGAGTATTAGAAAAAGAAAGATCAACTAATTACTCCTGGAGATTTTGTTTAAATATTGAAGTATGTTGGAAATCTATGATGTTCTGGGCATTGTTTTAGGCACAGAATAAGGGTAATGTCGCTGCTCTCTTTGAGCATATAATCTAGTTATTTGATTAATACTTTAGCAAACACTGAATTAGCTCATGAGTAAGGAGACAGATGAGTGCCAGCCGCCATCTAAAAATGTTCCATGAGTGTCATGAAGACAAGCAGGGCATGAGTAGACAGAGGCAGCAGGGGACCACTGTGGTAGTGAACATGAAGAAAGAGGTCATTCACTGAGTGGAGGAGTCAGGTTAGATAGACAAATAACAGGAGCAAGATCTTGAGAAGGACCAAGCTTAGCATGTTGAGCTTGGCCTGCCATTAGCCTGGGCATGGCTGCTCAGAGGAGTGGATCAGAGCAGTTAGATGCCCAAGGGCTTCATGTAATAGGGAGGGGATGTGAGTTTATTCCCGGAGTGATGGGAAGGTATTGACGTTTCTAGCCAGGATAGAAACATCATTTGATTTGTATCATGAAAACACTTTTCCTGTCTGTTTTGTGTAGAGTACATTATCTGGACCCTCAAAATTTGCCCCCTTCCCCCTGGTGTGTGTAAATGTTTAGATAAAAGTACCGAACACAATAATGTTAAAAATATAATAATTTCAATTCTGTGTTCCTTATGTTCTTGATCACATGGTATATGCCAGTCTGTGAGTCAGATTCTTTCTATATCCTCCCTGTAGGGGAGTAATGGGAAGTGATCATGACCTTTTCCTAGGTGGGGAAAATAAGATCCAGATAGGTGGGATGGTTTTCTTATAGAGGGGACAAGAGGAGTTATGGTTTGCACATCAGATAGTCTGTCCCATCTACTTGGATTCCTTGTCTCCTGACTTACCATTGCTTACTGTCTAAACATCAGCCTCCAGGTCTGTGCTAACACCACCTGGAGGTATCCATATAGCGATCATGTGAGCGAGATATGGGTATAATTATCTGTGAATATTTATTATGTTATATATATGGATACTGAGGGTGGACATTACTCGCATGGATCTCGGGGTAGGATGGGAATGCAGTAGGTAAGTACAGATACCTACCCCCATCCTAGCACTATCCAGTAGAGCATCCTAGAGGGAGGGGAGGGGAATGGGTCCTATCGGTGTTTTGCAATCCAGTGTGCACTAGCAACCCGTAGGTTCATGAGCACATGATTGTGGTTAGTGAAAAGGAGAGACTTTTAATTTTATATAATTTTCATTAATTTAAATGTAAATAGTCCTTAGTTGCCAGTGGATGTCCCAGGGAACAGTTTAACACCTATCATGAAAATGAATCAGGACAGAGATTTCATCATATACTTTTCTGTCTCCTTCTCTCCCTCCAAGTCCTCCCTGTTCTTACTTTGACTGCTTACAGAGGTCTAGCCATTATAAAGCAGTACATGGAATGGGGGGGTCAGGGTGGTCCAAAGATGAGCAGACCCTGTGTGGTGCCTGCTCTGGCATCTGTTCAGTGTAGAGAAATTAGACATACGCATAAATAACTAAGGTAAAAAGGTTGAGATTTAATGTTCTAAGTACCATACATGAGTAGCAGACAAGGGGCAGGGGAATAATAAGGTTTTCCCTGTTTCCCTATAGGGCTGTTGGGAGAGGCTGAGATAACCGATGTGAATGTGTGTTCCTTATAACATGCTTTGTAGATTTTTCAAGCGCTTTATAGATGTGAGACATCAAAGACAACCTTGTCGTACTCAAGGGGCTTAACAGTATTCTGAGGGCTTGCGTCTTTGGCCTCTGATCTTCATGAGTCCATCCTGCAGTATGCAGAGGCCTGCAACCTTTCCAAAAGATAGAGAGAGTCATCCATATAAGAGGAAACTGTTGGGAAGGAATCTGGTGTGTGCACAGGTTTCCTGACTACAGAATAAAGGGTCTCTCTGCCCTACCCCCATTGCCCTGTTTTCGTCCATCTACCCTATTTCTGGTGCTAGTGAGGCTCATATCAAAACAATCCCAGAGATTTAGGCAATTTTATTGAAGATAGCTTGAATGAGCTTCATCTATGCCTCTCACGAAGGGAAGGATTATTTTAGATTTTGCACATCGAGACATTTGTCCTAACAGAGGCTACACCAGAGTGAGGTCAAAGATGTGGGCATTCTGGTATGGCCAGAGGTGGCCCTGTATTCCACAGCCCTACAGAGTGCCCAGTGAGCAGGCTCATGAGGAGTTTAGCAGCCTGTTTGCCCTCCTCACCCACTGGAGTCCGGCAGTAGGTAGTCAGGACTCCTAAGCTCCTCTATTCATCCACCATCTTCTCCCTGTTACGGATGGGTGAGTAAGGCCGAGAGTCAGTCAGCTCGCATTTCTGCTGGATTAGCTCTACATTTCTTGACTCACATCTCAAACTGTGTCTCCAATTAAACCAATCCAGACCTCTCTCCAGGCTTTGCTTTGAACATTAAATACTGAAACACGTGTACATGAGAAATCACATAATTTCACTTGTTGAAATCTTCAGGAGAAGCATGGCTGATGTCTGGTTTTGGACATGAGATTTTCAGAGCCAGAAAGAAACCCGGGGCTCAGCCTTCAAGCTTCCCCCCTTACAAATGGGAAGATCAACGTTTTATGACGTGTTTAGGTCGCATAGAATAGCAGTGCTTCAGTTGAAAGGCGTGTGCCAAGTCCTGGGGCTGGGACTTTGTAACCTAAACTACTTTCAGGGAAGGGTCACTTATCAGACAGGGTCTCTTGCAGGTGGGATGGCACATGCCATCATTGTCACCTCACTGAATTCGGAGTTCACCTACATGCTCACACAGCCCGACTTCACCCGTGAGGGCCCAGTTTTAACTGTGCTTCTCCCGGGAGGATGTCCCGAGGCTTCTAGCTCACAGGAGCCTCTATCCACTCACCTCTTCACAGCTGTATTGTCTCTCCCACACAGCCTTGACCTTTGCTGTATCCATAACTCCAAAGAAAGGAAGTCCGCTGGTCTTTAGCACAGACAGGTATCCTATTTAGGCTCCTTAGTAAACTGAGAAGAGGACACCCTTATCCCTGCTTTTGAAGACAGGGTGATAAGTGTCAACGTGGAAAGGTAGCTGGCTCAAGAGAACACAGCGGCACAGGAAGTCAGTCATTCAAATTCTGTGACGCTCCTGCTGCGAACTCAGTGCTACTTTAGGCAAATGAAGCTTATTATCTCAAAGAGCTACCGGCTAGCGAGAAAGGCAGTTTAATAAGGAGTGGCCAGTTCCTGGACAAACTAGAAGATTGGAGGTGTTGCCACGGCCAGTTAGGGAACCAGGGCTACCACGGGTGCTGATGCAGGCACTTGGGTTTCCAGTGTGGGTTAGCTACACGAAAAAAAAAGTCGAAGGTGGCTGCAGACTAGAGTCTGTTGAGTGGAAGAGACAGGCCAATAAGTATAGCAAGTACGATTTGGCAAGAGAGAGTTGGAGTTTTGCAGTTGGAGTCTCAGAAGGAGATACGTGTGAAATTGGGGTTCAAGAGGTGTCCTAGAGGATGACACCCGCAAAGGGCGCAAAGCCAGAATTAGGGTCAGGTAGAATTGTGACAAGCTCTGATGGCTTCAGACAGCTTAGTGGAAGCTGTGGAGAGAATTTGCCCATCAGAGTCCCTTATAGGTTTGAAATGTGTGCTGACTCACATGTCTACGCCATGATCTTGAGCGAGGTAGATCGGTACAGCTGAGAGAGGAACTGAATGAGCTGACAGCCAGGGGCTGTCTTGTCTGCTGCTGTCCTCAGCTGAGCCGAAAGATTTCTTGGAATGGGATCTGTATGGTGCACCTCTGTGTCTACCACAAGAGGGAGGACTTCCCAGATCTTTCGTACTCTTAATTTTCTTTCCTGTAGGTTTTCCACAGTCCTCTCCCATACTTACTATACAGCACCCTCCATTAGATCAATGGCTTTCCATGCCTTGTAACCCAGTATGCTAGCCCAGGGCTGCAGGTCCCCTGACCTGCCTGTAAAGCGAGAGATCGGATGGGCTTTTCCCTCTTGAAATCCGATGATTCTTATCACCCTTCCCACAGGCAGCAGGGCAGAAAACGGAACACAGCTCAGCTGTTGCTGGGAGCCTCTTATCAGATACAGACCCAGACAGGCACAGTCTGGCTTCACTGCGCATGTGATTTATCCACCTATTTCATAAGGAAGCTCCAGGTGACATCTGAGCCGTGGCGGCAGCCAGCTGGCTCTCAGCATGCAGCAGGCACAAACATAGTTCACCAGGAACGCGGAGCTCAAATAATTCATCATTCAGACTCTGGAAGCCATAGACAGGATCCTGGGAAAATACTGGCAAACACAGTTCTGGCCTGAAAACCCCAGTTTCTTGTATTTCAGGGTAGATGGGTACTCACGGAAGCACTGGTGATGGTATCTGGGACATGTATCCTGGGAAGTCCTTGCCACTGGATTCTTGGGTATCAGACAGTGTTGGAGTTGAGACTTACATTCTCTCTGTACTAATAACGTAACCTTAGTCTCTCCAAGCAGGTTTCTCTATCTTCCAAGTACAAGAGGATGTCTTAGTGAATAAGAAAATAATGTTCTGCAAGTATGGAGATCTGAGTTTGAATCCCCAGCATCCTTGGAAAGCTGCATATGCCTGTATCACTTTCAGGGGAGGATGTTACAAACAGATTCTGGAAGCATTCTGGCTAGTCAGCTGAGCTAAAGCAGCTAGCCTCCAGTTTAGTAAGATGCTGTCTCAAAGCAACAAAGCACAGAGTGATGGGGGAAGACATCCAACATCCTCCTCTGGCTTCCACATGCACTGATACCCACAGGCAGAGACCACACACAAATACAATACAAACGCTATCTAAAATGTATTTCTTAGGTTCATTTTGAAGAGTGAAAATAATGCAAAATACAGCATTTATACTGATGCCAACCACATACTTGAAGGGTTATTATTAGTGTCAAAGAGGAACATGATCTTCCAATTATTAGCACGCTGTCTGTTCCAGGCATTGTGACAAGTGCTAAGAAAACAAATAAATCAAAAAATATGCTCTTGACCTCAAAGAATTTCAGCCTAATAGGAAAGACAAATTGTTGTTCTAGTCCAAACCTTGTCACTGCCTTGCAAAGTGACCTTGGTTAAATCAGTCTAGGCTGTGGGTCTCCATTTCCTATAAAGCAGAGACTTAATTCAATTCATAGCATAGGATACCCAGCCGATGTGTGGTCAACAAGCCGCCAGCACAGGGCTAACCTGGCATCTTTGCCTTTGGATTCTTCTCAGTTTCTTGGCAGAGTGGACGTCCAACACCTTGAAACTCCAAGAAGCTCAACTCAGGCTCGTTGGCCATTTGACCCCATTTCTTGCTCTGTGGGACACGTTAAGACAGAAGTGTGAATTTATGTTGGATAAGAAACCTGAAAACATTAAGTTCAAACCCACGTTTCCCTCCTGTGAGCTCAGAAAGATTAAAGTTCTGGGAATTTAGAGTTGGGGGGAGCAAAAAATGTATTTTGGGGCTGAACAGCTTCTAGTCCTGACTCGACTCTTTCGTGAAATCTGATGGAGGAGCCTCAGCTTGAGTCCCCAGTTTTCTCATTTGTGCCCTAGGCGATCCCATCTTCATAGGAGCCTGATGGTAATCATCGAGAGAACACTCATAAGATATTTTGCACAGAGACTGGAATGGAGTGGCTAGTCAATAGAGTGTCATTATTGTTGAGAAACTTATGATTCAAGACCAACCTATGAGACATGGGCTAGAAACTGAGACACAGGCCAGTGCTTGGAGGTTAGTGCAATTGATTGTGATGTCTCTGTATAGAATCTCTGCATGTGACATGTAGGAAGTACCAATGTCTGTCTGTCGTCACTTGAGGACAAAGGTACTCCCAATCTCACCATGCTTGGAGAATATTTCTTTATTCTTATGGTTTTAACTTAATTATTTCTCTTATGTATAAAGTTTGAATTATCTTCTTGAGGGGTAAACCTATTTTTCCTGACTGGGAAATTGTAGGCGAGATCTTTCTGGGTCACTCAGAAGGCAAATAAGCTGTGAGCTTGCTGATTGATGATCTTGGGTCAGGTCTATGGCTCTGCGGGCCTCACCTCTCTTGATGTCCAGGCCACTCGTGGCTGTGTGATAGCTAGTGGTGATTGGCGTGGAAGGCATAAGTGAGTTCTTCACACTTGCACACTTGTGCTAGTTCCTCACAACGCACATCTTCCCCTCATGATGACCAGTCACCACAGACTGGAGGACTGTGGGTCAGAGGTCCCAAAGGAGCCTATCCCTCAGCTCCAAGGGACTGTAGGGACACTGCCCCAAGCCTAGAGAGAGGGAACACAATGGTCGGCTTGTACCATGAATGATCTCGGAAGCTATGGAACCCGATGATAAGTTCCATTTCTGGGCTTTCAAAAGAATTATAAAACCCTCTAAATATAGATGGGGCTCTCTTCTGGAATCAATCTACTCAGATAGATGTCAATGTATTATAAGAACCAGAGTCAAAACTATAATAACTCATCATGCTGTGAATTCACAAGTCGCTGGTCCTCAGAGCCCCTCTGGCAGGGGCTCCGGTGTGTTGCAGAATGATTTCTCAGCCAGGTTCTGAGTTTTATCAACTCCCACTGCTAAAAAGGTGCTAACACTTTCCAGGACCCCTCTTGTTTTCCACCGCCTTCCCCTATTCTCACAATTAACCCCTCCATACCTGCATGAGACAGTTGCTCTTGTTCCTTCTACAGGGAATCTAAAACACACACACACACACACACACACACACACACACACACACACACACACCTGAAAGTGGTACCCCAAGACCCTGCAATGGCAGAGCCAGGAAGTGGAGCCTGACTTCCCTGATTCCACAATCTCTCCTCTTCATAGCACCACATGTGGAGAAGGGGCCCTGATCCTCCTTATTCCCCATGATTTCTACTCTCCTCTGTGTTTTATTTGGTTAGGCTTCCCACAGTATTGAACTTCAGTAACATAAACTAGTTTCTTAGAACCCATGGATACCAAAGTATAACTTTTTTGTTTGGTTTTTCGAGACAAGCTTTCTCTGTAGCTTTGGTGGCTGTCCTGGAACTAGATCTTGTAGACCAGACTGGCCTCAAACTCACAGAGATTCGCCTGCCTCTGACTCCCTAGTGCTGGGATTAAAGGAGTGTGTCACCACTGCCCGGCCCGAAGTATAATTTATTGGAAAGGAAGGGCAGTGAAGTGAGTGAGACCCTGGGCAGGACTCAGTTTTTATTTCTAACACAGGGGTGTGGGTGACATCTTTTGCTCTTACTTGGGAGCAATGGTTCTCAATCCATGCTAAGAATTGGAATTCCCTGGGGGATTTCCCCAAGATTCATGGAGGAGAGTATCTTTTTAGAGATTTGGGCTTCTTTGGGGAGGGGCCTAAGCATAGTGCTTTTTTTCTTTTTTCTCCTCCTCCTCCTCTTCCTCTTCCTCCTCTTCTTCCTCCTCTTCCTCCTCCTCCTCCTCTCCTTCTCTTCTTCTTCCTCCTCCTCTTCCTCCCCTCTCTCTCTTTCTCTCTCTCTTTTTGTTTTTCTAAAACAGGGTTTCTCTGTGAACAATCCTAGCTGACCCCCGAACTCATGAAGATCCACCTGCCTCTGCCTCCCAAATTCTGGAATTAAAGGCGCACGCCACCGCTGCCCTGCAGGCATAGTGCTTTTAAAAGGATTTGTCGTGTTTCAGATAGTCTGATAGAACTGGGCATGGCTAGTATAAAGTTTCCAGCACCACTCACACATGGACCTTATTGCTAAAAACCATTGACCAGCTGCTCAACCCAGATGTTTGAGGTGGATTTTGTTCTCTAGACCTTTCCATGTCATTTCTGTTATAAGACTTTCTATTTCCATTATTTCCTCTTTCTCTTCTGTGATCTCATCTAATTAATACAAGACCACTGCCCCTCTGAAGATTTAGTAGCCACTGTAATGGGCACTGGTGGCCATAGAGCTCAGAGGAAGCTACTGCCATCTCCAGTTTAGGAGTAGTTTGACAGAATGACTTTGGCATGGCATATTCCCAGCAAATATCATTGGTCTGAAATTAGGTTTGTGACTCAAGTGGCTTAATTAGACTTAAGGAGGAACACATTTTCTTTATTTCCTGCTGGGTATGATCAAGGAGAGGTATAGCTCAGATTACTTCTGGCAGCCATGTTTTGACCACAAGGGGTAATGACTTTATGGCGACATGAATAGGAACAAGAGTGCATGCGCACATGTGCGTGCACACACACGCACATGTGTACATGCATACACACCACACATACACACATGTGCACACACCACACACATGCATGCCTGTGTGCATGTGCACACACACACACACAGTATTAGATTTACAATAAATTTGAATGCCTCGTTACATGACTGGAATCAATTCAGTCTGGTCTCTCTAGAACAGTTGTTTTTGAAAGGGCTTAGTTTAGGATTTGTGGACAACATAGTCTTCGCTGCAACTACTCAGTCTTGTGATAGAGAAAAATTAATCATAAATAATATGCAAATAAATGCTAAGGGCTGTGTTTCATTAAAACTTTATTTATGAAAATAGACAAGAGGCCTGATTTGTTCCTTGGGCTGTATTTCACTAACCTGTGATGTAAAGGGGGAGTAAGGTGTTAGAAGTATTTGACTAGTTTAGAATTGGCAATTTCTGGTCCACCGGCAAGCTCCCTGGCTCCCTTGCCAGACATAACTAATCGATCCTGGCCCTTTGCACTCTGAGCTGCATTTGCTTCCCCACACTTCAACCTCGTGCCCTCAGTTGATCAGTCAGCAGTGGTGTACCTCTGTGCCATCCCTGCCCAAACACTCCCTTAGTCCTTTACAAAAGCCGCGGTGGTTGGGAGCTTACAGGCTTTGGAGTTTCTGCTGTGCACTGTGTGACGTCATCTCAGCCACGTTTTGTCTTTGTGTCTCTGATAGCTCTAATGTTGGGACTTTTGCTGACAGAAACATGAGAAATTACCTTGGTAAAGAGTCCATCGAAAGCGCCTGCCTGCCTCGTCTCTCCCCGTGTTTGTGATGTGGTCAGTTAAGCAAGGGATAATAATTTAAGCCAGTTGTGATAACAGCATTAGAGCTGGCCTTCTGTGTATCCCTTACCACCTTGTGAGTACTGAGAACAGCCCATGGTTCTAGTGCTGGAGAACTGCCATCCCGTTCCAGATGCCACCCTTTCTCCCATTGTGCCGCTTGTCAAGCTTTCCAAATGTGTCTCCTTTCACCCCTCCACGCCAGTGTTATTTTTTTTTTTCAGGCTTCTGACATGTTTAATTCTTTAGCTGAGTTCTCTCCCCGTCGAAATGTCACCACCCTTGTCATAGCATTTACTTTCTACACACATAAAATCGAGCCTGGACATTCTCTCTAAGGTGAACTCCTGAGTGATCACCTTCACAGCAGCCATCCGTCATGCTGGCAACAACGCTCCAGCAGTAAATCCTACATCGTTTGTTTAGCGCGACCCATTCTAGATCAGATTTCATCGACGGCCGCTTGTGTCAGCAGAAAAACCCCTCTTCCCTGGCTTTGTGACTGTCCTATCAGTCAATCAAGGGAGGGGATCTGCATTACTAAAGTTACCTGAGAAAATATTTTATAATATTAAATCACATCTACAAGCATCTTCATCTACATCTACATCTTCATGGCAACATCCATACTAGTGCTTGACCAAGCAACTGGACATCCTGCTCTAACCAAGTTCTCACACAAAATAAGCCATCTTAGCACGCTTGAATTTTACTTGGTGTGTTTGTTTTTTCTTTTCTTTTCTTCTTTTTCTCTTTTCACTTTTTCCTTTGAGGTAGGATTTCCCTGCATAGCCTGGTCCTGAAATTTGCTTCATAGACCAGGCTTGCCTCGAACTCACAGAGATCTACCTGCCTCCCAAGTGCTGGGATTAAAGGTGTACCCTACCACACTCACCTGGCTTAGTTTTTTCTATTTTTTTTTATACTTTGTCAGACTTGGGAAATCCTTAAAGGGTTTGTTACACCAGCGCATAACTTGGAACTCAGAGGTGATTTCATCTAGTGAACATGGAAGATACAGTTCTCTCACAGACTATACTCGGTTTGGCTAAGGATCTTGAAGTGACTCTGTTGGAACTTGAATGCTTTAAGAAAATGGTCCCTGTCAGAATGGCTAAGATAAAAAAAAACACTGATGACAGCTTAGGTCGGAGAGAATGTGGAGTAAGGGGAACACTCCTCTGCTACTGGTGGGGGTGCACACTTGTACAGCCACTTTGGAAATCAGTTTGGTAGTTTCTCAGAAAACTGGGAATCAATCTACTTCAAGACCCCTAATACCACTTTGAGGCATATACCCAAAGGATGCTCAGTTATACCACAAGGACACTTGCTCAACCATTTATAATGGCATTATTCCTAATAGAAAGAACCTATAAACAACCTAGATGCCCCTCAACCAAAGAATGGTTAAAGAAAATGTGGTACATTTACACAATGGAGTATTTAGTCAGCTGTAAAAAAAACAATGATATCATAAAATTTGCAGGCAAATAGATGGAACTAGAAAAAGATCATTCTGAATGAGGAAGCCCAGACCCAGAAACACAAACACAGTATGTACTCACTCATAAGTGGATATTAGATGTAAAGCAAAGGATAATCAGGCTACAGAGAGGCTAAGTAACAAGGAATACCCTAAGAGAGACACAAAGATCACCTTGGGAAGGGGAAATAGATGAGTTCTCCTGGGTAAACTTGGGGTGGAGTAGGGAGAGGGGAGAGGACAGGGGATGGGAACTTGAGAGAATGGGATGGCCGAGTTGGAGGAGGAGCAGAGAAGGAGAGCAATGAAAGAGATATCTTGACAGAAGGGGGCATTATGGAGTTAGGTAGAAACCTGGTGCCAGGGAAACTTCCGGTAATCCACAAGAATGACTCCAGCTAAGACTCTTAGCAATAGTGGAGAGAATGCTTGAACTGACCTTCCCCTGTAATCAGATTGGTGACTACCCTAATTGTCATCACAGAGCCTTCTACAGTAACTGAGGGAAGCAGATGCTGAGATCCACAGCCAAGCACTGGACCAAGTTCCAGGAGTCCAACTGAAGAGAGGGAGGAGGGATTATATGAGCAAGGGTGTGTGTGTGTGTGTGTGTGTGTGTCAAGATCATGATGGGGAAACTCACAGAAACAGCTGACCTTAGCTCATTGGAGCTCAAGGACTCTAGACAGACACCTAGGGAGCCCTCATGGGACAACCTAGGCTCCCTGCATGTGGGTGACAGTTGTGTAACTTGGTCTGTTTATGGGGTACTTAGTGTTGGGACTTGGATCTGTCCCTGGTGCATGAGCTAGCTTTTTGTAACCTATTCCCTGTGGTGGGATGCCTTGCTCAGCCTTGATACAGGGGGAAGAACTTGGTCCTCTGTATGCCATGCTTTGTTGACTCCCCACGGGAGGCCTTATTCCTTCTGAGAAGTGGATGGGGAGGGGTAAAAAGGAGGTTGGGGGAAGGAATGGGAGGAGAGGAGGGAAGGGAAACTGTTGTTGGGATCTAAATAAATAAAAATTTAATAATAATAATAATAGTCTAGGTGTTCAATGTGCAGTCTCCCACTGTTTATTACCTTCTGGTGACCACTTCTTGTCCTTGCCTTGCTGTGTGGTCAGTGCACTTTCTTACCTCTGTGTTTTCTCTCTGGGTTCTTGCTTTGACCCTTCCTCTCCTCTGACAATTTTCTATGGAGTAGATCCAAAGCTATCCATCCCTTCATTGCCATTTTCTCTGGAACTTTCCCAAGTCTCCACTGAGGACCTGGTTTGCATGTGTTGACCCTGGTGCCTATTGTACTGACTATCCAGTTATCTCTAGGTTTAAGCAGCCTGGGCTGATGTCTCATTTCCTGGTACCCAATATCCTGAGTACTAGATGATGGACTTCTAATAAATATTTACTCACCATAAAGTAATGAGATGAACGCAACTCTTGATATTCTCTGTCATCCTTCCAGAACAAATGAGGTTGTTTTTTTGTTCCATCCAAGTAAATTGCTGTCTGCGCAGGAGTTCCTCCAAGTGCTTGTCATTATATCGTGAATGTTCTCATGAAGAACAATTAAGAGCCAAGAGGTGACTCTCCTCAGTGGAATTCGTGTCAAGCACACATTTTGCCCTCTTCTTAGAACCAGAATCTAGTGAGCTATACGGGGCCCCACACGTGAAGAATGGGTTTGTCACACAGCCATGGCTCCATGGACTTACCCTGAGTCTGATCCAGGAAGTGACAGTAAGATGACAGGTATGAACATTAATGACTTCAAGGTGGTCTCAGCCCCTTTGACTGTCCCCAGGAGCCCACTGCACAGCCCGTGCGGATGTGAGGCAGTGTGTGTGGAGACAGTGATGTATATGTGTTTAGTCTGAACTGTCCAGCATGGCAGCAGCCCTGTGGGGACAGCTGCCTGGGAAGAGGAGGAAGAAGAGGTAGGTGTGACTCATCGTGGCAGCCACCTCTTCTCTCCTCGGCTGCCAAGACCGCAGCTCTGATCACGATGGTAGGGAATTTCTAATGTTCCCTTTTCAAAAATAAATGAGATCTGTCCTCTGCACTGGGGAGCCATGAAGGATCCAGTTCAGGTCCACTTAGTTCAACATTGTCATGATGCTTCATTTAATTTCTTTAAAAATATTTATCCAGGCTCTGAGCCATGTATTAGTATGTGATTATGAACAAGGAGTCATGGACCCTACCCTCAGGGAACTTACACTCCAATGAGGGAGCTTCTCAAAGGAGAGAATGCAGAGCTAGGGCCCCCCTCCGAGTAGCTATTGCCGCATGCGGAGCATTGGTACCCTGCTGGGGACACTTGGTCAGGTATTGTATATTTGTCATCATCCTCTCATGTTATTGTCACCATAATATTTTGAAGTAGACTCCTACTAAGTCAGGAAACAGCCCTAGACTCCTTAAGAAACTTTGTTCAAAAGCGTCAAGTCAGGGACAAGAGATTTCAACTAAGGATAAATGTCTTTGAAGATAAATCAATTTCTTGTTGCTACATCTGGCGTCTCTGTAGTATCTACACAGTTAACCTGGTTGTGAGTTCATCTGTCTAAGGACTCTAATTGAGGTATATAGAAGACTCAGAGGAAGCCTGGAGGATGGGGACTTTGGTCCAGAATTCAAAGGCTGTAGAAGTCTACCATGCAGAAGACTTGGGAAGGTGTCCTAGAGCTGGGCACAATGCTGTGCTGGAATGTGTAATGATCTAAGGTCATAGGGTAGAGGAAAGGAGATGGAAAAAGAGGATCCCAACGAAGATGGGGAACCAGACCAATAAGAGGAGTCCTGAGTGTTTCTCAGGGGACAGAAGCTTTGACTGTGTTACATACAAGGCAATGAGATAACAAATCTAAGAGACAAAATACAGATCTGGCCAGTAGGGGATGACCTAAAGTGCAGGACCCAGGAGCTCATTGGAAAGCCACTGTGGGTCTCCTTCAGCATCTGTGCAATTTCTCTGACATGCGCACTGGGAAGGCCTTATCAGTAGCCACATTTTTTTTTCTTTTCTTTCTTTCTTTCTTTTTTTTTTTTTTTTTTTTTTGGTTTTTCGAGACAGGGTTTCTCTGCAGCTTTTTTAGAGCCTGTCCTGGAACTAGCTCTTGTAGACCAGGCTGGCCTTGAACTCACAGAGATCCGCCTGCCTCTGCCTCCCGAGTGCTGGGATTAAAGGCGTGCGCCACCACCGCCCGGCTCAGTAGCCACATTTTTAAGGTAGAAATATTTCCCCACATGTCCCTGTAATTCAGGGGGTCGGGAGGGAACTGCAGCAGATGTCTTCCCCAAACTGCACGAGGAAATAAAACACTACATTTATGTAAGTATAAGAACAATGTAGGGGACATTGGAAACATGGCCCATACCACTTATCTACGTCAAAGAAATTATTCCTCCAGCTGCAGAGAGGGCTCCAGCGGACAGCCTTTAACTCTCAGTCACTGTCAGGATTGCAGAACACAGCCATTCCTCCCAGTTTCTCCCTTGCTTGAGCGACTTGTATTTGTTAATGGTAGCTCCTTTTCTGGGGTTACAAATGCCCATACCCAAGTTCTGGAGTCCCCCCTGCTTCTTTCTCTGTCTTCTCTCTGTCCTCGCTATCCGTCTACAGTCTCTCAGGTGCAGGCAGCCAGCTTTAAGAGGAGCTTCCAGGTGGCAACTGATGACTGATCTAATGTAGAGCAATGTGTGACCCCCTCCCACAGCATCCTTTTACCCCAGTTTACACAGGGACAGAGGTACGTACCCCATGTTGCTATTGCTCTTGGGTTCTTTTTTAGATTGATTTTATTGAGCTCTACATTTTTCTCTGCTCCCATTCCTTCCTCTCCCCTCCCCCTCAACCTGCTCCCAGGGTCACCATGCTCCCAATTAACTCAGGAGATCTCTTTTTCTACTTCCCATGTAGATTAGATCCATGTACGTCTCTCTTAGGGTCCTCATTGTTGTCTAGGTTCTTTGGGATTGTAATTTGTAGACTTGTTTTCTTTGCTTTATGTTTTAAAACCACTTTTGAGTGAGTAGACATGATAATTGTCTTTCTGGGTCTGGGTTACCTCACTTACTGTGTTGTTTTCTAGCTCCATCCATTTGTCTGCAAATTTCAAGATGTCATTACTTTTTTTCTGCTGTGTAGTACTCCATTGTCTAAATGTACCACATTTTCCTTATCTATTCTTCAGTTGAAGGGCATTTAGATTGTTTCTAGGTTCTGGCTATGACAAACAATGCTGTTGTAAACATAGTTGAGCACATGTCCTTGTGGCACGATTGGGCATCCTTTGGATATATACCCAAATGTGGTATTGCTGGGTCTTGAGGAAGGTTGTTTCCTAATTTTCTGAGAAATCACCACACTGATATCCAAAGGGGCTGTACCAGCTTGCATTCCCACCAGCAATGCAGAAGTGTTCCCTTTACCCCACAACCTCTTCAGCATAAGTTGTCATTAGTGTTTTTGATCCTGGCCATTCTTACAGGTGTAAGATGAAATCTCAGAGTTGTTTTGATCTGCATTTCTCTGAAGTCTAAAGATGTTGAACATTTCCTTAAGTGTCTTTCAGCCATTTTTTTGATTCCTCTATTGTTAGGTCTGTACTCCATTTTTTTTTAAAAAAATTGAATTATTTGTTCTCTTGATGACCAATTTCTTGAGTTCTTTGTATATTGTGGAGATCAACCCTCTGTCTGATATGGGGTTGGTGAAGATATTTTCCCATTTCTGTAGGCTGCCATTTTGTCTTGTTGACCATGTCCTTTGCTTTACAGATTGCTCTTGGGTTCTATGGGTACCAAAGGGTCCTCTAATCTTTGAACCCAGGTGACTTTAAATCCCTCCTGGAGGGACAAGACAAGGCTTCAGAACCTTTCAGATGTGTTAGGAAAGGTGGCCTACACAGTACAATTTTCCCCAAGATCACAAAGCTAGCAATTTTCTGGTCAATTCTGCTCTACAGTCTGTATAAAGAACTGCCCATATCTTGCTATTTGATTTATATTTTTGTATATATGGTGCATCACTGTACTGGATAGTTTTATGCTAACTTGATACAAATCATCTGAAATGAGGGGACCTCAATTAAGAAAATGTCTCCTCAAAAGGATAGTCCTGTCAAGAACTTGTTGGAGTTCATCATGCTACTCAGAACAGAAGCTAAGCTAGAATGTACAGCTTATATTTAATTTTTTGACTCTCCCATTTAATATTTGAGACTACTATAGAGAGACTGCAATAGATTACAAGTAACTAAATCCGTAGACAAACAAAGCCAACTCTCTTTTGAACAAAATCCCATGAAGACGGTGATCCCAGTTTTAGGAGTTATACCACCCCACTGTTAATCAAAAACTAGCTTGCTTGGGCCTGGAGGAATGGCTCGGTGGTTAAGAGCACTTGTTCTTCCAAAAGATGAGAGTCTGACTCCAAGCAACCATGTTGGGCAGCTCACAACCACTTGTAACTCCAGATTTAAGGAATCTAATACCTTCTGGCCTCTGTGGGCCTTGCATGTTACATAGACATCCTTGCACACAGGCACACACAAATACAAATAAAAACTTTTTAAAAAATGTTTTTAAAAAAAAGGAAAAAAGAAAATGTCTCCTGTAGTCAATCCTGTAGGGCATTTTCTTAATTAGTGATTTATGAGAGAGAACCGAGCCCGTTGTGGGTGGTGTCATCCCTGGTCTGGTGGTTCTGGGTTCTATAAGAAAGCAGTCTGAACAGGCTGTGTGGAGCAAACCAGGAAACAGTACTTCTCCATGGCCTCTGCATCAGCTCCTGCCTCTAGCTTCCTGCCACGCTTGAGCTCCTGACCTAACTTCCTTCAGTGACGGACTATGATATGGAAGTGTAAGCCAAATAAATCCTTTCTTCCCCGAGCTGCTTCGCTCATGGTGTTTATCACAGCAGTAGTAACCCTAACTAGGGAAATCCCTGAACGTTAAGCCTGCCATTTCAGTTGTGCTCAAGCTCCTACAGTCCCTTGTCTGAGCCCTTGATGCACGGGATTTGAACTCCGGTCCTCTTATTGTCACAGTGAGTGCTCTTCCCTGCAGAGTGATCTTCCAAGTCCATTTCCATGTTTATGCTTGTTTGTTTTCAGTCTTAATATTAATCTAGGAGCTCATATGCCAGGCAAGCTCTTGACCTCTGAGTTGTAGTCTCAGTTCTTCTAATATTTTTTTAAGACACAAATTTCCAGGCATGCTGGGCCCAGAATTTCCATCTCTGAGCCTGAAACTTTGTATTTACCAGGTGGTGGTCAGCTTTTGAAATCCTGCTGAAACTGTGGCTCCATCTAAACAGGAAGCAATGGGTTTTAAACAACATCAGTGAAGAGGCCCCCGCTTTAACTTGGGGGTTCACAAACTTTGCCTGTTTGCCACAAAATTGCCCCCAAGGGCCCTAAAGTGAAAAGAGAAAGGCCAGGAGGTGTGCATGGTGTGTGTGTGTTGGGGGGGAGGTCACTGTGAGGCCTAAAAAGGAAAGGAGGAGGCTAACGGGAAGATATGTGAGGAGAGGAAAGGGGGGAGACGAAAGGAAAAGAGAGAGGAGGGGAGAAGGAGGAGGAGGCAGAAGAGGGCAGGTGGACAGGTAGAGGTGAATAGAAACGAGTAGAGAGCAAGAGAACGGAGGGAGTAGGGAGAGCAGGAGGCAGTCAGCTATTTTCTTCTCTAGGTAAAAACCAATGGCCATTTCCCCAGTCATGAGGCAACCTGCTAATCGTGGATTTGACCTTGTCAGGACAGTATCTTTATCATCTGCAATGGCATAGGCAGAGACAGTGGCTTGAGGAGAGGGTCCTCCGTTCACTCTGACAACAGTGCTGTGAGCAGCCTACGAGGGTGTTATGACGTCACAGAGCCAAGAGGACTTTAGTCTCATGCTGAGTGAGCAATTGAAAAAAAGTGGGGTGTCTGGGCTGTGGACCCTCCTGCTGGCGATCAGATGATGTGTGCCCTAGACAAAACCTGGGGGTTTTAGCTCTGCAGTTGCTTTGAAAGAAAGAAGCAGAATCACTGCATGCAATTTATTATGTTTTAGGACATAACAGCCAGCAGCTCTGAGAATACTCTGGTGGTGCTCCACAGCTCAGCAGGCAGCATGGCTCCGAGGCAGGAAGGAGGAAGTCCAGATGTGCTGGAGAGCCGCCCAGGGATGGGAGCTGGGTTTCCTCTCCTAAGGACCTGGGACAGTCCTCACCTGGAGGAGCCCCTTGCACCAATAGGCTTGTGGTTCCTGAATAGTTTCAGGTTTGATCAGACCCAACGGGAGGGAGTCCTAATTGTCGGGGGCCGAGGGGTCTTGAAAAGTTCACGGGATGGAGTAATCCAGAGACTTGACCTGTCTATTTCCTTGCTGTGACCTTGAGGTGCCACATGGCTGCCACGAGCCTAGATGAGGCTCAGAGACTTTGGTTCACAAAGCAATGCAGGTACCTCTGTCTACGCTCCTGCAGGCCTTGACAGTTGCAAACTCAGTGTCACCAGGAGGCTCTCAGTCCCCTCCAGCTGCCTGCACAGTTCTGTGTGGCTGTCTTGCTGCCTTTGAAGCAAGTCACCACCACTGCCCTGATTGTGGGGCAGAGAATGGTAGGCCACACAGAGTAAAATTCTTCCTTGTCATGCACAGCCTAACCAACAGCCATCCCAGGTCTTTTATTTGGGCAGAAATATGAAAACAGAACTGCAGAGGTCCAGTCTATGGCCACGTTCACACGTCACAACCCTCACAACAGTTAGAACTTGGCAAGCCTCTGGGGATACTCCATTCCTGAGCATGTCTACAGCGCAAGCTCCTCTTCTTACTTTACAGGGTGATCAGAGGCTTCAAAGAACTCAAAAACATTCAGCCAGAGCGGAAGGCTGTGCACATGTGAGGCTGGTTATTATGCCGAGCTGATCCTAAAACAGAAAGTAGAGGGGCAGGGAACCACAGAAGGATTTCTTGCTCCATTTCTCCTCCCTCCCTCCCTCTGTTCCTCCTCCCTCCCTCCTTCTACCTTGCTTCCTTTTGTGTGTTTGACACTGCCTTCAGCCTAGAAAAACATGGAGGGTTAAGATAGAGATACCATGAAAATAATATTCTCTTAAATAACCAAAAACAAACCAAGAACATGCCTTCTGTGGTAGTTTGAATATAATTGGCCCCCATAAGCTTTTAGGGAGTGGCAGTATTAAGAGATGTGGCTTTGTTGAAATGGGTATGGTCTTGTTGAAGGAAGTGTGCCACTGTGGGGTGGGCTTTGACATCTCCTATATGCTCAAGCCACACCCAGTGTCTCAGGCCATTTCCTGTAGCCTTTGGGATGAAGATGTAGCTCCTTCTCCACTCTCAGCTCCTTCTCCAGCACCACGTCTGCCTACACGCCGCCATGTTCCCCACCATGATGATAATGAACTAAACTCTGAACATGTAAGCTGCCCCAATTGAATGTTTTCCTTTATAAGAGTTGCGGTGTCCTTGGTGTCTCTTCACAGCAATAAAGACCCCAACGAAGACACATTCTACTTCAGAAAGAGGAAGGAGGAGGCGCTGCAGCATGCCCTGGGAGAGATGGTCTCAGAAACCCCGCCTCCTGTCTGACAACTGAGACCCTCAGTGCCTCTTGCCTCTCTGTCCCCTTCTCTATCACTTGCCATGGTTGTGTCCGTCTCTACGGACAGTTGTGAGAACTAAATCAAACCTGCCCCATGGCGTCTTAGGAACTGACCATCTCTGGAGTGAGGATGTGTTAAGCCCCACCCCAACCTTGAAGTGGCTGCAGTGGTGTCCCAGTGGGGAAGACAAGCCCTGGGCCTTGGATGGCAAGGAGAACAGTCTTCTATCTGGGCCCAGGGCTTGTACACATCAGGGGAAACATGTTTAAGCTCTTGGCATGGGCTCTAGACCTTTCCCCAGCTCACCAGCATTGCTCAGGCTGCACCAGAGCTCGGTCTGTGTTGTCTTCCAACTAGTTTCCCGCTCCGGTTGTAGTCAGAAGCTGAAGACACGGCCAGCAGCCAGCTGTTTCCTCTACCTGGGCCTGCGGTCATCTGCAGAAGGGCCTGGACTGGGTAAACATGGCTCCGGTCTTCTGTTATGGACACCCTCTGATTTTGTTTAGGGACAGTTTTCTGTATGAATGCTTCCCTTTTTCTGTATGAATTGTCTCTCCAGCTAATGAGCTCCATTTATATAGCTCTCTATGTCTCTCTGAGACAAGATTTGGCTTGCTTCTGTATCTAAGACCCTTGCGGAGCCCATGGTGTACTCGGAACCTCAAATTATTGAACCACAGGACTGCCTTGAAGATCCAGGGATATCAGCTGGACAAGAGGAAGTTGGTCAAGTGCAATAGGCTGTGTTGTGTTTTGCAGCCATTGGACTAATGGGTACTTATGACCAAATCTGTGTGTGTGTGTGTGTGTGTGTGTTTGTGTTGTGTGTGCATGTGTGTGCACATACTACACATGCATATGTACATGCATGCATGTCTTCACTTTAGAATACAGATGAAAGTTTGAGGGATCATTTGGACTTTTGCCATGCATGTATCTATCACAACTTTCATTCATCCCCTTTAGAGTTGAGAATTTCCTTTCCTTTTTGCCTTGTTTTAATTCATCATATCTTTGCTAGTTATATATCTGTGGATCTCAAATTTCATAAGTGATTAGCAATCCTGAAAATAGGTACAGTTTAAGAAACTAGTATTTAGGGAGGGTCAGTTCCTAAAGTGTGCAGTCGGGGGATGGTTTTCCATGATCCAGACTTAGATCTAATTCCAAGGCTAGTAAGTCTTTATGTAACGGCCCATGTGAAGTGGATTCTTACTTGAGGACAAGCTACTAAACACAGGCTCTTGGAGCTAGTCATTTGGTCTCCAGGGCCTGCCTATCAAGTTTATGGAGGGGTTATTCCACCAAATTCTTAGCACATAGTTTTCCAAACTCTGGGGTGATCCTTGCACTTAATTTCTCTTACCTGACATTCAATGATTCTGCCTTTTTTTAGGAGACAGGTGGCCTGAAACCACATACCAGGAGGCGAAACACTCTTAGGTGTTGGAGGTTGAATTCCCAGAGTTAATCTTCCTGCCTCTGGGGAGCCACACAAATCCATAGCAAAACAGAACATAAAATAACAAGTTTATTAATAGCTGAGCAAGCTCTGAAAGCCTCACTGCAAAAACAGGGGTCATGGTTGTTTTATCGTGGGTCTGGATTTGAGGCTGTGAGTTCAGCTTTGGGGAGGAACATGCTTGAATTGGTGAAGCAGAACCCAAGCTTGCCTAAACAATCACAAGAACGAGGGTAACTGCCTGAGTCTTCATGCCAGACAAGTCACCTGTGGAAGAAAAACTGATGGATATGTCTCACCAATGCCAAGATGACTGTTGCTGCAAGACAGGTAATGTGCAACAGGAAGTGCTCTGTAGGCAGATGTGTGGTAGATATATCAATGGGGACTTTCAGTCAGAGGGCTAATAAGTAAGGGACAGAATAAATAATGGGGGAGAGACCACGCCATACAAGACGATCAAGGAGAATGTCCGTGTATACAGACAAAACTTTAGTTATAACATAGTGTTAAAATATTATGCAAGCAGAGGGAGGAAATGACCTCTTTGGTTGGAAAATTTAAGTCAGTTGAAGTGACTTTACTCACAGTGATCCAGCGGGTCACTGACAAGACTAGAATCTGGGGCCAGAAATGTTTCTTCTACTTAAGGCTTTTTATCTTGCTCCTTTTATTTCCAGGGTCTTGAATCACTTCTTTTGGACGACACGGCCTAGCGGTGGTGGTGGGAGCTGTCTTCAAAGAGTCAGTCTTTATATTTTGAAAGAAGCAGCTAAGACCCTTGAAAAGAAAACATGCGTCACGCAAAAAGTCTCTTTTAAAAAGACAATGAAAAATTAAATTACACAGTGAGTTTAAGCTTCAAGTACTCCTCCCTCATCAGTGGGTTTGGTTATTCCACAGACGGGTGAGAGGAAAGAACAGATGAACGAGGCCCCATGCTTCAGAGAGGGGAAGGCAACAGGCATGTACTAGAAGTGATTAGCTACCTGACATCTGTGTCTCTCTCTCTGTCTCTCTCTCATCCACACGCAGAGAACCATCATCTTTACTCGTTTACCTTGGCGAGTCCCGATGCCCACCCCCTTTTCTGTCAGGACTGGGAACAAAAGTGGCTTGGTTCCGAGGTGGTGAGAGCTCCTACAATCTGCTCTCCTCTCATCTGCCTTTTATCTCTTCCAGGGACAATCAGCTGCCAGAAATGTGTCACTGCAAGCAGTCCTGCACATTTCATGAAACATCTTATTTGGATAAAACTTAAATTATTACCACACCAGTCTCTGCACACTCCCCTCCAACCCCTGTTCTTTTCCAAGAATAGCCGTAACCAAGCTTGACAAACTACTGATTTCACCAAAGCACTTTCAATGCCTGTTAGACATCAGAGCGAAGTAGAGGAGGAGGACCGAAGAACACGGTGGTGCTTGAGAGAGAAGTTTCTGGGATCTGAGACACACAAAGACCTTCCTCCGTGTACTCCTCCCTAATTGGCTGGCAGATCAATAAGGGGCACCTGGCATAGAAAGTGTGTAGGATTTCCCTCCCGTTTTGCTTTTATTTGTCTCTCCTCACGCAAGGTCAGTGACAAAGCGGAGCTCTGGACATTGGAGTCTGATGACCACCACAAACTTTCTAGGCGTAGGAATAAACAACCCAATGACTAGTATACAGGGTTAGAGGGGATACAACATGGAACATTGAGGTGCTTACCAACAGAGGAGAGACAGGGAGGTATCACTCACTGGAGGAGGGGGAAAGGCTGTTACCTCTGGACTGTGAACCAGGTGGCATGTGAGCCGATTTCCAAAGATAGGGAAGATCATGTATGTCATAGACATGCAGGTGGGAAGAGAGGTATTTTTAGTATCCAAAAAAATTGTGGTTGGTTCATTCCAGGCCCAGGGAATGAAAAAATGGAGGGATAACGAAGTCTTTGGGGGTGGGAATGCCCAAGGGCCTGGCACATGCAGTGAGAGACAAGGGCAGCCAGTGACAGAAAAATGGAAAGGACAGTTTGATGTGGTGAGAACCTAGATTCAAAATGAGTCCCTTGTCCCACCCCCCCATTTATGGTGTAATCTTGAGCATGTCTGTCCACCCTTCTGAGTTTTGTGTTCTCCATTAAGCGTGAAGGCAAGGATGCTTGCCTTTTGGCATGGTAATCTTACTCGCTGATACACTGGAAGCGTTAGAAGGATGCTTGGCTCAAAGTAACTGCTCAGAACATTTGGAAGCCTTGTCTGGCTCTCATGGAAAATGCTAGAAACTGTTAGGATGGGAAGCCAAGCAGGGCTGATCTTAGCTGGCCTTGTTATCACAATTTGGACCATACGCCTTAGCATTTCCACTATGTGTTCTTGGACATGGATGCTAGTCTCTTCGGGCTTCTATTTTCTCATCTGGATTGGAAGATTGCTCATTAGAAATAGACTTTATCCTCTGTGGCCCTCACATTCCAACCTTGACGCACAAAGGGAAGAGTTTACATTCTCTTCTCTTCCCAGAGCCAAGTGGAACATTCACAAGCTCTATCTCGTCTCTGCTAGACCTCTCTGGAACAACAAAGAAGTCTCTAATGTGCTGTCCAGTGGAGGATAACAATCCCATCTTCTGCTCTGTGTTCCAGTTTCCCCATCTATTCCAGGGTAGCTGTTGGTTTGGCTAGCACATCCCAGGGTGAGTATATGTCATGCCACGTTCTCATGGAACCAAGAGTCATGTCCTCTGGAAGAGTTAGCTCACCATTCTGAATTTTAATGTGATACGTTGCCAAATTGGCCACAGATTTTCTCACTTTCTTCTCCTGGACTCAATTTCTCTCCTGTTCTCATCTAGATTGGTCTTGAGACTTTGTTTTGTAAAAGAAGAGAAGTAATTTAATGAGTCCTGAGCCCAGACCTTGAGAGGTTTTAAGTCCTCTTACCCTTTCTTAAACAGCCCAAACTAACCTTTCGGATGAAGAGAGACAACGTGGACAGAGGTTTTAGACATTTACCAGCTTGGCCAAAGCCATCATAAACCAGCCCTTAAATGACCCATGAGCTGGCATGTTTAATCTACTTCAGCAGAAGCCTGCTGGCTTTTTCATGATAATAAAAAGTCATCTTTTTAAAGCCCTTTCTTAAGTTGTGAGGCAATTTGTTAAGTAACAAAACTGCCTGAGACATATGGTGACAGCACAGCTTTTGAGGTAATGCTAGCACTTGGATGGCAGAGGCAGGGGGATCTCTGTGAGTTTGATGCCAGCCTGGTATATTAGGTATATACAGTGAGACTCTATCTCAAAAAACAGAAAGAAAGAATGAATGAATGGATGACAGGAAGGAAGGAAGGAAGGAAGGAAGGAAGGAAGGAAGGAAGAAGGCCCTGACCTACAAGAAGCATGTCTTCCTCATGAATTCGCCATCACTCTTCAGATTTCCAGGAGCTGGGTACATTGGCACCTGCATGTAACACCAGAACTTGGGAGGTGGAAGCAGGAATATCAATATCACAGTTAGCTACTGGCTACAAGTGAGCTAAGGCTAAATGAGACCCTTTCCCACTAAAAATGAGGGCTACCACGCATGGCCACCCAATCTACGTGTAGACCTGTCCTAGGAGGTTTAGTCAAGTAAGTGCAGCCCTCTCTGATTTGCACAACACAGGTGGTCTCTAGGGTTAAGCAGGACAAAATATGTGAAGTGTTGGTGTGAAGTTGGTGCAAACCAAACGTTTATTTTTATAACAACGTCTTGTACCGAAATATTTTCTTCTGCTTTATTTTATGACTATTAATACTTAATTATCAAATAAGCTTCCATTCTCCCCTCAGAGAAGTGTTCTGGGAGTGGTGATGGTGGTGGTGGTGGGCCAGACGATCTTCAGAGCTCGCTCTAGCGAGGCTTTCTGTGATTCATGGGCTAACACAAATCGACTCACAATGAAGAAGCAAAAACACATGGCCCCTTTGGAGACTGGAGGACATGGCCCCAGAAATACAGCATGGCAGGCCATCTGTCAGGCAACCGTGTCGACAGTCTGAGAAGCAGTCTATAAAGCTGCCAAACCCTCCCTTTGCTCTGCCACAATTAAATGGGAGGCAGAGGCAAGGCCCCTGTGCCTGGATGCTGCATTGCCGAACGCGGCTGTGCTCTGAACAGGACCTAAAGAGTTAAGGTGCCACTGAGCCTACAAAGAAACATTTTGGTTTAAGATCAAAAGCTAGCAGCATAGGAATTGAGAAGTTCATGAGATGCCTTCCCCTGCCCACTCCTACCTCTTCATTACCCTGAGCTCTGATAAGTTTACGGCTGACTCAGGCTTCCAGGATGGAGTTTCCAGCAAAGTCTTTGCCTGTTTCACTGGTAGCTTTGGAAAAGGTTCTGGGACTGAGTTCTAGGGGTAGCTGTACTGTTTGGCAGGCATGTGACCATGGGACTGATGGCTAAGCCTCACCCTAGAAAATGGCATGAGTGGCCTAGTCTTCGACCTGGCGGTGGCTCTCCAGAATAGACACAGATGAGCACCCTGGACCGCCCTAGTCTAGCTCGGAGTGTGGATGATTAGGCCTACTCCTCAGTGTTGCTAGGAGAACCAAGCAAGACAGGGAAGAGATACGAAAGGGAAACTGTGTTCATGGGCCGCAGCTCCATCTGGAACGGCCTTCCGTCTTACTCGCAGGTCTCAAAAACCAGCTGTGTTGATTTTAATCAGCCGTCTTCAGAGCCAGGAATCTGTCCTGGCTTTGCTTTATGGGTCTGTGCGCGGAGACCCGAGGAGGACTAAGGGTAAAGTGTGTGGTTGGTGGGTCACTCTCAGACATCTAGGATGCTGGTAACATTGGCTTTTATACTCTCTGCCTGAGTGCTATCTCTGTGGCACTTAGAAGCAATTAGTACCGTGTTATCAATGAAGTAATGAAGAGGGATCTTTGTCTCACTCAGGTGTTGGTAGAAGCGGATGCAAGGGGCATACAGCTGTGTTATACGCATGCATTGATTTATTTGGGCATGCCAGCCTGCATTCGGTTGGCAAGCACCTCCGTGTTACTGACTCTATGCTGGGTGCTGACCCCATGCTTGCATTTGGACAGTCCAGTACCCCAAGGGGACAAATCCATGGATAATAGTACTATCAAGGGTCTACTACCCACTACCCAGGTTAGTGACCACTACATTAAGAGAAGTGCTCACTAATTATGTAGCGGCAAACTGTTTGGAGCAGGGTCATATTGGCACAAGTAGGGAAAAGTTCTTGGTAGATATTACCCACAAGACCCTAGTTTTATATCATTTCTTACCTGGCACATATCTTAATTATCTTATCTTATTTTAAGGCAGGTATTTTCAGTGCTCCGTGACCTACTCGCCTCTCTCCTGAGCCCCCATGTCCTTCTGTATTCCTTCCTGTACTTCAGCAAAACCCACATGGAACAGTTTGACATTGTCCGGCCACACCGTGTTCTTTCACGTCTATCTTCCCTGAGGACGCCCGATAGACTTTTCTTCCCACAGCTGTCTTCTCCTCATTTTCTTTCCTCACCAAACTATTTGCTGTTCACCTAATTTCCCTTTTATGTCTCTGAACAAATGATTTCCTCTGCTGGGAATAACCTCTCTCCTGCCTTTTGTCTGGAGCGGTAACTTCTGATCTTTTCAAAACCAAATTCAAATGTTTCCCCTGAGGAGCTCTCCCCGAGATGCCCCCCCCCCCCACGCCTCAATAACTGAAGATTCCTTCTCTGCTCTCCTTCCCTCTGCACTTGTGAGGGTTTCTCCCTCACTTACGGCACAGTATGGGTAAGAATGCCGGCAGAAATAAAGGGGAGACTTTGCTCCCTTGGGAAGCTCCAGTTTTCAAAACAGATTGTTCTTCCTCTGTTGAGAGGCTCCTTTCAGGGGGCATCGGCCAGTGCCTGGAAACCGGAATGAATTTATCTTCGCAGTGATCTTGCCTGTCCCTGCTTTGCTGTTTAGCTCTTTCTTGGAATCAGATTTCATTTCCAGGTAAAGTCAAGAAAGAAAATATTTTGCAGTTATCTGCCTGGCTTTGCAATGTTTTATGCAATTTATGAGTTAATAGGTTTGCAAGTTGAGGTACCAAACACACAGGAGGCCAATCAACAGAAGTTCAGGAGCTGAGCCAAGGGTGGCCCCTGATCGAGTCCTTGGACTCTGAATTTAGGTCAGAAAATTGGCTTTGGGTTTTATTATTCAGTCCACTGCTAAAGGCACAGCAATGTTCTGATTTCTGTTACGTTTCACTTAACTTTGTAAGCTAGAATGTCCATATTTGGATAACACTACTTATTGTTTTTTGGTTACCCTTGCAAAAATCTCAAATCCAACCCTCTGGAAAGAGCCCTAGGTCCTAAGTATTAAAGACAAATGGGTATCTGTCCTTTAGCATTGCCTCCGGAACTGCTCACTGAAGGGATTACACAGTGTCTTCAAGATCTCTGATAACTTCACTATTTTGATTCATTTCTTTGCTGTGTGTGTTATCTTGCAGCAAAATCTAGCATGTGGTCCATGTTTTTGTTTGTTTGTTTCTGCTAAGCCCCCACCATAGGTCTGTGCTGTCTTTCTTGCTCCCTGTCATGCACCTCTTATCATCATCCAGGCTGGCCAACTCCAACAAAATTTAGGCGATGCAATTCAGCATTTGAAGTTTTCTGTAACCCACTCTCAAGGGGCGTGTGTGTTTGTTACCTTTTTATCATACAATGAATCCCTGTAAAAAAGAGCATCTTATTTAGCTCTCAGTTCTGGAGGTGCAAGGGCACAGAACTGACACTGGGCCATTTCTGTGACGATGACATCCTAGTTAAAGGCAGTGGTTGGGAGTCTTTGTGAGAAAAGACGGCTTCAGTTTTATATATGAAACCAGAGAACAAAAGAGGCATGGAGATCAACTCTAGCTTGGTAACAATGCCCTCCCATAGAACTCGCTCAAGGAGACTAAGATTCCCTTCCAAGGAAAGCACCTCCATTGGCCAAGAACCGACAGCAGGTCTCACTGCTCTTTACCTGCATTTATCTTTGTTATTCAAAATTGTGTGTACGTGTGCATGTGAGTGCAAGCACTTCCAGAAGCCAGAGCTGTCAGATCCTCTAGAGCTGGAGTTATAGGCAGTTGTGAACTGCTTGAAGCGAGTGCTGGGAACTGAACTCTGACCCTGGGTAAGAGGAGTGTGTGTTCTTAATCATGGAGTCACCTCTTCAATTTCCATGTCCTGCTTCTTAAACATTCCCAATATCAGCACTCTGATGCCCAGCACACGAGCCTATCAAAGGACATCCAACAGTAAAGCCATAACACAGAACTTTCTTCAAGTCAAGGTCCCAAAGACCATTTGCTATTGCCCTGATGTCTGTTGATCATGGATGTTCAGCCTTTACATTTTGGGTCACACTATATGCTTTTGACGTCAGCACTTGGCAAATTCTCTGTCACCTAGTTGGAAAGCCATAAGGAGTTCCTTGCTCGGTGTTCTTACATTCTGCTCCTGTTATCTCTTCTGCTTTTCCCTTGCTGCCTTGGCACCTCTTTCAAAATGTGTAGACTTTGCTTGTTTTTCCACAATGAACCTTAGATCTCATTGTTTTTAATTTTATTTTTAATGATATGTTTGTGTGTGGGGTTGATCGATGTGCAAGTATGAAGGGCAGGATCCCATGAAGTCCAGAAGAGAATGTCAGTGCCCTGGAGATGGAGTTCTAAGTAGCCGTGAGCTGCCTGATATAGATGCTAGGAACCAAGAATATGTACTCAAAAGTAGTACATATTCTTAACTGCTGAGTCATCTCTCCAGCCCCTAGGTTTTGTTCATTTGTGTGTAGGGGAGGGGATTTTTGAGACAGGGTTTCTCCATGTAACAGCCCTGGCTGCCTGGAACTCCCTCTGTAGCCAGACAATGTGCAGAGAGGGACAGATCTTGGAGCACCCATCTCTGAAGGGGATGTCTCCATCAAATCCCTGAAGAAGAGGAGGCAGAGAGAGTGTAAGAGCTGGAGGGGATAGAGGACACCAAGGAAACAAGAATTTTAAACATAGCACAACAGAAGCACATAGGAACTCACAGAGAGCATGCACACGGCCCACATCAGATGGAGTTCTAGAGCTGAGAGAAGTAGACACATGCCCCATCCCTAACCCAGAAGCTCCAGCTGGTAACCACTTGCAAATAGCTTCTATGGGAGGTGGATTGGAAGATTTGATGACTTGAACGTGAGTCGGGGAGAGAATCAGGCTAAGAGGTATTGCCAAGGTTTTGCTGAGAGGTGGCCGGATAAAGCAACTGGTTTGAGGTGTGGTGGAACTGCAAGAAGTAAAACTTGTTAGGGGACAGTGGATGTGTATATAACAATAGAATCTGGGGTAATGGCAAGTATCCTGCTTTGAAATAGACAGAAATAATGGAAGAGGAAACACTAAATGAGATGAACTCTTCCTTCAAACAACTAAAGAATCGTGGAGGAGAAATAAAGCAACCGAACCGAGTTCTAAACGTCTGCTGAAGGTACGATAAAGAAGGCTGAGGTTGGGAGAGGTGGGTTTGAGTTTGGTATAAACAGAGACAGCCTCTAGAAAGTCCCTATGAAAGAGTGTCCCCCAGTACAATCTGGTAGAAAATTCCTTAGTTTATACATAGTTCTATTCTCTAGTTATATGATATGCGGTAATCACTGATGGGCACAAAGACTTCTTGGAAGTGTAATAATTCTGGAATTTTCTGAGAACCAGAGACTACAAGTAAGAATAGACACATCGATGGCATCAAAATAGTACTGGGCAGGCAACTGGGCAGTCAGTGTTTGTGCCTCAGCTCTGTGCCTGCTCATTTTCCAAGGTGGCATTAAGCAAGTTGTTTCCCTTACGCAGAGTCTAAATTCCATAGCACAGGTGGTGAGGAGTGGGAGTGGATACTGAGATAAGAAAGTCAAAAGCAGTAAGCACCCAATGCATGGGAACCTCTAATGGGGCCAAGCACTGTGCCCCGTGATTCCTGTGTATCATGAGATTTAATCTTTACTACTGCACTATGAGAAGTCTTCATCTGCCCAATCCATAGGTGAGGTGACTCCTTTGGCTGTCCTGGAGCTGATCTTGTTATTAGGGCTTTCTAGAGAAAGAGTCCACACACTACTGATGAGGTCTATGCCTGTTCTGTGGTTTGACTATTTTACCCTCCCTGGTGTGGTGGTTTGAATAAAAATGGCCCCCATAGGCTCATAGAGAGTGGCACTGTTAGGAGGTGTGGCCTGTTTGGAGTAGATGTCGTGTTGTTGGAGGAAGTGTGTCACTGGGATGGCCTTTGAGGACTTGGGCGCTCAAGCCTGGCCAGTGTATCTCAGTATCTCTTCCTGCTACCTGGCATCTGAATGTAGAACTCTCAGTTGCTTCTCCAGCACCGTGTCTGCCTGCATGCTGCCGTACTTCCCAGCAATGATGATAATGAACTCAACCTCTGACACTGCAAGCTGCCCCAATGGAATGTTTTCCTTTATAAGAGTCGCCATGGCCATGATATCTCTTTAAAGCAGTAGGAACGCCAACCAAGACACCTGGCTTCTGAAAAAGACCCCAAGATCCCACTTCTTCCTCAGACTAGCCAGCATTTGAACTAAATAAAAACTGTAACAGCGTGCTAATTCTTAAGACCATTTAAGCTTGGTGAACGGTACGGTTTTAAACAAAAGTAAGCACAAACAATCATGCTCCCCACTTTTTCCTCCCTTGAGGTGAGGTACCAGGTGCGGTTTGCTTCTGCTTACTCAGTGACTAAGGCAAGCCTGACCCTTGGGACTCCTGGCAGGATTTGCTGGATTCCATGAATATGAAGTGCAGAAATTCTATTCTTGACACTGACTGGAGTATGTCTATGTTATACATCTTCGGTTATCAGAGACCCAAGTTCAGAAAAATCAGAAGAGGGAAGCCTAAGATGGAAAATAAGAATTAACTAGAGCACGTTTTATTTGAGATGCTCAAGCCTCCAATTGGAGTTCTCAACGGGCAACTGGGTACAAGTGTGGGAACATACCCAAGTGATGACATCCACACGGGGCACTGAAGTTCACTGGAGGTTTTCTAAGAACCGAGCATGGATAAAAATGCAAGCAATGGGGAAAAAAAACTTCTACACCTCTCCAATTAGAACATGAGGAGACGGGAGGAGCCTATGAAGAAAACTATCGAAATAATAAATGTTCAGGATAAGTATCCCAGAAACCAAATGGATAAAATACTTAACAAGAAAAAAGCGACCCATTAAGTGCTGCTGAGTTTAAGACAAGACTGGCCATGGTGTCGGATGCTAGAAGGTCACTGATATTACTCACGAGGGCTGCTTGGATGTGCTGTGGGTGAAATTTGCACAAAACAATGTGCATGGCCTGCCTGTTTGATCTTACACCCATCCTATCCTGTCTTCTCACGCTTATCTACCCTGCAAAGACATGGTTTCTAACATCCCTTGCCAACTGGCTTCAAACCAGGTGGACTCAATGGGAGACCCTGGCAGTTGAAGAAGAAAAGGAAAAGATAAGCATAGCATCACCAGTAGGGCTTATTTATCTTCTCTAGTTCTGGCTACTGTTGGCCAGTCTGTTCTCTGTGGCCCAAGCTCATCATGGGCGGGTCTGCTGGCCTTCCGGCCTCCTAGAACCATGGAAACAGTTATCTCCTTTCTCCGTCTCTTTAGTTTTCTGGGAGAGGTGGGCTCTCTGCTGTAGTTAGTGCTAGAGCTGCCTCACCCTCTGGCCACTCTTTCATCTCTTTCGCCAGGAAAGCCCCCTCCCAGAAACATCTGACTGTAGTCATCTATCTGGGATCATCATCAGCATCCTGGGGCTTACGTTCCACACATTCTGGGCCACTATTCAGGCATCCCTGTGGTTTCCAAGCATGCTTTTGAGAAGGACATGGGGAGCCTGGGCCCCAAGAACAACAGAACCCCCGTGTTTTCTAGGGAATGGCCTGTGGAGGTCGCTGATAGCCTCTCTGTGTAGCTACGTGGAGACGCAGCTCCTAGGGCATAATGCCTTCCCCAGATGTGGTGGGCGGGCCTATGCATAGGAAAGGCCTAAGCAAACAAACCTGCTACCACAGTTTCCACGTGTCCCATCTGAAGAAATGAAAAGGCAACACACATAAATTAACTCAGCATGCTTTGTGTGAGTGGGGGCAGATTCTTTGGGCTGTAGAGATGGAAAGGGGGGGTTCCTAAATTTCATTAAATTACATTTTTCTTGGATTAATCACGAGTTTCTGATATACTAAAATTACAGGACTCTGAGTTTCCTAGCTGTTGAGTTTCTTGTATTTTCACCAGTCTATAGACATTACCTGGCTAACAATAACGGGCCTCAGTTTGCTGCTTATTTTCCTTGTCTATTTCTTTTGGCTCCTTAGCCCATCCTAGGTTCCAGAAACTGGGCTGCTGTCCTGTCTCCCTGCTGGCAGTCACCTGGGGCCTCTTTAATGGTGGACGTTCTCACCAAGCTTGGATACCACCCCCATTTCTGTCTCCCACTTCCTTGTCTCAGGAACTTTACCACCCTTGACTGGCCATCTTCTTCACCTGCGTGCCTCTGTACAAAGTCCCTTTATCTGATCCTTAGTCACTTGAACCCTGTTGTTTCTTTCCCACCATGCCTGAGATGACAGACCCAGATACTCCTTGGAGTCCCCAAGATGAACTCCTTGGAGCCCCGGGGGAAGCTGGAAAGAATTCAAGCCACCTTTGCCCCCTGCCACCTCTACAGTGCTGGCCACATCTGCTCCTTAAGATTCTAGCCGCCCTTACTGAGTTTTACTTCAAAACCGGAGGATGACTTCTCATTCCTTCCAGGTTCTGTTTGATAGTCTCACTTTATGCCACATTGCCACCACGCTCCTGATATTTCCCGCCCTGCAGGTGCTTGAGGCACCAAAGTAGATCCTGGAGCCTTGATCACAATGAAGCCATTCTGATTCGCTGGAGAGAACTGCCCAATCACTGTCACTGGGCACAGCTGTGCCTCTTGTCGCACAGAAGACTATCCAGGACAATAAAATGGCTTCCCTTTAGCATTTCCTTTGAACCCCTTCCCTTGACCTCAGACATAATTTGAGCAAAGGAATCAAGAGCTGGGGCAGTGTCGAGATTAAATGGCTTCTGTGACTGACTATGTCCTGGGAACACTAAGTTAAAAAGTTAAGGATCTCTTTTCAGTTTCTTTTCCTTCAGAATTTGGGGTCCTGCAGTAAACTATGGATTTCCAAAAGGGGACTAATGGGGTGTAGCACATTCCTGTGCCCTTTGCTGTGGAGCGTGGCCACCAATGGCATGGGTGAGCATGGCCTGAGGTTGGGACAAGCCGGCTAACGGTGTCACTGCTTCTCAGTAGGGATGGTGGACTGTTTACTGCTGTCACTAATTTGTGACAATGGTGGAATATTTTCTGTCTTTAAAATTGTTATCTCGGGGTGACTGAACGTACTTGCAGGCTATTTCTAGAACAGATAATACAATCCCATGAAATATACCTCAGACTCCGTGTTCTGTCAAACCTGAGCTTGTATTCTGACCCTGTCACCAAGCGACACTGGAAAAATCACCTTTCAGAGACGCAGATTTTGTATCAGCAGAAAGGAACAGCTGTGTTGACGAGGGAGGTTGACCTCAGCGTCTGCAGGATTCAGCAAGTGGGTTTCCCCTTTGTTAGACAACATAATTCAGCCACTGCTCCCCTCTTAGAAGCCTCCTTCGACCAATATTTCCAAGTTGTTCTCGAGCATGTGAACTGCGTCTGGAAACTGGAGCAATAGGTGGAAGCTCAGATGTCTTAGGGAAGATGAAACGGAGGGAAGGAAAGCCCCCAGCAAGCAGGGTCCACTCAACAATGGCAGCAGTTGGGGTAACTTTGAACTCCAGGCCTGAATCTTGACACTGCTCTTTGAGGTAAAGTCCATAAGGATTTCTTCATTTCTCATTTCAAATTTGAGAAGTATTTTCTCCTCTTATGCCAATTTATTTTCAATGTTGTTATCCAATCTTTATTATAAAAATAACTCACACTAAATCTCTCCACCCAAACATATCAGATATTTTCATTTTTTTCTGATGACTCTGAGACTATGCGATACATATGGGTTGAGGCTTTGTCTTCAAATATTTTTGATTATATAATGCTAAATCAAATATTATTATGAAGATTAAAGTATGGCAATGTTTGAAAAAATTATGCATAATCATGTTTTTGCTCTTGGACAGTTCTGTGGTTTCTAATTCCTTTACCTTTTGCTGTCATGACAATCTTCATGCCTAAAGCTAGAAAGATATTTTGAGATACTAATTTTTCATATTTCTGACTTGCTATCCAAATACAGAGAGGTGGGGCCCTTTTCCCACTTGGAGATGGCTCAGGGCTCAGCTAAAAGCACAGGCATCTACAATGACTAAAGCTAAGAAGGCATTTATAAATAAAATGTGGATTTGCTTAGACAAGGTTTATACTGTGTCTCCACCCTCACTGTTTAGTTCTCCTTCCTCTGATTTAGTTTGCAGGGGGCAGAGGTGGGCATGTGGGTGGAGATGGTCTAAAGGCAAAGGCAGTAACGGGGTCTGGAGAGATACATAGTCTTGGAAAATCGGGGGTTGCAACATGGTTCTCTTTTTTTCTTATTTGTTCATGTTTTATCTGGGTTCAGAAGGAAGTGAGGAGGGAGAAAATCAAGATCAGCAAAGGAAGAGGGAACCTAAGGTCTTCCTCCTGTCAGGACAATCGTGAAGGTGACAGTGTCCTCCTGATAGAGACAATGTATGATGTGAGGTCCCATGGCAAAGGTTCCCAGCCCTATTATGGCCCCCTCTGCCTTATAGATGATAGAAACAATGGAAAGAGGCTGAGCCCACGGCACTGTAAAAGGGGTGTCCGGAATAACTAAACACCAACCCTACCCAGTCCCATGAAGCTTCAGCATAGCGCATAATACCAGGACTCTGGTACAACTCTATATTCAGGAAAACCTTAGTGGCTGAGATTCAAATTTTCAGAACCGTAGAAGATATGGGTTTCAGAGCCTATATTGAGTTGAATTACAGGATTGGGATAGATCTTTTACTCTGAAGGTGGAAACTAAACTTTTGATCTGCTACACATATAATTCTTTTTGTTGTTGTTCTTTCTACTTTGTGCTTGCTCAAGAGTTTATTGATAGATTATTTGATTGATCATAAGGCATATATGTATATGTGTACACGTACATGTGTTTTTGTATTATAGGTTATTATTTTATCTTTACTTTATGTGTATGGGTGTTTTGCCTGCGCATATATGTGCGCACCATTTCCGTGCCCAGTGCTTGTGGACTTGTAGAGGGCATTAGAACTTCTGGAACTGGAGTTACAGGTGGTTGGGGGGCCACCATGTGGGTGCTGGAAACGGAATCCAGATCCTATGGAAGAACAGTCAGTGCTCTTAACCACTGAGGAATCTCTCCAGCCCACAGATAAGTATAAACTGATTTCTTTATGAGGGCTTACTGGGTTAAGTTATATAAATGATTTTACATCTCTTGTTTCATAGTTTTAGACCATTTTCCACAAGAATTGCTTTAATTTACCTTGATACCCAAAATAATTGCAGGTATTGACTTAAACATATATTCGCTAGCTTTAGCTACTAGTATTTTAAAAGAAAATATTGCAAATTGAGTGCTGGCAGACTTTATTTCAATTCAGCAGAGATTTCTTAAATTACTAGAAGGCTTGAGTCTTATGCCTGGGACTCATTTGTGAATTGAATTTCTGTGCGTATTTGGTTTTACTTCATGTGCAACAATTATCTTTGAACAGCACAAATCATCTTTACCTTTAACAGCTTCCCCTTTTTGCTTGTGGACAGAGCTGAGCGGTCGGCACGCATCTAGAACTTCCTTCCCATCTGGACTCAGCCCTCAATCTCTCACCACTGAAATACATGTCTCTCATCAAATGAGTTCATAAATAACCACCCGAACAGCCAAGTTCTCCCTTTTTGGCTGAGATGGACAGGTTCTAATTAGGCAGCACCATGATTGTAGGGAAATTATTTGCTTAAGAAATGCAGAGGAATGTGGCTAGGCACGAGGCAACCCAGCAACATCGCGTTGCATTAATAGTTGTGGGCACTCGATCTCCGACTTAATATCATTAGCTACACATTTTCTGAAGGAAATAACTCAAATGACAAATAAACCTTGGGTGGAGACAAACAAGATGAGTATTATGTAAGCAAATCCACGTTTTATTTAAAAACGAACCTAAAAAATTGTGGTCCCAGAGTCCTTTCTTTAGAGATCTTTCTTCCACTCAAAGTTAGGCAAATCTGAGAAACCCTAGCGTAGAAACTGAAGAGAGCCCCGGCCGGGGTGGGATAGCCTATTCTTTTGCATCCCACATCTGCTCTTCTTGCCTGGATTAACACTACTTATCTTTGAAGACGCTCGGTACAGGTGTGACTTCTGCCTCTGAGAGCCTCCTTGGGACAGCGGTGACTCCGGTCTGCACTTTGAGGGCCATGCTCTTAAGCTCTTTGACTCTTTTGACAATGCCTCTTGTTTTTCTGTGTCTTCCACTTCTCCGTGCTGATTGGACTGTTTTTTTTATTAACAACCAAACATGCCTCTCCGTCTCCTAATTCATAAAGAACTCTGCGGCTCACATTCTTCTCCGTGTATTGATATTTTTCTTCCCTTACCTTAGCTGTTAGCCATGGTCTACGCTCTTTTCTACTTCTTTTTTTCAACCCCTTCCAACACACTGCCACCTGGATCAACCTTACAACTCCACCAGTGTAACTCGTAGTATAGTCTACTAGATGCATGCATGGTGCTAAACCCACTAAATATCTTTGGATTCTTGTTGTACTGGACTTAGCTCATCTATTGGGTCCAGTCTTCTGTCTTGGGTTACTCTCATCTCAACTGTCCCATTCACTTGGTTCTCTTGTTATCTTCTAGCTGCCCTTCTGGAAACTTCTTTGCTAGATACTTATCTTTGACCTGATTTGTTTTCCTTTTTGGTTTTCCAAGACAGAGTTTCTCTACGTAGCCTTGATTACCCTGGAACTGGGTCTGTAGACCAGGCTGGTCTCAAACTCAGAGATCCTCCTGCTTCTGCCTCCCAAGTGCTGGGATTAAAGGTGTATGCCACCACCGCCAGCACTTTGGCCTCATTCTCAAATGTTGGCCTTACTCCCTTCACTTCCTGTCTCTACTTCCCTGGTCTTATCTATCAACCATCTGAATGCCAATGCCTGCTGTACTTCTGTCTCAACTGCATATATCATGTTTGATGTTCACATTTGCCTATCCAAACTATCAACATGGCCTTTCTTCCAGGACCATGACTTATGACCTAGTGAGTTCATCACACTGTCTTCAACCTTCTCCCTTTCAAGGGTCTAACTTTTTGGAATATTCTGAAAGTTTTAGGATGCGCTATTTTTTTCTTCAGTTTATGTTTGTTGTTTAAAGATTTATTGATTGAGTAATTGACCGGATTAACATTACATTTTCCACCAGTCAAGGAGAAAGTCTTGCACTTCATTATCAGCCTAGGAAAACTTCCTGTTTAACTAAAATTGTTTCCTCAGTTCTTTCAAATCTGATTAATCAATATTATCACTGATACATGAATTCTTTGCGAATCCTGAATCGCTGAAAAAAATAGGCTATGTATCATTTAATTTTAAGCTATTAACTTGGAGAGCATAAATTTACTGTGTTCTCAGGCACCGATGGAAATAGGTTAAATGCAAATAAACTAGAATTCACTTTTAAAAAAAGAGAGATCTGGTGCTTTGAAATGCTTCCAACTATGTAAAAAACAATCACAAAGGCCGATCTTTCCCTCTGTGGCTATTGGATGAAGCTGCCCTGGCAGAAGCTACTCATCTGGGACATATCTTAATCACATCTCTAGCCAAACTCTTGCAAAAACACATCAGCCAAGAAGACCCTGAATACTAATGACAATCCCTTATACTTGCGCAAGCAAAAGCATGCTTAAGGGATCACCTCACAATATGCAAGCTTTTTCGAGTCATTAGCTTGAGTCCCCAGCTGGCCAGTCAGGTAGGCCCGATGAGGAGACAGAGGTCAGAGAGAGAAAAGGTCTGTAGACTTGTGAAGTCTTCCAGTTTGCAGGTCTCCATGCTGGAGATAGAATTCACGTCTCTGTATCTTGAGTCTAGGGTTACTTTTTGCCATATGCTTTGCTCCCAAATGGCTAGGATCCCAATAGTCTGCTGCTGGTGTCTTTCAGACATTGGGGCTCATTGACCTTAGTATGGAGGAAGAGAGAAGACTTGGACTAGCATCATGGAGATGCACAAAGTTAAGCTGGCCTGAAAATTAGGGCTCTTGGCGGAGAAGTGGGAGATGAGGCAGGAGCCGGAGAAAGAGGGCATCATTCAGGGTCAGGTTAAGGTATCTAGCAGCACCTTTCTGTAGCTGAGCATGGTGCAAAGGACCTGCTTAAATCTTCCAGTTTTCAGGACACATTTTAAAAGTAGTTTTCCAATCCGCTCTGCTCTGACTCCTATGCTTGAGAGGACCCTCCTGTGGAGCTAAGCTGGAGAAAATGTCCCCCCTGTCAGTATGGAGACTACGAAGCTAACCTAGTAGTCTTCTCCCATCAACTCCCTGTGACCCTGCACCCAAACCTCACTCTTCATCTATCATTTAGAATAATAATTTGTGTTCTACTGCCTTCTAAGTTCCTTTGTTGCTAGAAACTGTCTCATAGTCAAGTGCAATCAAATCACATGCCTTATCTAGAGCCTGGTACAGAGTTTCACATATAGTAGGTACTCAAAAATAATAGACACATAAACAAATGAGGGCAAGAAACCTGGGGTCTAGAGAGATCCAGTGATTGGGGATTTAAGAAAGAGAGGGACAGGGCTGGGGAGGAGGCTCAGAGGGTAAAACAGGAAGACCAGAGTTCAGATGGCCATATTCCACATGAGAGCCATATGGCCTTCTGTAATCCTTGAGCATGGGAGGCAGATACAGGGGATCCTTGGAGTAAGTCGCCTATCCCGGTGTCTTAGTTAGGGTTTCTATTGCTGTGAAGAGACACAATTACCACAACTCTTCTAAAGGGAAACATTTAATTGGGGTGGCTTGCTTACAGTTTCAGAGGTTCAGTCCATTATATTCACCTCTAGAACCTCTTGAGCAAGCACACACACACACACACACACACACACACACAGAGAGAGAGAGAGAGAGAGAGAGAGAGAGAGAGAGAAAGAGAGAGGAGTAGTTTCTAGTGGGGAGTACATCAGTGAGAGAGGAGAGGAGAGAGAGAGAGAGAGAGAGAGAGCAGTAGTTTCTAGTGGGGAGTACATCAGTGAGAGAGGAGAGGAGAGAGAGAGAGAAAGAGAGAGAGAGAGAGAGAGAGAGAGAGAGAGAGAGAGAGAGAGAGGAGAGAGAGAGAGAGTTTCAGGACCACTGTCATCATGGTGGAAACATGGCAGCATGAGTGCAGACGTAAGCCTGGAGTAGTAGCTGGGAGTCCTTCATCTTGCAGGCAACAGGAAGTTGACTGAGACACTGGGTGGTATTCTGAGCAGAGGAAACCCTAAAGCCTGCCCACACAGTGACATATTTCCTCCAACAAGGCTATACCCACTCCAACTCCTAAGAGTGTCACTCCCTATGAGAATATGGGGGTCAATTAAATTCAAACTGCCACACTGCCACACCAGGCTAGTTGAAACAGTGAATTTTGGCTTCAGAGAGACCCAGTCTCAATGTATAAGGTAGGGACTGATCAAGGAAGATAGCTTACATCAATCTCAGACCTCACACACACATACAGACATCCAGGCAAGCACATGTGAACATGGAAACATATACATAGGTATCACACACACACACACACACACACACACACACACACACACACACGCCAATCTGGAGAGAGAAATGCATTCTATTTTAGCCACAAATGAGGCATTCAGTAGGCGAGTTACTAGCTCCTCTACTACTCAGGACCTCACTTCCTTTACATAGGAACTGAAGACACCAGCAGTAGTTTCTAGTGGGGAGTACATCAGTGAGGCTTACATCCGCCCACGAGAGCATTTTCTCATCTCACGCATGCAGTTTTCATGCTCACTCAGTGCGAAGTGGTTTCCACACTCAGGTTCGAAGAACAGCATCTCTCCGTCTTGTCTTCCTTCTCCTTTTCCAAGTAGGTTTGTTTCTGTAAAGGTTCTAACCAACTGAATATTTTAGGGATGCGGCATTACTTTCTTCTGCCCTGGGGTGGTAGAGTTGTTTAAGGGTTGTAGAATGGTTCTGGGGTATGTGTGAGTCAGAGCCAAAGCTCCTTCTCAATCCAATGTCACTCCCCAGGTCTTCTATGAACGGCTTCTCCCTCCCCCCACATAGCACTGACTCGGGTAGTTATTGAGACGGCTTCAAGCTACTGGGTCCAGAGATTCACTCGCACCTTTTTGGTTAATTCCCCCAATATATTATTAATAATCTTCTTTTAAAAATGCTTGTTGTTGGGTGGTGGCTACGCACGCCTTTAATACCAACACTGTGGAGGCAGAGGCAAGTGACCGTTGACTTTGAGGACCACCTGGTCTGTAGAGCAAGTTCAAAGACAAGCAGGGCTACACAGAGAAAATACCTGTCTCAAATAAACAAAACAACACCAAAAGGTTGTTAGATTGTTATTTCAGGTCCTTCCTGATAGAATGTTAATTTCCTGAGATTAATATTTCCTGTGTCTAGAATTCAGTTCCCTTTTGTGAACCCCTCCTCTATGGCTCCACCACTGAGCAGCACTGCAGCCTGCTAAGGAAAACAACTGATACTTTCAAGGTCAACATTTCTCCTTCATCTACACTGCTCTCCTCACACCTGTGACTTCTCTTCAGTTGACTTTGGAGTCAAAACTGAAAGAGACAGGAACTTCCAGCTCCTTCTATTTCCAGGGCTTGCCAAAGTATCCAAAGCAGTGAGTTATTTACCTCATATCTGGAACCGGAGAAATTGGAGAGTAGTTCAAGAAGGAAAACACGGAGTGGATAGTGTTTATACAGATTCAAACGTCACTTGATGTTGTAGATGTGGCTGGTACCCAGATTCATTGGTACTAGCATCTATGTGAGGGCGTCCACTCCTTGGAAGGCTTGAAACTGCGTAGGATGGATTGGAACCACCACAGTGTGCCTGGCACTGTCCAAGTGTTGGCAGTCAGGTTCTACATTGAATCCTTTAGTCATGAGAAAACAGAAATGGTCGACTTTACCTGGAAGAATAAGCTATTTGGCCTTCAAGCAGGGAAAACCAAGGTTTTAAAAAGTTAACTAATGCCCAGGAGGCAACTGTCAGTCATCAAGAGCAGTGAGTTAGTAGATACAATATCAGAGTCTTTTTGCATTGGACTGCCATGAAGTAATTCACATGGCAATCTGGCATGGGTCACTGTGCTTCCAAAGACCCCACCGACACTCACCTTTAGTTTCAGCAATTTAGAGAATAGTCATCATTCACACACACACACACACACACACACACACACACACACACACACACACACACACCACACACACACACACAGTCTGTGGCCCTATACTCTATTTATAAATACTCTATTTATTTATTGTGTGTGCCCAAAGAAGAGCCATGCCCCTTTTGAGCTGAAGAGCTTTGGGGTCATGGGAGTGACTTTGAAGACTCCATAACCTGCCCAGGATGCTTGAGTATCCTCCATAAGTGGCCAGAGTCTGTTCAAAGATAAAACCAGCATTAGATTCCAGGGTCCTGGGCAAGCTTTAGATGGCATTACCAGGAGAGAGCAAATGGGAAAACTGCAGTCTGGGGCCAAGATGACAAGAGACAAGAGGAGAGAAGTGAAGAATCAGTGTTTGGGAGTCAGCTTGGATTGGCAGCAACTCCAGTTTACGTGGTAGATTTTCATGGCAGTCCAATGCTCTGAGAAGAACAAACTGTTCTATACAAACTGAATGAGTCCCCTTTTGTCAATGGACTTAGAAATGATCCTACAGCCTAGCAGAACTCCAAGTTGAAGGGACTTGGTTTCTCCCCCTTTGCTGAATATACCTCCAAATAAGAGACCAGAACCTCAGCAAGAATTGCAGAGGGGGTTTCCTTGGGTTACCTAAACAGGGCTCAACCACTGTCTAGGGCTTCTTTCCTCTGAACGACACTTTTCCAGTCTTTAACACCACACAGACATCAACAGTATGGAGGTGAGACTTAATATTTTATACCCACTTCCTTCTCATTGATTAGTACTCCTCCCCCCTTCCAGCTACAGGACTGGTCCCTTGGCCTTGACCCAGCTGCTCAACTCTCCCTCCTATCTTTCCCAAATGAGCTGATGCCCTTTGCCTCGAAATCCTCCAATCCGGCCTAGTTAGCAGCCAGCTGCAACTCATCAGACTCCTGATTAGGCATTTGAGCGGGTGGGGCATTTCTTAACAAAATGATTGACAGTGGCGTCTAGATCACACACCTGCTGCTTTCAAATCCCCATAAAATGTCAGAGGGAGTGTAAGTGAAATATTGCAGCGGTGCTCCATGGGCTACAAATGTAAAGTGTTAGGTGATGGGAGTGTCTGAGGCTCAGCTACCGGGAGAAAACACAATTAGACATCTGATTCTAAAGAGAGAGAGCCCAGCGGTGATTTCACCTAAGGCTGAGCTGCTAGCCTGCACGGGATGAACACAGGCAGGCTTTGCGGTTACTGTGTGACTGATCTCAGGTTGTCCTTGCTAGATGCAGCTCCTCTTCTTGGGGACCAGAATGGGACACCCGGAGTTATTTCTGGACATTAGGTGATTTTTTTTTTGATTTTGCCCTCCTCTATATTTGAAATCAGTCCTTTGTGGGCGGATTCAGGTTCAGAATTCTTTCTTGGTGTCCCTGTGAGCAAGATGTGGTTGGTTGGGTCACTGAGTGATGATTTTCTTGTAGGGAGGCTGCCAGATCCAGATGACTCAATACCAAAACAACCCAAACACAAGCTTGTCTTTGAGAAAAGCAATTCTGTTTGGGCAGCCAAATCCAGAAGGTGCTGAAGAAGCTTCCATGGGGTGTCTTGAGAACAGGGAGTAAGGAGTTGGGTATGGAACAGGCACACCATGTTTGGAGAGTACAATGAGTTGAAACTTTTTTTTTATTTGAGCTCTACATTTTTCACTGCTTCCCTCTCTAATTCTCCCCTCCCTTCAACCCTCTGCCATAGTCCCCATGCTCCCAATTTACTCAGGAGATCTCACTTTTTTTTCTACTTCCCATGTAGATCAGATCTATGTAAGTCTCTCTTAGCGTCCACATTGTTGTCTAAGTTCTCTGGGATTGTGGTTTGTAGGCTGATTTTCTTTGCTTTATGTTTAAAAACCACCTATGGGTGAGTACATGTGATAATTGTCTTCCTGGGTCTAGGTCACCTCACTCAAAATAATATTTTCTAGATCTATCCATTTGCCTGCAAAATTCAAGATGTCGTTTTTTTTTTCTGCTATGTAGTACTCCATTGTGAAAATGTACCACATTTTCCTTATCCATTCTTTGGTCGAGGGGCATTTAGGTTGTTTCCAGGTTCTGACTATGACAAACAAAGCTGCTATGAACATAATTGATCACATGTTCTTGTGGCACGATTGAGCATCCTTTGGATATATACCCAAAAGTAGTATTCCTGGGTCTTGAGGAAGGTGTTTCCCAATTTTCTGAGAAATCACCACACTGACATCCAAAGGGGCTGTACCAGATTGCATTCTCACCAGCAATGCAGGAGTGTTCCCCATTTCCCACAACCTCTCCAGCATAAGTTGTCATCAGTGTTTTTGATTTTGGCCATTCTTACAGGTGTAAGATGGAATCTCAGAGTTGTTTTGATTTGCATTTCTCTGATGACTAAGGATGTTTCCTTAAGTGTCTTTCAGCCATTTTAGATTCCTCTGTTGAGAGTTCTCTGTTTAGGTCTGTACTCTATATTGTAAATTGGATTATTTGTTCTTTTGATGATCAATTTCTTGAGTTCTTTGTATAATTTGGAGATCAGCCTTCTGTCTGGTGTGAAGTTTGTGAAGATCTTTTCCCACTCTGTAATCTGCTGTTTTGGCTTGTTGACTGTGTTCTTTGTTTACAGAAGCTTTTTTAGTTTCGGGAGGTCCCAGTTTTAAATTTTTTAGATTCTTTTAGATATATGCCAATCCAGGTTCCCACTCCCTCCCTCCTCCCTTTCCCTCCACACACCCTCCCATTCCACTCCCATCTAATCCTCAGAGAGGGTACGGCACATTGCTTTGGGGGAAGGTCCAAGGCCCTCCCTACTATATCCAGGATGAGCCAGGTATACATTCAAAGATAATAGGATCCCAAAAAGTCAGTACATGCAGGAGAGATAAATCCCAGTGCCACTGCCAGTGGCCCCTCAGCCTGCCCCAGCCATGTAACTGTCAACCACATTCAGAGGGACTAGCTTGGTCCTCTGCTTGTTCCTCCCCAGCCTGGCTGGAGTTGGTGACCTCCTCTTAACTCAGGTAAACTGTTTCAGTGGGTGAACCCATCATGGTCTTAACCTCTTTGCTCATATTCTTATTCCTTCCACTTTTCAACTGGACTTTGGGAGCTCAGTCCAGTGCTCCAATGTGTGTCTCTGCCTCTGTTTCCATCAGTTGCTGGATGATATTTAAGATTATCATCAGTCTGATTACAGGGCAAGTCAAGATCAGGCCCCCTCTTCTCTATTGCTTAGGGTCTTAGGCAGGGTCATCCTTGTGAACACCTGGGAATTTCTCTACAGCCAGGTTTCTGCTAATCCTATAATTGTTCCCTCAATCAAGATATCTCTTTCCTTGCTCTCATCTCTGTCCTTCCTCCATCTCAACTATTCCATTTCTTCAAGTTCTCCTCGACTCTCCCTTCTTCCCTCCGTTTCCCCTTCTACCATCCCTTCTTCCCCCACCCCCATGCTCCCAATTTTGTCAGGCATTCTTGTCTGTTTCCAATTTCCAGGTGGGTCTATATATGCTTTTCTTTGGGTTCACCTTATTACTTAGCTTCTCAAGGATTATGAACTATAGGCTCAATGTCCTTCATTTATAGCTAATATCCACTTATAAGTGAGTACATACCATATTCATTTTTTTGGGTCTGGGTTACCCAGGAGGTCTCATTTATTAATTGTTTCTCTCGGTGTTGGTGCTACTGGGGTTATATTTCAGAAGTGGTCTCCTTTGCCAATGCGCTCAAGTGTACTTTCCACTTTCTCTTCTATGAGGTTCTGTGACTGTCTTTTTGTTGAGGTCTTTGATCCATTTAGATTTTATTTTTGTGCATGGTGGTAGATGATCTATTTGCATTTTTCTACATGCTGATATCCAGTTATGCCAGCACCATTTGTTAAATATGCTTTCTGTTTTCCATTTGATATTTTTTGCTTCTTTGTCAAAAATCAGGTGTTTGAAGGTGTATGGATTAATTCCCGGGTCTTTGATTCAGTTCCCTTGGGCCTCCTGTTTGTTTTTATTCCAATACCAGGCTGTTTTCAGTACTGTAGCTCTGTAGTAGTGTTTGAAGTCAGGGATTGTGTTACCTCCAGAAGGTCTTTTATTGCACAGGATTGTTTTGGATATCCTGGGTTTTTTGCTTTTTTCATATGAGGTTGAATACCATTTTTTTGAGGTCTGTGAAGAATTTTGCTGAAATTTTGATGGGCATTGCACCAAATCTGTAGATTGCTTTTGGTAAGATTGCCATTTTTACTATGTTAATTCTACCTACCCAAAAGCATGGGAGATCTTTCCACTTTCTGGTGTCTTCTTCAATTTCTTTCTTCAAAGATCTAAAGTTCTTGTCATACAAGTGTTCCACTTGTTTGGTTAGAGTTACTCCAAGATATTTTATGCTATTTGTGGCTATTGTGAAGGGGGATGTTTCTCTGATTTCTCTCTTGATCCATTTATCATCTGTGTAAAGGAGGGCTACTGATTTTTTTTTAGTTAATCTTGTATCCTGCTAAATTACTGAAAGTGTTTATGAGTTGTAGAAGTTCCTTGGTAGAATATTTGGGGTCGCTTATATAAACTATCATATCATCAGCAAACAGTGAGAGTTTGACTTATTCTTTTCCGATTTGTATCCCCTTGATCTCTTTTTGTTGTCTTTTTGTTCTAGCTAGAACCTCAAGAACTTTATTGACTAGATATGGAGAGAGTGGACAACCTTGTCTTGTTCCTGATTTCAGTTGGATCATTGTGAGTTTCCCTCCATTTAGTTTGATGTTGGCTGTTGGCTTGCTGTGTATTGCCTTTATTATGTTTAGGTATGTTCCTTGTATCCCTGTTCTCTCCAAGACCTCTATCATGAAGGGATGTTGTATTTTGTCAAAAGCTTTTTCTAATGAGATGATCATGTGATTTTTATTTTTCAGCTTGTTTATACGGTGGATTACATTGACAGATTTTCGTATGTTGAACCATCCCTGCAGCTCTGGGATGAAGCTGACTTGATCATGGTGGATGATGTTTCTGATGTGTTCTTGGATTTAATTTGCCAGTATTTTATTGAGTATTTTTGCATCAATGTTCATGAGTGAGATTGGTCTGCAATTCTCTTTCTTAGTAATGTCTTTCTGTGTTTTGGGTATCATGGTAATTGTAGCCTCATAAAAAGTGTTTAGCAATGCTCCTTCTGTTTCTGTTGTGTGGAACAATTTGAGGAGTATTTGTATTAGTTCTTCTTTGAAAATCTTGTAGAATTCTGAGCTGAAACCATCTGGTCCTGGGCTTTTTTTTTTTTTTTGATTGGGAGATCTTTGATGACTATTTCGATTTCTTTAGCAGTTATAGGTCTGTTTAATTTGCTTATCTAGTCTTGATTTTACTTTGGTAAGTGATATTTATCCAGAAAGTTGTCCATTTCCTTTAAGTTTTCCTATTTTGTGGAGTACAAGTTTTCAAAATATGACCTGATGATTCTCTGGATTTCCTCCATGTCTGTTGTTATGTATCCCTTTTCATTTCTTATTTTGTTAATTTGGATATTCTTTCTCTGCCTTTTGGTTAGTTTGGATAAAGGTTTGTCTATTTTGTTGATTTTCTTGAAGAATCAACTCTTTTTCTTATTGATTCTTTGTATTGTTTTCTTTGTTTCTATTTTGTTAATTTCTGCTCTCAATTTTATTATTACCTACTGTCTACTTTTCTTGGGTGAGTTTGCTTCTTTTTGTTCTAAAGTTTTCAAATGTTCTGTTAATTCACTAGTGTGAGATTGTTTCTAGCTTCCTTATGTAGGCATTTAGTGCTATGAACTTTCCTCTTAACATTGCTTTCATTGTGTCCCATAAATTTGGGCATGTTGTGTAGTCATTTTCATTGAATTTTAGGAAGTCTTTAATTTCTTCCTTTTTTTTCTTCCTTGACACATTGATGATTCAGGTGAGCACTGTTTAATTTCCATGTATTTGTGTGCTTTCTGGAATTAGTGTTGCTGTTTAATTCATTTTAAGCCACGATGATCTGATAAGATACATAGGGTTATTCCAATTTTTTGTATCTATTGAGGTTTGTTTTGTTACCAAGTATGTGGTCAATTTTTGAGAAGGTTCCATGAGGTGCTGAGAAGAAGGTGTATTATTTTATGTTTGGATGGATATTCTATAGATGTCTGTTAAGTCCATTTGAGTCATAGCATCTTTTAGTCCCCTTATTTCTCTGTTTTTTTTTTTTTTTTGGTCTGACTGACCTGCCCAGTGGTGAGAGTGGAGTGTTGAAGTCTCCCACTATTAGTGTGTGGGGTTTAATGTATGGTTTAAGATTTAGAAGTGTTTTTTTGACATATGAGGGTGCCCTTGTATTTGGGGCATAGATGTTCAGTATTGAGATTTTTCTATTGGTGGATTTTTCCTGTTACTAATATGAAATGTCCTTATTTGTCTCTTTTGATTGATTTTAGTTTGAAGTCTATTTTGTTAGATACGAGGATAACTACACCAGCTTGTTTCCATTTGTTTGGAAAAATTTTCCCAACCCTTTACTCTGAGACAGTGTCTGCCTTTGAGGTTGAGGTGTATTTCTTGTATGCAGCAGAAGGATGGATTCAGTTTTAGTATCCAATCTGTTTGCCTGTGTCTTTTTATAGGTGCGTTGAGTCCATTTATATTAAGGGATATTAATGACCAGCGATTGCTATCTCCTGTTAATTTAGTTTTTGTTGTTGGTGATATTAATTTGTGTGTTTTCCCTTCTTTGGGATTAGCTGCTGTGAGATCATCAATTGTCTGTTTTTGTTGATGTAGCCAACTTTCTTGGGTTGGAATTTTTCTTCTAGTATTTGTGTAGGGCTGGTTTGTGGCTAGGTATTGGTTAAATCTGGTTTTGTCATGGAATATCTTGTTTGTCCTTCTATGGTGATTGAAAATTTTGCTAGGTATAGTTCTGGTCTGGTATCCATAGTCTCTTAATGTCGGCATAACACTTGACCAGGACCTTCTGGCTTTCATTGTATCCATTGATAAGTCAAGTGTAATTCTGATAGGTTTGCCTTTATATGATACTTGACCTTTTTCCTTTGCAGCCCTTAATATTCCTACTTTATTCTGTAGTTTTTAGTGTTTTGAATATTATGTGGCAAGGAGACTTTTTTTTTTGATCCAGTCTATTTGGTGTTCTGTATACTTCTTGTATCTTCATAGGCATATTTTTCTTTAGGTTGGGAAAGTTTTCTTCTATGATTTTGTTAAATGTATTTTCTGTGCTTTTGAGTTGAGCTTCTTATCCTTTTCCCATGCCTATTATTCTTAGGTTTAGTCTTTTCATGGTGTCCCATATTTCCTGGATATTTTGTGTTAAGTTTTTGTTAGATTTAATGCTTTCTTTGTCTGATGAGTCTTTTTCCTCTATTGTATCTTCAGTGCTTGAGATTCTTTCTTCCATCTCTTATATTCTGCTGTTTATGCTTGCATTTGTGGTTCCTGATCATTTTCTCATGATTTCTGTTTCTATAATACCCTTGGCGTGTATTTTCTTTATTGTCTCTATTTCAATTTTCAAGTCTTGAATAGTTTCTTTCATATGTTTGATTGCTTTTTCTTGGTTTTCTTTAGGGGATTTATTGATGTCTTCCAGTTTTTTGCCTTTTCCTTCATTTCTTTGAGGAAATTTCTCATTTCCTCTTTAAGGGCCTCAAACATTCTCCTGAATTTATTTTTTAGGTCATATTCTTCTGCTTCATCTATATTTGGTTGTTCAAGTCTTGCTGTTGTAGGGCCTCTAGTTTTTCCTGGTGTCGTGTTGCTCTTTGTGGTGTTGTGTGTGTTCTTACCTTGTCTACTCATCGTTTCCTGTAATTGGTGTAGTTGGGACTGTCAGTGGCTCTGGTAATCAATCTTCTAGGTGCCAGTGGATCCAAGGCTCAAATAGTTCCTCCTCAGTGCCATGGTTCCTGTTACCTCATTGGTCACTCTGTGTTCCTGGATGTCACTGAGTGCTCCTGGGGTTTGCAGAGCTCCTGTGGAGTTCACTGTCTCAGGTTTGCTCTGGCCTAGGTTGCCAGCTCAGACCTGTTTCTGTAAATGTTCCTTCTTTGGATCCGCTCCTGTGGAGGTCCCTAGCTTGGGGTTGGTCCTGCAAAGGTCTCTGTCTCTGATCTACTCCCTTAGAGGTCCCAGACTCGGGTGAGCCTGGACCCACAGAGGACCTGGCTCAGGCCTACTCCCTCAGAGGTCCCAGACTCACACCCAGGCCCACAGAGGTCTCTGGTTCCTGCCTACTCCCTCCAAAGCTCCAGGCTCATGCCTGGATCCACAGAAGTCCTGGTTCAGGTCTAGTTCCTCGGAGGTCCCAGACTCATGCATGGGCCCACAGGGGTCCTGGCTTAGGTCTCCTCCCTTGAAGGTCCCAGACATATACTCAGACCCACAGAGGACTCTGTATTCTGCCTACACCCTCGTAGGTCCCAGACTCATGCCTGAGGCTGCAGAGGTCTCTGGCTCCTGCCCACTTCCTCAGCGGTTGCTCCCCTATACCTGCTCCTGTGGAGTTCACTGTCTCAGGTTTGCTCCAGCTCAGGTCCCTGGCTCAGTCCTGCTCCTGTGGAGTTCACTGCCTCAAGTTGAAACATTTTTACAAAGGTGGATCTCATACAGGAGAGGACAGAGAAGACATGACCTAGAAAGCCTTTGTGGAGGCAAAGAACAGTTGAAGGGACCCAGTTTATGTTCCATCTATGATGTGGTGGGAATGGGCTAGCCTGGAGTAGTACATAATGGACATAATGATGACTTTATACTGTGTGACTCTTAGGAATCAAGTCATTTTACTCAGTAAGGATCAGTGAAGCCCGTACTCACCGTGTCTTCATTCTGTCACACACACGTTGACTGCATCGAGGGTCAAGTTGCGTCAGTAATGGATGGATCAGGAAAGTTCTGAGGGCTTAAAGAGCCAGGTATCTGAAGCCAATGTCAGAATCCTAGGAAGAAATCTGTCATTCTCCATTCATTAAGCACCTAACAATTTATAAAAAAAGTCACCTGTGTAATTGTCTTCTTAGATATGAATGTGATTTATCTCTCCATTTATTTGTATCCCTTTTGTGTTCTTCAGAGAATTTCCTCTTGTAGATATGTCAACAGGTGTATAAATCGGTTTTGAATGAGCTGTGTCCCGGTGTCTTTCATTTTTGCTAAATTATAAATGGTGTTTATAGTTTCTAAATTGTTGCAGGTTTGCTGTAACAGCGGAATTTCGACTGTTCAGGTGGTAACCCAAAACGACTGTGAAAATCTTTCTGTTTGCAGCCTTTCTCGGGATTTCCAGGGGATAATGTTACGTTTGCAAATAGTGAGGTTTTAATTCTTTGTTTTCCCTCAAATCGCAGTGTTTGGTACTTACCATTGTTAACTAATTGCTGTGCCTACAATCCCTGGCACAGCTCGGCTGTTCTCCCATGGGGAATCTGTCAAATTTATTTTGCACTGACTAACTCTTCATTCACAGCTTTTCTTCATTCTACTTTGTGTAATGTGTTTATAATGTTGAGTTTCATCCTTTTGCCTCTTTCTACAATGGCCTTTCCTGCCAAGGTCTTAGATGACAGCGAACTAGATTATTCAGCAATAACAAGAAACACCGAGCTCCTAGCTTAAGGCAGCAGGATTCTGTTCATGCTCCAAGTCCTGATGAGATTGGCGGATGCTCCACTGTACACAGATCTCCAGATAGACACCTGAGCTGATGGAGGCACCCACATTTGCATTCCGCATGATCTGAAATGTGGTTTCTTAGTCACCATGGTCGTGGCTGAGACCCCTGCATTGTGGATTGAACGTGCCTCTTCCCGGTTTCCAGTGTTGACACTGTCACCTGCAACGTGATGAGGTTTCAAGACAGCACCTTTGGGATGTAATTAGTGTTAGATGAGGCCATGACAGAGTGTTTCTTGTGATGGGATTAGTGACCTTATGGAAAAAGACACCGGAGAGCTTGCTTTCTCTTCAACTACTGTGCGAGGTCACAGTGAAGCAGCAGCTGTGCACCTGTCAGGAAGGGGTTCTCGTCTGAGTGTTTCTGCTGATGTTGCCTGACATTGACACTGCCTTGGCTGGCTTCGCTGCAGACTCTGTTCTGAGTACACAGCACGTTCCTTTTGTGCCATGCGTCCCGTTGCTTTCAGAAAAGCAACAATTATGGCCTGAATCGTTTGATTCAGATTTGAGATTACCACATGTTATGAATTGCAATGTTTCTAGAAACAGTAATTATGAAGAACAAAGACTTTCAATAAGTAATTTTCTGTTGTGGGATATTTGTACACCGTGTGAAGGTGTATTTGCTGTGACTGGTGCAGTAAAAAGCTGAATGGCCAATAGCTAGGCAGGAGGTAGAGGCAGGATTTCTAGGGAGGGAAAGGAAGAGGAGGAGGAGATAATTGAGGCTGAGAGAAACTTCACTCCAGGGGACAGGGAAGAAGCAGGATGGGTGGTATGTGACAGAATGTAGATTAATAGAAATGGATTAATTTAAGTTATAAGAGCTAGTGGGACAAGCCTAAGCTAAGGTTGAGCTTTCATAATTAATAAGAAGTCTCTGTGCCATTATTTGGGAGCTGGCTGGTGAGCCATGAAAAGACTCATTAAAGTTTTCCCACTGTCATTCCTCAGCATGTATCAAATTGATATATATTTCTTTAGATTGTATTGTGTTTAAATGCTTATTTTTTAAAATTGCTACTTGAGTTGCCAACTTCAGCTTCATTAAAAAATTATCAAATTGTTAAATTGCTTATAAAAAAATTGGACAGAGTTTCCTGCCATTTCTGAAATGGCCCTAAACATACTTCTTCAATTTCATGAGTGTATTTTTATGAAGTTGTGTTTTCTGCACTGCTTATTAAAAATAAAAACATTAATAAACTCTGAAAATAGTTAGAGATGCTCTAAGTCCTACAGTGTCTAATACTGAGCCAAAATTTAAGCATTTGTGTAAAATTAAGAACCACATTTATCTACTAGCATACAAATTTGCTCCAATCTTTAATAAAATGATAACATTGTACCTACAGAAAAGAATTATTTTAAGACAAACTTTCTTGTGGTTTTATCACTAAGTATTTGATTTGTATAAATATTTTATATTCCTTATACCTGGGATATGTAAATATCTCTTGAATGAAAGGGAACCATGAATGGATAAAGTTCTAGAGGCCCAGGGCTGCCAGTCTTGTGGTGCAGCAGGCTATAGCAATATTCTCCAGCCACACCGTCATGAGGGTGTCAACCAGTGCTCTCAAGGGCCCTGTGCTTCGAAGCTAAATGTCCTGTAGATTAAGTGAATTAAATACTGCATCCTAGGCAGAGGAGTGTGAGTGGACATGCGTGCATGAATTATGGACATGCATGGCTATAACCATACATACCTGCACATGGAAACTTTCTCACCACTGTGGTAAGAAACTGACTAGTGTGGTTATGGAGGTTCGGAAACCCCACAGTCTACAGCAAGTAAGCAGGGGACTGCTGAGTTCCAGTCCAAAGCAGGAACAATGTTCTAGAATAGTAACCAGTTAGGCACTTTCTTCTTTCTTTTTTTCACTGCTAAATTCTACCATGTACTTATTTATCCATAATTATAGCATTTTTAACTTATTGGGGGGGGGGGGTTATATCGGAGTACTATATTTACAACATTTCCCAGTTTCTTCTTGTTCAGCTTTGTGCTGCTGCTCAGATCTGCAGTTAATCAGATGAGGCCCACCCACAGGAAGGTGTCGGCTTCATTCAGTCTACCAATTAAGATGGTAATCTTATTCGCAAACCACCCGTACAGACTTAGAACAGTGTTTGACCGAAGGTCAATGCACCTTATGGCCCAGCTAAATAAACACATAAAAGAAGGCAAGCAGACATTTCAATAATCTTCTCTCAATAAAATATAGATAGATAAACAGGAATCAGGAACCAGATAAAAGACTCAAACACTAAAATGAGCCAGGCGGCGGTGGCACAAGCATTTAAACCCAGCACTCCTGAGGCAGAGGCAGGTGGATCTTTGTGAGTTCAAAGCCAGTCTGGTCTATAAGAGCTAGTTCCAGGAGTACCAAGCTATACAGAGAAACCTTGTCTGGAGAAACCAAAAACCAACCAAACCAAACCAAAACCCCACTAAATCAACCAGGGCGACCTCACTTACATTCACTGGCTACCTATGTTCCTTGTAAAAGGAACAGACTCACCTAAGAGTATAGGGTGGGGACAATAGTACCAGATAAGTAGGCTGTACTCCAGTAACTCAGCGAGCAGCCAGACACAGGGTTAGGAATGTTAGGAACAGCTAGGCAGAAGCCCTGCTGCTGTGACTGTGCTTGTTTCACTGAGAAAGCCCGTCTCGTGTTCCAGGTCTGAATGGCCGCAGAAGCTCGCCTGGCTCGAAAGCCTCAACCCAAAGACCGTGATCATTGCTTCTGGCAAGGGCAGCTTGACCTTTTGAGGTTGGGACAAAGCTTTGTCTTTTGCAAGGTTCACTCAATCCAATTCCCAAAGAACAACAAATTGCAAAAAGGCTCCTAATGTTTTAATGATTTTTTGCCTTTGATCAGACATCTAACCGTCTTGGGTTCCATGTGGCCCCTGGGCCTCAGATTGTATACAGTCGTTGGAGTGGTGTCCTGGCAATCCATTTGCTCCCGTTTCACAAAGGACAATGCACACACCTACTCTCTAGAGGAGGATTCTAGAAACTGTGGTGCATCCTTGCAGTAGGGATGAAAGTGTTCCCACCCATGTTCCTATATCTGCCAGTGTGGCCTGTGCTACAAGAATGGCCTGTGCCGTGTAAGGTCTGATTCTTCCGCCTGGATCCCAGAAAAGACCTGAAAGCAAAGATGCAGCTTGGGTTGGGGCCACAGCCTCTTTGAAGCCAGCATGGATGGTGAGTGAGAAACGAGCTCTGTTACTGAGAAGTCCGAGTGTCCCGCAGTGGAGAGCTTCTCACATGCCTTGACCCTGAGTGCCCAGCTGGTGCCACTAGATTTTAAATATCTTCCCAGCCTCTCCCCTTTGCTGCAGGGCAGATCCTAGCCAATAGGTTTCAGCCTTGGAGTCCATGTGGGTACATCAGGTCAGCAGTGCTTCTGGGTTAGAGCTGCTCACAGTGGCTGATTCTCTGTTGGAGCCTAGAAAGCAGGAGGCAACTCACACTCATTGAAAAAAAAATATGTAAACTTTTGTTATTCCCTAAAGAAAATCCTTATTTATACCTTATTCTGTTGTTTTATTCATTTTTTCTTGGCTTCCATATTATATCTCAATATCTGCCACCAACACCATCCCCTGAAAAAAAACCCAACTGTCTTTAAACCCAAGCCAAGGCTAGTTGGTTTCTGTTCATTGCACCCAAAAGAGCCTTAGCTAATATGCCAAGCACCTACAGTTATCCTGATGTCATTCAAATTCACTCTTTGAATGTTGGCTCAGCCAAGGACAGACCCTGCCAGGGCTCCTCCAGTGGCAGAACCTGCCGAAGGGGCCTGGGACTGAAAAGGTCCAAGCAGAGACAAAGCAGAACTTATTCCTCTATCACCTCCAAGTGTTTCCGTCTCTGCATACTAATTCCCGCTTCTTCCTCACCTGCCAGCAGGCCTGAAGGACACTCCCCAGACCTCGGGAAAATGGAGCCCTCTGCTGTGCCAATGGGTGGCCCTTGGAAGGGTTGTGCTTGGCCAAGTGGGTACTTGGTATTTTTGCTTCCAGTTGCATGTTGTTGCCTGCAACTTCTTGGCAGTCTTCCAAATGACTCCATTAAAGTATAATTGCTTTTATTAAGAGAAAGAACAGGCATGCACTAACACATGGAACTGATTTTATTGACATTTCCACAGTCTCTCTCTCTCTCTCTCTCTCTCTCTCTCTCTCTCTCTCTCTCTCTGACACACACACACACACACACACACACACACACAAAGAGACTGTCTATCCACCCACCCAATCCCACCTAATTTTCCTTTCGGTGCCTCCCAGATTTTTTTTATCCAAATTTTAAAATTTCAACTACTGATAGGAAAATTTGGGTGTGTTTCCCCCTTTTTGTGGCTTTAGCCAAGCTGTCTTGATCACTGCTCAGAAAACTACATCCCTGTAATTGGCTGTCTGGAGGATATGCCCAGTCTGAAGATGCCAACAAAATCTATCCTGTCTAGCAGTCCTGAGGTCATGTGTTTCCCTTCTAATTAATCCAGTTTGTGTTGTTACTATTATTCACCTCTATGGACCAATTAGCCTTTTCCACGTGATCCTTTACTCCTCTCTTTTCACACCTGATTTTCACTAGCTTCTGTCCATTTGACTTTACAAATTAAATTTGCGATCGATATTTCACTGTCATGACAGCGATGAATGATGCTGGGGTCATTACAATTGCTTCTGAATTTGTCCCCCGATCAAACATGTATTTCAATGGCCTCTTCAATTATTCCCATTGCTGTGGAAATGATTTTTCCAAGCTGTAAATTAGATAACACTGCTCATTACAGAGCTGTGAAATTGATGAGGGTAGACAGGATGTTTAGGTCTCCCTGAAACGCAGTGTGAGGCTGTGAGGAGGCATGTGGGACCTTCTGTTGGAGTTCAGGGTGTGAAGGCGGGACCCTGGTGAGTGTGATTAGTGCCCTAGTCAAGACTTTGCAGTCCCTTGCCTTCTGCATGATCTGAGGACACATCAAGAAGCTAGCCATCTGGGACTGGAGAGAGGGCTCAGCCTGAGGAGCACTCATTGCTTCTGTAACATCCTGGTTCAGTTCCCATCACCCAAATGGCGGCTTTCAGCCACCAAAGATGTGAATAAAACAAATAACAAAATAAAACAAATACATCAAAAAAATTAAAAGATAGGTGTCTACACGCCTAGACATGATCTCACAACAGCTATGACTCCATTGGTGTCTTAATTTTTGGCCTTCCCAGCCTACAGAACCGAGAGAATTGTTGTACCAAATAGAGTGTGGCATTGCTTGTAGGCAGAACGTGGGAAGAGCAAACTCTTCACAAGGGTGTGTAGTCCGTGAAGTCTCCGTCTTTCAACTACTGTGTAAAAAGTTAAAGGCTCCTCGTGCATCACACTCATGGGCAAACAAAGGAGACAAGGAGAAAGCTATCACATCCTTCAAAAGCCAGCCTTTCTTTACTGGTTTTCTGGGGTGCATCACTAGCCACTTGCAAGGATTTTGGTCATTACATAAGAGTCCAGGCAGACCAGATCACTCCTAGTAGGTGAGAAGCAGAGTCAAAGGTCAGAGGAAGGTTTTCCCTGAGAGCAGTAAAACCCACGCAATGCCCACTCTTGCTTGTCAATTTGACTACATGTGGAATTAACTAAGGCTCGAGGGCTCACTACACAGGTGAGGGATTTTTTCCTTAATTAAACCATTTGAAGTGGGAAGAGTTACTTAATCTGCACATTTTGAGGTGAGAAGATCCACCACTAACGTGGGCCACACTTTTTCCTGTGGCCTATATAAAGGGCACTGAAGAAGGAGCCTTGCTCTCTTGGCCTGCTCGCTCTCACTGGCATTAGAGCCCACTTCTTCAGGATTTCAGAGTATACTAAAGACCAGCTGAGACATCCAGCCTCGTGGACTGAACCACTGATGGATGCATGGACCTTCCGTTGGTAGACATCCATTGTCGGGCTAGCTGGACAACAGACTGTAAGTCATTCTAACAACCCCCCCCCCCTTATATTTGTTCTGCAAGTTCTGTTTCCCTAGAGAACACTGGCTAATACAACACCCCTATCAGCAAACGCCATAGCTTTCTGTGCTGGCCTGCCCTAGCCTGCGCATTATCTGGAGCTCTGTGTCCACTGAGCTTCCTGCATGAGGCTTTCTCCTGGGCCTCTCAGCAGTGTGGGGCAAAGGCACACATCTCTGTGTCTCCCCGTTGACACCCTGGGAGTAACTTCTCCCACATCACCTTGACCGGTGCTGCTCTTATGAATGTGGAAGATGGCTCTGAGATTTGCTTCCATCCTGCCTATTTGGCAGGTTCTCTAGGTTGCTAATCCTCAGTGCGCCTCCCATAGGCCTCAGCCCTGCTCAGAAGTAATGAGCACTTCCTGTGCCAGGCACTGCAGGTGGAAGGGTATTCTAGTTGATGGTGTTTTATTCTGTCTAGCACTAGAGTACATTATAGCATATGGAGAACAACTTACCTCTTCAGCAGACAGAGCCCAGGCCTGACTTTCCCATCCCTGTTCCAAGCGACTGTTACTGAGTGGGAACACAAATGTGCCGTTCTCCAGGTGTCACCGGTGCTGTGTTCCGTCTGTGCCATCTCTCCTGGTTTGTCAGCTCTCCTGGGAACAGAGGCTAACACAGCTGCCCTGGGTAGGGGTGGGAAGAAGCCAGCCTTAGCTTCTCTCCTGGAGCATTTGCTCCTTCTCCTCAGCAACAGCCCCCCTGACAGCAGCTCAGTCCTGGGACATAAATAGCCCTTTAACTTCTGGGTGCATGGGACTAGTGTTCACAGACCTAGACAGGACCGTTCCTAGATAGGCCGTCTGATTGCCCCTGCCTTGATAAATAGTAACAGTGAAGGATTGACAAACTGGGGGAGGGAGGCTGTGAGACCATTTGATCAACTAAACTTAAATATTTGCAGGTGGGTTAACATTTGTCAGGCTATAAATATATCTGTAGAAAAAATTGATTTCAAATTAAAATTCTAAGAAAATAAGAATCTCTTCTTAAGAAAAAAACATCTCTTGATTTGAAATGTTCATAATGGTCATGTATGTATTTTTACTTGCTTTATTAAATCTAGTTATTTTAGTGTGTGTGTGTGTGTGTGTGTGTGTGTGTAAGCACTTACATGGACATCAGAGGACAATTTAGGGATTGTATAAGGATAAGCTCTCTCCTTATACCATGTGGGTGCCAGGAACTGAACTTGGGTCATCAGGGTTAGCATCAAGTTCCTCTACCCACTGAGCCAACTTGCTGGTCCTTACAGGTATTCTAAAGGTTACACATGGTAATTACATATACATGCTTTAGTCAGGTTCCTTATTGTAAGCTTATTTACTTGTTGCTAATGTTTTCAGTATAGTCTTATTTTTCTATGAAATAAGTCATATTATTGAAGTTGTAATTTTAAAATAAATTTAATTTCACATTTTAAAAAGCCCTTAATGTCTTAATAGGGAAAGTTGTTCTTAAATATTTCATTACACATAAACCTATGACAAGTCCTGAAGAAGTAATATATTCATATTTTTTATGATTTCGTATTAAACTGTGTGCAACCCAAACATTTTCATGGATAGCATCACTTTGCCCTAATTTAGAAAAATTAACTTTATTTCTTAAATTAAAAAAGACACACAATAAGTATACATATTTATGTGTTCGAGTGTGATAATTCAATACATATACAGGATTTAGTAATAAAGTTTGTTTATTGTTTTTCTTCTTAAAATTGTGTTTATTTATTATATTAATATTTTAAATAACAAAATTAGGAGGAATGTGATTGCTGGTGTGTGTATAGTGTGTAGTAACTAAATTAGGGCAGTTAAATTTTCCAACCTAAATATCTCTTTTCAAACTTGTGATTCACACACGATTATTTGATTAAACCATCATACGTATTTGTAAGATGCAATGTGATATTCAAATACTTACATGCATACACACATGCATACATGCATGCATATGCTGTGTCAGTACCAGCTCATGGTAACAAACATGGCCACCTCTTGCCACTGCCTTAACTTTGGAACTTTGAGCTCCTCTCTCTAGTTACTGATACACAGAGTAGAGAGTGTGAAGGACGGTCTCCCCACTCTGCTCAGAACAGGCAGTCAGACTATTTCTAACTGTTCAGTGACTATCGTCCAGCATCTCTGTTCTCCTCTTCCTTGTCCTTCTCAGACATTAGTGACCTCTGTTCCTTATTCACACCGGCTATTTAGGTTCAAAGATGAGCAAGAATATATATGGTACTTTCTCTCTCTCTCTCTCTCTCTCTCTCTCTCTCTCTCTCTCTCTCTCTCTCTCTCCTTTCGAGACAGGGTTTCTCTATAGCTTTGGAGCCTGTCCTGGAACTAGCTCTTGTAAACCAGGCTGGCATCGAACTCACAGAGTTCGAACTGCCAGCCTCTGTCTCCTGAGTGCTGGGATTAAAGGCGTGTACCACTACCGCTTGGCCTGCAGTACTTGCCTTTCTGTGTATGGGTTATTTTAATTTAACATGATCTCTGACTCTATCCATTTTTGTTGCAAATGGTATAATGTCATTCTTTTTCAGAATAATATTCTGATATATATATATATATATATTCTTTATTTATTCATTGATGAGAATCTAAGTTGAATCTATGTTTTATTGGGAATAATACTGTAATAACATTGACTACTGTAATAACATTGACGGCATGGATCTCTTTAATACATTACTACCGTTTCCTTTGGATACTACCCAGAAGTGGGGCAGCCAAATCATACAACTGATGTGCAGGTTGTCTCTTTCCATGATTATGTCCCTGTAACTTTCTCTCTTTAGAGAAGAGGCATTTATTTGTCGTACAGTACCACAGGCTACAGTCCTTCATTAGGCGAAAGGCCTGACGGGACTAGTGTGCAGTCCCTACTCATATGTTTAGAGGATGTAGAGCAAGGCTACAGTCTCAATGTATACTCTCATGGACCCCGCTTACTCCAGGGAGGCTCCACCTTCTAACAGTCTTACACACTCCCCCAAAAGCGCTTCCGGATGCTGAACCATGTTCAAGCATATAGGCCTACAACGGACATTTCAAATCCAGGGCCATGACATCTCTCCCTGGTTTCCACAGACTCACTGTCAATCTCATACCCAGTAATTTTAACCCTAAATGTAACCACAGTCTTTAACTATTCCAACAGAGTTCAAAACGTCAGGGTCCAAAGTTTCTTTTGAGACTCGGGGCAACCTTTCACTGTGAACACATGTAAAATATAAGGCAAGCTACATACTTCTAACATACAACGAGACACAGAGAGCATGCCCCATTCTAAAATGGAAGGAGGGAACATTTTAAAAAAAAAGCCTAGACCAAGATCAAGGTCAAAATCTAGCAGAGCAAACATCGAATCCTGCAGTTTCATGTTTAACGTCTGGAGCTCTTTTTGGCATCATCTCAAGAGTGAAAGGCTTGTTAGCCCCAAGACTCCACCTGTGCAGCCAGAAGCACACCACAGCCTCTTTCTTGATCAAGTTCCCTTCTTCACGTGCAGGTTTCTCAAGGGATGTCTCACAGCTCTGGGTTATCCACGTCCTGAAGTCCAGCGAAGGTTTTCAAGTCATAGATACTCTAAATGGTACTGTTCACCAGTATTACAGCACACAGCTGTCCACTTTAGGAACTTCCATTCAGAGACGCTCCTGCAAAGCCAAGGTATTCTAGTGAGAACTGGAGAATTCCAAAGGACCCTACCGTAAAGTGTTCCAGTGATTTGTGTCTGATTTGTTCAGCTTCTCTCTTCCTTATACAAGGATACAATTTAGTCTCTTTCTGTTTGCAGACTGATCTCCCCCCCTTCCTGTTTCCCTCCCTATCGGTCTCCTTCCCTCCCTCCGGCCTTCTCTCTCTCTTTTCATTTCCCTTCTCTCCTTTTTCATTCCCTCCCTATCATCTTCCTCCCCCTTCCTATGCTTTTTCTGCTTTTTCCTTTTTCTTTTTTGACACGAACTCTCCTTGTTTAGCATGGGTTGCTTTAGGCTAACACTATTGTATTCTATAATTGAAACAGAACTCACAGCTATCAAACTTCATTGGAAATATCAATAGGCATTTTAATAGATTTGTCAGTGACCTGAGGCCTCCTGCCTCACAGTCCCGAGTGCTGAGACTATAGATGTGTACCACCAGCTTGGCTGCAAGCTTTATTTTTTTATCAGGCAGTTCAGTAAAAGTTTCCAAGGATGGGCCTTAATGTTTCCTTTTTGATTTTAGTATATTAAAAAATTATTATTTTATTATGAGCAAAATGTAGTAAAGATATATAGTACTCACAAATGGCCCAATTGATTTGCACAGTTTTGTTCTTTCTGGCTCTCCTGTTTGTACAGTTCAGCTGCTCTTGATGAGAGGCAGCAAAGAAAGAGGAGGCCCACTGCCCACTAGTGAATAGTGTCACAACCACCTCGCCCGCTTCTCTCTGCACGTTAACAATTTCTCTCTACTGAAACTCATAGTGATCCCACTGAATCAGGAACAAGACAAGGTTGTCCACTCTCTCCATATCTATTCAATACAGTTCTTGAGGGCGCTAGCTAGAGCAATAAGACAACAAAGGAGATCAAGGCGATACAAATTGGACAAGAGAAGCCAAACTCTCACTATTTGCGATGATATGATAGTATACATAAGTGAACCCCAAAAATTCTACCAAAGAGCTTCCTACAACTCATAAACACTTTTAGTAATATAGGCAGGATACAAAGTTTAACTCAAAAAAATTAGTAGCCCTTCTTTACACAGATAATAAATGGGCTGAGAAAGAAATCAGAGAGACATCACTCTTCACAATAGCCACAGTAGCATAAAATATCTTGGAGTAACTCTGACCAAAACAGTGGAAGACTTGTATGACAAGAACTTTAAATCTTTGAAGAAAGAAATTGACGAAAGGGAAAGATCTCCAGAACGTGGAAAGATCTCCCATTGCTCTTGTTAGAATTAACATAGTTAAAAATGGCAATCTTACCAAAAACAATCTACAGATTTGGTGCAATTGCCCATTAACATCTCAGCAAATTCTTCACAGACCTCGAAAAAAAAACCGGGTACTCAACTAATATGGAAAAGCAAAAACCCAGGACAGCCAAAACAATCCTGTACAACAAAGAACTTTAGAGGTCTGCACAATCCCTGACTTAAAACTCACTACCAAAGTTACAGTACTGAAATAGCTGGTATTGGAATAAAAACAGACAGGAGGCACCAATGGAACCAAATAGAAGACCCAGGTATTAATTCATACACCTTCGAATATCTGATTTTTGACAAAGAAGCAAAACATAACAAATGGAAAAAAGAAAGCATATTCAACAAATGGTGCTGGTGTAACTGGATATCAACATGTAGAAGAATGCAAATAGATCCACATCTATCACCGTGCACAAAACTCAAGTCTAAAGGGATCAAAAGACCCTCAGCATCAAAAGCCCAGCCACACTGAACCTTATAGAAGAGAAAGTTAGAAAGTACACTTATTGGCACAGGAGACCATTTTCCTAAAATATAACCCTAGTAGCACAGACACTGAGAGAACCAATTAGTAAATGAGACCTCTGAAACTGAAAAGTTTCTATAAAGCAAAGGACACAGTCAACAAGACACACATGACAGCCTGCAGAATGGGAAAAGATCTGACGCCAAACCCCACATCAGACAGAGGACTGATCTCCAAAATATACAAAGAAACTTAAGAAATGGTCATCAGAAGAACAAATAATCCAATAAAAAGTGGAGTACAGACCTAAACAGAGAACTCTAAACAGAGAAATCTAAAATGGCTGAAAGAAACTTAAGGAAATGTTCAACATCCTTAGTCATCAGAGAAATGCAAATCAAAACAACTCTGAGATTCCATCTTACACCTGTAAGAATGACCAAGTTCAAAAACACTGGTGACAACTTATGCTGGAGAGGTTGTGGGGGAAAAGGGAATACTGCATTGCTGGTGGGAGTGCAAGCTGGTACAGCCCCTTTGGATATCAGTGTGACAATTGTATCAGACAAATTAGGAACAATCTTTCTCAAGACCCAGCAATACACTTTTGGGTAGATATCCAAAGAATTCTCAATTATACCACAAAGACATGTGCTCAACTATTGTTCACAGTAGCATTGTTTGTCATAGCCAGAACCTGGAAACAACCTAAATGCCCTCTACCAAAAAATGGATAAGGAAAATGTGGTACATTTACACAATGGAATACTACACATCAGAAAAAACTAATGACATCTTGAAATTTGCAGGCAAATGGATAGAGCTAGAAATATCATACTGAATGAGGTAGGCCCAGACCCAGAAAGACAATTATCATATATACTCACTCATAAGTGGTTTTTAAACATAGTAAAGAAAACCAGCCTACAAATTTCCAATCCCAAAGAACCTAGACAACAATGAGGACCCCTAACGAGAGACATACATAGATCTAATCTATATGGGAAGTAGAAAAAGAGATCTCCTGAGTAAATTGGGAGCATGGGGACCATGGGTTGAAGGGGAGTGGAGAGGAAGGGAGGGGAGCAGAGAAAAATGTATAGCTCGATAAAATAAAATACAATAAAACAAGTGTCTCTCTACTGACATTTCAATAGTTTCTAATGGCTGCAGATTCTATTTTGTTGTAGGACGTTGTTGATGAGTTAGTTGCAAATGTAGAGCATGTGTCCCACAATCAATGTGGGCTAGTTGTGTATTAACATAGATTTCTTCAGGTATAAAAATACTCCTTTCAACCTTTGTAAAATATCCTAGCAATTTTAATGCACATTGCCACTATGAAATACTTATGTACTCAGTATTTAACTTTTGAATTAAGGAAAAGATAATGTTAGATATTTTGCCTGTGTTGCAATAATGACCTTGCCCAAATTTACCTGGATTCGATGAATTTGATTGAAAACAATGCTGCTTTTGGAAATTCTTCACTTTCCATATGAACCTACCCATGCTGACATGAATGGTGGTAACATACCCGTATTTTCACTTCCTTTTATGCAACACAAGTGGACCTTGAGTTCAAAGTGATCAAAATTCACTTACCGGGAGAGACATTTGATTGAAACCGAAAGCCACGCTTCACAGAACATAACTTCCATTAGCTGCTCGTGCCTACCACTGCAGAGATTTCAAAATACTTCCTTCAACGAACACTTCATCTTGGTTATGTTATCACGATCCCTCCACAGATTCATGTGTTTCTGAGCTTCCTGATAACTCCCAAGTTCCCCTGGCGCATGAATGTTGCAAAATTTCATAGAACATGAATGTTCGCCATCTAGTCTTTTGAGATACAGGCATTTAATACTTACCTTTCCATTAGATATGCATTTCAGTTTTAACATCTGCTGAAAACTCTATCATAAACTGTAGATGAATGCAAGGCCCCCCCTAGTCCGTAATGGCTGTGGACCGGCTATGCACACAGAACCCCGGACTGGTCCCGCTCTGTTTCCTCCCTTGCATGCGCTGACTGTACATTTGCTGCATGTTTCCACAAGCTCCCAGCTGGCGCCCTACCTTGGTGCTTGGCAGTTTGCACATCTCAATAGCTCAGATAAAGGCCACTAGCCATAAACTCATGTTGGACACTTAAGTGGCTGACGAGGGGAGCAGTAATGGAACGAGGACCCAGCTGTCCTCTAATAGCCTGAGTTCAGAAGGAGCTACCACTGCCCTCTATCCAGGTACCTAGTCTCCCTACTATCCTGTGAGCCTGGCATGCTTTGGTTTATTATCAGTGAGGGGATCAGAAAATCGCTCCTGGGGAACAACATTTTATAGTTATGGGTTTTTTATATATTTGAAAGCATCAGAGGGAAAAAAAACCCATCACATGGGTTATCTAGATTGCCTTTTTATTTTAGCATGTGTTAAAGTGCCAATTGATTTAACCATGACCCAGATGAGAACAAGGCAGAGTCCCCAAGCATGAACTTAATTTCTACCTGGTTTATGCCAGACCATTTTAGTCCTACATGAATAACATCTTTTTAAAGTTGAGAAACCCAGGATATGTCTTAGCCTGGATGGGATGGTGAGACAAGAGGATATATCAAGTTTATTAGTCAACTCATGATACAGAAAAACACTTCATCAAACCTGTGAATTGTCAACCTTGTTGTCATCATGAAATAAGGATTTTTCCAGAAAAAATATTCGATTTATTGAATTTTTACTGACAATTTCCCAGATGCTATTTATTTAACTTCTACTTTGTAGTTTTTCTTTATATTATCAGTAGAAATCAAATTGTAAGAACATAATAGAAAACTTAAAATAGTTTTAGAAAACCTCTCTCTCTGATGAGCAGCATCTATGAAAAACTTTATGCTGACCCCACACTTCCGATTCTTTTCTCATTTCTCTGATATGCTATAGCATTGGACAGGAGTAACTTATAAGAGTAAGGCTTTGTTGGCTCACAGTTCAAGGGACTACAGTCCATTGTGGAGGGAAAGGCATGGCAGCAGAAGATGGATTGAGTTGGGGCACTGGGAGCTTGCAGTTTGACTTTCAAGTTTGGATCAAGAAGCACAGAGCCAACTTTCTTCAGCTGGGCTTCCCCATCCCCACCAAAGTTTCCATAACCTCCCATAATAGCACTACCATGGAGGTACCAAGTGTCCAAACTCAGGGGCCCATGGAAGACATTTAACATGCGAAACACACAAAATGAGGAGTTCTGAATATCTTGCCCTATAGTAAGGAATTAGGTAAAAATGCCCTTCTAACTAATTCTCCTCCATATTATTTTGCGGTTACTAGATAATGTAACAAGAAAAGAAAAAGAAATAAAAGCACAAATATCAGAAAATACAAATGAAAAGAGTGCCTCCATTTGTAGTTGACACGATTGTTTATAGAAAACATCTAGTTTTATGCTGGAAAAGTTTTTATTGGAATTTTATGATTGGAAAGTTCTATCTTTGTGAATTTATGACACTTACATATACTGACTTTACTAGAAGCCTACTACAAAACCTCAGAGTAGGAACTGTTATTAAAAATTAAATAATTACTCAATTTCTATAGTTTGTGAAATGCATTTATAACCACAATTTCACACAAATTTAAACATCTGTGAAATCAGAAGGGCAGAGATATTATCCTGACAATTCCACAGTTCTCCAAATTGAGGGATAAAGGTTGAGAATTGGGGGCCTGGGGTGGGAAATTAAATATAGATTAATTTTCTTAGAGCTGTGAGAAAAATATTAAATTTAAGTTACCATTGGACCCCTTAAATCTGGATAGAAAAATGAGCTTTCTTATAGCTATATTTTACGCTATAAGAAAAATCATATTTGCATTTAAACAAAGTTAAATTCCAATTCATAGCTCTTGAGGAAAGAGAAATGATAACTGGTACAAGAATTCTAGCATTAGTTTATAAATATGCTATACCATATGGTTTGTATTTATGTAGATTCCACTTTCTATCAGAGTGATGAGGCAGGTAGTTTGTGGACCTTTTAAAAAGTTATAATCTCAAGCTTTACTATGTGTTTCCTTGTAGGCAACCTGGTCCTGTTTATATTTTTTTTAATTTTAAAGGTGCAAATACAAGCCAACTGGTCATAATACAATGAAACTTTATTTTAAAAATATTCAAGGTTGGGAATGTAGGGTTATGTAAGCTAACCTGTTTTTTTTTTTCATTAAAAATTTCCGCCTCCTCTCCGCCTCCCATTTACCTCCCTCCCCCCCAACCTGTTTTTAAAACTACAAAGTCAGTAACTTATAGGGGGAAGAACAGGTGTATTGGAGTGAGATTTGGGGTTGAATTCTTTATAGTTGCGTGAAACTGGACAAACATTTTCCTCAATGAACTTTTAGTTCTTTCTCTTGTATTTTTATTCTTTCAATTGATTAATTTTTAAGATGAGGCCTCACGTATCTCAGTTAGCCTTGACTATGCGGTGCAGACATAGCTGACCATGTTCCTGGTCCTCGAGCCTCCTTCTTCCAAGAGCTGCGGTTCTGTGTATGTGCCACCACATCTGGCTAGACTGTAATTTTCTTAACTGCAAAGTAACAAAGTCTGCATCTCATTTGCAGATTGCAAAGATCAGAGTGAAGGTAAATAAAATACTTAATGTTAAGTTCTTAGACGATGGCTGCTGTAGACTGAATGGTTGTGCTTCTTTCCCTTCAGTTCACATGCTGAGACCAGTGTATTAACATCTGGAGCCAGGGCTTCAGTGGATGTGAGGGTGGGGCCCCTGATGACACTAGTGCAGTGGTTACTTTTTTCTTTTCTTTCCTTTTCTTGAGAGTCTATCTCCATAAGCCCATCTGGTCTTGATCTCATTCTATAGCCCAGACTGGCTTCAACTCCAAACAATATGCGTGTCTCAGACTCTTGTGCACTAGACTTGTAGGCCACCGTGCCTACAATCTATAAGATTTTATAAGAAAAGACCAGTGTTTACTTGCTCCCCATCATGTGACAACATAGGAAAAGGCAGCTGCTAAGAAAACCTCATTGGAAAAGGAAATTGTCCCCCTCCATAACAGCACAAAGTCACTGTATGCTAAAGCCATCCGATCTATGGGATCTATAGCTGACTGACTGGAATATATGAGAGAGGGAAGGAGGGAGGAAGGGAGGGAGGGAGGGAGGGAGAGAGAGAGAGAGAGAGAGAGAGAGAGAGAGAGAGAGAGAGAGAGCTAGACCAGAACTCAGCCTGTTTGACCTCCAATCTCATGTTGAACATGCCAGGCTCCACTTTCTCTCACCCTGTGGCTGTGCGAAAGGTAATTCTGTTCAATCACCGGAGGTGTCTGGGAAAAGATGAACCATCTCTATGTGTAACCATTTTCTCTCTCCATGATGTGGAAAATTTAAACCTTTCGGCAGACAGCTTGCCTGCACACTCTCAGGAGGCACAAAGATCCTGGCAGGCTCTGTGCTCCAAAATCACCCTTCTCCAATTACACTCCCCCAGGTTCTTCGATTAGCAAGCCCCAGCAGCTCCGCTCTGCTGAGCCAGTCTGGGGTTGTGGCCTAATGTATCACAGGTGGGTCCTGGCTCGAAACTCATTCCAGATGGCCTCAGTCTAAGCTTTCCAGCAACCCATTATATTTTGGCTATCCTGGGATCATTAATGATGCTGAAGGAGTATGAGCCCTGAAGATGGCAGGGGCATATGTTGAGAGCAGGACCTCTGAGTGGCTGCGTTTTGAAGAAACCACTAGGATATGCATTCACCAGGAACAAGCATGTGCTAACCTTGGCTCTCAAAGGTCGCCGTGAGGGGTCCATGAATTTGACATTGTGAATGGTCTGTCTGCTTGGGTCACAGAACAAGTATAAAGAGATCATCTGTGCTTTTAGAGAAAATAGCCCTGTTGCCTCTGGGCTCTAGAGAAAGGATATACCCTTGAACCTCAGTAATTGCTGCACCAGTTATTTCTTAGGAGGGGGGCATGCTGGGGCAATTATTTAGGGGCACAGGGTGAACCTCATGGTTTTTAACCCTTTCATAGCCCCATCACCGTGGGCAGAGCACAGCATGTTGTAAACAGTTATCTTTATAGTACAGAAAAGATCCTTACTCGCTGAAAGAATTCTCAACTTCTTTTCAGGCTGGGAAGCTTCCCGAGGCAGATGCTGGAAGAAGCTGAACAAACATCAGGTCTGTATTCAAGAGACTTTTAAATTTATGATATGCTTTGCAGAAAGAAAAGAATTTGGAATTTGGAATTATCCATGTTTTGGGTTCTTGAAAGCCCATGCCAAAAGTCAGTCACTCTTGAGCTTAAATCTTGACCTCTTCACTCACAAGGCTCCCTGGGAGCCCATTCACTGTTTCATGTGTTTGTTTGTTTCAATAGTCATTAACTGTGAAATGGGTACTCCTATCACAAACAGTGTGTGGCTTTTGTTTACTTCCTTGTGTTTGTATGTTCAGCCCTCCCGGATTTATGCATTCATTCTTTCATTTGTCTCTTCCCCAAGTGTCTGCTCTAGGCTAGGTACCACGCTAGATGATACAAGAAACCTGGCCTAGGAGATAATCCTGAGCAGATTCAATTCTACAAATACTGAGCACCCATTGCAGGCCAATACTGTGCTAGGTGATGGGCAGAGAACAATATGCAAGACCATGACTGTGCTCTTGGGGGTTGGAGCTCAGTGGCTCTAGGGTGATTGTTGATGCAACTGTATGTTCTGAGAACACTAAATGATGGCTGGCATCGTTGACTCTTCCAATAACTCTGGATGGTGGTTGGCATTGCTGACTTTTCTGAGAACACTGGATGATAGCTGGTATCGCTGACCTTTTGACTCACCCACCAAGGCCACAATTGGGAGGAGGAGGTGAATTCTGGGGAAGCATGGCAGAAAGGAGGAGGAAAACACCAAGTGACATGCACAGACATGCTCCTACGGTTCCTTCAAACACTGTATATGATTAGGGAGGTTCTCAAAACCCAATTCATCACTACTGTTTAATTATACGATCCATGTGGTCACTACCTAAAATAGCAGTGTTTAATATTTCCACATTTTCTTTTTACTCCTGAAAAATGAAAAGACAATAATGATCGAAAAAACAACAAGCACCTCTGAGGCCGAAGTTCCTCTCTAGCCCTGTGTGGAAACTGCTACATGCATCTCCTAGTTCCGTTTCCCAGCCTTCCCTAGGAGCAGAGCACTGATTTAATTCTGGCTAAAAGAATGCGTTTCTTGGCCTTTCCTTGGCTGGGGCAGATGATTGGGTTAACAAACAACAGGGTTTTCTGGATTTGGGTAGCAGGGGAGCTGTAAGGTTGTAAGTATCTGACATTGGACATAGACCTAAACAAATAGAGCCCAATTCTAGCGGGAGCCTGGGTCTGCAGTAAGTGTATGTGTCAACTCTACATATGTTACATTTTCAGCCCCAAAGCAAGCTGCTTCCTGTTTCCTCTGTTCACTCGTCCAAGGCCACACAGTTCATTAGCGACAGAGTGGAGATTCAAGCTGTATTCATTTCCCTGCAAATTGGGGATCGAGGTGTGGGGCCTGAGCCCCCAACATTGCTCTCTGAGTACATTTGGTGCAGACACTATGACCTTGGCCCTCTTTAGTTTCTGGACTCCAGGAGGGTCAGGGCAAACATGTTGACAGTCAGCTCCAGTTCTTTGTAGAATTGGGGGGATGGTACGCACTCGCACAGGCGCGCGTTGAGGGAAAGCAGTGGCTCGGCGAGCTCCACGTTGGTATGACTGAGAAGCGGAGCAGGCTCGCGTGTTTATTTGGACTGCGGCGGCGATGTGTTAGCATCTCATCACCTGGCCTGTAGAGCGGACCCCTTGATTAGGACCTGGTTTCAATACTCATTATGAAATCCAGTTTGGCCCGTGAGCCAAGCATCTCTCTCTCTTTCCCCATGTTTGTCTTTGCTGTCTCTCCAGCATACCTCTGGGCTGTCTGGGCTGCTGCACAATGTAAAACTCCTGATCAAACAGAGGCCTGAGGGTCAGCTACTTAGGCAGGACTCAAACAAGCTACATATGTGTGTGGTTTCCACACATGCATACACATATGTGGTATCAAATTGTTCTCAGTACCAGCTCAAGGAGAAACAGTAAACAGGGGAAGATGTAGGGATTGGGGTTTGTGGCAGCTGGATGCAGACCTGCCCACCCCTCTGTCACTGTCCCCATCTGAAGAGCCCTCCATTGCTTGACTCCTGTTTCCCTCCAACACCCATGTTGTTCTTTGCAGCTTTTCTGGATCCAATGTCTGCTGTCCTTCTTCTGGGATATCACCTGTCTGGCTTCTACTCCCTTCAAGCCTTGGTTGCAGCTAGATGACCTCTAGCAGAGGTCAATGGCAAATCACACGCTCCCAGGTGGAAACGAGGACGCTGTAGCAACTGCAATTTCAGAGAACAAACCCGCAACGTAAAAACCATATTATAAATATTTAAAGATTCTTTTTTTAATGTATTGAAATATGAATGTTAATAACAGTATTTCATAAGTGTTTTAAATGTGAGATTGTTTAAGTAAAATGAAATATTTAATGCATTACAAATGGAATTTTATAAGTGTGATTAAAAATCGAGTTACACTTAGAAAATACGCTCAATATGACATTCTAATGAATCAGATAACAGCTAAATACTTTACATAAGCTTATTTGTTTATATAAATCTGAAAATAGATCTGAATTTGAAAGCACATAAAAAGCAACCTCAGTTGATTAGAAGGCGTTAATGAGAAGATGGTTATCTTTAGTTTTATTGGTTCTTGTTCTGCAACACAAAAGTCTGTATCAAAGCCAAGGCCTGCATGGCTTCAAGGCCTGCATGGCTTCAAGGCCTGCATGGCTTCAAGGCCTGCATGGCTTTAAGGTAAGGGATCTATTTATAACTGAAAAGATTCGTAGGAAAAAAGCTTCCTTTGGGAAAGATGTTTCTGTATTTGATTAAAGAAAATATCTTGGGACAGCCCTCAGTCTTTCATGGCTGCCACCTTATATTCCCTTTGTCTGAAGGCTTTCACCTGGCATAGGACCGTGCCAGCCATGTCAGTGAGAACTCTAAGAGAAACAGTAGGGGTGGTGGGAGAAGATGGATGGAAGGAGGAAGGGAGGGGGAGAGAGAGAAGGAGGGGGGAAAAGAAGAGGGGACAGTCTTTCTTTATAATGAAATGCTTGTTGCAGTGATAGAGACCTCCTGATCCATGAATGGTCAGCGAGGGATCAAGTGAGCTATTGGGCGAGTCAGCTGATGTTGTGAGTCCCCGTCCCAGGCAGGAGACTGACATGGCCTAAGTGGACCCGCTCTTCCTCACTCAGGACAGTCGATTTCACTCTGGTGAGTTAAAGGCCAATTGTATCCAGAAGTATCCAGATGCAGACACACCCAGGAATCATGTCTAACCAAATACCAAGGGCACTCCGTACTCTAGTGAAGCTGACCCGCACGGTTAGCCATCCACATCTGCCCCACACGAATGCTTCCTCAGTCCCTTGTATTCTTTCTCATGTAAAATCTCCTCAAGATTAAAGAAGCATAGTACAGATTCTAACTGACCATGACTCAGATTTGAAATTTAAATTTAATATATAAGTGAGAACTGGAACCAATAATATATACATAGAGAAAGATTTATTGTATGGATTGGCTCACACAGTTATGGAGGAAGTCCATAAATCCAGGAGTCCCATAATCTGCCATCTGCCAGCCGCAGAACTAGGGAGCTGATGGAGTAGCTCAGCCTGCGCTTAAAGGCCATGAGTTATGGAGTAGGTGCTGTGTTTTCTGTCCTAAGTCCAGAGGAAAAGCAAGAACGTCAGTGTCTGTGGACAGAGGGACGACGCCTCCATTTCGGAGGAGAAAATAAATGGCTTGCCATCTGCTCTTTAATTCTTTCAGGCCTTTGGTGGATTAGATGATGCCAGTACATAGTGGGGGAAGGTAAGGGCCAGCCCACTCAGCAACCTGGATGCTAATCTCTTCTCTCTCCTCCCTTGTCCTTTCTCTCTCTCTACAGACACACACCCCCCACACACACACAGAGAGAGAAGAAAGAGAGAGAGGAGAGAGAGAGAGAGAGAGAGAGAGAGAGAGAGGAGAGAAGAGAGAGAGGAGAGAGAGAGAGAGAGAATGTTCTACTAGCAATCTGGTCATCCATTAGTCCAGTTAAATCATAAAATTAAGCATCATGATAGCTACCTGTGAATTTTCAGTACTTAAATGATTGCAGTTTATAAAACTTTAGGAATAGTACTCACGCACACACAAGTGGAGGTTAGCCTTGTCAACTTGGCACAATCTAGGTCACCTGGGAAGAGCCTCAGTGAGGGGCTGCCTGCATCAGGTTAGCTTGTGGAGGTGAGATGTGCATGCCCCCTGTGGTCAGAGAGTTCAGGTTGTACAGGAGTTGAGAAGGCAAGCTGGTGCTGCCGTGCATGTGGTCCTTGGGGCCTTCTGCCTGTGGATGCTGTAATGACTTGCTTCAAAAGTCCTCTTCCACGGTGGCTTCTCCTCCAACTAGTCTGTAGCTGTCAGCTAAATAAACCCTTTCTCTCTTACAGTGTTTTTGTTAGGGTATTTTATCACAGAAGCAGAAAAATGAAATTAAGACTGCCTTCATTTATATAGAAATAACTCGGTGTTGCAGGTTTGCAAAAAACAAAAACAAACAAACAAACAAAAAACAAAAAAGCATTGCAAGTCCTGATATCTTACTCACCTCTGCAGAGAGCTTGGCAGACGGGCTCTCTTTTGTGGTAGTTACTAGATATCTCTCAGGGTCCAGGTCTGCACTAACCACATATACAATAGGGGAAGAAAGAGGTTCCCTTTGCTTTGCTCAGCTTTCACTGTTGGAGAGATGGGTGCTGACCAGTCACACAACGTGTGTCTCTAATTGTATAACTCTGGACATCTGGCAGTGGAAGAATGTGGCAGGACACCTAACATAGGTCAAGAAATTAGTGGAAGCCTCTGGAGAGAAAATCATACAAACAGAAACAGGAGAGAAGAGCTGGAATTAACAGATGGAGATGTACGATGGGGGAAGGAAATCAAATTTCTTCGACCATCCAGAAGAGCTAATCCCTTTGAAGGTCCTTAGGCATGAAGAAAAGGTTGTTTGGCTTTTGAGGGGTACTGAATCAGCTTAGTTTCCTTTTGCCTGTCCAAACGCCGGCTGGGGAAAGTATTGCAAGAAGGAGAGACGCTGGGGCAGGGCAGGCTGTAGATCTGCGCAGACTCTGAAAACTCAGAAAAGGCTCCTGGTCTGGGGAAATAGAACCCACCATAGACATGGTTAGGCAGTCCTGGTCAGGCTTTTGTGATGAGATTCAGTGCATTGTTGGCTAGCGTATTCATCAGACCAGGATGTAATAGCAAAATGCATGGCATTGCATCTGGTGGTTTAAACAGAAGACCCACATTTCTCGTGAGTCAGGAAATTGGGAAGTCCAGTATCAAGGTGCTAGCCGATGCAGCTCCTGATAAAGACCTCCTCTTCTTCCTCACATCTTCTTATGTTTGCCTCTGTGGAAGTGTGATGGAGAGGGAATGAAAGAAGAGGAGAGAGAAAGGGGAGAAGAAAGAGGAGGAGAGACAGACAGACAGAGAGAGAGAGAGAGAGAGAGAGAGAGAGATCTTGGGGAAGGAAGGATAGCTCGCTCCATAGTTAAAAGCACTGGCTGCTTTTGCAGAGGACCTGGGTTTGGTTTCTAGCATCCACGTGGCAGCTTACAACAGTCTTTAACCCCAGTTCTAGGGGATCTAATACACTCTTCTGGCCCCATAGGCACCAGGCATGTACATGGTACACATACATACTTACAGGTAAACACCTATAGACAAAATGTTAAAAGGTCTTTTAAAACACAAGAGTACAGATCTCACAACCCCTCCTCCACAATACATGATTTTATCTGAACCCAATTCCTACCACCATCCCCCAAAGCCTCATTTCCATGTCTTGTTATCCTTGGGGATTAGTTCAACATGTGAATTTTGAAGTGAGACCATTCTACCCACAGAACACAGTACAACAGGTTCCTGGAACCTGGCTGGGACTAGAAGATTCACACCCAAGTGGATTCTACTTGGATGAATCGATAAACTTCACAGGATGTAGGCCTTCTGGTATTAAGTTTGCAGAACTCTAGGCAAATGAGGGTGGCAGATTACAGGCATGGGCAATTGCTGATGCCTATTGAGGAGAGGCTCAGCTCCTTTAAAGCAGTGGCTCTAAAGGGTCACAGCATCAGGAAGGTTGAGAACCACTGCTTTAAACACAGACTCTCCTCCATTCTGCACACCATTATCTGCAATATAAACAAGAGAGCCCAAGAGAGAGGAGGCAGAAGCTACAATGGCTATATGACCAGACAAGGAAGCTCCAGTTTAATGTAGATGGAGTCTGTGCTAAAGAATCAATATCAGGCACAGGGATCATGGGCAGTCACCATGGAGTCTGAGCGCTGCAACTTCATTCTGAGAAGGGCAAGAATGGGACAAGAGGGGTGTTAGCAGACTTGAGTTAGCAGTGTTAAAACTAGTTAAGGATTGGGCTAGATCAAGAGAAGTGATGAAAAGATGTGGAATAATATTGAATTTGTACCTAGCAGGACCTTTCACATGACTAGTCATAAAATTATCCTTTCATATTCTTAAGTATGGGAGGCTTGATTGATGGCTACTTTGAATCAGATACTAGCTCAGTTCATCCGTAGTAAGGACCTACTACTGTGTGTAAGTTCTGGACTGGGGTAGTACTCGAACTCTGGTTTGACCCTTTCATTTCGTAGATGGTTCTATAATTAGATAAGTTGCCAAAATCAGACTGGAGGATGATGGAAACCAATCTAGACTTTGAGATCTATGACTGGAACTCCATTTATTTATTCTTATTTATTCTCTCAAGCATCTAAATATCCTGTTATTGCCTTTAAAGTTAATGAGCTTTTAAAGTTGAACTGGTAAAGAAAATTGAAGCTAATTTTGTTTCTAAATTAAGTGATTTCATTCTTTTCACATGTTCAAAGCACCTCCAATATTATTTAATAATTTAATGCTGGGGACTTGTGCGGAAACACCAAACACTTGACGGCCGAAGAAGCTAAAAATCTTGAGCATCCCATGGTCAGAAGGACAAGGGTAGAACCAAGATCCTTCCAAGATAGGAAAGAACTTGGGGGAAGATCATGAGCCTCCGCAGGTCAGAGGGATGAGGGGAAGGTGGGGGATGGGAGATCACATCAGAAGTAGAGATAAAGGCAAGACTCTACAACATCAAGTGGACCTGAGTTCAGTCTTTTCTAACAACAAATAGCCAGAGAGTAGGCAGCTCCGAGTCTTTACTGAAACAGGTAATTGTAGTTGCCTTCACCTTTCAAGGTTCAGAAGGATGCTTATGGGTTTTTCATTTTATACTTTTAATTTATTTATTTTAAATGCTTGCATTTATAGTTATTTCTATCATCTATTATCTACTCATCCTCTCCCCCCCCATGTATATGTATGTGTGTGTATGTGTATGTGTATGTGTGTGTGTGTGTGTGTGTGTGTGTGTGTGTGTGTGGTGTGGTGTGAGTGAGTGCCAGTAGTACATGCATCATCATGTTTAGAGGTCAGGAGACATCTTTTTTTTCTCCTTTTACCACACTGAGGTAGAGGTCCTATTTCTGACTGTATGGGTATTCCAGGCTACCTTTCAGCCAGTTCCCCTGTTTGTGCCTCCCAACCTTCTACAGGAGTGCTGGGATTATAGATGTGCGCCTCCCATCCTGCTGCAGGAGTGTTGAGATTGCAGATGTGTCTCTCATCCTGCTGCAGGAATGCCGGGATTACAGATGTGTGCCCCCATTCTGCTGCAGGAGTTCTGGGATTACAGACGTATCTCCCATCCTGCTGCAGGAGCACTGGGACTACAGATATGCCCCCTGTCCTGCTGCAGGAGTGCTGGGATTACAGATGTGTCTCCCGTCCTGCCGCAGGAGTGCTGAGATTGCAGATGCGTGTCTCCCATCCTGCTGCACAAGTACCAGGATTACAGATGTGTGTCTCCTATTCTGCTGCAGAAGTGTTGGGGTTACAGATGTGTTTCCCATCCTGCTGCAGAAGAGCTGGGATTACAGATGTGTCTCCCATCCTGCCGCAGGAGAGCTGGGATTACAGATGTATATCTCCAAATCTATAAGAAGAAATGCTATCAGGCTTTCGTAATTGAGTGCTTTTATCAACTAAACCTTCTTACTGGCTACTGAAGCATTAAATGTTTGAAAAATAAACAGTGATGTCCTGTCTACTGGAAGAATTAATCTGGGTTTCCTTTTTTCTGATGCCACCTTTTCCGAAGGGGTCCTCTTGTAGAACGCTGACCTTTTCCAGTGTTTTGAACACTATATGAGACAATCAAATAGCTTTCCTCTTGTCTGTAAACCGAAGTTCTGATTAAATTCCCGAGGATGTTTAGAGCTTTGGAGATGTTCTCTTCTTTTCTGGAGTACACACATCCCTGAACCCCAAGGAAGAAGGCAGATCTCTTAGTCTGTTGACAGGAGCTCCTCAGGGCCCTTGTGGTGTCAGGGGATCTTTATATGTGTCTGGGTTGCATTTGCCCAACGTACTCAGCTCAAATTTGGATGTTGTGTTTTCTTCCTTGTCCTATTTTTAAAAACTTGGAATAGGCAACTTTACACATTGAAACACTATGAAACCAAATATAGAGTAAGTAACTTTTGTAACATTGTCCAACTCACAGGGCCCTTTCGCATGTGTTCTCTTGTTTCAGCCCCAAAGTGTGGGAACAGAAACAATACTATTTGGCAGATGGTCCTGGATCTAGGGAAGAACAATCTGGAAGGTGAGTAAGAGGAGGGAAAAAATAGGAGTGGGGTAGAAGACAACAGGCGAGAGATGCCATGTCACAGGCTAGGTTTTAGAAAAGTTAGGTAGGGGTGAGAGATTGGATCTCTCTGTTCCGTCTTTGTGTGCTGCCCCCGCCCCCCAACCCATAGGCCTCTGTGTTAGGTCATGGGAAAGAGTATAGCGATGAGCTGACTCATGGAGGAACAAGTTTTATTTACGATGACTTGATGTGTGCTCTGAATGGGATTCATACTTGGCATGAAGAGGCTGCCATGGGGATTCAGAATACCTTTTAAATTGTTTTCAGATGCTAATTTCATTTCTTCTGTTTATGACACTTTCCCCCAGTGGGAATCAAAGATTATCTAGCTTCCTATAACTACATAAACACAAAATGACTTGAAACTGTATCAAGACTAAGTGCTATACAATCAGAACCTCAGGAGTCCTCTAGACACAGCCATTTAAGAAGCACTATTATTTTAGATCTAATCGGCGACTAGACTTTCCATGTAAACTGAAATCTGCAATGATACAAATAAAACCACGGAATGTGTGAATACTGTATAGAATCAGTGTATAATATAGCAAAATTCTATCATATGGATGCTTTATTAAATTATGGGGCTATAACAACTGATACATTTGTAAATGTTTTGCCTTGCCAAATGTGAGATCAGAGTTTGGTTCCAGAGCACACATCCGATCCCGCTAGAGGTGGTTGTGGAACAAACCATGTAGTTGCTGGAAATTGAACTCAGGACATCTGGAAGAGCAGCCAGTTGTTTATTTTTTTTCTTCTTTCAATATTATTTTTGAGACAGAGTTTCTCTGTGTAGTCCTGGCTGTTCTAGAACTAGCTCTATAGATTAGGCTGTCCTTGACTCAGAGATCCTCTAGCTGCTTCGCCCAAGTGCTGGGATTAAAGGTATTACACATATATGACATTCTATATGTTGAATGATACCTTGGAATGACACCTGAGGTTTTCCTTTGAATGTTATACATTTTCTAAACGTTCATCACTAAAAAATAAGTGTTTGCATATCTTACCAGTAAAACAAACTATTGTTCTTGTCTATTAGGCTTCACTGAAAGTGTTCTTTCCACTCCATGGTGAATTCTCAGGGCAAAATTCAGTTCTCAAATCAGGATCATACAAATAATGATGTTCCATACATTAGAAAGTGTACTCACTAAAATAAATGTGATTCATACTAAAAGCTGGAAATAAGCCTGTGAAGTTGCTTATGCAACAGATATTACATCAGTGGATGGCAGATTAGGAAGCTCAGGACCTTATTCTCCCCAGAATACCATCTTCCCAATAGACTGGGTAAGAGAGTCTAGTGGAAGCTTCAGAAACCAATTAAGGGGCTGTTGCAACTACATGAATACCCAAGCAGAAGAAAAGATCACACAAAACTGAGAGGCAATTGTCCTAGCCATTGTTCTATTGCTGTGAAGCAAACACCATGGCCCAAGGGGACTCCTATAAAGGAAAGCAGTTAGTTGGGGTTGGCTTATAGTTTCAGAGGCTTAGACAGTTATCATCGTGGCAGGGAGCGTGGTGGCAGATGTGGAGAGCATGGTGCTGGAGAAGTAGTTGAAACCTACGTCCTGACCTACATGCACAAGCAGAGACTTTCGAAATCCCAAAGCCCATCCCGGTGGCACACTTCCCACCGGCAAGGTCATATATCCTAATTATTTTTGGTTTTAGTTTTTGTTTGTTGTTTCTTTGTTTGTTTGTTTGGTTTTGTTTTGAGACAGAGTTTCTCTCTGTAACAACCCTAGCTGTCCTGGGACTTACTTTGTAGACCAGGCTGGCCTCAAACTCACAGAGATCTGCCTGCTTCTGCTTCCCAAGAGTTAGGATTAAAAGTGTGCATTCATCCCAATTCTTTTAATCCTTTCATATGGTACCATTCCTTGGTGACTAAGCATTCAAATATGCGAACCTATGGGGGGGCATTCTTATTTAAACCACTGTAGAAATATTGAGGCATTTTGCTTACCCTTGTCTTAGCACCATCCCTGGTGTGTCCTGAAGTCAGACGGAGGCTGTTCCATGCCCAGTTCCTACCCTGGTATAGGAGGAAAAAGAATCAAACTTCATTGCAGCATCTGGGCTTATCTAAGGAGGCCGCACGTGGTTCTAAATTTTGATTCACCTGGCCTGAAGCTCCACTGGGACTCTGGCACAGCTTGGATAGTCCTTTGAGCATACATAAAGCAGCCATGGGTGCTGTGTCACCAAAGAGGTCTGTAACTTGCTGGTTATGGAGGACAAGAGGTAACAGACGGAGGTTACAGTAGACAGTGTGTGTGTACTATTGAGAATATGGTTCACAGCGCCATAGTCCCCCTGCAAGAAGCAGAGGGAAAGTTTAAGGAAACTAAGATATGTTTGTGTAGCTGTGAACATGGAGAATGAAGGCGAGAGGAGGCCGTGGGTGATCCAGGAAAGACGCATGCCTAGGAAACACTTCGATCCCTACACTGGTTTTGTGAGTGTAGCTCTTCTACATGAAGCCCCAAAGGGGGCATTTTCCCTCCAAACGCTCGGTTTTCAAATGAATGATTCTAATAGACAGAAAGGCTTTTTAAAATGAAAATGATCTATCAGAAACAGATCCAAAGAAACGCGGGATTAGACTTGACAAAGGCTTCAAAATAACCGTTTTAAATATGCTCAAAGAGTCCAAGAAAACACAGACAACCAAAAGAAGCCGGAAATAATGAGCCAACCTATGAAAGATCAAATGGTGAACTACTAAGCCGAAGGGAAGGGGAGTCAGGGGGTTCTCTTTAATAGGCACCGTTTCGGTTGTATGAGATGAACAGAATCCCACAGATAAAGAATGTTGGCAGCAGCTAATGATAGGAATGTTTCCTAATGCCACGAACCTGGATGCTTAAAATGGTGTGTGTTATGTTGTATTTTAATTACCATGATTAAAATTAAAAAGTCACATTAAAGTAGGCTAAAGACAGTCTCACTCTATACCAGTGGTTCTCGACCTTCTAAGGGCTGCGACCCTTTAATACAGCTCCTCATGTGGTGACCCCAACCTTAAAATTATTTTCATTGCTGATTCTTAACTACTCTTTGCTACCTTTGTGAATCATAATGTAAGTCTATGCTCTGCAGAATATCTGATATGTGACCCTTGTGAAGGGGTTGTTTGAGCCCCATAGGGTTGTGATCCATGGTCTGCTTTATGAAAAGTTTCCATTTAGATGTACTTTTTAGTGTCCTGGCCTACAAAGTGTCAGTCACGGCAAGTGCGATGACTTTTTTTTTCTCCAGAACGATGTGTGGGACTATGTGCTGGGCATTTGCACATAACTCATTGGAGCCTAGTTTCTGCCTTGCTCCTTCCTGAGCTGTGTCTAGGAGGATGTGACCAGTGTGCACCCTCATGACGTTTCCTTTATCCTCTGGCTTTTACTGGGCTTCACCAATGGGAATCATTTGCTGATGATCTTTTCAAAATTTTCACTTTGTTATTGGCCTTTGTAATACTGTCTTGTAAGGGTTCTTTATACACCTGACTGGAGCAAAGAAATGTAGGATGAAACTATCTGGATTCTCCATTAGCTGGAGCCTCCAGAAAGCAGGGTTGCCTAGATACCATGATGCTCTTATCTGTGGCTTATGCTCAGAGATTGTCTCTACATTTAAGAAGTTAGTGTGTCATGAAGGAACACAAACAAGTAACTCCATAGCACAGTAGAGAACAGGCTACAGATTAGGGGTGGGGAATCAGAGAATGTGAGCTACATTCATGAGAAGAGAATATGAGAGCATCTCCCTTGTATAGTCTTCATCTGTGCTTTATTCTGATTTGAGCACCATGGGATGAAACTTATTTTGGTGCATGTTTTAGAGGTTTCAGCCCACGGCCCTGGCATCATTGATAGAGACCTGAGGCAAGGCTGAAGGTGTGTCCTTCATGGCACCTGAAGGACTTTATGGCTGAGAGCAACATCAAGAGAGCAAGGAACAAGGCAAGCTCTTCACAGGTACAGTCCCACTGTCCTGCCCACTCCAGCAAGGCTCTCCTTCTAAGCTCTGCTACTGCCAATGATGTCATCAAATTATGATTCCATCAGGGGTCTAACCCAATGAGTAAGTCCGAGCCCTCACGATCCAATCGCTTTGTCAAGTTCATCAAGTAGCAGACATAATTTAAACACAGATGCTTTTGGAAGGGGGGGGGGACTTCATATCCAAACCATAATACTAATTTAAAAAAATGGTGACAGTTCTTTCTGATACTAATTGCCTCAATTATTTCTCCACTTCTAACTAGTAAGTAAAAGAGTCACCCGTGAAGCCAGGTTTTTCCCCTAGCCTGCCTCAGCATACCCTCACCTCCCTGTCCCACCCACTCTACCACGAGAAGGAGGGCATCACCAGAATCACTAGACATCTTTTCTGTTTCCTTAAGAAGACAAGGTACCTCGACAAACACATTTTCATTCCACTTTATCCATAACAAGGCCATTGAAACACAGGACCCACAGACTCCAGCATGGCCCACTCCTCAGCATACCCTGCTGCCTGAGCTTGAGAGCCTCTGGGTTCTTGGTCCCATCAAGGCCTCCTGGACAGATGAAGCCTGCAATCCATCAGCTTTGCGAACCGTTGTGGTTGACAATGAGTGCGGCCCTGGCTTAGATACTACTGGAGTCTCATTATGGTGACACATGAGCTGTGTACACTTTGCGTAGGAGAAAGCCAGACCTTTTGCCTTTTGCCTATGCTTCAGATTGCTCTCTAGCCCTGGGATTGCTCATTAGGAGAGAGATGTGAAAGTACACAAAACCCGATCTTTGATGCAGAATCGTGTGTTTACTCTCAATGTTTGAATCTTCAAGGCTTTGGGTTCTGAGCCCTGGGCTGGGACCAAGAGACGTTCATTCAGGTCCACTGAACACGCAAGCATAATTTAGCTCATTTTCCAACTCTGTGAAGAGGAGAGAGTTGGGCTTTTGTTCTTTTCTGTTAGCAATAGATCCCGTTGGGAATCTGCTGGAAGCTGTGGATCCTCAGAAAATGAATGCCTTGCCCTACTAGACTTTTTATTTCTCACTTTTATTATCATTTAAATAATACATTTATCAGTGTATCTAGCAGGAACCTGCCCCTTGCACCCATATACAGGCCTCATGGGATCCCTGGCCTTTCATTCATGTTAAATAACTACGAAGCTGTTGGTCACCACAGGTTAAAATGCATATTTAATTCAGAGCTGGGGAAATGGCTCAGTAGGTAAAGGCACCTACTGAAAGGCACCTACTGCCAAGCCTGACGACCTGAGTTCAAGCCCCGGGACCTATGTAGTGGAAGGAGAGAACTGGATCCTGCAAGTTGTCCTCTGACCTCCACATACAACCCCTACCCCTCACAAAATAAATAGATACTTTTCAAAATTAAAAATATACACTCAGGAGGCAAAAGCAGGCAGATCTCTCTGAGTTTGAGGCCAACCTGGTCTACAGAGTGTTTCAGGGCAGCCAGGGCTACACAATGAAAACTATTTGTATGTGTATGCATATATATGTGTATGTGTATTTATATATAAATATATTATGCATATATTTATAGATACTATTTACATATAAAATTATATTATATATAAAGTATATATATAAAACCTAACTCCAAATGTTACAGAGATTTTTTCCCCATTTTCTCAATTTTGAGCTAGGCAAAAGCCAGCCTTCCGTATGAATAGAAATAGGTGGTAAGATAACATGGCAGTTCTTTTTACATCTGACCACACGTTCTTGTGTCCTGGTTTGCTGTAGATGTTTTCCTAATTGGTTTTCCCATGGGGCTTTGAAGTTCCTTGCTTAGAACTGCCCAAATGAGAGAAACTAGACACATTGCCTTTGTGTGCTGCTAAGCTCTGCCTCCATTCTGGGATCTGGATTCACACACACAAGTCCTTTAGAGCTCTGGAAAAAAACTTTCCTAAGTAGGCTTCGTAGCATCCAAGCAATTCCGTTGCTCTTCTGTGTTTTTACTCCCAAATGTCTATGGTACAAACTGATCTTATAGACCCTGTCTTGGGCTGTCACAGGCAGTGATAGCTTTCATCATGAAGAAGGCCCACACCAATTTTGTCTCTAAAATCCAAGGAAAATTTATCCAGTTTTTTCAGTGGGCCCATGAATAGAGAATAAATAAATTAATATCTCCTTGCCCACTCTGGCTCCTGCTTTGGATAAAGATAGAATATGCCAGCTGCATCTTTCTCTTCACAAGTCTTTCATTTTCTCTACATCCCTGACTATTCTAGTTTACTTTCTATTGCTGTGGTAAACACCTTGCCAAAGCAACTCGGGTAGGAAACAGTTTCAGTTTAAAATTTATAGTCCGTTATGAAGGGATGTCAGGGCAGGAATACAAGGCAGGAACCTGGAAGCAGGAACTGAAGCAGAGGTCACGGAGGAATGCTGCTTACTGTCTTGCTCCCCATATTTGCTCGGTCTGCTTTTGTATACAACCCCAGACCACCTGCCCAGGTGTGGTGCCTCCCACAATGGGCCGGGGCCTGCCATATCAGTCCATCAGTTATTCACCCACAGGTTTGCCAGTCCGAGGGAGGCATTTTCTCAGTTGTGTTTCCGTCTCCCAGCAGACTTCAGCTTGCGTCAAGTTGATAAAACCTAACTAGAACCCCAACCCTTCTTTCATTCTTCATCTGCCCTAGAGTCTGGGGGTGGGGACCTGGCACTGATTCTCTGAGTTTTCGTTAGTGTCTGCTGTGTGAAGCATGGCTCTCAGCTAGACACTATCATCTTGATACCTCTATGATTATAGAGACAGCAAGGGACATAGTCTCCTAAACTCTGTCTGCAACCCTTTTGCATGTTGTTGGAGGAACTCATGTCAATGAGTAGAAAGAAACCAGGACAAGAGTGCTCGGGGTCAGGAATTTCAGCTTGCATACCTGTGTCCTGTCTCAGTGGGACACCAACTAATGTAACAGAAGTACAGAGATGAATATAAATGACACACGCTCTTTTCAAATATGTAGACCAGTTCCTCACAGCGTGTTCTGTGCTAGGTGGGGTAATGGATCTGAGAGCCTCCATTAAAGGGACCCAGGAAAGGAAGACATGCCACTTGAAAGGAGACCCGAGGCAGACAAAGTGGGCCTTGAGTGGCCAAGGGCACCCTGAGAAGAAGACACAGCTTGTGTCCGGGTGTGGATCCTGAGAGCGTATGGAAGGCAGGATTCATAACGGTCCTTGGTTCAAGGTGAGACCAGGAAAATGAGCAGGAGCGTGGAGATCTTAACCTTACTCAAGGGTTCCTTATGGATCTTCCAGCTCTCAATGGTGCTCATTAGAATTCACTTCAGCTTGGCGATGTCCACAGGGAACCATTCTGGAGTATCTTGAGCATTTCAGGTATGAGAGTATGGCAGATTTTGATGAAGAGTCCTGGCATTGAGGACAGCGTGTAAGTGGTAAAAGTTGGAGGCAGCTCAGATAAGCAAGAGGAAAAGTCTAACTAATATAGCTAAGATTTTTTTTGGCTTAGAGGAAGGTATAGCTGTTTTCACAAAGAAAGAAAGAAAAACATTGGCTTCACAGAAGAAATGACAGCTAGCGTGGAAAAGATGGGTTGACACGGTGAGGCGGAAGCACCCGGCCAGCACTTGCTGTAAAAGGAGCCGGTGCGTGGCTCTGTAGGGCTCCACTTATGGCCTGGCTTAGGCCACCTGCTCTCAGCCAGCTTTCCCTCCTTGTGCAGAAGCACGGGGCAGCGCCTAGAGTCAGCGAAGAATAAATCAGGCACCTGGCCAGCGTTTATTCCTCCACTCGAACTTCCTTCTTAGGAGACAAAGTGCTGAAATTCACCAGTTCAAAACTAGCTCAAACTGAAACCAGTTCAAATGGGGATTCAAGTTTGTTTGGAATGTGTTGTGTCCAGGGAGAGCCCAGGGCTTTGAACGCGCTTGGAAAGCACTCTGCCCCTCAGCTCTACCACAGCCTTGAGATTTTGTGAGACATGGGTCTCATTGTGTAGCTCAGGATGCCCAAACTGTCTTCAGAGTCACAGTCACCCTGCCTCTGCCTCCCAAGTGTTGGGGTGATAGGCAGGTGCTAGCTAGTGCACCCAATTCTTACTGACAGTGTATCCTTTATTGGCATTTATTTGTTCATTCATTCATTCATTCATTCATTCATTCATTTGGTTTTCCAAGACAAATCTTTGATGAATGGATGCTTGTGATACCTGATCAGTTCCAGGCTGGAGCAGATAGCTTTCCCTATTATTCAACAGAGCATCAAGAGTAAGCAAACCTGAATCTGATTTCAGAGAGAGGTGAGCACAGCTAAGAGACCGACCATGCCAGGCAATGGTGTGTGTCCACTTGCCCATATTATCTTCGTGATTTGATGGAGGCGGGTCTTCTATCAATCTGTTGATTTCATTGGTTAATTAATAAAGAAAACTGCTTGGCCTAATAGGTTAGAACATAGGTGGGTGGAGTAGACAGAACAGGAAGAAGGAAGTGGATGGCTCAGTCAGATGCCACGCCTCTCCTAAGTTAGACAGACTGCCATGCCTCTGCTCAGGGAGCCAGATGCGATGGAGCAAGCCACCAGGTCAGACATGCTGAATCTTCCCTGGTAAGACACCACTCATGGTGTTACAAAGATTATTAGATATGGGTTAGTCAAGATGTGAGAAAGAGGCGGAAAATAATGGGCCAGGCAAGAGAATTAAAAAGAATACAATTTGTGGGTTGTTATTTCAGGGCATAAGCTAGCTGGTGGCTGGGAGCCCGGGGTGGCTGGGAAGCCCTGCCCAACAGCTCCTCACTACACCGGTGATAGCAGCATAGAAAGAAGAGATACTGAGCAATGTCTGGGGTATCCATTTCTAGAATTAACAATAATCTTCAAGGAGAAAAGCTTACAAAACCGAATTGCTACATGGGGTTGAGGAGAATTCCATCCTTTGCTCCTAAAGCAGATTGGCATTTTGACTCCAGTTTCTTGTTTGTGTCCCCAGGGGCAACTTAGTTTGTAGAGATTTTGTCTACATGTCCTCACTTATAATTTTCTATTAGACTGAGAAGAAGCGGGCGGTCCATCCTTTCTACCCTTACACCTGGTGCACAGACAGCACGTGGTAGGCACTCATGCTGAACAAATCAAGGAGCTCACAGGGCTGCTTAGGGAACGTGGATGAGATTACAGGGATGGTGCAGGAGACCCTGCCTCTGTTTTAGTCAGTTCTTTAAACCCCTCAAAATCAATTCAGGGCTCCTAGAAGCCTCCTACCCTGGAGGACCCACGCCCCGGGAGGACCCCTGCCCTGGAGGATCCTCCTGCCCCTGGCAGGATTCTCCCCTGCCCCCTGGAGAATCCCTGCCCCTGGAGGATTTCTTGCCCCCGGAGAACCCTCTAGCCCTGGAGGGCCCCTTGACCCTAGAGGATCCCCCTGACCCCTGGAGGGCCTTTTGTCCCTGGATGTCCAATCATTTGCTCCATAGTCTAACGCTGACTGCTGTTATTTCTTTCAATGTGGATGAAGGCTTGATGTTTAGTGTTTTAACCACTGCCACTCCCACCCGTGTTTTACTGAAGAAGCCCGTCTGAGCTTATTTTTATGTATGGCAAACAGGAGGAAAAAGATAAACATCTGTATATGAGTCTTTAAACAAAGTCTCAAGAGATATTCTTTGATTAATCCTCATTTACTGGAGCTGTGGGCAATAGCAAATGCGGAGCCCTTTTCAGTCTCTGGAAGACCTGAGGCCCAGTCACTCTGTGAGGAAACCAAGCAGTGGATTGATCATCTTCAGGGCAGAGGATGAGCCAGAGGTCAGAGAAGGGCAGGAAGTAGATGGAACACAAGTGTTATCTGGAAGAAGACGGAGCAGAGGTGAAACCACAGCCATTTCTAAGGGTCAGTCAGCAGAGGACACATCCGTGTCAGGCGCCATTATAGCATAGTAGATAGAACTCATCTTAGCACTTAAAGACCATAGACTTTGGGGAAAAGAAATCAACCTCAATTGTAAAATACATTATTTAAGAAAAAAGTGATATGAGTGTGCGTGTATGGGAGGCATGCGTGTGATGTATGTGATATGTGTGTATGTGTGATGTATGTGATATGTGTGTGATGTATGTGATATGTGTGTATGTGTGTGGTGTATGTGATATGTGTGTATGTGTGTGGTGTATGTGATATGTGTGTATACATGTGATGTATGTGATATGTGTGTATGCGTGTGATGTATGTGATATGTGTGTATGTGTGTGGTGTATGTGATATGTGTGTATACATGTGATGTATGTGATATGTGTGTATGCGTGTGATGTATGTGATATGTGTGTATGCGTGTGATGTATGTGATATGTGTGTATGCGTGTGATGTATGTGATATGTGTGTATGCGTGTGATATGTGTGTATGCATGTGATGTATGTGATATGTGTATATGGTGTGATGTATGTGACGTATGTGTATGTGTGTGATGTACGTGATATGTGTGAAATGTGTAGTGACATTTCATTTGTATTTTAATAAATAAAGCTTTCCTGAAGATCATCATAAAGTAAAGCAGCCATGACTCGTCAGCCTTACAGACCAGGCAGCAATGGCACACACCTTTAATCCCAGTAGCCACACTAGCTTGCCACAGAAACTGGGTGGTAGTGCTGCACACCCTTAATCCCAGAACTAGAGAGGGTCATGAGATGGGAGGAGACAGCTCTCAGTCTCAGTCTCATTCTGAGGATTCCTAGAGGCAGGATCTCCATTTTGGACGGAGGTGGAGGTAAGAGTCAGTGGTGGGCTGTTTTGCTTTTCTAGTCTTCAGACTGAACTCCAATACATGTCTCTGAGTTTTTATTAATTGTGCTACAGTTGAGTGTATATGATATGTGTATATGTGCATGTGGTGGTGGGGGTGCAGAGGTCAGCATTAAATGTCTTCCTTCATTGCTTACTGTTGGAGAGGCTGTTTGTTCATTCCCAGCAACACAGACTCCCTAAATAATCACTCAGAAACTATATTATTAAAATCACTCCTTGGCCAATCACTAAGTGTATTGCTAGCTAACTCTACATCTAGATTAACCCATTTCCATTATTTTATATTTTTACCATGAGGTTTGTGTCCTACCAGCAAGGTTCCAACTGGAAGCTGGCATCTTTCACCTCTGGCGGCTACACGGCATTTCCTTGACTCCACCTACTTGGCTGGCTATATTCTTTTAAGCCATTGGCCGAAAGCAGCTTCTTTATTCATTAACCAACAAAAGCAACACATATACAGAAGGACTTCCCACACCATCTTTCCACGTTGTTTTTATCGTTTTTGTTTTGTTTGAGACAGAGTCTCTCTTTGAACCTGGAGTTATCCATTTCAACTGGACCGGGTTGACCAGTAAGATACCTGCGACCCACCTACCTCATCCTACCAGGCAATGGGGGTTATAACAGTGTGCAGCCCAACGTGGTTTTTACATGGGTGCTGGGGATCTAAACTCAGGTCCTCATGCTTGCACTTCAAGTGGTTTACCCGATGAGTCATCTCCCCAGCCTCTGGGTACAAAATGCTAACCTTTAAGAGTCACATCTGTAAGTAGAGAAAGTTTGTAGGGTCAGGGGAGGAAAACCTCCAGAGGGATAAACCTAAAATGCTCCTATACTTTAAACTTAAACAGTTCGTTATTTCTCTTCTGGGACTTATGAAAAAATGTGGGCTTTTGCATCAGTTGGTAAGTCGGTATACAGTCTAGAGCAGTCCCTTTGTATATAGGGCAGTGTACCTCCGGAGCACAAAGAAGCCATCGTGAATCGTGCGTCCTTTCTTTGTGGCAGAAAATGTTTGTGGCAATAGGCCTTTTCTTCACTTTAGATGGGGAAATGCCAGCACATCTTTTACCATTAGGCTTTTTAAAATATTTTGGAGATGACAGGCCTCTGAAGGTTCTGACTTATAAAGATCAGAAGATATTAGAAACACAGTGTGGGGGAGGTGGAAACAGGGTGCAATGATGAATGCAGATGGCCGACCTAGCAGGATCTAGAGTCCCTCGGGAGGCAAACCTCTGGGCATCCCTGGGAGGGTGTGTCCAGGTTGGGCCGAGGTAAGAAGACTCCCCAACTGTTGACAGTGCATGATGGCTGTACCCTAAAACTGTGGGCCAAACAAACCTTTTATTCCTTATTTGCTTCTTTTTGTGACCCTTTATCTCTCTGTATGGCTCGCCTCCCTCCTCAGCAACCAGAAAGTTCCCTGCACTACACAGAGACAGACCAGAAAATCGCCAGATTATATCAAAGTCACTCTAGTGCGTTCATATGTTGTGGGTTTGCGAGGGATGGCTTTAGTGTGAGATGCAAGAGATGGATTGTAGATCGAAGAAACAGTATGCACAGAGCAAGCCTTTGTTCTGGAGGCAAAGCACAACCCCGCTTTTCTCTCAATGCCACTCCTGGACTTCTGTGGAGTTGAACGCTGCGTGGTTATAGTTGTAGCCCATTTCTGCTTTGCTAAGCAACTTTCCAAGGACTTGCCCCCTTAGGTCGACAGCATTCACCCTCTTTCTGCACTCCCTTTTGGGTAGCTCTGTGCCAAGGCTTTCACACACCAGTGTGACGGGCAAATAGACTGTTTCACACTATCATTATTATTATGATTATTAATTATTATCATTATTATTATTATCATTATTATTATTATTATTAGCATTATTGGTAAAAAAAGGACAAATGTTCTGCTTGGGTGCAGCGGATCAGACCTTTTGTGAACACTCCTCCAGTGTTCTCCTGGGTTTGTCTCAACTACAACCCTAGTGTTTAACCTCATCCGGTGAGGAGGAATACTTGATTCCTCAAATGAAAACAAAACAAAACATACAACAACAAATAAAAGGTTTTAGGCACTATGAGAATTGAAAAAAAAAAAACAACATTTCCAGGGATACATAGATTCTATGAATCAGTCAATGTCATAATAGATAACACAGAATGAGGATACCTTTACAATGGTTGATTCAACAAGTGACTACTTTAAGAAGAAACAGGTTGTAGGGCTCATGACTTGGAGTCAGCTGGAGCCTGATCATCCCTGGGCTCCATTATAAGAGGTGGGAGTGCCTCCTAGAATCTTGACACCATGCAGAGAGGAGAACAGAACAGCCTGAAAGTACCATCACATGGAAAGAAGCTAGGAGAGTAAGCACTCTGAAGATTTCCTCTCCTTTCTAATCCCTCATTGACAAGGAGATCTCAGTATGAAGAAGAGGCCCGTGGATGTGGTTCATAGACACCAACTTCTTAGAGCAAAACTGGAGAATGAATCTGCAAGGGCCAAAGGAATCTTTGCACAATAGAAGCATAGTCAGGAGAAAATGTTGACTGACTATTATAGAAGTAATTCAAATGAAAATCTGGTTTGTGGTAGTCATACCAACTATTTAATGGCCCCAAAAGAAGAATGCAGAACATTTCCTGAGGATTTCTTTTGGTTGTCTGACAGTCAGGCATTATGTTAATTGGAAACACCACTAGGTTACAATTCTCTCAACTTCTGGCTCTAGGTACTAACTAGCCTTCCTCATTCTCACTTGCTTGATGACCTGGCTTCTCCAGGCCAACATAGCTAAAACAGTGACCACCTCAGACCTAAAGGAGTCTGCCTCCCAAAACCCAGAGTCTCCCAGCTCTACTGTAAACGGGAAACCTCAGCAAAGTGTAACCCATGCAAATCTGGCTCTCCCGAAAACACAGAGGGAGAGCTTGTTTGAAACTGGAAGGTTGAGATGACTTACATACCTGTGGGAAAACTACACTAGTGGAAAAAGAAACCCTCTCTCGTTTGACTCCATAAGAAAAACACGGGAAAAATGCTGACGTGGCTCTTCCCCAGAAAACCCCGAGCAGACCGACTGCTGCCTAGCAGGGGCCTGATTCATGTGGCCAAGTGCACTCTGTAGTGGGTTATGTGGTTGCTTCCTTGGGTCGTAGGAGACGAGCCACCAACACTTCGACTTTCTTTCTACTGACAATTTTCACTTTGATTCGTGTTGTTACATTCCCTCTTCCGTCACAGGTTAATAGCCACACAAGCAGTCACTACAGAGAAAACTATGGAGCAGCTAACGGCATTAAAAGGATTCCTTTTTTTAGTATTGTTTATGTCAGGAAACATGCCGAGTGCTTTTGACGTTAAGCAAACTCTAAACCTTTACTTGATACAACCACCTCAATCAGGTTTTAAATTCTGCTAGTTCATTTTACACGAAAGTAACTCTGGGGTCTAACTGATTACTGAAAAGGAAGACACTGGATGAGATGGGGTGTGTGGTTGAGTTTTGACCCCAAGTTCACTAGCGCTCGAGCCCATTAGTTGAGTCTAACGTTTTGTGATGTGACTGAAGCTCAGAGAAGCATAGTAGTTAGGGAAAAGGTCTGACAGGGAGAAACTCAATGTATCCCTAGCTCTGAGCTTCTATAGCCTGGGGTCACTAGTCTACTAACCTTCAACTTGACACACAACCTAGGAACTAGAAACCACAGATGTCAAACGAAAAGCTGTCTTAATTGCTAATAGATGAGGAGGGCCCAGCCTCCTCTGGCATGCCTCGGCAGAGCAACGGGCTTCCATTCGGCTTTCAACCAGAACAGCTGCCTCAGTGGAAACAGATCTAAAACATAGGGGAATTCACTCTCCCTGCCTCTGACCAGTAGAAGATTGTAAGCAATTTCTTGCTAGATCTACTTTTTATAAACCAGGCAGCTTCATACAACCTCTGTGAAGAGATCCAGTGAGATGTGATAATAACTCATTATTTTCTCTTGCTGTAACAAACACAATTACCAAAGCAATTTGGGCAGAAAAGGGTCTATTTTGGTTTATAATCCATCACTGAGGGAAGATAGGCAGGAACTCAAGGCAGGAGCTTTGAGCAGAACTATGGGGGAACTCTGCTTGCTGACTTCCTCCCTTTGGTTTGCTCAGTCACCTTTCTTACACACGCAGGCCTACTTGTCTAGGGATGGCCCTGCCCACAGTGTGCTGAGCCCTCCTGTGTCAATTAGGAATTAAGAAAATGGTTAATAGAGAAGTCCACTTCGGGGAGGGAGCCTGCAAGGGCAGAGAGCCAATATGCAGGGACGAGAAATGAATGGGATTGAGATACGTGATGTGAAAGACATAAAGAATAAATAAAAAAAAAGTTAAAAAAAGGAGAAGCCCACAAGCCAATCTGAAAGATAACAAGAAATAAATATTTATATACTTATGGTTGTGCATATAAGTGATAATGGAAAATACTGTAAAAAATATTGAATACAAAAAAGAATAAAAACTGCATATACACACTGTATCTGCTATTTTATTACATTCTTTTAAGTAGTGTTTATTGTGATAAAATGTGTTAGTCATAAAGTTGATCATTTTAACTACTTAAAAAATTTTAAAGTTATTTTTTTATGTGTGAGTGTTTTGTCTCCATGTGTGTTTGTGGTGCTCTGAAAGAAAACGGCCCTCAAAGGCCCATAGAGAGTGGCATTATTAGGAGGTGTGGCCTTGTTGAATAGGTGTGGCCTTGCTGGAGGAAGTGGTCACTGGGGGCGGGCCTTGAGGTCTCAAATGCTCAAGTTAAAGCCAGCCTGTCGCTGTCACTTCCTGCTGCCTTCAGATCCAAATGTAGAACACTCAGCTACCCCTCCAGCACCATGTCTGCCTGCACACTGTCTTGCTTCCCACCATAATAATGGACTAATCCTCTGACCTGTAAGCAAGCCACCCCAATTCACTCTTTTCCTTTAGAAGAGTCACCATGGTCATGGTGTCTTTTCAAAGCAATAAAGACCTAACTAAGACAGTGTCTGTGCAGCATATTTGTGCCTGGTGCTTGAAAGAGTGGTCAAAAGGTGCCTTCAGATCCCTTGGAACTGGAGTTACAAATGGTTGTGAGCTGCCGTGAGAATTAAGCCTGGATCATCTGGAAAGCAGCCAGTGAGCTTAATTGTGGATTCATCTCGGCAGTTCCCCCTTCACCCATTATCGAGACAGAATTTTGCAGTAGTAGCTCAGGTTGACCTTAATAAATTGGCAGTCCTTCTGCCTCAGTCTCCTGCCTGCTGACATTGCAAATGTGTGTCACCACATCTGGCTCATTCTAATTATTAGAAAGAGTAAAATTCTGAGGCATGAATACTTCGTTCACCTCACCCATCTCTGTTGGTGCAGTACATGTCTCGGAGATGACATGTCCACTTTAACTGCATAGATCCAGCATCAGCAACCATTTGATGAGGATAATAATGAGAACTCAGTGTACTATAACCAATAGGTGAGAGCCTACTGAGTTACACTGTGAGATTTAAGGGCTCTGTGGGTAAACTTAACCAATTCTGGATGCTACACAACCAAGTATTACTAGTCTCCCATGAGCTGTGCTGTTGATAACACCGCTCATGACTGGACTATAATAATATTGGTTGTCTATATGACCTTCTAGAGACCTAAGGCTTTATTTGTTGAAACTACTGACTTCATTTGAACATGTGGAGGCATCCAAGGGTGATGTTTTGACTCTAAAATTCCCAAATCTCCCCTCTTGGCTCATGCTGACACTAGCATTTTCTTGCCACATATCCATGAAAAGCCTTGGTGGTTGTATCTGTGTATGTCACTGGCTGTCACCTCCAGCCTTCTTTCTCCACTCTGAAAGTCATTCTGCTTCTTCACTCTTCTTTGACTATATCAAGAACAAACTTTGTCTCTCACAAAACTCGTTGGTTAAATGGTTGGCACACTGCTGTGGATAGATGGAGCATTTGATGAATCTTTCCCCTCAGATTGCTGTGGCATCAGCTTTATGTGTTTTTAAGACCTCAACACCATCTTGTTATTTTCTGCTCAGGTCTCTGGACACCTCAGAGTGGTGAAGGGAGCAGAGTCTGTGGGTGCTCACTGCTGTTTGGGATGCGCTGACTTGGACACACACAGAGGTGATGCTATGGAGAACCCTTCAGCTTTGGAGAATGGAGGCTGTGGATTTGAGTACCCTCCTCTCCCATCCAGTGAGTGGGCACTGAGGTACAGTACATAGCTCCTTGGAGGTGCCCATGAACTGTTGTTCACAGTCTCCGTGAACTGGATAAGATAGTCATAATTTCTTACTTTTCTCCTTCACTTCTCCACGTTCTCTCTTTTCTGAAATGACTTCCCTAAGTAAACATCATGCTAGCTGTCCCTTATCATTGCTTGTGCTTTCTAGGGCAGCCTGGACTAAGAAAAGTTGCATATACCCTGCTCGCTATAGCTGTCGTAAACCTCTCTGTCCATCGTAAACTATACAAACATTTCTAATGATATAAGACAGATTCTGGAGCCTTGCTGCCTGTCAAATGACAACTGGTCAAGTAATATTGGATAAGTTATTCAGCATTTGGCTCTTAGTTTTCTTACATATAAAAGCGACAATAGTAATAAGCCTCATACATTAGCAAAATAATTCTTGCTACTCAGATGAGGTGCTGTGTGTTTTTCCTGGCAACCACATTGATGACACCTCATTGTGTTTTCTGAGATTTTCCACTATAACAATAAAACTGACTAATTATGATTTCTGCAACTTTTCTAAAGTTGAAAAATATGTGGCTTGAACTACCTATCATGAACCGGCTTGGCCATGTGTTTACTGTGTGAACCATCTGTATAAACTGTCTCTTCAGATTTCCTGTTTCAGATTTCCTCACACCAGTCTCAGACCCCCAATACCTGCTGACTATGGAGACAGCAGCGCTTTTCATATTCCGCCGTGAGCCTCAGATTACCTGTGAGGGACATCCCCTTTCCCAAAGTCCTCAGAGCGGGAGCCAGGGCTTTTTGTTCTTCTTATCTTTAGTAATTTACAAATTAGTTAAGTCTCTTCTATGTATCAGGCCTGGTGCTTAAGTATTAAATGACATCGTAACTCCATATTTCCAGTGTGTCGACCAGAACAGGCAGTGCATCTGTAACATCTTTCGAGTGAGTTTGTGAAGGCTAATAGATCCCCACATAAATTGATTGGCACATGTGGGACACTTGGTTAGGAGGCTCACATAAGTCTGGGTTCGAGTCTGTAAGAGTTGGTACTCATAATGTATTGCTGTAATATAAACTTACTCATCCGTCCCCATTTTAAAAAAGTAAACATGCTTCATATTCCAACTGTGTCAATAACCAAAGGGCAGAAATGGATCCCACAAGAAAACAAACACTTGGCCTTCCTAATTAAAGTCAATATTAAATGAAGGCCCCCCAAAGGCATGGCAATTACCTGGCCCCTCTTAGATCATGCCTTGACCATCCATCCTTCTCCACTGTGGGACAAGCAGCTGCCTTGCCAGGGATCACCTGGTTAGACTTTTTCATGAAGCGTGACTTTGGTGGTAGGGAGGGGAAGCCCAGTCAAGCAAAACCGTGCAAATTAATTTGGGTTTACGTTACCAAGAGTATATCCTAACCACTTGTTCGCAAAGAAATATGAAGGAAAATTGAAACATCAAATGTTATATGAACAGAAAAATAATTGACTGCTTCAAAACCCATAAAATTAGTCCCTTCTGGGAAATTAAACTCAGAGTTACAAAAGGAGACCAAGTGCAAGTAGAATTGATGAAAACAGACACAAGAGAAACAGCTCTCAGTTTGAAAGTGAGGGGCTGTTTAATACCTGTTACAAGCATCTGTGTACATGTTCTATGGATAAGTTTTAGAGACATCACAAAGAGGTTGTCCTGCCTTCCACCAGGATTACATGTGATAGCATGTAGTAAGAACATATGGAGTAGTAGGGGTGATGTAAACATTTCAGTGTGTCTGTGTGTGTGTGTGTGTATGTGTGTGTGTATGTTTCCAGTCATATAATAATATGGACAGAAGATATACTATCTTGTTCTGTAAGATCTAAATGAATTTTGCCTGGGTCCCTCCTCTCATAAGATAAGACACTCGCCAGCCTTCTAATTTCCCCCGGGATGCTTAACTAGAAGTGTTTGGGGGAGGTTATTTTTTTCTTAATTCCTAAGCCTATGGGTTCCCAAGTATAATGAGTTGGACCTTTTTATTCATGACCTGGTTCTAACACTTGACACCTTTTCCACATTGCATCATGCCCACACTGAAGACTACCCCATATTTCATGCTCCCAAATACACCCGACACCGGCTGTGCTGTATGAGGCTTTTCCTAAATAGCCAGATGATGAATGGGTCTCACACTGTAGTATCAATGACAGAGTTAACTTGAGTGAAGTTAAGCATCATTAAGGATTGGGGTATGTTAAGGATGAAGTTTTATTGTGTGAGCTCCATGGAGTACACTTACCCAAGCCTCAATGATATAAAGCTATTATGCAGCTAGGTTGTACGGTATATAAATGGAGCCTAACCTGTTGTCCTTGGGCCATGAGAAGCAAAACACAGCACTGCATAGAGCGTAATGGGAAATGCTGTGAGGAAGAGACAAAGTAACCCTGAGATGTCGCTACTGGGGTCACACGGCAGACTCTTTTCCAGAAAACTTGTTATTAATTAGAGGACTATATTATAAAACAAGAAAATACTACAAAAGTAGAAAATACATATAAACCAATAACATATTATTCTTACAATGACAAATTACATTTATATGTAATAAAATGTGCTGGAGTTCTATGTGACTGGTAGATGGTGCAGAACGTGGCCTTCCAACAGCATCGCCACAACACACACAGGTAATTCTGTGCTGCCACACTGACAACTATGCTGTCACTCAAGGACGGGCATTGTCAACTGCATTGCAATCATATAAGGTCACTGTCACACCTTCGGTCAATGGTGAAACATGCCTATGTGGCACGTGGCTGTGTTTAGATAACCCTAAGTCTTTTACAAACCACTCAACCACTAAGGGCTTATGGGCGTCCGATCTATCTTTTCCTTTCCTTTTCCTTTCCCTTTGAGTTGAATTCTCACGGTGGCTTGTTGCCAGATCTCCGTTCTTGTGGCTAAATTTCTCTATCTTTAAATTTTTATTCTATTCTAATTTAAATTATTTCCTTCTGCCCGATTGCTATTGTTTCTTGAAAAGTGGAGAGATTCTCTGTTACTTGCTTTAGACGGGATTGGTTCAAGAGGCCAAGGAAGAGGGAAATGCAGATCAGAGAGAACTGTTTTGTGGCTTGAAAACAGTCTGTCCCCCATAGGCTCATGTGCTCATGAACACTTGGCCCCCAGCTGGTAGCACTGTTTGGGAAAGGGACCTTCAGGAGTCACAGACTGGCTAGAGGGAGTGTATCACTGGGAGAGGGCTCTGAGGCTTTATAGCCTGGGCCCGTTTCCTGCTGGCGCTCTCTCTCTCTCTCTCTCTCTCTGTCTCTCTCTCTGTCTCTCTCTCTCTCTCTCTCTCTCTCTCTGTCTCTCTCTCTGTCTCTCTCTCTGTCTCTCTCTGTCTCTCTCTCTGTCTCTCTGTCTCTCTCTCTCTCTCTCTCTCCATCTATTATGGAGTTGAAATGTGATCATGTGATCTCTCTGCCTTCTGTGAGGAAGGATTTACATTCCCGCTGCCATGTTTTCCCTACAAGGATGGACTATATCCCCTCTGGAAGTGGAAGTCAAATTCGATCCTTTCTTGCCTTGCTTTGTGCCAGGGTATTTTATTACAACAATAGAGAAACAACTAATTCAAACAGCTTCCAAAATCAGGTCTCTTCTGCCTGATCTGTATGGCTGTGGGCAAGTTAGCAACGTCTGAACCTCCTTATCCTCAAATTAAAAATGGGGCAAGACTGGGTGGCTTATAAAGAAAAGAGGTTTGTTCTAGTCCAAGGCCCAGGATCCTTAGATGGTGGCAGGCTTATTTCTGGCAGGGTTCTAAAAAGTTCAGGGCATCACTTGGGAAGAGACAGAGAGTGATGCCAGAGCACTTGTGGGAGTAGCACTGGGGTCCGGATGCCAGACCCACCGTGCTGACCTGCTGTCGAGGGAACTAAGAATTTTCACAGCAATGCATTCGCCATTTATGGGACTTGGTTCCTGGATCTGATTGCCCATCAGGATCATCCCCCTTGTCTGCATCACTGATTCTAGTCTGAGCCCAAGTTACAGTGGGGACAAACCATCTCTAAACCACAGCAAGAGCTAAACGTTTGGTCCGATACCCGCTGGCAACATTAGCTGGGGTTATAGTGATGGCCAGCCCACTAAGCTGCGTCAGCTGCAAGCATTTCTGTGAGGTGTAGCTCGCTCCACCCTGCATGTGATTTTGGGGACTAATCTGCCCAATGCAAAAACTAGTGACCGTGGAGGTAGAAACAACAGCATCAACAATCATCGTAATCTAGTTTTCTTCTACTGCTCATGAAATACATAGTTTAGTTCGTGGGGGGGGGGTAGTTTAATGTAATTTAGGCTGTAGCGTATGGTTTAGGACTAGGTGACGCTCAACATTCCTGCAGTACAGTGGTGTGGACCAACTGGCCTGCTCAGTGAAGCTTTTGTAGCAGCAAGGACTTAGGTTTCCAGTTTCTAAGAGTATACGTTCCTCCTTGCCCTGTTTCCTCTTATCTTATCCAAACAGGGTTTCAGCAGCTCGAGAACGCAGGTAGGTAGGGGCCCTTCTACCCACTGATTCCTTCCATATGTAGGTTATTTCATTTTCCAAGGGGCCCTAGTGTTTGGGGAAACTACTTGTCCAGCGTAATCACCTACGAGCTAGGATAAACTCGGGCTTTGCTGTAATTTATTAGTCACTGACACGCCAGAAGGAAAAAGTCTTTAAAGAAACCAAGAAACAGCCCTTTGAGAGATTCTAATCTGAAGCTCATTTGAACATGTTTGGGCGTTAGGACGTCTGAACATCAGTCCCATTTCCCTCAGTATCCGTGGAGCATCCCTCACAGTGAGGCGTTAGAACCGACATGGTGTGAACGAGACCACATTACCAAAGTATCCTCAGGAGGTCAATTTCAGAATCTATGCTGCAAGGAATACTGGCGTTTGAATCTCTCTCATGAGAAATTAAAATACTGAGCTAGTGTTAGCCTTATTATATAAACTCTAAGTTTGCTAAAGTATCATTTAGCAACAGAGTTGGTGTGATTTAGAGCAGATGAGTTCTTCTCTGTGGTCAGAACAGCCCTCACATTTGTGCTGGGGAGTTTCCTAAATACTTAAATATCTGACCTTGCAAAGGTCAGGAGGTATAAGCCAGAGCAGAATCTCACTCATTCATCAAGCCATTGATATGGTACTGTGTTGGGAGCAGTGAGACCCCAGATCCTGAATTTCTTGAAATCCCCTGATCTGAGTGCCTACAGCTGCTCTGAGCACGAGACCTTCAGGAGTTCCTGATGGCAGGAGAGTGGTTTCTGGTGGGTTTGGCTGGGGCGTGGCTATCTCTATATAATCTGCCCCTGAACACAATAAAGGGGGCATTCTTGGGGAATTCAAGGATGACCCGTGTCGTTGTCTCTCTGCCTGTGTGTGTGTCTGTGTATTTTAACCTCCAGCCCCTTGCCCGAAGCTCGGTAACAGGGTTCAAGTGCACCGAACGCAGACACGGGGGCGCGGTGCGCGGCAGTACTGTATATGGCAAATGAAAAGGACTGACTATTGTACAGCCATTGCTTTGTATCACAGCAGAATTACTTCCAAGTCCCCAATGAATACCAAAATCCAAAGCTGTCCAAGTCCCTAATATAACATGGTATACCTTAGCATGTAACTTATGCATGTCCTCCTAGGTACAGACAGTTCTCTATTTCTGTGGGATACACATTCATGGTGTCAGCCAACTCATGATTGAAAACTTCCTATTGCCATTATTGTCCAAGCAATATTCACACAAAACATTATGTTATTAGTGACAACCTAGAAAGATTTCACATATGTAGAAGGATGTGTGTAGGTTGTATGCAGATATACCACTTGATGTAAGGGGCTTCAACACCTGCAAATTTCATATCCTGGCTGTTCAGGAATCCAGCCCCCATGATCCCAAGCGGTGTCTGTACTTTAAATCATCTCAGGATTACATACACTATCAAACCCAATGTTATTTATGACTTCACTTGTGTGGATGCAGAATAGTACTTAACATATAGAAAATTCACGTTTAGCTGTTTGGAACTTCTTATACTTAAAATGAGCACTTTCAGGTTTTGGCTGGTGGAGTCCAGAGATATGGGACCCAGGGATGCAGAGGGCTGAACATATGAAGAGAAGTCAATCAGAGTCATGGTTAATAATATGAGAAGTCATGAGTAAGCAGAGCTCTGGAACATGAGTAATAATGCAGGAGGCAGCGCAAGTCATGTGAGTGGCTGCATGACCTGCCCGGAGGGTAGAGGTACCTGTGGGTTCACACTGATGAGTCATTGAATAGCTTCTTCCTTATCAACTTGAACTGCCAGAATCTAATCCCTGAGCAGCAATGATTGCACCAAGCCTCCTCTTACCAGATAAAGATACGCAGTGTGTGGAGCTGGTCATCTCGGTTATGAGGCTGTGACCTTGCATTCTTAAGGCAAGAGACTGATTGGCCCAAAGTTGTTCGCCAAGCTGAGGAGAACAAGATTTTATGCATTCAGGAAGTAGAAGTTAATCTAATTCCCGTGACTAGACTGCAAGAAAAATCTATAAATCCTAGACATTTATTTTCATTGGTTACTGAAATGATTTTTAAAATATTGTCTCCTTCCTGAAACCACAAAAGTGTCCTATAACTTTATGGCATCTCATGTGCAAGAAGCTCAGTTTCTCTTGCCTGAAGGCGTACTGTATACTCCCTGAACCTGCCTGGCAGTTGTATCTGTGGTAGAATGATGTGAGTATTCACACGCATGCTTACTGCAGGATTGCTCATTCCCTTCAAGTGGGTCATGACCTTTCCGAACAGTACTGTATGCTAGCTCCTTGTTTTTCATACACTGAATATTTCTTACTCCTTAAAATAATTGAAGGTAAAGACAGAATAAATCCAAGTAAACATGGCGCATTGTCTAGCAGCAGAACTATTGCTAGAAAGTGAACCATGGCTTTGGTAAAATAGAACTAAACCCCTTCCTAAGGAAAAGGTCAGTATTTATGATGAAACCTATTTCAGGTCCTCTTTGGAAATTTGAGACAACTATAAATAGCCAAGCACCAAGCTGGTAGGCCTAATTCTAATAGAAAACAGATCAGAGCTGTAGATATCTTGGACCAGTAGATATCATGTGACTATTTACGTGACTCTTTAAGACCAGTCCACGACCCACTAGTGATTGTCCTATGCTTCCTTCTTGGCCAGATCAGGACAGGTGAGAGGTGGTGAGATCCTGCAAGATAACACTGTGGGCCCAGGGCAGTCAACTGTGTCCCTAGGTACCCTGCGAGAAGGCCACAATGAAAAGTAAAATGACCTTTGGAATCTGGGCCACGGTCAAGGTCAGCTTTGCTTCTCTCTAAATGCTCTTGAGTGACTCATTTATTGAGATCTCAATTTCTGGACTTGGCAAATAAAATGGCAATTCTTCTGCATCTGTGAAAGAGAAAAGCGCACGTCTCTGTGTTATTCCTGTTGGCATGTCTGCTCTGCCGCTGGTTTTGAATCAGGAGCAGAGAGAGAGAGAGAATTCTTAGAAGAGACTTGTAAGGGAATACTTAGAATAACCTGTAGGAAGTGAGAGAAATCTGCTGGGGCAGGAAGGTGGGTCAGCGGAGGAGTGGTGTCAGGTGAAGGCAAATCTTCGCCTTTGGTACAGCTGAGCACTGGAATGTGAGGGCGTCTAAGAGGGTTGGTCATCCTGGGGCAAAGGAATTGGGCTTTGACCATCCATTCTCTCTTGTGGTGTTGGCTGCTGTCTCCATCCATGGTGTGTTGCTATTGCACACTTTTTAAAGAATGATGGTTTATTCAGCTTACATTAAGAGAAGGAATTCATACATTAGGTCATCTCACCTGTTCAGCCACTGGATCAGGATCTCCCTTAGCTGGGCTCTCATGTAGCAGAGACATAGGAAAGGAATTGATTGCAGTGAAAGTGATCACATGATCTCATAGGAATCTAGAGGGCAGAGAAGGGCACATTTGATTTGAGTATGTCCCTTGAAAGGTTATATATTAAGAGCTTGGTCCATAGTGTGGCTGGGTGACAAGTAGGAAAGCCTATAAGACACAGGGTCCATGGGAGGTAAATAGGTCACTGAGGGCACTGTCATAAGCAGAAATTAATGCTGGAATATTGGGGGAAAGTTCGTTGAAATGGAGATTTTATAGAAAGCAATACCAGTCGATAATGCGTGTTGTCCAGCCAGGTCCTTTTGGAAGCACAGACCTTTCTACCCAACGATAGCATTTTCTGCCCAGTGTCCATAGCCAAGAGTCCAAAAATACCTGAAAGCCAAACTCATCCTCCTGGCACCTCGGTTTGGATTTGGTTTGAGTGTGTCTCCTGAAAGGCTGTGTGTTGGGCTTGGCTTCATAATGTGGCCATGTGACACACTCGGTGCACAGGTTCTCCAGTTTCCGGTTCATCACACTTGCTGGGGAAACTCATAGGACAGCTACAGGTGGTGTGAACAAGACCCTCCCCTGCTGCAGCTTACTCCAAAGCAGGAAGGAACCCTCATTACCTTCCTCTTTTGTTTCCCACTGCAAATTCTTCCTTCTAACTGAAGTTTAAGAATAAAGCTAAACCTGGGTTTAAACATTCAAGGCTGTGTTAAACTTCAGTGATTACGGAGAGTTGGAACATTGCAGGCCAGAGCTGAATTTTGAACGGGGGGGGAGGGGGGGAGGAGGCTGTATTAGTCCCTTAAACAGTCATTTATTACCCACTTCTATTTGTGACCTAACTGCTTTCTGACTCTTAGGTAAGTCCTTTCGGAATGTGGGAAAGACCCTGCACTTCCACCACCTTGATGTGAAGGACATCGTCGGATCATTTCCGGTGTCTAGAGCAGAGCTTTCCCCATGCTGTACTGTATTCCACACACCCGACTCTTTCACCAATGTATCTACGAACATCTTGATTTATGATAGTCTCTGTTACAAAAACTTCACAAAACCGTTACAACATTGGCCCATGGTATTTGGGGTAATCTAAATCTATGTTCCTGGATCAAGGGCACTCGCTTTTGCTCCAAAACAAACTCTCTAATTCCCTTTGAGGTGAGAGCTGCGTTTCTTTATGTTGACATGCACCTTGACTAAACACTTCTGCTCTCTGGGTGTGAATGATGGCCTGCCCTCTGGGAAGAATCTGGGGCTTGCCTGCTCCCTACACCCTTGCTGGGTAACGGTTGCTGTATTTAACCACATGTAGTGATAATGACAGCAGCAGTAGCCAAAGACGCCACAGTCCATTACCTAGGTCTCAAGTATATCCCTTTAGCACTTTATCAGGATCCTGCACGTCTATACCCTCCTGAGGAGCATGACTGATAGTAGAAGTAGCTTCTAGAAGGGTGAATTCCTCCTCTTCCTGCTGACACATGGGCACCAGAAGCCCAACGCGACCCATAGTAGTGCTATGAGAAGGGCGTTTGATGTGCTACCTAGCAAAAGCTTCTCCCACGGGAGCCAGGACCCTCCTGATCCTCGAAATGTCATATTGTAGAGTATCACAGACTCCCAGGTAGTTCCTTGGGATGGCAGAGAGGTGGGCATCCCTACTCATTTTTCTGGCTTCCTCAACCTAGCTATTAGACTACTGAGGCCATATAGTGGCTGTTGGTTGTAGATGAACACGGCATCTGTAAGGATGATGCCCCTGACTGTTTGTAAGTCTTCCGTTTGCAGGTTAGCTGCTTCTTTAGAGAGCGGGTTCTCTCTTCCATCAGAGCAGCAGCTTCTGTGTGCTATGTGTATGGAAAGATTGATGGGCTCTCTGGACGTGTGGATTTAACCTGCACTCCTGGTACCAACCACCTCAGGTCAGGTTTCCTAAACAGACTCGAGGCAGCATTTTAAAGAGAAATCTTTAAGAAGGGAAGAAAGCTTCTCAGGCCAGAGCGTTGAACAAAGAAGACATGATAGTTTCAGATGAGGTCATATCAGCATTGTCCTTGAGCTATGGAACATGAGTTGAACCTTGGAATCTTCCCGCCCAGGATAGAGAGGACTTACCTTTTGTATCTGAATGTCAGTCCTCAGTTCCTATTAGTTCCTAGGGACAGCATTCCCAGATGTGGTGGCTCCCCCCAGGTGTGGGCAATTTGGGGGAACAGCGTGTCTGAGTCACTGACAGCTCACACTCAGCTGGGGAATGGGTGTGCGGGCACAGTCCAGAGTTGCGTGCAGCCAGAGCCGTTGACTCTGTCTTATCTTGTCACATGAGGGCTGAGGTTTTTCTAAGATGAAATGTGTCCCCTCATAACTTAACAAAACAAGGAAACTGAGCCACTTGTTGGACTAGAACATTGACTCCTCTGCACAATCACCCCATCTAGTAAACATGTTTGTTATATCCTTACCGCGGCGGACATCAGTAATACGTTTTGGGCATGTGGAAATAAATCAAATAATCTTGCTCTTCTAAGCCCTATAGTCTCAGCAGTTGATAGACTGCTGTGGCCAAGATTTCTGTGTAGCAACACAAGTCCCCCAGCCTACCTTGCCATGAGGCCATTTATCAGAGATGGACATTAAGTCTCTTGTAGCCACCAGATGTTCCCATATCCCTGCTGATAACATCTGCCTCTGTCTGCTTCCTGACCTCTTGATGGCTATTCTGGATGACTCTGACTTCTCTGCCAGAGCTTTTCCACTGATAACGTCAGCTTTAAAAAATGGTCATAATATCCATCCATCCCCCAACTCGACCATCTTATTCCCTTATGCTCTCATTCCCTGTCTCCTCCCCTCTACTACCCTCTGTTCCCAGTTTACCCATTTCCCCTATTTCCCGTTCTCAGGGCAATTCATGCACCCCTCTTAGGGTGCTTGTTACCTAGCTTCTCTGGAGCTATGGATGGCAGTCTGGTTTTCCTTTGCTTTATATCTAGTATCCACTTATGAGCAGGCCGAGTTCCGGGGGTCCAGTCAAAGAGAGGAAGGAGGGATTCTATGAGCAAGGGTGGGGGGGGGGGTCAAGATCATGACGGGGAAATCCAAAGAGACAGCTGACCCGAGTTCATGGGAATTCATGGACTCTAGACTGACAGCTGGGGCGCCTCCATGGGGCTGAACTAGGTTGTCTGCATGTGGGCCACAATTATGCGGTCTGGTCTCTTTGAGGGGCCCCTGGAAGTGGGACCAGGGTCTATCCCTGGTGCATGAGGTGACTTTTTGGAGCCCATTCCCTATGGTGGGATGCCTTTCTCAGCCTTGATGCAGATGGCAGGGGTTTGTTCCTGCCTCAACTTAATGCTGACTTCCCTTTCTGAGGGCAGCCTTACCCTTTCTGAGGAGTAGATGGGGAGTGGGCACAGAGGGAGGAAAAGAGGAGTGGGAGGAGGGAGGGAGGGGAATTGTGGTTGGTATTTAAAATGAATAAAATGTGGTCAAAATAATTCACATTTTGGGACAATTTACGTACATTTAGTACTTAAAATCTTACATACTGTTTTAGCATAGAAAGTAGCTTGTGAGGTCTCCCCACTTCATGTGCCTTGCAGCACCTTTAAAAACAGATTTTTGCCCAGCACTCGGGAGGCAGAGGCAGGTGGATCTCTGTGAGTTCGAGACCAGCCTGGTCTACAAGAGCTAGTTCCAGGATAGGCTCCAAAGCTACAGAGAAACCCTGTCTCGAAAAAAAAAAAAAAAAAAAAAAAAAAACAAAAAAAAAACCAGATTTTTGGGTCCTGTTCCAGAATTGCTGAGTCAGAATCTTTATGGCTTTTATGGCATTTTTAGGTACTCCTAAAATTATGCATAGTAAACATCAGAGTCAATTGCTAGAAAGTAGATCATGTATGCCTTTTATCTTGGTGACTGATGAAGAAGTAGACTTTGGGCTTCCTGAACCACACTGCCAATAGGCACCAGGCCCAGGCCTGCAGCATTAACCTGGAGAACAGCCTTTTCCCAGCCTCATACCATTGACCTATTGGACCAGAAAATTCTTAGTTATAGGAAGGCCATCTGGGGCATTGGATGTTTAGTCGTGCCCCTGTCTCTACTCACTGTTGTCACCAATATCTTTGCAATTTATGGCAACCACATATCCAATTATCCATATCCAATTATCCCTTATGGAGCCTTGACCATGGCCAAAAGCTACTTTTATTTTATTTACTTTTTAATTTTTTTAAAAAAAGATCTATAAATTTGGTCATAAAATCTTGCAAATAAATGAAAACATTATACCCCCAAATTAAGTAGATTCAAAGTCTACACAACCCTATGTATGAACTTCTACACCATTAGAACGGGCGTTCAGAATGAAGCCATATAGCTTCACATCTGTTCATAAGCGGTAGTGGTACATGTGATCTCTCTGCTTCGGGCTCTTACTACTTGTGCCCTGATGAACTCTTATCTCTTTGAAACCATAAGATAAAGTAAACACTTTTGTCTTCTCCATTACTGTTGGTCATAGTAGTCTATCACAGCAATAAAAAAAATTAATTAGTAGGTGGGGAAAACCAAAGTAGGGCAACAAGTCTCAGAGAGGTTGTCATTCCTAAAGCATCCAGATCATTGTTTTTTGGCTTACAAGGCAAATGAGAATCAGCCTCCAGTGGCAGGAAGACCCCTCAGTTAAGGTGCTTGGGATTACTCTGTTCCTATTAATGCTATGCCAAAGGAGAGCATAACCCGGGGGATGGCCTAGGTGCTTTGCATGCCTCATATCTCATGAGTATCTGCGCTTAGTTTGGTCATAAGTTGCTGGTGAGGTCATCTGCATGGGAGAAGCATATGGCCCGAGCTTTACACGCAGGCTTGGCTGTCTATCCAGCAGAGTTTGTCAAGCCCCACAGACCTCTATAAGAACTGTCATCGCATTACCTAGAGAGAACATGACAGGCACGCTCTCCAAATCAGGACCCATGGATTTTGTTAAGTCTTCACCAACGGTTTTGCATTTTATCAGCCTAAACACAGAAAAGCCTCTTCCCCAGATGGGTTGCGTCAGATTTTGTAAACACTGTGATGTTTTGGCAGGGTTGCTGTTTATGCTGGGAAAAAATGCAATTCGTAAGGTCCACATAGACCACGCATGTCCCCCAGTGCACACAGGGATGGTTTATGTGTGATGTGGCCCCCGTCGTGCACCTTCTGTGCAGTGTTTCCTAACTTATCAAACACTAAATCGAACAGCCATCATCTCGAGCACTGACAGCTGCTTTGCCCTGCTGCCATTTCGTGGGAGCGTGAGAGATAAAATAAAGAGCATCCTTGGACGTTTCTTCTCTGTCTACTCCAAGAAGGGGCTGGGAGAGCAGCCAAGGCACACAGTGTTGTAACGAAATCGGGCCTCTTAATTAGGTGTGGGCAGAGCAGATATTGTCCTTTGCTAAAAGATAAGCATCCTGTAGTTTAGGTGGTTTCACAGCCATTGCCTGAGGAAATTCACAGGGATGCCTGGCCAGCTCACCAGGCGCTCTCTCAGATTGTTCTGGGAATGAATCAGCACGCTTGGGAAGACAGCATCTTAACTTACATAATTTCATTGGTGTCTCGTTTTCAGAGAGTATCTTATTGCTAAAATCAAGGAGGGCAGAAATTTTGAGCAAAGCAGTCTTAGGCCTGTTTCCAACGGGAGGAGGAAAGTCAGACACGGGTCCACCGAAAGTTCTAGACCATGGGGAATTTCTATGCTGGAGACTTCAGAGCAATTGCAGGATGTGTAACTGAGGAGTTATCCTGTGCCGGGATTTGGGCTGTGCAGGCTGCTTGGGTAATTTAGGCGGCAATGACTTTCAAGTGTGAGAACTGAACCATTACCAAAATATCATTTTTGAGACCACACACTCACACAATACCCAATCCCAAGGAAACAAGAGCGGGAGGAAAAGTAGGGAAAAAGAAGGAAAACTAAAAGATAAGGCATTGCAAACCTGGTCACAGCTCCTAGAATTTAAAACCGGTTTTGTCATCACAGGACAGTCCCCAGGAAAGGTGCCCAGACCCACTGATTCTGGTGAAGGACAGAGTGCCCGTATTTCTGTCCTCAGCTGGTGCAGTTCATGCCTGGGGGCAGGGTAAAGTTTCCAGTACCTTCGGATTTATGTAACTCCCTCCTGTTGTTTAGGTCATCTGCGGCCATGGTGAAGTCAGATCTGGGTCACAGTGTTGCTCAGAACTCTCTCTCTACTCTAGGAAGGAGATGGAGGCCTGGCAGAACGTCCACCCTTGCCTGTGAGTGACGGGAAAACAACCCAGCACAGCGAAAAGACAAGGCGTAGCTGCTCTGCCCTGGGCTTTGCACACAGCTAGGCAGATCTCTCCCGTGGAGTGGTTTATAAACTGAGTCCCTATAGAAAAGGGGGTGTGGGATGCAAGTCTTATTTTTAGTGGGGGTGGGACATGGGACGGAGAGAATACAGAAAAAGCCAAGTGCCGTTGCACAAAGAAGCCTGGCTTTTGTTTGTATTTCCACACCCACACCTGTTCTGGCGTGCTTCATTACGACATTGATGAGCATACAGCAAGTGCTCCTGCTCACACAGTCTAAGTTGCCGAATTGATATTTTCCGTCAGTTATCATTCAAACAACATTTAAGTTCTTAATTTGTTCATGAATCAGTTGAGTTACTGATGAAGACTGTGCCTGCAAATTGTCGGAGGTCAGCATTTATAGTTATAGTCAAAATGACAGATCATGAATAAACAATACTTGCAACATTAAAAAAAATGCGTCCTCTTGTATAACGTAGACTTCAGCCATTGTTGTCTCTATCTTGATTACTTACTGTTATTGGTTCTTTGGCTATTTTTTAAAACAAAATTTCATTTCTTAAATTTATATTTATAGCTGGCATGTCAGTTATAGATATATACACGATGTAACATTTCAACATGCATACACATGTATGTTGCAGAGTGATCAGTTAGGCTCATGAACATGCCCATCACCTTTCATAAGTCTCATTTTTCTGTGTTAATAACATTTAAGATCCGCTATTGTAAGAATATTGAAATATACATTGTAATCTTAGCCACGCTGCTAGTACTGTAGCCACTGTAGAAATGGCTCTGTTCAATAGATAAGGAAGGCTCATTCCTTTGGCTAAATGAAACTTTGTGCCCTGGTCAATATCTCCTCTTCCCCCACCTCGTGTTTACCCCTTCCCCCACCTCAGCTTGTGGCAAGCACTGATATTCTCTAGCTCTATGTGACAAATGCTTTAAGAGTCTATATAAGTGAGAATATTGGCTCTTTTGCTTTTTGTACTTGACTTATTTTACTTAGCTTTATGGTGGGAGCACAGAGGTTCTTGCATCCACAGACCACCAGGGAAACCAGGAAGTTGAAGCATGTAGGGTTGTCTTTTCAAAGGAGAAGATGTAGAGCTTGTTTTTTCATGCAGAAGGCTAGGCATTGAAGGTATTTAATAGCACGATGATCCTGAGTTATCTGAAGGGCCAGGCCTTATCAAGTTTCTACAACCAGAACCACAGATATTTAAGAATTTAGATGGCCCTTACATTATCTGTAGAGTCAGGGTCTCCCCCAAGCTCCCATAACCAGGACCAGAGGTGGCTAGCAGTCCAAATGACTTCTGTGCTATCTGTATTACTGAGGCCACACCAGATCCTTCCTAGACCCTTAAGCTGATACACGTAGCCTATCTCTAGAACCCATCTTTATGGAAGAAATGACAGGTACTTTGAGATAAGTTTCAGTGTAATTATGCCTCCTTGTATAACAGGAAACTTTTTTTCTAAATTGCACTATGCTTAAATATGTTTACAATAAACCACCCAATGTCAGCCTCTAGTAGTCTGAACCAGAGCTAAGTCAGGCTGAACTGAGTTTTCCTTCTTGCCTCTTACAGGTCATCCCTGTTGACCATAGAGCTTACAAGAACCCCCTCTCATCCCACAGCTTTATGGTTTCTACATTTACACAAGGATTGCAAATGGCAGGCTTTTCTTTTTCAAAGCTGAGTTTTCTGTAGGAATTTTAGGGACATTTTTTTTAAATATTATTTCACTTAGGACCTCATTTTTTCATTTATTTTTAGATTATAATATAACTGTATCATTTCTCCCTTCCATTTCCTCCTTCTAAACTCTTCTATATGCCCCTCCTTGCTCACTTTGAAATCCATGACTTCTTTTTTATGTGTGTGCATATATGTGTATATAAATAATTGCTAAATATAATTGCTCGGTCTGTATGATGTTACTTGTATATATGTTTTTCAAGGCTGACCATTTGCTCTTGGATAATTAATTGGTGTGCTCTTCCCCAGGAGAGACTGTTTCTCCCACTCTCGTCATGCCTTAGTTTCCTGTAATTCCTTGTGTAGGGTTGAGGTCTCATGGACTTTTCCCTGCCCACTTTGGGTGTGTCCATTGGTGTCATCTGGTTCAGCTCATGTTTAGGCAGTTATGTTGGTGATAATTCTTGGGTTTAGCTTTTGACATTCCTGGGAGACACACATAATTTTACAGCAGATTCACTGATCTTCTGGCTCCTAGATTTATCTGCCCCCTCTTTCCACAATGTTCCCTGAGCCTTAGGTGTAGAAGTTAGGTTGTTGATGTATACGTTGGGACTAGGATCCATAGCTCTGCATTTTGATTGGTTGTGATTGTCTGTAATGGTCTTCATCTGTTGCAGAGAAGATTTTCCTTGAGGAAGGGTGAAGACTACACTTATCTGTATTTAGAATATAGTTAGAGATTCTATTAGTTCAGTAAAATGGTGCTTATATGTTCTCCTCCAAGATCTGTAAAGCCTCTAAATCTAGGTGGTTGGGTAGGCTTCCAGGATCAAGCATGATTCCACTTTTGTTGAGTGGGTTTTAAGTCCAATTAGAGAGTTGTTGGTTACTGCCAAGGGGTGTGTACCACTACTGTACCCTTAGGGTTATCATTTCATGTTGGTCCTTTTTGTGGTTCAAAAGCATCATAGCTTAGTAGGACTGTTTATTGTTTCTTTCTCTTAAAGTTTTCATGGCACCTTCTGGTACCATGGAAGCCAAACCTCAGAGAGGAGGCATCCAAGTTACTGCTAGCTCAGGAGCTTCTGGTACCTGTGTCTGAAGTGCATGGTGTCTTTAGCAATAAAGACTACTCTCTGCTTTTTTGGAGTGAACAAGAGCAACAGTAATAGGCTGGATGTTTGGGAGTCTCTTGGAAAACCAACCAACTCAAAAGAGGGTATCTCATGTTAGTATTGGGATTTTGTTAGGTGGTCTTTGGCTCTTGGAGCATTATCAGCCCAGCTAAGAGAATTTCATTTAAACTATGTATGCATATTTATATGCATGTACATGTATTATACATGCTGAATGAGTAGTTGATAATATAATTCCTTATGACATTTTCATACATCCTACTGTTAGTTTATCCTCTTACTAACCTTCTTCTATAATTACCTCCCACCCCGCTTCTAAAGAGCCCCCCATTTTCCCCAGCAGATCTTTTGCACTCTGCTATTTCTGACTCTCCAGCCCCCCTCCCACTCTGGCAACAGTCCCTTTTAACTTTTCTGGTTCCTGTAGTTACTCCAGGAAATGGGTTCACATCTGAAGATTTGGAGCTAGGAGCCTCTAATGATAGAGAGCACATGACATTAGTCTTCCTGGGTCTAACTTTCTGGGTTACCTCACTCAATATCATCATTTCTAGATCCATCCATTTTCCTACAACATTCATGATTTCATCTTTCTTTATAGCTGAATGGTGTTCCATAGATGTAACACACTTTTATTATCTATTTGTCACTTGAAGGACATTTAGATTGTTTCCATTTCCTAGACATTATGAGTAGAGCAACAATAACATGGCTAAGCATATCTGTGCCACGTGACATCCTTTGGACCTATGCCAAGAAGTGGTAAATTTGGATAATATGGTAGGTTTAATTTGAGCCTTTTGAGAGTTCTCCACTCTGATTTTTGTAGTGCTTGCCCAAGTTTGCAATCTCACCAATAGGAAATGAGTGTTCCCATCTCTCTGCATCACCTCCAGCATCAGTGGTTGGTTGGTTTGTTGGTCTGTGCCATACTGACTGGGTAAGACAAACTTCAGTTTCCCTAATTGCTAGGGATGCTGACTATATTTTGAGATATTTCTTAGGTATTTCTTTTTTCTTCTTTTGATGATTCTCTATTCACATCACAGACCCATTTTTTGAATATGCCTAGGGACTTTTAAACCTAAGCACATATAATCTCGAAATAAGGATAATTTGAGTTCTTTCTTATTTACAACCTTTTCATTAATTTTTCTTAATGTATTACTCTAGCTAAATATTTAAATACTATGTTAAAAAATGAGAACGGGGCAAGCAGACAACCTTGTCTCATGTTTCAATTATATTGAGTAAACTATAGCCTGTAGGCTTGCTGTTATGTAGCCTTCGTTAGGGTTTCTATTGCTGCAATGAGACACCATGACCAAAAGCAAGTTGGAAAGGAGCATTTTCCACATTGCTGTCCATCACTGAAGGAAGTCAGGACTGGAGTTCAAACAGGGCAGGATGCTGATGCAGAGGCCATGAAGGGTCCTTGTTCCCCTCCCCCCACCCCCAGCTTGCTCAGCCTGCTTTCATATAGAACCCCTCAGGACCAGCAGCGCAGGGATGGCACCGCCTCACCATGGGCTGGTCCCTTGCTCCCTGATCACTAACTGACAAAATGTCTTACAGCTGGATATCATGGAGGCTTTTCCTCAACGGAGGCCCTTCCCTCTGATAACTCTAGCTTGTGTCAAGCTGATGCACAAAACCAGCCAGCATAATATCATTATGTAAAAGTATGTTCCTTCTCTCTCTAAAATTTTCAGTGTTGACCTTCAATATAAGGCTTTTTTCTAACCTACTGAGATAGACACGTGATTTTTATTCCTGAGTCCATTTAGGCATTAGACATTGAACAATTCATACAGGTTGAGCTATCATTATATTGCTAGAATGAAACCACCCTGTTCGTGGTATACAGCCTTACCTGTGTGTGGCTGGATTTGACCTGCAAACATTTTAAACTCTGTCTATGCTCATTGGGTAAATTGATATGTGACTCTATTTTGTGTGTGCATCCTGATAAGCTGTTGATAGGGAGTAATACTGTTTTCATCGAATGATTTCAGGTGACTGATGTTGTATTGCCTTTGGGTTTTTTTTGTTCTGTTTTGTTTCAATTTGTGGTTCTGGGTTACAATTTGTGTGTCTGGATTAACTTGGCTCTGTTCTTAGTGAGTGGCCCTCACTTGCAAGCTCATTCTTCAGTACCTCTGAGAGAGGAGAGATGAAAACCACTGTAATTGCAACAACACGAAATGAAACCAGGTATGGAAAGACATTTTAAGTTGATGAAAGCCAACTATTTACCACTGATGGCCAGGGGGTAACATAGAGCAAAAGTAGTATAAACTCTAGAGTCAAATTACTTAAGATAAAAGTAAAATAATAATTGAATAAAAGCAGGAAGGGGGGATAGGGTATGAAGATCGGTATTTTCTGTAATTCTGTCCAGCACTTCTCACATAGTACAAAAGGGCGCACCAAGTGAAACTGGTAGCTTTTAGCGGCTAGAGCTGGTTTCTAGGCATTTGAACTGCAATGTTATAAAAATGCTTGGTGTGGTGTTCTGAGCAGGCTCACTGGTGTTCTGTATTTGAAGACATTGACAGGACATTTGGACAGTCTTAGAATGTTGTATTGTTTCTCTTTTTAAAAGAAGTGTTCTAAGTCCTGATCTCCTCGATGCTTCTGATTTCAACATGAGCAGATTAGTATTTGATAAAAAAGTGTAAATCACCTGTGTGTTTTATTACTCAGGCACAGTCACACCAGAAGACAAAATGAAGTAGTCAGATGTCTGTACCTATACGTAGAAATGCCAAAAATAGCAACTTAAGAACAAGCCATACAAGTGCATTGAAATGACCATAATAATCCTAGCAACACTGCATTGAATTTTTTGACTAAATATAATTATTTTTCAAAATTTTGCCAAGAGTCCACATGCTCAAAGATGATGTATTCTTGAGAAAACACACTAGTAATTGATGTAATTAAGTTCCAAACTCGAATTTTAAAGACTATTTTTTTTAACCTCTGTGCAAATTATGTCCTGCACTGGTCGTCAATAATTTCTGAGACTGAACGCTGTGGAGTGTTTGCCCCACTAAGCAGTAGTTATCTCCTGCCCTGCAACCCTGCTAATTTTGACAAATAAAACTACTCTATGAGTTTCATAGCCCCCCTGGGAGTGGTGGGGAGCGTGTGCCTGCGGGAAGTTTCCTTTTACTACCTGCCACCACTGTGGAGCTGATGATACTGAGGTTCACAACAGGAAGGATCAAAGGCCACATTAATGGTGGGCCACACAGCTGCTGACAGCTTCCTGTGATCACCCTTTGGTCAAAACTATGCAAGGAGTAAACAATGTAACTTGTGACTCAGTTACATGACTTTGCCGCTTCTAGAGATCAAGATGCCTCTGATGTGTAAGAGCCAATGGTAATCAAAGACTTAGGCAGCAGGTGATGTAGGTTTAGGTCTCATCAATGCACAGATTTGCTCCTTTATATTTCTTGATATTTCTAGTTCTTTTCTTTCTTTCTTTTCTTTTTTCTTTTTTCAAAACAGGGTTTCTCTGTTTAACAGCCCTGGCTATTCTAGAACTTGCTCTGTAGACCAGTCTGGCCTCGAACTCACAGAGATTCTGCCTGTCTTTGCCTCCCAAGTGTTGGAATTAAAGACATGCACCAACACGCCTGGCTATGCCCCTTTATATTTCACCTTGCCTGTCTGTCGAATGGGTATGTTGCTAACAAATGCCCACCTGGGACTGTTTGACCTTAGAAAGCAGCTGGGTCAGGCTTGGTGGGTGAACATGAAAGCTCTCACCATTAATTGTCTCTCTCTGGGCTGTTGCTATTCAGTTAGGAATCTCTATATTAGGAAGATAAAAATGGCCTCCAATAATTCGCACTACAGGGAGTTCATTTCCCTGGACTGGGGGGAGATTTATTTCTCAAGACCTAGATTTTATAGTCCAGCATGCATGCATGGGAAGGGAAACTGTGGTCGTGTGCCTATTGTTCTAGACAAGTGAAGGTTTCTCGTGCAGTCCCTCCTTGCTTTGTATTCTCAAGGCTCGTATTTCTACATAAAGACTTTGTTATGACTACTCATACTTTGCTCTGTTCCCTTTTTTATGTCTTCGTATTCAGAAAGGACTAAATAAACATATGTGTGTCTGTCCCACTAAGTTTAAGATAATCTCATCACTGATCAGACTTACGTTAGGTTCCTTAGGTGAGGGAGGCTGGTTTCCATCATCCTTTGTGCTCAAAGGCTTTGACTGGGATTTCTATTGTGGTATAAATAGCTGAGAAACCTTCACGGTCCTTGCTTCCCAGAACCAGAACGAACACTAGAAGAGCACAGGTTGCTATCCACTGTCAGTCCTGGGGGAACAATTAGCTTGTGAGCAACTGAATTAGTCAGCTGCCCTGTCCGTGTTTTACATGAACTTCACGTCAGACAATGCCTCATATCCTAGGGGGGGCCTTTCATTCCATTTGGGAGTTTCAAGAATTTGGTCTCCTGCAATAATCTGCCTTCTGAGCATAAAAACAGTGGGTAATATCTTCCCATCCTTCTTGCTGGTGAGCCAAAAACTTCAAGGTGCAAATAGGATTAGAGCTTTAAGAGCAATTCCATCACACTTCATGTAAATATCCTCTTTCCTTCCCCAGGAGGGAAGACCTTGACCCCTAGCAAAAGAGCTATTCTCTTAGCATTCAAGCCACTGCGACTCTCCAGGTTTAATGGGCTATTTGTTATCCCCAGCATCATTTATCACACATTTGCATAGCGCCCCCCACTCTCCAGTCCTGCCTTGTTACTGGTATTTGAATAAGACTAACCCAAATAATGGCCCTAAGAGAGGATGCCTCGCCAATCAATCAAAAGCTAAGTTTTAAAAATTCACTTAGCCAAAATAAAAAAGGAGAAACAAAATGTGATTGATATAGTAGGGGAGAAATATAAACACAAATAATGCTCAGTGGGAACCAGTGAAGGCAGAACAGAACAAAATGAGAGAAAAAGAAGAGAAACTAATAAAAAGGAGTGAAGTAGAAAAAACAGCTATTAACCCAACTGTCTGCCTCTTTTAACATAGGTGTTCTAAAGTGTGCCAACCAGAAGGCAGACACGAGATCCAACTCTCCGTGGCTGACACTTATATAAACCCTAAACTAGTCCATTGTGATTGAATATCACTGTCAGGGTTTGGGCTCACTGTTAACTCCATTTAATTAAGCATTGTGCTCATGAGTAAACATTGTCAAGTTTTTATAAAATAGCTTTAAATCTATCATTTCCTATAATACCAAAGCAGGGTAGCAGCCCAGCATGATCAGATATAACACACACACACAGAAAGAGAGAGACAGAGACAGAATAACTTTTTATATATTAAAATGAAAACATAGGCAATCAAGTTTTCCATGGGAGAGAAGGGATATCTTTCAGAGAGTTGTTTGGCCTGCTGCTGAGTAGTAACTGTGGGTTTCTAACTACCCTTGGCCAGCTCCATTCTGTAGGACTTCTCAAGTTTCCCAGTAACTGAGACAGGCCTGGCCACAGTGCACTTAACAGAAACGGAGAGTCTAGGAACAAACCTGGACATAAGTTGCGTGTGTTGCTGTGATGCATCTTTCTCCATCTCTTTCTCCAATCTGTCTGTTTACATTTAAAGTGGGTTTGAAGTTCGAGAGTTGGTTCTTGTTTTTTTGCTCTGCTTTGCCAGTCTGGCTTTTACTAGGCAGGTTTAGAGCATTGACGTTTAAAACTTTTGATGACATCTATCCAGTGTGTGTGCTTGCATGGGTATGTGTGAGTGTGTATGCATATGAGTTTGTGTGTGTGTATGATAGAAAGTGTGTATGTGTGTTTACATACATGTATGCATGCCATGATACACATGTGGAAGTCAGACTTCAACTTATAGGAGTAGGTTCTCTCTTTCTACCACATAGGTCCTAGGAATTGAACTCAAGGTTCCCAAGCTTGGTGGCGAGCATCTTTGTCCACCAAGCCTCTTTCTCAGGACAGATCTGAGGTAGGGTATGCTGGCCAGGTAGGTTTGCTATTTCCTCTCAATACGTGGAATTCCATACTCTCTTCTTGTTTGCACCATTTCTGAAGGAAAAGGCTATTCTTAGTCCTTTATGACACTTTAGTTCTTGCAAGGCCGTGCCCCTGGGCTGAGTCCTCACACTGTTGGGCTTCTCCTTCCACCAGGATGACACACAGAGGCCACAATGGGTGGAAACTGAGCCACTTCTCTCCAAGTTGTTTACCCTTCTGACAAAGTCCCAATGGTGTAGGCCACAGTACAGCTTTTCCGCCTTAGTGCTAGACCCAGTAAGGTTTTCTGCTAATGGGTTTTTACACTGCTAAAACTGTTGCTCTCTGTAAGTGCTCGCGTGCTTTTCTTGTTGGGGAGGTGTTTGTCACGTGGACCCTAGGTCTTTAATGGATGTGGCAAGGCTGCTGTTCAGTTTGTTCCTCTTGTTTCTACTTGTGCGGGTGGCAGTGGCAAGTTCTAAGCTCCCTATGCAATGGATCCCAAACCAGGATCATCCACCCCAGCCCAATCTTTTTGACCTTGTTTCCATTCATTAGAAAGAGCAACTTATGCACCAAGTTGGGGTTTGGTATGGGCAAGCTAATTTATAACCCCACCCAGTATGGGTGTGTTATGAGCCAGTGTCTGTTCTTGAAACCCAGACTTGACTTCTGCTCACCTTGAACTCTGCTTTCGGAGAGCTACCTTCCATCTCCAGGTAGGCTAACTTCTTGGTTAGGAAAAATATATTTTCCTTCATACCCAAGGGACTATAAATTTGAAGAGGTGAGAGAAAATCAGTCCAGTAGCACCTAGCTATATTTATAGTTTTCCGAGGGGAGGAGGTGGCTGCAATAGCCTTGGACAGTAGGAAGCTGCCAAATGCATTTACTGGGCGTGGATGTTGGCTCAGTCCTCCTGACTGCATTCAGGTAACTTGTGTTTAATCACTAGAGCAACATGATCTGACAAACTGCTAGTCAATGGGAGGAGGGAGGTGAGGGAGCAGCTTGGACCCCCCATTTAAAATGTAGCCTTTTCCTGGCATTGAACGGTCTCACAATATTGGTATCTGCTGAGCCAATGCAGGAGGACTGACTTCCCTTCTGACTAACTTAAACAGGAAGCCCCAAAGCTATAGAGGGACCTTATAGGTAAGTGTTGGTGTTATGATCTTGTCTTTGTTGTGGCTAGGACAAACTGGAGAACAAGAGTGGATCCTTGAAGTCTCAATGAGCCAGTTACTTGACTTTAGTAACTGAGCAAGAGAGAAGGGGTTCTTGGATGGATTTCCTGAATTAGCTCAGTAGACAATCTTTGATGGGTGGCAGAAGCCGACATGGCTGAGTAGCTGCATACAGAGCCCGGCGCTTGAGACTTTTGTTCATTTGTGCAGCCTGTGCAGTGTGAGAAGTCAATCTCTTCCTCCCTATCCTGTCACTGGTACTATACCCGTGGTTGTCACACTGTTCTTAAGATTCTGCTTCCTGTCTTCAGAGCCTGTGTATGTACCCCTTACAGTCATCAATGTCCCAGTACAAACCCTAGGTTCTACCTTTGATATTTAGGTTTTCTGTACTCTGCTAAAATTTTTATTTCTTCATTTAGAAATGAAGTTCTCTTGTAGGCCAGGCTAGCATCAAATTCACTATGTGGCAGAGGCTCTTGGATTTCTGATTCTCTTGCTTTGCTTCCTTAGTACTTGAATTACAGGTATCGGTCACAGTGCGATTTGTTCAGTGTTGGAGCATTGAACCTAAAGACTCATGTTTGCAAGGCAAGCACTCTACTATCTCATGGGGCCTACATTGCCAGCCTCGAACAATTGATTTTTAATGTCAAAACAACTAAAATGATTTCAGAACCAACGTTGAGGATTGATTACTTTAAACTACTGCAGAAGAAAAGGCAAGGGTTGCCTTCTCAACCAACTCTCCACCCCATCAATAAGAACTTTATTGGAAGAGTGCTTTATAAACACTCAAGATAAGTCATATGAGAGCTAATCTTATGTATCAACTTGTCTTAGCCATGGAGTATACATTTGTGGTCAGATCATTTGGTTGTGGTCTCAGATGGTGTTTTGTCTAAGACTGACATTTCTTAGGTTGTAGGCAGAGTTACAGAATGCCCTCTCCCATTGGTTGGTCTCATCCAATTACTTAATGGTTTGAATAGAAAAAAAATGTTGACTCTCTTAAGAGTTTGGGAAACTTCTTAATTATTGAGCTGGAAATCTCATTCATTTAGATCTGACTTTGACATGGGATTTCCCTCTGTATTCTATGAATATGTTTTATTATCACTGGTTAATAAAGAAGCTACTTTGGTCTATGACAGGGCAGAATGTAGGTAGGTGGGGATACTAAACTGAATGCAGGGAGAAAGAAGGCAGAGTCAGGTAGACTCCATGTAACTGCCAAAGGAGAAAGATGCCAGAACCTTACTGGTAAGCCACAGCCTCATGGAGATAAACAGATTATTAGAAATGGATTAATTTAAGATGCAAGGGCTAACTGGAAATATGCCTGAGTCATCAACCAGTGATATAATTAATATAGTTTCTGTGTGATTATTTAGGTCTGGGCGGCTGGAAAACGAAAGTACTGTCTCCGTTTACATAAGTCTATTGCTCTAAGCTAGAAGTTGTACTCTCAGTTTTGGTTCGCAGAGCTTTGCAGCCTATCAGTTTTTCTGTGTTCCCATTTATCAATTGCATATCTTGAGTCTTAATTTTTAGTCTCTATGATATGTGAGCCAATTCAATGCAGTAAGTTTATCATTCATACATATCAATCTATCAATTAATCTAACCACCATTTGTGTATCTTCTATCTATCCATCGTTCTATCCATCTATCATCTATCTATCTATCTATCTATCTATCTATCTATCTATCTATCTATCTATCATCTATCACTTCCTCTGGTTTCTCTGGAAATACCTGAAAAAATTCAGTTTTCAAAATGGTCATTGATCATTTTCTCACTTTACAGAAAGAATTTAGATTTGCTGATAAAACTTAAGCTTTCCACGAAGACCTTCTTCCTGGCCTGGGCTTTTTCTACCTTGCATCCCAGGGACTACAGGAAATCTGAAGAAGTACTAACTAGAAGTCAAAACCCAAGCAGAGTGCCAGGGGCGGGGGGGGGGGGGTACAGCGATAGTTTTACAGGCAGAGGTAACCTGAGCCTCATGATTTGGAGTTTCTGGTCTACTGGGGGCATCCTGACCATCACTAAAGCTGGAACAAATGGCAGTGAAAATGAAGGAGACCCAGGACTCTAAAAACAGAGATGAAAGCACTTTCCGACCCAGAGGCAAAGACTGTTTTCAAGCATGGAGCTTTTAACTAAGTTGCAAGATTTGCTCCCTATACCCCACCCTCGTTCTTACACCTCATCATTTTCTATGTTCCTGCTGATTGGCTCCAGGATCAATGGACGCTTGCTTCTCTGAAAACATTCTCAAGCAATCATCTTCTCTCAGATTCTTTCATACAGTCTAGAATCAACCCATCAATGTAATGTCCATGGAACCATTTCTCCTTGACAAGCAACTTGGCATGCTTATTAGACAAGAAACTCTGGGGAATATCAAGGTTGGGTGTGGAAAAGGGTTTAGTTGGACTGGAGGCTGTGGCTCAGTGGTAGAGTGCTTGCCTAGCGAGTTTAAGCTTCTGGGTTTGATCTTCAATCCTGCAAAAACATAAAAATGTATATTATTTTAGATTAAAGTTTTTCGGAATTTCTCATCAAAGAGTAATGCTTAAGTATTTATTTAGTTGTCGCAAGTCAATTGTAAAGATAAGGTAACCCCAACATTTGTTTCCTCAAATCCTTCCAGATAAGTTGAAGCCTCCCATCCCCCAGCCCTGACTAGCTAATATTTACTTACTGTGCCTATAGTCCAGATGTCTCCTATCCACCAAATAAGCACCTCTGTATGATTCATCTGTTTGCCTTAAACCCTTTATACGGGCGATAAGAAAAATGAGTCCGTTTTCCACGGAGGTCCATAAACTTCTTATAAGTCTTACGACACCTCGTGTCCCGAGAATCCATCCAGTCCTTCACAAATGCTTTTCCCAGCTGGTCGTCCGAACTCTGCCTGGCGGAAATAAATCACCAGAGTGGAAGAGCTCACGGCCACAGGCTGTGGAAACCTGAGCACACGAAAGCGGGAAGGCAGAATCAAAAAAGCAAAAGTCAACATCTTCCTAAGAGTGTTCTGACACCAGGCATCAAGACACTTGGAAGTGTATCCCCCTAAATCCTGTTCACTTGTCAGATTCATAAACTGCCTCTCTTCGGGCAGTTTAGAGAGATGTCCCCATGCAGGCTGCTGGCCTGGGACTGAAGGCCTAGAAATGTTTCAATTAGGCAGAGCACCTGCCTGGAGTTAACTCAAGATGAAATCACTTCATAGTCCTCCCACTGAAGTGGTGACCAGAGAGAGGCTGTGGCACTACTTCCAGGGGAAGGCTCTTTGATCTTGCAGAGAGCTGTAGGCTGGAAAGAGCCACCACTGTTTTATGACAAAGTGCCTAAGCTTGCAGAACTGAAACACTTAGGGAAGTGGAGTCAAGGACAATGGGTAAGTTGAAAAGAATTTTCAGCATGTGCTACATGTTGACGGGATCAGCTTGTGTGTGGAGCTATCAGAGATGGCCACACAACGCTGAATGTTTATTTGATGGCTGATGAATGCCTCGCTGTTCAGGGCTAGCCACTTGTGTGTAGCTCATAATACACAAAGTAAACACAGGCAATCACTTGACCGTGCAATGTGATACTAAGTTTTTGTGGTTTATTTATTTATTTATTTATTTATTTATTTATTTATTTATTTATTTATTTATTGGCTAATTTGTTTGCTTTGTGATACAGTCCATTTGTGTACCAGACTGACCTGGAACTCCCAGCCTGGGCCTTCATGTGCTGATATTTTAAGAGGACACTATTATAGCTGACTTCAGCAGACCTAAATGAAGCTATGTGAAATTTGTTTATCAGTACCTTTATTTGTAAAACTGAGAGATAACATTCGGCTTGATTCCAGAGTGTACAGCTCCTTGCCTTTCTCCACCAGGAAATGCTGGCCAGGTGCACCTTACTCTGTTCCATCCAATCCACAGACACATGGTAGCTGACCATGACTGAGTACAAATGGGTTTTAGTGAGTGTCGGCAGAAGCCTGGTGTTTTGTTGGGCCAAGACTTCAGCCTAAATAGTTGATTCCCCAAAGTACAATGGTTCATCTCACTCCACCTTGAACTTCACTTGCTCCTAGCCCTCGGGGATAAGGATGCTCCAAAGAGAGATGCCTGCTTCTGTGCCAGTGTTACCCTTGAGTTGACTTTGAAGCACCCAGTGGAGGGGAGGAGGGCTACAGTATGCAGATTCGTGCAGTGACAGGCAGCCTCCTTGAGCCCAGTCTCACTTCAACTTATGTTAAGGATGGAGGCAGGAGCAGAGAGAGCTTCAATGGCCATTAGTTTACAAAGAAGGGAGCTCTGCCTTCCTTGTGATTGCAAAGACTAGATTGGCAATTGCTACGGCAGCTCCTGTATGAAGCATTGTGAGCATGTAGAAGGAATGGCCCTTGGAAGTAGAGAGCTGGTTCAGTAATTAAGGTCATTCGTTGCTCTTGCAGAGGGAAAAGGTTAGTCCTCCAGCACCTATGTACTGACTCACAGCAATGTGTAACTCCATTTCTATGAGATCTATTGCTCTTCAGGCCAGTTTAGAGAGATGTCCCTGAGCAGGCTGTAGGCCGGGACTGAAGGCCTAGAAATGTTTCAATTAGGCAGAGCACCTGCCTGGAGCCTGCTCAAGATGAAATCACTTCATAGCCCTCCCCACCGAAGAGGTGACCAGAGAGTGGCTGTGGCACAAGTTCCAGAGGAAGGCTCTTTGATCTTGCAGAGAGCTGTAGGCTGGAAAGAGCCACCACTGTTTATTATAAAATGCCTAAGCTTTTATAGCGTGACTTCTCAATGCCTCCTCCTGGCCTCAGTGGGTGCTGTGCACATACATACCTGTAGACAAAACATTCATACACATAAAATACAACCTTTTTTTATTCAAAATGAAAGGAAGAACGGTCTTCTTGGGGTGTGGGAACAGCTTATTCTGGCAGATTATTCCTACCATGTCTCCTGCTGGCCCAACAAGGGTCCCCCAAGGAAAGAAGGAAGGCAACTGTCTCAGGTGGGCACCCCAGACAAGAGACGACATATTGGAACCACCAAAGACGATTGTCCCTAGTCTACAGCACCTGAACTGAGCCCTCGCACAAGCACTGCCTTGGCCTTCAACACCTTCAGTCTTCTCCATGGGGATTGAGTTCGCCCGCTGTGAATAGACCAGAAGAGCCGTTGCTGTTCTCAGAGGCCATTGCTTCTTAGGTACTTGCCTCTTCCAACAGTGCCCCTTCTTTTACAGCCTCAATATTTAGGAGCCCGAGAACAGTATGGCCACCGACAGAGCCTAGTGATTTGAGCTTCGATCCCTTTGGATATACATTCCCTGGAACTGGGGCTGAGGAAATGCTCAGAGGTTACAGACACTTAGACAGAAATGAGGACCCGAGTTTGAACCCCCAGAACTCATGGAAAAGCCAGACACATAGCAGGAACATCGGTAACCCCAGAATTACGCTGGAATAATGGAACACAGAGACAGCAGTTCCTGAAAGCTTTGGGGCCAGATAGCCTGGGATATGCAGCAGAGACACCGTCTCAGGCAAGGTGAGAGGAAAGGGTGACACTCGAGGTCGTTTTGTCTGACCTCCACATGCACACCGTGACCTGTGTGCATCTGGACTGACACACAAGAATGCACATACACACACACCCCATACAACACAAGTGTGCATGCATGCATACACACATGCATGCATGCACATGCATACATACACACACATACATGTACAACACAATGCACACACACCCTTCGAAAACCAAATCCTGGAATCTTTTCAGCTTTATATACCTCTTCTCTACGATTTCTCGATTGCCCATCTATGTTTGTCGATTTGCCTATTGGCTGATTGAGTACCATAGTTAGGAAAACGATGGAAACGTTGAAAACAAAAGGAGGTAAAGCCTGCTCCCTCTGCTGCCTGCCTCTTGCCCACTCGGTTCTCTGCCACAGCAACAGTCTTGTTTCCAGTCTGCCACCACCACAAGGTGACCCTTCTAGACAAATCTTTTTCTGAGTTTCCTTTCTTGTACTTAATGTATGCTACAGATCTTCCATTAAGGAACAAAAAGAAGTTGTCTCATTTGTGTACTGGCTTTCTGTGATTTCATTGTATGGATGTATGCCTTTCAGTCTGTGTTTTCAGTACTTTATGGGAAATACTCATTCTCCCTCATTGGTCAGTTTTACAAACAGTGCTAAAACAATATCCTATGTGCTTTACTTTCTGTGTATGTGTGCCCTGGGGTAGGCAGATTTAGGAATGAAATCCTTTGTTCAAAGTTATGTACATGAATAAGCTTTTGGAGGTCTCTGTCATGGAAGCTGAGGTAATAGTTCATACCCCCAGTAATAGACAAGGTTACAGGTTAGCCCAAATAGTTAATTATCCAAGTTTGTGATTTTTGCACATCTGTTAATGAACTAATAGTGTCTTGTGTTTTTAATTTGAGTTTGACTTACAAATGCTGCTGGAACCTTTTCCTGTGGAAACTGTCTTTATTTTTGTTCCTGGTGTCTCGGCTCTAGGAATACAGAGGATGATTGGGTATGCTCTCATGTCCAGTTTCCAGACTTTTCTTCATAACTCAGTGCAGCATATCTTCATTCTCTGAAAATTTTCCCCTTTGCTTGTATTTGGGTTTCTGATCTCCGGGAGATTATTGTCTTTCACATTATGTGCTTTGAATTCTAACTTTTTATTATCAAATGTAGTTCAGAATCTTCTGTCAAATGGAATCTTATGCTGCCTCAAGTTCTAAAAATTCATTCTCCAATGTAGTATATATTTTTATTTTTTAAGTTATTTAAATACTTTGATCTGTCAAAAATACAGGGATCATGGCTCTCTCTCAGCAGCTCAAATAGTCTTTCTTCAGGTCTATCCTTTTACAACTCCACCCAAGCCTCTCCTCTCTCCCTCTCTTCTTCCCTTCCTCCATTTTTTCCCTCCCTCCTCCCTCCCTCCATCCTCCCTCTGTCCCTCCATCCATCTCTCCCTTCTTCCTTCTTCTTTCTTACCTAAGAACTTGAAGTCAGAGCCCTGTACATATAAGCAAGTACTACACGACCAAGCTGTATGCGTAGCCAGCTCTATAACTTTCCGTTGAGCCTTATTCACTATGTTGTTTGTTGTCCCAGTTTTCAAGTGTGTTCCAGTTTTTCCTGTATGACCTGTGGTGTCTTGCACAGAACGAAAAGGGTCGGTTCTCCTCCCCTCTGATGCACGCTTGGTGAATGATCACTAGTGGCTTTAAAGAGTGGCAACATAGCATTCATTTGGATTTTGCTGTAAGTGGCACCATGAATTTCTACATCCTGTTCTTGTCTCTCTCCTTAAGATGTCATGTTCCAGTAAAGCCTTTGCCTTTACCCTAGATTCAACAGATCCACTCCACAGTCATCCAAGAAATAATGAAAATGGGAAATAAATATTTACTGTTACAAGCTTTTGAGAATGGAGCTGTTTGTTACTTTAGAGATGACTAATTCATGTTATTAGTCATATCTGTTTTATCCTGTATATAATGAAACAGAACACACATTCAAAAAAGGAAGCGAATGTCCCCTACCATAGATTACCTCTAAGCTCGACCCCACGGGACAGTTCTAAATACCATAGCGGCAAATCAACAGGTAAAGCGTTCCAAACTTCAGTGGACAGCATTGGACCCCTTCCACAATGAGTCTGTCTTAGTTACTTTTCTATTGCTGTGGTAAGACACCATAACCAAGGCGACTTATAAAGAAGGTGTTTATTGGGGGATCAGGGTTTCAGAGGGTTAGAGTCCATGGTCATCATGGGCATGGAGCATGGCATCAGGTAGGCAGACACGGTGCTGGAGCAGAAACCCCGAGCCTATAGAGAAGTAACCCACGAGGCAGAGAGAGACAGTGCGAATGACATGGGCTTTGAAACCTCCAAGTCCACTCCCACAGACATGGATCCTCCAACAAGCCTATACTTCCTAATCCTTCCAAAACAGTTCCACCATCTGGGACCAAGTTATTCAAATATGAGCCTATGGAGGCCATTCTCATTAAACACACAAACACATTTCAGGGCTGAATAGAGTCCCACAAGTTCCAAATATTTTATCAACTGAAGATGTGATTATATTTGGACAGAAGATCTTAAAAGGAGTCATTAATTTAAAATGAGGTCATTAGAGTGAAGCCTTTTCCCCATACAATTGATGTCTTATAGTCACAGATAAGCACAGAAGAAAGCATGTATAAAGGTATAGGAAGAAGAGTCATTCACATGACAAGGAGAGAGGTCTAACAAAGAACTCAACTCTAACTTTGTCAGCTCTTATCTTTTATTGAAAAACTTATAGGATGAAGAATCAAGAGATTATAGAATTATGTCATTTGGGCCACACATCCTGTGGCATTTTGTTATGAGCAACCCTAACAAAGTAATCTACTCAGGATGGTGAGTCCTTTACCTACTAGCAATACCGATAATCTGCTTTCTTCCAAAATACCAGCTTGTTTTGGGTCTTCTTCAAAGGAATAATGAGTGGTGTGTGATGTGTGTGTGTGTGTGTGGTCTGTGTCTACATTATATGTGTAGGCCATCACTTTCTTATATAAAAATGTCTATGATGCATTAGTCGTTTTAGAGTTTTAGATTATTTTTATTCTGAGTATACTTTGAATAATATTGTCATTAAATTTCATAAACATCTCTTTGTGTTTATGCATACACGTTTCTGTCGGTGTGAAGGAGCAGGCCTGCAGGATTAGATGGTATGTGTGTATTAAATTTTAGCGGCCAGGGCCAATAGTTTTTGCATTAGTTAAGTTGCATTGCTCTCACAAAATGCCTCCCAGAGACAACTTCAGAAGGGTAGGTTTGTTTGGGGCCACGGTGTCAGGGTTTAGGCCATCAATCCATTGAGAAGGCATAGTAGATCAACCCAGATCACATGGTGGAAATGTGGGCAGAGCTGGTCACGTGATAGTGGATCGATAAACAGAGAGATAGTAATAAGAGTCAGAGATAATATAGCTCCTAGGGCCCAGATTTGGTAACCTCCTTACTTCAGCTTAACCCCACCTCCCAAGGTTTCCAAAATCTCTCAAAGTAGTGTCCTCAGTGGGGCCAAGCATTCAAATCGTGAGCCGGTGTGGGACGTTCGACCCTTGGCTACTGAAGACTCATTTCATAGCTACTACAGGAATGGTAAATATGTTGACTCCACCTCCGAGAGGCTGTGTAGTCTCTCAGCAGTTTCAGGGTTGTTCAGAAGCCTATGTCTAAACACTCCAGAAAATCATTTCATTGTGAGCTGCTGTAAAATTAAAAAAAAACCACACATAAATGAAAGCTGTATGCCTCCTGTATACATAGATTGCATAGAGTCTGCATCCCATTACTAAAGGGAGGATGAGAGGATATAGAAAGGAGGGACCAGAACGAAGCAGGGCTGACATTCAGCAGTATAGACATGGCATTCTGTAGATTCTATGTCCATCATCTGGGCCCATGCCGGCGTGATGGGAACTCCAATGGGTTGTGCTGGTTCCCCCCCTTCAGCCTCGCAATCATGAAGCCACATAGCCTCTCCCTGGAATATGTCGCTGATATCTCTAGCTTTTCATGGCAGATGTTACTTGTTTCTAACACCATGAAATCTTGGAGTCTCTATAGCAGATTAGGCTTCACCCTCACAGCTCATGAATTAATCCTGTCAGTCTTCCTGCATGGGAATCTGATTCTGAGCCACGTCGCCTGGCTTCTTAGCTTTCTCCCAAATCCCCTTCATGTTCTCATAATGCCTGCATTTAGCGTTCATACAAATCCTCATCAATTGGGTATGCCACTCTCTGCTGCACAGCTGGAGAAGCTGCTAGGAACCTCCTGGACCAGAGCTATAGTGGGCCCCTAAGTGCCTTAATGACCAACCTGGGAAAATACTCCACAGGGTGGCAAGTAGAACATTCCAGTAGGACTCTCCAAAGGAAAGCCTTTCACATGGGCTACAGTCTATGCCTAGAGCCTTCCTTAGGTGAGGTCTAGTCATCTCTGAAATGTCCCGCAGGCACCTTCTTCCTGTCACCTACAGAGCAAATGGCTTTTCTTTAACGACTCCAATCTGTCTGCCAACTTGGCCTCTTTGTCCACAGCTTTTGGAAAAACCTTTTTCTGGAGAAAGTGTATGTTTTCATACTTTTCTGCTTGCTTACTTTGCTACTGATTCTCATATAAACCTAGCTAAAAGTAGTAAACACTAAACTGTGGGGGAGGTTCTGTCCTGCCTGGTCCCGCAATAATTACACAGAAACTATATTATTTGCAATACTGTTTGGCCAATAGCTTAAGGATTTCTTCTAGCTACCTTTTATATCCCAAACTAACCCATCTCCATTAGTCTGTGCCTCACCACAAGGTTCATGGCCTACCGGCAAAGTTTTTGGAGGGCTCCAGCAGAGGTATCTGTCCCCAGTGGCGGCTTCATGGCTCTCTATGACTCTGCCTACTTTCTCATATATCTCTTTCATTCTGGCTTTATTCTGTAAGCCATTGACCGAAAGCAGCATCTTTATTAACCAATGGCAATGAACATATTCATAGTATACATCACCTCCCAATCAAATAACCACCCCACAGTCTGAAGCTGCCCTTCTTTGTGATTTCTTCTGCCAATCAGTGCATTTCATGTTAATTCAGTCTCATTCTCATTCCCAGGATGTGAGAAAATGTATATAAATTCACTCTCAGAATGTAGCACAAATGGGGACTAACCAATTTCCAAATAGAGTCCTTATTCCTTCCTTCTAAAACTGTAGCCTTTTCTTTTTCTTTTTTATTGTTTTTATTGTACTATATAATTTTTCTATGCATTTCTATGACGGTTGGGACCTCTCAGACCCCACCAGAATGTCCCATCAGTTCTGCCTAAAGCATCTTGGGGCTCCCACAGTCCGTGTCTCCAAACTTTTCCAAATACCTGACAAAACAAGTTCCATGGGCTTGAGAGCCACATGATCAGATTTAGTCTGGCAATGACCTCCTACGTCTTTGGTATCACGTTCCTGTAGTTTTTTTTTTTTTTTTTTTTTTTTTTCTTATTGTGAATTGTTATAACCGAAACTACTCCACAGAAGAACTCACAGGAATATTTATTGGCTCAAGCTTTCAGGAGGATTTTAGTGATCTGGCAGGGAAAGGCATTGTGGCATGATCACAGACAGTGGTGGTGGGAGCACAGGGGCAGACGGCTGCTCATACTGTAGAAGATCAACAATGTGTGACTGGGAAGGAGTCAGGAGCATCATAAAGCCCCAGGGATATGCCTCTAGTAAACCAATTTCCTCAAGCTCAGTTTTCTCCCTACGTTTCTTATCCCAAAATAGTGCCAAACATTCAAAACAGGACACTTAGGAAGGGACTCTAGACTCAAATCACGATATTTTTCAAATTGGTTTAGCAAATTATGCTCCCATTAGTAGTTCAAATGACACCCAATTGCTCTACAATTTTGTCAACATTTGTTACTGTCAAAGTTCTTAATATTTTGTCATTCAAGGATATAAAATGGCTTCTCATGGTTGATTTATTTTTGCATTTCTGAAAATTAAAAAATATTTCATATATTTATGAGTCATTAGAACTGTCTCTTCTAGAGTGTACGTTTAAATATATATTTAAATGTATATTTATATTTAAATGTATATTCATGTGGGCAATCAAGGTTTAAAAAGACCAGTTTGAAGATACTCTTTACATGTTATGAAATGAACCCTTTGTTAGTTGTATATTGAATAAGGGTATTTTTGTAACTTTATATTTTTTCATGCTATGAAATATAACCATATTTCTTATGCTTACAATTATAAAACAGTTTTGGGTATGCCGAGAATCTAAATAAAAAGGCAACAATAAACAAGCCAAAAGACTATATAGATCAATCTCTCATAAACTTTAAGGAGAGTATTTTTAACAGTGTGTGAAAATAATCTCAGACAATCCATCTTAAACCACCACTAAGAGGATTGAAAATCATGCCCGTATGGGGTAAGTGATATTTTTATCAGTGTCAAAGTAAGGTTAATCTGTATTATTGTAGGTTAAAATTATGGCTAAAATTAAAAGTCAGCTCATCAGGACATACATATACAAATATTATTTAAAGACTGTACAACCACACACTGAACCATGATTTGGGTGCAGTGTGACTGGAGCTAAAGATGGCTGGGAAAGGGATAAGGCAGTGTGGGATTCCATTATAATACCGCCGTGCTATTGGCTTGATAATTATGTGCCTATGTTACTTTGATATTTTTTAAATGACACCTCAAAGATATAGTTGTTTCTTACGGTCTCACCACAACAGCTCTGTAGAGGGCATGAGAGCACATCCCCGCCAAATGTAGGCGCTTGCCTAAAGTTTTAAACACTAAAGCCAGAAATTATTTTAGAGTTCTTTTATATACTTTACAATAAAGATCACCGATGGACGGCAGATCTTGCTCATAATGCATTCGGCTAGCTTTAACGGGAACTCATCTTTGATTTAAGGCACTTACACAGCCATTCAAGTCTTCAAGCAAATTGCATGCTCGGGAAGATCCAGGGGGCTTATTCTTTGGCTTCAAGTAGCCCCAGGATACTCCTGTGAGCTCCCTGGGGCTCTAAGTATCCAGTTCAAGAAGGATATTTCAACTGTAATGCTGTCATTATGGCTAATATGTGATGGTGTTCCACGATGTTCTCTCTGCTACAGAGTCAGACTAGGGCGGCATAAGACAAGGCACTTGGAACGCTGTTCCTTCTGTAATCAAGTGATCTGCTTATATCCAGACCAGGACCTGACTTGAACAAGTAACCTGAAGCCTCCATGTCTGTAGTCCCCCCCCCCCACCAAAAAAAGAGCTAATAGATATTATTTTTGGAAACTATCTCAAATCTTTCTTATTTTGTAAACTACATTTATCTTCTGTAGTCTGAGCAATAAAAATTAATGTCCATTTTAAGGTCAGTATTTTAGACATAAGTTGGAAATAAATCATGACTTTGTTTCCTCTGTTTCTCCAGGAGGTTGCCATGACCAGCTAGAACATATTAAACTTTTACATTCATAGAGCATTAGCTGTAGTTTATATTTCCACTAGTGACACACTCACTACATAGAAATACCTGTTCTCAGTAAACATGCGGTCTCTACTCTCAGCTCTACAGGAATGCTTGCTTGCATGGGCCTGCATGCTGCAGGTTTTCACAGTGTGGTACCTTGGAAAAACATTCTTTGTCTTGCGGCTTTGGTTTCCCGTCAGTAACAGGGGAATGTTTATATATGCTTCAGAATCACGCCTTGGCCTATCTTTGCTATACCAGGACCCCTCCCCCTATTATCTTAAAAAAAAAGGAATAGCTGCAATAGCCTTTGTTGAGTACCAGCTCCTGGGTCAGCGTCTGAGTTCAACCTGGAAGCACTCAACACTGAGGAAGCTAGTTACATTGGCAGAAGAGGAGTTCAAAGGCCCCGTGGGGATAGTGGGAACCCAGAGATGAGCTTCATAGGAGACCTCTCTCATCCCCAGACCTTCAGGAACAAGCAAGAAGAATGACATTGTCAAAGACGGAGGGCCAGCAGAGTCATCTGGAGAGCAAGAGAAACCCAATAGGCTTGTCAAACGGCCAGCGTGGAGACAGTCAGGGCCAGACAGTGCCCTGGGAGAGGAAAGAGCTGGTACACCCCAACACTTTCTACTCTACCTCATGTCTGACTTCAACTTAATGAAACCCTCTCACCAAGTGCCTGAGAAACACAAACTTTGATCCAAAGCAAATCAGAGGAAGAGTGTTCTTGAGTGTGAGAGTGGAGGTGGCCCCATCGTTTTTGGAGCTGCATGCTTCTTCGGGGAGCTTTTGCTGAGCTGGAGAAAATCAGACTTCTACTGACAAAATAACAACAGTACCAGCAACATTAGTGGAATTGATTCATTTCTGTTTATTATCCGAGACCTGGAGGTCACTGTCTCTGTTTTTCAGATAAACAAAAGCCATCAGAGGCCTTTTTACCCACATTCACGTAGAAAAGGAAGGTGAGTCTGAGCTGGAACCCCAGTCACCTGCCTCCAAAACATGATCTCTCTTCTGTGCATGCCAGCAATTACAAGAAGACAATGAGATGTGGGTCTGGTGACTAGGGGGGGTCTCTATTTCCTCATCTGAAAAATAGAGAAATAATAGGCTTGGAGTCCATTATTAGTACAGACTAGAACCATTAGAAGACTTTACAGAAATGCTGAAGTCTTGTGGGCTCTTGAAGGCTACGTAGGCCTCGGAAGGGTACCAATAAACGTTTCTTTGCTCTTCTTATTCTGAAAAAGGAACCCTTTCTCTCTTTTTGCAGAGTTGATTTTAATTCGGGAGTGATGAAATGTAATATTGCTTACAGGGACCTATTTGGTTGCACTTAAAGCATGCAAAGCCATTGTCACATCTCAACGCCTCTGAGCTCCAGGGCTTCTCAGAAAATACACTGGGTCTGGCCCTCCATCTCTAGTGCCCTGTGCTCTAAATGAGGGCTACCTGCATGTTGACATTAGTTCTCTCTGGCAACTGGATCTCTATTGGCCACACATCTGAGAACTCTTGAGCAATACTGTTACTTCCTTGAGAAATCTGGAATGAATTAGCTGAATAAATTGGCTCTCCACTTGGCTGTTTCGGATGGCAGAAAAGAAATACATAGCTCTTTCCTCTGTTTTCTTTTTCTTTTTTTCCTTTTTTTCTTTTTTTCCTTTATGAAGGGGGGAAATAAAACAACACCCATTATCCATGGAAAATTAGATTTGGTCAAATCATGCTCCCCTGTCTCTACAAGTGGGATGCCTTTCTCTTGATCAGAAGATTAAGGTGTCTCAGAAGAGTGTTGGGATCAGAAGACACCTGGAGAATCCATTCTGAAGCTTGTCTGGAACCCTGGGCAGCATAAATCTAGGTGGGACTAGGATGACCGCAGAGCCAGCCTGTAGTGCGTTGCCAGGGCTACTGGCACAGTGAGCAAACACAGCAAAGAATTTTCCCTTCTTGATCTTACGCCAGTCTTACCTTTCTCCTCGGGGCCAAACAGCCATCAAAATAAAGCCACATGGGGACTTGGAAACATTGTTCAGAAAGAACTTAGGAGAAAAAGCGTAAGGAGGAATAATGTGGGCAATATGAATCATGGTCGCATCCGACACAAGTGTTACTTTAATGTTGGTTTTCAGATAATTACTGATAAAGTCTTGAGTACTTTGCTAAATTCTTGGCATACTGTCACCTTATTTACAGGCAACAATAGTCCCTAATAAAAGCACTACCTTAAAGGCAATAAAATTGGGATATTTGAAAGTCTGACTTTTAGAAAATACAGCAGTGGCTTCTCAGCATTAAACCTTTACAACAACTGTGATTTTTCTCTGCCCTGACGCTAAGACTTCACTCTACACACAGGAAGCTGTGGTGCTCAGGTATTCCTTTGCCTGGGAAAAATTTTTGTCCCAGCTGGTCGAGGTGTTGCCCAGGGGAGAGGCAATCAAGCAGTTGCTTCCTTGGGATTCCTCCAGCTTGCCCAGAGAGAACCTCCTCCCCTCCCCCCAGGGGCAAACCAACCTTTTCTAGGACAATTGCGATGGCAGTAGTGACGCTGAAGGCTATTCATGACTGTAGACCCCCTGTCATCTTATTGCCCGCGCAACGCACTGGCAAAGATTCGGGCAATGGGCAGGAGGTTTAAAAATACACAAACAACATACAGACAGAGGAGAGACAGAGACACGGGTCATCCTTGAATTTCCCCAAGAAATATGCCCCCCTTTTATTATTAGTTGGTTCAGGGGCAGATTATATAGAGGATAGCCACGCCCAGGCCCAAACCCCACCAGAAACCACCTCTCCTGCCATCAGGAACTCCTGAAGGTCTCGTGCTCAGAGCAGCTGTAGGCACTCAGATCAGGGGGCTTTCAAGAAATTCAGGATCTGGGGTCTCACTGCTCCCAACAGTTATCATTTGTGGGAAGTCCCTCCTCCTAGGAGAGGTGGCTTCTACTATTACTTCAGTAAGACAGCTCATTACTCTCATGGCCCTCTTCACTCACATTCGAGTCCCCGCAAGACAAAGTCACCCGGCCTTCGTGGTCACATAGGTGACATTCCTACCTGTCTCCATTATAGAGCAAAGAATACTTACCAAATATTTTTTTCTTCTAATTTATGGCAATAGAGGTGAATCCCAGGGATTGTATATGCTCTAGATTGTATGTCCCCATCATGCCTCTGACCACTGAATCCCTGAGACCCTGTTGATTGTCACAAGATCTCTCTAAAGCTCCCCCAGGCTTTTTATTTCAGCTCTGAAGTATCTTTGTGGTCTCATGACCTTCATCTTTTTGCTGATTCTTCCCCCCATTAGCATAAGTTGTCAATGTAAGCTATCATGGTTTATTCTGGCTGGCATGTCCCTGAGGTATTCATATCTCTTTGGACTATGCTGTAATAATAGCAATGTACAAATTAACATAGCTTTGAAGCAAACATTGCTCACATTATGTATTGTCCCTGTCTACTTTAAATGACAACATATTTCAAAGTCATCTATTCTGATCGAAACATGCAGTACATTTTCCAGATAAAGCTTCTGAGGGTCCTGGAAATCTCCTTCAAAGACGCCAGAGCAGCAGTGTTGGGCTAGTTCTTGATTGATTGCAGTAGTCTGAGAGTCATTCCTTAGCACCTACTGGTTTTAGCAGGAACCACACTTGGAAATTTGATCTTATATGGCCCATTAAGCTGCTCTTTCTGAGGTCTTAAGGGGTGACACTCGTCTCCATCTCTGCCAGATGTGATTTTAATTGCTTATTCATTTAGCTTAGACTATATGTGTGTGTGTGTGTGTTGTCCACATATATGTATCTATAAAGATAAGTAAAATAAATACATTTAAATTTTAGAATTAGTTGCCAAATTTTAAGCTTATTGTGTTATAATCCTTTTGTTTTTTTTCAGTAAGCTCTGTTCAACATGAAGGTGACAAGGAAAAATGGTCTCTTGTGACGGTCTCCTTATTGGGTATTCCCAACTTGCCTCGAGCAGAAGGGGGTACCATCAGGGCCATCTCATACTTCCAATTGCATATGTCTTCCTGCCTTCTGCCTAAGGGAAAAGCTATACATAATCTGTCTACTTCTTTGTTACTTGCATTTAGTATAGTATCTGGAAATGCTTATTTCCCCATTAGTTATTTATTATTCAATAAATATTGCATTAGTGAGTAGTTGATATAGAGGTGAATATATTCTGTCAAATAAAAAATATAATTTCAGTCATCTATTGTCCACAGATATTGTCTTTTTATCAGTGCAAAATAGAGCTTATCTATCTATCTATCTATCTATCTATCTATCTATCTATCCATCCATTTTCCTTCCCTTCCTTCTTTCTTTCCTTCCTTCCTTCCTTCCTTCCTTCCTTCCTTCCTTCCTTCCTTTCTTTCTTTCTTTCTTTCTTTCTTTCTTTCTTTCTTTCTTTCTTTCTTTCTTTCTTTCTTTCTTTCTTTGACAAGGTCTCACTATATAGCACTGACTGACTACTATGCAGTAAATTCACTATGTAGATTAGGCTGGCCTTAAATCCAAGATCTACCTGTTTCTGTCCCTATGCTAGGACTAAAAGCATGTATCTCCACACCTGGCCAAATGGGTTTTTGTTGTTTTGGTTTTATCTCCTTAGTCCCTTAAGTGGAGGAAGCCCAGGATTTGCTCAGAAGACCCATTGAGCAGAGTGCGTAAAAGTCACAAACAATAGGATTTCTGCCTTTTTCAGAACTCTGTCAGCTTTGCGTGATGCAGACTCATGTGTTATGGGAACTCCTTCAGCCAATAACCTTTGAGATACTGGCCCACTTTGAGTGTGGTCTCATGTACTATAGATGCAGAAGAAACGTCCAGGCTATTGTGGAACTCTTTAATTCTACGACACTCATGTCCGTCTTCTTGGCTCCAGATACTGTATATGTACATGAGATTCTATGTGGATACAAACTGCTATCGCCTTATAATTTGCTCATGCAGATGACATTTCCTATGTAAAGTGTCATCCTTTTAGCTTTAGCATCATGGAAGCTTCCTGCAGCACAGGGCTGTCCACATTATTTCAATGGTTCTGCTAAAGTGTCTATATATTCATAGAAAATCTTATTTTCTGAAGTATCAAATACTGACCTTATGTAGTAGACACAGTGAATCTGTTTCCAAGCTTCTCAGATTGAGGTAGACTGTGACTCACATCAAGCTTTATGAGTTGGTCTCAGTCTCTAGAGAGGGACCAAGTCATTATTTCATCTTACGGCAATTTCTAAATCACAAGTGCTGTATTTTCAGAAATTTTTAGTTCTTTATCTTATCTCATCTCATCCTCCCAATGGTCTTATGAGGTAAGCGATATGAAACATGAAAGGTTCAATAATTCCTCTAAAGGGTCTAAAATACATCTTGGTAGGTGATTCTTAGAAACTGTCCAATTAAAGCTAGAAGACATTTGAAGCTCAATGATGTGAAAGAAAGAACAAAAGAAAAAGTGACTGCCACAACTTATCTAGGTTTTGCTTTTGATCAGTGACTCAAGAACAACTTGATCATTCCTTGAAACGTTATATATTTAAAAATAGCCAATTCGAGAAAGTAACATTTTAAAATATTGGGGGTTTTTATTTGTTTGTTTTGAGCCAAGGTCTTAGTGTATATTCCTAGATGGCCTAGAACTCTCTATATAGTACAGAATGATCTCAAACTTACAGCAATTCTCCTGCCTCTGCATCCTGAGTGCTGGCTTACAGGCAGCACTTACTCTGCCCAACTTCCCTCTTTTTTCTTGCATTTTGTGTTATCTGCATGTTTTCACATAGATACTATACAAGGATATACTAACACAATTTATAACATTGCTTTTTGTGCTTACAGTATGGTGCAGCCCAAATGAATTACCCAATTGCTTTTATCCATTGACATCATTTAAAATTTAATTCTGCTAGAACATGTGACTCTAAACAATGATGTTTGATTATATAGCATTATTTAATTATAATAATAAGCCATAATTAATTTGCATCATCCTGTTGATGGACATTCAGGGCACTTTATAGTTTACTTTTATAAACAATGATGTAATATTTTTGTATATGTTTCTTGATTCATGTATGTAAATTCCTAAACCAAGTGGTAAACACATCATCAGTTTAAAAAGGATTACCAATTATAACTCTTAAGTAGATAAATCAATCACCACTCCAATAAATAGTAGTGAACTTTAATTACTCATATATATATTAGCACAGCATTTAAATATTATGAAAAGTCATGCTGCTTTCAGATTTATTTTACATCAGAAGGCACTCACTCATTTCAAGGATACCATTTGTTCAACTTAGACAAATTTATAAACCACCACATTCAATGCCATCTCAATCCAAATATAGAACAATTCCATCATTCCCTAAAATTTTCTGTCTTTGACATTAATACTGTCTCTTAATTCAGGCCCCAGGCAAACACTAATTTAATTTCTTTCATTGCAGAGATTGATTACAGAGATTCATTTTAACTTTTCTAAACTTTCATTTCCATGGACTCATAAAACACAGACTCCTGGTGTCTGACTTTTTTTTTTTTTTGTTAGCAAAATATAGTTTCTCTTTGAATTCAGCTTCTTTCCTGAACTATTTGGTTTTGGTTTTGGGTATCAGGGTAACACAAACAGAGACATGTCTGAGCCTCTGTTATTTCCTGGAAAATGATAAACATGGTTGGTATTGTTTCTTCCTTAAATACTTGATAAGAATCTACCAAGGAAGCCATCCAAGCATAATAATTTTTATAGATATAATTATTATTTACAAATCCAAAGTAGTTAATTAGTATTATGTTATTTTCTACTTTTTCTTGAACTTGGATGGATAATTTGTAACCATTTAGGAATTTATCCAATTTTTTAAGCTGGTTAGTTTGTTATCTTTTTTAAAAAAATAACTTTTCCTTGTTGCATTTCTAATGTCTGTAGGGTCTATAGTGTTGCCTCTTTATCTCAGTCCATATATTGGTCATTTGGGCCTTTCCTTAATTTTTTTCTCTATGAATACAGAAATTTATCAGTTTTATTGGCCATTTAAAAGAAATAGTTTTCTGCTTTACTGACTTTTTCTCTGCTCTCTTTTCCATTCCATCCATGTTCACTCTTCTGTCTGTTCTGTGTTCTCAGCTCACCCTCCCCATTTTACTTATTTATTTATATTTTAGCACTTTGAATTTGAAACCCAGACAAGTACCTTGCTTTTTGTTTGGTCATAAGAATCTAGAGCTCAAATCTTCACTTTAAGAATATATGTGGGAAAATAATTCTCCATGGATTCACCTTCTTATATATCTTCTCTAGGATTTTTTTTTTTTTTTTTTTTTTTTTTACGAATTATAGGCTCGATGTCCTTTATTTATGGCTAGAAACCAATTATGAGTGAGTACATCCCATGTTCATCTTTTTGGGCCTTTGTTACCTCACTCAGGATGTTGTTTTCTATTTCCATCCATTTGCATGCAAAATTCAAGATGTCATTGTTTTTTACCGCTGAGTAGTACTCTAATATGTATATATTCCACACTTTCTTCATCCATTCTTCCACTGAAGGGCATCTAGGTTGTTTCCAGGTTCTGGCTATTACAAATAATGCTGCTATAAACATAGTTGAACAAATGCTTTTGTAATATGATTGGGCATCTCTTGGGTAAATTCCTAAATCCTCCTGGATATTGGAAGTAGACAAGATTGCTGGACAAAAAAATGGGAACTTGGGGGTGGGGTGGGATGGGGGGATGGAGGGATGGGGAGAGAAAAGTGTGAAGTTGAGGATGGGAAGAGCTTGGGGGGATAGGATGGTTGGGATATAGGAAGGGTGGATATGGGAACAGGAATTATATATCTTAATTAAGGGAGCCGTTCTAGGGTTGGCAGAGACTTGACTCTAGAGGGGTTCCCAGGTGTCCAGGAAGACGCCCCCAGCTAGTTCCTTGGGCAGCTGAGGAGAGGGTGCCAGAAATGTTCAGATCCTATTGCCATACTCATGAATATCTTACATATCACCATAGAACCTTCACCTGGCATTGGATGGAGAAAATGACAGAGCCCCACGTAGAAGCACCGGATTGAGCTCCCAAGGTCCTGATGAGGAGCAAAAGGAGGGAGATCATGAGCAAGGAAGTCAGGACCGTGAGGAGTGCGTTTACCCATTGAGACGGTGGGACAGATCTAACGGGAGACCACCAAGTCCAGTTGGAATGGGACTGATGGAACAGGGGACCAAACTGGACTCTCTGAATGTGGCCGATGGTGGAGGAGGACTGAGAAACCAAGGACAACGGCGATGAGCATGAACTCTACAGCATGGACGGGCTCACTGTGAGCCTTGTCAGTTTGGTTGCTCACCTTCCTGGACTTAGGGGGAGCTGGGAGGAACTTGGACTTAACATAGTGAAGGGAACCCTGATGGCTCTTTGGCTTGGAGAGGGGTGGAGTGGGGGTATGGGTGAAGGAAGGGGAGGAAAGGGGGAGGAGGAGGGGAGGAGATGGAAATTTTTAATAAAAAAAATGAGAAAAAAAGAATAAACCGATTGCACATAAAAAAAAAGAAAATAATTCTCCAAAGGTCTTCAATGCTTTTGTATTTTTGTAAACAGAGGCACTAATTGCTCTGCATCATCTTTTCAAATATACTCATCTGTCATTCTCAGAAGATGGACTGTCTTCTTCTGGGACAGGTCTATTGATGGCCTAAAAAGGTAGAGACAATATGCACGTCTAGAGCAATGAGCAGATGCCTCGCTGTCTGTTGTACTCAGTCCAGGATGTCTGAGCACAGGCTCTCTCTGCAACACTCTTTACTGTATGGGAATGTTCTGGACCATTCTTGTATCACTCCCTTAGAAAGACCGTCAGAGAACTGGAATAGTGAAGAAGTTACTGATATTCTGCCCACTGTCATTTCTGCCCCTTGGTTCTTTACCCAGATGTCTTGTTTCCGCTGCCAGCACCTGAGAAATTCTAGGCAACAACCTTACCAGATACATAGCAGAGTGTATTAGTCAGCTTTCCATTGCAATGGGCTACTTAGAAAGAAGGGGATTGCATGGTTCCAGTAAGGGGATCTTAGGTTATGGTGCTGGTACGCATCTCAATGCATTTTAATTTCTTGTATGTATTAATGAATTTAAACATCTCTTTCTATGTTTACTCACCGTGAAAACGATACTAGGTTACATTCAGAACCTCAGATCTTCCACCACAACAGCCAAGTCAGAGCATGTTCACAGAAGCTACTCCAGCAACTCCACCCGCTGGAAACACAAGCTGGTGTTCTGGCAGAGTGGAAACACGTATGGTGGCCAGCATTTTTTATAAAGATTTACTTAATATTTTTACTTATGCATCTGTGTGGCAGTGTGTGTATGCACATGAGTATATGTTACACAAGGAGGCTAGAAGAGGACACCAGATTCTCCGGTTCAAGAGTTACAGGTGGTTGTCAATTGCCCAGTTAAGGGCTGGGAACCAAACTCTTGTTCTCTGAAAGAGCAGCAGGCGCATTTAACTGCTAGGCCCCCTCTCCAGCCCCTGGTGATCTTAAAATGGTTAAATAATTCGTGGTTCAGAGAGTTTTAAAAAGTTTTTTGTGTTTAAAAGCCAGACTTTTAAAACCCAGTGCTCAGCATTTTGTCTGTTAGAGGCTCCTTTCTCAGTTTGTGATCTGGTCACCACCTGACATGGAACCATCTAGAGTGTTTGGTAAAATTTGGCATGCCTGAGTCTCACCTCAGAAACACTGCATCAGAACCTCTGTGGGGCTTGGGGCAGGGAAGCCATGCTGTAAAAGACCTCCACCAATGAGCTTACCATTACGTTTTGAGAACTCCTGCACCTATTATATGGTCTTTAAAAAAAATATTATTATTATTAAGTCACTTGATGAAGAAGAATACTTAAGCCATTGTTCCTCAATTTCTATCCCCAGTGACTGCCTTTCCTGGCTCAGGAAATTACAACCCAAGTTCTCATGCACTTATCCCATTTAAAAGGACCAAGAAAAGAGAGAAAAAGGTCTGGCTGTCATTCCTTCAGTGCTACACTGTGCAAACATTCCAAGCAGGACATTTCTGCAACTGGCTGTCAGCCTAGAATGCACATAGGGTACCAGGAAAGGAGCCTTGCAGGCTTGGGGTTGTGGAAATATTAGCAAAGGAAACGAAGTAAGAAAGCGGATGTCAGGAAGGGGCTGTTGCAGAGTTCCACATTACAATGAGAAATATTATCCTGAAGGCCCAATTGAAAAAGACTTTTTTTCTTAAGCTCTTTATCAGTTCAGAGATTGTTTTCTTCTGTCTATGGTTTTGTTTGGTCTCTCTTTGGCATGTCTTTCTCCTGGCTTCCTGGAAACGCCTGTATGTCAGCTTTGAAGAAAAAGAATTAAAAGATATTTAATTTACCTCACAGTAGACAGCCCTGTCATACCTTCATTCTGCCATCCAATCACTACCACCTTTAGATGCTCATTTAGCCGACATCTGTTGAGCCTCAGACTCTGCGCTAGGTGCTGTAACCCTTAAAGGTGGCAGATCTTCAAGGAGAAAATCATGTAGTTAATTGGAAAGTTGAAAATTGTTTTTGAAGAATATCTTTCTGTCCCAAAGAATTAGTGATGTTTTCAAGCACGACTGGAGAAAAGACTAGAAGGTGCGTGGTTGAGAGTACTTGGCAGCCTAGATTGATGGAGGATTCTCATTGGCTAATAAAAAAACTGCCTTGGCTTTTTGATAGGGCAGGATTTAGATAGGTGGAGTAGACAGAACAGGAAGAAGGAAGTGAGGTAGATGGCTCAGACAATTGCCCCGCCTCTCCTCTCTGGGAAAGACTGCTGTGCCTCTCCTCAGGGAGAGAGATGCAATGAAGCCAGCCGCCAGGTCAGACATGCTGAATATTTCCCGGTAAGACACTGCTCGTGGTGTTACATAGATTATTAGATATGGGGTAGTCAAGATGTGAGTAAGAGGCTGAAACTAATGGGCCAGACAGTGTTTAAAAGAATACAATTTCCATGTGATTATTTCGGGTAAAGCTAGCTGGTGGCTGGGAGCCGGGTGGCGGGAGGCCTGCCCGCAGCTCCACACTACACTGGATGAATCGGCAGTCTTCTAGTTGTGGGCTTTTCATCTCATTGTGCATTTGTTTCCCGATTTAGAGGACAGATTTAGAATGAACAATATTAGGGACAATAAAAATAATCAAAAACCTTTATGTTGCAAGGTTGTTTGTTATATAGCACGCGCGCGCGCACACACACACACACACACACACACACACACATCCATGTATGAGTTGTAGCTTTAAGCTCTCTGGAAAGAAAAGAAGGCAAAGGGCCTGAGAAACAAAACAGCGCCCTACCACACAGATACATTCTCCAAGTGCCCCCTGAGTTGCTCTGGGAAGAGTAGAAAAGTCTGTCCATGTGTAGTTGTCTTAGTTGGGGTTACTATTGTTGTGTTGAAACACCGTGGTCAAAAGCAGGTTGGGGAGGAAAGGGTTGCTCAGCTTCCACTTTCACAGCACTGTCCATCGTTGAAGGAAGTCGCGAGAGTGGCGCCAGCAGAGCAGGAAACCTGGAGGCAGGAGCTGATGCTGAGGCCATGGAGGGGCGCTGCTCTACAACTTGCTCAGCCTGCTTTCTTATAGAACCCAGGACCACAATTACTAATCACCCTTTCAATTGCTAGTTAAGAAAATGCCTTACAGCTGGATCTTATGGAGGCATTTTCTCAATTGGGGTTCCTTCCTTTCAGATAATTCTAGCTTGTGGCAAGTTGATGTAAGACTAGTTAGCGTAATAGTCATAGCCTTCTGTCCTCTTCTTCATTCATGTTTCCAGGTTATTGATGACAATCCTAAGAATGTTTAAGTTTAAGATAATAGTAGGGAGAAGCCTGGCAGTGGTGGAGCAGGTCTTTAATCCCAGACTAGGGAGGCAGAGGCAGGAGAATCTCTTTGAGTTCAAGGCTAACCTGGTATACAAAAGTGAGTTCCAGGACAGCCAGAGCTACACAGAGAAATCCTTGTCTCAAAAAAACAACACGACAAAAAACACATTAAAAAAATAATTTTGTGGAGGGGTGGATGGAAAAATGAACATCAGAAGAGGGGGGAGGGTGAATGAGCTTGTTTGATTCTAAGTCTGGTCTCCCAGCTCAGTGTATGGAAGTTCTGCACTCTCCTGAGCCCTAATACTGCTGATTTAAATGTCAGTTACATTTTTAAACAGACATGGTGGCACTCATCAGTAATTCCAGCACTTGGGAGGTACAATTAGAAGGATCAGGAGTTTAAGGCCAGCTCCAATTTTATTGCCAGTTTGAGGCTAGCTTGGGCTAGATGAAACACTGTCTTAAAAAGAAAAACAAATTTTAAAAGGCAATGCTTTTTGGAAAATACCTTCACAATGACATCTGGAGGATAATTAACTAAATATATGACATCACCATCTCTGACACAAAGATATAAGATTCATCCTCCTAGTTCCTGAGAGTACTTCAGAAAATGAATGAAGAGCTACGCAGTCCTGGAGCTGCTCTTGTTGAGGTAGGCAAAGATAGTGCAAAGGCCATTCAAATATATGTCTGAACTAGAAGAATACTCGGGTTTCCCATTTTCTTGTACTCTGAGAGTCTAGGAATGGCATAAGCTTCTGGAAAGTTTTTTAAGAGGATTGAAGTAATTTTAATATGATTCGCAGGAAAGCCAAGCTAATCCCTAAAACAAACAAGTGGATCTATCATTATACATAAAATGTGTAACAATTTGAGTTTCATATTTTTTTTGCTTTGAATAAATGATTGTCTAAATAACTTTGATGAGTGCCTACCAATGCGTTGGCTTTCCTACAAACAAAACAGATAACAACCTCTGTCTTCTATTAAGGAGTCCTCAACTGTACTGCAAGAATGGAGAAGACAGTATACAATGACAAATTAAGGCACAGATGGTAGAGTGCACTGGAGGACACAAAGCAGGGAAGGGCATAGGAAAGTTTGGGCCATGTGGAGAAAGGATGTTGGTACTCGTTTTCAGTAAGAAGTTCTGGAAAGAGGTTAGAAAGGACAAGACATTTGAAATCAAAACTAAAGAAGCATGGGAGCCAGATTTGGAAGTAGAAAGGAACACTTCAGAGAGAAGAACCAGGAAGTGCAGGGCACTGATGAAGGCAGCTGCGTTTGTTCAAGAGCGACAGTGGAGCCAATGTGCTGAAGAAGGAGAAGTATGGCGGCCCAAGTCAGAGGACTCGGGGCTGGAGACGCTGGACCTTATGGAATCATGGTTTATATTGCTCTAAACTAGATTATGGTATAATTGGTATAAAATAAACTGCCCATATGTACAGCATACAAACTGATGAATTTTGAGATGTTTATGAGTCCATTAACCATCTCTATATTGAAGATAGGAAGATAGATATCCATAGCTGCTCTCCAAAGTTTGCTCGTATAGTGTTCTTCCTTCTTCTCCTCCTCTTCTTCATCCTCTTCCTCCTCCTCTTCCTTCTCCTTTTCCTCCTCTAATAATAGTACTACTTAGCTGCTGTTTTATAAGTAAAGAGAGTGGGTAGTGTATGAAATAGAAGTGGTGGCCATTGTTCTCAGTTCCTGGCAAGAAACTGGTCTCTACCCTGCACTACTACTGTGGTGGATTTCCTTCCTCTCTTCTCACTGAAGGAATATCTAAAGGGGTATGGACACGACCAACTGCAGCTATTCCAGAAATGCCTTTGACTTGGGAGAGGTGTGGCCTACAGGTCTGAGCAGAAAGGGAAGTGGCCCCTGTATTCTTTGCCAAGATTATTTACTGGATACACATCCAGCCCCTAGAAGTTATTTTCCGACCTTCTGTAGAGGAAGCAAGCTATTTGACCTGAAATTGTTTAAGTTGTCAATAAGCAAGTCTAAGCCAAGTAAACTGCATGAAAAAATGCAGCAGCCTTAGAAATACAGACATTCCAACTTCTTTGCATAATTGTGCTTGCCGATGATGTCTCCTGCGAAGCTAATTAAGAAATGTGGGCAGGTTATTTTTAACCTCCTAATGCTTACCTTCAGTTCTTCTCTTACCTTAGCCTTGATCTCTCTCTAAGGAGCAGTAAATGTTTTACTAAACGAGAGGAAATTCCTAAATAACTTAGTACCATGCCCTGTCCGTGTTGCCCATAGCAGCTTGGGGGCTTCCTCTGCCCAGTGCACTTACTGTTCCAAATTCTTCCTTTCTCATTCCCATCTGATATGGATTCTCCTCCGACTTCATCATAAGACTTTCTCATGCATCTCGTGATTCTTACTGATTCTCAAAATATTCGTTTTCTCAAGTACAGATCTGCTCACTAATGCACATGTTTATCTGTACTCTCCTATTTTATTTTATTTACTTCTGTAAGAGTGTCTTACAACATATCCCTAACTGACCAGGAACTTGCTATGTAGACCAGGCTGGTTTCAAATTCAGAGATTCACTGCTCTGCCCCCACCACCCTGAGTGCTAGGATTAAAGGTTTACACCACCACACTTGGCCTGGAAAATCATTATTTAACAAACGTCACTTGTACAATTTTGTGTCCCAGCATGGAGACACAAATGAATAAGAATGATTTGATGAATGTAGGAACCCAAAGATGAAAGCAATGGGATTCATTTCTGCCTGTCATAAGTCTGTTTTCTTTTGCTATAACAGAATGTGTGAGGCTAAAAAGAGATTTATTTCTCCTGGTTCTGGTGGCTTAGCAGTCCTAGTGACATCTGGCAATCTGGTGAGGCCCTTTTACTGCACCAGCCCTTAACAGAAGGTGGAGGACAGGATCAGGCAGGAGGGAGGACAAGCAGATGATCTAATCTTTTTAGCAGAAACTCACTGCTGAGGAAAGGCAGGGCAGGGCCTTCCTGATCCATTAACCTCTTACAAACTACTCACAATCATGAATGCTGAAGGACACACACACAAAATCACGGCACTGCCCTAGGTCAGAAAGTGGGGGGAAGGGTGTAGTCTGCAGAGCTTGTGAGACAGAGACAGAGGCTGGACCTTGGCTTCTAGTCAAAGGATGCGACAGGTGTATAGCATCCCAGCTGGGAAGAAACTGGGGAGTATACACCTGACTCTCTTTCCTTCTTTCATTCCATCTCTTGTAATGCTTCTCTTGAATAAATTTATCTGTAAATAAGCAAAAGGAAGTGTGTTAATGTCATGCATATAGGTCGGTCTTCCAGGGAACAAGCCTGATTGACAGCTGGGGATGGAGCGGCATCTGAAGGGGCTGCACATATGCCTTGTGAAAAACAGCGTCTATTGGAGTGTTAGTAAGAACACCACCTAGTTGTGCGAGTGCAGTTGAGCATCCTATACACACTTTAAACTCAAGTTTGGTTTCCATTGCCCTGCAAAACTGCTTGCTCTCTGTTTCTGACCAATCTTGTTGCTGTCATCTGGTGGCTCACCCAAGTCAAAACCACTAGGGACTCGAAACATCCTGTATTCTCCTTTTCTCTTAGTACCCTCCTTCCACATGTCCCCATGATATTGGCAAGAACTGCAGTTCTTACTCTTCAATAGTCCTTTTATTTATCTGTATGAACATTTGGTCTGCTTATGTCTGTGTGCCAAGTGTGTACCTGGTTTTCACGGAGGCCAGAAGAGGGCATTGGATGCTCAGGAACTAGAGTTACGGATGATTGTGAGCTGCCATTTGGGTCCTGGAAATCGAACCCAGATGGGTCTTCTGTAAGAGCAACAAGTGGAACTACTAACTGTCTAACCACTGAGCCATTGCCCCAGCCACCTCCCATCCAAATAGTTTGTTCTGTTTTTAGGGTTGTTTTTGTTTGTTTGTTTGTTTTTGTTTTTTGAAACAGGGTTTCTCTGGATCTTTGGAGCCTGTCCTGGAACTCTCTCTGTAGACCAGACTGGCCTTAAACTCACAAAGATCAGCCTGTCTCTGCCTCCCAAGTGCTGGGATTAAAGGCATGCGCCATCACTGCCCGGCCCTTCCAAATATTCTTTTTTTTTTTTTTTTTTTTTTTTGGTTTTTCGAGACAGGGTTTCTCTGTAGCTTTGGAGCCTGTCCTGGAACTAGCTCTTGTAGACCAGGCTGGTCTCGAACTCACAGAGATCCGCCTGCCTCTGCCTCCCGAGTGCTGGGATTAAAGGCGTGCGCCACCACCGCCCGGCCCTTCCAAATATTCTTAAGCAAAAAATTGTCTCCCTGCTGTCGTTGCCCTGGTACTGGCCTTGACATCTCATACTTGGTTTGTTACACAAGTGAACAGACACACCGAAACTCTTGACAATCTGGAGAATTATGCTTTGCAAGTTCTCTCAAAATTAAGGTGTAAACATATGACCCTGATTAAAAATTTTAAACAAAACTTAAATATGCCTATACAATTCACATGGAGACTAAGAATGCACAAACTAATTTGAATAAGTAGAATATTGATTGCTCCTCTGGCTACCAGTTACTAAGACACAAGACACAGGTTAAATCTCTACCCTCTGAAGCAGTATGGAGTTGACCTGGAAGCAGACAAGTTTCGCCATAGAAGCAACTAGAGAGCTCAAAAGCCAACCCAGTGAGGGTATATCTGATTAGTGGAGATAAACTTTACATAGGTTTTAAATCTTTTTAATAACACACTCCGCTACTCTGTTGTTCTCTGTGTATGTAGTTGCATCTGGAGAGACACGAGTTCCACACGGGCCAAGCTACCTTTTCTTATCACAGTTTAATAGTAATCCAGTATACTTGTTTTTCTCCTCGGCTGGATATGAGGCAGAGTAGGGAACTATGACTTAATTCTCATGAGTCACAGAAGGACATCAGTAGCCCTGCCTTATGGAGTAGTTTCCATGCTTAACTGACGATGTATGCAAAACAACCTCAGCAGAGACAAGCTCTGAGAACTGCTGTTTTCTACACCACCTTGCTTGTTGGGTTGTTTTGCTGAAGCTAGAGAATCCTGGTCAGAATTACAGACCTTTATCATTGCACCCCTGCACTGATTTAGAATAAGATATGAGCCGGGCGGTGGTGGCGCACGCCTTTAATCCCAGCACTCGGGAGGCAGAGGCAGGCGGATCTCTGTGAGTTCGAGACCAGCCTGGTCTACAAGAGCTAGTTCCAGGACAGGCTCCAAAGCCACAGAGAAACTCTGTCTCGAAAAAAAAAAAAAAAAAAACAAAAAACAAAAAAAAATCAGGTTTAGAATAAGATATGAACCCCCAAGAACCCTTGTCTTTTCCTGGAAGCCAAGACCACTTTACTATGATTTATCAAGACAATGTAGCGTGTTTCATGACTCGGGCACCAGTGCTCATGATTCTCTCAACAAATGTCCTAGTTTTATGCTCTGAGTTTCATCTCCACAATAAACTATAAATATTTTTTCTATCCATATATGGCACTTACTAGTCCATCAGATAAATTTTCTTCCATATTTACCACTTCAGTGAACTACACACCCATTTCCCCTGGTATTTGGTTGGATGGTGTTGAAAGTGAAAGTGTATCAACCCCCATTATTCATCTTTAGGAATAGGGAAGTAACTGGGGCCTCTAGGAGCCAATGAGAGTAAGCTAACCGGACTCTGCTTTTCTCACTGGCAATCAGGAATACTGCAATAGGTTTGTTTACTGTTAGACTGATGCCAAGATGTAGCATGTTCATCACCGCTCATCTTGATACCCAAGAGCAAGCACGGGCCTGAAGATTATTGGCACGGATACTGACTTTATGGGCTATACTGTGCTTTGTTTCCTTAGCAATGCCACTGCTTTGTGTGTTGCGGTGACAACATACCCAGAATTCTTTGCATGGTTATCTTCTTGGCAATATATTCTTAGAAAGTGAGTGGGCCAGACTTCTATCTCAGAGCATATTCAGCTATACATATTTCTAAATATCTGAAATATCCTTGAGATATACTACAAAGATCCATGAAACATAGTCCCTGAGCTTGAACTTAGGTGTCATAAAATCCCAGAGAGATAGGGGGTGGGGGTAGACATATGTTCAAGGTTCATGTTTAGCACAAGATGGGCAGAGTGTTCATTTCTAGGAGATACTGGGGCGAACTTCTTAGAGAATTCTGAATGAGACCAGGTTTTTACAAGATAAAGGTCACCCAGCAGACTGGATCAACAGGAGCATGTGCAAAGATACAGGATTATGAAATAATATGCTTTTTCTAAAACATTGGAAGTCTTTCACACACTCATTAAAAATGTTCTTACTAGGCATTAATAAGTATATATTTGATGAATATTTTTCATTTACCTTGAACTGATTAACTTAGTGCATAAAGAGAACTCCAGACTCGATGCCTTAAACCAACAGTAGTTGCTTATCATTCACATTTCTGCAAGCCCACAGGAGGGCAGCTGACAAGAGGCTTCAGGGGAGCTCTGCTGAGGTAGTCACGCTCCTTGGGACCAGTGAGCTGAGTACAGCCTTCTTATGGTGAAGGAAGATATGCAAGAAACAGAAGGCTTCTTCTGACCTTAATTCAGTGTGCTGTGCTCTCATTCCCACCATCTTCCATTGTCCTGGACAAACTGAATGGTCAAGATACAGAGATGCATGGTGACGAGGCCATGGTGCGGGCCTGCCCCTGGCATGGCTGAAAACTGCAGGCTGCTTAGGAAATCAGTGTTGACTTCATGCCTGTCGCAATTATTCACGGAAGCTCACAGCCAAGGGCACAGAAGGGCTAGTAGTAAGGAACAGGCTGGGATAAAGGACACCGTTTTAAAAGAAGATTTTAGGCTACAGGACACTGTTGTCATCAGCCATGGGCAAGGACTCTGAGGTTCCTGATAGTCAAGGCAAAGGGGAAATGAAAAATCTAAAGAAGAAGGGATACCAATTTGTGTTGAAAGCATAATACATGTAAGTCTGTGTAACCTTGAATAGGTTCACTTAAGGTGTATTTGTTCCAATGCGTTCTGTGTAGTTAGAAAATGAACTGTAGATGGAAGAGAGATGAACTCATAATCTTAACAATGCCCTACCTGTCCATCACACATTCTTTCTTATAAACACCATTCTTATTTTTAAAACTAGAATTTGAGATCCGAGGAGTTTCCCCTTTCACTGAGAGAATACTTTGTATGTAGGGTTCTTTAACGTAAGAATTAGACCAACCCCTTTCTTCCTGAAGAATACCCTATTTTTCATCCAAGAGAGGCCAGACAAAGATAACTAGGCAGACTTTTTCATCTCTAGTGTCTGCTGGGATGACAAAGAGGTCTGGCGCTTTAGCCAACGTGTCTGCCAACATTTCACTAAGAAAGAAGAAGAAGATGAAAGAATAAAGAAAGAAAATAAAGCTTGATATTGATATTAGATGTCTGAACTCAAGGAAAAAGCAGAACGAAACAGTCTTTACCAAATGTTTCACCTTCCTGCCATCCATAGCTTTACGTCCTGTGAGAGGGTATGGGGACCAGTTTGGCTGTTTTGTACAGAAATAAACCCCTGAGGTTGTGCCTCTCTGTATAATCTGAGACACTGGAAGGGCTTTGCCTGTGTGTACCATTTCTGACTTTCAACATGGTAGTTGAGAGGTTTGGATCTGCGACAGCCTCTGAGTTCACCCTAATTTCTTACTGTTTGTGACTTAAACGTTAGTTAATATATTTGACTATCCGTGTCTTCATTCATGAATGAGGACATGATGCCACTTCTCTTGGCTTGTGGAGATAAAGATGGCCATTTAGAGTGTCCACTGGGTCTGGGATGATAGCACACATTGAAGATGAACACATGTTAGCATCCGTTCCCATAAGTAGTCAGGAGGACCCAATTTACCTATTAACAAACTCACGCTAAGGACCTGTGATTTGTGACAGGAAGCCAGATGCTCCCTTCCATGCCTCAGTCCACGGGTTTTTTTTTTTTTATTGATACTGTCTGCATTTGCTCAGTCATCTCTGTGAATGCCTGTCCTCTGCACCCGTTCTAAGCAAATGCTGATAGTCTAGAAGGGAACAAGGAGAAAATCCATTTATTGCCTTAAATAAATTTGAAGAGAATCTGGAAGGAACTCACGGAGACTGGAACTAAAGCAATTCGGCAATAACACCCAATTCTATCAAGATAGGGATTCTTAATAAATTCCATACTTTCCTAAGTGTTTAAATAGACAACCATCCAGTAAGAAGCTGTGTTTGGTAAATCTGTAAGTAGGTTTATATTTAAGCCACAATTTAATTTTACTACTTGTTTAGTTTTAATGGTATGCTTTTTCTAAAAAGCTATTTTTATTAGCTAAATAATCATTTGTGTGTGTGTGTGTGTGTGTGTGTGTGTGTGTAAAAGAGTATTATCCATAAAAAAAATCTGTAAGTACCCTATCTCATCTGATGTAATAGCCTTCTCTGGTCTCCAACCTCCATAGTTCCTTTACCTGACTTTCTCAGCTCCTGACTTAGGCTTATCTGAGTCTTCTGTCACTAGCTTTGTGGCTTTGTGGGCTTTGAGATCCTTAGTAGGACTACCTCTCAAGAGGTATTTTCCGTCTAATATAAGTGTTGTAAGGCCACCACAGAGCACAGTTGGTTGGGTTTCTCAGGTCATAATCAGTGGTTCTCAACCTATGGTTGAGACCCCTTTGACAAATCTATCTCCAAAAATATTACATTATGATTCAGAACAGTGGCAAAATTACAGTTTATAACATAGAGCAAGGACAATAATCTTAATTGTTGGGGGAGAGTCAACCACAACATGAGGAACTATATTAAAGGGGTCACACTTATGAAGTTGAGAACCATTATATGTAATCTATGAGAATGGTGCCCCTAAAGCGGTGAAGCCCACAACCTCTGCCATCCTTGATCTAAAGCTGGCAGAGGAAACCGTCTCTTCACCCAGGCACCTTTTCAATTTTAGTAGCTTTTTAAAAGAAGTAAATTGAGCAATGTTATTTTCAAAAGCTGAAAACCAAAGTTAGAACACCATTTGTACAATATAAACAAACCTCTACCCTCCTGTTCTTTGGGTACACACCCAGGAGTGATACAGCTTGGTCATCTGGTGGATTCAGTTCTACCTTTTTGAAGTGCTATACTGATTTCCACAGTGGCTGCACCAGTTTGCACTCCAAAATGTTCCAACTTTCTGATTCACTGTTCGCCAGTGCCTTACTCTGATCCTTTCTATGTGCCCGTTGTCTCAGTGTCCTAGGTACTGTTTTTCTTATTTACTCTTAGATGAGAACATTTAAGACCTATATTCTTAGCTAAGTTTCAAATTCAAGTGCATGATATATCCTTACTAACTACAGTCACCACGCTGTGGAGTCTACTGTATCTATAGGGCTTGTTCGTGCTGTAAAATGAAAGCTGTTCATTGTGTGGACTGTGTCAGGAATGGTTCTTTTAGAAGCAGATGTCAAGATGTGATTAGATCACCTGTCACACAGTCCCTGTGGCATAACCACTGTGCTCCCTGTGACACACGTTACAGAGGTTCTGACAGGTGACATCTTCTGTGGCACGTGATGAAGCAATAAGAGGATATAGGTTGTTTTCCATTCCCACTCATTTAAAAAATATGATTATCTTTTTAAAATTATCTTACAGTACAAGTATTTTAAAAATTGGTTTTCATATGTATTTAGTTATGATTGCCCCTTCATTTAAAAAAATAACTGTATCTGGGTAGTGGTGGCATATGCCTTTAATCCTGGCACTCAGGAAGCAGAGCAGGTGGATCTCTGTGAGTTCAACGCCAGCCTGGTCTTCAGAGTGAGTTCCAGGACAGGCTCCAAAGCTACACAAAGAAACCCTGTCCCAGAAAACCTAAAACAAACAAACAAAATATCCCCACAAAAAACAAAAAAAATCCTTTAACTTTCTACTCCTTAAGGACAGACTTCTTATCCTTTCTGGATTCTTCTAGTATCAGAGCTCCAACAAATACCACAAACGTTTAAAAATCCCCATTTCTATGTCAGTTTTCCAATCTGGACAAACTGTGCAGGAGCTAAATTATCCAGATAATGGCTCTGGCCACTCTGTTCATTTATCTACATAGAGAGCCTTGAAAAGCAAACTTTCAAAAATGTTTTTCAAAAGAGCAGCTCGCATTCGGCATGCGGATTTGATTCAGTCAAAGCACTAACACTGAGTTTCTGAGATGGAATGTTTTTGTGGGGAAATTCTTTTAAATCACTGAGGCACAGTCAAGAGATAAATGGGGCTGCGGGAGATGACTCGATAGTAAAAACACTCTTTTTTCTTTCAGAGGGTCCTAGGTTCAATTCCTAGCACATATGGCTAACAACTGTTTATAGAGCCAGTCCCAGGGACTCTGATGCCCTCTTCTGACCACCGTGGACAATGCATGTACATGATAGCGTAGATATACAGGCAAGGAAAAGGTTTAACAATAAATTTTAAAAAAGAGAAGAAGTAGTTTAGAATAGCGCATATGAGCTAAGTAAGGAATGCTACTGTGGTTAGTCACCTAGAAAAAAAATCCAGCCAAGATTCAGGCTCACATGCAGAGGCAGAGTTAAACCATTGCATTCTACTACACAGGAAAAATTGAAAAACTAAAGCTAGGTAAGGGATTTTGAATTCTATAGAAAATTACTTTATAAACTTTAACATGAATATATGCAAATATACACAGAATTTGTCATAATTCTACAAATGGTTTTATATATATATATATATATATATATATAATACACATGTGTGTATATGTGTGTGTTATGTAAACATACATGTGGAGGGGTTTATATGAGCCATAGTGCATATGTGGAGGTCAGAGGGAAGCTGGCTGTAATTGGTTCTCTCCTTTTACCATGTGGGTTCTTGAGTTCGATCTTAGGTCTTCAGGCTTGGCTGTAAGCACCTTTGCTTACTGAGCTATCTCCCTAGCCTTACGTATCCCTTCAAAAATCGCACTTGGCAGCAGGACATGCTTTTGCATCTGCCATGATTATGGTGCACTGTGAGGATGCCACACAGCTTCAAATGACTTTGATGGAGAAGCCGCTTTTCCAGCTCTAGACACCACCAGCTGGAACTGGTTGTTTCCAAAGATGGCGCAGAGCTGTGTGCTGTCTCCGGGTACCTTTGCAGATGCACATAATAAACAGTTGAGCAGCTCTCTTCAGAGTTTCTCAGTCAAACACTTTTGTTTCAGGGATGGCTTGGGAAGACTGATCTGGTTTGAACCAATGTAGGATGGAGGTTCCTTTGAATTGAGATGCGCTGGGTTCTGTCCTATGAGGTAGGGGAGAGGGCACTCAGATTTCTGAGTCAATGCTCTACAAGTTAGACTTCTGTTTAGGTATTTTAAGAGTGCTTTACTGTTTCTGGAAGAAATGCTAGTTTATTTAGCCTAGGTTTTGCTTTGTTTTTCTTTCAGAGAGAGCCATCTTTCAGATACCTACAGATGAGGTAGAGTAACGCTGTGAACCCTGGGTGTGCACCACATCCCCGTGTCTTCGCCACATCCCCGTGTCTTCGCCACATCCCTGTGACTTCACTTTTACTGACATTGTATTGGATCCTTCCTAAGATGAGGTTGGAAATTGGAGCTAGAATTGTGATTCCTCTTAGTCCCGTTCCACTCTTCCAAGGAGTCACCAGTGTCTGAATATCGGTGTGCATCCTTCCTGCCCTATGTGTTTTCCTACCCACTATCTATGGAATGTATCCAAAATGAGTGTATGGAGTTTTCTGAGCCTAAAAATGTACATAGATGTTACGGTTTTTACATCTAACTGAAATTCATCTGTGTAGGGGTGTAAAAGAAACATACAATTAAATCAATCTTTATAAATTCATAGCTAATATTCCCAGCTCACCTTTACATATGGGCCATAACCTTTTCTATCCCTATTTCGTATTTGCGTTACTTTTTTTTTTTTTTTTTTTTTTTTTTTTGGTTTTTTGAGGACAGGGTTTCTCTGTAGCTTTGAAGCCTATCCTGGACCTAGCTCTTGTAGACCAGGCTGGTCTCGAACTCACAGAGATCCCGCCTGCCTCTGCCTCCCCGAGTGCTGGGATTAAAGGCGTGCACCACCACCGCACGGCTTCGTATTTGGTTACTTCTTAATCTTATATTTGTTTTGGTGTCTGTCATAGAAGTGCTTCCCCTTTTCCACATTTTCAAACCAAACAGAGAGTTTGTCCTTGGCGATACGTTAATATTTCCTGTGTTTTGTTCATTTAAGGTTATTTTCACATTTTCAGCTCCCAGCACTCATTACTGCATCTCCTGCAATGTTGTTTTACAACTAACTTCACCAGAAGCTGTTTTTAAAAATAAATTCTTACATAGACAGTGACATACACACTCGCATAGGTTCCCACAGAGACCAAAAGAGGGTGGTGGATCCCTTCGAGCAGGTGTTACAGGTGGCTGTAAGCCACCCGACGTGGGTCCTGGATCCAAACTCAGGTCTTCTGGAAGGTCAGCAAGCTCTCCTACCCACTGAGCCATCTCCTGAGCCCCTGGCTTTTACTTTATAAATTTCATAGGTTCCGAGAAGTCCGGGGCTAAGAACAGAATTAGGCTTGGATAAGAAGCTACTGAAACTATCCTGAGCATTGGGTTGTGTTTTAGACATAGAAGTGAAAATAATGTAGGCAGCTGTAGGAATTTTAGCTGCCAGCTTTCAAGCCCCTCCTTTCCTTCGATTTCTGTTCGTGTTTTTATAATTTTAAAAACTACATTTCCCAGAAGTCTTCACTAAAATGTATTTCTCTGTACTGCAAGTCAGGTCTAGGTTCTACCTCACTAATTGTTTCTTCATTTTGTTTTGGACTATTGCACTCTACAGAGTTTAATATAAAAGCATCTTAGTTTTATTCACACATTCTTTTCAAAGAGTCTTTTTTTAATAATATTTTGTCCTCTGAATGTATGTGCTTAAGTCCATAAACGTTCAAACATTATCTGTATGTTGTACTAAATATGTTCATCTTATAGTTTCTGACATCCCCGGAGGTATGTTTCTGGGGTTCATTTTCTGCTACCTCTCTGTAGAGATTATTCCTTTACAGTCTTTGGTGTGACATTAGCTTTGAGAAACATTTTCTATCTTCCTTTGGAGAGCTGGTCCGCCAAGATGAATTGGTGCTTATTTATGTCTGGTTCTCTTACAATAATAGCTGTCGATAAGTCTTTTTATGATACACGCTCAGATTTGAGTTTTCCAGAGCTCTCACATAGCATCGATAGCAAGGATAACGGACCTTGGGGAGCATGCCAGCAGAAATGAAGGCTTTGTTCTTAGGATCAGCCTGACAAGCAAATGGGTTTGTATGTTTCTATAATAGTAGACAGATTCACGCTATTTTTCTAGCCCTAGGATGAACCAAGTTTCTCAAATAGACCCTGGCTCTGTATCCATCCACCGCAACCCTCCAGTCCTTGGTGCCTAATTCTTTGTCCACAAATGTAATTAGAAATTCAGAAACTTGGTTAGTTCCAAAATCAAGAAACTTACTACTGGGGCTTGGGTCTTGGTTTTTGTTTGTTTGAGGGGGGGGGGTTCCCTTTATTTCTTGTTTTCTTTCTGTCCAGTCATGTATTTAAAGGATATCTTTATTGTTATGATTTTTTTGAGTTGCATAGTTTGGCATACAGGTAGAAATGGATAGTGAACTTTATTTTTTATACACTGTTGTCATTTTTTTCTTTTTGGTCTCATATTTCACTTGCCATTCTTACCCATACTAACTTCACCAATCTCTTGAGTCCATTTATGATTTAATATCACCCCTTTCGTGAGACTTTTATCAGTCAGTGGGAAATGATATTTTCTTCCACAGAGCCTTGTGCGAATCTCTTATTTGGTGGCTACTGAATTCCACATCTTTTGCGCTTATCTTTCTGTCTTCTCCGTGCAACTTCACCCTACGCCTAGCATCTGACTGGGAATTTACAATCCGGGACAAGATCTGTGGTTGACTCATTTGGTGTCTATCCCCGACAGAACACGATGTCTTTCAGAGCCTTGGAGCTAATTAAAGCGAATTGGATTTAAGCAGAGTTTCAAACAGAAGCTATAATATAAACGATGATGAATGGGGCATTAGATCTGTAAGTCTGTTCCAACTTTAAGACCTAATGAAAATAGGAGCAGTGGCGGTAGGAGTAGTTGAATGTATTGTGTTTCAGGAACTTCGTGCTGCCGCTTTGCTGACACACTCTCCAGGTCTCATGGCGATTCATCTGAAGCGCAGATGACGCTGAGGTAATTAATTGTTCAGGATTACAGAGATAGGGAGGCCCAGGGCTGACATCTGCATCTAGATCTAAGTAGCTTCCACAGTAAGCAAAAGGCAAATGTGCACCCATGTCAAAGCAGGAGAGCAAATACACTTTAGTGAGGAGAACATATTGCTTATGTCATGTGACCAGGGAGGGTGGAGGGAAGCATGGGCTCTCTCTGCCTGCTGGGTATTTTCCTAGTGCACTTACTTCCACAGTCATCTGTGTGCTGAATGTCCTTTTTTGGGGGTTCAATCATTAGGGTTCTATAGCCTGTCTATGGGATTATCTCAACAGTAGGCAATGCTTGATCGAGTATAGGAGTTTTGTTTAGTTCATATTGTTTTCCCCTCTTATTTCCCATAAAATACTGGTGTATCTCTATCTGAATTTCTTTGTTCTATTTCCCTGGCCCTAAAGATTTACCACTGCACTTGAGCAGAAAAAAGGTTCTGAGAATTCCTGCAGAAAGAGACTAAAGCAACAATTTCTCAAATCCTCCTCGACCACAGAACCTTTTTCTCAGAATATTTATTGGCATCCTGCACATCTAATGTTCCAGAAAAGAAGCCTTGGACAATCATATTCTTGCATAACTTTTTGAATGTTTCTTTTTTTCCTTCATATTGGCATGGTAGAGGAAGAGGTGGCATCCACTGACTTAGAGCAAGATATTTTTCTCTCCTTGGCCTCTGGAGAAAGAACGTGGTATACACAGAGGGCAGCAGGCTTGGTAAGAAATTGGACTTGCGGCTCTGTATTGGCGGTAACCATCTTCTTTGAGAGCAGTGACGTGTGTGATGCAGGGTGAGGTAGGAGGAGCCTGAATCTGAGTTTGTCGTTTGCTTGGAGCTCTTCTGTAGAACACATTTCTACTCCTTTCTAAGGCACAGATTGCTTTGTCCCCTTGCATTCCAGAGCGACACATAAATCCAGCGAAAAGCAATGACAGCCAGAGGTTGGCCTGGTGTGTCATCAACGCTAGGGGTGTCCAAGGGCAAAACCCTCTGTAGGCAGTTTTTATCTAAATTTTGGAGGGTTTAAGGAATGGGCTCTTTCAGTAGCAGAAGCTGTTGCCATCGAAGCGCGCCTGTTTCTGTAACTCACAGCAACTCGGGGAACAAGGCAAATGAAGATGACCTGGGGAGAGAAGGCCAGGATCGATGCCAAGTTCTTAGAGGAGCCAATGTCCAGAAAGCGTGCTGCGCAGAGAATGATTGCCTTTATAACCATTTTGGAGCCGTCTCGTCCTACGAAACGACTTCTTAGACAGTCTATTTTTCAACAAGTCATAAATGGCCCCTACTATGATAGCAGGGAAAACACTCATAAAACACATTTGGGTCAGGGATTCAATGTTATTTGCCTCTGGAGTCCCAATACACTAATCATATACAGACAGACACAGATCTATTCTGAGTACTGGGCCTTTAGAAATAGCGAACTCCAAGATTCTCAGTGCTATAGTGCAATTACAAACACTTGCTTAAAACACAGGCACATGGTGTTTTTATCCCTTACACTTACTTTTATTTTGTTCACTTATGCCTTAGGGAAACACCTAAATAAAAGTACTTAAATTAATCGTATTTGCTCAGGGTAATGTTTCTACTATGAGAACAATGTTATTACTAGATACATATCATGGATTCAACATTATGCCGTTCTTTAATGCATTTCTCTTACAACACCTCTCATAAGGTATCTTCCCTTCCCATTTACAATATGTAGGCCAGCAGAACTCTAAAATGGTGACCACAAATGCCTGAAAGCAAATCTCTGCAACACTTATAACTAAAAGATATAGGAGGAATTCCGAAGGCAAAGAGGGCCAAGGCAATCATGTCAGGCCATCCCATGAGACTGATGAATCTGCATAAAGATGTGATTGTGTGAGCTTACTGTGCAGTGTGGAGATGGTGCATACACAAAGGAGGACAGGACAGGACACACAGAGGTAAGTGATTAAAACGGTTTGTTACTTCCAAAGAAATGTCCCACCCAAGAGGGAACATGGGTGGAACTTCTCCAAAGAAGCTAATGAAAACTCAAGAATTTTTAAAGAGAGGCTTAAGACCCAAGAAACAAGCAACTCACAAGTCTCAGGAAGTCATTGAAACTTACCAGATTTGCAAGGCCCACACCCCCACTCCTAAGGGTATATCAGCAGAAAGGACTGCTGTGGAAAGGAATCTGGCTGACCTGTTGAGTTGCCTGCAGGCTGTACAGAGATCTTCACAGTTGAAGTTTTCATGATTCTTCACCTGTGATGGGACCTTGGTGTTATTTTTTGTTCTGTCGTTGGTTCCTCGTCTAGAGTGCAGCAAGGTGCAATTAAAAGTTCTGAGGCTACATGACTGCAGTCTGTCTGCCACACTAAGCAAGGGGTGGGAGGTATAAAATGAGACAGAGGAAAGGAGCAGGTTCATTGCAACTCAAAACCATGCGGGCATGATAGTATGTTTTTGTTTTGAATCCAAGAAAAAAGTTCTCATAGTAACTTGAACTAGATGGAACCAGAGAGTGGGTTTGAATGAATTTGGCAGTCTTTGAAATGCAGGACCCAAGAGAGGCCACCAATGCATCATTCAAGGAAATGACCTGGTCTCTGATGATGATGGTGTCATTACATGAAATAAAGAAGTGGGAGGAATGGAAGATGGGCCAGGGATTATGAATTTTGTTCAGGGTGTCACATTAACCGGTATCCAGGATTGTTTGTTTATTTTGTTTTGTGCTTGCATAGAAACAACTCTATGTGCTTTTACCAAGGGTGAATCTGTCACAGGTAGTAGTTACACATATCTATTATGAAGGTTGCCTTACAGGTTTGCTGGTACTTTTCACTTTGTTGGGACTAATGCATTTTAAAAAAATCACAGTTGATGTTCGTCTTTACATGACACAATCTTGACTAAGTTAGGTTGTATGAAGACAATTATAATCCAAGCGTTTTTCATTGTTACATATTCATTTTTTCTTGTGGCTAAAGGAGAAATGATGGAAGCATTTCTAGAGTTATAAATGTGTGATGGGCTTGGGTTCTGTATGGATTGTGCCTAGAAAATTTGTTGACCCTTGTAAATGTATCTTACACTTAGAGCGTGAACAGGAATGGGGCAGTACATTGAGGTCAAAGAAAAAGCTACTCCCACTACTGGACTAGAGTTGAGGAGCCATCCTTACCCACTTGTGGGCTGGACCCACCCATTCCTACTCAGCTATCATAGCTCTCTCTGCTGCCAGTACAATCCCTGTTACTGACGCTGCCTAACGTGTCATCATAGAAATTTCTGGAAGCACAGAAATCATCAGAGGTGCTACCAGCAGCTGAAGGGAATTTTGTTTCTTGTTCCCTTTCATCTCCATCCAATTTACAGTGCCATGGGAGGCTGCAGGTGTGGGCATTCCGGACTGTGTTCTGCATCTTTTCAGTTCTTGTCTTGAAGAACACAATGGAGCAGGTGAAGCATCAGCAATCCATTGGTCTGTCTACCATACGTGTGTTCAGTTTGAGCTAACTGTGCATCACACTCACAGAAATGTCTCGTGAGGTCCCTTTGAAAGGACTGGGAAGAAAGATCTGGACAATAAAGACTGAAAGTGGAGGTCACCAACATCTTCTCTGTAAGAAGGAGGAGAAACTGGCAAGGGATTCTGGGAAAAAGCCAAAGAAGAAATGCAGAAAAGAAGCTTGAGAGGGGACGGTGCCTCTGAAGGGATGAGTGACCCATCTCATTAAATGCTGCTGGAAGGCTGAGGAAGAAGAAAGCATTGTGACATCCTTAGAGTTCCCTCGCACTCGTTGGTGAGCAAGGGCAAGTCCAGTCAAACACTATACTTGAGTAGTGGAAAAATTCAAACTCAGCTAAACAACTTCAGACCGCTTCCTATTGTCTCACATACTCTCCTGCCTTTAAAGATCTAGCACTGAAAATTCAAAATTCTCGTTTCCCCCACCCCAGAAATTCTGGCCATGTACAACTTAGACTGCCTGAAATCGCAAGTTAAGAAATAATAGTCTTAGGTACAAAATTCCAGGGCCTCTAAGATTTCTCAAGAGACACTCGAGTGTGTGCAATGGAAAGCAGGAGTAGGCATGGTCTTCTTCATCATCCAACACCCATCCCCCAATATTTATTTATCATTCCCCTCTTAAAGGGATGGAGAAGATTTGGTGTTCTGATCCTTTATTGCCCGGCAATGGCAGGCAACTCAGAGCACATCTGTCAGCTAAAACAATTCAAGGAAGCCGTCTGCAGGAGAGTCAGGCTTTAGAAGATGAAGGTCAGGTGAGATTGGCGAGGGGAGAGCTGCAAAAAGGAAAATGAAAATCTTTTAAAAAACAAGGAGTGACCAAGGAATGCTGAGCAGCCCAGAAGGGCTCCGACAAAGTCTCACCAGGCAATTCCAAGAAGCTCGTGGAATTTTTAGTGGCTCTAGCAGGATTATTAAGATAAAGAGAAGATTCCAAGGAAGAATGCTTTGTTATCTCTGAGGCCTTAAATTATCTGGGGACTCGAGGTGCATCATGTCCCCAAGCTCGTCTCTTGTCTGAATTGTTTGTCTCTCCATCTTTGGGACAGACTCCTCTGTGGCTCTCTACAGCCTAAGGAGAGACCAGAGGGCCAGGACTTTTCCTCGTGTTCCCCAACATTCACAGGATAAAGTACAAATTCTTTAAAACACCAAGCTCCTTTTATCTTCCCCACCCCTCTTCCAGCAAGGAACAGTGCGTGCACATACAGATGTGAGCACGCTTCCCCTAATCTCCAATCATCCTAAATATATTCCCCTTATCTTGGGTTGCTCCTATCCATCCTCTTCATCTTACCTTAGATACAGCCTCCTGTGAAAGGCCTTCCCTTATCTCTAAAGCGATGTGAAATGCTGTCTTTGTGTATCTCAATCCGTTAAGTCAGGGTCTGTATAGCTGACTTACTTACCTGCTTTTCTCAGTGGGATGTAAACTCTTGAGGGTTGGAACTGTGTTTTATTTATTATTAAAACCAAGATGAGACTGTATGCAAGATGCAAGGGGACAGGGTGTAAACTCAAGAGTGACTTCTCAAATGGGGAGTGGGGAATTTCGACAAATGTGGACGAACATCCCAGAATGGCTGGAGGAGAGGCTGAAGGATGACTTAGGATGGAGGTGGAAGCTGAGTTTGTTTCAGATTGCTATAACCATGATACCAAAAGACTAGGTAGATTATAAACTTAGATTATAACTACGTAGAATACAAACTTATTAAATTCTCTGAGACGTCCAGTGTCAACTACGAGCAGGAGGACCTTAGGGGTCACCAGTGGGAACTCAGCCCTGTTTCTAGATAGTCCCTCTTCACCGTGTCCTCTCACAGTGGACGGGCTAAGGCTTCTTTTTATAAGGACTCTAATCCCACTTTCGAGGGCTCTTCTTCTGTGAAATCATTGCTTTCAAAATGCCTTTCTCTTAACACTGTCCCTTTGGGGAATTAGGTTTCAGCATATGAGTTCTGGGAATCCGTAACCACTCAGATCACAGGAAGTATATCCGAGCGAGGCTCCATAGGCACGAACACCAGGTCTGGTTTATTTCTATTTTAAGAATGAGTTCCTTTGCCTGCCTGTATGTATATGTACCATATACATGCCTGGTGCCTACAGAGGTCATAAGAGAACATTAGATCCCCTGTACTGGAGTTAAGAACTGTTGTGAGCAGCCCCGTGGACCTGAACCTTGGTCTTCTGCAAGAGCAGTACATGTTCGTGACCACTGAGCCACATCTCCAGCCCCTGTTGTCAATTTTTTTTTAACTCTTAGCCATTTAGATTAGGGCATAGTGAAGTCTCAAAGTAGCTTTAATCCCGATGACTAAAAATGTTGAACACTAAAAATACACTTTTTTTTCTCAGAAATTTGTATTTCTTTTTTCGGAGAACTTGGTTTTGTTCCATATCCTAATTTTAAATTAGATTGGTCCTTGTCTTGTTGTTTAGCTTTCTGAGTACTTTGTATATTTTAACCAGCAGTTCTCAAAACGTGGGTCATGATTCACCTAAGACCATCAGAACACAGACATTTACATAGCAGTAGCAAAATTACAGTTATGAAGTAGCAATGAAGATAATTTTATGGTTGGGGTCACTACAGCATGAGGAATTGTATTAAAGGGCTTCAGCACGAGAAAGGTGAGACCCACTGCTCTAGCCAATAATCTCCTGTCAGATATACAGCTGGTAAAGGTAAAGGTTTTTCCCCCCATTTTGTAGGCTGTGCCTTCATTTGAATCAGGCGTCCGTCACTGTACAGATGCTTTATAATTTCACAGGCTTCCATCTGTCCACTGTTGGTCTTTTTTTTTTTTTTTTTTTTTTTTTGGTTTTTTCGAGACAGGGTTTCTCTGCAGCTTTAGAGCCTGTCCTGGAGCTAGCTCTTGTAGACCAGGCTGGTCTCGAACTCACAGAGACCCACCTGCCTCTACCTCCCGAGTGCTGGGATTAAAGGCGTGCGCCACCACCGACCGGCCACTGTTGGTCTTAATGCCTGTGCTTCCACAGTCCTGTCCAGAAAGTCTTTCCCTGTGCTTATAGAATTGAGGCATATTTCCTACTTCCTCCTCTTTAGGATTAAGATTTAGGGTATCGGGTTTTGTGAAGAGGTCTTAAATCTTTTTGGAGCAGAGTTATTTTTTTCAGGGTTCTATTTGTCGTGGGTCTGTGTTACTCAAGGCTCCCCAGAGAGTCTGAGCCAGTGAGTTTCTGGGATTGTGTACGTGTGCATGTATAATGGATTTATTATAAGACTGATGTGTGTGACTGTGGAGGCTGATACGGACTCTGCCATTGGCCAGCTGGAGGCCCAGGAGCTGTGATAATGTTTCAGTCACATGCATCCAAAGGCGGGGGTCCCAGCTCAGTCCAACACAGAAAGTTCTCTTTACCCAGGCCTTTTGCTGTATTTCCATATGAGTAAATGGGCTCCCCAACATCTGTGGGTTGTAAGCTCTTCTTTGATCATTTCTCTCCCATTCAGACACCCAGTCTCTGCAGGAAATGGCCCCCCAGTTTCCACCCTGAAATGATGCCTAATTTGTAAACTGGGCACCCAGGATCTAGTCAAGTCCGACACATAGTTTTAACCACTTCAGATTGCTCTGGGCAAATGCTACCAGTGGCTTAGGCAACCAAATTGTTTGCTTGTGCAGTTCTGGGGGCGACATTCTGCAGGCTACCTGTCCAAGAGCGCTGTTTCCTTATCCTCATGGTCCCCTCCCAGGTTTTCTCTTTGGTTTGCAGATGGCTGCCTGCCCACTCTGTCTTTACACGGTCCTTCTCTAAGTGTGCACACCCCGGGGCTTGTGGGTCCAGGTCTCTGTTCTTATAAGATACCAGTCACTGCAAGAAACGGCTCACTTGATGGATGAGTTTATTAACTTACTGCACGTTTAGAGGGCCATATCTCCAAGTATAGTCACATCTTCATAGTAGGATTTCAACATATCAATTTGAGGGTAGAATATAAGCCAACCTAGTGGGACATCTAGGCCTACTGGATATTTTTCTAAACTTCAAAATTGTATTCGACACTTCCGTCTTCAGATTGAGGTTTGTGAAATACAGGTCTTGTTCCCCAGTCACATTTCCAAGAGGATAAGACATCAAAAGGAACAAAGACTAACCTAATGTTGAGTCTAATCCACTGTGAACTACGAACTCCCCTTAAGCTACTCCTTCAAGCTAGTAGTTCGCACGTGATGTGATAAATGTTCAGTACTGCCATGTTTCTTTAGAAAATTCACCTACGCTTGAGGTGCCCTTGGGAGTTTGCTGTGGAGCCCTGCGACACCTTACCGCATAGCTTGAGAACCACAGTGACAGGTGACTTACACGGTTATAAACGCATGGTCCAGGGTCCTCTTAGTTGGGTGCGATCCATTTACAGTTTATGAAAATAGAAAGCTGAGGTAAAGGCTGGATACATAATTCTACCAGAGAACACATGTTAGGTGATATAAATAGATAGCATGCCTCTAATGGCCAGTTCTCCCCCTCTGCTGGGGTGTGTAGAGTAGTGTTACACAGCCATTCTCACTTCTACTCAGTGCTCTGTACCTCCCTGTGCTTCTAAAAGATTAAAAGTTTGAAACCACTTTCCACAGACCCCTCTGTGGCCAGGATTCAGGAGACCAGGTAGGATCTGCAAGTTAAATGTGCTCACATTGAGGTTTAAGATTGGGAAAGGGGCAGAAGGAAGGGCCAGGTTTGCCGCTTAGGGCCGTTGGTGTGTCTGCAATGGTGTTCTAGCGAGTTATCCTGAGTGTCAAAGCAGTTCCAACCCTGAAGAAAGTGGGTGCTCCCTCCACAGTCATCTAGCTTCTGGAGGCTGGGGTGCTGGTGACAACAGTGGCACAAGGGTCCACATCCGCCTTGCATGTCAGGCACTGGGGACTGTTCTTGACCTTCAGAATTCCAGCATCCATTTAATGTTCCCCACGTTCTGTGATGTGTTTGTGTGTGTACATGTGTATGTGTGCATATGGCTATGTGTTATGTGTGGTATATATACCTGTATGTGGGGGGGGGGGCGAATAGAGATATCCACACTGAGTATTTTTCATTGATTTTTTCCATCATTGGAGACAAGGTGTCTGTCTGAACCTGGAGCTCTCCAGTTGACTTGGTTAGCTGGTCGATGAGTTCCAGGGGTCTACCTGTCACTACCTCCCCTGTGCTGGGGTTACAGATGTGCACTGCTGTACCTGGTTGTATATGGGTGCTAGGCATCCAAATGTTTGTCCTCGTGCTTGTACTTTACTGTCTAAGCAGCCTTCTAGGCCACTCAAGGCCTTTTTGACTATGGTGATATGTGTGTTTGTATGTGTTTAATACACTTATGTTTTTAATCATTCTTATGATAACTGGGCACCATTGGAGACTTGCTTATTTTCCATACCATCAGACATTTTAAAAACACTTTAGAAAACCCTGGATTCTCTGCTAAAATATCCTTGAAGTATTAAGAGTAGCATGCATTTTCTCTACGTGGATCCGGATGGTGCCGTTATGTTCCACAGAATGTTAACAACTCAGGAGAAAACGACCATGTTTGTACTGGAGAAAGACAAAGCATGAAAGAACATTGAATCCATCATGACTTGCATAGAAAACTCAGAAATTAAAATGCCTCCTGTTTTTAATCATTACTTTTACGATTGTATCATCTTCATAATCATCTACAGAGAGAGCAATTAAGTGAGAATTATTTGAACAAGTGATGACAGGCAGTATATTAAAACTGATCAAGCACCTGATATTTGGGCCTCAGGTTTTTAATAGTGTTGCGACAAATTAGAGAAAATTTAAAGAGAGCAATCTACTGAGTTGACAGACTCGATTCTGCTTCCATGAAAGTGAGGAGGGGGTCAGAATAAGCCCCTGCATTTCCTGATTGGGGGAAGTGGGGGAAGCCAGACAACTGCCTACAGCCACCCCAGGGGAGCATTTGCATGGCTCTTGTCTCTGTGGATGCTCGGTGGTACACACACACACACACACACACACACACACACACACACACACTCGTCTTCAGAGAGTAGCTATGAAAGGAAGCTATGTTGATTTACATGGGCATCTCTGGATGGGTATAGAATTGGTAAAACCTCATACAGCCCATGTGCCAGCTTTATTTTATAACGTGTCAGCTGGAACTCTTGTATATATATATATATATATATATATATATATATATATATATATATGTATATATATGCCTTTGGAAGAAAAGTCTGAGATGCAGTAAATTATTGATGATTCTGCCAAGAAGGGAATTTCACTTTTGGATCAAATTTGGATTAAATATGGTAAATCCGGGGCACTGGCTTTTTTTTGAAATAATAAGAAAGTTCTGTTAATGTGCTTTAGAGGAATAAAATTCCCCCCTTTTAAAGGTCTATCCCATGTAACACCTGAAAGCTGAGATGCAATCAATCATTAGCCATGTTTAATAGTCCCTACCTTCTAGAAATACAATACAGTCAAGGTGGTGAGGTGTGAAAACTGGCCAGAGCCCAATCCTCATATTAGATGAAACCACTTTTGAAGTATCATTTTCTTATCCACACTGGATTTAGCTAGTTCTTCAGCACATGGCCCTTTTATTCATCACTACTTATTTAAATGAAAAGACTTCCCCTGATACTCGAGTCTCTAGGCGCTTGTAGCGGGAAAGAGCAGAGTGTAATATCCACGAGAAAAGACAAGGTTGGGTTCCCAGTTTCTGTAATAAAATAACCCAGCAGAGAGATTAGAGTTTAGATACAGCCATATGGGATGACTAAATATTTAGCTGAACGTAAGCAAACGAGCTCTGCAACCCAGAGTCACGTGTTTCAGAGAACCCTAACTTGGGCTTCTGTTTTGTCTGTTTCTTTAACTCTTTGGTGGACTGCTTGAGACATGATAGGATTAATACGTGCCTAGTAGTAAATTGAATAAAATATCAACTCTTCAGCCCTCCTCTCTCGGGATGCTCACCTTGTGAATTCAGCACCTGATCAACTGTGGTCACATCCGTGCATTCCAACATGCTCCACGGAAAACATCACCAGTTAGGGAGAACAGTGGCTTGCAGAATGGCCAGAGCCAGCTTCAAGATTCCCAAGTCAACCATTCCCTAGCCATGTGGCCTGAAGGGGCCTGTGAGCCTCAACATCTTCATGTTCAATTGAAGAACATGGAGACAGTCACAGTATTTGGAATCAGGCTTAAAAAGGGAATTCAAATCTATTAGAAATGTTACCTATAATTCAGTGCATCTGCCTGGAGATGCTCATTGTACATGCTCCATATATGGTGGTGGGGTCAACTTATGTGTTGCACGTGGGGTCAGCTTACATGTTGCACGTGGGGTCAGCTTACATGTTACACGAGGGCTCATAGAACAGTACCTGATACATAGTACCTGCAAAATGTAGCCACCGGTACTTCTGTTACTCTGCTTCTCCTCATCTTATACAAGGATGTCTTCATGCATTATCTAGCCCAAGACTTTAGCAGCTCAAACAAGCAAATTTTGTATTCTGCTCCAAATGAATCTTCTTATTTACACACTATTCCCCAAAACCATCGTCATTATTAAATTGTTTAACTCTACACTCAATTTTGTATTCCTCTAATACTGTAGCTTTTTTTCCCAAACATTCTCTGTCGCGGGAAGAGCCCTGTCCATGGCTATGACAAATATCTGAGATGATCAATTCAGACAGAAAATGAGTTTCTTTTGGCTGTTGGCTACTGGTTTTCCATCTTCAGTGCATGATCAATTCAATTCAGTGCATCGTCCTGTTGCTTTGGTTATGTGGTGTATGTTCTAGCAGGAGTCTGTCACAGAGCAAAACTAAACCACTTACCTCACGGCCAGGAAGCCAAAGGAGAGTGAAGAGAAAGGACCACCATCCATCATCCCCTTCAAGGGGCACAGTCTTAATAATGTAAAGACCTACTGCTAAGCCCTCTGGTTAATGACCAGGATACATGAACCTTTGGTGAATATTCCAGATCCAAACTAGGGTGAAGCCCTACTACCAAAGCCTTCTGTGGTGAGGTTTCTTCTGGTTAAGGTATTCCCTATTGTAGTGATTTTTTTTTATGTTTTAACAAATAAAGCTTGCCTAAAGATCAGAGTGCAGAGCTAAGCCACTAGGGGCCAGGGAGTGGCACACACCTTTAATCCCAGGATTTGTGAGACAGAGGAAGAGGGATCTCTGTTAGTTCAAGGCCATCCTGTGCCACACAAGGTTGAAGTGAATCTGTCTAAAAGAGAAACAAAAACTCACACAAAGGTGATCCCAGCACTTGGGATCCCATGCCTTTAATCCCAGCACTAGGTAGGTGGAGACAGGAGTGATATGGCTGGGTGGAGAGAGGAATATAAGGCGGAAGGAGATAGGAGCTCAATGCAGTTTGAGATCTGATGGAGACAGTTGCAGTCTGACCAGGCAGTCTGAGGACAGGAATGCCCCTTTGGTCTGAGTGTTGGTAGAGGTAAAAGAACTCTCTAGTGACTGTCCTCGCTGCTTTTCTGATCTTCAGCATTAACCCCTATATCTGATTCTGGGTTTTATTATTAATACCAAGTAGAATTCATGCTATACTCCATTTTCCACTCACTAATTAAACATTCTAAACCCACTTCTCCTTTCCCTTCCCTTTTGTCCTGACCCATTTCTACCGAGGAACATGCTCCTTTTCCACAGTGCTTTCCAGTTTTGACCCTTCTGCTCTGCCCCTGACACTTGGGGCCCCAATTCAGATCCAGCCTCAGGCTTCCTTGAACGTTGACATCAGCTTCCCAACTGACAAGCCACCTTGCAATCCTTCCACGCCACAGCCAGACCAGTCTTTTCAAAGAGCTCCTTGAGCAGCAGCCTGCTCTCCACTCCGTCCATCTGCGGGGTCTCCAGGTTGCTCCATTACGAAAGAGAAACTCTCCCATGTTTGTACCATTTGACCGTCACAGAATTTGATTCGTAATAAAAGTTCTAACCTCTTAAATGCTTCGATAGCACACATACTTTAGAAGCTTTTAAGGCAGAGGTGGTGCTGTCCACTTCGGCATTTAAAATGTCACTTAGTCCTTTTTACATCCTCCAGATCCCCGAATGCTGCCTTTAAATGTGGAAACTGCTACAGGCCACTTTCTCCGCGGCACAGAAATGAAACCACACTTCCCCTGCTGTCGCCGTTTGTAGTTCTCCTGTTTCCCCGGTTCAACCGGTCACATCTGCCTCCAGACTCTGCCTCCATGACCCTACTGCTTTCAAATGCCGTGGAGAAGCTGGATCTCACATCCACACCCCCCACCAAACCAGCGTCCCTTAAGGTGCTCCTCCTGGACTAGAAACGGGAAATTCCTAAGGCCAGAGGTAAATTTGGATGTTTACCCAAGTGCCATTATTTGCACTCATTGTTCTTCTGCCATTGAGACTCTAATTCACAACACAAGCAACTTAAGGTTTAAATAAGTAACATATTTTGGAATATGGTTGTGATCCATGGTATCAGGGAGGTTATGGCAGGCAAAGCAGATCAGTTCATGGTGAACCAAGTTCATGGGACAGAATCTACTCATAATGTGCTCAGGATGCAAAGCGCAGCATAGGAGTAAGGGTCAGGTATAAAACTTCAAAGGCCACTCCCAGTGACCTACTTCCTCCACCGAGGGCCCACTTCCAATTGACTTCACTGACTCCCAGAACAGTGTCATCAAGGGAGAACAAGTATTGAGAATGTGACCCTAAGGAGGACATTTCAGGAAATGTCTCAGGAAACAGAGGCTCAGGACAGTTAAATACCTTGATGAAAGATCCATGGATCCTGCGCTATTTATTTACAATTATTCCTGCTTGGCTGTACAGAGAGGTAGTGATTTGGAGGCCAGAAGCCAAGAGCCTTCTGATTAAGCCTATTTAATCTGTGTACACACTTCTTGTCCTAAAACACACTAACAAAAGCAGCTTTTAAGAAAAAACGACTTTATCTGAGTTTACAGCTCGGAAACAAAGTCAAGGCAGCAGGGCTTTGAAGTAGCTGGTAACCATGTATCTACCATCAGGAGGAGAAGAAATAATGCAGGCTGCAGCTTGGCTTGCTTTCTCCACTGACGTAGCCCAGGATCCCAGCCAGGGAACAGAGCTGCTCCTAGTGGGCAGACTTTCTCACCTCCATTAGTACAGTCAAGATAATCCCGCAGAGATACGGCCAGAAACTCATCTTCTAGATGATTCTAGATCATCAGATTGGCAGTGAAGATTAACCATCACATGCATTAGACGAGGTTACCCTGTTCTATTGGCTTATGCCAGTCATAATATTAATGATATCTTATTTGGTGTAGTAGTCAAAATTATTCTCCTTAACATTCTCCTTGTTTCCAAATCTTTCAGCATGCTGTGCATGCTCTGGCTTCTCAGAGCACAGCATAGATAGCCTTCCTTCACCGTGTTGTCAGCAGACCCACGGACTGAGAAAGGCTTCTGAGCCAGACCAGACAGCTCATTCTTCCAGCTAATGACTTTGGGCAAGTTATTAACTCCCTGCAGGCATTTTCTCTCCTGTAAAATGTGGATAACACGTCTTACTTTACTGGGTGGTAAGAAATAGAAAACACATTTTAAACACCTAGGCTAAACAATAAAATCTGACTTTCCCTCTCTCCCAGCTTCCAAATCCCTATCTCTTTGTGCAGCCAGGAAGGAATAGTTTGAAGCAGATAGCCTATTCTTCTTATCTAATCCTAAATCTGTAACTATTCTCTTTAAAGAAGAGCGAATTCGGTCTCCATGTATAATGGCATCTGCTGAGGAGAGCAGCCGTCATAACAAAGACCCATCATTCCTCTTCCATAAATTCATTACTGGGGAAAGGCAAGCACCCACAGCCGCCAAAACCTTGAGCAGAGGCATAGTTTCAACGTTCCCGTTCCCACATAAAGAGCAGTGCGAGTCTAACCTCAGAGTTATTCAATCTCAGATGGCGAAAAAAATGAAATAGAAATGAGATTCAAAAATGAGTTGTATAAATAAGGAGCTCCAGCCAGTTTACAATATCTTCCAGGAATTTTATTTTGTAACAGTCATGGAAAAAAGAAAACACACCAAGCTGCTATTGTGACCCTAACTGGGTGTGTGGCAGGGTACCGCACAGGGCTTTCTGATCGGGCTTTACTGTCAGCTTATTATGCGGCCTGTGCTTCATCATCAATTAGACTGAGAGGGGCTGGTGACTGTGCTCTCAGGCAGTCTCCCACTCGGACTAAACTTCAGGCCCTCAGTCTCTGAGGCCTGCTTGTCTTCTTGCTGCTTTGGGGAAGAGGGAAGGCAATGACAGCCAGTGCTAGGAGACAGTCGACCGCACAAAGGGTCCGTCCGTGCGAAATGTGTTTGCAGTCTCTCTCCATCGGGATGTTAGTTTGTTTTCTAAAACTAGGGTTGTCTTTTCCCTCTGCCTGTCTGCTGGGGATCCCTCCAGCATCATCGTTTTCCCTGACTCTAGACGTTCTCTGTAGGCTCTCCATCCCGACGGGTTTCTACCTACTGACTGCGGGTGACCCGTAACCTCCTGCCCCAGCTGAGATCTCCCTCCAGTGCTAGACCTGGAGACCCAGCTGCCTCCGCACGTCTTCACCACCACTCACCAGATCCCAAACTAAATGCATCAGATTTGACCAATCTCCTGTCTCCTATGACACACAAGAATACCAGAGTGAGCCACAGATGTTTATCCCCAACTTCTCAGCATGCTTACATTCAGTAATCAAACTGTAGCCCCAACCTGTGGTTAAGGAAGAGAAGACTTCTCCGAAATTATCTGCCTTAACCAAACACGTAGAACCTGTTTAGCTTCCTCTCATTCAAAAATGTGCTTTTCTGCAATACAATTTGGTGGTAATGGTTTCCCTTTTCAAGATGTAATAGAACGAAAGGGAATATATTTGATTTCCTTTTTTAAAGTATATTTTTATCAAATTTATTTGTTTGTTTGTTTGTTTATTTTATATCCTGGCCAAAATTTTCCCTCCCTCCTCTTCCCCCACTCCCTCCCCCTACATACCCCACCCACTCCCACCCCATGCATCCTCCTCTGTTTCTATTTGGAAGGGGGCAGGCTTCCCATGGGTATCAACAAGACATGGCATATCAAACTGCAGTACAACTAAGCTCCTTCCCTTGTATTAAGTCTAAGCAAGGAGATGTATGAGGAAGAGGTCCCCAAAAGTCAGCCAAAGACCTAGGGACAGCACCCACTTCCACGGCTAGGAGTCCCACAAGTAGACCAGGCTACACAACTGTCACATATATGTAGAGGGCCAAGGCTGGTCCCATGTGGGCTCCCTGGCTGTTGGTCCAGACTCTGTGAGCTCTTATGAGTCCAGGTTAGTTGTTCCTGTGGGCTCCCTGGTGATGTCCTTGACCACTTTCTCCCTCTCTTCAGCAGGATTCCCCAAGCTTGGCCTAATGTTTGTCCGTGGGTTTCTGCATCTGTTTCCATCAGTTACTGGACGACAACTGGGTAGTCACCAATCTATGAGTATAGCAGAATATAATAATTAGGCATCATTGCATCAACATTGTTTTCTCTCTGGGCCATCCAGTCTCTGGGTCCTGGCACGCCAGGCAGTATCAGGAGTGGGCTCACTCTCATGGGATGGGGCTGGGACTGGACCAGTCATTGGTTGGTCACTCCCATAATCTCTGTGTGACACCCTCAGACCAAACCCCTACCACTTTCCATAAGCAGGACAGATTATAGGTCAAAGGTTATATGGTTGGGCCAGCATCCCAATCCTGGAAGTCCCACTTGGTCACAGGAGATGGCCAATTCAGACTTCCCATCCACCATTGCTAGGAGTCTTAGCTAGATCATCCTCATAGGTTACTGGGAGTTTTCCTTGGCACCAGGTTTCTATCTGACCCCCAAATGTACCCCCTTTCCAGTCATTTCTTTCAATATCCCCCCATTCATCCTGTATCACAATACTTCATGTTTCCATCTCCACCAGCCACGTCCCCATCCACCAAAGAGGTCTCTTCTACTTCTCCTTCCTCGGGAGATCCATTCATCTACCCTTGGGTGTCCTTGTTACCTAACCACTCTGTGGATCATAGCATGGTTATCCTTTAATTTACAGCTAATATCCACTTATGAGTGGGTACATTCCATGATTGTCTTTCTGGGTCTGAATTACTTCACTCAGGATGATTTTTTTTCTAGTACCATTCATTTGCTTTCAAATTTCATTATGTCACTGTTTTTAACAGCTGAGTAATGCTCCATTGAATAAATGTATCATGGTTTCTTTATCTATTCTTCAGTTGAGGGGCACCTAGGTTGTTTCCAGGTTCTGGCTTTTACAAATAAAGCTGCTATGAACATAGTTGAGCAAGTGTTCTTATGTTGTGATTGAGAATCCTTAGGATATATGCCCCCAAAATTGTATAGCTGAATCTTGAGGTAGATTGATTTTCAATTTTCTGACAAACTGCCATATTGTTTGCACTCCCACCAGCAATGGAGGAGTATTCCCCTTACCCCATATCCTCACCAGCATAAGATGTCATTTGTGTTTTTGATCTTGTCATTCTGACAAGTGTAAGATGGGATCTCAGAGTCATATTAATTTGCAATTCCCTGATGGCTAAGGATGTTGGACATTTCTTTAAGTGTATCTTAGACATTTGAGATTCTTCTGTTGAGAATTCTCTGTTTTGATCTGTGCCCCATTTTAATTTTATTATTTGTGTTTTATGTCTAGTTTCTTGAATTCTTTATATATTTTAGAGATCAACCCTCTGTCATCTCTGTAGGATGTGGGTTTGGTAAAGATATTTTCTCACTCTATAGGCTGCCTTTTTGTCTTATTAACAGCATCATTTGCAATACAGAAGCTTTTCAGTTTCATGAGGTTAATCATGAAACTGAATTATTGTCAGTTTTAGGTCTGTGCTACTGATGTTCTTTCTATTCAGAAAGCTGTGTCCTGTACCAATGCATTCAAGGCCACTTCCTACTTTCTCTTCTATTGGAGTTCCTTGTAAATGGATTTATGCTGAACGGATTTATGCTGAGGTCTTTGATCCACTTGGACTTGTTTTGTGCAGGATGCTAGACAAGAACCTGTTGTATTCTTCTACATGCTGCCATCTGGTTATGCCAGCACCATTTGGTGAAAATGCTTTCGTTTTTCCATTGAATAATTTTGGCTTCTTTATCAATGATCAGGTGTCCATAAGTATGTAGATTTACATCTGGGTTTTTGATTAGATTCCATTGAGTCACCGGTTTGCTTTTATGCCAGTACCATGCTGTTTTTATTACTGTAGATGTATAGTAGCACTTGAAATCAGGGATGGTGATACTTCTGGAAGTTCTTTTATTGTACAAGATTGTTTTAGCTATCCTGGGTTTTTGTTTTTTGTTTTTCTATAGGAAGTTGAGTATTGGTCTTTGAAGGTCTGTTAATCGTGTTGGAATTTTGATGGGGATTGTGTTGAATCTGTAGATTGCTTTTGTTAAGACTCCATTATTACTATGTTAATCCTACCAATCCATGAGTATGAGAAATCTTTTCATCTTCTGATCTCCAATTTCTTTCTTCAAAGACTTGAAGTTCTGGTTACATAGATCTTACACTTGTTTGGTTTGTGATACCCCGGGATATTTTATATTATTTGTGGTTTTTGTAAAGGGTTTTGTTTTCCCTGATTTCTTTCTCAGCCTATTTACCATTTGTATATAGAAGAGTTACTGTGTTTTGTTTTTGTTTTGCTTTGTTTTTTTTTGGTTGTTTTTTAGTTAATCCTGTAGCCAGTCATATTGCTGAAGGTGTTTATCAGCTGTAGCAGTTTCCTGGTAGAATTTTTGAGGTCACTTATGTATACTAAATAATATAAAAATCTGGAAAAAGTGTGAAAAATGGTGGTTAAACATCAAAACAGCAGGAAACATAAGGGGGAAGAGATAATTGGACAAGGTGGATTCTATTTGGGATAATCAGGTCTCTCCTCCATAATGTCTAGAAGGTAAAAAAAACTCGTATAGATTAGCTCTGGGGACGTGAAGGTGGTTAGAGTGTGTGGAGCATTGTATTACTGTGGAGGAAGGAGAGACACTGGGAGAGAGAATGAAACCACAGGACTTTCTTCTGGAGTGTGAATGAGCACCCAGCTATGTGTACATGAAAAGGAATGATCTAAACACAGAGGTGGGGGAATAATTACTGAAAGTCAACAAACCAAAAGATTTCCATACGTTATGGAATGCTGAGATAGCTTGTGTGACAGTCACCTGAAATGAAAAGACAATATATGGATGGGGTCTCCAGTCAGGTCCTCGAAGGAGCACACCCTCCATTGTGGGGCAACTAGCTCTGGTCATGACTATGCAGTGTGAAAGTAAACACCCAAAGATTGCACTGATGTCTAACAACAGCCCCCCAGGTCCCATGCTAATGAGAAAACAAAATCCAGCACCTAATAATGTGAGGTCACAATTTCTAGCCACCAATGTGAAATTATCAAGTATTCTGAGGGTGAGAATAATACAAAGCATAGATAAAGTGTCGCAGATAGAAATAGACCCTGAAATGACAGGGGTGATGAGTCTAGCTGACAAGTGTCAGGATGAATATTTCATAGATTCAAGGTGATGAGAGCATAACCAGAATAAGGAAAAAAACCATAATATAATATTCAGATTCAAATGGAATTTCTAGAAATAAAAGGTCAGGGCCTGAAAGAGAAATGAAATGGATTTGGTCCTTGATGGGGGATTCCCTTCTATATGCTGTGAACATGTTTGATTGTCATTTGTTAATAAAGAAGCTGCTTCGGCCTATAGCTGGGCAGAATAAAGCCAACCAGGAAAAACAGAGATATATAGAGAGAGTAGGCAGAGCCAAAGGAGAAAGATGCCAGAACCTTAGGTAAGCCACAGCCTCGTGGCGATACACAGATGAATAGAAATGGGTTAATTTAAGATGTAAGAGCTAGTTATGAATATGTCTAAGCTATTGGACAAGTAGTGTTGTAATTAATAAAGTTTCCATGTGATTATTTGGGTCTGGGTGACCAGGAAATGAACACACAGTCTCCATTTATAAATCCTGACTAAGGAAAAGTGTCAAACACCAAATGTTTGAAATTTCCCCAAGTGAAAGATGGAGGAAGAGAATAAAGGAAGTCAGGATGGTGCTGGGCTCAGTTACAGGCCTGTGACTTTGGCATAAGAAGCTAGTGCAGGAGGATGCTAGGTTCCAGGAGAGTCTGGGCACGCAGCAAAATCCTGTCTCAAAAACAAAGAAGCAGCCTGGTAGGCATGGTGGCACCCACCTCTAATCCTAGCACTTGGGAAACAGAGGAATGCGGATTTCTGTTTGGTTTAAAATCAGCCTGGTCTACAAAGTGAGTTCCAGTATAGCCAGGGCTTCATAGTGAGATACTATCTTAGAAAACAAACAAACAAACAAAAGAAAACAAAAGATAAAATAAAACATGCCCCCCCCCCCAAAGGGAAGCAAGGAATAAAACAAAAATAAAAACCTAGGACATTGTCCAAAAAATTCCCATAAAAACCAGTATTAAATTTATTTCTATCATTTCTGTACCATAAAATAAGTAAAAAATTACTTACATACAAAAGATGGGATGTTTATTTTTATGCAAAGACCTGGCCCCTAGAAATAGAAAAATGGGAAATCTCTCTCACTGTTGCTCTCTTTAAAAACCACTTTATAAAACAAAGTATCACCAAGTTGTGGTATTTAGGACCTTGGAAGAGGTGAAATGTAGGTGGATGCTAGCACACACTAACAAGGAGTGAGGTGTGCTCTTATAAGGTTGTCATGTAGCACACAAATGTACAATACAATTTGAAGATTGCCGTAGTGGATTTAAAAGTTAAATTGTGAATTCTAAATGAACCACAAAGTTGTAAGTCAAAGAGATATAATTTATGTGCCAACTGTGAAAAAGATACAACATTACAAATCCATAATATCTAGAATATATAAGGAACTCTTCGCTCCAGAAATCTAATTATCAAATGGGCAAATAAATGAAATTCACAATTCCCAAGACAAGAAGTATAAATAGCCAATAAATAGATACAAAAATTTATCCTTAGTCACCAGAGATATGCAAGGCAAAGCTGTATGGGAGATTCTATTTCACCCCTGTCAAATGGCTAAGGAAACAAACATAAACCATTGGTGGTGACTGTGGAGGCTTAGGTACAGCTGCTGAGGGTGGAGATTAGTGTAGCCATTATGAAGTCAGTACAAATGCTCCTTTAAAGGCTGAGACGAGCTATATCAGGTGATCTAGCTGTAACACTCCTAGAGGAATCTTAGCACAGCACAGAGGTGCCTACACATGTGTGTGTCTGTAATGAGGTTCACAGAAAGCGAGGTTTTGAATAATCCTAGATGCCAATCATCACTTGTATTCAAGTGATGAAGAAAATGTGTTATATATTAAAGATAGTTTTAGTTTACCATAAAGGAGGACAAAACTGAAGACCTTCGTGCTAAGGTAAATAAACTAGATCCAGAAAGACAAATACCATACTACCATACTTTCTTTTATACAGGGAATCTTGTTGTCATGACATATATACAAATCAAAACTATACTGAAATTGTGTGTGTGTGTGTGTGTGTGTGAGAGAGAGAGAGAGAGAGAGAGAGAGAGAGAGAGAGAGAGAGAGAGAGACTTGAAAGTAGAAGGAGGATATTTTAGAAGAAAGAACAATGGAAGGAAGAGGGGAAAGACCAAAGGAGTAATGGGAGGTAAATATGAGCCAGGTACCTGATATACATGTATGTCCCTTTCTGAGGGGAGATGGAGGGGAATGGATGAGGATGGGAGGGTGGGTGAGAGGAGAAGAGGGAGAGGAAGCTGGTTAGTGTGTAGAGTAATGAAAGAAAAGTATTATTTAAATAAAAAAGAAAAAGTCATATTGAAATCCATCATTGTGTGCAATACATATGCAACAATAATATAAAATGTCAAAATAAAGTGTACAGAAAAGTGAATTGAGAGCAACAAATCATACAAAGGATGAACCATAGAACATAACAAAATGATAACATTATTGACAATTGCATTAGAGTTAGAGGATATGATATTCAAAATGTATTTTAAAAGCAAATCTTACTTTACGAAACAAATCTTTTAATATAAATCCATGGCTGGTGCACACAGATCACAGATAAAATTACAAACATCTCAAAGGAAAAGTCAGAAAAACTCCTGGGAATAAAAGAAGATACTCAGTGACATTGTAGCACGTCTCAGCAGCCCTTCTATTGAAACTTGGAGGTCACACTTATTAACTTATTAGCTTTTTAATGTGACTCTGGAAGATTGATGCGTGTTTCCCCTGTGATGAGGCAAAAACACCAGAGGATCTTTGGTACAAGAGGAGGACAGAATTAGCTCTGGACTGTCAATCCTTTCACTAATCTCTTAGTCCAGCAAACACTTCATGCTGACAGCCTCACTGCAGACAGAGGCCACACTGTGTGTCTGTCCTTCCTTAGAGCTTCTCCTAAAGCCCTGAGGCACAGAGAGTGCCAGGAAAACACTCAGCTTCCTCACAGACAAAATGCCGATGTGAGGCAAAATTAGCCTGTCTTAGGAAACCGGCAGATGGAAGGAAGAGAACCCATTCTTTCCCTCTTCTCTATTGCAGACGATCCATAATGGATGATTTTCAGGCAGCCCTGTAGGATCAGAGACCTGGTCACTGCTAGCTATGATCAACTTAATAGCACATCTCCTGATTGTCTTTCTCCCCAGTGTGCCCAAGAGCAAGTACACGATATCGCATTGACTCCTGCCAAGTTCCTCAGCAATCTAAATTTCTGAGTTCTTGTGGCATCCAGACTCAACAATGAGGTGATTAAAATTATCATGATTTTGAGATGATGACCATCTTTCTCGCAAGCCAGAGGGACTCCATAATAACAGGAATTGCCAACAATGTTGATAACAGGAACAGCTCACTCTTAATAGGACCAAGTTCTTTGAAAAATACGTGGAAAGGGATAGTTTCTTTGTGTGCCAGCAATAATTCCATTAAAATAATGTTAATAGGAAAAGTGCTCGATCTAGGGACATTAGATCATAGGAAAAATGAATTTTGGAAGGCATGCTAGCTATATTGCACAACAGAAAAGCTAAATATTATATAGACATAGTTTTACAGAAATTTGTAAATTTAATAAAATCACAATTAAATGTCTAACTTTAAAGATTCAGTTTATTTTTTATTTTATATGTATGAGGGTTTTGCACGTACATGTATGTATGTGCACTATGTACTTGCCTGGACCCTATGGAAGGCCAGAAGAGGGCATCAGATCCCCAGAAGCAAACCTGGGTCCTTCTGCAAGAGCAGCACATGCTCTCACCCACAGCTACTGAGCGGTCTCTCCAGCCCCAAGCCTAACTTTAAAACCTAACAGCTTAATTCTAAACTCTGAGCCAGTGAACTCATGAACATAGCCAGAGACGCTGGGGGAAAGTGTAATAAAGACCAAGTAACCATAAGAGACACGTGAATTGGTTACAAAGCTATCAGTTTAAAATTGCCAGTTGCAGAGGTAGACAACCCAAGAACAGGGCCTGGGTAAAGGCAAATGTAATGTGTATTGAGCGGTATAACCCATCAGTGGGGAATTAGTCGATAGTTTTTACAATAGCCGCACAGCCCCCTAGCCACTTGGGGACAAATAGGTTCTTCCTTCACACTCCACAGGCTAATAAATTCCAGGTGACTACCGGTGTCTGGGGTGGGGCTGTTTTCCCCTGTAAGATTTCCTGGATATACTGTTCTTCATCTTACTTTATTTACTATTAGTTTTCCCTGGGGAATGAGGAATAGATGGCATTTGAGAGGGACAGTAAGAGAGGCGAATCCAGCTGGAGCAGGAGCCCTGTTGTGGGTGGGATTTAATCCCTAGCACTGCCAAAGGGAGGCGGGGCTAATCCTAATTCATTAGCTTACTTAGTAAACACTATTGAGTCTCTGTCCCGCACCAGATGCTGTTTATAGTATTTAGGATTCAGCTGTGATCAACAATAACCACAATGTTCCCTTGGAGCAAATATAATAGTGGGTAAGAGCGAGACCGTGAGCCCCGTTAGACGGGAAAACATGTCACGTGTTCAGTGGTGGCACTTTCCAGAGGGATCTGATGCAGGAGAGGGGCAAGAAGGGCAGGCTTCACAAAGAAGGCATCAGAGCCAGCAGGTAGGTGCTTTGTTTGCCGGGAACGAATGTCTCTTGTATTGAAATCTTCATAAGGCAGAACCTAGAGGGGAATTTTGGTCGTTCTCTCGGAAGCTCATCAGTCTCTGTGAAAGGAACAAAGCAGTGAGTCTGACCTTTGGGCCCCTCTCCCTGGCTTCCACTTGATCCTATTACCTGTGTTCCCATTGTGTTACTCCATCTGCTGTAAGCCCCCCACTTGAGGCCCAATAAATGAGCTTCCTGGTCTTGGACTTTTGGCATCCCAAACCACGAGGTAAACAAATATCTTCTTTATACACACCAAGCCTCGGGTATTTTATTATAGCGATGGAAAGCACTAACACGGAAGGTGACATATGAGCAGAGATGTGGCGAGCACATGAAGATATACGGGTATACGCCTAGGCAGAGGAAACAGCACTAAAAGATCGGGGAGCGCATGAGCCTGGAATGCTACATGGTCTAGCTTTTATAAAATTCCAAGGATGGGGATTGGGGGTGGGGGAGCCACACTACAACTAGGTTTGTCTTGTAGGACTATATAGGGCATTTGAGGACTGTGATGTTGCCCTTGAGCTGATGGGAAGTCTGAGCTGACCATCACTGAAGAACATGTGAGACAGCTCAGTAAGGGCACTTGCCGCCAGGCCTCACGACTTTGTTCTCCCATACTCAGGTGGTGGAAGGAAAGAACTAACACTCCCAGTTGTCACCTGACCTACACACACACGAACACACACACACACACACATACACACACATGCTTGAATGCATGCACATACACACTCACACCCCGAGAATGTGACAGTTTTGTAAAAGATCATATAAAATTCACAAGGGCAAATCAAGCAGAGAGCTGCTTTCCTACTGGAAAAGAATGGCCGTGGCTGAGACCAGGGTGAGGGCAGGGCAGTTGCTGTGACCAAATATACCCAAAACATAAAAAGTAGAAATAAAACATGTTTCTCAAGACTGCAGTAGCTTTAGAGCTATGTGTTTGAGTCTTTTACCAGTATATGAGAGTATGCGCTGTGCGCATGCCTGGTGCCTTAGGTATTACAGATGGTTGTGAGCTGCCAAGTGGGTCTTGGGCGTTGAACTAGGTCTTCTGGCAGAGCCATAGATGCTCTGAGGTATATGCACAGTCCCTAAGTACTTTGTACTGCCATAGTCTATGACCATTTCATTTATCTCTTATTCATTACTGGCTTATAGGTAATTATTTATTCAAAAGGAAATGTAATTATAACATTTTAATAGAGCAGATATTAATTAAAGGTGAGGAACTTAAATGATATTAGAGACTATCCTCGATAAATTTGTCATCCATAGGATGTCCTGTCCTGGGCATGGAGAAGGAGGTGGGGATTGGAGTTATGTGGGGGCAGAACTCATGTATGGAAATTTGAAAATAAAACCTTCTCAGGGTACTTAGCACGTTGTCTATGTATGGATATACATGAGTGTATAAAAACATACACACACTTATGTGCTGTTACGTATAACAAAAATAATATTTAAAAACAGGTCATGAATTCAAGAGGTGGTAGTTGGGGGACATGGGAGAACTTAGGGGGTGGAAGGGGGTTGGAAGTGTTGCAAATGCAGTATATTCATATTCAATACTAATCTCCCCCAAGTTTTAGTGTTGTAGCTTTGTGTTGAACCAAAGCAAAAGGTCAATAAATTTAATGTAAAAATATGTATAAGTGTATGCTTATTTGTGGGATCAACAAACTTAATAACAAAATAAAAACTGAAATAGCTTTCTTTTGAGAAAACCCTTACAATATGTATAATTATCATAAAAGGTTTTAAAGAAAACATTTGAAAATATCTACAATTGCTATATCTGGATAGTAGGGTGGAAAACTTTTGTCTGATACTTTTCACTTAACTGTATTTTCTCAGTCTTTTACAATGACTATTTTTTTATACTTTGAATGGTTGAAAAGTGAAATCAATATACTGGGAGAGAAAAGAAGAGGGCCCAGCAGCCCTGGTTGCCATCCAGCCTTGTATAATTCTGGAGTGTCTCAGAGCCACCCAGTTATGTGCTGACAGGTTGTCCAGATGTTGGGATGGGAACAACCAAATATCTTTGTCCTGGCAAATTGGGTGGCTGGGCACACAAACAACCTGCCCTTTGTTCTGTTCATCAGCACTCTGACAAGGCCATTTCCCTGTATTTTTCATTGCTGCTTGGAATTCAAGGCACTTCTTTTTTTTTTCTTTCTCGGTTTCTAACTTCAGTTCACTCATGGGAATACCCTTCGACTTGAGGGAGGATGACCATTCCACTTTACACATGAGGAAACTGAGGCACACAGACTTCGAGTCACGGGTCTAGTGCAATTGGCAAGTCACAGCTGGGACTGGATTTTACAGCGTGGTTTCTCTCGCTCCCAGATTTCTCTCTTTCCATTGTAATTTTCCTTCTAAAGTACGAGTTGGCAGCAAGATGATTTCAGTGGTCGAGGCACGCCAATTAAATGGTGAAAAGTCTGATTAGGAAACAGGTTTCGTAGTCTCGGTTTGATGACAGACTGTCTGTGAAGACTGCTCACCCTCCCACCCCTCCACCCCTTTACCACCCTCCACCCTATCCCCCCTCCCACCCCGCTCTCTACTAAGGCAGGCAATGCAGTGCTTAGCAACCACTTCAGATGGACCATCCTGCCTTTTTGTACCACGTCTAGTTTTCCGTTTCACTTAAACAGCAAATGATGATGTCTGCATTCACAATTACAATGCCAATTTTGCTACAAAATACCTTTAAATGTCTCTGAAGTATGTTTAAAGACAGTATTCAATCACTAATAGTACAAGTAGCGCATCAGTATCACAAAGAAAAAGTACCAGCAGAATACACACGTGTGGAGCTTGGGGAATAACTGAACTAAAATATCCCAACTCTCCCCACTGCTTAAGGTGTCTGGAAACACACAGGAAAGGATGCAGTTAACCTTGTGAAAGCCCGGTTGGATCTTGGTAGTTTTTTGTGGATTTTCACTTAGTTCTCCTGGTTTTTCTGGGGGCAATTAACACACCCAGCTGACAAACTCACAAGTACCCATAATGGTGTAGCCTAAGGTCAACGCGTTAGCAAATAGTGGATTTGGTAATTAAACCAGAGGCCCTGTGTTTCCAAAGACAATGCTTTGGACCACAGCATCTACAGGGAAATAGCAAATTGGTTCAATGTTGCAGTGCTATCCTGGTGTTCAGCCACACACATTCAGTAAGCCCAAAAGAAATTCAGTATCTGGCACTCATTCCAGGCTGGGATTAACAGCGATAGTTTGCCAAGCATGCACATCTGATGGGAACTTGGAAGACTGGGCTAGATCTTGGAAGGGAGTTCCAGTGTACTTCAGGTGGGACATTGGGTGATGTCCACACCACTGAGGCCAGTGTCTGAAGCCAGCGCACCCAGCTCTACTGCACACTGCATCCTCTCTTCCTCTTCTTTTCTCCCCAGCGGCTGGAAGGAGTGACACAGAGCTTCTGGACAGTTCGAATCTCACTAATCGACTTCCAGTCTTTTCCTTAAAATCAAACTTAAAGGATGGGGTGCTTTCAAATGCAGTATCCAAAGCTAACCCTGGACCAGAAACCTGGGGACTCTTCAAGAACCTTTCCGCATAATGGCAGAAGTGTCACTAACTAGTCAGTGTGGCAGCCCTGACACCTACTCACTTCATGCTGTCCCCATTCTCTGAGTTGCTGACTCTCTTTCTGAGTGGCTTTTTATAAGGCTTTTTGCTGCAGGTGCTCAAACACCAGCAGTGCTTGAAAAGCTCCCAACTGTGGTCCTTCTCATCCAACCTCTGACATGCTTTCTAGACGAACATCAGGAAGGAGTCTAAAGGGTGGTAGGATCTTGTAAAAACACACGGTTAAAACTCCCCGCCAACTTCTCCAGCTTGTGAGCTTGCGTGCATCCAGATTCAAGAGGGAGGAACAAAGACAGCTATGGCCTCTGCTGGCCTCATCTCTATGTTTATTATTGGGTAGATCACATTCAGCCCCTGGGGAGGTCACAGTGTTGACCCTGCACACTTACCATCCTTTCTCCTCTTTAGCGGGCTAGCCAAGGCATTTAAACCTGACACTACAGATCCTTTCCCCCAGGTCCAGATGTGCTCAGCTGGAGAAATGGGCCCTGTGAGAGATGGAAAGCAGTATCCAAAGCTAACCCTGGACCAGCAGCTTGGGATCTGTTCTAAGCTACCTCCTTAACTCTGTTCTTGACCACAACCTCCCACCTAGAGGGTGGATTGCATTTTATCAGGTCTCCAGGTATCAGAACCTCACAAGACCCCTCAATTTCTGCCTCTGATAAAATGCCACCACGGCCTCAGCATCATGCAAACACTTATCATTACTGTCTAGATTCTTAACCAATCTTCTTACTGCCATCCCTGGCCTCAGTGGGGATCCCCTCTGTTGCATTCTAATTACCACGCAATGAGCAACTAGTTGCAGATAGCACTGATTGCTTGAGAGTCTGCTGTGGTCTGTCTGTCCCCACCTCCATAAAACATGCCAAGAACTGCATCTACTCCCTCTGAGCATCTTCCATGTTCTACCCAGTGAGCACCAGTCCATCACTGTACCCATCTGAGACTTGGGATCCTCAGTTATGAAACAAAGAGGTCCAATGTCTATTGCGTATTAAGTCCAGCGGCTCAAAAGTTACCAGCAGCGGCGGGGCTGGGGGGAGGGAAGTCTTCCTCTTTGTTTTCAGGATTTTTCTGCTCCTGACAGGAGAGGTGAGAGAGAGTCAGACATTACCCTGTTTGCTACTGGAGCCAGCTCCTCCCTCATTTCCTTTCCCAAGACTTTGCAGGTACCTACTGTTTCCTCTGAAGTCTCTGACTCTGGCTGCGATTTCGTTGAAAAGGTGTGATGTGCTCCAGGGTCCATATGGTTTTATACTTGTCCCAGCAGCCATATACAGCTGCGGTGCGCCTTCTCTTCGGGTTTCAAAGTCAATGACACGGCTTCTGCGGCTTGAGTCTCCTTTCAGCATGCGTCTTGGAGTTGGGGAGGGAACACAGCAAGACCTACGTTCAGGACCTCATGGTTCACAGAATGAACTCACAGCCCCGTAGCTTGGATTAGGGGCTAACCCTGGCCCTACCCTCTCCTAGCCAGGTGATTTGGGGCAGCTTATTTACATTTCTTAGGTTTCATTGTCATGATCGGAAATGTTAGCTACTGAATTGGTTACTGGGAAGATTACATTAATGAATACAGGTGCTTAAAATAGCACCCAGAACACAGTTGTATTTTATGCACACAGTACATATTAGTTATTTAGTAATTATTAAGTAATATTTTAATATGCAGAATTCATCCTCCCAAGCTAAGCATTCTATTATCACTATCTGGTGATGATAAAATGAATAATTATTGAGCACTGGCTAGTGGCTTTCAAGCTTTATGCTATAGTTCCAATTTCTGACAATAATAATGTGTCTTTGGATAGATGATACTGTGGTTGACAGTAATTCCTAATTCAAATATGAGAATTATTCCTTTATGTATTTTTGGTTGCGAGCCTAGCCTTTAATGGCGGAGCCATCTCTCCAGCCCTAGGATTATTCCTTTTTGAAGCCATGCCTAGGACCCTGGTCACTTGACTTGCAGGGCTCACATTGTTTGTGTCATGCTGCAGAGAACCATGGGGTTGGCCTGACCTAGCTGCCCCGAGAGGCATGGGCCATTTCTCAGGTTAGAGTCCATGGCTCCCGGGGCACTGTGTGCCTTTCAGTCCCTGAGAAACTGAGGTACGCCCTCAGGCAGTGAAGCAGTCAGGCCACTTTGTGCTCCTTTGTACATTCCTCTAGAAGTCACGGAAGCATGGCAACTTGAGAGGACAGTTGGTTACTCCCCCTCCCTGTACCCATGAAGCCTCCTTTCTCCTGCTTAAGGAGATGTTCTGTAAGGCGTATGAGTGATACCTTTGTAGGGATAACCTAAAGTCAGCTTTGTTGTGTTGTAAAACAATGACAACCTTCCATCTTCTCTGTGTGCATGGACCATCTTTTCAGAATGACTTGGGACAGATGTCTCGCATGCCCTCCTAATATATGGCCTCCCAAGGTATCACTTGCTTCTCTTGCCATCCCATTTCTGTTGCTGCTGAAGTGGGTGCCTGACCTCCTTGGCCAAACTGTGCTGGAAGGTCGCTGACCTGCTTCTGAGCAGCAGTGGGAAAGTGGCAAGTGTCTTACCTCCACTGCCCACCAGACCAACCCCAAATGGATCCTAAATTCAAGAAGGCCAATGTCACTCTGTAGTCATAATCCAAGACAAAGTGAGAAAACAGGTAACCCTTCATAAAGAGACACCTTTAATTCCACTGAAAAACCTCTGCTCCTGTCCATGGTAACACAGCTCATAGAAACATCAGGACCCTAATCGGTCATCTGTGGCTTAGGATGCATTTCCATTCATTTCCATAGGCTATCTCTGACCACAGTAATCCCTTAGCAATGGAGTTACCATGCTATGCGTAAGGAAGCCTCACTAAAACAGCATGTAATGAGATGAGATTTGGTCCCCATATGCAGGGTCAGTAATGACTCTCTGAGTCCAGCCTCCACAGAAACCTCATTAACTTTCCCCCAACGAGGACAAAGGTTCCTAGGGATAAGTACACACAAACACAAACACCCCCTCACCCTCCCACCCCCCATGCCCCTCAATAGACAGGGTCATTTGTAGATATTTAATAGCTAGCAAACATATTAGATTAAAATAATTTCCTAATGGCAACAAAATCTGTGCTTTATTCTTTGTAACAGGAGGCAGCACGTGGCCTTGCTAAGCAGAACAGTGCTGTCATTTTATATTCATGTGTTGATGCTGTCAACTTAGGTAACTTGTTTCAAATAAGAGAAGACTCATATCCAATAATCATAAAAAAGGAAGTTCTGTGACCAGAAATCTAAAGGCATAGAGGATGTCACTGGAACTTAAAATAGTGTGTCAGTAATATCAGCCACAGACACCAAGGACGCCTCTTGCCCAGGAGCGCTCCAGAAATCTCTTCTCTCATTTTCTTGGCAAGAGTTTGACCTCAGGCCATTCTCTGAATCAAGGAGAGTGTCCTCATAGTCGGACTTTATAGAGAGAAGCCAAAGCCGAGGACAGGCTCAGCTTCTATGGACAGCAATGCAGGAGGTGCGGTTTTCTGAAGTCAATTTGTTATTTGTTCACATTTCTCTTCTATTAGTTTTCTATACCTGCTGTAACATCCTAGCTAAATGCAGTGACTTTAAACAACAGGAACAATGCGGCTAGAACATTGGCTCCCTGAGAACAATGCTCACAACAGAAGCATGAGGCCCCAGTTGGGATCGTGAGAACCTACCACAGCATACATCAGTATTCTTAGCACGGAGTAAACAGAGACAGGAAGATCCGTGAGGTGTTTTAGTCAGCAGCTCTTGTAGATCAGTAAGCTGCCCTTTCCGGGAGAGATTTTAGCTCAAAAACGAAGGTGCGAGCAATTGAAGAAAATACTTAATGTTAACTTGTAGCCTCTGCATGTGTGCGCATGTGTGCATACACACAGAGAGACACACACATCAGAAATAGAAAAGTTATAATTCTGGAGATCAGGGTGTGAACAAGGTTATGCTTCCCTGGGAGCCTCTTGGAGAATCTGTACCCATATTGTAGATTCTAGAGTCTGCCCTTTTTCTGGAAAACAGAGTAGCTTCTTCTGGTGTCTGCCCTTCCTTTGCCACTGCTAATTCACCCTTCCTGATGGGGACACCCCTTCTTCCCTTGGTTAAAGGACCCTTGAGATTACATTGGTTTATGCCAATGACTCAAGATAATTTCTCCAAGTCAAAACTTTAGGCCCACCTGTAAAATTTGTTACTGTATCAGGGGGCAGTCTAAGGCTTTTGAGGTAGACATCTCTTTGTATATGTGGTAGAAGAAGACATTATTCTGCCTATACTGAAAGAACCTAATTTCTAGGGTTCAGGGAAGGATCCCTCAGACTCAATAAGCTATGCCAATGGATGCAAACAACAAGAGGATTCTTTAATGTCAAAGGCGCCAACGGGGGACTCATTACTCCAGTGAGAATGAGCCCCCTTGGTATTTTTCCAGCAAGCATTTATAGGGTCTCAGGGTTACATAACAGGGAAACATAGCAACAGCAATATCATTGGTCAACTCAAATTAACATATGGGGGGGGATCAACATCAGGACAAAAACAAGTCTAACAGGATGAAAACAAGTCTAACAGGACTAAAACAAGTCTAACAAGATAAAAACAAGTCTAACAGGATAAAAACAAATCAGGACAAAAACAAGTCTAAATTAAGCCAGCTTTCAGCAAGTTTCTGCCTCCCTGAGCTTTGATACACAAAGGACTGGGTGTTTTTCTCAAGACTGCTCCTGTCACCCACAGATATCCTGTTTTCCCCCTTGGCAGGTGCAGCTTGTCTCAAGACTGCTTCTGCTGCTCATAGATATCCTGTTTTGCCCTGGCCTAGTTGATCATGAAAACATCTTAAGTTGGAGACTAGGGTTGGGGTCTTTCAATACCATCTGTTTCCCACAATGTCAGTGTCGCCTGAATGAAGCATTTCTGTGTTGACAAGAGGACTGTCCACAACTCTAGGGCCACCTGCTTCTCAGTCTCTTCAGCAGGAAGAAGGGAGACTCCCAGGGTCCTTAGGAGGTGAAGTATGGTCCTTCTCCAAGGAGCCTCCAGGAAACACTTCTCCCACACGCCCCACCCTGAATCTAGTCTCTGGCTCTTTCCAGTACCAGTGAGAACATCTTCACAGGTGGACGATAGGAGCAGAAGCTGAAATGAAATGTGAGCTCAATGTCCCTAGGAAGGATGGCTCTCTGAAGGACATTCAGAAGGTTGGTGCCAAAAAGCCCCAAAGAATGGACACTGGGTGACAATAACACAGAAAAGTAAGCCAATGTCCCCAACACAGCTCTAGAAGCCACTTGAAAAGTCCCTAAGAAATGAAACAAAGGTACTGTTATCTCTCTCCCCGTAACTCCTGGCTGCTCTCACGAACACCTAGCAGAGAGTTTCCTGTACCTTTGGGACTAAGTGTCAAAGGTACTGGCTGGGCAGGTTAAGGGAGGAACTAAAATCCAACTACTGATTAGCATCCCAGGGAAAAGGATTAGCTCTTCTGATGACATTATCTTACACTCCTTTGTATTTAAGCATCGGAAACAAATCTCCCCCAGGTAGTCCTGAGTTCACCAAATTATGCTGGGGGCCAGTTTCCCAGAAATGGTGCAGGCATTCACATTTGAAAGATGTTGACTTTTCTACTGTGCAGCCTTCCAGAAGGCTGAACATGTTTCCCAGCTTTTCTCACCGTTAGTGTCTGTTTTTGTTATTGTTTGTTTTCTGTTTTAGACAGGGTTTCTTTGTGCATCCTTGGTTGTCCTAGAATTAGCCCTATAGACCAGGTTGGCCTCGAACTCCCAGAGATCCGCCTGCCTACCAAGTGCTGGGATCAGAGGAAAGGCGCGCACCACCAACGTCTGGCCCTAAAGCACTTTTGAAAATTCCCTTTTCTACATGCATTCCGCAGGACCAGTTCTAAGAACAGCGTGGAAGTTTACCTGAGCAAGTGTGTTTGATCATTGGCTCCCTAATCTAAGAAGTGGAGACCTTTCACCATGTTACTGACTAATAAGGCTGTCTCAATGAGCTTTGCCTTGGAAATTTTCCCCATGAAGTATTTTCCTCGGCACTGTCCCGTGTGGCAGCTCGGGGGAAGCTGTAAATAGACCTTTTCCTTTCTGGGTTGCATGTGCAAATCTGCAGTTTCTTCTGTCAGTGTTGCTGCTCTCTGTAATTATAGAATCCCTGAGTTCACGAGAAGCACGAGCATGTTGTTTAGTCTAGTCTTTCCTTAATATGTAAGCAACATCCACCGGAGTTAGGAAACTTGCTACTTTGGTATCAGTCTGTTGTCGGAGAGCACTTAATGCTCCAATAGCTCTTGGTTTGTAGTGGTTGAGAAGGCTGCTTTCCCAGAAATTCCATCCCTTCATCCTATTTCTGACCTTGAAGGACTGTCATAGAGAGCCACTTAATCAAACCCTAGTGTATTTCCAAAAGTATGGCAGACGGCTCTCATTTGCGTCATAAGAATCACTGGTCCGTGAGAGTAACTTAGGTTGCTTAAAACTACCCGGTATTCATACGCACATTAATTCATCTAATTGGCAGAGACTTACAAGACACAAATAACTGTTCCTACTACCAGGCAAGCATACTGTAACTATTAAGTAAACTTAATAGCATTAAGTAAACTTACTGATTCTGTAACTGATATCTAATGTTAAGTTATTGTGGTGGAGAATGGTGGGGGGGAGGCAGTATATAGGACAAAATTGATCACCGACCTGCATGGAGCCTGCAATCTCAAAAGAATGCAAAGAAATGAATGTTTATGCATACCAACAAGAGTAGATACAAACTAATACAGAGTGATAAAGCAGAGTTCCTAGGCTCAGGGGTCAGGGATTCAGACTGAGTGTTTGTGAATAGACTATCTGAAATCCGATATAAACAAAGCCTGGAAGGCAAGGGGAGAATGAACCCAAGGCTTGTCTGGAGACATAGGCCGGCAAGCAGGTACACACACCTAAGATGTTAGAAGGTGGATGGAGCTAGAGCTCCATGCAAAAGGGAATGGTTGGGAAGAAGAAACGGAAGCAGGGCACGCAGGCTGCTGTACGGCATTGCAGAGACACTGTGCATTTTAGTGCCAGTGGAAAGCAGTGGTAGGGTTTTAAGCAGAAGTTGCATACGCTGATCTATACTTCGCGAAAGTCAATCTTGCTCCAGTGTGGGACTAGATGGGCCTGCTGAGTGGGCATAGTGACCGGAAGGAGACCACATCAGTGACTGTTCGGAAATTCAGGGGGAATGACGGCAAAATTGAAGCTCAGTGGCTCTGGAGATGGAGAAACGCTGATCAGGATCCGGAATACAGAACGTGTGGGATTTGAGAACGAAAGAGTGGGGTCGGCAGCGGGTGTGGCTGAACCTGGCAGCGGGGTCGGCAGCGGGGGCAGTGGGGTGGGCAACAGGTACGGCTGAGCCTGGCAGCGGGGTCGGCAGCTGGGGCAGTGGGGGGGGCAGCGGGTATGGTTGAGCCTGGCAGTGGGGTCGGCAGCAGGGGAAGTGGGGTGGGCAGCAGGAGCGGCTGGGTCTGGCAGTGGGGTTGGCAGCGAGTGCAGCTGGGCCTGGCATTTCCAGCTCCAGCAGCTTCTTCAGTCCTGTGTCACTTGCTGGTGTGGGAAAAGAAGTGAAGAGGGACAAATCTTAGAGGTAAAGGAGAAAGGGGTTTGGGTTTCCAAAGACATGTGGCTTGTAAGTAAAAACCGATTTTTTCGGTATTCAGCGTAAGTAGCTGCAGCCTGCTGATTTGCATCCGCTTTGCAGTATACACTGAAGTAGCCAATGGAAACATGGGTATTTAAGATATGGAGCCCCTATATAAGGAGATTTCTACTGTGCACAGTGAAGTTGGCCGCTAAAGCACCGGATTATCTCAGTGCGTATTAGGATCACAACATAGAGAGTTCTGAAAGAACTAGGAACACCGATAACTCTGATAGACATGGAAATAGACATGCGCATCGCTATGGCGATTTGACTGGGGCTATCATAGGAGAAGGTTTCATTAGAGACTGTGAGTCCCGAGTAAGTGAGAGTCTCGAGAAACATATATCCAAAGAAGCGTGAAGGCCTTGTTACAGGAACTCTGGGTGAGTCAGTCTACTGGAGTGTGTAGGCCTTGGTGGGAAAAATCAAGGAAAAGGGTTCTGATTTCAATCCGAAATGGGATCTGATCATGAGAAGTTAAAAGCATTGTGGGAAGCTGGGACTCTATCCTCTAAACCACGAGAGAGCATGTAAGTGTTTTTATAGAGAGTAGTGCCGTGGTTGGTCTTCTATGAGTACAACAACATCACTATACATAAAAGAAAGGTCTGTTTGGGGGTCTGTTGGGGGCGGTGGCAAAGCTCAGAGAAGGAAACAATGAAAAGTGGAAAAGATAATTAAATTTGGAGGGTCTCAATTCTATGATCCCTGTTGGTCTGTGAGGTGTTGGGATTTGGAGGATAAAGACAGGGCTGCTGCTTCTAGCTTGCTGCCTGCTGGCTGGCTGTACTGCTCTGAAGTATCCACCTCATGCATGGAACTGAGATATTTCCCATGCCATGGGACACTGTGACCACCGTGGGGACAAAAATTATATATTGTCTGAATTTATCCTACTTCTTGACCACGGAATGAAAGGATTATTTAACCTAAATGCCTTGATTGTCTACAAATTGGCTTGAATTCATGATAGCAACAAAGTCAGTCTAAATTCTACTTTGGAAAGTTCAATTTCCCCAGAGCAATTTACTTTTAAACACTAATTATTCCAGTACTGTAAAAGAACACAAACAAAAGGCATTTAAATAGAAGGCTTCGTTTTCACTCTTTAGACACCCTGCCAGAACTTACTAATACGAAATGAGAAGGGGGTGACCAGGGCCACCACTGGCAAGCTGAGTCATCTAGAATAATGTACCTTGTCACCTGAGCTCTACGTGACTCTCCGCAGAAGAGGTCAGACCAGCATGTCGCAGCCCGTAAAGTTTGGCAATGTTCTAAAAACTGGGACTTGGATTGTCATTATGTGTTGTTTACACAGTTGATCTGTGAATTCCTAAAAATGTGATGCTAGTCATTCCTGGGCCATTTCCATTGTCCTGACAGATGTCACCTGGAGGTCGTCAGAGAAGGCTTGAAGGTCGGATGGAGAAGTTTTCCAGTCGGGTGGGTTTGAAGTTTGGATTTCTGCATCTTTTAGCTTTGTCGTTTCAGATAAGTAACCTAATGTTTCTGGACCCATTCCTATCGCATGTATAAAAATACTTACTTTCTTAGGCCATGAAGTTAAAAAGACAGTCGATACTTTTCCAACCCCTGGCATCCTTTTAACCCTTTTTCCTGATCAGCTTCTCCGTTTGATCAATGATCTGTTTTTCTGTCTAATAAAGAGATCTAGGGAGTATGTTTTCAACATACTTTATGAAAGACATTTATTAGGTCGTAAAAAAGCAATGTTAACATTTTTACCCACTTGCTGGGACATGAAGTTCTACGATTCCTTTTTATGGGCAAGCTTGTTTTTCTTCATTTTTCCCCCCTCTCCTGCACTCAAAGTCAGCCCAAATGTGGTAACAGTAAATCATTCAGACTGGGTTAACGCAAGTCCTTGTAGGTTTGGACACTCGTCAGTCCCCTTGTTCGTCATCTGAATCATTACAGTGCCCACCGAACCACTCAGGACCCCACTTCCATCTGTTTTTCTCCCATCGAAATCTCCCATGCCAGAGAAAACCAGGGCTCTACTGGGCTTTGTGGGACAGTGTCGATGTTTTGCAACTTTGTTTAATTGTCCTTGCCATTGATCCTTCCTCGGGGTGCTTGTTCCTTCTCTTCCACTGCAAGCCGCATTTGCAGGGTCCCTTCTTCCTTCTTCAGTCTCCTTTGTCTGCCACCTCTACTTGTCACTTGAACCTGTCCTGTTGAACATATCTTGGTGGACTGAGGACAATTCTCTGAGGATGACTGACCTTTGATGATTCCAATTAAGGTCATGAGGTGCCCTCCCAAGTCACAATGCTTAACTTTTTAAAAATCATCTTGGAAAATCCCTTAAAATCTCATAAAATATTATAAGGATGGAGACTTTGGCGGGTTCATTCTTTCTTCTTCTGCCCTGGTCCACCAAAAGCCTGAGAAGACACAGTGGATCTTTGTTGGTTATGGTCAAAGAATGTATCTGTAATGGACACATTTTTCTGGATACCATGATCTCAGGAGCAGTTGCTGACTAAATCAATATGTGGAGGAATTTCATGGGGGGGGGATTAGTCTCAATTAGTAAATCCATGATGTGGATAGCTCCATGGCTTCTCAGAGAGGGGCATTTGATGCCAGGAGACTGCAAATCGGTTTAAGGTGGTTCATAGCAGTAAACGACATGGGGTCATAGAAGGAGAGAACTGTTTTATGATTCCAAGAATAATCATCTTGGCTCACCTGTCAGTACGGTAGTGGGCTGGAACACCTGTCTGAAGGTCTTGCCTATCAGTCAGGCAGGCGCTTTACCTCCAAGCTGCACCGTGGCCTCCCTACACCCTATGTGAGCCAAGGAAAGAGGCATCCACAGCATCCTCAGCGCAGCAGTAGGCAGCTGTGGCTTAGTGATGCTACTCTCTTTGATTGTAATTTCATGGTTGTCTTTTGCCATTTACGGTTCTTTATGGACACACTAATCTTCTCCCCATGAGAGTGATGTAAAATGACCTTACAAAAAACACTTATTAAAGTGATTAAGCATTTCAAAAGAAAGCATAAAATGCTGATATAACTGGTACAAACATGCATCAACAAACTCATGAAAGTGATACCCACATAATTGCAGTTGGGAAATGTAATTAGCTGAGCGTGTATGATGCCTTAAACTTTTTATGGACGTTTTTCTCATTTGATTTATTATTTGAGAACTTCATACACACATACAGTATGTTTTGATAGAAACCCACTCTCTCTTCCCTGACCAGTTCTATCCCTACATCCCCTCTGCTTTTCTCTCCCCCATTTCACGTGCTCTTTTTCAAACCTGTGGACTCGGCTCAGTGCTCCCAGCACAGTGCATGGGTGCAGCGTCATCGCAGGAGCATAGGAGCCTGTCCAAGGTCTGCTCTGCATCTCTGCAGAAAACTGACATTTTCCTTCTCTGGCAGCCATCAATTGCTGATAGCTCATCAGCTAGGAGTGGGACTTCGTGGCCCTCCCATCCGTGCTGAGAATTTGCCTGCCTTTATCTTGGGCAGGTCTTTCATTATGCAACCACAGCCATTGTGAATTCGTGTGCTGGATAAGCCTGCCACGTCTGGAAAGCATTGTGTCCCAGCAGTCCTTCACCGTCTCTGTCTTTTTCAATCTCTCCCCTTCTTCTTCTGTGATGATGCCTGGGACTTGTGGTTAGGAGGTGTCATGAAGATTTCCAAATCAAGGGCTGAGCACTGCATGGTCTCTTATTCTCTGCAAAATGATCATTTGTAAGTCTGTATTAATTTCCATCTATGGCAAAAAGAGTTAAACAAAAACCCCAGTGCCAGGCGTGAGTTACCTGTTTCCAAGCTGTGGGTCATTGGGGTCCCATAGACAGCAAAAGCATTATAAGCAATTACTACTGTTCTTGGTTACACTATAAAACTCAGTGGTAAAACACTGTTTCTAAAAGTATGACATGCTTGAGTCATAAGACATGGAGAAATTAAACCAATACTGACCTGGAATCTTCATCCCTACTAACTAGATTTGCAGTGCTGGGAGGTTTTATGCATATTTATGGGAGAGAAAAATAATCAACAATTTTACCTACCTATGACTCCCATGAACTATAATAACTATTGTCTGGCAGGATATATCCCCTGGTGCAGTAATGACACAGATGTTATAGGAGCAGTCAATTGCTTTCAGACTGACTTCATGGCTTACTCCATAACACAGAACTTCTATTGGACTGCTAACTGATCTAAGACCTGTGAGGTGGTAGGTCATAGAACCTCCAGGAAACCCTTCTTCTCTATTCAGCTCAGTGGTATTAATCTGTCTCTCTCTCTCTCATATATATATATATATATATGTATATGTATGTATGTATGTATATGTATATGTACATATATATATATATCGAGCTATATATTTTTCTACACTCTCCTCTCTTCCTCCCCTTCCTCTTCTACCCCTCTCCCATGATCCCCATGCTCCCAATTTACTCAGGAGATCCTTTTTCTACTTCCCGTGTAGATTAGATCCATGTATGTGTCTCTTATGATCCTGTCTGTTGTCTAGGTTCCCTGGAGTTGTAAATTGTATGCTGTTTTGTTTCTTATTTTTGTTTTTGTTTTTGCTTTATGTCTAAAGGCCACTTATGAGTGAGTGCATATTATATTTGTCTTTCTGGGTCTGGGTTACCTCACTCAATACGATTTTTTCTAGATACATCCATTTGCCTGCAAATTTCAAGATGTCATTATTTTTTTCACTGTGTATGGGAAAAGATCTTAACCAACACCACATCGGACAAAGAACTGATCTTCAAAATATACAAAGAACTCAAGAAACTGGTTATCAAAAGAACAAATAATCCAACAAAAGAATGGGGTGCATCCCTTCACAATAGTCACAAATAGCATAAAATATGTCAGAGTAACTAACAAAACAAGTGGAAGACTTGTATGACAAGAACTTTAACTCCGAAGAAAGAAATCGAAGAAGACACCAGAAAATGGAAAGATCTTTTAGGCTCTTGGGTAGAATTAACATAGTAAAAAATGGCAATCTTATCAAAAGCAATCTACAGATTCAATGTAATGCCATAAAAATTCCAGTAAAATCCTTCACAGGCCTCAAAAGAACAATACTCAACTTCATATGGAAAAACAAAAAAACCCAGGATAGCCAAAACAATCCTGTACAATACAGGAATTTCTGGAGGCACCAGAACCCCTGACTTCAAACTCTACTACAGAGCTACAGTACTGAAAACAGCCTGGTATTGGCATAAAAACAGACAAAAGGACCAATGGAACCAAATCGAAGACCCACATATTAATCCACATACCTATGAACACCCGATTTTTGACAAAGAAGCAAAAAATATCAAATAAAAAAAGAAAGCGTATTCAACAAATGGTGCTGGCTTAACTGGATATCAACATGTATAAGAGTAAAAATAGATGCACATCTATCACCATGCACAAAACTGAAGTCCAAATGGATCAAAAACCTCAACATAAAACCAACCACACTGAACCTCATAGAAGAGAAAGTGGGAAGTACACTTGAATGCATTGGCACAGGAGACCACTTCCTAAAAATAACCCCTGTTGCACAGACATTGAGAGAAACAATTAATAAATGGGACCTTCTGAAACCGAGATGCTTCTATAAAGCAAAGGACACAGTCAACAAGACAAAACAGCAGCCTACAGAATGGAAAAAGATCTTCACTAACCCCATATCAGATAGAGGGCTGATTTCCAAAATATACAAAGAACTCAAGAAATTGGTCATCAAAAGAACAAATAATTCAATAAAAAATGGGGTGCAGACCTAAACAGAGAATTCCTAATAGACAGATCTCATATGGCTGAAAGATACTCAAGTAAGTGCTCAACATCCTTAGCCATCAGAGAAATGCAAATCAAAGCAACTCTGAGATTACATCTTCCACCTGTAAGAATGGCCAAGATCAAAAACACTGATGACAACTTATGCTGGAGAGGATGTGGGGTAAAGGGAACACTCCTCCATTACTGGTAGGAGTGCAAGCTGGTATAGCCACTTTGGAAATCAATATGACGACTTCTCAGAAAATCAGGAAACAACCTATTTCAAGACCCAGCAATACCACTTCTTTGCATATACCCAAATGATGCTCAATCATACCATAAGGACATGTGCTCAACTTTGTTCATAGCAGCATTACTTGTCATAGCCAGAACCTGGAAACAACCTAGATGTCCCTAGATGTCGACCAAAGAATGGTTAAATACATATCTTTATAGCTATAGATTAGTGCACCTATTCATCCTCATGAGCATGACAGTGATATAAAGCAAGGGATCTAAAGAAAATGGGGCTGGAGAGATGGTTCAGTGGTTAACAGTACTGACTGCTCTTCCAGAGGATCCAGGTTCAATTCCCAGCACCCACATGGCAGCTCACAACTGTCTGAAGATCCAGTTGCAGGGTATCTAACACCTTCACACCAATACACATAAAATAAAGTTAAATAAACCATAAAAGATTTTTTTTTTAAAAAAAAGCAAGGGATCTGATTAGGAATCCCATTTCTACCTATTATCTTAGCATTTGTAGATAACTTACTAATTCACTCCAAACATTACTTGTTCTAAATATATATTTGATTTTCAAACTCACTGTGTTATGTACACATTTAAACCAAACATCCTGCAAAGTCTTATAAGATATTGTTTTGCCTGCATGACATTAGCCACACATTATTGTAATTAACCTGCCCCTCAGTCTGATGCACCTACTGCTGCTAGCACCTTCTACATAGTAAGTTTCTCCTCCCAAACAGTAATATTTATGCATAAAATACTCTAAAAAACCCTAAAATATGGCCTACCGTGCCCAGAGGTACTCTTTGCTAATGCATATTTATTATAGTTACTTTTTTCTTCTCTTTAAACAGTGGGACACAGCTGCTCTATAGGGCCGTTTAGATATAGAGCAATGCAATAGGAATGTAGGTGCTTTGCACACCTGAGAGTAAATGTCCAATCAGTGGCAGCTCTCTTTGACTTTTTATTATCACTTCACTCTCGTAGTTAAAACAAAAATAGAAAGGTAAAGGCAAAGTATTGGCTATGAATAAACAGAACTATATATGTATCTTTTCCTGGAGCGTTCATGTAGATCTTAATTAGCTACCCCCCCCCCCCCCCCGTGTAGCTTTCATGTCAAGGTAGGGCTATTGTTAAGCATCAATTAAAACCCAAAATGCATAGAAAGATCTTTCCATGCGAACAATTGAGGTAAACCTATTCTAAGGTTTCCTAGCTGAGTCAGTGTCATTCCTCCTGCCCCAAATCATTCCTTCCCTCAGCTAGTTCTCCCAAAGTTGTCTCTGGAATGCTTCCTCTCTCCCCCGAGTCCCTCGCTCGTAATTCTAATGGCCACCACGCTCTGTTTCATGACCGTTTAAAGCATCTTCCACACTGTTTCTCCTTCCTTGCATTCTCCTTTGTTTAGCCCGTGGCAGTGATCTAGGTCTCCCACACTCCCTATGGCTTACTCGCTTCATCCCTTCCCCACCCACAAGGCCTTCCAACCCTTCAGCCACCACATTGGTTTGTACTTACCTTCTGCTCAAGTCTTATGGAAAGTCTCCCATCTTTCCTGTTTGTCTTTTGTGCACACAGCCCTCTTCCTGGCAGCTCCATGTCTGATGTCTTCCTCTGGTCCAGTCCCCTTTTCTAGCTTCCAGCCATACGTCAAAACCCTAAACAGTGGTTCTTTGGAACCGTTGTCCCTGACCCTTGTCCAAACCTGCAATTAGGCCAGGCTTCTGATTATATATTTCATTTCCTTTTTAGCCTTTGTCTGGGGTTTAACTTACCAGACAATAGTATATGGGAGAAAGAGCAGGCTCGCTGAGCTCAGCATTTTGTCTCCAGTCCCCAATGCAGTAATAGGCACAGTGAGCCCTCCGCAAATATTGATTAAATGAATGAATGAAAGAAAGAATAATCTGCCCTCAGCACACTAGGGATTTGCCTGTTTGTTACCTGATTTTTAACAAATATTTTGTAGAAGGTATATAACACAATATTACCATTATTATATCTTGTTTATCCATAGTTTTGTGCAACCATCCCCACTGTCTAGTTCCCGAAGATTTTCATCACCCAAGGGGAAACTTCATATTCATTAATCAGTCACTCCCCGTTTCCCAGTGCTCCCCGGGCAGCCATTAATTTGCTTTCTGTCTCTGTGGATTTGCTGACTGTGACTATTTCATGTACACGGAATCATCGCTACAGCTGCCAGTGGGAGTGTCTGCCTCTCGGTACAGACTCGTGCTTATCATCTCTTTCCTCATCCGCACAGGGAGGGCCTTGCACACAGAATGTATGGAAAATCCTGACGAAAATTAAGTCATGTTTTTTTTTTTTTAACTTGACATACCAAGCATATACCCGAGATATGTTAGCAAATATACTGTAGTAGTTTTCCTTGTTGGAAATTAAAATGAAGAAATACAGTGCATATAACCTGTTCACTTTCACTGCTGTATTGTCTGCCTCGCTCACATATTAAAGATGATGCTGAAAGGGAAGGCGTGATTCTAGAAAACACCGTAAAAATAGTAGATCATAAGTAGAATATTGAGAACTAAAGGGTAAGGGAAAATAAACTAGCCATATAGACTTCTAGGGAATTATCACAGTTTAGTAGGTGGCTGGGTTTCCCGCACACCAAGAAAGGGGAAACTTTTGTTTCTAAGTCCTGAGAAGAATCACATCTATTTTAAGCAATGATGTTTTTTAATTATAATAAAGGAAAATTAAAATTTATTTATTCATTCCTAGATTCTTGGTAAGTGATCATTTTGTACTGGCCACGCCTCTGCAGCCTGGTAGGTCTCTGATGTACTAAAGTACGTGAAGAATTGCCAGACATAATCCATGCACGATCCTGGCAGCGCTGACTGCTCAATATCAAACCCTGTTCTGTGAAGTTTGTCAGTTCAAAGTGATTCCAGAGCAGCAGGTTGGCTGAGCCAATCTAGTGGAAAATACCCACCTTCTCCGCAGCAGTGGGTGGGGTTTGGACGCTGTTTTTCTGTAGAATGGTCTGAACCTCAAGCCTTTCAGGGGGACTTATGATTATTTCCACACAGGTCTACAATCGTCTGCCGGATTTTGTACCACCTGGCAAAGATCGAATCCAAACTAGACCACCTGGTAGACATTATATTTTGATCAAAATAAGATCGCATGTACTGCTCTGCTCGTGATTTGAAAACTTACCCATGAATCTGGGGGTGGGGGAGGGGAGGAATGTAGTTAAAGCTATTTTCTGCATTTTTCCAAAATGCAGTCTTGGCGTAGCAGCGCCTTGCCAGCACGCAAGTGCAACCGTGGTTTCTCATGGGAAATTTTCATAGTTTTTCAATGCTTGATGTCAGGGGAAAAAGAAAAAGAAAAACCAAAACATTGAGTGGATTGTTGACTGAGAGGGGCCAAAGCACTGGCAGAACTGGGGTTCTTGGCACACTGAGGAACAACAGCAAGGTTATTTGGGGAAGCTGCTCTGGGAGCTTCCTGTCAGCCCATTGCCCCATCCCAGCACTGGGTTAATGAGATGCGTATACTTCCCCTCCCATCCTGAGAATGATGGCAAAGGTCATGGTCACTCCAGCTACTCAGGCCTATACTATGAAACCCGATTTTCATAGCATAGTTCCAAAAGGCTTTTGCTAAAATAGACACGGAGTGGGGTGTGGGTAAATGAGACATTATTGTTGGCACATCTTTTCTCTCTTGAGTGTAGCCGACTGAAATACAGTGCAATGCATCTATCTACTGAGCACATCCTAAGTCAAAAGTATTACATTCGAAAGTAGGATTTGATGATGAGATCTGCAAAGTCCAGTACTCTTAAGGAATTGATATACTAGTCACACATTCACCGATTCATTCAAACGATGTTTACCAAATAGCTAGTGCATTTCCGGCAGTGCCAACCCACTTAGACTGTATCCCTGGACCAATTAGATCAGGTACTTGCAAAGACTGAACTCTGACAGAGAGAGGCAGACCATAAACAACAGTAATAATGAATCATCACAGTACGTACGCTAGAAAAGGCCAAGACTCGAGAGAAATGGATGGGGAGACAATGTTAGATACTGTAGTCCAAGCAGACTCCATCGGCAAGGTGCTTTAGAGCGAAGACTGGGAGGTGGAGTAGGTATGGCTGGTGAAGAGACGGAAGTGGTCCAGAATCCCAATGGCTACGGGCCTCACGCTAGAAGCATGCCTCGTGGATCTGGGGTGGGGGAGGAAGGGAGGTGGCTGAAGTGGAATTGACAGGGGATACAGAGGTGAGAGATGGATTTAGGTGGCAAGAGGGGCTGGGTAGGGGAGTGGGTAGTCCACAGCTTTGTGGACTATAGAAAGGATTGGGAATTTGTCCAGAATGCCATGGAGACCAGAGGATGGATTCGATCCCTTTCCTATTTTTAAACCTATCATCTTCGCTGGGAATAGTCAGACTTGGGAGGCTATCAGAAAACAAAGCACGAGGATTCTCAGGAAGCTATTAGCAAGAACTTGGCCAGCAGGTAGGTGTCTCGAGCCAGACTGCCAGCAGTGAACACGGCGAGGAGTAATCCGGTTCTGGGACTATTTTGGCATCTGAACTAATAGATTTCCCGATGGATCCACGTAAGGTGGAAAATGGAAACACGTACCTTCGTTTATCCAACCACTCTTCATTCTGACACTCTCCTATCAACCGACTCAATGGAAAGCACCTGGCCCGGTCTGCATCCCCACTGGCAGGCGGGAGTGAGGCCGTCTCAGCGTCTCTCCAGGAGTTAGCAGGCTGATGGAGCAAGGGGTAAGCAACACACGGCAGTACGGAGAGAATGACCAACGCTCCTTGAAGAATTGCTTTAGATGCAGAGAAGAGACGCAGGCTGGGTCTTACAGGTGGAGTAAGCACTTGTCAATCACAGCTTAGAAGAGCTTCCTAGAGAGCACGGCAGACAAAAAGGTGAACACTGTTTCATGAACCCGAGGAACTAGAGAGTACTCTGAGTATCTGAGCACAGAGTATTAAGTAGGAACAGTGGACAAAGAATCTGGAGAGGAACCTGGAGATCCCTCCGGAGAAGCAGGAAGTGCTCTGAACTGCTGCCACCTGGTCTTTCCAGCCCCTCCCTTCGTCTTAAAAGTAACAGTCAAGCTTGAGAGACAAGCACAAGACAGAAAAAGTTAACCGGGAACGCCATGGGCATTTTGAAACCTCAAAGCTCACCTCCAGTGGCTTAACCCCTTCCAAACAGTTCCACCTACTTGGGACCAAGCAATGGATTATATGAGCCCCTGGGGGCCATTCTCTTTCAAATCACCAGAGATATGGAGGAGGGATGGGAGGGTGTGCGGGAGAGGACAACCAGCTTGGATGGCCAGGTTACAGGACACATAACACAATGAGCTGTGAGCTAGGGGAAGGCAGAAGTGACTCTACAGACAATGGCCACCTATTGATGGCTTAGAAGAAGAGGTAGTGGTCAGAGCCATGATCTCAGGATGATCTGGATGATGGAGGGAGACCAGGGCTGAAGACAAACCCTCCTGAACAGAAATAAGGAAGCAACTCTCTAATTTTTCAACAACTGTCAGATATGGCTGAAACAGAAGGCTGTTGGAAGAGCACCAGATGAGGATGGGGTGTTTCCTGGAGTCTCGTTCTCTTTTAGTTTCAGAAAGTTCATCAAGTTTCACAAACGCCACTGTTTGCTGTCCTGTTGGAGGAACAGCTGGGCAGGATGGAAGGGGTTTTTGGATTTCCCTCATTCCATCCATCAGCTATTTGCCACGTGATCTTGCGACTCTATCTGAGAAGCCAGGAATCTGGCAGGTGTTTTCTTCTTATCCATTTTAATTACACCAAGCTGCTTCCCGGTATTCGCCAGAGCAAGCCCTGTGGCTCTTAGTCCTGAGTGAACAATCTATTGGAGTTTAGGATACACCACTTGGGGAACTGCTTGAATTACCTTGGGCCAGCACATCCTCCCCTGGTATTTTGCCAAAGGAAAGAGTTCAAGAAATATTTGTTAAGAGATTAAGTGACTAATTCATCACGATGTTCGTTGTGGTAGTCTCTGCATAGAATTCAAGAATTCTGTTTTCCACAGCTGAGGTTCTACATATTAGGATGAATCATCTGCCTTCCGACCTTGACCTGTCTGTCAGCTAGCAGAGATAATGCAGAAAAGAGACAGACCAGAATCAGCCAAGCCACACATGTGGGAAGGATAAGGGAGCCGTGGCTGGGTAGTGGGCCTGGCAGGGCTGCTGTGAGTGCTTGGCACCAGGAAGCACTATTGATGTGGATGGTGTTGCGAATACATAGGGCCATTGTTAGCATTGTTAGGAATGCAGCCATCCCAGCAACACCATGACAGAGTAGATTTATGAATCCTGCCCCCATTCTTCATTCTTGTTAACATCTGTCCAGGACTTTGCTTGAAGTCTTCTGGGAATTCGGGTATCACCATCATAACCACTCCCCGGAAACTCCATTTCACCTGCTGCAAAGTCGTTTGTGCTGTGTTCGCTGCTTTCTGTGTTAAGGTAAAATTCACACTTTTCAGTTTTGAGTCCTTATGCTTTCTCAATCCTGGAAACCTCGCCAAAGCCTAGGTCATGCTTAGCCATGGGGTAGAACTCACCAGTCATTCTGGATCCTTTAAAGTGGGCTGCTGTGCTGTGAACATGAAACACAGTAGCCCTCTACTTAGTCACATTGATCTCTTGCACTTTTTTTAAAAAAAAATGATTTGCTTATATTTATTTTGTGTGTGTGTGTGTGCATGTGTGTGTGTGTGTGTGTGTGTGTGTGTTTTACATGAGTGTATGTATGCAGTATCCTCAGAGTCAGAAGAGAGCACCTGAACCCTTTGGAGTTTCAGATTAAAAGTTCCATGTGAGTGTTGGGAACTCAACCCAGGTCCACTGCAAGAACCACAAGTGCTCCTAACTGTCCTCTCTCTACCCTGCTCCCTGTATTCTTAAAAATAACGGTCAAGAATTCTTGGTGAAAATCCACTAATTCACTAACTCAGTAAGATGCTTTAACACATGCTATCAGAATGTCATAGATCAAAGGAACAAAAGTCAATAGAAGAGAAGATGCAAGTAGGATGAGCATGCTGAAATGTCTAGAAAACAGCACTGCAAAGGCCATGAGCCACTTCACAGAAAACATCAGCAAACAAACATCCCTACCAACACTTCATGTCTGCGATTCAATTATGTTAGACATAGTTACTTCATTTTGTGTGGGGGAGGGGGAGTTGTATATTGGTGGTAGAATTCCTGGATTATATAATTGTATCTCCAGTTTTCAAGGCACCTTCAGATTACCTCAGGAAACGCATAGACCCCAGCAGAAGCATATGGGAATTGTCCTTTCTCCGTACCCCACTAGCATCTTTTGTTTTTGTCTCTTTTAGAATAATTATTCAATTTCAGCTGAAGTGTATTTTCTTGTTTGTTTTGTCCCTTACTGACAATTAGCATTGTTGAATGATTTGTTTTCCTTTGTTTCTTGGCCTTCTGTGTGTCTTCTTTTGAGAAATGTCTATTCAGATCTTTTGTCCAATTAGGTCAGATTTTTACTGCCATGTGTTTTTCCTGTAATTTTGAATATTAGTACCTCGTTCAACATATAGCTTGAACATGTTTTCCCGTTCTGTAGCTTGTCCGTTAATTCTGAGAAACATCTTTCTTTTCCTCACAAAACCTTTCAGTTGATGCAGTTCCATTTGTCATTGGTCTAAGTGTGCTTCCATGGCTTCGTTCCTTAAGACAGTAAACACCTGCCCCAAACCAAAACCTTTGCCTAGATTCATGTCAAAGAATTTCACTTCTGTTTTATTTTGGCAAATTCATAATTTCACTTCTTAGTTTTAAGGCTTGATACATTTTGAGTTGAATTTTGCATTTGGTGAGAGATACTGTAGATGGCTTTATACATGGTGGTAGTCAGTCTTTTGCATAAGGATATCAAGAAACACTTAATGGAGACAGTGCTCTTGTCTATAAAATCCTGACATCCATGTTGAAAATGAGCGGGCTAAAGCTCATTTACCTCCACACTCCACACTATGAGAGGCGGTTTTCTCTCTTTCTCCCTGTTTTCTTTCATTAGTCGTGGGCTTTGATGGCAATGCCATGTTGTTTTTGCTGTTGTAGGTTTGTGATAAGGAATTGTCGCCCTGGATTTGTTTTCCTCAGTGTTGCTTTGGCTCTTCAGAGTCTCTTGTGGCTCCACAAGAACTTCAAGAGTGTTTTTTCTATATCTGTGAAGAATGCCATTGATATTTTGGGAAAGATTACATTGAATTTGTAGATTGCTTTGGATAGCATTATTATTTTACCAGCATTATTTCTTATACTACATGACCACGGGATAACTTTCTATTTACTTGTGTTACCTTTATTATTTTGTCAACGTTTTATAATCTTCATAGTAAAGCTCTTGCATCTCCTTGGTTAGATCTCGTTCCAGGTAATATTTTTGTGGCTAAATGAGGTTGTTTTCAATGGTTCTTTTAACAACTACTTTGTTATTTAACACTGATAAGTTTCATTTCTATTTAACTGGCTCTGTTTCCTGCCCATATCTATTCTTCTTGGTCGAATAACAAACCAAAAAACCAACGAATGAACTTATAATCTGAGTTGTAAGTGGTTTCTGATAAGATATCAAGAAATTTGAATTGACAAAGCATAAAGGGAGGAGGCACACTGGGGATGTGCACCAAGGAACAATTTTCATCATGGATAAATTCATCTGAAACATTGCAATGACTTTCTATTTTGTCATGCAATGTATTAGAGTGAGGAATTAATGTGTTCTGAGGATAAATTATAACCCTTCCAAATTAATATGATAAATCAATACACCCCAATATGATTTTTAATAAGTTATGGAGGTAGTGATTTTAAGTGACAATGAAGTCTAATTGGGGTCATAAGTGAAAACACCCAATCTAATAAAATTAGAAGAGGAAGAGTTTCTTTCTTTCTCTCTTTCTGACCCTCTCCCAAATATAGTAAGAAGACCATATGAAAACCACAAGAAAGATTGGTAGAAGCCAGCCATGTTGGCAACCAGATCTCCACCCTCCAGCCTCCAGGCATATGGGAAGACACACAGGCTTCTGAGCTGCCGAGTTAATGGTGGTTGTGTAGCAGTTTCCTCTGGACTGAAACATTCTCTCTCAGAAGGAAGACAGAGCCTGCTGAAACTCACGCGAGTCCCAGGCTGCCTCAAAAGGCCTCTCCACATGATCACTATAAGCAGTAACCAACTGTTGGTGGGGGAGGAGGAGGAGCTGTTCTCATTGCTGATGTAGACGTGGCAAGGTATGTAGAGAATACTCCAGATGGAGATTTGCTGAATTATCAGCCATGCTGAGGCAGATTTTTTTCAGTGATGCAGCTGCCTGGGTCAGCTATGCTCCTGTGTATCACCCCAATACACAGATTCATTCACTAGAATGGCCTTGGCTGAAAGCATTTTATTGGTCTGTGTTTGCTTCCTCTGAAGGAAATAGGTAAATCTGGGCATCTCCCTCAAGAAAAGCAATGCAAACCATGGCACTTGGTCATGGCAACCCAGGTCGACTGGTATGGAGTACAGTCAAATCTAAAAATCTAACAAAAATTCCGCATCCAAAGCCGGACCCTCAAGGAATTATAACCTTGATGAAAGGACAGGTGAAGAACAAATAAAAAAAAAACAAAGAAAAAAGCTAGAAAAGGAAATTTGGCGTCGTTGGTTTGATCCATAAACAAAAGGACCAATAGGAAAATACTTTCTGGGCAGTGTTTACACAAGTAGATCTTCATATGGGTATTTTTAGTCTACATTCTTATTACTTTGTAATACAAAACATCTCACAAATATAATTCTAAGTGGTTCTGAGTTATAGTAAACTATGTACCAATGCAAATCTCTCCCTGAAAGTTCAATCTGTGCCACTAAGTCTCTCACAGATGACACTCCAAGGGAAATGTGCTCAGAGTGGAAGACTATAAAAACCAACATTGGAAACAAAGACCTAAAAGAAGTTAGCTTGAAAAACAGGGACTCGGGACTACAAAATGTCATATGTTGGAAATGTGCAATGGCTATATAAAATAATTTAATATTTTTCAAAACAGCAAAAGTAGGTAAAATTCGAATAAAATGAAAACCGGGGGCAGGGTGATTTAGCAAGAATACTCAAAATGACAAAAATCAAATGTAAAAATATAAACTGTACCTAGTAAAATTAAACATTCGGTGGATAAAAGTCATCTATTATGCAACCGAGGAGATAATTTGTGGTGCAGAAGCGAGACCAACTGCATTACCCAAACCAATGAGTGAAAGAAATACGCTAAAGGTCTAACACAAATATAATAATGAACATTCTAGAAGAACACTAGGAAGAAAAGAAATGACATTCAACTGCATCGTAGCTGAAGTTTCCTCGGAGTTGTGGAACAATGCATATCTTACTGTTGATATGGTATGAATTCTTGCATTAAGTAATACAATTAAAAATATTTAGTCCTTACAGTTTATCAATTTCATCCTAAAGAAATGGTCTAGACAAACTTCTGCATGTGACCATCAGGAAATACACACAGTGCTCATCTGAACAGTCTGAGGTGTATTCCTATTGGGGAATATCACAGCCCAGCAACACCGACTGACCTTGAAAACATATGAAGGCAAGTCAGAAGAATGCATGCCCAGTGGTCCTAGTTCATAAAAATGCAAAACAAAAGCCCTCCAAGGAGCTATAAACAATATGGCTGCACACATGGAGAACACCACTACTAAATCTTTAGTGTATGTCCATGCAAGTTTCGTTCCCCATTTCCATAAGCCTATGTGCAGCTTTCTGTGCACCACACACTACACACAGAGACCCCCAAAATCTTTTAAGTGTTGAGGTCACAGTGGAGGCACTGCTTTATGACCTGCTTGTTTCACTTAAAATAATTATAAACAGCTTTTCATGTCAAAACAAAATCTATAAACATTTTATTGGCCATGCAGAATTCTACATATGGGCTTCCATACTTAACCAAACTCTCTGCTGGGGAATGGAATTGATTCAAATGTTTTTCTCCAATGAGGAATATCAAAATCATCCATTTCCTTACACATAAATCTTTGTGTGGTAGCATTGTTTATTTCAGTAGGGGCAAATGCCTCTTGGTAGAACAGCTTGCTGAAGGGTTATTTTACTACATGCTATTGCCTCCAGAATAAGGGTAACCATATTCAGATACTGATGCCCTATGTAAAAATGACTCTGGTTTGTTTTAATAAACTCCATTTTTAAGAATGTTTAGGACTTCTTTAAACAAATAAATTAATGCCTGGCTATTTCTTTTGTATACTGTTTTGTCTATTTATTTTGTTAATTTGTATGTATAATTTGTACAATTATCTTGCCTATTTTTCACCTGAACAGACTGCTTTGCAAACCATAGCTGTGACATCTGTGTGTGTGTGTGTGTGTGTGTGTGTGTATGTGCATGTGTGTGAAGGATGGCGAGTGTGTATTTGCTGAGCAACTGCATAATAGTCTTTTTCCAGCGATGTGTTTGGCTGGGTTTTCACAGCAGGCAAATCATACATCTCCTACTGGCCTCATTCCTGGTGCTCATACTCGCCATGCCTTCTCGGTGCTTCTGAGTTATTCCATATGCTCCAGGACCCCAAGCAGAGCTTCCTTCTGCTGTTATTGGTTAGCAAGCTACCACGGGTCATTCAAGCTTTGTCTGTCACCCAATTTTGTAAGGCCGGTGAGCTAAGAGAACATTTTAGTGACTGGGAAAAAGAATAAAAGGAATAATATTTTATGATACATGACAATTACATAAAATCCAAACCTCGGTGTCCATAAAGTTTTATTGGAGCCCAGCCATGCTTGTTCGTTAAGATATCGCTGAGAGTGCTTTCATGCTATGATGTCCAAGATAAGTAGTCACGAGACGCCACATGCTCAGCAGAACTGAAAATATTTACTAGCTGATCCTCTTTCCATAAAGCTTCCTGATCACTTCTGTAGAATCAAAGCCTCACAGGGAATAATTAATAGCTCCACCCTGCTCTGAGCTCCTTCTGCACATCCTTGGTTTTCATCTCTGTGGGGCTGCTGCTGGGATTTTGCCAGGATCTCTTTCACCTGCTGCTCTGAAGTTGGGCATCTCTATCAGCAAGCATGGGTTTGGATCCTAGTTTCTCCAGTCCGACTCCAGAATTCCTCAGGATATCTAGACTATGAATGGCATCCTTCTTTCTTTTGGCCTTCACACACAGTTTTAGCCCTTTAAATCCCATTGACTATTTAAACTGTGGTGTGTAGGGAGAAAGAGATCTGGCCTCGAGTCACCAGCTCATCCCAGCACATGGCTATTTATGATGCAGCAGCGTATTGAGGTTGAAGCAGAGTTCACACCTTCAGGGTTGGCATGGATCCCTCCCCCACACCCCATCAAAGTCAACACTGTCTGAGAATGTATTCAGAAATAGAAAATGAGATAATGATGATCTAAAGTTTACGTGAGGGAGAAATTATTTTGGCATCTGACTCTTCAACTGAGTTTATCTCACTATTTTTTCAAGACAGAAAGATCATCATTTTGTTGACTATAATATTTATTCATATTTGTAAAATACAATGTGATTTTTGAGTCATGTGTAGGACAGTGCATTTGAGTGACTGGTTACCAACATTATTTCATTATTAAGTCATCATTTAAATGATACAACAAGTAGAATATTGTATATGAAAGAAAGAGAAAAAGAGAGAGTGTTGATGCTAGCTCAATTGCGCCCGTCCCCGTTTTTCTTCCTGTGCTCCAGGTAGCCATGCCTTAACTAGGCGTGATTGGTTAACAGAGCTTCCCCCATCAAGAGAGTGAGGGGAAAAACAGAATTATTAATTATTCCCTAATCAACCGAAGTGCAGCAATACCTCACTATTCACAAATGATTAGTACCAAAAAACTAAAATTCTACCAAAAATAGTATGCCTATTGACTGCAAGAAAGGCTCTATATGCAGTCTATTGCTTTTAGAAGGGTTGTATATGCAGTCTATTGCTTATAGAAGAGTTGTATATGCGGTCTATTGCTTATGGAAGGGTTGAATATATGGTCTGTTGCCTATAGAAGAGTTGTATATGTGGTCTATTGCTTATAGAAGGGTTGTATATGTGGACTATTACTTATAGAATGGTTGTATATGCAGCCTATTGCTTATAGAAGGTCTATACATGCAATCTTTTGCTTATAGTGGTTAACTAAGTGTGAGGAAAGGCCAGGAACTGACTTTCATGGACAGGATGCTTATTATGGTGAGAGATAAGCAGAATGGATTAGAAAGAGTGGGACATCTAGGTTTGTTGAGTGATAATACACTACTCAAAGAATTCATTGTTATTCACTTTGATTTTTTTTTAAAAAATTATTTTAATTGTCCTTGTTAAGTTCCAAGTTAAACAGTTCTATAGAAAAGACCTCAAGTGTCAACTCAAAAGCATTGATTAAGTAATTGTTGAGAGTACATAGTATAGATATTGGAAGAATCACAGCCCCCTTTAAACATGCTATTTTAGAATGGCCTTGGGTGACTTTGTGGTATATTTACTGAACTGACACTGAGATAAATGCCATGCATTACATAGTCAGAGAGAACCCACTTCCTTATAGCTTACATTTTGGTGGTTTTAACATTCTGTATCTTATTTTACCTATCTCCACCTTTCACATTGCTTACTTTGCTATTCTCACAGGTTCTAATAAACTTACACCTAGGGAAACTCTTTCATATTAATTGATTACATTGAGAAAATTCGAGAGACTAGTTATGATTGGAGAAATCTATACATCTTCCTCCACAGATGAAATATTATATAGACAGAAGTTTCTGTTCTTCCCAGTCCCATAGCTGTTCAGTCCCAAATAAATATACAGAGGTTTATATTAATTATAAGCTGTTTGACCTATTGCTCAGGCTTATTCTCAAGTAGCTCTTACAACTTTAACCCATAATTCATATTTATGTTTAGTCACATAGCTTGGTACCTTTTCTCAGTGAGGCATTCTCATCATGCTTCCTCTGCATCTGGCTTGCAACTGTGTCTCTGCCTTTCCTCTTTCCAGACTTCTCCTAGTCTGATCACTCTGCCTATACTTCCTGCCTGGCTACTGTCTAGTCAGTGTTTTATTAAACCAATACAAGTGACAAATCTTTACAATGCACAAGAACATTAACCAACAGCAATATTACATTTTTGATCCATGGATACTTGGATACCTCACTATGATAGATCATAAAATAAACTCAGTCAATCACCAGACTCTAGTATTCAAAGACTGCAGAACCTCGTCAAAATCACTTCACATCTTGAACTATAGTTTTTCTTGTCTGCAAAATGCAGAACTCATAAGGTCATTGTGAAGGTGAAACGAGACTCTGTGGCCATGATGCCTACCACAGTGCCTATCTACAACTGCTATTCCCTTCTTACTATTCCCAGAAAATGGCTGTTTTGGACTGGGGAGATGACTCAGTTATTAAACGCTTGCTATGCAAAGCATGAGGACCTGACTCTAATTCTTAGAAAACACTTTTTTAAAAGGTAGGGGTCAGGGATGGGGTGCATTGTTGTAATCCCAATGCTGGGCCAGGCAAAAACAATAGTGTCCTGAATTCAGAAAATGTCCTAGAGGCTTGCCTATAGTCCCATAATATGGATGCACTTTCTTAATTGAGGTTCCCTCCTCTGATGACTTTAGCTTATGTCAAGTAGACATGAAACTATCCAGCCCAGAGTAGAAGAATCCACTGACCTGCTTGGTGCCATTAGGACCTGGTGGGGGATGGACACATACAAGCCAGCCTAGGGCTGCCTTGTGGCACTGAGTGGTGGAATACCATTATGGTTTGCAAATATATGGTAGGGAAGGGGAGAGAGAGAGTCAGATGGCTCAGGTACTGTGGAGAGAGGCAGATTTGACGTGATGAAGGCAGTGTGGAATGGGCTGATGTGTGTGGCCTCTGTGCCTAGGGGCCACTGAGGTGTCAGCTCCTGAGTTGCAGTGGGAGGCCATGTTTAGGGTCCGTGACCCTACCACAGCCACAGGTTATGTTGATGTCTGTGACTCCTATTACCACCAAAGGCTGTGCCGATGCCTGGGGCCTGGGCTGACCCCAGAGGCTATGTAGATATCTGAGGGTCATGCTGCTTCTGGACTATACATGTCTGAGTGTCCTTCACTGCCACCTGGGCCCATGGTGATATCCAGGCCCAGAGTGCTGCAAAGAACCATGCCTGGGTCTGTGGTCCTACTGCAGCTGGAGTCTGTGTTGATGTCCATAGCTCCTGTTACCAGTGAAGGCCATGTGACTGCCTGGGTCTGTGTTGACAACCATTACCCTTATTACCACAGGGGCCCATGCAAACCATGTGTTGAAGTATGAGAGTCATGCTAAGCTGGCCCTAATCCTCACTGGCCTAGGAAGAGCCACTACCCCTTTCACTAGGGAGCTGACCTCTCACTAGCTCTGGGATTGCAGACTGTGATGACCTGGGCATGGGAGTGCTGGTCCTTCTACTGGTCCCCGTCCCTTATCCTGGACATGGGAGAGCTGGTCCTTGCACTGGTCCCCATCTCTTATCCTGGACATGGGAGAGCTGTCTCTACCCTTCACCTGAGGCCAGTGGTGTCAGTGGCCTGACCTGACTAACTTAGCTACCACCCAGACACACACCCAAGGCTTTCAGTTGGCACTTTCCAATATCTACCCCATCTATGACCTGCTGAAGCCCATGAAGGGCTTGTTCCTGTGGAACCAGAGCTGCAGGGTCTCCATGACTTGGGGAACAGCAGGATATCTGAGGGGAATTTCAGCAAAGGCCCAGTACTGATGTATCAGAAGCCAGAGGCCATAACCAACAACTCATTATATAAGAAACATTTGCAAGTAGAGCTGTTGGAACAAAAGGGTCCAATGAATGATGCACAGCAGCCCCTAACGCCACCAAGATGAATGAAGAGGTGACGGAGAGGCAGGAGAGATAGAGAAGTGAAGTAGGTTTTTTTGTTTGTTTTGTTTTGTTTCTTTGTTTTTGGTTTTTTGTTTGTTTTGTGCTTTTAAATTAATATTCTTATTTGACTTTAGTTTTTTTTTGAGACAGGGTGTCTCTGTGTACCCCTGGCTGTCCTGGAATTGAGCTCTGTAGACCAGGTTGGCCTCAAGCTCATAGAGATCTGCCTGCCTCTGCCTCTCTGAATGCTGGGATTAAAGGCATAATATTCTTATTCTTATTTTATTCTTATTATTTCTTTTTAAGTTTTATCTTGTGGGGAAGGGGGATGCTACAATGGTGAAGGGCAGATATGGAGGGACTAGGAGATAGGTGAGATTGGGGAGCATGATATGAATTTCCAAAGAATCAATAAAAAGAATTAAAGTGTTTTAGGTAAGGACATTTTAGAGAGACTCTAGTTACAAGCATAAGAATGTAAAACTGAATAAAATTTAGAATTAAAAAACTATCTGGCACATATGTATTAATAATTTATTTCCTTTCCTCACTTAGTAGTATTCCATCATACAGAGGTACCACAATGTGCTTATCTTTTGACCCACTGATGGACATTTGAGTTGTGTCTTAATTTGGCCTAGTACAAATAAAACTGTTATGATGGGGGAAGAAAGTATTATCCCTGGGGCTTGCTGGGCATCCAGTCTGGCCTAACCAACAAGATCCTGGCTAAGTAAAAGACCTTGTCTCACAAAACAAGATACAGAGGGATTGGGAAGGACAAGTTGGCTAGGAACTCTGGCCTCAACATGCACCAGCACACTCATATACACACCTGAACACACATAAATGCCTTTTTCACCTTTCTGGAAGAAGATCAACACACTGTGATGTAGGTGGGTCTTCTGTCTATCTGTTGTTTCATTGGTTAATTAATAAAGAAAATTGCTTGGCCTGATAGGTCAGAACATAGGTGGGTGGAGTAGAGAGAGCAGAATGCAGGGAAGAAGGGAAGTGAGACAGTCGCCATGCTTTTCTGACCGGAGACCAATGTAGGCTAGAATCTTTCCTGGTAAGCCACCACCTCGTGGTGCTACACACATTAATAGAAATGGGTTAATCAAGATGTGAAAGTTAGCCAGTAAGAGGCTGGAGATAATGGGCCAAGCAGTGTTTAAATGAATACAGTTTCCATGTAATTATTTTGGGTAAAGCTAGCCGGTGGCCCGCTCCTTCTACATTTTGGCACCCAATGTGTAAATGAATACAATTTGTGTGTTGTTATTTCGGATGTAAAGCTAGCCATGTGGGAGTCGTGCAGGACGAAAAGCAGGCCTGCTTGCCTCATCACTATAGCACTGCCTATGGGAACTAAGTGTGCATTCTCATTGTTTTCTGATCACCGGACATTAAGTTAATGGCAACCTTTCCCAGTGCCAGAGCCAGGTAAGTTATTCCAAATTCATTCAGTTACTTTGTTCCACCTTATTTTCCCTTCTTGCTAAGATTTCAAAATATTTTCAAGCTGAGTTTATGTTAATCAGTTCTCTTGCACTATTCCTTATCCTCGACCCTATCATGGTGGGTATTTCTGTACATATCGCATCCCAGTATCCAATCAAAAGGCACATTATGCCTGGGATCTCACTTAAGGATGCTTTTCTAAATAATTATTAAATGTTAGCATCTTTGGTATGAGGTCTTTCCAGAGACATTGTTTTCCCATTTGCTGTTTGTAAGATTAGTCTAGAAGTTAGGATTTGTTTAAGGGGATTTAGACAGTGTGTGAGTGGATGGGGAGAAAGCAAAGGTCTTTTTCAAAAAGAAAATTTTATGAGCTAAAGAAGCATATTTTCACTTGAAGTTCAAACAAAAACAAAGAAAGAGGCTTCTGGGGTCAAGTAAAACACTGGGTTTTGAACAAACTTAAACAAATTCTTGAAGGCTGTTTCAAATCCCTGATCATGGCATCATGGGTTGTGAAACACAGGTTTCCTAATGGGATTTGGCAATGAAAGCCTCTCCTCTTCAGGCTCCAATGCTGGAGAATGCGTCTCCGAACATCTGCTCCGTTCCCATGCTTCCCTGTCTCCTGGAGGACACTCCTGAAATGACCTATTGGTTCTTCTGAAAGGAGTCATGTGATATCTCCAACCTTTGGTCCTCCAAATTCAATAGGCAGTCTTAAAATTTCACTAACCCTTAACCAAAGACACTGATCTCACGGTTTTCTGTTCATGTTATCTGGGCCAAATCCCTGTACCAGATTCAAGTTCTCATGGATGAGAACAAATAATATTATTAAAGACAACACAGTAGCCATTGTTCGTCTGCTTCGTAAATGAGCTTCTTAACCTTTGTTTAATCCAGTCTTCCAGTTTTAACCACAATTGGATAATAAGTTCCCAACATTTTACCTGCAGGACATCGAGCTGTTTTTCTTTTTCCCTGTTTATTAATTCAACAAGCATTTATTAAGGAGTCAGAGTACGTCAGACCCTCTTTTAGGTGCTTGAGATACATCACTGAGCAAAGATTGTGTTTGTAGCATTGATGTTCCAACTGGAGGAGGCCAGTGGACAAAAAGATAACACAATTGTGAGTAAATAATAAACCAGTGTGTACACTATTGAGAAAACACAGACTGACAACGGGAAAGAAGGATCTAAGGGAGGTCCGAGGAACTTGAAAAGTTTAAATGCCCCAGTAGTAATGCTGCCAATGATGCAATAAATCAGATCAGGGAGAATTAGTAAATCCTGGCTTAATTTGAGCAGAGCAAAGCAAGTCCTGGGTGACCCTTGGAAAGGCAGGGGAGGATGCATGCAGCAAACATGGCTGTGATGTCTTATATAGCCTATAGGCATGGGCTTGAGCACCCCAGGGAGGGGTTGACATCTAGTGGGCTTTCTCGGAGGCTGGGTTTGGAGTAGGAGGAATGAGACCAGAGCATGGAATGGAGCACCTAGCTGGAGATCCCCAACATCCCAACCTTTTGTAGTATATATGGATGGTGTTAGGGCTTCCACCTAAACAGAACTGTAAGGTATGAACCTGAATTAAACACAAATACTGCTTCCATCTGGAGAGACAGAAATGCAATTTTAATATATTTTATATTACATTATATTTATTGAATATATTTTCGCCAATGGGAAGGTCAATTTCAGTTTGCCACAGTGTGCTGGTCAACTTTCTTCAGGCAAATTAACTTAGAAAAGAAAGGGTTTATCTTGGCTGCCATTCTGGAGGTTCTTGTCCATGATTAAGTAAGAAGTCTCATCTGGGTCTGTTGTAAGGGTGGCACCTTGTGCAAATCTGCGTGAGATGCACAAACTGCAGAAACTGTTCACCTCATGAGGCGACCAACCAAATCAGAGAGAAGGAAGAAAAGACTGAGACCTGGTCCATGCCGGTTTTTTGTCAACTTGATTACAAACTAGAATCATCTGGGAAAAGAGAAGCTCAATTGTGAGACTGCCTCCATCATATCACTGTGCTACACACACACACACACACACACACACACACACACATAAATACATACACACACGCACACGAACACACACACACATTATAAACGTCACCTAAAGGATGAGTTAAAATTCAGAAGAATAGCCATGTGGGGAGGATGAGTTGCATACAACTATTTCATATGTGATACATTTATCAGTCATGTGGTGAAATGAGCCATCTTCCACCATAGTTTTTCCCATCTATCAGCTGGGACGGAGGACTAGAAAGAGAAGGTTTGTGAGAGGTGAACTGCCTGTTCTCTGCTGGCTCCTGGGTGGCTTGTCAGCGAGCACCGTTGTCATTTGTGGATGGATCCTTGGGTCTTGTGTGCTACGCTTTCTCTGACAATGAAAAAAAAATCTGCCTCATTGTAGGAAGGAGATATAGTCCCAGAAATAGAATTTCAGGCAGGCCTCCGTGTAGACGGAAGTTGAGGGAGAAAGCAGGTCTCCACGTAGGTGGCCAACTTACAGACGTGGTGGTGGTGCAGCGGGAAAGGAGTGTCAAGGTTGAGCCGGAAGATGTTGATTGGCTCTTTGCTGTTCAGGGGCAGCCCAAACCTGGGAGTTCCCTGTTGCCCACTGGAAGCTCCTCTTGTCCTGAAAGCCAAACCTGCAATTTGAAAATGTTCTCAAAGCTTTCCTCAAAATGAAAATATTTGTTCAAATCCTCAGAATGCAATAAGAAAATATCCTTCTAGCAAAAGCAATGACTTAGCATTTCGGGCTTGGCACAAACATAGGAAAACAGAGCAAAGGGAATCACAGCCTGTCTGGCTATTGGCTTGGTCTTGCTTCTAAGGATTAAAACGCCTTATGAACTTGGCTCACCTTCCTTCTGGATGGTTCTTGGGTAGTATTCCCAAGAGTTCACATTTTCCTCTGCCTTAATTTACTTGGAAAATCTTAAAGAGACACATGGCATCATACCTCAGAGACTAAAGTCCACAACACTTATGAACTTGGCTCACCTTCCTTCTGGATGGTTCTTGGGTAGTATTCCCAAGAGTTCACATTTTCCTCTGCCTTAATTTACTTGGAAAATCTTAAAGAGACACATGGTATCATACCTCAGAGACTAAAGCCCACAACACTTGTTTTTGAGATAAGGAACAGAGGCCTGGAGAGGTTCTAGGATTTCTCTCTAAGGCCACATGGATTAATGCCAGCAAGAGAGAGAAATCCCAGATTCCTGTCTCCTTCAAAGGCCCTCTATCTCCTCTTCCTTTTATTTCTAGCTTACACGAGAAAGTTTGCATCAGTGTTAGTAATGAACCTAGAGCTAAGGCTTCGGAAACCAAGGACAGGTTGCCGTTAGCGAGAAAGAGTGAGTGAATGAGAAATTTGATGCTCTGGGAGAGGACAAGGAATATCACTTATTCCAAGTTCCCAGCTTCAGACAGCGACAGGAACCCACCTGCTCAGCTTCTCCGTTTCCCAGTTTTGCAGATTCAGGAGTGTATGTGATTTTTCTGTTTCCGTTTAAAGGTTGTGGTGATGCACTGGGGTCAGTGACAGAGATCAGTAGCACTGGGTCCTTGGGGAAAAAGGAGTTTCCGTACTGTCTCAAATTCGCTCATTTGGAGCTTTAATTGCGCTACATCCCATTATATCCTCCCTCCCAACAACTGAAATTCCATTGTCCTTCCATCTCCATGGTCAGTCCCATTTCTCATTGTACAACAGAAGAACACTTAGAAGACTCCATTTTCATACAGGCCTCAATCCTGTCATGGTCTCTGCATTGGGTGATTGTTTATATAGGAAAGTCAGCTGTCAACAAATGTTTTCTTGCTAAGACGTTGCAGTATGTGCCCAGGTCACAAATAGTCATATCTAACATTCATTCAACAAACACTGCACTTAGTGTCTACTTCATCATACCTCCTGTGCTAAGTGTTGAGAATACAAAGTTAAGACAGAAATTTGATCTTGAAAAACGTATGCCCAGGGGGAGACAAAAGGCTCAACAGGAATCTAAATCACTTTTGTGTTTATTCGTCACTGCTGTGGCTTCGCTTTCCTAGTAAACTTCACCAGTGTGATTTGTTTCTGCTAAGTATATTCGATATGATAAACCACTGTGTTTATTTTCAAAATAAAAATAAGGAACTTGGCACATTAGTGTGGGTGGTTTATGGCCTTCTTGTTCCTGCAATTAACATAACTGTAGAAGGCATCCTCAGACCTCTCTTCTACTTTCACAGATACAGATGAGAGACCACTGTTCTTAACCAGTTGTTACTCTGACCCAAGCGTAGCCTCCATCCCTAGAGCCCTCCTAGTCAAGGTTATCATGTGATGCTGTTGGTCAGTAGCCTCTGGGTAGACACTCAGGACCTGCTTTTTCTCTTGTGCAGATCTCAGAATGGCGTGCTAACTTGAACACACACACACACCAATTCTGTATCTTACAGATGCCATGTTCTACCTGCCAGGCAGAGTCCATTCTGACTTCTCCCATGTTCTTTGCTACTAGTGTGGCCCGAAGAACTGGATTACAAAGGGATGTGGACACGAGGGCAATACCATAGCACCCTCATGTTTATCAGGAACATCTGCTGATTGTTCCCTCGAAGACTTAGGAGAAGCTCTTCTTCCCCACAGAAGCATCAAGCTGAACAACCCAAAATGAGGAATAGGAAAGGGGACCTAGTGGCCACATCTGGTGCTGTATGTCTCATATAATTGTGCACAAAGAAGATTTTAATTCCGTAGGCTTACTTCTAATAGGAACCAGGTACTTTTGAGGTTGATCACCCAAGATGTCCTCCAACAGCACAAGAAAACCCTGCACGTTACAAGGGCCCGTGTTGCAGCGAGGGGTTGCAGTGGTGCACAGAGGTGTGGGAATGAGCAATGGACCATGTCAGTAACATGGGAGTCTGCGGCAGACTATAAAGAACCTAGCCAACTTTGATTTGTAAATTCTCTGGACAGAGAACTGCAGGTTGGCTAGATTGTTCTTTCTCATGCAGTTTGAACCAATTTTCTTAAATTAATTTAAATTTAATATCTAGTTTAATTTAATTTAAACTTCCATTTCAGTGAAGTTTAGGCAACTATCTGACACAGGCTTTGAGACTTACTTTGTCCTTGTCCAGAAACAGATCCTGAGAGAAAAACTAAAATGCAAATGCAATTATCTGGGGCTTGCAAACAACGGGAATGTGAAAGAAAGAAAAACAGACACTCAAGAGGTATATTAATATGCTAGCCATCCTAACATGGAAACACAACTTGATCGCTTGGTATTTACAACCTGGCATGGGGGACAATGTGATCTTCTGTGGTTCTGGAAAGGAAAGAGATTCAGAAGAGGCATGCAGTAGTCCATGTTGTGTAGTAAAGGCACCAAAAGGATCTCAGTACTTCAAGTCTACTGGGCTGCAGGTCCACAGTTTAGTGCTTGCAAGAAAAATAGAGCATCATTTATTTTAAAATTTTCAGGTTCGACAGTAACCCCTACAGCATCTAGAAGAAGCTTAGATTCCATTCTGAGCTGGCTGTGGTCCTTTAGTAAGAAATAAACCTTCCCCTTCAGATAACAGCACAGGTGGGAGGAGCTCCACTACCACCCGCAACAGCAAGAACTATGGCAGAGCGTTGAGGACACACACTATGGAAGTTGAGTCTCAAAGGTCTAGGGGATTCTGCTCCACAAATGGGCTGGCTGATCTAGTGCAGTGTTAAATAAAGGAGGTTTCCATACAGATGCAGTGGTACTGGGATTCAAGGTTTGAAACACATTATGTAAGTGATTCTGGCTTTTCGAGCCTTGGGTCTGGTCAGTTGGACTACGGTATTCTTCATAAAATTTCGTGTCCAAGAAATACCATGGTTTATAGGAATGCAGCTGGATGAGTCAAAGATAATCTTGTCCACGCGTTCTCCTTCATCATCTCCTTTCCCTAGGGTTTTACATCTGAGAATGACGTGGTATGGGATGGGGGGCAAAGGAAAGGACATAGTGTTCATTCTGGTGTGCTTAAGGGAGGATGATGCTTGTCTAGGATGGCTTGAGGTGCATCAAGAACAATGACCAGCCATTTGGTCTCTCCAGTATGTCGAAACCAGTCTCAAGCTGTGGCTTTTACATGGGATGCCTTTATGGGTTCTTCAAAGGACTCTGTTGTGGCCATCTTCAGCGAGGATCCCAAGTTGAAATTACTGGTTTGCCTTTGGCCACTTCTCTTCCCATCAATTCTCTTCCAAGGGCATCCTGGCCACTCTCTTGCTTTAGGGTATCTCTCCTTCTGTGTCTCCTGCTTCAGGAGTACCAACGTAAGAGAACTAGTCAATCCACTGACTAATGAAAGGAAAGTCGCCTTCCCTTATTATGCTTTGGCATCAAGCTCTATGCCTTCTCTCTCGTTTCTCCACTTCCTGGCTCAGTGGGCATGCTGGTGATTCCTGTTTAAGCATCTCCAGAGGGAGAAGTCCACAGCTTAGGAGAAAGATATAATGTGAGAATCTTCAGTCTCTGTGAGCTTTTTGTTGTTGGATCTTCTGCCTCTGAACTTCAAGCAAAGGAAACACATGATCTTCTCTTACAGAACTGAAGAGAGGATAACAGTGTTCCTAGTAAGACTTCTTGAGAAGGTGTTGTCTCCTGAATTTGTCCCTTTTCCATCTTAAAATGCAAATGTGGGTTGCATAATAACTCTTTATACTTACCTTCATGTTTATATAGCAACACTGAAAAAAATCAAGAAAAGTCTCGCTCAGTTCCTAACAGTTGTTTGTTAAATCAAGCGCGGAGGAAACTCCTCAGAGTTATCATTCCATTTGATTCTCAGAATAAGTTTTAAGGCTAACATGAACTCTGTCTCTCAGAGGGGAGGACTAAGGACAGCGAATGACACATGCAAATCATTAATGCCAGCATACAGAGTTTAGAAAAGAGAACAGGTCTCTTTCAAGGTAAGGACATTAAGACACAGTCTCCCTTCCTAGTCCAGCTTGGTCTCGAACTCATTGTAAAGCCCAGATCGAACTCAGGTCCATGGTGATTCTTCTGCCCACCTCCCCAGTGTTAAAATTGCAGGTGTAAGCCACCACATTGGCTTTAAGTATGCTATCAACGCTGTCATCTGATAGTCGTCAAGCCCCTCCCCCCAACCACGGATGCAGCTCTTGGCACTTTAAAGCCCATGGCTATAGTCCCTAAATACTTCTGTCCCTTGGTCAAGTAATTTCCATTCATATAATTACACAAGGGACATTGCCTTGGCTGTTTGGTGGCTCATAGCTCAGTCATCATTAGCTACAGAATAACTCATCCAACACTGTGTTAGTTTCTTTAGCCAAACTCTTCTAGAATAGAAGAAACCTGGAGAAAGGTATCTTAGTTACTATCTCAATTTTGAGATTTAAAAAAAAAACCACCCTGAAACTTACTAAGGAAATAATGCTTCCAGAACTCCACAGCTAGAGAACTCTAGTGTCATAGTTTGAACTCATGCCTGTCTGATTCCAGAGTCTGAGGTTTTACACATGACAGCTCTCAGACAAGATCCCTTGTTTGTGGTCTCACCAAGACAGTGGACACTGGAGACATCAACCCCTCATTCTAGAATGCTACCCTGACGCCTGCCTACCATCTAGGAAAACATTTTTGTCCGTAATGAGAAACAGATTTTCGCCTGTCTGTCCTCTCCTGAAAACACAGCTTGGTAGCTGTCTACATTTTCATGTGTGGTTCTCTTTCAGGCACTCCCATCCCATGAAGATGTTGGTTTCGGGAAACCAGTCTCCATATCTCTCTCCATGAAGATCTGACGAGGAAAATGGAATGTGAGTAAGTCGAGCAATTGCTGCTGGGCTCCCTCTGAGATGCTAACTCATGTTGTCCTAAATGAATCTGAAATGGAAGACGTCTCTCAGCCCCCATAATCCCGTGACCACAGAGTAATTCCCCTACAGGGTTTCTACTATTTGGGAGACACTCTGAGGCCTGGAGACATTCTGACTGCACTGCCATTTCCTCATTCGATTGGGCAAGCATTAGGAATCCTCCAGATTGGCTCCTCTCCATAGAGAGGAAGAGGCAGTGGTTGAGAACAGCAGTCCCTCCCCCAGCATCACATAGAAACTCGCTGATGTACATAGATACCCTTTTCTGGTCTCCAGCCTTGAGTTCTTATGGCTCAGTGATACCAATCCGTCATTTGACACTAACACAGAGGAGACAGAGCATAGCTGAGGGATCTCACTGTTGAGCGTATGATCTGATGTGTGCAGCAAAACATTGTTGAGCACCAATGCTGCTTTAAAAGCAGACATTTTTTGCTATAAATGGGAAAAGTAAGGCTGGGCAATTTTAAGTAATTTCTCTGTGTACACAGAGAAGTGGAACCATCAGGTTTTCCTAATTTTCTTCTCTTCTTCACTCCCCGCCTCATCTTTTCTTTCTTCCCCTTCTGTCTTTTATCCTTCCTCCTTTCTCTGTTCTCTCCTGTCTTCCCTCTTCCTTTTCCAAATAACCCTTTATCAGTATTTGGAACATTAACGAAACCATCATTTATACAGTGGTTCAGACTAGAAACCAAATGATTTTTCTCTCAACAATTATATTTAAAATCCTACCTATTCCTTACCTCCCCATGTCATTCTCAGCCATCAAATGATCATTTACATCAAATGCCTTTGAGTGAGCATCTGTATCCTCACTCCCTATACTGGAAGCAAAGTGAGCTTTGTACCTCATGATGCCACTTCTTGACTTAGAATTCATTAACGGCTTGCTTTTCTGTCATCCATGGGACAACACTGAAAAATGAGTGTTCATGAAACCCTTTGAGCCTGATGTCTCTGTGTCCCCTTTAAGACCCAGTTCCCCTCTTGCCATCTAACTGCTGCCCAGTCTTTTCAGGTGCTTAGAGAATTCTTGCCAACCTAACATTCAGACTTCAGATTAGAGCTGAATTTCAATGGTGCATGTTTCTGGACTCTTCTAAGTCAGGAGACATTTTCCTTTTCTACAGTCCCTTTCTGTCTTGCTCCACCTTTGTCCCTGCCAACAACCTGTCCACAATACCTCTTGTCCTCAGAGATCCATGGACCATAGTTTTTGTGGCTAGTGCATTTTTGAGTGTGTAATGTAGTGGGGTGTTCCTAGCATGAAATCCAATGCCTACCGCCAGGAAGATGTGTAATCAGTTTATCATGAGTGAATCAAAAGATTGACTTAGCTGGAAATATGGGCAGAGGAAGAAACTGAGATTTCTGCTCAAAACAGGCCCCAAGCTATCCCTTTATGGGAAGCATAGAACCCAGGTATCAAGTGTGGTTGGTTTTGCATTAATATTTCTTTTTCTTTTGCCATCCCCAAATGAATAGTTGCTTTGTAATCAATAGATGATGGAGAGTGAGTTTTTTAATTCATTAACCCTGATCAACATGATGAATCTAATCATTACATGCAACATTTTGGTCACACTTTATCCCTTTCTATTGCCAAATATTCAATGTGTGCTGGCTTGACTTGTTTCTAATGGCCCTCATTCCGTGATAAATAACCAGCAGGCCAGCACATGTGTCTAAGTGTTGGCAGCGATATTTATATATAAACACGATGTGCCTAGATGCGGCAACCCAGAACAGTGGAGTGCTTGAAGTGACTCTGGCATTCATTCAGCTCTGCCCTCTTACTTCATGAATGTGAACTCTGCTCTTCTAGGTCAGTAGGGTAGATTAAGTAAGTGGACATTACTCATTCTGCTTTGTTGGTTCATGGGTTTTAAAAATATTTTTTATCATTTTCAAAATTCTAGCAATTTCTGGATAAAAACGCTCTTTAATGCTTGAACCAACTACAAAGCAAGGGGGGAAAATCCCTGTGCTAGAAATTTAGAGCTAAGTCCATGGAAGCTGAACTGCCTCTGAAGGGATTAGACCCCTCCCCAAACCCTACAGGAACTGCAGTTCCCTTGTTTATGCTGAGAAGGTACTGGACCGCAAGACTTAGACCACCATAGGAAGCAGAAACTAAGAAGCATGCATAGAAGGAGCAACTATAATAAACTTTTCTGTTGGGACTAATGAGTCCTGGCCTTCAGCTGGATGTTGGGACTAATGAGTTCTGGCCTTCAGCTGCTCTTTCCTCCTAGAACCTTCTAATTAAAGTTACTAGAAGCTGTGCCTAGCTTAGAGAATCAGAGGATGGGATTTTCACCAGTTAGCCTACATGGTGCTAATAAAGAGGGGTTTTGGTATCAGTGTTTGAAGGTCTGTGTGTCGGTCTGTCTCTGCGTGTGTGTTCTCAACCTCCAGCCCCTTGACCGAAGTTCATGAACTGGGGTCTAGTGCATAGAGCACAGACTGGGGTGCAGTGCGCAGCACTTTTCATCTTGAAAGAATTGAAAATCTCCAAGACAATAGGATAATGGAATGAGTGTGATATCAAAACAGAAGGGGGGCTATTTTGGGATAAGAGGGGAGCAAGCAAGAGAAAGAAAGAAAAGATGGGGGGCAGTGGGGGAAAGGATGGATTGAAATAAAGTATAATAATTCTTATGTATGAAAATGCCATAATGAAATGTATTACTTTGTATAAGTTAAAACATAATTGAGTGTTTTAAATGAAGAAAAAATATTCCCACACTAGCACCAGACCAAGCTTATTCACCATGGCTAAGGATGTCAGCATAATAGGAAAAAAAAATGAAATCCACAGTTGTGGTTTAAATAAGAATGGTCCCCCAATGGCTCATATACTTGAATGCTTGGTCCCCAGTTGGTGGAACTGTTTGGGAAGGATTAGGGGTGTGGCCTTTTTGGAAGAGGTGTGTCACTATGAATGGGATTTGAGGTTTCAAAAGTCCATACTATTCTCAGTTACCTCTCTCTGCCTTCTGCTTGTGGATCAAGATGTGAGATCCTGGCTACTGCTCCAGCACCATGCCTGCCTGCCTGCTGCCATGCTGCCTGTTGTGATGGTCATGGGCTCTAATGCCCTGGAAATAAACATTTTCTTTATAAGTTGTCTCAGTTTCAGAACCTTAGAAAGGAACTAAGAAACACAGTGACATCTTGCCATATGCAACTTTCTTGACTTGTGAGGGTGGAAACTAATGTGGGGACCAATTTAGAGGGAACACACTCTGGGCATTGCACAGGGAAACGGATGATTCTCCAGGGATGCAGAATCTTGTACAGGACAGGAGAACAAGATCAAGGAGACTTCTGCTATGTCTGGAGATGTTAAGAGCACAGGCGATTCATGGAGAGCAGCACCCCAGAGTCCAGTGGCTGGAAGGACTGGAGAAGGCACTATTTAGAAGTGGGAACCAATGGTCTATGACGCAGCACATGTGACTGTCTCCGATTGAATAAGAAGCATCTATAATACAGAAAAGTAGAGAAAAATCTAAGACTACATAACCAAAATCTTGAATTGCTTGCCAAGTTTAAAATATGACCCTGGTTCTTTCCAGAAGTGTTTGCTCAGTGGCTGCTCATCTCCTTCTCAGGAGAATAGCCGGAAGGCACTGAGAAACCTCACCCTAGCTGTGCCGATGCTCTTGTTTTTCCCTGTAGAAGCTGTGACTGGAGAGCTGTGGAGTCTTTTGCTTTTCTACTTTCCACATCTTTTTTATTATATTGTTTTTTTTCTTTTTTTTTAATTAAAGATTTCCATCTCCTCCCCCTTCCCTTCCCTCCCTTCCACCCATACCCCCACTCCACCCCTCTCCAAGACAAAGAGCCATCAGGGTTCCCTTCACTATGTTAAGTCCAAGGTCCTCCCAGCTCCCCCTAAGTCCAGGAAGGTGAGCAACCAAACTGACAAGGCTCACAGTGAGCCCGTCCATGCTGTAGAGGTCATGTTCATTGCCGTTGTCCTTGGTTTCTCAGTCCTCCTCCGCCGTCAGCCACATTCAGAGAGTCCGGTTTGAGAAGGAACCACACAGTGAAAACTGACCCAAGGGATTCTGAATGATTTGCAGAGCACACTGAGGAATCCAGGTAGAAGTCCACAAATTAGTGTGAACATGGGAAGGAAATCTCTGTGAAGTAACTTACACAGAACATCAGCCCACAGTGCACAATTCCAAAACATAAGCAAAAGCCAGTGTGTATAAGAAGGATCACCAACCTCCAAAATGAGAGACTTTATAGATAATGGTTATTTAATATGAATGGTCCTACAATGTATAAATAATCAAACCAAAGCATGGCAACAATAAATAGGTTTTTAAAGGTGTGTATATAGGAATCAAATAGCCATCAGGATTCCATTCTATATGCACTTAGCCATCTATGGCACTTATGAAAAGGAGAGAATTAGACAGTAGAAATACATAGTTAAGAAATAAAGATAAAAAAATAAGAGAGGAAAAATGGATTAATAAAACCAAAAGAAGCATTAGATATGTAATAAGGACAATAAAATAGCAACATTCTTATGAATGAGTTAAATAAGCAAGAGCTATAAAACTCAACACAATATCACGACAAAGACATATTAAACAAGCACATCTCTTTTGAAGGTAAAGTAGGAACTGGCTAATTGTAAAGTCTTTTAGGAAACTTGAAACTTAGGTGCTTATGTTAAAATAGCATGGGCAGCCAGGGAGTCATGGTGCATATCTTTAACCCCAGCACTCACGTTCAGAGGCAGGCAGATCTCTTGAGTTCAAGGCCAGGCTGGTCTGAGCTTGTTCTGTGACAGCCAGGGCTACGAAGAGAAACCCTGTCTTGAACAGATATCCAGTAATGCTCAAATTAGCTTTGTGAAATTCATAAGACCCTCACCAGATACTATGAGGACAAAGGCGAATTTGTTATTCTGCTAGAAGATGAGATAGGAAGAAAGGCAGAGGATTCCAGGGCTCCCGAGGGAAGCCTGGGGAAGCTAACACACCACCGGTTCAAGAGGGGTTAAGAGTATCACTGCTGTGTTACTGATACTAAGTGGTTCCACTCCATATGCTGCCGATGGTTTTTTTGCAGAGAAATCATGAGAATCTCATTGCTAAACTTCCTACTCTATGTTTAGATGTCATGTGATGGTATGCTAAAAAATGATATTCGTTGTGTTCTGGATGTGTCGGCCACTGGCGGTGTCATTTAGTTCCTCAGGCAGAAGCACATCGTTTGTTGAATTAAAACACTAATCACTATCTCATTGAGTTGAATTTTTCGATGTAGTTTGAATATACTGAAAGCATCTGCTGTAACTCCTGCTGTTTCATGCATAATCAGGTGGAATTAGAGGAGGAGGGATTTCCAAGAAAGGAACAAGGTTGCTGGTGCAGAGGAGGTTACACTGAGTGAGTATATGCTCGGAGGAACACAATGAAACCATGAACCAAATGATAGTGATAAAAAAAATTACTGAGGAGGGGAGAGAAGATGAGAAGCAGGTTGGAGAAGCATGGTACAGAGAGAATCACGGTGAGGCCTCACCGTGGAGGCTAAGAGCGATTCTCGAGTCCAATGGCTCTTGCTTCTCCAGCTTGGAGACAAAGCCCCCCCCCCCACCTCTGACCCCAATTACCAGAACTCAGCCCGCAGGCTGACTTCCATTTCGTAAGTGGATTGGGTGGAACCCAGCCACACCCATTGACATATTATCTGGGGCTGCTTTTGCTCTATAATGACGAAGTCCAGTAGCTGTATCAGAGATCGTGTTTCCAGCAAAGCCTAAAAGATTTACTATCTGGGATTTTGGGGAAGGTCGTGTCTGCCCTGGCTTAAAGGAATTTGTGTGCTCTGATGAGCTCTACCACCCCGAAAGTAATAAAGCCAACTCCACCCCCATGTTTAGGCCAGATCAATGTGCCATGCAGTGGAGCCAATAAACATGATCCCATGGTATTTACCGCTTACTCGTTCCAAGAGTGTTCAGCTCCCTTGCTGTGGTTCCACTGGGGATGTGCTGTCTTCTAATTCCCAGTTTTGTCTACAGTTCTGAGCTGGGCTTCTGGTCCCCTGGTTTAATAGATAGAACCTATTTGAAAGCATCCAAGACTCAAATTTTATTTCTCCAGTCTCTTTGACTCTGTCTTCTTGTGTAAATAGATGCTCACTCAGATCTAGCATCCAAAAAAAAAAAAAAAAATGCTGGACAAAGACAAAGAGGCAAGAGAAAAGGCAGATGCACGACAAAAGAAGATGTAAGACAAGAGAAAAGGCAGACTATGCCTTGGCTTTGCAGCACCAGTTGGTAGTAGGAAAGAGCCGAAAAATGAGATTGGACCAGGGGAACAAACCCAGCTCCAACAGGGCCGTATGTACAAGGTAAGACGTTAAGTTTTGGTTTGGAAAGACACTGAATGATTTAGGATCAGATCTGGAGCAAACCTTTAACCATATCTGATGTTTCAACATCTTAATAACTCAAGGTGGAGGGAGGGAAGGTGGTGAGGCTGGAGAAAAAGAAAGGAGGCGCTTAAGGGGCATTCTCCCCCCACCCCATTTTACCCTGTAGTGTGGAAAACTGGCTCTGTAATTTCTAGTTATCAGATTCCTGTGTCAAGTGGCATCCTGGTCAGCTTGGCAATCAAGATCCTGGTGGAAGGATTGGATGGGAGGAGAAGATGCTGGGGTCCTTTTACACCTCCCACTGTTCTGGAAGGTGTCTGTGGCTGTCATCATCTATTCTCTACTGTCCCTGAGCCCTGGAGCCAGCTCCTTCTCGTGCAGCCTCATTGTGCTGTTCTCTCCAGGCTTCTTGTGAGAAGCTTATCTTTCTTGCTCCCCTCAGCCTCATGGCTGGCTGAAGCTCTCCCTCAGTCCCTAGTCTCTAAACCACCTCACAGTCGTGCCCTTTGCCTTCACAGTTCTCCGTAAGTTTATGGCCTGTTCATCACGCTAAATTTGCTCCATTGAACTTGCTGGGCAGGATTTGGTTACTTTGCCTGAAGTCAGATTGAAACAGGGATGAAAGAAAGAAAAGGAACTCCCATTTCTACCACTTAACCATTGGCTTGCAGAGCAGACACTCGACAAATACCCACAAGACAACTAGGAAAGACAGAGAAAAACCTGTTCACTTTCCAACTCCTAGAATTCATGAATCTATGCAATGAGGACAAAAAAATGAGAGGGAGTCTGTGGGTTGGGGGAACCCTGGCTTTGTAAATCCCTAAAAGTGAAAGATTGTCAATTGGATAGGCTCACAAGACAGGGCTGCCACCCATTCTGGGACCAAGAGGAAACCACCTTCCCACAAGAGTTGGTCTAGACAAGGCAGAGAACACTCTGAAGCCTTGAAGCCACTCCAATATCTGGGGAAGATCAAATGCAGATAAAATCCTGGCACTCTGAAAGCCTTGTGGTTCAAATCAGACGATGGATGGCAGTTTCTAGCTGCATGAGGCTCAGCGGGAAGTCAGGACTACCCGAGGACAGCAAGCAGGGGCTCATGGTTTCCAGGGTGGAATCCAGTTCCTAAACCTACTAATCTTTGTAACTGTGTATTTGATCAGGCTTTCCAGGACTCTGTGTTTTGATCCACACTTCCCTCCAAAGTAGCATGGTGCACAGGAAGGAGCATAGCCTTGAGATATCAAAGCAGGATTCTGATTTTCCCTTTGCTGCTCAATGGCCTTCTGATCTTGTGGTATCTTTAAGATGCGAGAACTTTTACCTAAGACAGACTAATACTACCTACATCACACAGGAATAGGGATAGTAAAAATAAACTATTTGGAATGGAGAGGTGGCTCAGAAGTTAAGAGTGCTTGCTGCCCTTGCAGAGGACCCAAATTCTCTCACCCAATCCACACTGAGTAGCTCACAGCTGTCTATCACTCCAGCTCCAGGGAAATCTCACGCCCTCTTCCGGTCTCTATGCATATCTGCATTTATGTGTGCACGCCTACGTGTGTACATTCACACACACATAATTAAAAGTAAGGAGATAATACTATTTAATATGTCAATGAAAAATAGTAATGGGTTAAAGAGACATGACAGGATATTTCCAGGTGGGGTTTCTGTTCTGTCCCCTACCGTTTCTTTAACTAGCAGCTTCTTTGCTTGGAAGAAAGAGGCTGATGATAGCATTGGCTTAACGACGTGGTCCAAGATGACTATCACTCAGCACAGCACCATTACCTTGTGAGTGCTCAGCACCTTCAGGATGAGTGTGCTCTACTTTGCGCATATGAGACACACACCTGTAATCCTCGCAACACTCTGCTGGTCGCTGTTGACATAGCCGTGTTACCTCAAAGTCGGTTACACTGAGCTGTAACTTGCCATGAGTTACATAGATTACCTTGGTCCAGGGTTATATACTTTACACCGTAAAAATCTGACCTCAAACCCCTTACTTAAAGATAATGTCTATATTATCTTTGAATTCTTAATGATTAATATGGTAATTACTATTATTATTGAACCACATGTAAAGTGCTTTCTAAGACCATTTATTTTTTTTAACCTACCAGTTTCCTGCTTTGTACATAAAGAAATATTTATAGAGATGGCTCAGCGGTTAAGAGCACTGACTGTTCTTCCAGAGGACCTGGGTTCAATGGCCAGCACCCACATGGCAGCTCACAACTGTAACTCTGCTCTGTAACTCTAGTTCCAGGGTACCCGACACTCTCATACAGATATACATGCAGGCAAAACACCCATGCACATAAACTTTTTAAAAAGAAAGTATTTGCTATCATCTGCATTATACTCATTTAGGGTTCAAGAGTTAACTTCCTCAAGTGAACTGGAATCACTTCTTTTTCTCACTTTTTTTGTGCAAACGGGGATTCCTATTTTACCCTAGAGAAAGGAAATGGTCTTTAGTAGTAGGGTTTGAGCTTAGCAGCAGTTTCAAAGGCAGAGTATATTTTGGAGAAACTTTCAGTAAGCCATCTGTATATTTGCGTAGTAAGTCAGGAAGGTGGTTTAGAAGAATCAGTGGACTTAGAATTCGAGAGCTGGGAACTTAGTCCTAACTTTGGATCTGGAACACACACACACACACACACACACACACACACACTTGCATGCACACGCACACACAGTTCTTCACAGAGTCTCTGTTTCTTGATCTATGAACTGAGACTGTTGAACAATATGACTTCTGATGCCGTTTCCAATTCTCAAATATGTACAGCATTTTGCCCATAATGTCCATATCAACTTGCTCAACTGGGCACCAAAAAGCACTCCTCTGACAGACACACCCCCTAATGCCTGGCTTGTTGCAAGTGTCAGTCTACAATTGTAGCCCCCAAACCTCATTATCCCTAAGCTTTAGGCTGAACCACAATACTTGAAGTTTTTATGATATTGGCGAGAGCAGACATTCTGTTTTCCAGGGAGAAAAAGCCTTTTTTAAAAATAAAAAAATGCACTTTTTGGCAAATCTACCCTCTCAAAATCATATTTTGATGAGTTAAGTGCAAATGAATAAAAAACATACGGATTTTGTTTTCACTGAAATTCGCATGGGCTGAAGTGAGAAGAGAAAGGATGGTTGGGTCAAAGACAGGGAACGCTGCATAATGGCCGGGAGGAGGCCAGTGGAACTAAAGAATCTGACGTTCTAATTCATCGTCACTTCTTGAGGGTGACAGAGACTATTAGGTCCCCCAAATTTAAGGTCTCAGAGCAGTGAGGGGGAAAAAAGAGAGAATCATGGCTTTGCTATCAGATCACAGTTTGGGCCGTTTGCTGGCAGTGTTACCCTGTGCGGGCGCGTGGCCTCAGGCGTGCCACTTCTACAGATGGGAGAGAGTCAGGATGCCTGGAACACATGGTGATCCTGAGTCTCTCACTGCAACGTCTGGCATGGTCTCCAGAGCACAACCGGAACACAGTGGCGTCTATTCATCTACTCAGGTTTCTGCACCGTTCTGCACCTGACTTAATCAGCAGTGGAGAAGGGGCAGCTGGTGGAACCATCTGAGTCTCGCATCTGAGAATTCACTTCCTCGGTTCCATCCTCCTCCATCTTTCATTTCTAAGATCTGTGAAAAGTCAACAACCTGTAAAAAATAATTGTAACGTGTGCTCTACAATTACTATGGTTGCAGAATAGCTTACGCACAAGTATGTTACAGCTGGCGACATGGAAAACCGCAGTGAGTCTCCGATGTCTGTTCTTGAGACCATGCATGCTTAAGGGATTGGGGCCGGATCTGTACTCACTGCTTCTGAGCCTCCTCTGGGCCACTCACTCTGAGATTTGCCCATGTCTCCAGTCAGTTCCCATAGCCAGGTCTCTTCTCTTTCTAGCTGTTTCCAGGGCTACCTTCTGTTCCTGCGCCTCTCTCCAGACCTTTGGCGTTGGCTGGAAGAAAGGAATTGGTTAGGGTCAAACTGCTTCCCCTTCTCTCAGCCTTGGCCCTCAACCTGTCCTTTATGTGAGCACTTAATCGCCTCTCCCCTTCATCTAAGAGGAAGAGAAAGGAAGGAGCAAGATTGAGGCATTACTGCTGCTTCTGATTCAAACAAGCTAAGAGGACTAAAGTTCAAAAGCCACACTAGTCTAATTAGACAGCTGTTGGTTACCCCCAAGATATAAGTGCCACTATTACATGTTTGGAGAATGCTTGATGTGCTTGCTAGTAGTTTTAGGCATCACAGTAGAAATATTGATTGCTTTCTTCCTTTGGTAGCTTAGAGCTAGTCCCAAGAGAGGACATTTCCAGGTCAGTTCCAGCTCAGTTCTTCCAAGCCTTTTATGTCTGAAGTATAATGGTGTCTCTAGCAATATGGACTTACCTTCAAATTCTGGGATGCCATCAGGAGCGATGGAAGTAGCCTTTATTGTTCGGTGGGTTTCTTGGATGTCCCTGAGGTCAACAACTTGAAAGTTTTCTCATGTATGGTATTGGGGGGTGGGGCTTGTTGGGTAGATTGGTGCCCTTGAGAACACCATCACTCTTAATGGTGTAACTTGATTTAAACTGTAAACATATGTAAACACACATACGTGAATGTAATTTTAGAAAAACAAATTCATATGATTCCCTGTGACTTTTTCAAACATCCTTAGTATTATTTATCCCTCCTCACTCCCTCTCCCTCTCTATTTCTCACCCTCCTCCATCAAATCCCTACTCACTAAAACATTCTAAACCTTAGACCAACTTGCTTTTTAGGGATCAATACTGCTCAGGTTCTGAGCCTATATACCCACATACACTCTAGTTGGCTGCTCTTGTGTTTAAGATGTATCAGTCAGCTGTGCGTGCCTAGGTGGTAGACCATGCATCAAGATGCAGATGTGTAGATAACCCATCACCCATGTCTGTGGAGGTGTTGAAGGCCAGGGAAACCTTGCAAGTGAGCTGATGGGTGTCAAAACACACACATAGGCTACTGATTCGCCTTTACAACTCCCAAAGTTCAAACCCACATGCATTTTTATTAAACTGGAAGAGAAGTTTTCATAGTAGAAATAATGATAATAAAAACAGATTTTCAAAGCTGAGAATGGAATCCCACAGTTGTAATCATAGCTTTTGGGTAGCTGAGGCAGAGGGATTAAGAGTTTAAAGCCAGGCTGGACTACATACTGGGGCTTTACCTTCAAGAATGACAACAAAAGAATTATGTCATTATTGTCTTAGTCCATTTTCTGCTACTGAAACAGAATACATAGAATGATGAGCTTGTAAAGGCATTTGTTTGTCATAGTTTGTGGGCTAAGAAGTACTACATCAAGGTGTCATTGGCTAGTGAGGGTCTCTAACAGCACTCTAATATAAGTAGGGGTATGTTCTCCTGAGAGCGAGGAAGAAAGGGAGTCCAGAATTTTCTTTCTCTTCTTAAAAGACTATTACTCACATCCTGTCCCCCATGACCTCTTCTAACCCTAATTACCTCTCAAATGCCCACTTTGAGATACAAATAATATATACATTTAGAGGCTAATTTTGTAAGACATGAAATTTAAGAGATATATTAAGGCCATGATAGCACCCACACCTTTCCTGAATATTTACTTTGCACTAACTTGCCATCACTTCTTTTACCTGCTTCAGCTCCTTCAATATTCTCAACAATTCTTAAGGTGTATTGATGTGGGATTCCCCTCTGTATGCTGTGAATATCATTGATTAATAAAGAAACTGCTTTGGGCCTGTAGCAAAACTATAGGGTAACAGAGCTAGGCAGGGAAAACTAAACTGAATGCTGGGAGAAAGAAGGGCAGAGTAAGAGAGAAGCCATGTAGTCCTGCCAGAGACAGACACCAGAACTTTAGCTGGTAAGCCACAGCCACGTGACGATACACAGATTAATAGGAACGGGTCAGATTAATATGTAAGAGTTAGCCAATAAGAAACTACAGCTAATGGGCCAAGCAGTGACTTAAATAATACAGTTTCTGTGTGATTATTTCAGGGCTAAGCAGCCAAGAACAAACAAGCACCCTCCTCACTACACTGTATATTTCATCCCTATCCTACAAATGAAAAATTAGAAGCCTATCTGACACAGCTTGTCCAATGCCATAGTGTTGTTCAAAATGAAAACTACACCTCAAGTTCTTTAGACCTCAAAATGACCATTCTTTCTACTGGTGGATATATGTGTTCTCTTTCTTAGCTCTGTATGGGTGAGTTGTAACTAGAAAGACTGCCCAAAGTTTGAAGAGATAGCTTGCTGAATGACAATAATGAGGACCTAAGTTCAGATTCTGAACATATATATTAAGTAAAGAAACAAAACTTGGTATATCTGTGGAGGTGCTGATCTCTGGATCTGTCAGACCAGACAGTCTAGGCAATCAGTGAGTTCTTCACTCAAGGAAGAGACCCTGACTCAAAATATATGTCAGAGCTATATAGGAAAACAGCAAATATCCAAACACTAACAATATTCACCCTCACACATGAACACATAACCCAAGTACCACAGACACACACAGACACACATATGGCCTTCTTCATCTTTTTCAGTTTTTTTTTGTTTAAAGCCTGCCCTTTCTGATATGAGTGTAGTAACTCCTGGTTATTGTTCATTTCTGTCTGTGTAGCTATGTCTCTTCTCAATCTTTTAGCCTTAATCTATGTACCTATGTGTACCTTTACTAGTAGAGTGTCTTTCTTGTAGGCAGCATATAGTTGGGTCTTGTTTGTTAGTCCATGCTGGTCAGAGAGTTAATTCATTGTATTTTCAGGTTATTCTAGCAAGTTTGAACCTCTTCCTGTCTTTGTGTTGATAGTATTCTTCTCGCTTTGTGTATTTTTATTTATCTCTTTTTGTATTTTAGTAGCTTTTGAAATGGTATTTTAATTCTCTTCCATCTCTCTTTCAAGTATAGTTTTCTATCATCTTCTAGTGAGTATATACTTTCTATCATCTTCTAGTGAGTTTTGTACATGTATGTTATTTACTTGTCTTTTCATTTTTAATGTCAGATTCCCTTAAACATTTCTTATAAAGATGTTTTCTTTTATATTTTTGTGTTCTTATATTGGTCTCTGCATCTGATTTGATATTCATCTCTTCCAATTTCACATAGTTTATTTCTAGTGTTGAACAATTTAGATGTCCCCAGGGATACATTTTCAATGATTGAAAGGCTTTTTGTGCCAGTGTCTATAGCTCCAAGGTTGTAGATTGTTTAGACTTTCTCTAAATCCTGCCAGATATCTGTGGGTACTGGCAGGAGTTGTGATGCCCAGTTTCTATATTACTCCGTAGATCAGGAACCCTCTTCTCTCCTGATGCTTAGATGTATGCTAGGCAGGTTTCTTATGCAATGTCCACTATCACTGTGAGTAATAAGGGGAGACCTCATTTACATTATACAGGTAACAAACAGAGACTGTTGTTTTGAGCCACAGGACATGGCAAAGATTCTGTCCAGCTCTGGCTACATTGGTTCTGAGGCTGTGGGGCAGAGAGTGAAAGAACTTCCCCCAGATGATACTAATAAAGTACAAACACCGGCTGAGCTATTCTCTATTTAAAATTGTGTTCTCAGTACCTGAGAGGACACGTAGTTGGAAGTTAATCAATTTTAGAAAACATAAAAGTGAACTATCAGCACACTGTAATTACTTTTAAAGAAATGTTCATGGGTATGAAAAACTTTTTCCTGAGATCGGCTTTCAGGATAATCTGGGTTGCAGGGTTATGAGGGAGCAGTTAATACCCTCCAAACCCAAACTCTTCATTCCTACCATTTCCTACTAAATGAATTCTAGAATGTATCTGACCTAAGCAGAGTACGTAGGCCTCTAACACATTTCAGCTCTTTACTAGAACGTAACTAAACAATTTGCTCATGTTAAATTGCAGTTTCTGTAAAGAAAAAAAGTTTATGCAAAGTACATAGAAAAAATAGTACAAATGTCACAATATTAATTCTACCCATCCATGAGCGTGGGAGGTACTTCTGTATGCTGGTGTCCTCTATGATTTCTTTCTTCTGTGTCTTAAAGTGTTCATTGTACAAGTCTTTCACTTCTTTGGTTAGATTTATTGTAAGATATTTTATTTACAGATTACAATACAATATCCATCAAAATTTCAAAACAATTCTTCATAGAAATTTAAAAACTAATCTTGAATTTCATTTGGAAACAACAAAGATCTCAGATAGCCAAAAGGATCCTGAACAATTGAAAACAAAACCTACCTGAGATGATCACCATCTCACGTTTAAAAGAGGAACTCATACCTGACCACTAGGGCTGAGAACCTCTAGCTGGCATCACCAAAGGCCTAGGGGAGACCCTACTACTGTGCTAAATGAATGTATCATTAGACTAACTCCTAATAATTTCTGTTTTGCAATAGACAGCGATTTCCAAAGAGACCCACAACTGGCTGAGGTGCAAAGAATAAGAGACTGTGGAGAGTTCTCGGTGCTAAAATAAGACATCTATATTACAAATCTATAACCTATGGCTCAGAGATCATTTCAGAAGAAGGGGCAGAAAGAGTATGTGAATTTAAGGCTATGGATAACTACAAGAAAATCATGGTTTGAAGACACAAAAGGACAGTTGCACCTATGAGTTTATGCCAGTAGTGCTAGCATGCACAATCCCTGAGTAGGTTCCAGCCAGACAAAACACCACAGCACGGAGGGGGGACGTAGGTATGAAGTTCCACCTCTAGCAGGATCTATTTGTAACTGATAACTTCTGAAAGAAAGAGCAGTTTTTTCTTTAAGGATGAGGCCTCTGGTAGGTCAAGCACCCTCCAGTGAATGCCTCTACACCCAAGTGTATGCAAACAGCACAAATTGGATTCCGTGGATTTAATAAATTGGTGACACGAAGCAATGGGTGGTTATGGATGGGGTTGTTGCTGGGAGGAGCTGTGGGAAGAGTGGAAATTATGTAAATACAGTTTTCATATATGAAATTCTCAGAAACAGCAACAACAAGTGTTAGCAAAAATAGTGCCCCTTTTTTTGAAAATGTATTTTAAGTTTTAAACAGAATACAGGTTTGTCTATTGGGCATTTTCACACTGGTTAATGCAAAATTCCCTTTAACTTTATGAAAAGCAGATTCAAGAGAAAGAAAATAGATTTCCCTCCAAAATCTGCCCCCTGTTATATAAGCAGCCTTTACCTGCTATTGTTTTCCCAAAGTGCTTTCAAGACTTACATGATAAATCCTCCCTTCCACTCCCCCTGAAACTTCTATAGCCAAAGCTTTTCATTAATAATAATAGGATTCATCCCAACTAATTTGAACAGAAAGGGTTTTTTATAGAGATGGTGTTATGTAACTGAATGTTCAAAGCTCAAAGGTAAATAGTCCCCATAAGACACCCGCAATGCAATGTTTCTCAAAGTTAATATGTGCACAGATGTCCTGGGATCTAGATAACACTGGTCCAGACCTGGAGGGTCTAGAGTATGAACTGAACATGAGCTGTTCTAACAGTGTTCCTTTACACTGGTGTTGCTGGTCCTTGAGTAGTGAGACTCTAGAAGAGTCCAGTGCCACTGTTACCATCTTCCAGAGAGCATCCATATTATTAAGACAACTTCCTCCCCGAAAAGCTGGGTGCCTGTTTGTGTTACCTTTGTAGATGATTCAGTCGCCCAGGTAGCCTGCTTCTTCCCATTGTGGCTTTTTCTAAGACCCATTTAGATATGTTTGCTAATCATGAACCAGGTCACCCTGCACTGTGGCTCAAGGATGTATGGGAAGCACTGGTTTCAGATTCTCCACACGTGTAGAAAGGTATGCTAGAAGGGGATGATGTGGATACCAAGCCTCTAATCTTTAGCATTTTAAAAAATACTAATTATATTAATTATTGAAATTGGTATAAAAAGATTAGTGTATATTGAAAGCTAACTATATGCCCAACATTGTGATATATTATTTTATTGTCATTTTTTACTTATAAACAAAAATGTAAATTATACTAGTGGGGTACCATATGATTTTTCAATGAGTATATATATTGTATAATGTCCAAAACAGATTAAACATTTCTAGTCCTGAAATATTTATTGTTCCTTTACAATAAAATTATTCAAAGTTCCTTTTCCCATTTTTTGGACTATGCAGGCTAACAGCCTTCCTCTTTCTTTTTTCTTTTTGTTGTTGCTGTGATAAATATCTGAGAGGAAGTTTCCAAAGTGGAAAGATTTGTTTGGGTTCATGGTTGTTGACTAAGGTTATCTGTCCTGTCTGGTTCCTGCTGTCATTAAGTTACAAAGAAATCACACAGAGGTCGATATTAGTTTTAAACTGATTGGCCCATTAGCTCAGGCTTCTTATTAAATCTTATGACTTATATTAGCCCATTATTCCAGTATATGTTAGCCATATGGCTCAGTATCTTTTTCAGCAAGGCAGTCATATCTTGCTTCTTCTGTGTCTGGGCCAGGACTGCAGAAGTATGGGCTTCTTTCTTCCTAGAATTCTCCTGTTCTCATTGACCCGCCTCTACTTTCTGTCTGGTTTTCCCGCCTATACTTCCTGCCTGGCTACTGGCCAATCATCTTTTATTTAAAATATAATTGACAGAATACAGACCATTCTTTCACACCACTTCCCCTCTTTTTTTTAAACAAAGGAAAATATCCATAATCCATTTTTTTGGGGAATGTGAGTGTAGTTTTCCAGGCTACTTCCTGCTGGTTAGGGATGCTGATACTCTTATGGGGACCTAAAGAAAATTTAGAATTATGATCAAGTCCTGACTGGAGTATCCTGTGAGGCTTGATCATCTCAGACAGCATCTTGAATGTTCAAGATGTAGAACTCTGACATCTAGGCCATCTGTTCCTATCAGAGTTTTCTCAGGTGGTCTTTCTTGATCAATCCTGATTTTTCTTAACTCACAATGAATCACAGCTTCTCATTTTCTGTGGAAACAAAAGCAAAATCTCTTCTCCAAACTAACATATCTTTTGAAGTCAAGGTATTTTCAAAATACCTATCTTGGATTGATTCAGCAGCATTTATAAACAAATATCTTTTAGCAGTTGTTGCTCCTTCCTCAGGATTCAAACAATTCAAAGAGAGCATAATAACATACAGTATCAGGATTCTCTGTGTATTTTTCATCTTTACGTGACTTTATTTTAACCTCTATTTTCTTTTATTTTTATTTTTAATTTTTGGTTTTTGGAGACAGGTTCTCTGTGTATCTTTGGCTGTCCTGGAACTCTCTCTGGAGAGATTTACCTGCCTCTGCCTCCCAAGTGCTGGGAGTCTGAACTGGGGTCATCCTTGTAGATTCCTGGGGGTTTCCCTTGCATCAGGTTTCTACCTGAGCCTGAAATGACCCTCTTTCCCTGACTCCAGAGGAGAAGGGATTAACTTTTTATCTTGAACTCTTATTTAGCTTTCCATACAGCCCTATGAAACAGGAATTATTATTGTTATTACCAATTTAAAGATCAGGAATGAAAAGGCAGGCTGTTAACCAACATGTTCAATGATGCAGGCATGGTCTCTGATAAAGACAGCATCTACATTGCACACAGGTGACCAAGCGCTGAAATCAGTTCTTGGGAGGCCTGGGCAAAAACTAAGGGATACGTGAGATGGCACACTTTAAAGTCTCACAAAATCCCTACAGTTGGGAAGCTTGTTTAATTTTGTTCAGCACAGTAGTTTCCAATGATATTTAGACATTGCACTTTTTGTCAAGTAATATTTATTAACACTGAGCAGAAAATGTTCCGCAAAACAAACCTCGGAAAAATGTAGTCTTAAATATTTCCTTGGCTGGAGATAGACCTCAGTTTAGATTTTCAAGCCAGATGGAACTCGCCCTGCCACCCAATATCTTGGATAAGTATGTCTCAAAGTTTGGTGTGAGTCAGAACCTCCTGGATTTCTGACCCTATAGAAAATTTTTTCCTTTCTAATAAGATCTTAAAAGATGCTAATGCTGCTAACCTACACAGAATCTTTTGAGAATGACTAACTGGGGCTTTGAGTAAGTTCTTGTCCATTCTGAGCTTTGATGTCCTCATTTGTCAAGGAATAACAGTAACATCTTTTCCCAATTCATCCATCCCATCACCAACAAACATTCCTGTATGCCTACTCTGTGCAAAGTATATTTGGTGCAAGGATGCAGCAATAAATGGAAAAATCCCCTCCTTACAGTATGTGTAGCTTGCATGTGGCAAAGAGCTGAGACAATGGTATGTCAAAGTGGAAAGTCCCTCCAAATTAACAACATGCAGGTCACAGTAATAGAGACCACGCCCTTCTTGTATATATTCATATCTCCTCTCCATCTCTCCACAGAACCTGAGCACATCCGTTTTCATTCACATCTAAGAAAGCTTGACTTTGCTGTGGACTTTTTTTATTCTGCCATCAAATAGTTACTTTCCTTGATGTTAAACTGCTGTTTGCACTGACGGTACATCTTCTCTGCAGGATGCAAAAGGCATCATTATTGGGTATTCCCAATTAGACTGTTAAAGTCTATGGGGATTCATGTCTTATTCACATTTCCAAATGTTCTTCTAATGCTTTCAATGTGCAGGATGCTGCAGCGAAGGCTTTGATTCTTTCATTGTATGATGCTCAGAAAATCAGCATCGAAGACTTGACTTGTTGAAAGAAAACATTGAGCCCTCATTATCAGGTGCAAGGTGGTAAAGATTATGACACAGGTAAAATACAGAAGAGCACAATGATTGGTTCTCTGATATGAAATGTCATCTGAAAGCATCTGTACAAGAACATTAGCAGGCAACTGAGCTGGTTTTCTATAGTAGGAATGCATAGGCATATACCTATGGCATTGCAACTGTAATTCATGAAAAAAAAAGAGGCCATGAATTTGAAAGCAAGCAAGCAGGTAGGTTTGGGGAGGGGGGAAAAGGAAGGAAGAAATGTTTAAATTATATTATAATCTCAAGAATATAAATTAAAAAAAAATGTCTCTACTAAAGAAACATAGTTCCTTTCTTCCCTGGAAACAGAGACAATTTTTAAAAAAACATCTGAATCTATTTTCCTTTTCTCTCTCTCTCTCTCTTTTTTTTTTTTTTTTGAGACAGAGTCTCCCATAGTCCAGGGTGAGTAAGAATGTCTCTGAACTCCTGATTTTCTTGTGTCTGTGTCCCAAGGGCTGGTGTGTGCTCCTAGACCTGCCTCCTGCCTTCACCTCTGCATTCTTACTAGTAACACAGTATCTGCACACCGTGTATTTCTAAAATATAAACAAATAAGCAAATTAGACCGTCTCACTCAGTAGTGAGTGGTGGCAAGGACAATAAGAGAAGCCAAGAGTTCTTTATAAATCCAAGAGAAGAAAACATTTCTATGGGGCAGAGGTGCTCAAAGAAAAATAGGTCAATCACAGGCATCTGACGCTGTGATATAAGACATTTGTCCTGTTGGATAACGATAAAACAGAGCTCCACAAAGGGAAAAACAGCTGCAGCGGTCCTGCAGGATCTGTGAGCTGTTGCTGAACTATGATGGGAACGGAAAGGGTTTGCCAAGTCTGGATGAAAGAAAAGCTGAGTGTATAGACAAGCGGTTAGCAGCTTAGATGGGCACCGATGTAAACAGAGGGTAGGTTTTTATCCTGGACCAAAGGTTGTACACCTGGAACCTGGAAGCCTGTGTTATTTATTTACATTTGTCAGGCCATATTTTGAATAATTTTAAATGAACCACAAATGTTAAAACCATAAGGCAGGCTCCAGGCTCAGCTGTAGATGGCCAACACAAAACAAACTTAATGATAGTTTTGGAGGTGTTTTTTGCTTTGGCTTGGTTTTTTGCCTCTCAATGCCTTGTCTGGGCATCAAAAAAACCTACAGCTCTTTTGCTTATATATCATGGTTTCTGATTTTGTTTTTATGGATTTTCTGTATGAGTCAATGTATGAGTGTCTTTGTATTTCTTATGCTTTTCCTTTGACTTTTTTTTCTGTTTGTTTTCCTCATTGTTATTTTTTTATTTTAATTTTATATGCCTATTTATTTTCTAATGAGGGAGAGAAATAAAGGGTTTGGATTTGGGTGGGAGGGTGGGGAAGTGGGGAGGATTTGTGAAGAGTTGGAGAAAAAGAATATATTGTCTGAAAAAAAGATCTATTTTCAACAAAAACAAACAAAAAACCCATGATACTTCAAGATTTAAAAATCAATGTATCTTGAAAACCGAGAAAGAAGGTCAACACTGATTTTGCCCTCATCGAGGTGTCCATACTCGGTGCTACAAAGATAATGACCCTTTTGTTTAAATAAATATGCCTCAGATTTTTCTGTGTTTTTTTGGGGGGGGATCTACTCATTGTTAATTCTCAGAACTCCTGAGTATTTACCATATTTCAAACACTTTTGTATGTACCAAGGGCATAGATACTTATTGTTTCAAGATTTCTCAGATTAACAAATAAAATGAGTATAAATATAGTTTCACAGTGGGCAGTGGTGGCACACACCTTTAATCCCAGGACTCGGGAGGCAGAGGCAGGTGGATCTCTGTGAGTTTGAGGCCAGCCTGGTCTACAAGAGTTAGTTCCAGGACAGCTAGGACTGTGACCCAGAGAAACCCTGTCTAGAATTCTCCCCACCCTCCAAAACATCCTTTTCTTATCCTTTCATGAAAAAGGTCTTGGAGAGAGCATGGATACAAAGAACATACCTAAACATAATAAAGGCAATATACAACAAGCCAACATCAAACTAAATGGAGAGAAACTCAAAGCGATCCCACTGAAATCAGGAACAAGACAGGGCTGCCTACTCTTTCCATATCTATTTAATATAGTTCTTGAGGTTCTAGCTAGAGCAATAAGACAACAAAAAGAGATTAAGATGATACAAATTAGAAGTCAAAATCCAAAATCTCACGATTTACTGATGATATAGTAGTTTACATAAGTGACCCCAAAAATTCTACCAAGAAGCTCATACAACTCATAAACACCTTCAGTAATGCATCTGGATACAAGATGAACTCGAAAAAAAAATCAGTAGCCTTGCTTTACACAGATGATAAATGGGCCTAGAAAGAAATCAGAAAAACATCAACCTTCACAATAACCACAAATAACATAAAGTATCTCAGAGTAACTCTAACCAAACAAGTAGAATACTTGTATGCTAAGATCTTTAAATGTTTGAAGAAAGAAATTGAAGAAGACACTAGAAAAATGGAAAGATATCCCATGCTCTTGGGTATGTAGAAGTAACATAGTAAAAATGGCAATCTTACCAAAAGCAATCTACTGATTCAATGAAATGCCCATAAAAAAATCTCAGAAAAATTCTTCACAGACCTCAAAAGAACAATACTCAACTTCATATGGAAAAACAAAAAACCCAGGATAGCCAAAACAATCCTGTACAATAAAGGAACTTCTGAAGGTATCACAGTCCCTGACTTCAAACTCTATTACAGAGCTATGTACTAAAAACAGCCTGGTATTGGCATAAAAACAGATAGGAGAACCAATGGAACCAAATTGAAGACCTAGATATCAATGCACACACCTACAAACACCTGATTTTTGACAAAGAAGCAAAAAATATAAAATGGAAAAAAGGAGGCATATTCAACAAATGGTGCTGGCTTAACTGGATATCAACATGTAGAAGAATGAAAAGAGATCCATATCTATCACCATGCACAAAACTTAAGTCCAAATGGATCAAAGACCTCAACATAAAACCAACCACACTGAATCTCATAGTAGAAAAAGCAGGAAGTACACTTGAACGCATTGACACAGGAGACCACTTCCTAAATATAACTCCAGTAGCAAAGACACTGCAAGAAATAATTAATAAATGGGACCTCCTGAAACTGAGAAGCTTCTGTAAAGCAAAGGACACGGTCAACAAGACAAAACAACAGCCTACAGAGAAGGAAAAGATCTTCACCAACCCCAGATCAGACAGAGGGCTGATCTTTAAAAGATACAAAGAACTTAAGAAACTGGTCATCAAAAGAACAAATAAGCCAATAAAAAAAAATGTGATACAGACCTAAACAGAGAACTCTCAACAGAGGAATCTAAAATGGCTGAAAGACACTTAAGGAAGTGCTCAACATCCTTAGGCATCAGAGAAATACAAATCAAAACAACTCTGAGATTCCATCTTCCACCTGTAAGAATGGCCAAGATCAAAAACACTGATGACAACTTATGCTGGAGAGAATGTGGGGTAAAGAGAACACTCCTGCATTTCTGGTGGGAGTGCAAACTTGTACAGCCCCTTTGGATATCAGTATGGCAATTTCTCAGAAAATTAGAGAAACAAGCTACCTCAAGACCCAGAAATACCACTTTTGGGTATATACCCAAAGGATGCTCAATCTTACCACAAGACATGTGCCCAACTATGTTCATAGCAGTATTATTTGTCATAGCCAGAACCTGGAAACAACCTAAATGTCCTTGACCAAAAAACAGATAAGGAAAATATGGTACATCTACACAATGGAGTACTACACAGCAAAAAAATAAATAAATAAATAACAACAGCTTGAATTTTGCAGGAAAATGGATGGAGCTAGAAAACATTATTTTGACTGAGGTAACCCCAACAGAGAAAGACAATTACCACATGTACTCACTCGTTGGTGGTTTTTAAACATAAAGCAAAGAAAACCAGACTACAAACCACCAATGGCTAGCTAACTGAATTTAAGGCCCACTCTGTGAGATGGAACCTCTCTGATTGGATTTAAGGTCCACTCCATGAGTTAGAACTCATGCCTGACAAGGCTCATGTGGTCAAGAAACTAAGCCTAGATAGGCCAGGGACCTAGAGAAAACCCCAATACAATTGTTATGTGAAAGGAACAAAGCATTAAAATGACTCCTAAGGACATTCTGCTATTCCCGTACATGAGCACCTTGCTCAGTCGTCTTCAGAGAAACTTCCTCCTGCAATACATGGGAACAAATAAGGACCCACATCTGGGAAAAGAGAAGAGAATAAAAGACCTCAGAACACTCAGTCCTAAATGGGAGGCCTTCAACCAATTTCTCCTCTAAGGGTTCAGAGAGCTCTGCAGAAATGAAGGTGGAAAGATTGTAAGAGCCAGCGGGAATGCAAGACATTAAGGAAACAAGGCCTTCTAGACTCAGCAGGACTGACACACTATGAACTCTCACAGAGACTGGCAGCACACACAGGGACTGGACAAACTTAAGGCAGAATGGATCCCAGCACTGAGAGGGGAAGTGGCCATAAGCACTTATCCCTAACCCAGAAGCTATCTTCAATCGACAACTACTCACAAAGGAAAATTAATTTTCTGCAGTGAAGTTTCACTGGGTACGTAAACCACACTTAAATGGAGGTCTCATGCCCAGCAACACAGCCAACAATAAACAAATTCAGTAGTAGTTTTAGAAGACTTGTTTATTGGTGGTTTTTTTCTGTCTCATAATTCATTGTCTGGTTTGAGGGTTATTGCTTTGTTTTTGTTATTTGTTTTATCCTCCATACAGGTCTTTTGCTTATATATTATCGTTTCTGGTTTGAGATTTTTATAGGAGTCCTCTGTGTGTGTGTGTGTGTGTGTGTGTGTGTGTGTGTGTGAGAGAGAGAGAGAGAGAGAGAGAGAGACAGAGACAGAGACAGAGACAGAGACAGAGAGATTACATATATCTCTGAGCCTATGTGCTTTTTCTTTGGCTCTGTTTTGTTCCTGTTTGCTTTTGTCCTATTCTGATTTGGTTATTGTTGTTGTTTTCCTATTCTGATTTGTGTTGTTTTATCTTTTTAGATGCCTGTTTATTTTATGAACGAGGGAAAGAAAAGCTATGGATTTGGGGGTAGGATCTGGGAGGATTTGGGGGGAGGGAAAACCATAATTGATATATATTGTATAAAAAGAATCTATTTCCAATAAATAAAAAACTAATGTATGTGAATTAATAATAGATTATCTTATTTTGTCCCAGAATTCATTCACCTGCCATTTAATGGTGGGGATATAATCTAAGAAAGGTTTGGCTGGATGATTTCACCATTGCATGAATATCAATGAAGCATTTTCCAACAGATCTATATGTCATCGGTCAGTTTTTCCTACCCAAAGATTTCCTCTAGAATGTAGCCAGACTGTATTGCTGAGTACTGTTTTCTGTAATCACCACTTTCCAAATGCCTTTTACAAAAGTCCCTGCAATTTTCATTGGGAAAAAATGGTATTGCATTGCCCATGGTGGTCGTGGTGTGTGTGTGTGTGTGTTGGGGTGAAGGGGGGTTCTGGTTTGAAGACAATATAAAGTTGCTCTTAACTGTCTGGTTGGAGTTACTCAGTGAGGAGCACGGTGCTCTTTGGAACAAGTTGCAAATCAGAAAAAAACGTTTGCTAATTTGTTTTGGACCATGTTCAAGAGCAAGGAAGTCAGAGAGTCGGGGGTGAGGTGGAAGTGAGTCACAATTTATGCCTGTACACAGTGGCTGGGATCAGAACGCCAAATGCAAAGGTGTTCAGGAAATCCCAACTGACTGTCTGCAGGCCCCAAACTCCTGGAGGGGAAAGGTCCTCTGCTTCTGGGCCTGGCTTTCCTCACTCTTTCCTTTACCTCACTCAGTAGCACGTGAGTGGCTTCAGAGGAAAGTCTTGGACCAGAGTGCTTGGGACAGAGGCATAGAATAAACATAGACTTGAAGCTACTGAAAAATCTAGAGTTGGGACCAGGAGTGTGTCTTCTACCAAGAGTGTCTTCTAGGACATCCACCTTCACCCAACAGGCTAAGCACATTTCGGGCTCATTATTCATTGATTACTCAGTTGAGAATTTGCCAGCTCCTTAGAATGGGGTTGTAGCCTCAGTCAGTCCTTTCAGATGGCCTTTATAATCATTCGAGACAGTGTGCAGGGCAGGGATGTGTCAGATGACCAGTGTGCACATCTCCGGTTGAAGAAGACCAGAGTAATGCTCAGATTTCTTATTTTACCTTCATATTGTGCACACGTGTCTTTTGGAGTGTCAATAGTGTCATAGTGTACAAATCTTTGTGCTTTCCATGGGTGATTTTGTCTTTTAAACTGTCTCAGCTAGAGCTGAAGTATTTTACACTGTACCTACATGCAAGGAACCTGTGATGTGGCTGATTATGAAGGTGAGTTTGATGAGCTTTTGGATATGAGTCACAGTGCAGCTGGCTCTGAGTTCAATGTTAATGAATCCACACACTGAAATAAGGTGTCTTTGAACAAAAATACACATAGAACAATGTGGTGAATTAATTGTGGCTAGAGGCTCACAGGCTAACCTCATGTTTCTCCTGAGAGAAATTTTTAGTGTGTGCTAACATGTTGTCCACAACAGCTTTGTAGACTGTAACTCCACAAACAGCAAGAATTGACTATAATTCATTGATGGTTCAAAAGTTGTCATTCCAAAGAGATTTCCTCTAACCTCCAATTGTAAAGTAGCCTAACCAGTCCTAAAGAATACTCCGCATTTCCCTTTGGTCCAGGTTGCTAATGGTATCTGTCTGGTTCCATTGAACTTATTTAAATTGTTTATTTGTTTGTCCCTTTCCTCTAGAGCATGATGTCCCTCTCCTCTAGTTCAGTGATGTGGAGGTATCTGTTATTTACTTTGGTGCTCTGAGCTCAGCACTTACCATAGTAGATTGTGCAGAGCAGGCTTATAATTAAAGCTGATGAATGGATGAAAGAAGGGAGGGGTATAAGTGGTAAGTTCTGGGGGGGGGGGGAGGTAAAAAAGTACATTTTCTCCTGCCTTGGGCTTCATCAGAAACTTAGTAACTCTATTACTTTGGCCAAAATACATATTTTCCTTGAATCTGGTTGCAAAATGGAAGAGTCAGTTCTTAGCATTTTGTAGATGATGTTCCACCCTAAGAAAAGTGAGGGAAACTCTGCATAGAAAAACAATGACTCAGATTTTATGCACCGTGACTTATCTATCTTTTCCAAGTGGTTCACAGAGCTCATGTACAGTCTGCTCATTTTTTTCTAAAATGGTAACTCTGGATTAGAAACAGCATCTGTGACTGTTTTTCAGACTCTAAGCATCTACTTTCTTATCTATTCTCGAAGGGGGGGGCACCTCCTCTGTAGCATGAATAATAAAAACCCAGAGACAGATATTGGGGTTAAACCTGAAGATCAGAAAAAGCAAGGCAGCCAAGCCGCTAGAGAGCTCTTACCTCTATGAAATCAGACTGAAAGAGAGCGATTTCCTATCTCATTCCACTTTATATTCCTCTTTAGTGTTGGGATTAAAGGTGTGCGCCACCAATGTCCAGGCTCTATGGCTAACTTTTGTGGCTGCTGGGATTAAAGGTGTGGTCACCACTGCCTGGCCTGTACGGCTGACTAGTGTAGCTGTTTTGCATTCTGATCATCAGGCAAGATTTATTTATTAAAATGCTAATGAAATATCACTACATTTCTCCTTTTGTCTAAAATAAAAAGGCTATAACTAATACAAGAAAAACTGTATACAATAACTCCTGCTCTGAAGCCAACTTTAATCTTTAGTTGGACTGGGACTACAAAAAGACCATTTGCAGTATATGTCTGTAGAGACTGGCAGAAACAAATATTTGGGAAGATTTATGAAATTTTATCCTGTTAGAAAAATGTGATATGCCAATAGGGCAATTTGCTCTTTTGCTTGGAACATTTTTTTCTGAATGATTTGTCCTTTTTCTTCTCATGTCTCATTTGTCCAGTAGTTTTCAGATTCTTTAGCTAGAGGCCTTTGTTCTCCTGAAAAGACAAAAACAAAACCCTTCCCAACCCTAACTTTGGGGAAATTCTCTTTTGACAAGTTGTATCTGATCAAATGAAAAACATGTGTTAGTTTTATAGGTTAGTTTAGATTAAATGGCCATGCTGCTTGATGAAATATCATCTCTTCTAATTAAGAGGTGTCTCTTTTTTTTTTTTTTTTTTTTTGGTTTATTTCGAGACAGGGTTTCTCTGCAGCTTTTTTAGAGCCTGTCCTGGAACTAGCTCTTGTAGACCAGGCTGGCCTCGAACTCACAGAGATCCGTCTGCCTCTGCCTCCCGAGTGCTGGGATTAAAGGCGTGCGCCACCACCGCCCGGCGAGGTGTCTCTTTTTTAAATTGAATCTTTATCAATTTTGATGGTATCCATAGATTTTTCTTCTCCCATGGAAACAAAAGAAAAACCCCTTCCCCAACTCAAAACATGTCCTGGTTCCTATTCTGAGGTCAGTACATCTTTAAAGTATATCGGATAATTTAATTCTGTCGTTTTTTCCTACTATCCAGTGTCTCTCCACAGCTGTTGTTTCTTTCTTATTAGCACTTAGAAAATTCAAAGTTAATAATGCTTTATGAAATCTATTTCTGGTGTTATTTATCATCCCTCTCTGTTTATTTAACATATCCTTTAGAGTTTGATTTGATCATTCTATAACTGCCTGGACTGTAGGATTGTGTGGTATACCTGTAATATGTTTTATATTATAATAAGCAAAAAACTTTTATTTTCTAGAAGCATATGCTGGAGCATTGTCTGTCTTTATTTGTATAGGGAAACCCATGATGACCATAACTTCTAGCAAATGTCTAATTACGGAATCATCCTTTTCCAAACTCAAAATAGTTTCCCATTAAAAATCTGAATAGGTATCAAAGCTGTGGTGTACATATTTTAGTTTTCCAAATTCTACAAAATGGAATGCATCCATCTGCCAGATTTCATTCCTTTAAGTACCCCTTGGGCAACTTTCTGCAGGTAGAGGTGTTTGGTTGTATATAGTAGGACTTTTCCTTATAATTTCCTTAGCTTGTTGCCATGTGATGGAAAAGTATTTTTTAATCTTCATTATTGACATGACTTTTTATGAAATTCTAAGGCTTTCAGCACATTTCCAATCCGTAATTGATTGATTTCTGCATTACCTGTTCCAAAGGACTTGGCAGGCCCATATGGGATTGGGTGTATGTGAGATGATTCCTATTCCTGATTGTATCTTGTAACTGAATAAATATTAAAGTCAATTCTGTATAATCTGGTGTAAATTCAGAAGTTTCAATATGCAAAACAACTCTTTCTGCATATTGTGAACCAGTAACTATGTTAAGAACTTCTTTAAAATCTCTTAAAACCAAGAAAATAATATTTAATTCTGACTTTTGGACAGAATTATAAGGGCTTTGATCAACATAAATTTTCTGATTTGTAACCTGCCTTTCCTGATTTATTTATATCAGTATAGAATGTAGGGGCTGCAGTTATTGGTGTGTCCAATACAATGCAAGGAAGGATCCAGCTAGTTCTCTTTATAAGTTGATTTATCTTGCTTTTCGGATAGTTGTAAATCACTCTCAAAAAATTTCTACAATCTCTTTGCCAGAGTTCACTTTATTCCCATAATTTGTCAATTTCATAATTATTGAAAGGTACTATAATTTCTGCTGGGAGATTGTTCAGAAAAAGCATGTATGGCGGGGGCTGCCTGAAGGCAGAGCTGTTAGTCTAGGGTGGGTGAACTCTGTGATGTTTGGAGCCCAGGTTCTTCTGAAGTTTGGGCAGCAGCTGGAGACCGTTTCAGAGAGGCTACAATGGGAAAATCCCAAACTCAGAGACTTGGGGAAAAAGAAAAGAAATACTAGCCAGATGGGACAGCTCCAGCCTTTGTCAGTAGATAAAAAGTTTCAGGCAAACTGCTTTTTTGTGAATCCATACCCAAAACATTGGGCACCAAATATAGCATAAATAATAAAAAAAAAAAAAACCCAGAGACAGATATTGGGGTTAAACCTGAAGATCAGAAAAGCAAAGCAGCCAGGCCACTAGAGAGCTCTTACCACTATGAAACTTAAAGAGAATGATTTCCTATCTCATCCCACCTTATATTCCTCTCTCATGCTGGAATTAAAGGTGTGCACCACCACCAACCTGGCCTTTATAGCTAACTAGTGTGGCTGCTGGGATTAAAGGTGTGTGCCACCACTGCCTTGCCTGTATGGCTGACTAGTATGGCTGTTTTGCATTCTGATCTTCAGGCAAGATTTATTTATTAATATACAAATGAAATATTACTACATCCCTCAGGAGAACATACTAGTCCATGGTGCTGAGTCAGGTGTTATGGGAAAAAACAGGGAAAGATACTATAAAAGTAAGACTTGCCTTTCTGCCCCACAGTACAGTAAAAGGAGCTCAGACAGTCAGATCCAGAACAGCAGAGATTCAGATAGATGAAGATGCCAACATGGCAGGCACTGAGGGTGATGTGGTTGGAGAAGAAGGGAGAGTTCTACACTGCTTTTGGGAGCCCCTGATTGGCTCAGATAGCCATAGTGACTGAGGATAAATGAGTATTTATATTTATATTTTTATTTATATTTATATTTATATTTATATGATCTTTGCCCACTGAAGCTTTCGAGTCCATCTTTGTTACAGTTATTGCCTTTTGCTCCCCCATAGCAGATGAGAGTTAGTTGTCTTCTCTTCTTTCCCATCATTCAAGATGCTCACACCAGATGTCAGGACTATGGTAGCCATTGGCTCATTCTTTCCCTTTTTTGCTTTCACAGAACGATGTTGAGGTTCAAAGAGGTAGAGTGATGGTCATTCAATTCCACAACTGGTAATTGCAACTAACATTAAGAATTGATTTCCCCCACAAACCCATTGTCCTTGCCCTCACCCCATGCTGTCTTTGTGCATGTCTATCCCTATCATGCTTGGCTGGATTTTCACAGGACATATTGGAAGGAAGCAGAGTAGAATATGACCTGAAGGGAAATGGACAGAGGCAATGATTAGATCCCAGAACACTTAGAGCAAGCAAAGAACCAAATTATACACCAGTGAGAATAGAGGAGGGTCCGCGCTGCTGAAGCAATACTGTACTTACATTGCTACATCTACATCTTACCAAATTATATGTCCACTATAATATCATTGAAGTAATAATATCTATTGTGTGCCTGTGGAGACTAGAGTGGGAAGCTGACTTGTTTAGTCAGTACGAAGAGTGGTCTCTAGAATAAACAGTACCACAAACAACCTTTTCTTATGATAGAGTACTGGTTTTGCAGTCTGGACATAGCCTTTTTGTAAGGAGAGAACCCTCTAGATGAGCATTCCATTCTGCTCATGGGAAAGATCTGATGGTTTATTGGGGCCAATTGATTTCAAATGTTCCTTTTGATTACATACCTCCACAGCTTCCAATCTTCAACTTGTTTTATAGACACCTCCTGATTGCATACATCTCCTCACCCCCTGCTTCTATATGAGAACATCTGGCTTTCCAACTGGAATTCCTTCTCTGCAAGCCAGTGGAGGTTGATAGGACAGGAAATTAAGTTACTCCCCTCTAGTTTGCATGCTTGCCAGCTTCCCCCTGTATTTCTCTTTACAGCCCAGAGAGAATGCAAGCAAGGGCTTTCTCCGGCCTCAGCAGAGACAAACCACACTGCTACCTGTTGGTTGCATTGGAACGGTGGTCTAAGGAAGTTTCTATACTTGAATCTTCCACATGTATTACTCCTTCGCTCTGGCAATATGAGTGTTATTTCTATGCTGGGCGCTATTCTATTTCATTTCAGTGCATGATCCCCCGCTTTATCTATTATCCTCAAATTTCAAATCCTCTTGTCTAAAGCCTACTTATTTTTCCAAAACCCAGCTTAACTGCTACTTCTTCCAAATCATTTTCACTGCCTTGTGTCTGACTGTCAGTCATGTCCCTCAATTGTCTTTGACTTATTACTCAACCCAGTAGATTTCGATTTTACAAGGGTATGAGAGTAATATGTGCTTAAGAGAAGAAGCCGCACTTTGATTTTTGAATATCCATCTTTTCCTTAGCTAGAGATGTTTGAGAGGCGATGCTTTCGTAATGCTAGGCAGCTGCAACGAACCTCAGCTTCAGTAGGCCATGCAGTCTTTAGCTAGCACTTTCTGATACATTCTATCAGGTTAACCTTTGGGGTCCAGTAACTTGGGTACATTAAATGCGGTTTTATTCATATTTTCTACTCACATGGGTTTTATCCAGATGTAATCCATAGTAAGTATAAGAACATCTATAAGAATACAAATATTTAGAAGACAAACTATTGAGTCATTCTGGGTCTGCCTCTAGCCACCTGGACGTTCTTGCAAAACTCTTTGCCTTCTCTATCTCTCATTGTCATCTGTGAAATGGATGCCATTGCTATATTTTCTTACAAAGAATTCTTGTGAGGGCTGAATTAGTTCTGTGCATGAAAAGCTTAGGAATGTGCTCCCCAACTTTAGTTAGTGTTACGAAGACCGCAGTTGTAAACGGTTGGTTTGTGGAAGATCTGCTCTGAAGACTGTGATCGCTTCACAGAGTGTATTTTGAAAGCTACTTATTGTGATTAAACGTGCACATACACAGGTACTCTAGCTTCTCATGGAAAATAAGAGCATCTAGTGCCTGGTGTTAGCTAGCCACAACTCACGGGTATGAAGTAACAGGTTTCTCCATTTAAAGGGGAAAACGCCACCCCCTGCATCCTCAGTGCTCGGGTTACTCTTGGCCTTACGCTCAGCCAAATCTTTTATCTTTGTTCCATACTCTTGAATTAAAGATATTTGTGTTCCACCCTTGATAAGACTGCTTTGAACAGTTATCTAATCTAGCACATGCTTCAATGAGTTATCAAATTTTCCAGTCCAGATAGCAGTTTAACTAGCGAACGAACCGAGTGATTATTCACATTAGCTGGCTGATGGAAGATGAGTGTGGGATTTAGCAGAGCTCATTAAAAGAGGAGAGAAAACTTCCAGCAAGGATAGCATGCCATTGCAACGGGGCATTTCAGCTAAAACAAAATTCACAAGGGAGCGGGAGGCTGTGACACTCTGGTCACGAAGACTTGCTTCTAAGGATGGCCCTGCCCTTGCCCTATAATGTAAGACGCTGTTCAAATAGGTCTCCTTCTAGTCCAATAACCTAGTCATACTCAAATACTACACTAAACCTAGAGGAATGTCTTATTCCGGCCATGTACAGCATCATTTTAGAATTTCTTCTCTGCCGATGGTCTTTAACTTTCTCCACGAGAGCAGGTGTCCTTGAAGCTCATGGCTTTGTAGAATCAAAATATTTGATCTGTGGTGGTTTGAATGATAAATAAATAAATAAATAAATAAGTAAATAAGTAAGTAAGTAAATAAATAAATAAATAAAACATTTGACTACTTGGTCTGTGGTTAATGGCAGTGTTTGGGAAAGGCATAGGAGGTGTGGCCTTGCTGGAGGAAGCACACCCTCAGAGGCGGGTTTCAATGTTTCAAAACCTCACGTCATTCTCAGTTCACTCTCTACTTCCTGCTTGCAGTTCAAGATGCGAGGACCCCACGCTAGCCCGCTCCCTGCCGTCATCCGTCCTCTCCATAATGGACTCTCAGCCCCCTAGACTCAGAAGTTCAAATAAACCCTTAGCTCTTATTCTGCAAGTTTCCTCAGTCATGGTGCTTTCTTGCCGCAACAGAGAAGGTAACCAACTAATGCATATTCTTTAGAGCTAAGCAAAGGACCTTGAAGTTGTTTGCTTGTGTGTAGTTGGATGAATTTTATTGAGAGAATTGAAAAAGCATCTACTTCCTGGGTTTCTTAAACAAAAGATAAGAAGCAAAGGTTTTTTTTTGTTTTTTTTTTTACAAAAATTTAAATGAAAAAAATTAAGAAAAGTTCTGGGTATTTAAGTGGGTTATTGTTCTTACTAGGAAAATTCCATTCTGTTCTTTTCTTCAAAGAACTAGTATTGGTGTCTACTTTATTTCTAGGTGATATAACTGGGTGATTTAAATCTAATGAGTTCTCTCATCTTTTGAATGGACATTTCTACTTATCTATCCTGTCCTTTCTTGGATGTCACCTACAATTCTACCATACCTAAGATTGGGTTTAGGTAGATTTCCATGGTCCCATAGGCTCCATCCACTGCCACATACCTTTGAAATTGCCTAGATTGACTTTCATGAAGGCAACAATTATTCCCCACTCAACACTGAGTCAGTCCCGTGAACAGACTATGTGCTCAGAAAATATATTTATTGACAAGAAATTGGGGCCAGCAAGGGGACTCAGTGGGTGAGTGCTTGTTGTATAATCCCAATGACCTGATACCTGGGACCTATACAAAGGTGGAGGGAGAGAATTATTTACACAAAATTGTTTTCTGACCTCTACAAATAAGTGGTGGCATATGAACACACAGAGATGTCATGCATACATGATAATAATAATGATAAAAAACAAAATTTGTAAAAGGATGTGTGAGTGCTTTCCCAAGACAGTTGCAAGAAACCAAAGCGTACCTAGAGATCCACACAAATCAAACATGTCATCGTTATTGTCAGTGGCATGGGATATGGGGTGGCTGGCTGAGAAATCTGCTTTGGCTATCATTGCTGCCTGTGGCTCCCATCTGCCTACTTTGGCCCAGCCCCTTCTCCCATTACATTCCCATGGAACTTTCCTGAAGCTGACCCTATGAAGGCAGGGCTGGGGGGAGGGAGGGCCCACCTCCCAGCCTCAGCAACCTAATTGTTCCTCATTTCCTGTCCATAAATGGTACAAGGTGTGGACCTGCACCTCCCGATGTCCCAGTCTTAATCATTTGTCTGCATTAATCGACACTAATGGCTTTTACAAATGTAAGTCTTTAAGCTTTAGTAAGTTACACGCATTTGAGGAAAATATGAAAACAGGCAGACTCTCACTGGTCCTGCAGCTTCCAGAGGCAAGTTCTCAGAATGCCTTGCAGGCAGGGGCAGGGCCCACCTTTCCAAAGCCGGGTGCCTTTGCTCCCAGATCTCCTGAGAGAACGGGCTGTTATTATTAATATGGTGTGACTTTCCCCAAATGAAAGAACAAAGCCCCGAGTGTTCCCAACTGGGTGGAAAAGACAGGCACAATGAAATTTCAATTATATCAGGTTTTTCAGCACCAGAGATTGTGTGTTTAACTTACTTATGGTTTTATATTGTTTTTATATTGTTTTAAGTATTAGATAAAAGCTTAAACATATGTCTGTCCTTTAGCTTCCATTTAGAATAATAGCCGCTTCTCCCATCTTGCCAGTAATTTTAGAGTTGTATTCACTCTAATACAGCATATTGTTCTTCCTTTTCATTCAATAATAGTATCAAAAATTACTTATATTCTACTATAGATAATTTTCAACAATGATTATAGTTTTAGGAACTAGTGTCATTTATTTTAATACACGAAATTCTATAGTCTTAACTGTTTCCTATCATTAAACTTTTAGCTCTAAGATACATAATATATGTTAGTAAATATATAAAACATATATTGATATATTATATAACATAAACTTATTTTATATATCATATAAAGTATTATGTCTTATGAATTGATATATTATGTACATCATAATATAAAATGTATTTTAAATATAAAATGAAATTTTAGAAAAATTCACTAATTTAGAAAGTATGCAGCAGAACAAGAAAAAAAACACACTCAATATGGAAGAGTCTGAGGATTACTCACCTGCCTTGGCATAGAGTAGTGGGAAAATTTTAAGCATCCTCACTAAAAGATAGTGTCATAGTAGACGGAAATCTAACACTATTATTACTTTAAAATGTCATTGCTAAGACTACTCAGCGCCACTAGAGGACAATGTCCAAACTATACTTTCCTCCAGAGAGTCCCCAAACAAGCCTAAAGCAGAGGCTCGTGTGCAGGCACTTCACTTTGAGCAAGAGTGAGATGCAGCAAGCGAAACTCACAGAGCAAGTCAGCAGAAAGATGCCCGGGCTGATCCCCACTGAAGAAGAGTAACTCTTTACCTCACCAGGACTCCTAAGGAGCCTTCTAGAAGGCATCTTAGAACTGCTATCCCAGAAGGGAAATAAAAGAAGATGCTTTCTGAATCTCAGTCCAACTGATCAAGCATAGATAGCCCCATGGGGATTATTTATTCAAATCCAGGCCTTTCTGGGCTTTGTTGGTTGAAACAGCACTGCTGCCTGTGGATTGGACTGTCCGTCAAAACAGCCGAAGTCGGTAACGATGCAGAGAGTGATGGCCAGGCTCACAAGGCGTATCTGACAGAGCCCATTCTTCGCATCATTCAGGTTTGTCCCTGACTTCCGGTATGTTTGGCTCCTCCAAGGAGGTGGCTAGCAACTACGCTGTAAATCTAAAGCGCTTTGTTGGTGCAGCACAGCTGTCTCAAAACACGACCAGCACTCACACCTGCCTCTGCAACATCTCTATAGGTTCCCTTGCACCTAACCAACACGTTGACTGACCCAGGATGCAGTCTTGCTGTACTTTATCCCCGGGGATTCTGAGACCTTGGTGCCTTCAGGTGCCTTGTGACTTTGGCCAGGCATGGACGTATCAAGGATCACTTTGATGAATCCCCTAGGTTTCTGGCATAGTGTGCCCTATTTCCATTCTCTAGCCATAAGCCTGGTGCCTCTTTGTATCCAGAGCCCGTTATCTCTACCAGTATAAAACATAAATTCTTTGCCTATTGGTGAACAATTAAAGGAACCTGAAATGACAAAGTAGAAAAAACTGATTGAAATTTAATAAAAACTTTTCAGTGTCTCGCGATAGAAGTGTGTCCCAAGCTGGAAATTAGGATCTTGAGGACCAGAGTCTAGAACAGTGGTTCTCCACATGTGGCTCACCACCCCCGTGGCAACCTTCTGTCCAAATATTTACTTCATGATTCACAACAGTAGCAAAAGTACAGTTATGAAGTAGTAGCAAAAATAATTTTATGGCTGGGGGTCACCCCAACATGAGGAACTGTATAAAAGCATCACAGCAGTAGGAAGATTAAGAACCATTGCTCTAGAGATTAACACCCAGAATCCATCCGAGCGACACAACCCAGGACCTCTTCCGTAGCCGACTATCTTAAGCAGTTCCCCAGAACAGGACCAGAGACAAAGTTAATGGAGGCAGTTACTCTAGGAAGGATGGATAGGTGACAGGAGGGGAGACAAAGAGGAGAAAGTGTGAACATGAGGACTTGTTGAATTGGCCACTGCTGTGATAAGCGGGGATTTAATAAAGGCATTTGAAACTGTCACCCTGAACTCAAAGCTTGCAGTCTCTGCACCAGAATGTGGTTAACTTTTTCCATTACATAAAGCTGAGTCCCTCACCATTGCCAAAACTCTCTTTCGTTAGAGGCTTCCATCCTCCACATGCAGTGCAGGCTAATTTTATTTTATTGTCCAGGTCAAAGACATTTCCCTGTATCAGATGTCATGTTTTATTTTCCCTGCCCTGAACTTCTAAGTTGCTCTGCCTTGAAGCTCCAGTATTAGATTTCTCTTCAGTGCCAGGACTTTGACAGTCCTCCCTGTTTAATGTAACTTCCAATGGCTCACGTGGTGTCCCAATTTCCAAAGGCCTTCGCCCGCCCCTCCTCTCCTTCTCCATCCCCACTCCCTGCTCTGTGGATGGACGCTGTGCTCCACTGGCCCCTTGGCCCATTAGTAGACAGAACACACTGTGAAGATAAAAATCTTTGCCAAAAAATCCCTGGCTATGATCACACTGAGCTCTGAAAAAAAACACACTTTTTTTTTTTAAATTTGGTTTTCCAGATAAATTCAGACACGCAGTAACTCTGGATGTCAACTTCTTCCTTTAGTGATGGAAGACAGCACAGGAGTGAGTCAGGAAGGTTCAGTTTGTGCCATTTCTCTGTGTAACTGGTGGGGGTGAGGGGAGGTCGAGGGTGAGAAGAAGAGGAGGAGAGAGAGAAGAGGGAGAGAAGGAGAAAGGCAAGGCAGGGAAGGCTGTCTCTTTATAAGAGCTCTGGCCCTATTCACTGCTGAGGACAAGCCGCAGAACTCCATCTCCATCCTGCCGCCACAGTCCAAGCATACAAGCATCTCCTGGGGTCCTGTCATGGTCCACACTCCTGTTCTGCTCCTCGGCATCCTATATCCAGCTCTGAATTTTCCTGTCTTCTCACCCTCCCATCTTCCATCCTTTCTTCCTTCACAAAGTGTCAATATACTAAAATGCCTGACAATAAAAATGAAATTGTGTCTCTGTGTATATGGTCTTGAGTATGTGATACTTCCTCTAAAAGGAAATCTAGAAATCAAAGAAAATTATACTGAACATGCTAGATAAACATAACTCAATTACTGTTTTAAAATGAGCTTTTTAAAAAAGTTAATTAATAAATTGTGAATAAGCTTATTTCCTAGCCTTTGGACTTCCTCTACAACTCCCTGTCTTCATCTTCTCCTTTTTGTCCGTGCTCCCCCCTTCCTCTTTCCAGCTTCTCTCCCTCCCCTCCCCTCCCCTCCCCTCTCCTGCCCCACCTCCTCTCAGCACAGACACCCCGTGTTCACAGCTATCTGGCTTTACAATTTGAGCACAGCAATCTTGGCATGAGAACTTCCAATTTCCTGGTGTAATAACAATGAGCTTAGAGGGGAGTATGTGGGAGCACCCTGTGAATGGGAGAGGTGTGAAAGGAGCAATCTTGATGAGAGGGTGCAAGAAACAGCAGCTCTCTGCATCTCTGAAGGGTGTGGAGGCTGGAGCTGCACACCCAGCCCCCAGACATGCAGACAACTCATTTACAGAAAATAGCCTAGGTCCTCAGAAGACCTCTCAGCTCAAACCGAGTTGAGGACTTTTGTGAGAAGTGAAGCTCAGGCACTCAAAAGCTGCCTGCTCTCCAAAATGTCACCCAGCCTCACCTGGAGTTAGCTCCCTCAACTCTAAATCAAATCAGGTGGACCTTAAGTCTGTAGGAACCTTCTGCCGTTGACTTCATGACCACAGCTGTTCCTGTAGTACATGCGTGTGGCAAGCTCCTATGTATCAAGACATACCTGCAAATACATAGGTATACAAGCATATACCTTGTCTCAAGCCATTCAGGCTGCTATCATGAAGTACCTTAGACAGGGTAATTTATAAACAATGGGAATGCATTGCTCATGGTTCTGAAATCTGGGAAATCGAAGACCAAGATGCTAGTAGATTCGGGATCTAGGGGGTTCTTGCTCTCGGCTTCAATGACTGAACTTTCTGGCTTCCCCCTTTATAATGAAGACATCATGGGCATGATATGGAAGCTCTCAGATCTCACTCATGAGAATGGAGTTCTTAAAACTCAATCAGTCCCCAAAGCACCCACTTCTTAATACTATCAACATTGAGTATTATACAACATAAATCTGTTGATACACACGGATTTGGAGCAACATTGGCATTAAAACCATAACATACATGCTTAATAAAATACTCTGGAAATTTGTTATGAAACTCATTTCCCACAAGTCACTATGTTTTTTTGGGGGGGAGCCAGAAGCTACGTGTTCCCACTCCCCACAGACACACCAGCAACAATCGAGAAATATCTTAGAAAGCTGACTACAGGGAAAGCAAAGCTAACTCTTTGAATAACTCTTTCTTTTCTTTCATTTCATAAAAATATAACCGTGTGTGTGTGTGAGAGAGAGTTACTATAGCCAATATACTAAAAATTAAACAGAACGTATATTTGAATCTTGATTTATAAATATTTCAATGTCGGTACTTAGAATGTTAATAATCCGTAGGATTTTAAATGTAAATTGTAGTAATCTGGGGTTCTCTCTCTCCCTCCCACTCCCGTGTGTGTGTGTGTGTGTGTGTGTGTGTGTGTGTGTGTGTGTGTGTGTATCTGTCTGTCTGTCTCTCCCTCCTCCCTTCTTTCTCTTCTCAATAGGTTTGTATGTTTCCTCCCATTGCATTCCAGATCCGGGCCCTTGGCTTTACAAAACTAGGATGCTTCATGATTAACTCAGCCTGTGATTAATTCAGCCTGCTTCCTATGATCTCATAGATTTAGATAGAGAACAGATAGACAGATGATAGATAAGTGGTAAATTAAAGATTGAGATAGCCATAGGGAATCGACGAGAACTAAAGACAGATATACACTAAGTAAAAGAATGAGAAGGAGAGAGATTGGAAAAGACTGGTTATGGAACTGAAGGCTGGCAATGAAGGCACCAGGAAGAACAAATGGGAAGTCACCTTGGGAAGGTGTTATGCTTCTTTCCAAAGCCCTGGAAGCCCTTGGTTTACAGAGTGAGAAGGCATCAGATCACAAGGCAAGAAACTAAGACTGTTTGACAAGAAGTATACTGTCTATAAAGCATTTATAGGACATAAATGCTTTGGTCAAGATTGAAATCCAGAACTTTCTAAAACTATTGTCCATGTCCTTTCTTCTGTGTCAAGATTTGAGGGGAAAAAAATCTATACTTGGCCACCCAGGGGAAATACAATAGGTAAATTCATGGAGCATCTATATTCAACATTACTTTGTTCTCACTGTTGCTACTGACATTAAAATTGCTTCTTTTATATCCCTGGATAACCTAGAGTTGTATGAAAATGAAGGAGGAGAAGGAGGTCACTTTTTCACTTCGACTTCGTCTCAGTGTGAAACCACAAAGATGTGCTCCGAGGGAGTGCACAGTAACAGCTGAAAGTGGGTGGCTTACTCAGAGCTCTGACCTTACCCGGTGAGCGTATTAGCCAGGGGCTGTTAATCCGAACATATCAACCCGATGCTGATACACATGTGCGGACATGCCGAGTTAGCCCAGATCCTCCTCTCCCTTCCAAGATCCCCGTGGCAGATGCTTGTTTATGTATAGAGTTTTATGGGGCTACCTTACTCTGCTCGCTTTGTGTCATGAACAGCTTTGGGGAGCAGACATGGTGGAAAATGTCTGATTGCCATGTCCATGTGAGGAAGGAGCTCTAGAAATACAAAGTGACTTCTCTTGAGCCTCATGGAAAGGAAACCGCACAACTCCCAGGAATCCTGGGGAGAAAGAGGAAAACTAGAGACTTTAGAAAAATTTCATGAAAACAGGATAAAACTTGATCCAGAATGTATTGTTTCTGACAAGACACCAGAATGTGAATTGCACAGGCCTTTGCTTTCCTCTTAGCTGCAGGACAAAAAAAAAAAAAAAAAATCCTCAAACGCTGCCCAGAATAACGGCTTTTCCAAGTATCAATTTCTTATGGAGCTGCTGGGAGACCGGAGGAACCTAAGTTTGCCTGCCTGGTTGGTACCCTTTAAGTACCATTAACTTCATGTGCATTTTCAGGCTTCATCACATCTTGGGCTAAGGGGAGGATTTGACAAATACCTACTGTCCCAGAGTCAGCAAGATGGTGGGAAGACGAACTTTAAAGTATTTATTTTTCATCAAGTTGCAGGAATCTAGACCTAACTCTAGGAGTTGAAAGCAAAGACCTAGATCCCATTTCTTCCCCTGTGATTGGGCCCTGGACACAGACAATGGTTGTTGGCACTTTGTGGTGTTTTGCAAGTGGAATTATGGCTCCAGAGGCACACTCTCCACCAGCATTGGAGAGAACTGTGCCTTGTGTGTCAAGTCAGGGAAGACTTCATTGGAGTACCTTTGAGCTTGGCCTTCCCATGATATTAACAAAAACCTTTGCTTGGCTAGTTATGGGGGAGAGATGTCAATAATCATCTCAAGTAGGTTTGTGCATAGCCCACGTCCCTAAGAACGCTCATCATAAAAGCTTCCACTAGTACTTATTTAGGGGTTTTCCCCACTATTTATTTCCTCCCTCATCCTTAGTTAAACTGAAACCTCAGCCTATGCTCTTCCTTCACAATGACAAGAGGACCCAGGAGAAGGCAGGTAAAGGAAGCAAAATCTGAAACAGAGGAGAAGGGAGACCTCTGTTCTGGCAGCAAGGAGGCGAGTTTCCTGGGCATGTACAAGACCCTGGGTTCTTGGCACCACCGTCACAGCCCATAAACCTACCACTGGTGAGGAATCAGAGGCAAGCAGGGCCCATAAACTTGCAGGATGACTCCACGTTCCATTTGAAACTCTTTTAAAAACAAACAAACAAGCGAGGAGACAAAAGACCAAGGGAAAAAAAGCTGTTGAAGAAGACACTCTGACCCAGCCTTTGGCCTCTACTGAGATGGAGACAGTAGGGGGTAGTGTTGAGAAGCTGTGTTTTAGGAGAGCAGAGTAAGGTGTTCAGCATAACAAAGGAGACTTAGCCTAGTTTTAAGACACAGTAGCTACCTGAAGAGTATGTATCCTGTGTGTGTGTGTGTGTGTGTGTGTGTGTGTGTGTGTGTGTGTGTGTGTGTACATAACGTGTACATGTGAACATAAAGACTAATATTTGGATTTCATTGGCTATATGCTTTAGGGCTTGACTTTGTACTTCTGTTTGTACATTGAAAGGGCCTCTGAAATCAGGTCATTCTTCCTTGTTTTAGCAACCTACCCTCTGGTGTCACTTGTAGTCCTTCATACTGAACGCTTACAGTAAGGGTCTGATGAAAGCTTTGGAGGCACAAAGTCCACTGGTGCACATATGTGAAAATTCCATAAGCTGATCACTTTGTTTAATAAAAGTAATTAGAGCTGGAGAGTAAGAAGAGTAATTTGTGCTGGCTCAGCACTTAAGAGAACTGGCAGCTCTTTAGAGGACCCAGGTTTGATTCTCAGCACTCACACGACAGCTCACAACTGTCTGTAACTCTAGTTCCAGGGGATCTGACACTCTTTTCTGACTTTCATTGGCACCAGGCACATACATGGTGTACACACATACATGTAGTCAAAACACTTACACACATAAAATAATAAAATAAATAAATCTTCAAAAAAAATTTAAGAGGATCTGATCATCTGGACTGAATTGACCCCTTCACATTTTGTTTTCTACGTTCAAAGGGCTTCAACTGTCAACGCCACTAGGACAAAGCAGGAACTCACCTTCCTACTGCCAGAAAGGAGAAGGTAACATGATGCGGAATGGTCCACCACCCTGACAAGTCTGTGGGAGGGTCTGGTTTCATGGCTAGAGACCGAGCAATCAATTAGAGGAAGGGAAATGGTTGCTATTGGAAACCCCGAGGCCCAGTAGCTGTCAGGGGGGAGTGAAAGGCTGGAAGTTAATCAGACATAATGAGCTTACAGTCCCATAGATCATGTCAGCCGGCATTCTTATTAATTTCCTGCCCAACAGCCATGCACAGAAGACCAATTCATCCATCAGTCCTTCCCTGGTCCAAGATGGTAAATCACTTGTCAAATCAGGAATGCTGTGATGAAAATTCAGGGGTGACATAGTGGCGAGAATGTCATCCATCATCGCCACGTATTTCACCTTGAGAGAGGATCTTGTACTTCCATACTTCCTTGTAAATGAGAAAGACCAGGCTCTGAGAATGCCAAGGACTGGATGTCTAGAATCTGGATGGTAATAATTTCATGGCTAGTAATTACATCTTTCAAGGAGAAGGATTTTTTTTAGGGTGTCCAAGATGGGATAGGTAATTGATTCTCAATGTCTGTTAAGGATACAGAGAAGTAGAAATGGCAGTACCTGTGTCACGCTTATGCCATCTCTGACATAGGGTAATAAGCCTTATTCTCCTCTCTATTATTAACTTAATGAACATTTAATGAAGTATCTACTGTGTCCCATGCGCTGGCTATAGCATAGTAGAAAGGGTTAATAAATATTGATCTGATTATTTGAATTAATACTAGCGATATTTACAGACTACAATAGGAGGACACAGAAAATGCATTTTATTAGGACTGGGGTTCGGGAAATACCTTTTAAAGGATGCGATGTTCAATCCTGTGAAAGTTAGTCAAAGGCATAGCGACAATAAATAGGAAAACCAAGAATCTGACGGCTGTGTCCTGGTATCTAGTCCTATGAAGAGAAATACAAAAGTGTGGCATCCCCATCCTATCTATGAGATGCTTGCTCAGTTTGGGGATGAGAGCATGTGCATTGGAGCAAATGTGGCTCACGTGCAAGCTTCTCTGCTTGAACGGAGTGTGACCTGCAGGCCAGTTGTTCATTCCCTCATCTCCAGGGTCCTTCGTTTAACTCTAAGAGTAAAATTTACTACGAAAGGTTCTTGTGGAAATGAAATGGAAATGCGGTGTTCCAAGCTTCTAAGCCTGTTTCTGGAACAGTAAACATAGGAGGACTCTGCCTACAACCCCATCTCTGTTCCTTCAGACGTGACACAAGCTTCAGAGCCTGTACTACAGCAGGCAATGTGCAGAGAGCAGGGCACAGCAGGCCTTGGCGTATGGGCGGTGCTTTGGATTGCTTGCACAGAAAACGTGGCTTCAGCAGGTGAAACTTTCCATATAGCATTGAACTGTGACAGGGCATGGCATTCAGGCAGAAAGAGCCTCTTGAGACAGGCAGAGCAGTGGGAGCTATGCTGGAGGAGCAGAGATTAAGAACCTGCAGCCCAGGTTGTACTGGGCATAGGAGGGAGATGAGATCAAGAAAATGGAACTGGTTGTAAAAGTTTACTAATTGTATAACCAAGGGTGATTTTTTTCTAGCAATAAGCAACTAAGGTAAAGTTTGAATAGATTCATAAGACTTCCTTTTTGAAATTTATTGCTTTAAATATTGTCTTCTAATTATTTTAATATCTGTTTTCTAGCATTTACAGTCCATACTGCCATCTACAAATGTTTTCTTTTTTCATATCTAGGGAAAGTGCACTGGGTGAACCAGACGTGCATACCTTCTATAGAGGTTATGGCCAAGTATTTAGGGTACTTGGATCCCTTCATGCCCTGCGAAGAAGACTTGAGGGAGCCAAGGGATTAAGTCTCAGTCAGAAAATATGTGTTTAGCTGAGGATCATTATTATACAAAGAAATAAATGCTCATTTACCACCAGGGCTATGAAAGGAAGCATCCAGGGGAAACTGGTGTGTGGGGCAGGGCAGAGCAGGGCCCAATGCCCAGCTGAGGAACGGCCAGCTTTTTCCTGTTATTGTTGTGTCCAAACAAAACGGAGATGTTGGGGTACATAACAAGCCACTGGAGAAGGCTTCACAGAAGCCAGGGTTAAAATGGCAGAGTCTTGAACAGACAGTTAGGAGGGATATGTCAGCAAAGAGACGAAGTCAAGAAAGAACAAGTGCCACATACTCAGGCACAGAAGCAACCCAAAACTTGCAATGCAGTTGCAAAGTGAGTGTTTTTTCTTAGGTCACTTATTGGAACCTGGTTTAGCTTTAGATCACAATGCTAATAGACCCATTTAGAAGGAGAGAGGTGAGCCTCAGTAAGGATAAGTCACTTTCCCAAGGTCATGAATCTTCTTGTACAGATAAGATACAGAACCTAGGCCCCTAGAGCAAGGGTCCTGATCTTCCCCATGAGATTCACTACCAAGACAGAAGGGTTAATTCTATTCCTTTATCATCTTTAGGCAGTGAAATTCTTAATGAATGAAGAACTATAGAGAAAAACAAGACCACAGTCTTCTAGAGGATGGTGAAAGACCATAGGATATAAGGTATGCTGAGGGAAATGTTTGTGTGAAATTCAAACACATCAATAGTTTCTTTCATGTTGTCTTGGCCTTACTATTGGAAAACTCACAGTGGCCTACAGTGAATGATAACAGATACTTTTCTTTCTGTTAGTTGAGGCTCGTGCCAAACAGAGGGATTTAGTCATTCCAGACAGAAAGTTAAAAACAATACTCACTCATTCTTTCAGCCTTGCATGCATCGTTTGAACAAGAATAAACTGAAGCCCCTTAGCACCAGTTGATTTGCTAAGGCAGGAGAAGGCAAAGCTGAGCCAAGGAACCTGAATGAGGGGATTCCAAAATCGGCTGCAGTAGGCTGAAATAAGATTTTAGAGATGGAGTTTGTGAGACAGACTTGGAAGATAACTAGTTGTGGTTAATGATGACACGACGTGATTTTCAAAATAGATTTATAAAGTTTAAAACCCAGTGAAGTATAAAAATAAAATTGATATTATAAGTTTGTATGGATTTGAGCAAGCAGATGACAGGGGAAGGAAAGTTCTTCAACTGGTGGATGCAGAAAAACATTAGGCTTAGAAAAATCACCATGGGGCAACAGACAGGCACAATTGGAAGGTATCCCCTCAATTTGTATTTTGACCCTTTGTGCTGAGGTACCATCACACAGGCAGGGGGCAAGGCCTTGCCAGAATTTGCTGATGCCTTCATTTTGTACTTCCTTAACCCTAGAACTATTGTAAATATCTCTGTCATTTATAAGTTATCAAGTTTTTAGTACTTTCTAAAATAGAAGTTTAAGCAGACAGCCAGAAACCATAACAATAATAATAAATTTGGGCCAGAATTATCAATGGTTAATAAATTAGTAGACAATGACCCAACCATGGTGGCATGGGGACATATGCCTGTAATCATTCACTTGGGAGCTGAAGGTAGGAGGGTCAAGAATTCAAGGTCATCTTTGGTTACATAGTAAGTCAGAGACATCCTGTACTATATGAAGGGGGACATGGGAAGTGGGGAAGGTCTTTAATTAAAGAGAGGTCAATACAGAAGAAGAGGGGAGGAAGAGGGATAAATGATGTTAAAGATGTTTGGAAAATTTATAAGGAACCAGATTATTTCTACTTACCTAAAATGTTATATAATATGCACATAGGTAGATACAAATAGAGGTAGATAGATGATAATGAAGATAGATATATAGATGAAGATATAAAGTTAGTCACTTGGGTTGATAAAGCTACTCCCAAGAGCCATAGACAATGTAGCAAAAACTTCAAAAGCAGGTATAAGAAACCTCCTTCCACGTTTTTGGTATCCAAGAGACTCCCAAAAGAATATAGACTATTACCATTGGTTAGTAAATCCTTACTGGTAAGTATACCATGGACTTCCGACACAGGACTCAGAGGAGCTGAGCTGGATCTGACCTGAAGACCTCCTCTCTGAAGACTAGCCTTCATTGTACCAGATGGTGTTGTGCAAGCTGTCATGGGCGGGAAGCAACCAATAGTCCTACCTATTTGTGATGCCTATGAACCACAACAATGACCAGCATGGCAAGATATCCCTAAGGGTGCAATAATGGCAATCATATCTTGGTAGTAACCAACTGTCTAATTAAACTTACTACCTGCTCAACAGAAAGGAATTAGTGTCTGGTTTTGGAAATGTAGCTAACTACCCAAACATGTGAGGTCATACATCTTAGAGAGCTCAACTACTTCCACTTTACTAAACTACTATAAACCTAGCTGCATTCTAAAGACTTAATTTTATACACACGGTTAAGTATAGCTTCCCTCTCTCAGCAAAGAAGTTTCTTTTTGCAGTTAACATGGGCCACGACAGAAAGCCACAATTGGTTAACATGTAAAGAACAAACAACCTCAGGTCTCCCAGCCCCAACTGATAGATCTATAGCACAGGTCCCACACCAAAGGGGGACATCTCAGAAGAGGAGGCAGAAATATTGTAAGAGCCAGAGGAACGAGAACTCTGCAATAAGATGGTGTCTCCTAGGACAGCTACATCCATGATACCGCAACAATGTGGTTGCACAAATAGACATGCCAACACAGAAGGAGGAAATCTTACAGGTCCTAGCCTTGGACAAAGAACCCCAGGCAGAGAGCAATCTTCTTGAGAGAGAAACACACTCCCTGATGGTCGCGGACTGGTGGTCGCTTGTTTCTCTATGGCATATTGGTCAGAATAGTTAGAGGCCCAGCATAGGCAAACGCGAATGGGCAGTATGCTTTTTCCATGTGCTCATAAGCGAGAGGATTGCAGATGTTTGTTGAAGAACCCTCATGATTTAGGAAGTTTTACAGACTACATTTTAGGGTTTAGGAAGTTCTGTAGTCTTACCATCAACTATGTAGCAAAGTTCAGTTTTGTATCAAGCAAGTACGAGGCACTGAAAATAAGATGCAGTCCTCATCACAAAAGTCGGAGGTTGTGAAGATCGAAGTCATACCAATCACTGCCTTTGGGTCTAGAGAAATGGCTCAGCAGTTAAGAGAACTTGTTATTCTTGTGGAGGAGCCAAATCCGGTTCCCAGTACCCATGTCAGGCAGAGTCTGTGACTCTAGCTCCAAGAGATTTAATACCTTCTTCTGAACTTTGTAGATACTCTTTCTCCACACATACACATGATTTTAAAAAAAAAGAAGGAAAAGAAAAAAGGAAAAGAAGGCCTTTTAAAAATCAGCAAAAGTGGTTTTGATAGTAACTTTTATGAAAGCCCAAGTTCCAGAAAACCTTACTGTGTTGCAGGATTAACAACTGCACAGCAGTGAGCCAGAGAGGAGCAAGCTGGCCTCTTATGCCAGCGCTCCATTAGGATGAGTGGGGAGGGAGGCTTCGCAATAGCTCTTCGTTTACAAATTCTCCTGCGAGTTGCATAGATGGGCTACGGTGTCCTGTTTACAGAGAAAGACAGAGGAATGTAGACAAAGCAGCCACTTTGAGGGGGCATGACAGAGGCCAGGAAGGCCGTGAACTCTGAAAAGGCCTGGGAAAGCTGTGGTCAACTGCTTTGTCCTGGTCCCAGGCTCCTCATGCAGCCACTTAGTCAGAGCGGTGGAGACTTCTCACGGATCAGCTCAACAGCACGTGGTAAAAACAAAACAAAACCCAGAACCACTCACTTGCTCCAACAAAGCCAAAGCTGACGGCCATACAACTTACAGAAGGCTTTCTTTGCCCACACACACATCTGTGCAATAGAGGATAGCCTGGGGATGACCAACAAGGGCGAGCAAAAGAGCCCGAGGCTTTATCTGCTTTGCCTTTGAACACTGGTTCCCCTACCGCAGTTCCAGCCACATGGTCATCTTTCTCTGGTTCAGAATCTTCATCAATTAAACAGCATTCACAATACAGCTGTGGGCACGGGGGAGCAACTGTGGAAAACACCCGCACTTGCAAAGTGTTATTCCAGGTGATTAGAAGACAAAAAAAAAAAAAAAAAAAAAAAAAAAAAAACCTGAATAAACGAGTTTCCTTTACCCCTCACTTCAGTAACTCAGCTCAACAAGTGGCTGTGTTTGCCCCAGCAAAGCCAGCTTCAGTCTATGTCAAGGGAGAGGGATTCTTCGTGGAAAGTTAGGAGTCTTGGATGGGATCAGGACAAGCTAAGACTCATTCTAGGAAGCTCTCCTTACCATCTCAAAAAATCCCATGAAAGCAAAGAACAAGCAACAATACCACAACAATGAAGCCTGCCCAGCAAGCACACAAAGGAAGGGCGTCAGAGATGTCCTGGGGAAATCCAGCAAGGCATCCATCTTTCCCAGCAAGGCCTCTGCCTGCCCCGGCAAAGGCAGACTTGGCCAAGGGCTCGGATTTGAACGTCTCCAAGTGTGACTCCAATTATCTTGTAACCAGCCCTTATTTACTGCTCAGTAGGAGTCACCTGGTAGAAATACGAAGCTAGAAGGAGACAAGCAATGAGATCTGCAGGCCGGAGAAAGCAAGCAGGGGACAGCTAAGGGATTACAAAGAAACACAATTATCTCATTATATCACTGGAAGCTGCCTGTGAAACCAGATGTATCTACCAGGTGTTCAGTCAGCAAGTACTGTGAGGTGCAAAACCGCTGCCTGCGTTGCGGTGGCACCTCTGTTATCTACGGGAACACTGTGGCAGGCGTGTAAATTTCAGTGGTCCACCACCTTTAAAGGGATGCTTCTTAGGCAAAGCTCTATTTTCAGCCCCCCCCCCCAAAAAAAAGTGATGGGCTTGAGTCCTGATTTCCGATTCATATTTATGATGCCTTGAGATCGTGTCTTCATCACTGTTCTGGCTATGAAGAGACACCATGACCGAAGCAACTCTTATAAAAGAAGGTGTTTCATTAGGAGTCTGTTTACAGTTTCAGACCGTTAGTGCGTTATGATTACGGTGAAGAACATGGCTGCACACTGTAAGACATGGTGCTGGAGAAGCCACTGAGAGGCTTTACATCTTTATCTGTAGACAAGAGCAGGAGACAGACACAGAGAGAGAGAGAGAGAGAGAGAGAGAGAGAGACTGGGCCTGGTGTGGGCTTTCCAAGCCTCAAAGCCCACCTCCACTGGCACAACCTATTCAACAAGACCACACACCTCTTAACCCTTCACCAATTGGGGACTAAGCATCCAAACATATAAACCTATCAGTGGGCATTCTCTTTCAAACCACCATAGACAGTAACATTTGCGGGGGGGGGGGGAGGCAGGAATAACTTACAGTTAAAGAAAGAAGAAAACAGATGCTGAGTTTAGCTGAGAGAGATCATGACTAATCATTTTATAGGTAGAAGATTTAACTGTAATAATTATAGTGACTACAGGTTACTATTTAACATTGACTATGTGCTAAGTATTGGCCCACTCAATCTATTATCTATCTATGTATCTATGTATGTATCTATGTATGTATGTATCTATCTATCTATCATCCATCCATCATCTGTCTGTCTGTCTGTCTGTCTGTCTGTCTATCCATCCATCCATTCATGCATCTATCACCATCTATCCAACCATTACAGTCTGCAGTGATAAAAGTCATCCCAAAGCTGAAGGAACTGAGGTAGAGTATGGTCAATCATGGCTCAAGGTCACAACTGACAAACATTTGAGTCAGGATTTGAAGCCATTTTTCAAGTATTTAACCGTCACGCCATTCTGCGTTCCTAAGGTTCAGAGTTGTTAGCTCATGCTCAAGGTCATACTGCACGGCAATTACGAAACCAAGATGGAACTTGGGCAGATCTGAACAGGAAATACTTGCTTTATCTTCTGCTCGGTGCTCTTCTTTGGCTGGACAGAGGGACAGAGCAAAGAGACAGAGGAGACCTCTTGGGTGAAGGGTCTAGCCCAAGCCAGCACCAAAGGAAGCAAAAGGAAAAAAAGTGAAATGTGCACTCTCGCACTTTCCGAACACCAGTGGCTAATTTCGTAACTGGGCCGGAATTCTTCTTCAGTTACACAGGCCACGGCTCCTGCTCCAAGTTCCGTATATCCCATCAACGTGTTTATTCACAGGGAAAGGGCCTCCTCTCCAGTTGGCGCCTGAGTTGTCACAGCAACAAGAAAAGATGAGGAAAGCTATGAGAAGCAACCAGAGGCCAAGAAAGGGAGAGCTGGCTGTTAAAGTCATAGTCCTGAGAAAGCCTGGTCCCTCTGTGAATCCCAGAGTGCCAGAGGGATCCCATGACCTAGCCAGGAGGGAACCAAGCTTCATGGCAGAGCCAGCGCTCTGTTGACCGATTCATTGGTGTTATTTCTAATAGGAGTCAAAGACAAGGTGAACTGAAGCCATAGGCAAACAAGGGTTCAGAGATGTGGCTTCTCCGTAGCAATATTGACTCAGCCCTAACTGCCCGACCCTATGTTCCAAGCTCAAAGGCAAAGCTTAGAAGATTCTGACTTTCCTGTAAACTACATGGCTATCCATCCAAAACCTGTAACTTGTGCCCTATGTCTATCAAGAAACCAAGAGTCCCTTGGCTCTCAGAAAGCCAGGCCATCACTCAGCAGATAGAGATCAGTACCTCTTAACATTTTCCCCTTCATTATCCTGGGATGGGTTTTGTTCAAACATCGCTTCCACAGCTCAATAAATATGCACACAAAAACGAAAGAGCTTAGCTTTCCACGAAAAGGCAGTGTAAACATCTGGCAGGCTTCCTGGGTCTCGGCTTCCTCCGGCTGGGTCTAAGTGCACAATGTGAGCGTATTTGGATTGCAGCAGAGGAGGCTCTGCTAGACATTACTCACCCCGTGCAAAAGCAAACCAACCCCCAAATGGAGCGATGGAAACACAAGTGCTCTTGTTTGATGACCAAAAACTAAACAAATCATTTGAGGTTTGGGGGTTCAAAAAAAAATCTTTCAAGGATGCAGTTCGCACATATTCAGTTTGGATATGTGTGAGGGTGCCTGCATCTATGTGCTTGTGTGTGTGTGTGTGTGTGTGTGTGTGTGTGTGTGTGTTTCACTTACATGTTGTCCAGAGAAAAACAGGTTACAAAACTAAATTTTGAAAAAAATGTAATGACTAATTGTGGAAAGAAAATCGCCTTTAATCTACTTTTTGTGGGGGTTTGAATGAGAATGACCCCCTAGGCTCATATATTTTATTGTGCTATAAGGGTGTCCTTCCTCTGTAGCACCTTGAAGGACATGGGAAGAAGCTGTCTAGAGTAAGTGGGTATATAACAAATAATACAGGAGCCAAGGATGAGGGCAATGGCATGCACAAGACGACTTGGTCAACACTGGGCTCTCTAATAATCTTACCCTGGATGGTCTCATCAGTGATTGAGACAAGACCTAGTTCCAATTCCTCTCTGCCTGTCAATTTTATCCTTTATGAAATAATTGTCATTTTGAATTTTCACGTGGAAGGGACGCCATCATACCCTCAATGCTAATAGACAGGTAAAGACTTCAGCCTTGTTGACATTGGAAGATCCTTCAGTACTGTGTACAAGAACTCTGTAAGAAGACAAAATGCCAGCCCACAGCTCTGGTACCTGGTTCTGAGGATAGAGAGGAGCTCTACGCGGGATGGTGAGGTTCGATGGAGAAACAACAGGGGAATGATGACACTGTAGAGGGGACCAATATTCAAGTCATGGCACCAGATGAGGCTTCCAAGAAGCCCTGAGAATCAAAAGAAGCAGGGCAAAGGTTGATCCCAGGGGCCCAGGAGAAGATAACAGTGTCAGTGCTGAATGAGAGTGGAGGTGAATTCCCCCAACCTTCCCTGATGCCTTGACAGGTAAGAAAAATCCAAGTTACCCATGCCTCCGAGACCCAATTGGTAAGACTGGGCCAATGACCTGGAGTATGTGTCACTGTGCCATTGACCTTATGAGAAGGATAGTGGCAATTATACAGAGACTTGGAATGGAAGGGTTGGGAGGTAAGCACATGACAGGTCCTAAACCAACAACAGGGACCAGAAGAGAAGGTGAATCCAAAGGGATCTAGACCTACACAGACACTAGGCTGCATGACTTTGTTTAAGGCCAGAGGTGAGCAAGCCAGAGCAAAGTAAGAAGTTCTACAATTAATTTCAATGGCCGCCCATCCAAGCAGTTTGAACACCACGTCAGTGTGAATACTGAGTGAAGCTGTACCCAGGGTGACGGCAGACCAGCAAAACGTGGCTGCCTATTGACAACACTGCTAAAGTTCTCCCAAAGGCGACACGTCTGGCATCTGGGATGCTGGGCATGGGTAGGATCACATGGTGGCGATGGGAAGAACATTATTAGTTTCGCAGGTAATCCAAGAATTGCCTGTTTCTCTCTGTTTATTAAAGCTCTTTAGAGCAGCTTGAAATGAAAACACTTCTTGAGAGTTTGTCAAAGCAGAAATGATGTCATCAAATGAAAAATGTAATGTTTCTTACATCCAAATTAATATGTGCTTGGAGGTACCAGAGGGAGAGACGTTTGGTGTTAGGGGAGAAAAACAAGGAGCAGTTGGTGAGAGGGTGTGAGACTTCCCCTCAGCAGAAGAACGATCAAAGTCAAAACTTCAGTGCTCATGTTGTCAGAGATGCTTACGAGCAGCAGGGTTTTGTATTTGTCAGACAATGCTGCCAAACAAATGAGCCCGAAACTTAGAAGAACAAGCAATGGTCCCATGTCCATGCAACTGTGTTCCACTGAACATGCTTAGTCCTGTCCTGAAAACACACTTTTAGCCCCTGCTTGTGTTCCCTTGGTTGACATCCCAGTCGCTAAAACAAGGATTAGCTTGGAAGTGGGTATTTGCTAAGCAAAGGCCTGATCGGCTAAAGCTTTGGGACAGAGCTGAAGTTGTTTGCCATTCCACAATGTGAATTTCTTCTCTGAACCTTTCTCTGTCTTCAGTAAAAGTACCACAAATTATGGGAGCTGCTTCCATATGGAAATCAAGACACATGCACATAAAGAGTAGGTAGGAACAACCACAGAGCCTTTAGGCGAACACAATAAACTAGTCCCTCACTAGCTCGGAGGAGTTCCCATAACAAGTGCCTATCAGGGAAAAAAGAGTTAGAGGCGACCACAAATCCAAAAAAAACCCCACAGTCTCATGAGAAAGAACAGGGAAATAAGGGTTGAGACCAGATTTCCTTAGACCGCAAGGCAAGCTTAGTTGTCAATAGTGTTAGTAAAGTCTAGTGGGGAGTGGGAGCTCAGTAGGTCCTCTGCCCAACGAGAGGAAGCTGGTGACTGGGAAGTCCACAGAACCACTGAGGAGCCTTCTCAAACAAAACAGAATGGCCAGGTGGGAAAATGGGAAAGACTGAAAAGCTCTCGTGGCTGTATACTACGATGGTTTCTTTTTTGAGGGAAAAGATTTTTTTTTTCAAGAGGTCAAATACTTAAACACTATGCATGCTGTTGTTGTGGAATTACCAGGAAGGTAAACCAGGCTGAAGAAGGCTGGCCGTTTCAGACACATAACAGGCACCCTTCAAATTGTCCCTGAAGTGGAATGATTTGAGCACTGAACTCTGGGATGAAGCAAACAGAAAAGGCAAAATTTACTCTACCATGTTGAGCACATGTTCAATATTAAGAAGTATGTATACTATTATCCAACTTAATCCTAACAAGACCTCTTCTCTCCAAAAGCAGGGATTATTATTCCCGCTTTATAGGAATAAAGGAGTAGGCTCTGAGAGGCTGCCTTGACCTCCAGGGTCAGAGGCAAGCTGGGTGCATGAGGGGGTGGCAAAGCCACGTAGTTGTAGCAAGAAGAGGAACAAGGTGGCAAAGGAGCCTGCAGGTGGCACACAGAGCCCTCATTGGAGGGCTCTTGCCATAATGCTGCAACTCGCATGAAAAGGCTAAATGGGTCTTTATTGTTCTGAGTCATGTGATGTTCTAGGACCCCAAAGCCTTTAGCACTGCACAGCAGGTGGCCTAATTCCTTGGCCCTGATGGGAGGAAGCATCCTGAAAGCTATGCACTAGTCTGACCCTCAATCTGTCTTTACAGATTCTCCCTCTACTCTACTTCTATTTCCAAAGCAGAAAGAATAAGCTGGGGTGTGGGTGAGAGCTAGCTATTTTATGCCACCTTTGTGTAAACCCCTGCCCAGCACCACAGGACTATAGGCTAGTAGTCTTAGAAAGGTGTGTGTGTGGGGGGGGGGGGGTCCTCAGGAAAACTATAGCTACTCAGTTTTTTTTTTCCTTTAGACAAATACTTAGACTCTTTGAAACAAGAAGTTTCTCAGGGGATAGTACTGTGTCCACCTTCAGATATATGCCTTCTGCCTACTCTTCAAAATGGAGTTTAAGTCATTAATGTAAGACTTGCTTCTTTCCTCTAAGAACTAGCTTATGTGGGTTCTGTCCCCTTCCCGCCCTGTACCCCTGCATTCAGATGGAGCAGAGGAATGAATGAAGTCTTAAAGACTTGGCTTCTGTTGTGTTAAGGACCTGGGCTATGATGATGGTGGATAACCAGCGTTATCCTCTGTGTAGAATGATGAGGCCAGGTTAAATTGTCAGAATTTGCCCCCCGCGATGGCACTCTGGCCGACAGCAAGGAGGTGTATGCCCTGCATGCATTCACTGTGATTTCCACCAACCTGCTACAAATCATCCAAAGAGAAAAAAGCATGTGGAGGGAGGACACACAGCTTGAGAGTCTCAACTGAGCTGTCCTTAACCAGGTTAGCCCCGAATCACATCAGAGTCGACTGCCATATGGAAATCTTGATTGATTTATGATCGCTTGTGTCTTTGTTTTCTTATCAAGGGGACTGTATGATTGACCGGATTTATGTAGGAAGGATTGTCTCCTTAGCGTTTGCATTCCCTGCTCCCCTAAATTGTACCTTATTTTACCCCTCATTTTTTAAAGGGGCAGTGCGGCTCCACAGGGCTTTCCCACTGTGATGAATGAGGGAATGGAGGAACCTATGGGCTGAGACTGTATTTTCTGAAATGGGATGGAGGATGGTGATGGGATTGGGTAATGGAAGCTATTTATTTACCAACCAGCTGCCTCCAGCTGTGACACCCTGCTAGGTTATGGAGTAAATAAACACCCCAAGAAGGCATGCTGAAGCAGAGCACACATGGAAATTCATCTCCTCACAAATCCTAGAAAAATATGTACTTAGTGATGAGCACGTCCAAAGTAAACCACCCTAAGCCAGTGACTTGGAATGGTTTCCATGTTTCTCTGCAGGAACGACTCAGAGGAATAAGCCAGGAAGGTCCTTCAGGTCCCTTTGTAGAGATAATTCGAGGCACACATCACATCTCAATGCAGGTATCACCTTAGAGAAACCTTGCCTGACATCTGCCACCAGGTTATTTCCTTGGAACTTACACACACACACACACACACACACACACACACACACACAGAGGCCATCTGCATTACACACTCATCACGTCATATTGACACTCCCATGTTCATTCCATCAGACTGTTAGACTCAGTGGAGTCATGGACAGTCCTCTGATTCTAAAGCATACTTTTTTTTTCATACTCCTCAGCAATGAAAACACTCAATTGTAGGGGAAGTCCTACTTGGATGCATCTACTTCCCCTCTTACCAAGAATTCTCTAGGTAAAGGCAGTTTCTGAATCAATAGACAGCCCTACACAGCAGAGAAGGCTCAGAGCACACAAAATCAGGCATGAGGAAAGTGACCCTCTGATGTGGGTTGTCTTTCCGTATATGTGCTGCTTTTATTGGTTGATGAATAAAGCTGTTCCAGCCAATAGCTTAGCAGAGTAAAGCCAGGTGGGAAATTGGAACAGAGATATAGAGAGAAAGTAGGCAGAGTCAAGGAGACGCCATGTAGCTGCTGAAGGAGAAAGATATCGCCAGAACCTTATCAGTATGCCACAGCCTAGTGGTGATACATAGATTAATAGAATTGGGTTAATTTAAGATGTAAGGATTAGTTAATAAGAAGCCCAAGCTATTGATCAAACAGTGTTGTGATTAATATAGTTTCTGTGTGATGATTCCAATGTGGGTGGCTGGGAGATGAATGACCAGTATCCACTTACAACCTTCATCAAAGATAAAGGCCCAGAAGTTAGGAAGCTCACACTATAATTTTAGAGCAATGGTCCTCAATCTATGAATCATGACCTGTCTTAGTTTGGGTGTCTGTTGCTGTGAAGAAACACCATGACCGTGGCAACTCTTATAAAGGAAAACATTTAATTGGGATCAGCTTAAAATTCAGAGGATTAGTCTGTTGACATCACGTTGGGAAACATGGCAGCATGCAGGCAGATGGGGTGCTGAGAGGTAGCTGAGAGTTCTGCATCATAATCCACAGGCAGCAGAAGGAGACTGTATACCACACTGGACAGAGCTTGAGCACATGAGACTTCAAAGCCCATCCCCACAGTGACATACTTCCTCCAACAAGACCATATCTACTCCAGCAAGACCACACCTCCTAATAGCACAATTCCCTATGGGCCAAGCATTCAAACACACGAATCTGTGGGGACCATTATTCCTATTAAAACCACCACATAACCCTTGCAGAGGGGTCACATACCAGACATCCTGCATATCAGATATTTGCGTTGTGATTTATAACAGTAGAAAACTCATAGTTACGAAGTAGCAATGAAGGCAATTTTGGGAGTCATCACAGCAAGAGGAACTGTATTAGGAATCCTTAGGAAGGTTAAGAACAGCTGTCTTAGAGTGAATTCCCAAAGCTTGGAAGCTTCCAGTGAGTATCTCACCCTCCGGCCGAGCAGCATCTCAGAAGAGAATCCTGCTGCCCACTGGGCAGTAAAGAGCTGCCACGGGGTTGTCGTCTGGCTGCCACGAGCTGCCCTGAGGGCTCTGCCATTGTTGTTGAAACTGCAACAGCTCTGATATGTACTGGAAATTGCAGATTCAGCCACGATAAGGAACTCATTTTAGTTGAACCAAAGAACTTCCTCAGAAGTTCTCCAACCAACCCCAGGTGGCCTTCTCACCTGCTCCAGACACTTGAAATCTGAAAGCAGAGAATAGAGACCTAGAGAGACCATTTCATTCCTGCTTGTTTCTGGAGTCAGATTAATATGTAAATTTAGTCTTTTATTTTACATTTTAAAGCCAGTATTTTAGAATTATGTTGGTGGTTAATTCTGAGACAAGAGTTCTACAATGACGTAGCTGGCAGATTACACACACTGAATTCTCATTCATGCCTTGGACACCCCAGCGCAACCTCACTGGTATAATTTCACTCCCACATTTTAGACAAAAGTTTAAATTCAATTTCACGTGGCTGAGAAGATACTTGAGGAAACCCAAACCAATTGTCCCTGGTTTCACAAACTCTCGACAATGTCTGGTGTGATAAAGCACAACCACACGACAGGGGCCGAGTCAGGAGACAATCTCATGGCGGGCACTGAGCACTGAAGGGGCTGGGAACACCTGAGTCAATGCACTCACTGTAAAACAGAAATTCAGAGTGAGTGACTGAGGTGGGGCCTGGCAGAAAGCAAGTGCAAGAGCCTTCAAAACCCTTCTAAGGTCTTTGGGCACTGGGCAAGAAGGTGCATTTAAACAGTTGTCAGCAATTAATTTGTCATTCCTTTAGTAGATTTGTTACCCAATACCAACTCTGTGTTAAGCCTTGGAGATCAAACTGTAAACAAAACAGATGCATCTGGTGTTTATGGAACCCACAGGCAACAGAGATGAACTAGCATTCCCATATAGCATAACAAATCCTCTGGATGGGGGGTGAATGGCTGCTAAGGAATTCTTAGAAGGGCCAGTGAAGACAAGGCTTGATGGAAGGTGTGAGGAAGGAGGTGGTCACCAGCGGTGCAGACAGAGCACAGGCGAGAGCAGGGCGGAAGGAAGAATGGCACACCAGAGCAATGGGAAGATGCAAGAGAGGCTGGAGAGCAAGGCTGGAGAGAAAGGCTGGAGATGCAGCTTGCCCAGTGCCAGGAGTTAGACCAAGAAGCAGGGAGTGCTGTGGCCAGTCCTTGTTTTAGAATTATCACATTGAGTATGGATGCTGATGTACACATTGAGCCATTCACTGCAAAGTTAACAGCCCTCATCTTGGAACACATCAGGAAGATATGGTTTAAGAAACCGGTAGACCCTCTAGGAAGCACATTTTACCAGTACTGATCTCCTCTGATGGTTTCTCGGCAAGCAATGGAAACTCAACATGGCATGAAAATAAGTAAATATATTGTCTCCCTAAGAGGAAGTCCCCAGACAGGGAGAACACAGCGCATTCATTTCAACATGCATGCATTTAGAATAGAAGACGTCCATCCTCAGCTTGAGCTCCATTCTAAGTCTGGTCCCACTAACACAGAAAGCTGAAAGCCAGTGACAATCAGGACTATCTGCTTCTTTGTTTCCCTCATTGTGGGGAAATAAAATTTTGCCCTCAACATGGAACTAAGATCCATCCGTCCATCCTTTTTCTCACTGTTCTTACAGGTTGCTCCTGGTCACTGGGGGAAAGAGCATGTTCTTATTGGCTCAGATTGTTAGGATGAGCCTTTAGCAGTGAAATGGTACCTAAAGTCCCTGTGCCTCAGGGTCTTAAGGGGTATACATGACTGAAGGTATTCTGTTTAGACCACAACCCGCTACAGAATTCACTTGACAAAAGCAAAGGCCACTCACCCTCCTCAGACAGCCTACATCTTCGGCCATAAGGAATCCTGGATAAGAAGTATATTAAACCAGATTTCATATTCACATAAATTTTTTAAAAAGACACCATCCAGGCCAAGACCTTCTTTTTTTCTTTTTGCTTCATAGAATAATGTTGAGGATCAATTTCTCCAGCTTAACATCACCAGCCTTGGCAGCAGCTCATGTTTGGAATATAAATGATGTCATCTGGTTGGCCTTTTCCCATCACAAACAGTAAATCTCCAAATCTGGAGAGATCTTTTATTTGGTTACACATATTGTACAGCATCAAGGGGTTAGAACACATGTGCCGGCGATTATTAAAATCATCTGGAGGAGAACGGCTTATTGTTGGAAAGCCCAGAACTTACAACGCTTTTATGCCTGGTGTCCTCATCAACTCTTCTTTGACTCCTGCTTTTCTCAAGGTAACAACTGTGGCCCTGCTGGCCATGATGCCTGGCAGGTTAAGGTCTCTCTGGTGTACCATGTCTTTTCTCCCGGAAAGGAAAAATAAAAGTTCTTCCTAGCAGAGTACAGAGAAGTGGGGCGAAGGTGGGAGCCAGAAGTCCAATTACAGTGTAACAACAGGCCAAGCATGTGATTTGAGGTAAGACATTGAAACCCTCCATGCTTCAATTTTGCATCTATAGAGTAGAGACGATGGCTAGCCTCACACACTGGCTTCGGATGCTTGGTTTTTAAGTGCACGTCACCTTATGATTTGGTAAAAATCTTCCAATTGCTTTGGTACTTGCTTATCTCACACTGGGAAAACAGCTGATACTGGTGAGTGACACGCATGTAGTCAGCACTGTGGTTTGATGGATCGGAGACATTAAGCTAGCTCATGCTATGGAAATCAGGTTTCTTCAACACTGTGTGCGTTCAGCTTCACTTTCCTTTTAAGGTTGGGAATAGGCCACATAAAGCATGTGAAACGTTGGAGTCTGGTACACCGGTGCACCCCAGAGAGAATCTACTTTTTTTTTCTCTTCATTCAGCAGAATTAGTGCTGACACCAACCTTCTAGCAGAACAGACATCCTTAGAGCTAAAAGCGCTGTTCTCAAGGGCTGTCTCTGGCTTCCCAACTTCAAGTTATGTGGACTTTGGCAGTTTTCTTGGGGTTTCAGCTCCCCCATCTGAAAATGAGGGTATTAGTATAAACCTGAAGATCTTAAACTTTTAAAGTCCATGAGTTAAACTAACAAAATAGCCACAAAACAGGAGGCTAACATGATATGGTCAGATTTAGATCTCATAGTATTTTTGCTTAAATAGCTGCCACTCATCAGCATAATAATTATAAATTAACAGCAAAGAATATCAGAAAGCAAGGAAAGGCAAATTTTCATAGGACTGTGAGGTATTCTTAAAATTAGAATAATTAATTTTGTGAAACATGTAAATGTTACCTCATTTTTTTCTCATTTTGCAAACTCATAAAAAATTGGCCACCTCTTGATTTACCACACTCCCATAATGGTGAGAACCTATGAAGCCTTGATCAAGTTTGATTAGGGAAAAGTTAGCAATGCTATGGACCAGTTCAGACAGGAAGGAGATAACCCCCCAAACCATCTAATTTTACTAAACAGAATGACTCCAGAGCTAAACAAGGAATTTGGCTGATTCAAAACAACGTAAGTTATTATGTGTGGACTGACATGTGCAGATTCTCACATAGATCTTCTACATATTACCCTGCCTTTACCATGAATCCTCCTGGAGCAGGCTCTGCTCGCTGCTGATGACAAGTTATGAGTCATACTTGTGCTCTGTCTACGTCAGATGGGAGGGATAGTTAAGCGGCCTCCCACACACCCAAAGCACCCCTGACTCTAACACCACAAGCTCACCCTTGGGTCAACTTTGTAACACCCTCCTCTCTCCAATCTCAAGCAAAAGCATCTCTGACTCTACCATGGTACTCGGAAAGTCTCTGCGTGAACCCCACTTACACAATTGTTGAGATTCTAAATAGAGGTTATGCCATTCAGACTGCAATTAGTAGATTTTGGTGTTGACTGAATTAGAAATCAAAGAGCCAAATCAAATAGAAGGAGGAGGTACTATTGGGATAGACAGCACATAGGCTGTGCTCAAGGGCACGGGAGAGGAAATGGACAGAACTGACGCTAAGGTGTTTAGCACGGCAGAAGTTGTGCGCAGCCCTGACTCTAAATCCCCAAGGAACAACGCAAAGGAATGAACCCTTATAGATTGTAGCCAAACTGGCTGACATAGATTCTCTAAAAAGCGTAACTCAGTCACCGAGAAATTCACTTCAAGTAGGCTGATGCTTTTCTCCTGCGCTCCCAGGCAAGTGACGTCAGCACCGGTAGAACGGAACAGCCACCATCACAATGACCGGGTACTGTCCTGTACTTTGTGTCGTATGTGTAATCTTTCCACCCATTTTCCTCATTTAGTGCACAGATAGATCAGGAATGTGCGAGGAAGAAATGATGGCTGTCGGCCCTTCGTGTCTTCGAGGGAGCCGTGAAACGCAAAGCTAATCGGACGGACGGAGAGCTGGTGAGAGGCAGGGTGAGGAAGACATGTGAAGCCAAGTGCTTTGACTGCAAGCCCAGTACTTTTTCCCACCCTTAGTGGCTCACTCAATCTTATAAATAGCTGGAGGGTTAGAGGCATCAAAGGAACTTCCCTTTGGTTCTCAGGCCCATTATAAATGCCACTTGCCCTCGGAGGGAAAAAAAAAAAAAGAGTCCAGCTCCTTTGCTGGCCTGTGTGCTAAGTCGTTGGCGCCCAGAAATAACTTCTTGGAGACGGAGGGGCCTTGTATTTACCACGGAGCAGAGGGTAAATAACTGGCTGGTGTTTTAGTGTTTTGTGGTCACTTAATCTGTTGTGTTCCTTCCCAAGGCTCTGAAGGTTTCCTTTTTCAGTTAATTTTTATTTACGTTTCTGAGGTCTGTGTTGTTTGGGGTTTGGTTCATTGGATGTTTTTCTTGGAATAGGTGGCCATCGGCTTCAGGATGTTCCTGCTTTGCTATTGCATGGAATTTTTTCGAGTGTGGATTGCTATGTATTTCTTTGGGGCAGTGAAGCCAAGGCAGCGCTGGTATGTAATCTGCTCCTCTGGCTAGAGGACTTCTGTCACCCGTCCACATGGTGCTTGGTTGTATTTCTTCACTGATAATTCCCTTCTCATCTGTTAGCGTGCAGCAAGCTTGGCCAGGAGCCATTCTGTTTGCTCGTGTTGTTGGCTCCGGATAAGACAGGTCCAGTTGCTTCTGGTAGAGATTATGTCAACTGATTCTACCAGTTTGTTCTATCCACAGTTGGGGACAAGAGATAAATGCCAAATGTCATGGAAAGAGGGGAGAAGGCTCATCAGCTTGATGCTACAGACAAAGCCCAGAGTGTGTGATTGAAAATGTCCAGCCTCGTGCAGGATGCCGGGCCCCAAGAGAAGACGGAGCCAGGAGTGCCAGGCACACTGTGAGCACTTGCTCCCATGGCTCCCAGCAAGCCTTGCCTCACTTGCTCCCACGGCTCCCAGCAAGCCTTGCCTCACTTGCTCCCATGGCTCCCAGCAAGCCTTGCCTCTTTCGTCCTTGACAAGTCCATAAAAATTATGAGCCAGGAAAAAAAGAAGAAAAATTTGTCCATATCAGAAAGTTTTGTCCTTTGACTATTTTCTTTGTGGGCAGAACGAATACCAGAAGGGTCAAGTTGTGTTTGGCCATTGCTATGGTGTGAATTTCCCAAGGCTTTCAGCCTAATTAAGATGCAAAGTGCACAACAAGGCAGAAAGTGGCCCTGGATAAATCCTTTCTTTGGCTGCTTTATTTATTGTACTTCGTTCCATTGTTTTGTTTATGTGGTCAATACCTCTCCTCTCTCCACAAAGAATTTGGGATAGCTTACAAAAATGTGTCAATAAAAAATATACCTCCCTGTGTCATTGGAAGAAGCAGATCCAAGCGTCTCTAAATCTGAGCAGGGTGGAGGAGAGCTGTATCCCTATTCTGGGAGGAGGCCAGGGCTCAGTCACTAGAAAAGAGGTGACTGCTGCTGCCTCTCCTACCTTTAACCAGGGGACTCCGTCACTGGACATCTCTGAACTTCCCAAGTGCCATCCTCTCCAGGATTGTCCTCCCTGGAAAGCCAGGAGCCATCCCACAGTTCCTAAAATGTCTTTTCTGCGGACTTTGTTGTTTGCCCCCTGCAGTCTCAAGGAACTTTGCTTCTTCTGCAGGCACTAACATTGTGCCCACTCACATCCTAGAACCATATTGCTACAATTTTTGGAGGCTTCTCCAACTTCCCACTGGATAGTGACCGTCATCTAGTTTCTCACTCATTCAATACCCAGAGCAACCCTTTCAGAGCAGATATGTCTGCTGCTCTTATTTTACAAATGTGAGAAACCGAGCCACAGAGGTACCAAGTGGTGTACTTGGTGATAGAGAATAGTGGTAGGGTTAGATCTTGGGCCCAAGCTAGTGGTTTCAGAATCCTTACCATATAACTATCCACCAGAGGAATGTGTTCTCCCAAGTCTTCTGTTCATTATTGTCTTCCTAAGACATGACTCTCACCCTCTGAGTCTCTTCCTGGGGCCAGATGGAGATGACTCTGCGGTTAAGAGCATTGGCTACTCTTTCAGAGGCCCTGCTTTAATTGCCAGCACCCACGTGCAAGTTCACAAACACAAGCTATAAGATTAATAAAACATCTGCTTCAGGTTGAGTTCAGCAGAAACCAGGCTCTGAGTTGGAAACCAGAATACATATAAGGGACTTTGTCTAGGAGTGCTGGCATCCTTCCTTGGTGGCATATGCAGAAGCGGGGAGATGGAGGGTTAAGTAGCAGCAGAAGCTGAAGTATGCCTCAGCTGACCCTTTAGGGAAGTAGGGGATTGGTTCTGCCTTTCTTACATATACTGAGTCTGAATGAGGGAAACTGCCCCTGGAGAGGAGGTATGGCAGGGACAGCGAGAGCTGACACTGAGAGCCATCTTAATATCAATTACCTCTAGTCCTGAGGTGGAGAGGTACTAGGTTCACCACAGTATCTACAGTGTTCCAGCCTTCATATCTCCAGCTCCTTCACTCCCAGGTAGAACAATTAAGGCTTACTTAGCGAAGGAAGGAAACACAATAAAGGCCACGGAGAGCAGCAGCTAAGCTGCCCCTGGGCTTCAGGTTTGCCGACTGCTAAGGCCATTTCTTCTCCACATTAAGCCCCCTCCCTCAGGCACATTATAAATTGATGACAGCATGTATGTGGTAATCTTCTGAGGACCAGAAATACACACTCCTAGAACTGAATCCCTTCCAGAACTGCACATTCTCATCCTCTCCCAAACGACCCGCTCGCTCGGAGCCAACACACCCACTTGCACTCATTTTCCACATGTTTACTTGGATGTAGTCACCAATTACGTACTGGGTAGATGTCATCTGGAAAAGAAGTCATGGTCATTGTCAAGAGAGAGAGAGAGAGAGAGAGAGAGAGAGAGAGAGAGAGAGAGAGAGAGAGAGAGAGATTCTCAAACTTCTCAAACTGGGCTTGGTGTGTAACCAACAGTTAAAAGCTACATCATCTCTCAAAACAAACAAAACAAAATAAGAAACGGCAATATTTCCTCCAAAACATGTTGCATTGCCCTGGGGATTTCTACCAGGGGCTACATTAGGTAAAGGCTACTTACGCAACAGTGGTGTGATTTACTCATTTTGTCAGAAATTTTGTGGACACAGAGTGACCCAGACTAACAGGCTAAACCCATAGTGAATCTGATTGCTGGTGCTTTAGTGGGAATCAAGGCAGGGACACCAAATGCGTTAGTCATGGTGCCGTTTAGCACAATGTCCGCACAGTTTAAGAACAGAAGAAAACGTCCACTTCTCATCAAAATACCATTGAGGGCGTGGTGAAAACACTAATTTTGTTCTCTGGATAGCTGCAAACTTTGGCTATTTAGAATTGAACATATGCCATACACTTTTTCTGGGAAAAAAAAAAAGCACCAAAAGATCCTGTCATTTCAAGGAAAACAGCTCATGCTATCTTTGCCGATAATTCGATCCAAACTCTCAAGCAAAAGCTAGTCTTGGAAAACTCGCGTCTGCCATCGTGAGCTCAACACAGTACAAACACAGACTTCTCGGGCGAGACTGATGGTGGTAATAAGGACTGTGATTTTTCTGACAACGTATAATGAAATAAGTCAACAGTGGGAAGATCTACATAATTCAGTGCACTGATATTTTCCATATGGCCAGTACATGGTGCTACAAAAATTATATGTGAGCAAAACAATTCCTTCCAAGGAAAAAGATACCAATAGATTATATTGCCACTGAATACAAAGAGTCCATCTCTGTGGATTCAGATTCCAGCTACCCTGTGAGAAGTTGCCACCTGTCAAGTTTGGGGAACTATCAAAGTGTACCCATAATTATCTTAAAGGGATTGGAAATTATCTAATAAGGATTGTAAAGCAATTGTGATCCTTATGCAACGTCTCGTCTGTGTGAAGTTAGATTTTCTTCATAGACTATAGATATATTGCTCAGAGTTGGACTGTACAACTAGCCAGGGAATCAATGTGCCTCTGTTCAATCTGCCACTAGACATCTACCAAAAATGTAAAATAATGTCACATTTCTCAGCAATTCTCTTAGAAAAGTCTTTAAAATGCCATTGCTATAAGTGTGCGACATATTTATCATTTTTTTAAAATTAGCAAATACTTTTATGATTTCTCAGTTTAATTTCTGGCATTGATAGATATAACCAACACAAACAAAAGTATTTTGTCTCCTCCATGAAGTTCAAGAATTTAGTGGATTTTTGAAGCCAAAGATACCTGAGGACACCCTAAACCCAGCCAAGGCTCACCAAGTTAATACTGGGAGCAGAGGTAAGACCTTTCAGAATGAACCCTTCGAATAAAAATAATAAACAGATTGATAAAATGCATATTTTAAATGAATAAACCAAGAAAAGGAAAATAGATGAAAACGTGTGAATAAGTACGCAGCGAGATCACAGAGAGTGTTTGGAGACTGAGTCCGGAGTACTAAAATATGACGCTGGGAAATCCCTTTGAGGCAGAGAGGCAGAACCCAATGTCTAATAGCAGCCATCTTGCAATGGGTAAAATGGCCAGGTGGCATCACTGGCTTTCTGCAGAGCTCCAGAAAGCGCTCTATGAGGCTCCCAGACTGGGGTGCGGCTCACTATCCCATGTAGTCTCCACCCATGGTACCTTGGAACTGAAGATAATTTGCAATGTGGGCTCTGTGACCTCTAGCCCTAAAAACACAAATACCATTGCGAGCTCAAGAAAGATCAGTTCTGGGAAAGAAAAGCCAAATGTCCACAGAGGGAGGTGACTGACTCTTCCGGAACTTTTCGGGAGTGGGGCCCTGGAGTCTACAGTCTGTGGAAGATCAGAAACGGCGTGCTGATTACAGCATGAATGAACAAAACTTTGACAAAGTAAGCGCTGGGGGTATCGCACTCTAGAAGAAAGACACAAGCCATCCTCGGCCCACTGACATGGCATCTGAGCCAAGTCTTAGCACACTTCCTACAGTTACGCGCAGAGGGAAGAGAAAAGGCAGAGAACTGTGTGGGACTTCCAGAGTGGGACTTCTTGGAGAAGAAAATCACCAAAGAGCCGTGGGCACTTGCAAACACAGCAATAGCCCTTCTCCATACCAGATCTCACTAAAAATACCTCTATTTCAGGTCTTATACATGTATAACAATACATGTACCATTATTACAATTCTGGACCCTCTAAAGGTCCCAACATTTTGGATCTGAGACTAGTGGGATCAGGTATTGTGTAACTATCTGAACCCCTACCTTTTCCATGGCTGCAGATCTGCCCTCCCAGGGTTTGGCTCAAGGAGGAGGCCTCATGAGGTCAAAGGAGTAGATGATGTTTTCTCTCTACTACTGCTCTCTCTTTTCTTTCTTCCTTGCTCCCTCCCTCTCCCCTCCCTCTCTTTCTCCCCCTCCCTCCTTTTCTTCCTTCCTTCCTTCCTTCCTTCCTTCCTTCCTTCCTTCCTTCCTTCCTCCCTTCCTTCTTTCTTCCCCCCTCCTACTCTTCTATCTGCTGTGAGAGTGTCCGCCACCACACTGTGTAAGCACGGAATCCTTTCGTCAGGACAGATTTCCTTAACTCATCTCTGGCTTCCTCACTTCTTAGACCTTTTGAGGATAAAAAATACAACTGCAAATTCTGATCCATGGCAAGGTGTGTGCATGTGTGTTTGTCCTTTGATATGTGAGATCTTTATATCTCTAAGTGGCACAAAATACCTTAAAGACAGTTTTTAATCTCTGAGTTTCTACCTTAAACCAGAAAAGTTACTTATTATTACCTTGAAAAAGAAAAGAAGGATGGAAATAAGAAATAAATGAAGGAAAGAAGGGAAGGAGGGAGAGAGGGCAGGAGGGAGGGAGGGAGGGAGGGAAGAAGCGAGGGAAGGAAGGAAGGAAGGAAGGAAGGAAGGAAGGAAGGAAGGGAGGGAGGGAGGGAGGGAAAGGGAAGGAAGGAAGAAAGGACGGAAAGGAAAGGGAAGAAAGGGAAGGAAGGAAGGAAGGAAGGAAGGAAGGAAGGAAGGAAGGAAGGGGAAAGAAAGGGAGGGAGGGAAGGAGGGAGGAAGAAAGGAAGGAAAAAAGAAAGGAAGGAAAGAAGGAAGGAAGGAAAGGAAAGGGAAGAAAGGGAGGGAAGGAGGGAAGGAGGGAAGGAGGGAAGGGAAGGAAAGGAAGGAAGGAAGGAAGGAAAGAAAGAAAAGGTTATTTAGCCCTAACAAAGTTTACCCATGTTTTTTAAACTGCTCCCAGATGCTTCCTAAAATCACAGTGACATCCACAGGGACAAGTTTGTCATAATTCTTATGTTGCTATTTCCCAGCCCACTGTGATTCAGAGGAAAACATACATCGGGTGCCACGGGACCCAGCAGCGGCAGCAGGGTGTGGGGAGAGGCTGGGTATGAGTCAGTCCTAGAACGAGCTCCAGCACAGGCTGCCTTCTTCCCACCAGTGTTTTATTAAAATGCAAGTGACACGGTACAGACCATTGTCGCAGAGCATGTCATGATTGAGGGCTATTATAGGTTACTTAAGAAAGGAAGACTTACCCAAATGGTGCTACAATCCAAGTGAACAGAAATTATATTGGAGTCTTCATACATATCATTAAAGCTAGAGATGACAAAAAGTTTTAAATGGATATAGTAGGGGTATATAGGATACTATGTGATTATGATGTAAAGTTATTTCGTAAGTAAGAAATGAAAACTAATAACATAAAGAGTGGTCAAGAATATATAAACAGTTCCAAAAATACAACAGCAAATACTATACAAATTACAATCCAATTGAAAAGGTGCAAATGATCTGAATAGATACTTTTTAAAAGAAGAAATACAAACAACCAACGAACATATGGAGACTTCAATATCGTTATCTACCAGAGATGAAAGTCAGACTACTATGAGATACCATCTTATCCCAGCTGGAATGGCTACTTCCCCAAACCAAAAGTAATGTCAGGATATCGAGAAGTAGAGTTTTCACCCCTCCTTAGAGAAGCTTTATTTTTGTAACAAATGAAGACTGTCCCAGAGATCCATTACTGGTCAAAATGCAGAGAATCATAAATGCGGGATGCTTAAGTCCAGTTTATACATCTACAAGGCAAACCCTATGCTTAAAGCACAGGAGAAATCAGGAAAGAGTGGGTGGAAAGAGTATGGAAAAGCAGATAGAGACAAAACTCTGGAGGTCTTGTCCCTCTTGCAGCAGGCATGTTCTGGGGAGAGAGGGTAGTAGGGGGCTGGGTACTGGGGATACCCTGTAGAGTGGCAGGGAATTTGGCCTGGAGATGCTCTTCAGGGGAGTGCAGGGCTGGATACTGGGGATGACTTATGGGGTAAGCGGCAGTCGGGGGAGAGCTGGGCACTGGGTATACCCTGTTGGGGGAGCTTGGGGCTGGACATTAGGGATGTTCTGCTTGTTCAGCTTGTTGCCAGTTTTCTAGTCTTCCTCTTTATCATTTTGCTTTATAACCTAACTGCATTTACTCTGGATGTTGAAGATGCTTGAAGGACTTCTTATAATTTTTTTTCTTGTGGTTCTAATTGAACGTTCCCTACAAACCTGATCTGAAATCCCTCGTGTTCTCTCTCTTCACTCCACTCTGCTCCTGGACTGAATCTGGGAACCATCCATTTGACCTTAACATCATCCATTTGACCTTAACATCATCCATTTGACCTTAACATCTTCCATTTGACCTTAACATTATCCATTTGACTTTAACATCATCCATTTGACTTTCAAGAATCCTTTCTCTTTTCCCTCTGAGAACAATGAATCCATTGATGTCACCTTTATTCACCTTCATCTCCCGGAGAACGGTTCTAAAACCTTGAGTTGAGGTCTGCACATTCTGTTACCCGGCTTATCTCAGGTTGATACCTGATGTCTTTTCAAGAATAAGGCGGGTTTCCTTCGCGCACTCGGACTGTAAAGTTGTTGCAGATTATACCCTGGGCATCTGGATATTCTACTGTGAGGCTGGATCTTAGCGCTCTCTGCCGTCACTCTGATGCTGCACTGTGGTCCTTGCATTAGCAAATGGTCCACTCAGGTCCATTCTGGAGTCAGCATCACCTTTTCTGTGGGAGATGGACAAGAGTTGCTCAGTTTTCAAAACCTGGGCAGTGTGAGCTCTGCTCTATCCTTGTGCATTTTAGGGGCAAGTTAGAGATGTGGACTGATTCAGAATCAAACTTAAGGTCCCTTTCCTGGAATTCTCCAGAGATTTTTCTCTCTCGCTGTTTCTCATAACAACTAGAGAATCTCTTTCCTAAGATATTTGGCCAGAAAGTTGGGGTTCTCAGAATCTTAGCCACCGACGAAAAGTGCCACAGGAATCAGCCTACCCTTTAAACAAAATACTTCGAGAAAATAAAAAAATAAACAAAGTAGAGATTTCCCCTAATTTTTTAAGACTAACAGGGTCCTTTTCCCAATTCATCTATCCAGAGAAAACAAGACATCTATCTCTTAGAGACTTAGATATCCAAACCACAACCAATGTCACTGTCCCCAACTTCCCAAATGGGGTTGGTCCCAAGGAAGGGCCAAGGGAGAAAGGAAACTCCCTCTTGTTGAGAGTGTTTGCCAAGAGTGGCCTTCCTCTGCAGTCTGTCTGTTGTTAGTTTGGGAAGTCCTTAAGTATTTACTGTTCACATTTTGAGCGAAGCCCTTGAAACCAGTGGAAGAGCGGTCAGAGCTGAAGCGAGCACCTCCATCCTGACTAGGGAAAAGTCTGCTACTTCTTGCTTTGTTGGGTTTATGTTTTCTTGGGCATCTAGTACCATATAACACAACAGCAGTCAAAGGGGATCCATCCTCAGAGGACTTCATCCTCCGCTAAGGGAGACACATTAAACACAATTGTTGAGGAGATTTGGCTCAACCAAAAAGACAGGAAATACAGCCAGAGACTGAAAGGGACAGACAGTAAGAGCAAATGGGGAGTTGATTTTATTGAAACTTCTTCAAGCTGGTTTCCTAGCTCTCCTATCATTTTATATTAATTTCTGCCTTACTACCTGGATAACAAGCCAGAGGGAAACAGGTCCGTATCTGTGTTATGTCATCCGTAAGTCATCCCACACATCCGGTGGTCAAGCATCACTTGTTGACAGATTCCATCTAACTTGACTGTGTTAGCCTTGCCAGGGCTGCCCCCCCCCCCCCACAATCGGCTTGCCCCCTTCCTTCAACACACACCAATCCAAGTTGGCCTCTGTTGCATACTCTGCCCAAGGCAGTTGCTTCCCCAGCCTGGGTGGCAGGTTGTAAGCGCCAAAAAATTAATTTCTGCTGGAAGAAGACCTCAACCAGTGAGTGACAGCTGGTTTGCAAACCCTCTAGCCCCTCATCTCTGGGCAGAAGGCTCTTTCCTCAGCAGGGTGAGCTTTAGTTGTCTGCACTGGTCGTAGGTAGGATTGAGGACTAAAGTGTAACCCATGAGCTACCTTCCACTAATTGGCCAATTGATGTCTCCGGTGTTGTCTCACTCTCCTCTAAGTCAGCTTCCTTCACTGGAATCCTTGTATCAAGGTCTCCTTCCAGGATGCCCTAGGGGAACGTGTGCCTATGCATCAATGAGACTTGCATTGGGAAGTTTCTTCAGCTACTGAGGTGGCTCAGTGTTTAAGAGTATTTGCTGCGCAACCACAAGAAGCAGAGTTAGAATCCAGTGTTCCTTAAACACAAGCAGCTCCAGTTCCAAGGGATTCTCTACCCTCTCCTTACCGTTGACACATACAGTGCACATATCCCCATCACACACATGTGAGCACCACATGCACACACACATACACACGCACACACACACACACACTTTTTAAGCAAGAAGCTTCATTGCAGCTGCTTCTGAACTTCAAGCAAGGGGTTGTGATTTATCTCCCAACTGGCAGGGCAGTGTTAGGAAAGCCTTCATTTCCCTGACTCTCCGATTTCCTCATTTGGACCGTGGAGTTAATAAAATCCATTTTAAATAAAGATCGATAATAAAAGTGAAGATGCCTCTTAAAGAGGCTAGCATGTAGCAAGCATTCATGGGTGGGCGTGTGCTAGGTGACTAAGGTGTAAAGAATCTTCATTCCGAGCCGTCACGGTGACTCCTCTTCGTTTCTTTCCCAAGGGTTTGTATTAATATGCCCAGTCACTGTCGGGGATTGCTAACGGTGGGGAAACGCGGAGGGACTGAATTGTTTCATCTCGAGGAGCATGCTTCTAATTAGAAGAGGCTGTTTTATTTCAGCATGAACCGTGGTTCAGCAGCTGTCCCAGCCATTCCTGAGTCCCAGTGCGCGCCGCAGGAAATGGACAACAAGCACTTCAGAGCCGGCACATTGTCTCTTAATTTATATAGGGTTGGCTTTTATTTGAGAATTGTTCCATGAAGTTTTCATGGCTTGGGAGAATTTTAGGTCACAAAGAACCTAGTGATCAGCCAAGAGCACAGCCTGCTGTTTTGTAGGTGGGAGATCAGGGCCCCAGTAACCTCCCCTCCCTGGGAGGTTTCTGCACAATGATCCAGAGATCAGTGAAAGAGAAGGCAAGGTTGTTACAGTGAGTTCAATGTGTAAAGGAGGAAGACTTTTTAAAGTCAGCATAAGAGGAAAACTCAATCGCCTAGAGCCACCCAGAAAGCAAAGACAATGGGAGTAGGTTTGCTATCCCATTCCTGTTGTGTAGGACACTGAACCCCGGCAGGACACTCTCGAAGAATACTTTGCTCTCTGAGAAGGAGACCTGACTGCATACTCAAATCCTTTTGTCTGTCATGACTCTATACTTCGGGTTTCCTACAGCAAACATTTTGTCCAGTTCAGATCATATAGCTTCAGGCCAGCGAAACAGCGTGACTTGCGGACTACTAACCCCTACTCTGCATCCTTACTAGAGTTGCCGTGGAATGCACTCATGAGCACCTCATTCTCTAATTCCCTTCTTTCTTCAGTTTGTCACTCGGTTCCTTTGAATTCTGCCAGCCTGAGATATCCCAAGACCTGTCACATCATCATTCCTAAGCAAGACAGAAGCCTAGATATTTGTCACAGAAGGGTTCCTGGAGGCTTAGCCAGCCAGAAGATGAAGATGGCTATAAAAACAAATCAGGTGCCACACTTGGGCTTTCTTTAAAAAAAAAAATCCTGCTGACCAGCTCTAGAAGTTTAGCAGTGAGTGGGTAGCAGTTTAGAGAGAGTAACTTGAGGGTCCAGCTCAGTCATTGAGATGATGCCTTGGAATTCCCAGGCCCATTGTTGATAACTAAACAAGGGCCTGGCCATTTCTGCCTGATTCCAGCTCCCTTTTCCATAGCTCTCACTTAAGGTGGTGCCCTTGCCAGACTTGCGTCCTGATCTGAGGCTAGCCCCATGCAACCTTGCTTCTCATCTCTCTTTCACTGGTTTTGAATTAACAGTGTTGTCTGTAAGTTCTCTTAGCCTGGTCCTCACTTCTCTTGGTTTTTACTCTCCAGAAACCTCTTATACTGTTAACTCCGTCTCAACTCGTGCTGCTAGAAGGACCAGTTGTTTCAATGGATGACCATGCACCTCCCGAGCCCATGATAAAAGGAAATCAAAGTCTAACCACACAGTGAGAAATTGAATCATCTACATATCCAAAAATAGTGGGAAGCAGGAAAACTGGAAGCATAGAAAAGAAACAGCTGCGGGCTTGGGGGACAGATCCTGGAGAGAAGCCCTGAGGAAGATGTCCTGGGGGAAAGGAATGTATCTGTCCCTAAGGACTCACGACTGCACACTCAGGTTAGTGTTCTGAGGAGGAAGTCCACTAGTTCTGCGTCTTGACAAGGACCAGGGAGAGGGAAGATGAACTGCCTGTGTCCTGTGTATTCGCCCTTTGGCATTCCACCATGCAGTACAGGAACACCAGCTATGAGCTTTATGGATGTGGGAGTGCCAGTGTTTAGGGGAATAGATGATAACAGTACCTAACATTTCATTATTTTATTGCATGCATTACTCACTATTATGAGGCCACTTACTAAGCAGCCACTGAGAGTCACAATTCTGAGAGTGCCTGCTGGTCAGCATCTTCATTGGTTTGGAGACAACAGTCTACAGCTAACTGGTGAGGCTGCCACCATTTAGAGTATGCATGTGGCGGGAGGATCTCTATCCAAGGCTGTTCTTTATACCAAACCTGTAGAAATCATTGTAACATGAGGGGTTGCTTGTTGGGGTTTCTGTCTTGCCCAGTTCCCACAGCCATTTAGATTCTATATTAATGATAAACCGATTGGCCCATTAGCTCAGGCTTCTTGTTAACTCTTGAAACTTATATTAACCTATTGTTCTTATCTATGTTAGCCACATGGATCAGTACCTTTTTCCAGTGGGGAAGGTCACATCCTGCTTCTTCAGTGGTCTGGACAAGACTGGGGGAAGAGCTTCCTTCATCCCAGAATACACCTGTTCTCATTGCTCTGCCTCTACTTCCTGTCTGGTTTTCCCGCCTATACTTCCTGCCTGGCTATCAGCCAATCAGCATTTATTTAAAATAAAATTGACAGAATATAGAATTGTCCCACACCAGATCATTTCTCCATTTTAGACTCTGGAAGAAAATCCGGAGAGACGACTGCCTTCCTGTAGCTGCACAGCCATACACATTAGAGCCACACCAAGGTGTTGATCTGTTAGACTTTCCCCTACACCTCCGTGGTTCTGCCATTAACACAGAGGACTGACAGGTGCTTCAGAGTAGCTGGCTACTGGGTAAGGTGATTGAAATCAGGCAGTGCGCCTAGAAGCCTGCGCCTTAGGCGTGAGATGGAGGAGGCCTGAACTATAGGAAGAGAAGGAGTTGGGCTTTCCCTAGTGTTTCTTGGAATACACACAGAGGAAAGAGCACGGCATGGCTACCATCCTGCTAAACTTTCATATTTATCTGGACAAACACAGCAAGCATTCCCTTCACCCCAGAGTCCGCTTTGCTTCCCCTTTCTGTCATTGCCCCACACAGGAACACTTAGAGTTAATTCTAGAGGAAGCATCAGTTCATTCTGCTGGCTCCGAGTGCTATACAAATGGAATCTGACACTTTCTGTACCTGGCTTCTTTCTCTTGATGCTATTGCGAGACTCCCCCGCATGGTTGTAGACGCATGAATACTCACGGCTGTATACTGTCCCACTGTTTGGATGTGTACTTGGTCTGTCCATTACCCTTAGACTTGGCAGACAACAGCTGTTGGCTCACATTTCACTTTTCCTATTTTTTGTACGTTAAGAATGTTTTGCGCATTAAGTATTTTTTAAATCAAAAGAAGAATATTTCACAGCATATGAAAATGATATAAAATTTAAATGTCGGTGTCCATAAATAACATTTAATGGGGACACAGCACACGTTGAGTTTTGTGTTTTTGTGCGGTGGCTGTCATGTTACAGTGCCAGAGGGGAGCAGTTTCAGCAGGGACTGTACACACCAGTTTGTTGCTCTGCACTGCAGGGCAGGGTCAAAAGAGCAGGCTGCAATCGGGATGTGGTTTTTGCCTTTGGGCCTGCGCAGTCTATATAGTATCTGGTGTTTTACAGAAAATGCTGGCTGGCCCCTGCACTACGCTATGGGTGCACACTTGGGAGGCGTCCAGTTGCATGCTATGCTATTACGAAGAGTGCAGCTTTGAAAGTCTAGCTTGTGTTTTTTGTAAACATATGTAAGCAGTTACTCTGGGTGCAGATTTAGGAGTGGGGTTGCTAAACAGGAAGGTGTGTCCACTGCAGCAGGTCCTGGTGAGCGGGCTGCACAGACTTCTTGCTCTAGCTTGCAGTGCACAGCAAGTCCAGTCACTCCACAGCCTTTCCAACAAGAAGCTTCTGTCTCTTTTCCTACCTGTTTCATCTGCCTGCAGAACAGGTGGTGGTAATGGTAAAAATGGCTTTGTGCTGATAAGTGCATCCAGCTATTCTAATCAGGGCGCCAACATTAGCATTTATAGACAAGCCCGTTTCTCAGGTGTAGAAGTAGTGTTGATTGAGATTAAGGAATGTTGAGCTTGGTTAGATATCTTGTTTGGGTTACTGTTGCTATGATGACTGAAGCACCATGACCAAAAGCAACTTTGGGGAGGAAAGGATTACTCTTCCACATTACTGTTTATCAAAGAAAGTCAGGACAGGAAGTCAAGCAGGATAGGAGCCCAGAGACAGGGGCTGATGCAGAGGCCATGGAGAAGCGCCACTTACCGGCTTGCCCTTCATAGCTTGCTCAGCCTGCTTTCTTATAGCACCCAGGAGCACCAGCCCAGGATGTCCCCACCCACAATAGGCTAGAACCTCACTAATCACCACTAATGAGGAAAAGGCCCTACATAATTGTATAGTTATAGCCTGATCTCATGGAGGCATTTTTCTCAGCTGAGGCTCCTTCCTCTCAGGTGACTATAGCTTCAATCAACTTGGCAAAACACTAAGCAGCACACGTAGCCATTACTCGGCAGAATGAAGACTCAAATTCACACGACCGACCCCATGTTCTCTGTGTCCCTCCACCTACTGTGCTGATTGGCCTCTCCATCTGAGAGCTTAGTGCGTCGGGCACCCTGGGACAATCAGTGATAGAAATATCTTTAGTCAGCATCTGAGTATTTATTAGGAAGAGAGGAATGATGGGTTATGAAGAATAAGTATGGGAGAAGTGTGGGCAAATGTCCCCTCCTTCTGCTGCCTCCTGCCACGGTGCTTAGCATGTTCCCTGCCTCTCTCCAGCCCTCTGGCGTGTTGTGTTTATTACACATTCTGACAGTGGAGCCCCGTGGTGAAAAAAGACAACAGATTTCTATTCTCAAGATCATCTCCAGATGCTGGCCAGAAGCACCTCTATGGATTCATGAGATATTTGTCTTTAGTATTTCTTGAAGATGGATGATGGGGGAAAAAAATGTTCTCGGAACATTTTGGTATAAATCATAGGGAATTCCTTTCTTTGGCAATCTGGAATGCATTTTTCTATTTCTTTAAGAAGAATAATGTGCGTGCTAATAACTTGGCTGGAATGGGTCTGGGCCAAGATGAGATGACCACGGAAATAGTTATTGATGGTGTCTCATGGCCAGGCAATCCGTTGCCGCAAACCTGGAGTTTGTCATCCCAGTAAATGACTGCTGACAGGACACACCGGAGTCACGTGTCTGAGTCCCCACCGCTCCACTCAGACCCAGCCACTGCTTCCTTTGCCCAGTTATCTCACTGGCCTAATTTACAGAAGACTTACACCAGTTTTGACTTTCTCTCCTCCCTCCTTACAGACATTCACATTTGTGTCAGGCTTATTGTGGTACTCCATTTATGATATTATTTTGCTATCATTAAGAGGTTCACTATTGCCTAGAGCACCCGCTACAACCTACTTGATTCTGTATTCTGTATGGCTATACCATGGAAACATCATATATATACATATATATATATATACATATATATGTATATATATGTAATTGTATATATAATACAATTATAATGGTTCACCTCATATATATGAGAGGATTATTAGAATATTTTATGGAAATTGTGAAAAGTTATCTATTTCAAAAGAGGGGGTAATGTATACCATGGATCAGCAACCTGTCTCTGAGAAGGGTCAAAGAGTAAATATTTTAGGTTTTGCAGGGTCTAAGGTCTCTGTAACCACTGCTCAACACTCCTATGGAAGCACAGTAGCAGTCGCATTCCCAGTGTGAATGGCTTCTGGGGCTCGCTACACTGGGTCTTCATCTATGTAATGACTGGATTTGACCTATGGTGCAGTTTTCAGACGCCCTCTCCATTTGCTGTGTCGCCTTGCTGACTTTCAGTGCAGCCAAGGTCAAAGTCATTTCCGGTTTTCTTCTTCCACCTGCTGGGTGCGTACTTTCGGCTCCTGTAACTGTAGGTTGGCCTGTGCTCTGAGGTCTACTACCTGGTAAATCTGAGAAGCATTAGTTCTGGCTAGAGATAGTTCTACCCAACAGCAGGCTATACTAATAGTTCCATGTATGTTTAAGATAGTCTCAGCTAACTGTGTTAGGTATATTAAATGCAATTTCGACTCATGATATTTCTAGTTTAAGATGTGTTTGTTGGGATGTGACCCCACACATCAATAAGTGTATTATGAACTCATTCTCCCATTCTGTATTTGCATTTTTATTTCCTAACAGCCCTTTAAAAAATAAACATAGCAGCCAGGCGATGGTGGCGCATGCCTTTAATTTCAGCACTTGGGAGGCAGAGGCAGGCGGATCTCTGTGAGTTCGAGGCCAGCCTGGTCTACAAGAGCTAGTTCCAGGACAGGCACCAAAGCTACACAGAGAAGCCCTGTCTCGAAAACAAAACAAACAAACAAACAAAAGTAGGTAAATAAGTAAATAAATAAAATTAAATAAATTGGGCATGACTTTTGTCGCCTTTTCTTCTGTGGTTTATATTTTTATATACTGCATACAATTATTTATTAACACTTGTGAGCTTTTCTTCTAGAGTTTTGTAGTCTTATTTTAAAATCAGATCTCTGAGCTATGCAAGTTGTTTTTGTCTGCCTGTGAGATGAGAATCAACATTCGCTCCTCTCCTTCTTGGGTGCTCAGTTTCCCTGGAACTATTTTTTTTTCAAGACAGGATTTCTCTGTGTAGCTTTGGAGCCTGTCCTGGCACTCGCTCTGTAGGCCAGGCTGGCCTCAAACTCACAGAGATCCGCCTGCCTCTGCCTCCTGAGTGCTGGGATTAAAGGCATGCGCCGCCACCGCTCTGGCAGTATTTTTAAGACTCTGCCATCTTTATTGCCCTATTGTTGCACCTTGTGTCTGGAAGACTAGTTTTGAAGTTTCTAAGACTTGTTTGTGTTTCTTGATTTGATTATTCTTTCACTAACACCACACTCTCTATTATTTTGTTCTAGATGGTGCTATTTAAAGAAATAAAATTAATGCGATATACATAGAGAATGGTAAAGGGGTTTCATTAAGGGTGCTCATTCACTTGGTTTTGGCAGCTGAGAAGTCCTGGGAGGGTAGATTGACCCATGTGAGATCCAGGAAGTTACAGTGTGTCTCAGGCCATGTTCAAGGCTTCAGAACATGGGAAGACCCTTCCAAGACTTAGAACCCAGGGCTACCCTTCGAGCCCAAATGTCATACTAGAAATTCTGAAATCTGAGGGCCTCTGCTCTTCAGAAGAGAGAGCAAGAATTTACCCCTTACCATTTTTTTTTTTCCGTGAAGGGCCCACAAATGATGATATGGTACTCCTCCCCCCATTTAGGGACAAGATCCTCTCTCACTTCTGACTCATCCTAAGTTCCTGTGCAAACACACATTCCAGATATGCCGGGTCAGTTCAGTCACTCTGATTAAACCAGAGCCAACCAGACATGGCAGCACAAGTCTTTTATCCTGGCACTCAGAGGGCAGGAGGCAGGTAGATGCCTGTGAGTTTAAGATCCGTGTGGTTTACATGAAGTTCCAGGCCAGTCAGGGCTATCTACTGAGACTAGTAAAGCCCCTTGAGTTTTCCTCACAACAGAGGAGGGACAGGCAACCCCAGGGCCTCACCCAGCATTAAGGATAAATAATGCTTTGCCACCCATCTTGGTATTAGTCAATCCAGTGAAACTGATGCCCACGTCAGCAGTCACGCTGAAATCTAATAGGACTATTGGAAAGCAGGTAGCGTTATACCTCTAACATGGCTCTCTCTATTCAAAAGCTCAGTTTGACTATTTTACGTCATCGGAACTTACGATAAACTTTAGAATCAGCCTGTATATTCCTGCTTTTTTTTTTTAAGGGTTCATTGGAAATGGTGTTAGGAAACTTCATGCATAACAAAACCCTCCATTTGAAGTGTAAGATACCACTATCTTTGGTCCGGTGTGCTCACGCCTATGCAAACCATTTCTATAACATTCTCATCACCTTAAAAAAAACAAACTTTGTACATATCACTGGTCATTTCTCATTTCTCCTGAGCTCACAGCAGCCGTTAATCTGCTTCGTCTGTATAGATATGCTAGACTTAGCAAAAAGGGAATCCCAGAAAGAGTGCTCTCAGGTGTGCCCATGCTGTGGTGTACATTATACCCACCCACTTCCCCTGCTGGATAATGTCCTGTTGTCTAGATATATCACATTGTCCCTAGTTGTCCATTTATTCTATTTACTAATGGATTCATAGAATATTTCCCCCATTTTGGTTATTATGGGGGGTGGTTTGCTATGAACATTTATGTACATCGTATGGATTTTCCTGTATTTTTCTACACAATGCAATTGCCAAGACACGTGGCACCTTCATGGCTTAACCTTTGACAGAGCTATCAAATTTTTCTTTAAGAGCGCTGCACTGTTTTGCCAGCCCTTCAACTGTGTCCCATTTTGTCCGTCTTTTGGCAGCGCACACTTTTATAGCAGCCATTCTTGTTATAGCCAGCCAATAAGGCAGTCTTCTAGTTTCGTCTGCCTGTGCTGTGGAAACTCATTGTGGTTTGACTTTTCTGGAGGACCAGTAATATTAGCCATAATTTCCCATGGTTATTGATCATAAGCACGCTTTCTTTGGAGAAAGGTTTATTCGAATCCTTAGTCCGTTAATTGGATATTTACCCTTCTGCTACTGAGCGGGCAGAGCTCTGAGGAAATTAGGAAATGAGTCCTGTAGGAGGGCTTGCAAACCCATTCTGCAGATGTCCCATTTACTCTCCTCACCCTCTCTTTCAAAACACAAATGCTTTTGCTATTTGTCTGCCTTCTCTGTTGTTGTGGTTGTTGTTGGCACTTGTGTATTTTGTGTCAGCTTTAAGAAGTATTTGCCTAACGCAAAGTCATGTGCCTGTAAGGGATGGAAAGTCTAGCAGGTCAGGTTTTCCAGCTTGTTCAAGCTGGTTTTCAGTTGCTTCCCAGTGAAGAAGTCCACTAGAAATCTGATCTGAGTTCAAACACTAAATTGAAAGGTTCTTATTATGACTCTCTCCTTTCCAGGATCCTCCCCCCCCCACCCCGCCAATTCTCTAGTAGTTTTTATTGCCCCAAGGCTCCTCACTTGGTTCATTTACGGGAGTGCCATAGCTATTTTTTGTCAGCTTTACAGAAACCTAGACATACCTGGGAAAATAGACCCTCGTGTAAGAAAATGCCGCCATCAGATTAGCCTGTGGGCACGTATGTGGGGCGTTTCGTTGATTGCTGATTGATGTGGGAGGGCCCAGACTACTGTGGGAGTTGCCATTAGGCAGGGCATGTGATCTTGAGACGTCAAAGAGCACAGGCTTAGAGAGCCAGGGAAAAGCAAGTCAGAAAGCAGCCTTCCCGCATGGGCTCAGCTTCAGTTCCTGCCCTCAGGCTCCCTACCTTTAGTCGGTGCCCTGGCTTCCCTCCCTGACAGACTGTAACTGTAAACCAAATAAACCTTTTCCTGTCCTCATGCTTTTGGTCATGGCGTTTATCGGAGCAACAAGTAAACTATTATAGGGAAGAAAACAATTTCTCTAAGGTCCCGGAAGCCAGGGAGCTCCCTCCATTTGGTTCCCTCATCCCCACCTTCTACTGCTTCTGCTTGGTCTCCAGAAGCCTTATGCGTAGTTCATCTTTTGTGTTTTCTTTGGAGTTCTGTTCCTTGCCACAGTAATCCTCTGCTGCACACTGCAGCTAAAGTATCAACTCCATTTTTCGCATAGTATATGGTCAAGTTTAACGTTCCAAAAAGATATCAACTGAGATAAATAAAACTGTTTTGCAAAACATCTGATGTCTGAAATTAAAGTTATGACTCCCCAGTGGCCGTCCTATTTCACTGGCAGCATTCAGTTCCCTATCCTATTCTGTTTCGCCTGCACGGTATTGAGAGATCGTGATTTATATGAGGATAGAGTTGCAAGAGATTTTTAAGTCTACAGTTCATCTTGGGATAGAAGTCAATAAATAGGAGCTTCATTTGGAGGATTTTAAAGAGGAGGTATATAAAGAAGACAAAAATTGGCAACATGATCCCCCAATCTAAGTAGCTTACAGACATTCCATGAGGAATGGACATCTGTTGTCAAAGTTTGCCTGGTTCATTCCACCAGAATGAACCATTCCCAGAATCCACGGCATATTCTGGGCTCCAAGTGGTCTTTCTAATGTAATTTAACCCCAGTGTCTCCCAACACTATTTGTTACACAATCTTTATTTCAAGGAATATTCAGTAGCAATTTACAGAGTTGGCCATCTAGTGTTGAATATCTATGCTGGTTCCAAGTCTTAGCTCTCATGAACAGAGCATCAATAATTGGAGATGTGCAAATGCCTCTGATATCTGTATGCCCAGAGGGCATATAATGGATAATGAAATTGTGGTATACATGCACAAGGGAATATTATTCAGAAAAGTGAAATTGTGAAATTTTTGAGAAGATGGATGGGCCTGGAAATATAATATTAAAATCTCACTTGTTCTCCTTCATATGTATCCCAGGCTGGCATATTCATGTGTATATACAGATGGCTCAGCGGTTAAGGGCACTGCCTGTTCTTCCAAAGGTCCTGAGTTTAATTCACCAGCAACCACATGGTGGCTCACAACCATCTGTAATAAGATCTGGTGCCCTCTGGAGGAAGAGACCTGATCAGTTGTCATCATCAAGTTAGACAATGAAACCCAATACCAACATGGACAAGTTCAACAGAACCGCCATATACGGTGCTTCAGCATTGCCAGGACATAAATTTCATAGATATAGGTATAGATGTAGATGGGTAAATGTGGGAAAAGTCTAAAAGAAAAGGAGACGAGGAGAGTGTGACATCGGGTGACGAGAAAGATAGAGTGTAGGAAGAGAAACTCACAAGTCATGAGACAGGACAGAATTCTTTTTCCTGGTTTCATAACTGTCATTCCCTTCCCACAAATGGTAGATTAGATACATATTGAAGTAGCAAGAACCATTTTTTACATTGCAAAAGGATCCACCACGTGTTCTTCCTTTGAGGAAGTAATTTCAGTAGCCGGGCTCGCATTTGGATTCCATTAACTGTTAGTGTAGTAGGAATTGGACATGATGAGCCACCAACTACATTGTCCCATTGATTCACTTAGAAATAGTGCTTTTCGGGTGCACTTAAAACTATGCCAAACCTTTCTATCATTGTGGTGTCTAATATGTAAATTATAATGTTGCACATAAAATAAAATATGGTTTTTAAAAAGCAAAATATTAAATAGTTTATATAATCAGTTTTCCAACTTTGAGCAAACCAAAACCAAACAAACCAACTGCTAGTCCTGAGAGCAAGGAGGACAGGTGGCATCGGGCAGGCTCCACTAGACAGTAGGGGTGAGGCGGGGATGGGTGTCAGCACACAACTTTATTTAGTCTTTACGACAACCCAGTTTGGAGGGTCTTCTCTTCTTACATAGATAGGAAAACTGGGACATACAAAAAGCCTTTCCTCCCCAGGGCTTGCAGTGTCCTTGCTGAACCAAAACCTGTTACTTCAGCTCCACCCAAGCATGCAGGAGGACTTGGATGCTGGTGCTAGCAGGGGTCACGAGTCCAAGGATACTTGGCAGAGTAACCAGCAGAAGCAGCCAGCCCTGTTTTGGAGAAAAAAAAAGAACCACAGTAGTGGCCAGGAAAATGGTCTGAGCTATAGATATAGAAGGGTTGAAAGAAGTGGAGAAGTCGACCAGCGACATGAATATTTGAGAAGAAAAACAATGAGAGACTTAAGGACAAAGAGAGACAGTCACACAAAACTAGAGGCACCTCACAAGAGGACTAGGGTCTCCTGGAGTGATGCGTGTGACTGTTTCAGGTTAGGAAAAGCAGTAATGAATTTCCAAATGAGCTCAAGGATGCTAGTGGATACTAGAGGGAATAAGGTGACAAGTGAAAGAAGTTATTCCCTTGATGAGACGGGTTATTAGTCAGCCCTGGGCCTCAAGATAGGGATCACATGGTCATGGGGGAAGGAGGGAAACGTTTATGCAGTCATTAATAACTTGGCCATTATCAGACATGTGGAACAATATAATAATATGATACAAAAATTATAGTAATGGAAATAGGAGATGTTTCAGAGTGCAAAGGTGAATTTGATCCCCAGAACTCACATAAAGATGGAAGGAGAGAACTAGATACACAACATTGTCCTCTGATCTACATATATAACACAGAGAGAGAGAGAGAGAGAGAGAGAGAGAGAGAGAGAGAGGAGAGTGAGCACATTCCCCCAACACACACACACATAGTACATGCATACACACACACACACACACACACACACATACACACACACCAAAATTTTTAATTTAAAAACTCTGGGAAAATGATTTGTAAATTTCAGGCATTTTCAAGTATCTACTTTGTAGAAATTCTCAAAGAAATGTCATGGTACTTGTGCATTTTAAAGTATAATGACTAATTTATTTTTCTAATCCAAGTAATCTTTCCATACATGTATTTCATCAATCAGTTCTATAAGGTGTGCGTGTGTGTGTGTGTGTGTGAGTGTGTGAGTGTGTGTGTGTGTGTGTGTGAGTGTGTGTGTGTGGCATTAGACTACATGGAGTGAAAAAGAAGTCACACATTTTATGCGCTGCAGTATGTGACTTCCTGGCTCCAGAGTATTTTCCATTCTATAATTATCTGTGTGAACAAGTGGCAACGTATTGCAATATAATTCTTTAAAAAATGGAAACTTGGTTTTTCCAGCATTCTTCAACCTGCAATAAAATCCTGCCCAGCCTTGACTCCTATCATCATGGGACCCGCTCTGCACTAAGGGCTCTTTCTAAGCTTGTTGGAGAAGATGGTGTTCTTATATCCACCCCCCCCCAAAAAAAAAACCACCTCATTTTCCATTATGAAACTGATCAAACTGAGACAAAATTGAAGCAAATGTAATATAGTCATAGTGAAATCTGTTCTGACTTTGTATTTCTTTCTTTTGTGGGGGAGTTAGTTTTTTGAAATAAGGTTTCTCTGTGTAATAGTCCTGGCTGTCCTGGAACTCACTCTATAGATGATGCTGACCTCAAACTCATTGCTCCACCTGGCTCTGCCTCCCAACTGCTGGAATTAAAGGGGTGTACCACCATGCCTGGGTAGTACTTATTTTAAAAAGTATTTCTGTTTTGTAGTCTGTTTCTCTTATACGCATGTTTAATACATTTTTAATCGGGTATTATAAATAAACTCTTCCTGATTTTAGAAATACCTATGTTCTGGGGCCAGAGAGATGGTTCACCAGTTATGGCCCTGTGCTGCTCTTCCAGAGGTCTGGACTCAGTTCCCAGCACCCACATGGAGGCTCATAACCTTCTGAAACTCCAGTTCCGGGAGGTCTGATGATCTCTTCTGACCACCGTGAGCACCAGCCAGGCATGTGGTGTGGCACACAGACATGCATGCAGGAAAAACACTTATATACATTAAATAAAAATTAAAAAAATCTTAAAAATTACATTTTCAGATTATTATGCTTCTCAAGGATAATGTTGAGGTAGTTTAGGATTTTAAAGAGTATTTTTAAAAAGTATCATGATATGAAATCAATCCAGAACTTATTTTGGTATTTCTGAGAATATTTTACAAATCTTTTTATTGATTCTTTGTGAATTTCACATCATGCACCCCAATCCAACTCATCTCCCCATCCCTCCATATCTGCCCTCTGCTCTTGCAACCCCCCCCCCGCCAAAGAAATCAAAACAAACAAAAAAATCAAATTGAAAAAACAAAGCAAAAGCATCCAGCTGTGGAAGCTGTGGTGTGTCATGGTGGTCACACAGTACATCCTTTTGCCCAAACAGCTTAACCTACAAGTGTTCATTGCAATGGGTTATTGGTTTGGTTGGAGGACTCTGGCTCTGGCTATATGGCTACACTATCAGAATATTGTTAATTTTTAAGAGTTTATTTTATGTTGTACAAATTTTATAAATATAATAAATTAAGAAATACCAGGAAGGAAAAAAAAACTTACGATTGTTTTAAAAGGGACTCGGGGACTAGTTTCAAGTCTAAGCTTCTGATGGTTTTCATTACAGAAAAGTACTTTGAAATGATCCTAATGATGAACTAAGATGCATATGCTTATATATATCAACACTAAACTGTTTCACCTTCCTTGTTTGGATGTGGGAGGGAAATTTTTCTTTCCTTTACTAATTTGTATATCTTAAGGTGTATCTAACATGCAATAGCTTGTGTGGACAGCAAATGTAGAGATCTGAGCTCTAGGTGACACGGGGAATTCCACTGAGTGACAGAGTGCTAGTAACACATGTTATATGAGGGAAAACATTGCTAATACTATGGAATTGCAGCAGCAATGGCAGGATGGTCGTGTTCGCCTCTGTGATGTTTGTTGTTTGCCAGGCACTCTGTTAACCACTGTATACACGTTTACCATGTGGGCCCATCCATGCACTTGACATATGCAGGGCTGTCTGTCAACTGACAGGGATACAATAACCAGAGAAGAACCCACCTGAGAAAGACATTGATCAGCTCTCTTGCCACCAAATGAAAGGTGGACTTCACCGAATAGTTACGCTAACAACTAAATAGTTATACCCCAAAGACTTCGAAAGCCTATCCCACTGTCTTGGAGTGTCAATAGCTGATAAACCTTCTTAAGCCCAGGAATATATGGGTTTTTCCCTGAAAAATCAGACTTACTAGGTCTGCATGTTGACAAGTAAACATTGCCAAGCACAGAACACGGTTGGAGAAAAAAAGCAGTGTTTATATAGTGATTAAATCAGGTGAAGGAGTACATCTGCCTTTATCATGGAAGCAATATGAGTTCACTGAGGTGTTTTCAAACATGGAGGAGGGAGTACAGATCCCCATGCTTCAAGGTTATGCTAGCCACAGCATAGTGGCCAGGCCCAGAAAGGACTGAGTATGCACGGCACAGCCTGAACTAGGGCAACCATAGCAGAGATTGAGAGCACTATATGTGCTCAGGAGAATCCGGACTGTAAATGGGAGTTGGGATCCATGCTGGGTCAAACTTTTGAGGATTGGCAAACAGGTTTAGAAATCCAGCCCCACTTATGGGCTTTTTGGTTATATCTGTCCCTTTTTGTTTAATCAAAGGTGAAAGTCTCCTTGAACTGAATTTGACATGGGCTTCTTATCATTTGCTTCCAAAGGCCAGAGGGGTAGGGGAGGGAAGGAGGGAAGAAGGGAGAGAGGGACTTTCATGAGGGCATTCAGCTCCTCTGGTGCAGATGGATAGAAAACAGTCAGGGAGTAAATCCAAGGTACAAAAATTTGGTGAAGTGACCCTGAGTGAGAGCAGAAGACAAAAGAGTTTGGGTTGCTGGCGAGAGCATCATAGATACAATGGACTGCTGTGGGAATATGGTCTTGTACTATGTAAAGATTTGTCACTTGTACTGGTTTAATAAAATGCTGATTGGCCAGTAGTCGGGCAAGAAGTATAGGTGGAGCAACCAGAACAGGAGACTTCTGGGAAGAGGAAAGGCTCAGTCTGCAGTTGTTACCTGGACGCAAAGGATGCCCTGAGAATGCCTCATTGATAAAAGGTACCAAGCCACGTGGCTAACACAGACTAGAATTAGGGGCTAATTTAAGATGTAAGAGTTAATAAGAAGTCTGAGCTAATAGGTCAACCAGTTTATAATTAATGCAGACCTCTGTGTGTTTCTTTGGGACTGACCAGCTGCGGGACCAGGCGGGACAGAAACCTCTGTCGACAATGGACCCTCTAGGTTAACCTAGATAAGGAGTGAAGTAAAATAAATAAAGAGAACAGCTGAGAGTAATCCCATCAGTCCCCTGGAAGGAAGCTCCAGTGAAGCTAAAGAATGTTTGCACCTGTCATTTAGTTAACAACAACAAAACGAAAAGGTCACACAGTGATGGCAAGAACACGGGGTGACTGAACTATTATTCTGGAGTTGAGCATACGTGAGGACTGCATAATACAGAGTAAGACGGGTAGAATGGGTAGTTGAAATGGAGTGTAGGAGAAAGGTGGGGCTCTAAGTGAGAGGTCTAGTAATGGCTCCAACCCCGGGGAGTACCAGAGATGGGAGGTTGAAAGATCCCTAATTCATTCTGAGATGGTCAGTGAGAGACTCAGAGCAGGAGACGCTGGTGCCAGGATCAGGGTTGGGGTGAGGATGTCGCAAGCAGGCACAGTGAGAAGAGAGGTTTGTCAAGGTGCTAGGGACAATGGGAATCTGGAAGCAGAAATGGAGCGTGAGGCGCAACAAACTCCGCTCCAGTTCTGAGGTTCACTATTGAGACTAAAGGGCCCCTGCTTGGACGGGCTACCTGGGAAGTAGAGTGGAAAGAGGAAAAGCCAGGCCTATTTGAAGGGAGGGAGTGGACCAGGCACTTAAGACTAAGCTGCTTCAGGGGATGCTGTCTGCAGGATGCAGTTCCTCAACAGAAGACAGAACTTTGTTGAAGGCACAGAGAGTATACTGAGCCAGTTCTGGAACAGTACAGGCAAGTGCTGGTTCCTGCTGCTGCTGCAGCAGCTGCTGCTGTTTTTGTTAATGCTGTTGCTATCATCAATCAAAATCCCATCCTGCAAGTGTGAGACTCAGAAAGTTTTAGAGACCTGTGCAAGGGCGATTCTGATTTGTTCTTTGGCTTTTAACTCTGGAATATTCATTTGGCAGCAAAGCCCACCCTGTTTATGAGGCAATCTTTTTACTTGACGCATGCCACTCACTGAGACAAGTCAAACATTTACTTCAAAAAATAAAGAATTTGTTTCATTATGGAGTTTTCCCTGGGCCCTGTTTGTGGTGTTTTGTAATACAGCATTGTAATCCCAAAGTAGCTGCATTCTGGAGCACATGTGGCCCTAAGGGTTTGCAGATGCCCGATATAATTGTCAGCTTGCTGTGGAGTTTTCCTGATGACCGTGGGGTTGGGTCTATTCTTCTTTCCATGTGACAAATAAGAATGATCACAAATGGTATTATCTTTGTGTTACCAAAACTAACATTTAGGATTGTAATATGTCTACGTGTCACTGTTCTGCTGATGCTGGGTGCCGGCGAGGGACCTGATTGGCCACAAGGCCTTTTCCTTTCAGGTGCTGGTGAGGTGCCTTATCACCGCTACTGTAGATGACTCACGTCTCTCAAACCACAGGATTTAAGAAAGTTGAAATGTGGCCTCTTTCTTCTCTCAGGCTGTGGTTCTGGAACCATCAACACAGAACTGGGAAAATGTTAACTCGTAGGAGACACCGCTTTTGTGGCTCCTCTGACCCTTATGCATTCTGGGAAGATACAGTTTGTCACTGCCAGCAGTCAGCTATATGCTTGCTTCCCAACCACGGCTGTAGTAGTCACAAAAACAAGTTGAAGAGACATTCTCCGGGGACGCTAAGCTAATGTGTTCCAAAATTTCTGGTTCAAAGTTTGGTGATCTTAACATTTAACGCCTGTGACTTTGTGCCTCTTTCTATCTCTCCCTGAATATTTTATCTTGTGGTAGCAAGGAAAGCTGGGTCTGTGGCTAGGCAGATGCAGTTCTAAACCAATAACCACATCCCATGTCTTCTGATCTTAGCACAGTGTCTGGTTTAGAATACCATGAGTTCGTGCTAATCAATTATTTAATTTATTAAGGATCAGATTTTCCTGAAAGCCCTAAGCCCTGCTTGCAATTTTCTTCAGCCTACACCCTCATGAGTTCCTATAAAATTGAAACTGAAAGCAAAACAAAGCAAACCGACAAACAGCTAACCAGAATTTTCTCAGGACAACTTTCATTCTGCAGCAATATGAATGTCTGTCTGTCTGAAGAAGGGGATCCTGGGAGACAAAGAGCTTATTGACAGACAGACGTTGAATTGGGAGGGCAGATGGTTAAGTGTTGACACTGGAGCCCACCCAATAGCTCAATTCCATCTAACCATTAGCATCATGACCATAATAGACAAGATTATCTGAACTTTGAATTATTTGAACTTGGCTTCCTTCTTAACAACATGGCAGCAAGAGAATTACCTATCGTGTTGGGTTTAGGATTACACTGAGCTAATGCACATAAAACCCCGAGCTAGCACCAGGCCCAGCCCATTGTAAGCCTTCTCTATGAGTTGACCTCATCATTCACCTTACACTGTAATACCCATTTATCACTTACCATATTTTTATGCTTTTAGAGAAGTGTTTTAAATTTTCTTAAGCCATAGGTTACTGATCGATGAAGTAAGAATAATAACAATCACCTTTATAGAGGTTCTCTCCCCATTGCAGTGACTTCAAATGTACTTTCAAGGATTTCCCATGGCCTTTTCAAGCCGTCTTCACTCTTGCCTGTAAAAAGGCAAGAGTATGGCCCTAAGTGTGAGGAGTTTAGGGAGGGGTGAGACAGCAGATCACCAGAGAAGCCATGGCTAGTCTGAAACTTCTTATGAAAGCCAGGCTGTCCTTAAATTTGTGATCTTTCTACATCGGTCTCCCTCCAGAGGACTAGGATTACAGTCACGTGTGCCACCATGCCTGGCCATGGATCTTTCTACTCTTAACCAAAGTTTCTGACATGGGGGGTGTTACGAAAATATCTGTCTCATAGGATGATGTTAAAGATTAAATCCTGTAACTCAACCCAATGACCACCCATGTTAGGTGCCAGGCCACTTTTGTCCTTGCCTGTGTATGTCTGAAGGAATTGAAGTTGCCAGTTTGTTAGGTCCTTCCCAGATGGGAATGTCTAAGGTTCCGTGGGCATGGAAGGTAAACACTCAGTGATGGATCACATTCCCACTCCAAGTTGGAAATACCCACAGCCCTGGAAGTTCAGATGTGTTCAGCAATCCCTCTGCTCTTGTTCCTGGCTCCACGGTGACAGTGCTCTGTGTGTATTCAGAGGTTAAATACCATATCTGCTCAACCAAATATGCTGCCGTCACATATTAATTATGTGACTCACATAAAACGGGATAGAGTTTCTCGGCAATTAAAAATATGGCATCTGCAGAGTATGAGGGCTTTTTTTTCATGCTTTGCATGCGGCAAGGCATCTGTTGTACTGCCACGCTGGCCGTTCTGCCTCCCTCCTGCTCATATTCCGCCCCCTATTTTAGGAGCCTCCGGAGACCTACAGACCACTCCAGATCCCTCCTCCTAGTTCTCGGAGTTAAAAAGAATTTTGCCTTTCAACCAAACAATGTTTGCATTTGCCTTTTAGGAGTGAAGAAAGCTCCTCTTTAAAAGTTACAGTTAACGCTCATTGGTTCTTCTTTTTTCTAACTCTAAGATGATGGAAGTTCTATGAAAGAAAGGATAAAGTTTACCAATTCCTCTTTAGTATTTCAGTGGTACTGGAGACTAAGCCTAGTATATATGTAAAACATTTTTAATAGTTAATATTCTAGTTATATTTTTAAGTGATTTTATTTTTGTTAGTGACAAGTGTCTTACTCTTGTGTCCTTTAAACACACACACACACACACACACACACGTGCGCGTGCTATTTAGACATGCATTGCTTCCACCAACTCTAAGACCAGAAGGGACAGTACTACACCGACACAGCCTTCCAAATCTAGCCTTGACATCCCATTATCCCCTATGCTTCCTTGACATCCCACAATCTCCTGTTTCCTTTTTACATCGTGTTTACCAATCAAGTGCTCTCACAAAGTGGTATACTCTGAAGATATGATCAATAGCCTTTATTTATCTAAAATTTAGCACATATCAAGACCACTAAAAAATATCTGTCAAAGAATAAGTGAAAGGTCTGCTTCTTCCAAGAATTTTCACAAATAGCATTTTGATGAATGCATTTGTTCTTGATAACGCGGTCACATCCTCTCAGTAGAGATGAAGGGACAATACACTGAGAGCTAAGCAATGCCTTCTAAGTCCCACAGCCAGTCAGAGGTAGTGAAGCAGCTCCTTCCCAGAAAATACAGCTCTGCGCTAGATAGTAGTAACTATCTTAGTCTACGTTTTCAGTAGGAATGCAGGAATCGCACCTGCACAAGTCAGGGTCGACAGAGAACTTGAGAAGCCTCAAAGATCGGCAGAGTTCTCATTCAAAAAGGCCTGGGACATACTGAACAGAACAATAAGAACAGTATGGCTTCCTGCAGAGACATCTGAATGAGTCACTAAACACGAGAAGGAACAAGTTGCACCCTAGGGACCAACACTGCAAGTAAAAGCAGCCCACTAAACCACAGGGACTGCCTACAGGTCCTTTTCCAGGCTCCAGCGGGAACCACGGAGCCACCTGTTTACTGAGAGGGCAGCCATTCATTTCATCATTTGAGAGCCGGAAGGGGAGAGCAGCCTGAAGGACTGGACGTTCAGGAGCAAGAGACCAAAGCACTCAGAAGAGCAGAAACCAACAGCGTTCGCACCACCAAGATAAGCTTCTCTCTTCTCGCTGCCTCTAACGAGAAGCATGAGGTTTGTAAGCAAGACTATGGAAAAAGAAGTCAGCTGCATGTATCATATCAGAGGCACGGTGCATATGGAGTTCAGTCATCCTGTTGAAAGTGGGTGTCTTCCAGGGCTTGTCTAGAAGGTACTTATTGGTTAGTTCCTGCACATTAGAAAAGGAAATTATTATATCCATGTATCTGTTTATTGCCAAGTACCATCAACCCATTCAAATAACACTTCTATCTAAAACTGGTGCCAGGGTGTGTGTGTGTGTGTGTGTGTGTGTGTGTGTGTGTGTGTGTGTGTGTGTGTGTGAGAGAGAGAGAGAGAGAGAGAGAGAGAGAGAGAGAGATGCATGCCTCACGAGCCCCTGTGTGTAGTGGTGCATGTCCATGCATGGACATGCACAGGGGGCAGAGGAGAACCGAGGGTGTCCTGCTCTGTCACTCTCCCCTATGCCCCCGAGACAACACTGGCTGACTATCAATATCAAGTCCCAGCTATCCGCCTGACTCTGCCCACTGCAGTACTGGAGTTACAGGCATGCTCAGCCCCACTGGGCTTTGCTCATGGGTGCCGGGGATTTGAACTTAGTTCTTCATGCTAGCACAGCTGTGCTCTTACCGACTGAGCCATCTCTCCATCCCTTCAAAAAATAGTTCTGATTGCCTATTGTAAGTTAGGGAAAAGAGCAGCGAATGCAGTGTAGAAGGTGGAGTTGAAGAGTTTAAGACCTGGTCCAACTTCAGTTAGCATCTGTACAGGACCAGGATTGCACCTGTGTTACATCTGATTCCAAGCTCATACCTTTCCCATCTTACCCTACCAACTAGATAACTATGATATCTAAGATACTAATGTCCTACACTTATTGATTGATTACTCGCATTTTTAAAGACCAGATATACAACTTTTCCTGTTAAACCCTCCTTTGGTCTTCCTTAAGGAAGAGATAGCTCAGCGGGTAAAGGCACTTGCCTCACAGCCTTGAAACCTAAGTTCAGCTCCTGGAACCCAGGTAAACACGGAAGGAGAGAATCAGCTCCTCGAAGTTGTCCTCTGATCTCTACATGTGCACCATGGAGTATGACTACCACCACCACCACCACCACCCCACCCCACCCCTGCCGCCACCGCCACAGACACACACATGCTGACACCATCATACACTCTAACAATTAACTGATTAACAGAAAGAAGTCTGGTGCCTGTGTATTTATGTCAGCCAGCTAGTCATGAGGCTGACCCTGTTTCAAGGAAACCATACCCAGTGGTAAGCAATGAAGCCCCACAGCCGTGGTTCTAGGGATGGCCCCGGGATCACAGCATCCAACAGACCTGGAGGTCCACCACATCAGAAACTCGGTGTAGAGCCAGCAATACAGTCTTTAATAAGCTCCTTAGGCAATTAGGTTGGCAACATTGACACTATAGTTTAAGGGCCACATTTCTACAGGCAAGCGGGATGGATGTTAATTCTGAATGTCAGCATGACCTTGAAGACCTTAACACAGAAGACCAGGGGGATACTGCTGGGATGCTGAGCTGATGCTTACAAAGGTACCCATTTGTCGATTGCAAGCAGCTCAACGAAATGATTCCATAGAGGAGAGAATGAAGTCTAGAGAAAGTGATGCAGACAAGCTCACTAAACAAAACGGCACCAGGACTAAATCCATAGATTTACAGAATCCATAAGCAGCACCGTGACGGCCGGCCTGAAGCAGTATTTTCTGCTGCACTAGAAAGTGGGGGAGCGGAAGGAGTTAACAATTTTTATAGGCCATGATGTGGGATCTGGTTTAGGAACCAGCACACACACCAGGGGCTGAGGTGGAATCTGACACCCAGGTTGGGACCAGGATAGGCCAGCAGACAACAAGGGAAGGAAGGGAGAAACCTGAGAGGGAACTGGAAGGGCATCTCTCCCCCTTGCCTTGTTTGGGAGGCCTCCATCTCCCAGATCCCACCTCCGCTATGCCATTTGGATGAATTAGCTCACTCTGTGCCTGCTGCCTCGACCCTCCTCTCTTCACAGCTGCTGGATATGATCTACATCCATCTTCACCCAGGCCAAGAGCCCTAAAAAGCTCAGGGGAAGATCCAGCCCACAGCAGTAATGAAAAGCAGGACTTCCAGGAGTCTGCTGCTGCCAAGAGAGCCAGAGAAACCAATCACCTAATCACTGGGATATAACCAGGTGTGGCTGGGCAGGTAAGCAATGTTTTGCTTATGGGTATGGAACCTCCAGGACCCCAAATCTATCAATATTTGTTTTGCCAAACCAAGCCCACATAAGACATCACCGTCTAGACAACACCAGTATGTCTCTGCTGATGGGGATAACTGAAAATTTTCACCTTTGGTCCAGATCCTAGTAAGTTTATCCCAGTTGGAATTTCTATCACTTCACCAGCCTGTTATGATTCTAAGTATCGAGATGTCTCCATCAAATCCTTCCTCTCAAAAGTCAGGGAACCCCGGGAAAGAGAAGCCAGAAGGAGTCAGGGACATGGAGTCAGGGAGATCAAGGACCCAGGAGAAGAAAGTCCTCTAAAACCACTGAGCATAGCTCATATGAGCTCACAGAGACTGAAGCAGCGATCACAGGGCGTGCACAGGTCGGCACCAGGTTCTCTGCATATATACGATAGCCTTTAGTTTAGTACTTCTATGGGATTTCCCGGATCTGTGAATGAGTGGGTCTCCAATTCTTTTACCTTTCTTGAGGCTTTTGTGTTTTTCTGTTGGCTTGTCCAACCTTGATATGAAGGTTTTTGTTTTATCTTATTGTATTTTATTTTGTTGTCGTTTCTTAGAAGCCTGTTCTTTTCTAATGAGAGATAGAAAGGGAATGGATCCAGACAGAAGAGGAGGCGGGGAGGAACTGAGAGGAGTAGATACGGTATGAGAAAAAAAAAATCTATGTCTAATAAAAGGAAGAAGTATTCTAAGTATTTTCAAGCCGCCATGGTTTTGAGTAAATGAAAATAAAAAAAAAAATTGACATAATTTCTGTACTCTCCTCATCATAGGCTGTGGTAATATGTGAAAAGGCTTTGCAAATGTGTAAATTATACACTGTGTCTATAGCTCCAACATAATGATACATTTTCTGGCTATAACATGGAACTTATTGCCTCACTCAGATACTTTAAATTCTAATAGACAGTTCCCTGACCCCAACTACATATCAGCTCAGTTGTCTTCTCGTGTCTACCACACAAATTTTCTCATCTTACCAAGACCCAGTCGCTCCTTGATCTTCCCCACCACACTCTCCACCTCCTGCTTCTCTTCATTATCCACTTTAGGCAAATGTTGCCAGTGCCCTCTTCCTTCCAAGTTCTATATTCATTCTCTCTCTGTCTCTGTCTCTCTCTGTCTCTGTCTGTCTCTGTCTGTCTCTCTCTCTCTCTCCTCTCTCTCTCTCTCTCTCTCTCTCTCTCTCTCTCTCTCTCTCTCTCTCTCTCTCTCTCTCCCTCTCCCTCTCTCTCTTTGCTGAGTACTGCTGAAAGGAATGCCACCATTGGTTGGATGAGTGCCATCACGAATGTGTGATCTCCGGGCTCATTTGAGCCATTGTCTAGAGCAATGCTCCCGTCCTCCTCATGACTTCTCCTCCCTCTTTTTTTCACACACAAACTGGCTGAAGCTGCAAAGAGAGAACAACCCTGCCAGGTAAGTACCTGAAAACTCCGCTTTCAAAATCACAAATGTTAACATTATCATCAGCGCAGATCTTTCCTCCTGAAATCTTGGGCCAGGCTAGCAGACTCCTTCTCCTATTCAAACCAAATCCGTTTGACCTTCTCCCAGTCACTTAGCATCTACCTCCTCTGGAAAGTTCATTTTCCTTGAGGGTTTCATCTCTGCCAGGTTATGGGGGGAAGGGGAAGTCACCTTTCCATCTTCCACTAGCATCTCTTCTCGTGCTCCTCTTTCCTCCCATTGAATTCTCAAGACAATTATAATCATTGCTTCACTCCAATTCCTAGCATCAAACCATGCCCATTGTGTTACTGAACTCACCTTGATCATATGCCATTCTTGACTACTTTGCTGCATCTCACTGGTGCTCCAAGAGCATCGTCTAGGAAGTTTCTTACTATCTTCTGAAACATGTGTTTGCTTCCTTCTCAGCTCATGCTGAAATCACTAGATAGCTCACACACTGGGATAGTCTGCACTCTTCTTTGTCCTTCATGTTGGCATCAAGTGAGCCTTCCAAAACGGTCTACCTCTCTCTCTCCCTCTTTATCCTCCTCCCTCCTGCCTATGTTCAACCTCTCGCGATGCCTTCTAGAGTGTGCTGACATCATTTCCTGGTTGATTTTCCTGCCATCAGTATTAAACCCTTGATAAATCTCTCAGGTCAGAGCAACAAAATCTTTATTTGTACCATTTGTCAAGCCCTCGCTGTGTGCCAGATACCATGCTAAATTCTCCACATTCATTGCATTGCTTGTGCCTAACAGCAACCCTGAAAAGGAAATACTGATTTGACATTTTCAGGAGGAAAATAAATGCTTATAAATATCATGTTATCTACCTAATACCACAAAAGGACTAAGCATCAATGACGGTTTAGGCTGTGTGCTCCACCCACCCGTTGTGTGGTTCTCTGACTTTAAGTCCTTGAATGTCCTGACATGTCAGCTCTCCTGATACTCACCTCCCAGCACAGCTTCTTGCTCCTCCACAGGGGGCCTTTCCCTCCTCACCTGTTTGTAAATGAAGAAATTCCTGGTCTTTCTTCTATGGCCCCTTTGGGCTCTGGGGAGACTTCTTTCAGAGTGCTAGGACAATCTCATCTTACTTGGCAATTGCTTTCTCACGAGTTTGTTGGCGAATTTCTTGAGATCATCTTGTTTCCATAGCCAAACACTATTTTTAGGGTGCATAGTGCATGAGTTGGTGAACTACAGTTCATGGACTGATACTTTTGTAAATAAAATTCTATTGAGATAGTGCTACTCCTGATCATTGGCATGTTATTTACAGCTGGTTTTGCACTACCATGGCAAATTTGTGCAACCCACAATCCCATAATGTTTACCATCTTGCCTTTTATAGAGAATGTTCGTTGACCCCTATTGTAGTAAGTACTAAGATAATGTTGCGTTAATGAGCCATTTCTACAGGACTATGAAATGAAACTACGCATGAATGAATTGTTGTTACGTGTAATACCTTCTTCCAATAGGAAATAAGAATTTTTAAAATCAGATTTATACTTGCATTTAGCAATCATCAAGCTATTAACTCTTTGAAACTAAGTTTTCTCGTGTTTAAATATATGTCATAACTCTCACTAGTAATGTACAAATGAATCCAAAAGAACTTTTTAAAAAGTCAATGAGTAACAAATGTGATAGATTTATTTAAGGATGAGCTTTGAAGCCAGAACCCAAAGTTCAAAGCCCCTTTTCTGCATATTCCATTAATAGACTATGTAGCATTGGTAAAGACTTGACCTCTTGGCTCATGATTGCCTTCCATGTGGAAGTCAGGTACGACACACGAGCCATAAAAATTGCTGGAGTGATCAAAGATACTATTTTTAAAAATTAGATCATGTCAGTTGGAATCTTGGCACCAAAGCTTACTAGCAATGTGATCTTAGGCAAATTAATACCTTCAGGACATTTTTTTATTTGTAAAATTGGAATAATTCCAAACTCATATACTTCTTGTAGGCACGAAATGAAATAACACATAAAAGTGTTTAGCACAAACTGTGATATAGAGATAATATTAGCTATAGGTTGAAGGTTTGTGCTTTCTTCCAACTGGTAAGTAGAAACTCTAATCCAGTGTGGATGTGTTTGGAGATGGGGACCCAAGGAAGTGAGTAATGCCATAGGCAGTCTTGAGGATGGACCCCTAGCCAGAGAGGATTAGTGTCCTTCAAAGAAGAGATTACAGAGAAAGCCCTTCCCCCCTTTCTTCTACTTACCTCTGGGACTATTCCATACCTCTTTTGAAAGAACACTAAGAAAAGGCCATATAAAGACATAGCCAGGGGCTGTCTATGCAGCCTTGGGGAGAGACTCACCTTACTGCAACATGACCCATGATCTTGAATTTCACAGTTTACAATTGTGAGGAGGTAAACTAATTTTGTTTAAATCAATGTGTGTGAGTGTGTGTGTGTGTGAGTGTGTGTGTGTGAGTGTGTGTGAATGTGTGTGTGTATGTGTGTGTATGTATGTGTGTGTGAGTGTGTGTGTGTGTGAGTGTGTATGTATTTGTGTGTGAGTGTATGTGTGTGTGAGTGTATATGTGTGAGTGTGTATGTGTGTGTGAGTGTGTGTGTGTGAGTGTGTGTGTGAGTGTGTATGTATGTGTGTGTGAGTGTGTGTGTGTGTGAGTGTTTGTGTGAGTGTGTATGTATGTGTGTGTGAGTGTGTATGTATTTGTGTGTGAGTGTGTGTGTGAGTGTGTATGTGTGAGTGTGTATGTATGTGTGTGTGAGTGTGTGTGTATGTGTGTGTGTGTGTTGCTCTGGCAGCCCAAATGGACTAATATAACATTCAAGAATGTTATACTCTGTCATTGTCACCATCATCATCACTGTTGTCACTACCACCATCAATGGGTCATTATTGTTATGACTAATAAAGTAAACTCTGCTCAGTGGAGGGAGGTCCATCATCTTACAACCCAACAGCATGGAAGGCAAAGAAATAAATGCCTAGACCCCATTCCGCTTTCTCCTTTGCCTAGCTGATGGTGTCTGTATCCACATTAGCTAAACAAATGTACACCCAGGAAGCACAGCGGTCAGCATTTGCCTTAGAGATCCCGCTCCTGCCGCACAGAGCTGGGTTCAAATGGCAGAAGACCTGCAGAGAGGCAAATAGGTAGACAACCACCGTTGACAGGCGTTTCTCCATTTCCTATCCACTCAGAGTGGGTGGGGATGGGCATTGTCACGTGTTTACCATTGACCAAAGACCTCTCTCCTTTAGCTCCTGCTATCTTTTCAACCTGTAAGATGGAAATTTTCATCCTCTGTTTTGTCAAAATAATAATAATAGTAATGAGGCCCAGAAAGGTGAAGTTTTAATCAATCCATTCCCCTTTCAATGTTATCTCTACAACCCAGTCCACCCCTCTCCACCCATGAACACATACCTCCAAGGCCACTCTTACCTTATATGTACATCTATCCATTTGCATCCTGCTGTCATCTCCAGTTTAAGCCCCACACACAGAAAACTTTTAGTAGGGCTTTTTGAGGATCTTCAATGATTTTATTTACCCCTGCAGAATTCAACAAATGATGAATTGGTTTTGTTTTTTTTTTTTTTTTAAGCAGTCCCAGTGACGAGAGCTAGGCTGTCTGTTTGGATAAGGGGTGTGGAGGCTGCCCTGGCCACACCACAACCATCTAGATAAGGGAGGCAGGATGCCACATAACCTTCTGACATTTGTTCTAGGGCTGCAGTGGAGTAGGGGAACCGAGCCTGTGGGTGGGACTGGTTAATCGGGCAGAGCAGACTAAACAAGCCCACACATTCTGACCGTTTCCTTCCTTTGGCTTTTTAATGAAAGTCCTTTCCACCAGAGAGTGAAAACAGTCATTTGTTCATTCATTTAGCACGCACTGAGTACCTGCCCTATGACAGGCCTTATACCCGCTCAGGGGAGAGAGATAAAAATAGGTCCATTCCTCAAGGAGTTCGGGGATGATGGACAAGACCAATACATAGACAGCAGGAATACAAGGGGACGGACAGAGTTCCACACCAACTCTGAATTAGGGATGTGGAGGAGCCTCTCACAGGCATACTCACTGGGTCTGGCTTTACAGGAGAAACAAGAATTTAGCAAAGGGATTAGATGTTAGTATGTTGTTGACTATGTTGCATGACTCTGAATTTTCCTACCCTTCATACTGCTCTTAAGTATAAATCAGTACTTCAGTCTCACTTCAGAAATAGAACCAGAGCTCAGTGGATTGAGCGTCCAAGTCCACAAAGGGGGTAAAGGCCAGACGTGAAGAGAGATATATTCAGTGGAAGGAGGCCTTTTGGAATAGTAGAAGCATACTACCACAGGACAAGCCTGTGGGGACCATGCTGGAAGATGTCATGTGCTCAGGTAATTGGAAGGCTGTGATTGTCCTGCCCCTTTAGACGGTCTCCCTCGTTGTTCCCGGGAAGCCTAAAAACAGACTTCTGCTTTAGAAATGGGATTCTGGCAGAAGTGAGGAGAAAAATTGGAAGCAGATGGAAGGCAAGGAGATGAACCAAGAGGCCGTTGCCTTCATCCAGACAAGAGGCGCTAGAGAATGGAATGAAGAGGTTGCTTAACAGAGTCAGGGATTGCAAAATCTAAGTGAGCTGGGGCAGCATTCTGGGCTGGCTCGCTGGATAGAGAGCATTCATTCAAGTGCACACTGAGATTATCTGAACTTTGCAGCTGGGAAGTTGAAGTCCAGAAGGATGAGGAAGGTCACTGAGTGTCAGCCCTACAGCTGTCTCCACCCCCTGACCCAGAGGGAGTTGGAAGTTCTCTTCCTGACAACTTTTCTCGGCTCAATGAGCACACGACTAGACGCCCATCCTGCGGTACAGCCATGATTGCTTTCCAGCAAGTCATTGTGGAATATCTCCCAGAGCATGGACAAGATCCAGCCATGTGGAAAGGCCGGTGGTGGAGGAAGCCCCTAATAATGAGCAAATGTTCGGGGGAAAACCCCCCGTGATTCCCCAAAGGAGCTCAGGCAAAGCAAGCCTTCCCTGAGCGCATGCTTCACTGAGCAGGCCGACTGCGCAGAGCTAAGGGATGACGAAAAGCAGGATTCTACAGCCTGCAATGCCATGCCGGAGATGAGCTTTGAAGAGGAAGCCGGGGCGCAGTCACTCGGAATAAGGCCTACCTTCCTCTGTGTGCCCGTCAGTGAGAACAAAGGGACACTGTGCAGAGACGCTCCCTACCTGGGCACCTGAGGCTTGTTAAAGGCCCCATTCTGTGTTAAGGCCACAGCAGCTCCCACATCCTGCACAGGCTCCTGGGGACCTCCCGTGGCCACCTGTCTAGCATCCCAGGAGACTCTGCTGACTAGCTTGCGTTTCCTCCTAGTCAGCTTGTCGGCTCTGCTCCTCAGCAGAAAAAGAGGGAGGAGCCTGTCTTTAGATCCGTTTATTTGGGAGAAAGTCAACAACAGGGAAGACAGGAAATAACAGGCCAACAGGCCAAGGCTGGAGTGCCCTCAGCTGGCACAGCCACTGTCCCTGGAACCTTTTTCAGTCTTTAGGCAAGCATGGCTTAAGGGCCGTGTCACAGCCCTGTCCCTTAGCGTGTATGGGCCGACTGACAACAGTTAGTATCTCAAGCACATTGTACTTCTCACAAGAGGGAGAGAGTCTGCCCTTGGTAGTCAAGCAAGTGGAAAGTGGTCAAAAGAGAGAGATGGGGGGGAGAGAGAGAGAGAACAAAATACACAGTAAGAAAATGATATGAATCAAAAGGAGCCCAGTAACTTTGAAGGTAAGTGATAAATGGGGTAGTTAGTGACCCTCGGACTTAAAGTGCAAAGCCCCCCGTAACAGCGTTATGCATGTTTGGATGCCATTTTATCCAGGTAAAGCAAGGAAATGAGGCTCCTTTCTGGTGTTCTCCCTTGAAGTTTACACCTAGACTCTTCCGTGCATCTTAACCTACTATATCACCCCTTGAAAATGTCCTTGCCAGTCAGTCCTGCCTCCACATCTTGGGTCATTATGTTTTTCTGCTTGCCTTGCCCTCTGACCTTCCCTTTACCTCTCAGCCATAGCTAAGGTTCCAGCTTATTTCACACCTCCTTTCCCATAAACTTTGAGTCTGAGCTTGAGTTGCCCAGAAAACAAAAGTCTGTGTCAGAGCCTTGGGCGCTGGTAGTTGGGTAGAAACCAATCCGGGGAAACAGCAGGGAGAGAGTGTGCTGAGTGAAGGGAGGAAAAGAAAGCCCATGTGAGGCGCATCAGACAGATGGCCATGCAGCAATCTCCTGAGATGTGAGATGTGCACATTCTTTTTGGAATTATCTAGCAGACAGATGAAGACCAGCCATTTAATCTGAAGGCTTCTATTTCCCCTGGTCCTGGCCCCACTCCCTGATGAAGACTGTCCCAGGGCACTGTTGGGGAATATTATTTTAAGGTGTATAACTTTTGTTTATGCTGCATTTGCTTAACTCCGTGAGGCTGTGATGCTTTGCCTGTCTAAAACACCTGGTGGTCTAATAAAGAACTGAATGGCCAATAGCAAGGCAGGAGAAAGGATAGGCGGGGCCGGCAGGCAGAGAGTTATAAATAGAAAGAGAACGGAGAAGGAGCAAACAACAAAAGAACAAGGAGAGAAGGATATGAGGGGCCAGCCACCCAGCTACACCGCAAAGTAATGAAAGAAAGGTAAACAGAAATAAAGAAAGATATAAGCTCAGAGGCAAAAGTTAGTTGGGATAATTTAAGAAAGCTTGGCATGAAACAAGCCTAGCTAAGGTCAGGCATCCATCACTAAAAATAAGCCTCCATGTGTGTTTACTTGGGAGTTGGGTGTTGGGCCCCCCCAAAAAGGCTACAACATTAAAACCTCACACAACAGGGCTCTGTCTTCGTTTAGCCTGGACTTCTAAACCTAATACAGAATAAAAGTCCTATAAGAAGAAATACAAAGAAATGTGTTCCCAAAAGCAGAGACTTGATCCTGGGAGAACGAAGCCAAGTGAATATGTGTTAACCTGAAGTTACCACTCTAGTCTCTAGGGCTAGAGACTGAGGGAGCCTGTGTAGAAGGAGCCTCGGGGCTGGCCCTGCAAGGAAGACAAGTGCCCGTAAGCCTGACACACTGATTCCCTTAGTCATCCTTTTTCTTGGAATCCTGTCCCTGGATTTGAGGTTGGGAGCTTCATTCTCTAGTCCTTCCAACATTCCCAACACACAGCATACAATAAGAATGAGGATTAACAATTGGAAAAAGGCAAAGGGCATGGAATTATACCTCCTGGATTTTAAAAATTGTGGTTGAAAAGTTATGGTCCTTGTAGACTCATGAGTTTGAAGGCTTGGCCCATAGGGAGTGGCACTATTGGGAGGTGTAGTCTTGTTGGAACGAGGGTGTCACTATGGAGTTGGGCTTTGAGGTCGCATATGCTCAAGCTACATATCAAGGTACCCAGTGTGGTACCTCTCACCATGACAATAATGGACTAAATCTCTGAAACTATAAGCCAGTCCCAATAGGATGTTTTCCTTTATAAGAGATGCCGTGGTCACAGTGTCTCTTCACAGCAATAGAAACCCTCACTAAGACAGAAATCAAGGCTGCGTAAGCAAAAGGATCATGGATTCAACACTGTTCAGGGTGTGCTTGCCGCCTAGAAATTAGACTAACAAGAAGCTGGGGGAAAAAAAGATAACAACAACAACAGCCAAAAACAAACAAACGAAAAAAACCAGGAACTCTGGCTAAGACAGGTGACTCTGAGCTGTCTATCAGAACTGTGATGAAATTCAGAGCTGAATGGTATATGGGATGGCAATGTGACGGGCTATGTCCAACACCAGTGCTCACTCCACCAAGCCTGGTGACCTCTCCTCTCTCTGAGCGCTTCCTTCTTAGAGACCTCTAGCGGCAGAGGCTGTCCTGCATCTGTGTAGAAGCTCTGTACTTGAAAGCAGACTGCAAACTCTCAGGGGCAGGCAGTTCTGAAGCTTTGTTTTCAGCATTTGACACAAATCTTTCTGTATAGCTCTGTGTGTGTGTGTGTGTGTGTGTATTTAGCTTTAGGAAAAACTCAAATTCTTGCATTCTTGCATGATCTTCTTGTCTGTTTATAAGGTCATCTCCACTCCCCCATCTATCAATCATTTATGTATCTTTGTATTTATCTGCCATATGTATATCCATCCATCCCAGGTCTTAAATCTGTCATGCACATCTTAGAAATAACAAGAATGTCATCTCTCCTTTCTCCAAGTTAATCCCATCAGTTTGAGATGCAATTGACTCCCCTGGTCTCTCAGGAATTCTCCCCTTATCAGCATTCCTTTCTGTCAAGGTATCTGTATTTGGACCAGGTAGTATCCTGCAGCTTGGGCCATTCTTCTCCATTTTTGCTGTTTGGAACCACAGTATACCCAAGAGGAGCCTTGGGATCCAGGGCAGCATCTGGGGTTGAGCATTCAGTTCTAACTCAAGCAGGGCAGCCAAGAGGCCCGCCTCCAGTCTGACTTGGCAAGGGACACCATTTTTGCATAATCAATTGTGTAACATTAACCTGGGAAATGGGACATCTGCTCTTTCCTTCTCCTCAGCCATGACAGGCTGAGGACAAACAGGAAGGGGTTGCCGCTCTGGAATGAGGCATAGCAATGTCCTAGTCATGCGCGACACAGGCTTCGTCTGCAGCTTCTCCCTCCAATTCCAAGGGTTGTTGTTTCCCAGAGCCTTCAGAAAACAAATTGCTTCTTGTCAAAATAATCTGGATTATTTCACAATAAGGAACATTTTTGGTGGCCTCCACAAACAGTCATAAATAAGATGGCTTAAAGAGGCGGAACTAGACCCAAACTGTTCGATGTTTTTTCTACCAGTTTTTCTACCTCATCAAATGTTTTTAAGGACGATGTTGGGTATTAAGGACAAGACAGACATTGTTTTAAAACAATTGATTTGAGAAAGCTACTTTTTTGCCCTATGCTATTTTATCTCCCAATAAAATTCTTTATCCTTCTTGCCACATGCTAATGAGTTTGAAATGTGTCCTTAAATATGAATGTACATGTGTAAAATATGTAGTGTCAGCTCTCAGGTGTGTTACAAATCTTTGTGGAAATTACCTGATATGATAAAATTCATTCTGGATTTTACTTTTGTTAACACCATTGGCATTTTGGTGTGGTAGGAAGGGCTATTATTTGCTTGGTTTAACCATGTTTTTATTTCATTTAAAATAATTACAATATATATGGCTACATATATAATAGCGCTTATACAATATATTTCTGGTAGCCTATCCCTCTCTGCTCTCATGCAGTTTATATGAGAAATCACATAAACTAGACTTACGCAGATCACTTTCTTCTTTGTTGCTTTATTTCTGCACATTCATTTTCTCTAGTTTGTCTTTATGTAAATTACTCACACACAATATATACCTTTGTGGTTTTTCTTTTAACTCAACTTTATTGTTTTTGTTCAGCATTGTCTGTGTGGATGGTGAAGCTATGTTTGATTCATCTTCGTAGTTGGAGGACATGTTGCTGCAGAGTAGTCTGTATTTGACTTATCTATCTACCACGGATGCACATTTGCGTCTGCTGCTTCTGCTGGTATTCCAAACAGCTCAGTGATGAGTACTATGGCCCTGCTTCCACGAGTCACAAGACAGATCCTCTGAGGAAACGCTGAAGACTCCCTCCGAGTGGCTGAGTCATATGCATTTCTGCTCTATGCCATGCCAAGCCACTCTTCAAGGCTGATATGTTCATTCATACTCTCCCAATGGCTCTGGGAATTTCCTTTGCCACATCCTTGGTAACACTAACATGGTCAAAGTTTTGATTGTTGTTAATCTAGTGGTCATGAGAAAGTGCTCTTCAGGATCTCAGTGCCAGGAAATTAACTCGACTGCCAAAGGCTTGAGTCACCTTTCCATACAAGACATTCACGTCTTTTCTCATGGAAAAGAAAAAAACTGCTTGCACTTTTTATCATTTGCCCTTCCAAGATTTGGCTTCTTAATGTTCCCTCCTGGAAGGAGTTGGGTGGGGTCAGATCATTGAAGATTCCTGTCACTCTTGTCCTCCTATGTATCCCCTGACAGCTGCAGGTTCCAGAACTCAGGAGGTATAGGTGCGAGGAACAGAAGCTGAAGGCCATCCTCAGTTAATATATACACTAGATAGTAAGATAAAGGCAGTTCATATATGCATTAGTCATTAAGATAAAGCCAGGCATGGTGGTTCATTTCTATTCTCCAAGCACTTTGAAGGCTGGGGTAGGAGGGTTGCCCTGAGTTAGAGGCCAGATTGGGCTATATAATGAGCTCCAGATTAGGCTGGGCTAGAATAAGACTCTCTCTCTGTCTCTCTCGGTATCCTTCTCTGCTCCTCCCCATATAAAGCAGATAAAGGAATATCTAATGGCACTATTTGTGTGATTTGTCTTCTCTGGAACTTAGTTTGTGAAACAGTCTATCTTGGGGGTTTCATGACAAATGCATGTGTTGAATGCGTGAGAGTCTGTAAAAGTATTGCCCACATGATTGGCCCTTGGCAAGTAATGGCTCAACGACCGGTGTACAGTCTAGGTTCTCTGTTTCAAAGCCATTAAATTTTTACAAGTTATTTCATTTAACATTCTGCTTGTGACAGTCACATCCTGAACATTGTGTTGACTGTTTTATTGTTTGCCGTAGTCCTATAAAGTCATGGCATTAAGACTGTACAAATAAAGTAATTCGAGGCCGAGAAGAATTAATGATTAGCCATTGGGCACACAGCTGCTAACTGGCTGTCTTTGTGTTCCACGTTCTCCTTTCTGGGAAATGGTTTATGGGAAGATGGGTATCCCTGGTGTCCAGGGAATGGCATGAGCCCATTGGGTAATCACTTATAACTATTGGCATAGGGTGTATATCTGGGGGTGTGGCAGAAGGAAGAAGTTGCAGGCAAGTTTCATTTTAAGAACATGAGATGATTTGCCCTGGTCTGCAACCTCACTTCCCCAAACCTGACCCAGAATTTCTTAAAAGCAACCGCTCACCTTTGCAACTGCCTGAGCCGACAGCACTCACTCCTGGTTTCCATCCTTAAAAAGATGCCCACGGTTTAAATCAACCACACTGCTTCCCTCAGAGGAATTCCACATCAAGTGGGATATTGCCCCAGCCGGTTATAACTGGACTCCAGTGGTTATCTTCCTGTCAGAGCCTTGAGTTACCTAGGTTACATGTGTCAACAGAGTTTAAAGCTCTGTTTATTTGCCTCCCCAGACAGAGGTAGAAAAAGGGTCTCCCACAGCCAGTCAGCTGCCCAGACAGCCATGCTACTCAGTAACCACTTGGTAATGCTAACACTCTCTTGGCATGTGGTTCCCACCAGATGAATTATAGCCCAGTGCACACTGGGTTCATTCAGAGCACTGATGTTAGATCAGGAAGGATACCTCCCATACTACAGCAGGAAAGGAACAGAGTCCAAAGCTGGGGTATTGGGGTGTAAATCCCTTAACTGCATCACACTGGGTGCAATTATATTGTTGGGTCTCCTTCACCTACAAAACAGAGACTTAAAACAATACCATTCTTCCTATGCTTAAGAATTTAGTGAGAAATTAGCAACATACAATTCTCCCTCAACCCAAATACAAAACTGTGTATGAAAGAGAAGAAAATGCAGTCTCTGATAAATCAAAGATTTTAAGTGTTGATTTTGAATAATCCTTTTCTTTAAAATACAGATCCTAGGACTGAGAGTATAGTTCAGTGGTTGGGCATACGCTTAGCATGCAGGGGACGCTAGGTTCACTTGGACTTTTTTTATTTGTACACAAATGAATATGAGTACACGAGGCTCGCAGCAGCCACTAAGGGAGGAAGGAAATGGGAGAAGAAAGGAGGGAGAAAATGTACAAAGCAATAGTCTACACTAAGCAGACCTATGGAAGATCTTGCTGGTCACTAATGGTTCTTTTCCCACGCAAATATCTACCTAGCCTTAGAGAAGCTCTGTCAATATAATATTCCAAGAAGTTGCCTATAATTATTTCTCTAAAAATTTAATTTTGTTGAAAAACAGTGGATTCAAGATCATACTCCATATTAAGTCCCTATTTAAAAAAAATAAAGTCTCATCTCTCTTTTGCAGTTGAAGTTAGAATCTCAAACAAGAGCCACTAACTGCAGTTGGCTTAGGAGGTCCCTTTGATAACCAAGCCTGTAATTCCTCATTTGGCTTCATTCAGCCAGAGCCCCGGCTAAACTGACAAGAGGGTTCCATTCACAAGTAGGGCTGCTGGCATTGCTTATCAATGGGGTGCCTTAGTTCTGGCATCCTGTAGAAGACAGCACTGACTTCCCTTCAGTGGCACCACACGGTATCATTTCCTATGGGCTAGGACTTGGGAGGCTGACCTTCAGAAGTCACAGTGCTCTGCTTACACCGTGTGCACGGGGAAGAATGAGTCGCTGGGATGCCCTGGTTTGAGAGCATACAAAACAGCAAGGGCTCATTGTAAATGGGGAGTGCACATGGGTATGGGAGCAACTTGGGACCATGAAAGGATCTATTCGTGCGTTTTACTACAACTTACCGATATTCCGTCGACATGCAAAGTGTGTCTGTTCCAAATTAGCATGTGCAAACTCACACCACAAGGGTTTCAATAACCATGACATGTAACAGAATATTCTAAACCTTAGCCAACTGAGACAGTGGTAAACCTTTCTCATCTCACACAGTTCTGTGAGCCACAATGCAGGGAGTCAGTTACCTGTCCTTGTCTTAGCGTCTCTGGTGATGTCAGACAGAATATCAAAAGTGCGCTCACCTGCAGATTTGAATGGTGCTGGACGACCTCCATTCAAAATGGCTTACTTGATCATCTGGCTGCGGACAACAGGCTATGGCCCTCATTTCACACACCTCTCCATAAAGCTGTGCAAGTGTTGTTTTGGTGCAGATGCTAAATTTCCCCTAGAATGGGGATACACGAAGCTAAAAGTCACGTGAAGCACCTCTTCGTGACTTTAGCCCAAAGACATATGTGGCTGTATTCTAATATCTCATGGATCACCCAGATCAGATATATGATTGGAAAGGACTATAGCAGGTCCTGGGGAACCCAGTTGGTGACTGATACCATAGAATTTAAAGTACCAGGTTCAAAGTCCAGAAGGAATGGGCTGCTTCGGATCTGAATGTGCATGAAGTTCAATGTGAGGTTTTCAGGAGAGACACTCTTGAACAGAAACTTATTTTTTAATTTTTAAATTATTTTATTGAGTTTCATTTTTCCTGCCTTGTCCCCTTCTACCTTCTCCCATGATCCCTATGTTCCCAATTTACTCAGGAGATTTTGTCTTTTTCTCCTTCCTATTTAGATCTATGTATGTCTCTCTCAGGTTCCTCTTTGTTGTCTAGGTTCTCTGGGGTTGTGACCTGTAGGCTGGTTTTTCTTTGATTTATGTCTAAAAGCCACTTACGAGTGAATACAGATTATATTTGTCTTTCTGGCTCTGGGTTACCTCACTCAATATGGTTTTTTTCTAGATCCACCCATTTGCCTGCAGATTTCAAGATGTCATTATTTTTTATCTCTGTGTAGTACTTCATTGTGTAAATTACCACATTTTCTTTATCCAATCTTCAGTTGAGGGACATCTAGGTTATTTCCAGGTTCTTGCTATTCCAAACTATGAACCTACTATGCTACTATGAACATAGTTGAGCATATGACCTTGTGGTATGATTGAGCGTCTTTTGGGTATATACCCAACAGCGATATTGCTGGGTCTTGAGGTAGAGTGTTTCCTAATTTTGAACAGCAACTTTTAAGCTCTGTTCAACATTCAGATAGAGAAAGTTTATCTACAAAACACTATCCCACACATAGAGAAAAACTAGGAAACATGGGTCTCAGACTGAGAGCAATGTTGAAATCCAAACGATCACTCATCAGAATTCCAACCCCAAGGGCAAGAAACAGTCCCTGATTGCAGGCCAGTTCTTTTCCTCTTGAGAGGCCTCTTTGTTCTCTTAGCTCTTCACTCAGCCCTCTGAGCTCCTTGTCCAGCTTCCATTTCCAAAGGAAGTGGCTCCTCAGGTGTATGCGAAGATTTCTCCAAAAGCAGTGTTTCCTCAGGAAACACTGCCGAGAACTGACAAATGGGATTATGGGAAACTCAAAAGCTGCTGCACAGCAGAGGAAACGATCAGAGCCAGCCTTCCAGAATGGGAAGACGTCCTTGGCCAACCACACGCCAGACAGGGGGTTATTAATATCCAGGCTATACAAAGAGCTGCAAAAATTAAACTCCAAATATCCAAGTCATCTTACAACTAATGAATTGAATAGACCATTCTTGAAAATAGAAAGGCAACAATAAATAAATCCTTGAAAAAAGTGTTTATCATCCTTTACTTGGCACCAGAAGCCAATTAAAAGTGCCTGGAGAGTTGAACTCTGCCCTGGCAGAATGGCTATCACAAGGAAACAAATGACAGCAAACACTGCTGAGAATGTGGAGAAAGAGGAGCTCTTACTCGTTGCACTGGGGATGCAAAGCTGTGTGGCCACTGTACAAGTCAGAATGGAGACTAATCAAAAAACTAAAAACAGAACTATCAAATGACCTGGCCATGCTACTCCTGGGTATATACTTGAAGTACTGACTCTATAGGTGTACCCCACAATGCACTTGAGCAGCTGTGTTTGTTACTAACTATTCCCCATGATCAGGAAATAGAACCAACTGAGCTATTAGTCAAAAGGTGAATGGATAATGAAAATGTGATGCATATATACAACGGAATTTTATGCAGCCAAAAAGAAAAGCAAAATCATGACATTTGCGGGAAGATGGACTGGAACTAGAAATCACCACGTTAAGTGAAATAAGCCAGGCTTAGAAAGACAAATGCTTCATCTTTCCTCTCATCATGTAGAACCTAGATTTAAATATATATATATATATGTATTATTATTATTCGCAGACATGTATATATACATGTATGTGTGTGTTTGCATATTTACATGTGTGTGTATCTATTTATGTATGTTTGTATGTTTTAGGCCATGATCCCAGATAGGGAATCATGAGAGAGGAGGAGGAGATCTTACGAGAGACAGGAAATAAAGTAATGGCATCCATGTGATTAGAAAACAGAATGGAGAAATAACTGGGGACGGAATGGATGAGGTGTAGAAGACTGAAGTGAAGGAAGGGCACGGGGAAGATAGCGGGAAGGGAGAAATGACATCTACGCATGAAGGTGTCAGGAACCCCATTGCAATTTCTCACAGCTTTATGTGGATGCTTCTTTCGGTGGTTTTTGGCAGGCTCATTCACGCCCATGCATTCTGCCAGGAAACTGACTGTCTGGAAGGTCTCAGATGGCCTTACTTGCGTATTCAGCATTTGGCACCAGCTGTCAGCTAAGAACAAGTTAGTTTTTCTCAATTTGGGGAGATTGTGTCTCCAAGAGATACTTGGCAATGTGTAAATAGTTTTGATTGTCACAGCTTTGTGGGGGTTCTTGCATCCAATAGTTAGAGGTCAGAGATGTTTATGAGCATGCTGTATTAGACAGCTCAGTCCCCTTCATGAGTAAGATACCAACCCTGAAATGTCAATAGTGCTGAGAAGCCCAAGGACATGTAAGTTTACAAGAAATGTCTTCTTTAGTCTTTATAATAACCATCACAGATGAGTGACACTCTTGCTATCTGTAAGTGAGAGAGTGCCACTGGGAGGCAATACGTCACCAACAAGATCACACAGTGGTAAAGGGAGGAGTTGAGCCTAGTGTGCACATATAAGGCCTATTAAAATAACACGATGGAGCTGTACATTCTGCTTAGAATGTGCACCTTCACAGAAGATCTGACTTTCCAAATGCTAAAACCACACCCAGGAAACAGTCTAAAGTTTCCACTGTTTGTTCCCTTAGACAAATTCCCCCAAAACAAAGCCCAATGCAAGGATTCAGTGTAGATGCTTTGTGGAGGAGGTACAAGCCTGTGGCTGCAACACTGTGCAGAAGGGAAATGATGCTGAGGACAACAGGAAGCAGTGCAAGGTGACTCGCTCCAGGAGGGACATCTGGCCAGATGGGTGAACCTTTCCAAACGGGCTGCTGCGTGCTCTCCGAGTTAGATGGCTGGAAGGAAGGAGGAAGAAAGAACAGATCACGAGTTTCACCGTGCCGCACTTACTTTCCTGAGATTCACCTGCCCACACTCGAGGGTTCTATAACCTGTTCCTGTAGCCGGGACTTTGCAAGCCATACATCAGCTACAACTTGGTCTTCATAGTCTAAGGGTATTGTGGCCTTGGCAGCAGATTCAAGAAAGCACTAAGCGGGGAACTTCTTGGTCTTCTGTAGACACTCAACTACGAAAGCTCTGAATTCATTGATACAATATAGTTAACGGTTTTCCTCATGATAAATTGTCCTTCACAGGAAGAATTTCTTGGATAACAGGTAAATACTAAAAACCAAAGCCCCTTTTTATGAGAAAGCTGAAGATCAGAGGAGAGACTGAAGCCAAGGTATAGTGGCACACACCTAAAATGCCACCGCTGGGAGTCTGCAGCATCACAGTGAGTACTGGACTACACAGTGAGTTCAAGGCAAGCCTAGGGGGTGTGGGAGGACAAGATGATCCCCTGTTCTGCTTCAAGACACTGGTGCCAATATCTGGGGAAAGCAAACCCCTCTTTGCCTTTGGAGTCATCTGTTCTCCAGCATCAACAGCCCCAGACTTTTCAAATCTCACTCATGTGAAGATAGTCCACATCAGCTCAAGAACTGATTGCCCAAACCCTTGTTAAAATAGCACTGCAAGTGGAATTCCAGGAAACAAACGTGATGGTTCGGATGCAAGCATGCATCGGCGAGAACAGGACCAGTCTGTGCCCCCCTGAGTCAGTGCACTCCTAATAAGCTAGCGAGGGACCACATTTGCTAGTTGGCAGCCACTGAACACCATTGCCTCATACTGTCCATTGAAGCTCTTCAGACTGTTTCACAAGCTGTACCAAAGGCTTCTCTCCCCCTTCCTGTCCTCCCCTTGATTGCTTGGACTCAACTCACACACTTAACTTGATTTAATTTATTCTGAGATGACACCGTTCCCAGGGCTTACCGCAATGCATTTCTGGGTATGCCACGTGCCCACTGCTGATTGTAGAGCACAAATAGTAAATGCTGCTAGCTAGAGGGGTCGGGTGGCTACATAATTGGAGAAAAATGAAACGTGGTCAGGTAGAATCCAAATCCGTGAGGCGGGAACGCTGGTGAACTGGGAATTCAGAAGACAGCTTTTCTTAGTTTGACCTAACTGCTGCCATGCAAAAATGAAGCCCAGAGTTGAAAGGTCTTCTGGCTTAAAAAAAATAATAAGTTGAAAATCTATGTATTTACTGGATATACTTCATCTTTTAAATGTTGGCCCCCAATTCACAAAATTCTAACATATACTATTAGCCAAAAACAAAGACATCTGCAGTCTGGGTTCAGCCCACGGTGGGGCTTCAAGTTTGCAAGCTTCCCCTGTGGGGATTGAGGACTTGCTCAGCACTGGTTTTAATTGAGACAAAAATGTAAAATGACTTGTGTTATCTTGGATTTAAAATCATAACATTTATTTTCAATACTTCCCTCCTAATCACAGGCTTGAGCCTTTTAAGCCAAAAGAATCTTAAGGGTTATAATGTTTAGTCTTTTTCTTTTACAGAGAAGTAATGCATGGTTCAGAAATAAGAAGTCAGTTGATTTTAAATAAATTTTTGAAAAAACAAATTTAAGGACGCAGGTTTTTGGAAACGAAGGGAGCCACGCTGGCCTACTAGTTCGGGGTTTCTCTATGAGCACTGCCGCTGTTTTAGAATAATTCTTGATTGGGGTGTGCATTTTTTTGTTATTTTTCTCATTGCTATGACCGAACACCTAACAGGAAACCACTTGAGAAAGGAAAGGTGTTGGACTCACAGTCTGAAGGATTCCAATCCATCATAGCCAGGATGACATGGAAGCAGGTGGGTTCATGGTGGCAGCAGCTGGCAGCGGGGTCTCCTCCTTCCCTTACGTTTTAGTGGGAAAGGGCGCAGACAGACAAGGGGCAATGCTGGAGCTCGGCTGGCTTTGCCGTTGTTCCCTTTCTGTAGTCTAAGATGCTAACCCCAGCTTGTGGGATGCTGCCGCCCACATGAAGGGAGCATTTCCTCTGCTTAGTTAACCCTCTGGAAAAGGCTCTGGCAGACACATCCTCCTGTGGGTCACCCTAGCGCCTAGTCAAACTGACAGTTAACATTAACCACAACATGGTGGCTGTTGGACACACTGTGGGATGTTCAGCCACATCTCTGGTTTCTGTACCCTGGATTCCTATACTCAGTCCTGAAGTCATGAGTGTCCCAGAAGAACAAAAATCACCAATGTCCTCAGAAACCAATGGTGCCCACTGGCTTTATCCAGTCCCTTCATGTGGTAGATGAGGACAACTAGACTCAGAAAATTGAATATTTCCCTCAAGATCACTGAAGAACAGAACTGTTGGCATGGGTCAGGCCAGGACTCAAGTCCCTTAACTCTTGGTACAGTATTCTCTTTACCAAGCCTGAGTGTCTTTCTTCTTATTATTCATTTTGTTTATATTCATTATTATTGTGTGCATGTATGGTGTGTGTGTGTGTGTGTGTGTGTGTGTGTGTGTGTGTAATAGTGCAGGTGTGGGCTTGCATGTGGAGATCTGAGAACAAGCTGCAGAAGTCAATTTCCAACTTCTCCCATGCAAATTCTAGGTATCAAAGAGTTTTACCCACCGAGCCATCTCCCCGGTCCTGGAGCCTGAAGATTTTAAGGACAAGTCTTCAAATAACTGAGGAGTCTAAAACTGTGTGGTTCATATGGAGTGAGTGCATAGCCAATGACAAGAGACACAGAGAGAGCCTAAGACTGAAAGACTCGGGATCAGTTCTCAGCCCATCGACTTACTAACTTTGTACACTGACCAAGTGAACCTTCCAGGCCTTTGTTTATCATTTTACATGAAAATCAGATTGTAAAAACTATATAGTGCTTACCACATGATAGTGAATTGCTATGCTGTTACTATTGTTGCTGTTATAATTAGTGGTACCTGGGATCAGTAAACTATATCTCAAATAAAATCTGGCCTGCTTATTTTTAAAGCCTATGGGCAGAGAATGATTTTTATAAGTTCAAATGACAAAAATAGCATTACTGTGGTGACACATGAAAATCTTGAACAATTCAAAGATCAGTGCCTATAAGTAAAAATCATTAATTCTTTAACTAGACCTTTGGTCTCTATGAAGAAAAATAGTTAAAATTTGCACAGTGCCCTCTGGTGTGCAGGAGGTAATATAGCAAATAAATTCTTTAATTGTTTCTGATGCCACTTAAGTACCTGTAACCATTGTATTTAAGATATTTCCCAGAGTCTGTATACACTGAGGCTTTTCCAAAAAACATAGGCTCCTGAGTCATCCAAGGGACATGAAAACCTTTTACTTTTTATAGACATCCTTTCTTAAATAAATCTCATTGTAAAATTGGTTCTTAGAGGTGTTCTTTCAGAGTCTGGGATATTTATCAAAAAGAAAGGAAATGGCTTGCTCGGTGTTAAGCCAACTGCATATTTTAAGTGCTCCACAATTTGGACAGGACAATCAAGAGGGATATCCTGGAAAGGGAAAAACAGATAAGAACGAGCTGCTAAGATTAAAATTTAAGGGATGTTGTCATGGCACTTTTTTAAAATACCTTGAGCATCTTGGTTATAATTTAATCTGACTGTTGGCCAGAAGTTGAAATGCCCTAATACCTGTTTACAACCTTCACTCTACCAGCAGTTAGATGTAGGCCTTTAAGGTTAATTTTCAGTTCAATGCAATCCATTATAGTGATTTTCAAGCACACGCCCTGGGCATCAGAAGTACAAGGATAAACATTGCCTTTGCTATAAAATATTTCTAAGCAGCTCTGGTTCGGTCATTAAAGCTCTTGAATCAACTCCTTCTTTGAATATGAAAGTCAGACATTAGATTAAATACCCCCATGTAGTTCAAGAAAGTTTTATTGAGGCCCTTTGTCTACCCATACTCTATTCTCATGAAACCCAAATTACCCATACATATTAACAGACCACCAAGAACTGAACTGGGCTCTGCCGTTGTGGTCATTCCATTCTTAAAGTGCACCTAACTCTCTGCCCTTTGAAGTAGCTCATGAGGTAAATGCTACGCAGACATTAGAAGGAAACCCACCAAGTTTTTCCGAATAAAGAAGAACAGAATTCACAAGAGAAGTAACGGTGGGGCAAATTGAAAAGGGTGAACTCATTGGTGGCGAGGTAGGCTGGGGACCACATGAAGATAGACGAAAACACATCAGGAGTTACAGATGAAGACCAAGCCCAATAGAACTAGTGCTTTCCCCAGTGGAGTTCTAGTTCAAACCCAGTCCCAAAGGAATGGACAGTTCTCAGTAAAATATCGATAATCTGATGGGCAAGAAGGAGGTAGGAATGTCTGGACTCTAGTTAACACCACAAGCAAACTGAAAAGATTCATTCAGAAGGAGGTGGCAGAAATGAGGCCTATGGTTCCCCAAGGGAAGGGGCTGAGGAGTACTCAGATGGAGCCAGATCAACATCCAGCTGCTGTATTTTAGGAATTTACTCTCAATCGGTAGGACTTATTATATTTGAATTATTCTTAGTTCTCATATATTTATGGCAGAGGAACTTTGTGTGGCTTGTCAGTTCTGAGGGACTGGGAGCTCAGGCAGCAGAGGGACAGCAGTCAGTCACAGAGAGAGGGAGGATGAGGAAGCCATGTGAGGGAAAGCAGGGATGACAGCCAGGGAGAACCTGTAGCCCTCCAGCAACGCCACCTTCCCCTTCCTGTCCTCTCTAAGTTGCCATCTATAATGACAATGAGAGCCCCATCCCCTCTCCTGAGAGTTTGGCAACAGAAGCGGGATTCACACCCATTGTTGAATGCTGTTTTGGTTAAAGCTAATTAAGTCCCAAACTGTCGGTCCCACTGCTCCCACTGCGGGAGGAACAGGACTGAGTTAGACCTGACTTCCTCAGGAAGGATCCCTCAACATTCAGATGCCGGAGGAAGCAAAACTGTGGATGCCTCTGCCCGATGCAATAACTACTTCTTCTGCATGTCCCATCGTACACAACTTGGATCCCAAGGGCCCTCTGGAAAGGCCTGTCCCACTGCGGCTGGTTTAAAGTACACTTGGCCTTTGCTAGTGGGCCGACATCTCAGGACCCTCTGGTTTCACTAAGTTTCCTGGCCTGCTGTGCCAAAGCTCCCCTTCTCCCCGCTCTCCCACACCTAGCCTCCAACCCACTCCTAGCTGTGGTGTGCTTGGGGGAAATTCAATCCATATGTTTCCTCTTGTTTCTTCAGCCATTGTTTAAAGAGGGAGGCAACAGCCAAGAAGAGCCATGGGAGGCCTCTCTTGGCCTTCTAGTCCTTCATTAGGGAGCAGGGGAAAGAGGACTCTGCCAAGAGCAAACCTGAAACATTCCTGTGGGTTCAGTTCAATGCCTGCACATCACGTTCACACACAAACATGACCCCGGGACTGTGGATGGGAGGCATTCGCTGTTCCAAGACTCCTGGGGAGGAGGAGGTGGTAAAATACCATCACCTGGCCTCACTTGGCGAAGTCCACAGGGAAGCAGTTGACAGGAGGCTGCTCTCCTTATCTATCTATACCCACTCTGACAGAAACGCCTCTGATTTTACATCCACAGCTTTGACCCCTGGGTCTCTCATCCAGACCATACACAGATGCTCACTGCCTAGTGTAGACTTTCTGGCTTGTTCTAGGCCAATCCTTTGAAGAATTTTGTTTATCTACTCTTCTAGAAACATCTTGGCAATTGAAAACCCACGATCCACAACTAAAACATAACTAGGAAATCTTGAGGGTTATATGTCACGCCAGGGTTTCAAAAGCAGTGGTAAGGACCATAGTAAAAATTAAATTTATATTAATATATTATTTCATTAACTATAAATTTTCTAGAAAGGTCTTCGCGAGTCTTTTTAAATTATACGTTTTTAATACAATTTCTTTGACACCTTATGCAGCCTATGTGCTCTGAAATGCTAGGAGTTTTATGAAAATCAGTACGGTCCATATATTAGTTTCTCCTCCATTGCTATGAGACAACACCATGACCGAGGCAAATCTGAGGAAGAAACAGTTCACTTTGGCTTATGGTTCCAGAAGGAGAAAAGTCGTTGCAGCAAGCAACGGAGAAGCATGGCAGCTAGAACAGAAAGCCGAGGGCTCACATCTTCCAAAGGGAAGCATGAAGCAAAGAGAAAAAAAAAATGGAAATGCCTTTACAGTCTAAAAGCCTGCCCCTAGTGACATACTTCCTCTGTCAAATCCACATCTCCTAATCCTTCCCAAACAGCACCATGAACTGGGGACCAGAGGCTCAAATGCAAGAATCTGTGGGGGCCGTTTTCATCAAACCACTCCAGCGAACTATCACAATACTTCCCAGAGACCCTCTCAGCCTCAGCCCACCGTGCCTTCGAGGAAAACCTCCAGGCAGCAGGAAGACTTGCGGCTGAGAAAGAGGGCAACAACAGGGTGCTTGAGGGCTATGGAGGACATGGAGCTAAAGGCTGTGCAGGAGGCAGGAGATGGGAGTGTGGAGAAAGATGGAAGCTGAAGTCATAGCTCAGCAAGCCCTCCTGGTTACACTGGCTATGGAGCACGGTGACTTCAAAGTCAAGCTATGTAAACCCACGTCCAAAATTCCAGGCTGCTAATCGGAGATGCTGTTGAACTTCCAACGGTTAACTATTCTATGACCACCACCTATAAAAGGATAAACCTGAGATGGCACGGGCTTGAAGTATCTCACGCACACGCTGACCAACATGCAGAAAATTCCATTTCTTACCTGTGACATGAAACCTGCAAAGGCAGGTTGTTTGTCTGATTTTAACGTGTCTGTTTTGACACCAGAGGATATTTTTCTCTTGAGAACAGTACGTGGAGATCAAAATTACAAGAGCAATAAGTCCGCAGGCTTGGCACCATTGGATACTTCAAAGGGAGAACTCCTTGTCTCAGCCAAGATGCCTGGCACCATTCTGTTTACATGTACCTTGCCTTGCGTGCAAGCGGAGCAAACACAGGTACAGGACGCCATGGAGGTGGTGGACGTTGGTCTCTTAGCGTGCTAGCCTGTGTGTACAGCTGCAGTCAATTATACAAAGCCAGAATTGTTTTGTTCCTTTGCTCTTGGAGAAAGGAGAATGGATGATGGGTTTTCTGCTTTCATCTTTCAGTATTTTGTTTTATTTTTACTTCTCATCATAATATTTAGATAGTATTTGTAGAAGGGAGAGCAATCATAATAAAGCGGTAATCAAACAAAGAGTTCTAAGGCACCGTCACCCAAACCTCCACCTCAGAAATGTTTCCCGTAGGCAGCAGGCAGCAGAGGGCATGGGAAAGTGTGTTGACAAGAAGAAAGGACTGAGCTGTGCCAGCCAGAACCTCTTCCAAAATTCTCCACATGTCAGGTACGGTATAAGCAAGGGCTCCAGGGAACAGTCAGACGTCCTGGATGCTTCTCAGCGCTAGACCATGTTAAGATCACAAGGTGACTGAAAGCAAGGACACACCCTTCACAGCCAAGAGCAAAACCTCAGTTCATTGCTGTGTAAGGAGGCATAGACCTCTATCCCAGCACCCAGGAGGCTGATGCAGAAGGATCACAGCCTCAAGTACCTAATGAGACCCCATCTTAAATAAAAATAAAGTAAAATCTCCATTAAAGAAGACAAATATGATGACAATGCAATATTTTAAAATAAAAAGTTAATCTTAAAACCTCGTGCTGCACAGAATGTCAAAAGTAAAGCACCCTGCTGTGAGTTCATGTGTGTAACTGGCTGTGTCCAGACAATGCGTTTTCTCGTAGTCACCCCCCACCTCTGGCTCTTGCACTCTCTCCACCCCTTCTTAGACGATGATCTCGGAGACTTGGGAAGAGATGTGTAACAGAGATGTTCATTTACAGCTGACAATTCCACAGTCCCTTATTCTCTATTTCCGGACCAGTTGTGCCACCATCTACTGCAAAGATGCTCTGTGAAGAGGGCTGAGAGATGCCTTAACTATAGTCCTTAGGAATGACTGTAACACGATGGCAATTTAGCAGGACAACCGCAATAGGTTTTCCACCAGGGTTTGTTATCTGTCTAACTACTGGTTCTTGGCCTCAGTAATGGGGCCAGGCGTGGGTTTTATCTTCTGGAGCAGGCCTTATGTCCAGTCAGAAAGTGGTTAGTGTCCCCATGCCATGCATGCGACTCCTGCACCAGTAGAAATGCTTTGTCAAGCTTGCTGTCATTGCAGCTCTCTGCGTTCACAGCTGCGGAAGGCGGATTATTGCTTTTCTCCTTTGACACCGTGCAGAGGACCTTCTAGCACTGACATCCAGGGTGGATGGAGCTTCCAGATCAGCACCAGGCTGATTTCTCCACATTTTATAACTTAAGGATATGGTGTCTTCAGCAATGGACTTGAATCATCAAGTTCTGGAGATAACCAAGGCACTGGCAAGAGCCTGTACCATTTGGGAGTTGATGGGACCTCAGGACCTCAGCGATCAACAACTTCAAAAAACATATCCTATTGCTAGCACTTGGTTTTTCACTTGTAAGCTTGCAGTATCTAGTAGAGACATTAACGTTCCATTATAGGGTAACCCCATGGTAGCTCTTTTTATATATGTTTTAGGAAATTTCTACAATAATTAGTTTGCTTTTTGGAGAAGTCTTCAGTGTTCATTATCCTTCCTCATATTACCCCCTCAGCCAAGACCTCCCACATCCCAAGCCAACCTAACCCTTCCTGTTCCACTATTCACATTTAACCCTTTATGCCACTATATGCCCGAGACCAGTACAAGCTCAAAGTCGACAAAATCCCAGCCTGGAGACAGGGGGCAGACACGAAGTGCCACCACAGCTGAAGAGGTAATGGTCATTGACAGATGCTGGGAAAGAGGGAATCAGTCTTCTTTAAGAATGTGGCCCCTGACAAGCTGACCATGCTCCCGTGAAAGGCCACATACCCAGGAGGCAATGGGAAGCACCAACTATACCTGGTGGATGTTTTTTTTAGGACAAAACAAAGTTGGGTGTGTAGGGCAGGGGTTTTCATATGAGAGGAGTTGAGTGAGGGGTGCACTGACATCCTCACCGTGTGCTACAGGAGCAACTGGCCCCGCAAGGCACGTCCTCTGGTGAAGTAGTGGCAGAAGGTCTTGGGACTAACCATCTACTTTCTGATCGGATCGAAAGCCGGGTCGACAAGATAAAACCCCATATCTGGCACGATTATCTAGGAACTTATGGTTAGAGAGATAAGAAACCCTAGGAGAGGACCTACCACTATTTTCTGCTAATTAAGTGGAGATAGTTTTAAACCAACCCCGAATGACGAATCATTATACCCATCGATTAAGGTATCTCAACTGAAGCTCTGTTTGCAGTAGATGGTGATCTATAGAGAAGAACACCTGACCAGGGTGCAGAGACTAAGGGACTGCAGAATGTCCATCCCTAAAGGAAAAGCATACACCACACACACACCCCTCCTCCAGAGGCTTGGGGATCATTGCAGAAAATGGAGCAGAAAAAAATGGAAGAATCAGAGGTAGCAGGTGACCTCAAGGAAACAGTGTCTTCTAGAAACAGCAGGGCAACGGCATATATGAACTCGGAGCAGTTGTGAGGATGCATGAGATCTGAGAAGGCCCAACCAAGCCAGAACAATCCCAGCACAGACAGAGAAATCGGGCACAGAGTTTATCAGTGGTTTTTAGTTGATATGAACATAAGAATCAAGTTTTTGCAAAGAGCACATTGCTGAATAAGCTAACCATACTCCAGTGGAAATCCACACACTGAAGACTATTTGGGCATTATAAATTGACCTTGGTGGAGGAGAGAGAGAGAGAGAGAGAGAGAGAGAGAGAGAGAGAGAGGTGAATAGGGTGATTCTAGGAAGAGTCGTAGGAAGGGAATGAGAAGACAATGAAAACATGTTGTCTGAAATTCTCAGAGAACTAATAAAAATAGCAAGACTGACATGTTAGTTGTCAGTTAAATACGCACTAAGACTGCATAGCACTTTAGGAAGTACAGTTATCACTGGGGAAGGTAGTAATGATATTTTAGTCATAAAAGCAAGGTTAGCATCGGGTCTAGAAAAGAGCAGGTGGAGTAAATAGCAAGGAAAAATAAGCAGGAAGTAGAAGATGTATGGACCAAAAATATGAAAATAACTGTGCATATTTCAAATACATTCTTTAAAGAATGTGACTGATTGCCTTTTGAAATAAAAATCTCTTGCTTTGAATTTGGGAATAAGACTGCCCCTCATGGAATATTCGTTTCTTTGACTTGATCTCTCGGTCTAATCGGCGCAATGACCCGTTTACGAGGTCATAGACAAATGTGCCACTAAATACGGCGAAGATTATACTTACAGGAATTTGTTGTAAGTACAGTCAAAATGAGGGAAAGAGTCGATTGTAATAGAAAAAAATCTTAAACAAGTCTCAAAGGAACACTATCCAGTAATTTAAAATAACGATTATGATGCCCAAACAATCAAAATGATTAGTGGACTATTCAAGGTGAAAAATAGGCTATAGTTCACACATCACACCCAAGCGTATATGGGCAGCAATAATTAGAGTCGGTGGCCGCACTGAACATGTTCATAAATGAAAAGTAGACAATAATGTTGATGTAGAAATTGTCCAATAGAAGAATGTGTTAGTTTAGCTAAAATAAATAAAAACACGAAGTTTGGTGTGTGTGGAATAAGGGATGAATCTGGTAGGGTGGATATGATTAGACAACAATGCATGAAATTCTCAAAGATTAATAAAATATAGAAAAAAGTGTCTTTCAGTTCTGAAAATAAATAAATAAAATGGGAAAATATAGTCATTATACTAACAGTTATATGTGAACTGCTTATGAAAGATAACAGTAAATGTATCAAAATTCCAATAATTTTAATTTTAAAGGAAAATCTGTATTCCTTCCTTTCTTCCCCTTTTCTTTCTTCCTTGCTTGCTTCCTTCCCTTTCATCTCACTTCCTTTTTCCTTCCTTCCTCCCTGCCTTTTTTCTTGGTTTTAGGAATTGTGTGGCCTACTGTATTTTTCAAGGTCTCACCAGGAAAGGTGGCACAATCAAGGATATGGCTGGAGAAGTAATGAATTACAGAGAGGTCTCAGAAGTGTGAGTTAAGGGAAGCAGCAAAAGATGCTTAAATATCCGGGTCTCCAACAGCTGGAGTCATTAGGCTTATAACCAAAAGAGAGACAGGAGGGAGTCTTTAGAGAAGAACAGGGCACTTCCTCTCCTAGCACAGGACAAAGGGGCTCAGAGAGGAGGAGCCAAGAGGAGCCAGGATCACCATAGAGCTGCCGTGAGGGATGGGGAAAGAGAGAAGCCAGCTCCCCAGAGCTGGAGTGTGGGATGGGGAAAGAGGAGGAGGCAGCTCCTCAGAGCTGCAGTGAGGGATGGGGAAAGATAGCCATAACTTTCTCTTCTCTCCTAATCTCCCATCAGTCACTCCCATTGGCTAAACGCCGCTGAACACCGTAGGATACAAACACAGTCTCTTAAAGCCACCATCACGGGACACAGGGAGCATGAGGAAAAGGAGGAAGACTGGATCTGAAAGGTGAAGAGAAAATAGATTAATGTCATTGGTATTTTATTTCTATCCTGTAAAACAATGCATATTTTAAAAGTAAATTGATAGGAGCCTTGGTAGTGTAGTAGGTAGCGCATCAGCTTCCTAACAGTGAACCGAGTCAAACCAGAACTCATCTCCTTCAGCAGTGAAATGCAATTTAAATAAAATTCAGACATGCAATACTGCTGACATAGCGCCCAACGTGAGGCCTGGGCCCAATGCCAAACAAGGGGCCCAGGACACTCATCTTCAAAAACAGTTACTCAAGGAACAAACACAGACTCTGGAAAACATGTAGCGGTTGAAAGCAGCTGGATTAAACAAAGAAGACAACACTTGAGCACTTAGCCATTGCAAGTGCTTCACAAGTATTATCTCAATAAATAAAAGTCCTGTAAAGTAACTATTCCATTGTACCCATTTTACAGACATGCTAAATGGGGCCGGGGATAGGCAAATAGCTTGATGTTGCATAGCTAGCGAGTGAATACTTTGAGTTTGGGGCGAACAGCTCCACCTGCAATGTTTAGGTTCTTGGTTGCTATGTCCTTAGTTGCGATGCAGAAGACTATAAGACAGACAATAGAGAACTAGGATTGACCCTATAGAGAAATAACCAGTAACTGGGGGAGGCGGGAGGTGGATGAAAGAAAAAAAAACGTAGTTAAGATCACTCAAGGCCAAGAAAAGCCCCAAGGAAAGACAAAGAGATACGAAAAAGGATTCTCATAGAAAGGTGGTGGGAACTCAATCACAGGTGTGACGAATGGGACCATGATTGGAACCATGAAATAAACAGAACACAGTGTAATGAATTGTCTCCTAGTCTTTAGCTAACACATGAGGAAAATTTTGTATGTGTGTGTGGTGTGGTATGTGTGTAGTGTGCATAGGGAGGGGTGTGTAGTGGGGGGTGGGTATGTAGTGTGTGTGGGATATGTGTGTGTGTGGGTGGTGTTTGTGTGTGGGTGGTGTATGTTTGTGTGTGTGTGTTTGTGTGTGTGTATGGTATGTGTGTATGGTGTGTGTGTAGTGTGTATGTGTGTGCATGTACGGTATGTGTTTGTGTGTGTGGTGTGGTGTGTGGTATGTGGGTTGTTTGTGTATGTGTGGTGTGTGTTTGTGTGTGTGGTGTGTGTATGGTGTGGGTGTATGGTATGTGTGTGTGGTGTGATGTGTGTGTGTGTGTGGTGTGGTATGTGTGTGTATATGATGTGTGGTGTGTGTTCATGTAGCATAGTTTCTTTCATGTAGATGTGCTGTTTGGGAAGTGGTCTGACTGAGTCCCCTTTGCACTGAGTTGCAGTGTTTGGGCTTCCCGTCCCTGGGCTCACTAGGGCACTCCAAACCCAGGACAGGATGGGAAGTATGGATACCTACAATGGGCCCTGCTGCCAGCTTTGGCTGGACCTGTGGCTTGATTTCCCTGGCTTTCTGGCTGTTTCGTTGTGTCCTTTGACAGGCAGCTGAGAGAGTCGGTTCTAGCCCAGCCCAGTCACTCCATGGTTTCCTTCGATAAGAACTTAGGCTGCAGCGGCTTATAGAACAGCTCTCGCCAAAGAAGGCGGCAGGTCTGAGAGTGCGGAACGGACTGCCGTGGATACCCAGACAAAGAGTACGTGGACGCTTTGGGTTCTCATAAATGGGGTAATTAGAACCTTGCACATGGGCTTGGGTTCGGGAAAGTTGAGAATCAAAGGAAATTAAAAATGAGTGGAAATATGAATGATCTACTCCTAGGAAAACACACACGTATGCCCATACATCACACACACACGAAACCACACACACTCCCACCCCTCTACACACACATTTGTTTCCTCTACTAAGAAACAGACTAAATAAAAATATGTGCCGCTGTTGTGAGGCACACTTGAATGACTTAGCTTTTGTCTGTTTGCTTTCCATTCCAACCTCCATCGATGTTTAGCAAACGTCTTCTACACTTGCAGGCACTCACTTAGCACTGTACTGATAATGGTGAAGACACCAGAAGGAAGCATGCCTCCCCCAGGACGGCTTTATTCCAGTGAGGGAAACAAACATGAGAAAAACCAACTGACCAATCAATCAATCCATACAAATTCTAACAGACACTATAAAGAAAATGAAGAGACTCTCCCACATACCCCTTCTTTCTCGCTTTCAAATTCATGGCTGCTTTTTCATTAGCTGTTGTATGTATGTGTGTATGGATATGTATATGCATATACACATATATTCCTAAATGCATAAATGCAGCCTGCTTAGTCTTTGCAATGCTGTTGGTTTGGGAGGGACTGTTTATTGTGATTTGGAAGCTGCTCTGAGAAGCTCTCCATCTGACAGACAGAGAAAACTTTATATGTGATGCGAGTACTTCCGTCTTGCCCTTGAGGAATGCACACAGGACTACTGAAGCAGAAAGAAAGGGGTCCGTCAGTCTGCAGAGTTGGAGCTGGCACCTGAGAGGCAACGAACAAGTTGTGAGCCCCTTGAACTGCAGTCACGACGGCAGGACATACCCACTGGTGCAAAAGTGGCAGAGTGTTCTGGGAGCAACCAGAGGTTTTCTGAGATTAGGCTCACTTTATAGGAAGAAATACAAGCTTGGTGCTGCAAATCTGGCCCCAAACCCATGTTTTGGTAAGATTTTTAGGCACCAGGAGTAAGACTACCTGTAGTTATTTTGCTAAAGGGACATTCTATCAAACTGCCTTCTGAATTCATACCTCTGTGCCATTAGTGTAACACTCGAGCGTCATCAGAGAAGTCTCCATGCAGTGATAGTTAAGGCAAAAATCTCCCAGCTGGCCAAAGTCTTCAGAATAAGAGAGAGTGGAGCACTCAGCTACAGTGACACATATACACCACACCGTCTCCAAATCTCAGGGACTATGGAAGGAAACGGGAGTGGAAGGGTTGGAAGAGCCAGCAATAAGGGAGCACCAGAGTGAGACGGGGTCTCCTAGATATGACGTAATCACTGCACATGTGAACTCACAGCAGATGTGGTGGCTTGCACAAATAAAGCCCTCGCCCTATCTGAGGAGCTATGAACATATAGATGGCTTCTAGGGGAGGAAGAGTCAATTGTCCTAAGGCTGTGGCACCTAGCAGGTCAACCACGCTCTAGTGGATGAGTCTGATACACAGCAGTATACGGGCAGCACAAATTGGAGTTGACAGGTTATCGAATGTAGCAAACAAAGAGGACAGGAAGTTGGAGGATCCGTGAGGAGGTGGGAGTGGGTGTGGGAGGAGTCACAGGAGGAGTTGGGGATGAATGCGACAGTTAATATGGCAAACTCAAAATCCATCTCAAAATTGCATTGCATAATTTTTAGAATTTTCAAATAATTAACAAAAATGTTTACTTTTAACAAATAATAAAAAGGAAAAGAAACAGAAGGAAGGTCTTCTAGGAAGAGGGTCAGTGCTTAAAATAGGACGGTTCATGTGAAAGTAGCTACAGGCTTGCCTCAAAACTCACTGATGACGCTTATACTATTGTCACCAGCTGGTCCGCAGCCAGGACCTTATGGACACATATCATTCCTCATTGGCTAAAGGTGAATGATTGACATCAGCTTCCCTGCTTCTTCCTCATGCACCTGAGATGTGTATAAAGCAACTAAGACTTCTTCCTCAAGCTTACAAAAAAAGAAAGAAAAGGAAAGGAAATGAAAGAAAAAGAGGGGGGAGGGAGGGAGAAAGAAAGGAAGGAAGGAAGGAAGGAAAAGAAAGAAAGAAAGAAAGAAAGAAAGAAAGAAAGAAAGAAAGAAAGAAGAAAGAATTTGTATGGCTAGCTGGTTTTTGTCTTTTATCTCTTTTTTTCATTGTATTCCTATGAGCTTGAAAGTAACACTCTTTTGGAAAATTCCCCTTCTTCATTTGTCTCTGCACCTCCCCCTGCCCCTAGCACAGGACCCAGCACCAAGAGGTGCTCTGCCAAAGGTCACTAAACACTAAGAATCAGCAGCGCATCCATGGCAGGACACACAGGTAAATAAAGCAAAGTTTTACCCTCAAGATAGTCACAGGCATAAATCTGAAAGAATAAAAATATATGCGTGCATGCAGTATGTTGTTTGATAAATGTGTCTAAATAAATATATATAGTCCTCCCTCCAAATCAGAAGTTAACAGACTGCAACCAAACCCACATGTTTTCCGATCTATAAGCATTTGCAGGCTTGAAATCTCCAAAGCAGAAACCTGAGGGCACAAAAGCAGATTCAAGTACAGTCTGTGCAGTGCCTTGAAGTGACCCATAAATACTCACCGAGCCTTTCCCCAGCCCTACACCTAGTCATAAATCCCCATTTCTTTTCAAGAACTTCTACATTTGATCAACGGTGCCGGGTGATGTTTAAACCAGGCCATTTGGAATATTCGATTTTCATGCGTAGTCTTAAGATTTTAATTTCCACTCTGCAAACTGGCTCAGATTTTCCCTGTCCTGAAATAAATCAGGATTTCTGAGACATGAAAGCGGGCTCCAAGCACAGAGGGGCTTTCTGAGTGTTCAGCCTGCCTGCACTACGCAGGCCAGCCATGCTTACAAATGACTTACCTCTCACCTCATCCCAGCCCCGGGGAAAGGCCTGGAAAACTGGCAGCTAACGTGGTGAGAGAAAAATGCCCAATGCTCAGGTTCAATCTGTCAAAAAGAGGCTGGAACCACTCATCAAGGGAGAGGGGAAGAAACCCCAAGATGCTGTGAAACATTTGCTCGAGCAATCTGAAATTAATTGGTCCCTTACTCGATCTCCCCCGACTTTAAGCCTTCCCAGTGGCCATGTGCTCCAAGTGGATAGCCAGCCCCCAACCGTAGACTGGAGGGTTTGCATATAACACTGACAGTATGTCACACACAGAACATGTTGGAGCAGAGTCTTTGGATTTCTGTAGCCGATTGCCTGGGTAACAAAGGAAAAGCAGAAAAGAGATCTGTAGCTGGCAGCAGAGAGGAACAGCGTTCTCCACTCTGTTATCCTCAAGCTACAGGACTTTAGAGTAGTTGGGCATCTCAGCTAAACTGAAAATTACAACTTTTTTATCTGATAAAAGGGAGGGAAATGTCTTCTTACTGGGATTCCATGGTAGTGTGAGTGAATTCATGCTGGGAACCAGACTGACCGAACACAGACGTAGGTAGGAAATTATCATCACGCAAGACTCAATAAGCGCCCCCTGGATTGTATCCATAATAAATAAATATTAAAAGAACGATTCCCTGAATCCAATCGATACAGACATCCTCTCAGCTCCCATCAGTCTTCACGTGACTTGCCAGATGGAATTCTAACAGTGTCCATTCACCAAGGTAAAGACTGATTCTAGGGCTGGAGAGATGGCTCAGTGGTTAAGAGCATTGCCTGCTCTTCTAAAGGTCCTGAGTTCAATTCCCAGCAACCACATGGTGGCTCACAACCATCTGTAATGACGTCTGGTGCCCTCTTCTGGCCTGCAGACATACAGACAGAATATTGTATACATAATAAATAAATAAATATTTAAAAAAAAAGACTGATTCTAATGCTATAGGCAAGGCTCTAGTGTGCCAGGAACTTCCTCCCACCACTACGTGTTATTTCATCAAAAATCTATTGTATTTATCCTCAGACTCTCTCTAGTTGTATTTCTGAATGTAATTATAAATTTTAATTATCACACTATTCAATAATATTGATGTGTAATTGTGTATCTTCATTAAAAATAATAATATAATTAAATTTATATTTGTAATATACCTAGAAATACACATGAGAGAACGTTAGCCAAGTGATCCATTTTGTCAAACTGGTGTGAGTAAGGTCACTGTAAAACATTGGAGGAAACTTTCTAAAAGTTTAGAAGGTTTCTATCTTTGCCTATTTCCCCAAACATTTTTTTCTGTCTTGCTTCATTTTAAAGAAATTTAAAAACTTAAGCAGCTTGAGAGCACAACTATTTAAGAGAGGCACTTGGCATTTGGCTTCCAACTAGGAAAGCAGCCATAAGATAGGAAACAATATGGATAAACCTGGAAGACAATGTGCTAAATGATAGAAGCCAGTCTGAGGGAAGAATGCTGTATGATGCCAGTTGCATGGTGTATAAAATAGACTTAAAAAGCACTAGAGAGTAACCCAGTAGCTGCAAGAACGGGCCCTGGGGAACGCTACTTGAGTAATGGAAAGTCTTAACATACAAGATGAAAAGGTTCTACAGGTCTACTGTGCACCACTGCTGTCCTGGTCGAGTTTTGTTGACTTGATACAAACATAGACATAGCTGGGAAGAGGGAATCTTAATGGAGAAAATGTCTCCATGAGATTGCCCTATGGGCACGTCTGTAGGATACTGGGTTGATTAATGACTTATATGGGAAAGCCAGCTCACTGAAGGCAGTGCCATCCATGGGCAAGGGGTTCTGGGTGGTATAGACAGCAGGTTGAGAAAGCCATTGGGTTTCTCCTTGGCTTCTCCTCTCATTCCTGCCTCCAGGTTCCTGATTGAGTTCCTTCCTGCCCTGACTTCCCTTAATGATTGAGTATGACCTGACAGCTGTAAGCTGAAACAACCTCTTTCCTCCCCGAGCTGCTCTTGATCATGATGATTTATCATGTCAATAGAAAAAATAACTAAGATGACTGTTCCTACCATTAACCACATTGGATTGTATATTAAAATTATGGTTGAGGCTATATCTTGTGTGAAGCATTCTTATTACAGTACATAAAGTTTAAGCAAACAGAAGAAGAAGGGGAAAATGAGAGGAGAAAGAACAAAGCCAACTGGGAAATCTACTCAGTGGATCCACAGACAAAACCAAGGCTTTAGCCCGACACAGAAAGGTTGCTACCCTAATTCTGCATTGCCATCACTTCCTCCTGACCAAATTTAATCACTCACAATACCATTTCTAGGTAGTTTGCCTGTACTTGGTGGCTGATATTTGTATACCTGGTCAGTTGCTAATATACAGGAATCCTGAATGCAAATCATATTCATAACTATCCATGGCCATTGAGAAACCCACAATCTAGTTCAACACTGACAAATTATCAAGACTGGATAGCTCAGATACTAACATATAATGTGACCTACTCCTCTCCAAGTACAAAACAGCCAAATGGGAGAGAGCTGGAGGATTTCTTCCAAATAGCTTACATTGGTGCCACTGCCGTAAATTCTCTCATTCACTGTCCATAAAAACTAAATAGCCTTCAGCACCTAGTTTGGAGCAGGCTTTCCATTGGCCTAGCAATTTCAAAGAAATGACATGTGTGCAGAATGGCGGAGGTGGGATTATGTAAGGGGACAATACAGGGGACCAGAGGAAATGGAGGAAGAATCCATCTGGGATCCTTTCGTTCTCGCAAATATTTCTTGAGTACCTTCTCAGATGTCTTAACCCCCCTGCTTGTGGACAGATGATAATAGCAGGGATAAATTATAATAACCCAAAAGACAGAGTCACTGTGCCAGGTGCGATCTAAAATGTATTAGGCCATGTCAACTTATTTTTCACAACATGCTGATAAGAGGGGCATTCATAGTCATCTTCCTCTGGCAGAGAGCAAAGCTGAGGTCAGAGGAGTTAGAGAGCTTTCTCGAGGTTTCACAACTGGTAGGTACTAACTCTGGACTGGCACCTGGGCCAGTCTCAATTAGCAGTTTAAACCGTGCCAAGACAGCCCACCCACACTCATTAGCAAGCTCAACGCTTGGCATTTGTGACTCAAACATAAGGTATCTCGGTGTTTACAGTCTTTCGGGAAAGACAGACATATGCACCAACACTACAGAGCAGTAGTCCAGTGGCATCTTAGAGATAAATGAGATCTAAGCACGGTGGTATGGACGTGAGTCTCAAAGGAGGTGACTCGTTATGAAATGGTGAACACAAGTTCACTAGGCAAGGGAGAGAAAAGAAGACATAAAACCCTCCTTAAGAACTACCAAGTTTCTGGGTGGGGGTGGTGCACACTTTTAATCCCAACACTTGGGGAACAGAGGCAGATGGATCTCTGTGGGTTCAAGGCCAGCGTGTTCTGCAGAACTAGTTTCAGAACAGCCAGGGCAGTTATACAGAGAAACTCTGTCTCAAAAACAAAACAAAACAGAAAAACAAAAACAAAACAAAAAGGAAAAAAGTTACTGTGCTCCCCTGGAGCTGGGAATCTAGGCAGATCTAGTGCAGAAGATGAAGAGATGAACCGTGAGGGTAGAGTGACTGACACAGCGGAAGCTTCCTTATCAGGCTAAGCAGTGAAGAGGACTAGAAAGCTAATGTTTCTTGGGATCCCTGTCCCAGAAAAGATATACTCTGAGGGACATAGACCATGGGAGAAAATGATTGGATCTTGCTAGGATATATAAAAGCTTCTCTCAGGCAACATGGCAGACTTTGGGTTGCAAAGAAGGTAGACAAATTGAAAAGATGCACTTAAGAAACTTCCAGGATAACCCTGATGAACAAGGACAAGGACCGAAACCCAGAAAGCAGAAGAAAAAGATTTTTAAAAAGTTCCAGAATCCCAAGATTTGCATGTTGTGGGAACTCACCTTAGCAAGGGGAACAACGTCTACACATTAATCATTCAGGAGATAATGCAGTGGAGTCACCCCTACAAAGCCATTTCATCTAGGCTCTGCTGAATGAATCATAGTTGATTGAGAGGATAGTTGCCATTTTTATCCCTTATATTTATATCCACAAACTGCATCTTTCCATGAAGGATTTGAGGGTGTCTGGAAAGTCACCAAATGAAATGCAGCATCTGATGACAAGGGGCTTACTGAAGGAACTCTTGCAGCCATAAATCAGCCGCTCCTGTCAAGGAGACAGGTTCAAGCTGAAGATAGCAAGAAACGTCCTCTATGGTAGCTCCGGACTCCAAGTGGCTCTCCCTCCCTTCATCCGGAGGCACAAAGGTTCAGAATGCAACCAGCGTGCTGGGCTGCCAGCTTTGAGCCGTACTGTGGGAAAATGAAGAGGTTCTGAAACTGGGAATGAGTCTCAAACAGAACCTTCACGCCCTTTCCTGGAGACACTTAAAATTACATAAGACATGTAAATAAGTCAAGATTTCCCAAGAGACAACATTTTAATCTAAAAATAGACGAAGCCCCAGGAAGGTAAAAACTCTGAAAACCTTTGTGGTGTGTTTGGACAGGATGGTTGTTTGTGTGGTTGCTTTTGGTTTTTACAATCTCGATCTCATTCTCAACTCATCCTGCCTACTAAATGAAGTTGGAAAAGAATGGTCTCCATTTTACAGACAAAAGAACTGAAATTCCAAGGTGAAGGTCACTTCCTGAAGGTGATGCTACTCCTCAATTTTAGAAAAGCTGGTCTTAGGAAAGTAGGAAGACCTCATATTTACAGTAACTGCCGGGTGCTGGGCTATGCTACTTCTACATTGAATTCTGATGCCACCATATGGAGACATAACAATGACTTAGGGTTCAGAACATTAAAAAGGTTTTATGAATTAATTTTAAAAAGCAGACTAATAAAAATATAAGCAAAAGTTTAAAAACATTCCTTTTAAAAACAAAAGAATGTGAAAATATGTCCTTGTCATGAGAAAGAAGGGGCATGTTAGTCCGTGCTGGTTTTTAAAAGGTTGATGTCTTAAAGTGGCAATAAAAAGTTTTTCATTCTTTAGTGTATAAATTAATTTCTGTGTTGGTAACCCCATATGTATCTACATACACTTAACATAAAAAATGAAAATATTTTGAAACACTGGATATTTGTGTCTCTATAGCCTTACAGATTTATTTTAAAACACACAAACATATAATACCCCACAATAATAATTGAAATGTTCAAGCAGGGACGTGCCCACTAGGCACTGAGCTCTCTATGACCTTCACAACACTTCTGCATCAAATACTCTAGAACACTGGTTTCTGCCCAATGGATCGCTGTGGGCTATCCTCCAGGTTCTCACAGGGTAAATCAGTATGGGCCGTTATCATGACAATCAAAACAATAACCTCAAAAGTCTTTTTTTTTTAATTTTTGGTTTGGTTTTTGCCTGTCATTTTTTTCTTTGTTGAGACAGTCTCATTGGTTAGCTCAGGTGGGCCTGGAACTCAAGGCAAGCTTCCTGCTTGAGATAGTTTCCCAAGTCCTGAGGTTATAGGTATATATGGACTCCCATATATGATTCATCTTCCACTTGAAAATTTGTTTCAAGAAATGGAAATTTCATTTTTGTGTTTATTTAAAAATCTCTCATTATCTTCTCTTTATCTTTTTTCTAATGACAATTGAGTAGCCAGTCACATACATGCATATATATATATATACATATATATATATATAGTCACATGTACAGACATATAGATCATACATATTTATAATATATCTTTTCTCTTGCTCCTTTTAAGATTTTCTTCTTTTTGTGAAATTTAGTAGCTTGGCTATACTGGGACCTGTATTGCTGTCTTTGCATTTATTTGTCGAGATCCTGTAGCTGAAGGGGAGATTGGCAAGTGTTTTCTGCCACCACCGCTCCTCTGAGTATCTAATTATGTACATATTGACAGTGTTCTGCTTTCTCAAGATTACTAAGGTGAGAAGTTTTTTAAGCCTTCCTTTCTGTGTGCTTCATTTGATGCTTCAACCTCTTAGTCTTTTGTGGTATGAAGTCTGTCAGTTAATCTTTCATTTTAGACCCTACCTTCTTCATCACTAGAATTTCCGTTTAGTTCTCTTTATGCCTTTTATTCCTCAGCTCATGTTGCTTGTGTCACTCCCTCCGTACTTTAAATTTAGTCATTTTGGCATCCTCGTCTGCCACATCCATCACTGCTGTGACTTCTGGGTTTATTTCCACTGGCTTTTTACTTTATTCTTTTTTTTCAAATTATGAGCGGCATTTCTCTGTTTCATTGGCAACCTATATTGCATATTAGACAGTGGAAGATTAATGCCTTTGAATATCTGGATTTTGTTGTCTTCCTTTTCAAACAGCATTGTTATAATTTAAAAGACCGAGGGGGGAAGAGAGAGACGCCATCTTGCAACAGCAATCACGTGGAGAGTATTTTATTGGGGGAAGGGGATGGGAAAAGGGGAAGACCAGCCTCTGAAGACAGGCCTGGCAGAAGAGAGGAAAGAGTGGCGGAGAAAGAGGAGGCAGGGTGAGTTTTATGAGGAGACATAGCTGTAGTGTTGTAGCTGATGATGTTGTCAGGACCCTGAGCAGGTCACAGTACTGCCTGGGTACTGGCAAACTCATCCTGCCAGGTGACAAGCCAATAGAATGCCTGAATGCTAACATGCATAAACTGTTAATTCATTTGTGATTTGGGAACTTTATCTGTGAATCATTCTGGTGCTTTCAAGACTTGAAATGGCAGAAGATGTCTTCAGAGTCTACAGAATGCCCTTGGTCTTTAGCAAGGTCTCTATCATCCAGAGGCTCAGAATTACTGGCCCTCATTGATTCTAGAAATGGTTTGGTCTGTACATCCTTGCTGAGTTCTTCCCCAGATCTTTTTTGTTTGCTTGCTTCAGAGAGTCCTATTCTAGACAAGCTGAAGACCTTGGTAGGACTTTACACCTTCCTGATATCAGTCTTCCCTGTTCTGCTGTTCCACTGTGATTTATGCCACTGGGGCCTCCCAAACTCCCGTCTGTTTCTGTGACCTGGGAAGATGCCACGCTGTTTTTAGACTCCTCCTGTGTACCATATCCTTTAACCTGTTGTGCCAAAACTCCCGCCTTTTTATTATAAAAAAGAGATGGGAATGTAATGATCTGTCCTGTCCCTTTAAGAGACAAGCCACACCCACCCCCTCCCCTGAGGCAAGCTGATCTTCAGCTACCAGCCTGAGTCCCTTCCCTTTCCATCTCCCTCTCAAAGAGCTTCTGTCTCTCCCTTCTCCCCATTTCTCCCCTCCTCTCTCTCTCTCTCTCTCTCTCTCTCTCTCTCTCTCTCTCTCCTCCTCCCCCTCCTCCTCCTCCTCCTCCTTCTTCTTCTTCTTCTTCTTCTTCTCTTCTTCTCCCCTCCCTTCCACTAAATAAATATTCAACCTCACTCTTCATGGGTACCCATCCATGTCTCTGTCTCTCGTCTGCCCCATGGCTCCCTGCCTGGGACCAGCTGCCTTCGGAGACCTGCAGCATGGTCTTGTGGCATGCCCATCTGGCTGTCTCTCCTCATAGGACTCACTGCCCCTCGTCACCTACTGCAGCCACTTGGGGAACTGCACTGTCCCTGATTGGGACTGGCTGCTCTCAGGACCCACTGCCTGCTGCCTGCCCCGGCTCAGGCACCTGTGGCCCTGCCCCCCCCCCCCCCCCCCCCCCCCGCCCCGCTCAGGCACCTGTGGCACCTGTGGCCCTGCCCCTGCTGGGGCACCTGCGGCGTGGGCCCTCTACAGCCACTCAGGAGCCTGTAGCATTTTTACTTAATCCATGTTTTACTTACTGTGTACCATGTCCAGAGAGTATCTCCATCCTGCAAGCCAAGTGTGTGGGAGTGCTGACCTCTAGTTTTGGCTTCCCTCACAGAACTGTCTTGTGCAAGGATCAGAAACAAAGGTGTCATATACATTATTCTGTTTTCCTTGTCAATGAAGCGAGCAGCTCTATTATCCATTACCAAATACAGATACTTTTAGTATTTCAACAAAAATCCATTAAGCAAATCCACATATTTGTTTACACATTAGTCTGACAAACAGCTCTGAAATGTATAATAAGTTTCTGGCATCGTGCCTTGACGAAAAACAAAGTGGTAGCTGGGAAATGTCTGAGATCTGGACCTCATCGACTCTCCCCCATGCACTCACTTTGAGAAAATTCTTTAACCTCTCTAGTCTCAGTTCCCTTACGGTTAGACCGGAATAATAAAATGCCTCCCATATAAGATTATTGTTAGGATTAAATATATTGTCTGTAAAACAACCAGCCAATCCATGGCTTATGGTCTGAGGCTGATGGATTGCAATTATTATTTTTATCATAGGCGCCTCTGGAAAGAATTGAAGTGACAATAAATCACTGGGTCTGGATGAACTGCTTCCATTGGTGGCTGGTAATAACCCTGTGCCTCGCAGTAACGGGATAAACTGGGTGACATCCAAGAGAAAGAATGACCAATGAAAACTGAGAGTTTAAAGAAATAAACTTTTCTCCCCTGGTTAAGTAAGGGAGTGTCTCATAACGTGTAACCTGAGATTTCAGAGTAAGTAATGCAGGCTTGCTCCAGCACCAAAGGCAGACCCGCTGCTACTGGATTCCTTAGGGACAGAAGATGGAGCTACAGAAACGAAGGGATTGGCCTTTGAGGGAGCCGTTGCGGCTCGGCACAGGAGATCGGTAGTAAGAGCCATTCCTCTCATCTCAGTGAATCAGGCCAAGATTTCCAGCTTGAGCTGAGAGTCTGTCACTAAAGAGCAAAAGTTCTCCCCATCTGTGCCAGCCACGCAAACAAAAGTTCGAGTCAATTAAATTCAGTAGCAGATGACTTGGGTGACCTGAGTGTGTGCTTAACTTCCCAGAAATCCTCGCGAGCGTTGAACAGCTTAGAACAAATGCTAACTCATAAATAACCCATGCTGCTAATTACTGAGGATGGAGATGCGGGTGAATGATGTTCCTGCTGCTAAGCTTTGCATCAAACCATTCCCTGAGCCACCCAAATTCAGATTTGCTGCTTTCCACACCAACACTACTCTCCAAAATTATTCTGAGAATAATGTGTTTAAGTCAATTAACATTGTGCCAATATTCTTGTTTTTAGATTTATTCCTGACATAAAATTCAAGGACCTTGAGCTCAATCAATGTTAATGGCTTTTTCTTTGAACCACACCAGCAAATAAAATACTATATATATATATATATATATATATATATATATATATAACATAGTAAAAAATAATAATAAAACGCCAAATCCAGTAATAAGGCCCTTAGTAGATGTTCAAAAATATTTAAGCATAATATTTTGAGTGAATTTATGAACAGCAAAAAGATCTTTTTTGACACAAAATGAGAAAAGGTATTCTGAAAGATGACTGTACTAGTTAAGTTTTTGTCGACCCAGGAAGACTCCCAGCTGGGGAACTGTCTCTATCCATGGGCACGCCTGTGGGGCATTCTCTTGATTGCTAATTGAAGTAGGAATGTTCACTTTACATGTTGTCATCCGTAGCCAGGTGGGCCAGGACTGTAGACGAAACGGAGCTGAGCAAGCTAGGGAATCCACCCAGGGAGCAGCATTCCTCCATGGTGTCTGCTTCCAGCTCCTGCCCTCAGTTCCTGCCTTGGCTTCCTGTAGTGATGTAATGTGACCTGTAAGTCAAATAAACCTTTTGATCCCCAAGTTAGTTTTGGCCAGTGTTTTATCACAGCAACAGGGAAGCAAACTAGTAAAGTGGATTTCTCACTTGAAGCTGGTTGACTGACCAATCAGAACGGCAATGTTTAATAAGGTCGGGCCACCTTTTGATATAAATATTCTGCCTCCCTTCAGGTTTTTGAGACAGAGTCTCATTCTGTAGCCTAGACTGATCTCTAACTCATGACAATCCTCCTGCCTCAGCCGCCCCCTGACTGCTGGGATTATAGACATGAGCCATTGTGCCTGGCTTCTACAAGGCTTTTAAGTCAAGCACCTTCCTCTCCCTTCCCCTGCTCAGTTTGGTCACAGAGAATACAACTCGTCATGGTTACTTTTAAGAAAAATTCTCATAGGCACCAGCAGTGAGAAATAAACCAGAGTTGTTTGTGGCATGAGATCTTAATGCAATTTTGGAAATGTTATATAATATTCTCATTTTGGTTGGTTTCGACTTGATTACATTACAATTCTTTTAAATGAACGACTATGAACACAAACAGATTTGGGCAAAGAAGAAATGTTCTTCTTAAATATTACTGCCTCAGCGAAACTTTTTGTATGAATGTTCTCCAGAAAAAAATCGATTTTTCTTAATGGAATCCCTAGGAGCATTTCTGAAAATGTGTTGAGAGGGATCAAATCACACCCTGCATTGATTCCTATGTGGTTAGTTTAAGGACAATTATATATGACATTCTAGAAATGATAGACATAATTAAATTGGTGTAAGAACTTCAAAAGATAGGGGCAGAATGTTCTGAATGTGTGTGCCTTGCCCTCAGTAAGTGGCGTCATCACGTCAGGACCGCCCTTTGACAATAGGGCTGCTGTCACTCTGTGAGCAGATTTCTTATCCCTGCATGTTCAGAGCTTAAGACCTAATGTGGCACTTGGATCTGCATGGCTTTAGGGGTTGAGTTTACCAGAACAAAGAGGTAATAAAGAAAGGACAGACATAGATGTATATACAGAAAAGTTAGGATCAGGTCGACCTGATCCACCAGCAGCCTGGAAACTCCACCCATTTATTATATTAGCACTGACCAAGGAGGTGGGTCTCTTGCACACATCGGAGTGAGGGGAGACAGGTTAGCTAACTTCAGCACGTCTCAGGTTGCAGTCATCCAGGGGAGTTATAGCTGATAGTTTCAGCATACGCTGGTTTTAGCCAGAAAGCAATCATTCCTAACATCTCTGCTTGAGCTAGAGGGAGGCTTTGCCATTCCTCTGAGTGTGAGCCAGGGAAGGCATTTGCCATTCTCCTTGGTCTAAGGCACTGGAGTCTTTGACCATGTCAACAGCACATGCTCACTCGGGACTTCATCTGCTCCCCGCTTGTGTGTACAGATGGAACTTGAAGTAACTTTGGGAAACACAGAGGCATGCTTCCACATACCTGGCTATGATGCCTTGTTAACCCAGGAACAGTGTCTTTCTCCTTTCATTGGCCCCTACTGTCTCCTGCATGCTGCCTTCTGCTTCCTATCCTCTCTGTAATTAACTCCATTCATACACAAAGCAAGTGGCCCCTCCATGTTATCTGTGTCCTAAATTATGTGACCAATGCTTAAATCCCTTTCGGTGAATACTTACCTCTTTGCTGTAATCTGAACTTGAAAAAACTGACACTTTCCAAACTGTGCAATATATATGAGTTTTTTTTTTTCAAGGCTACATTTACACTTAGCAGAATGCACATTCAGTGTATAACGTATTGAGCTTAGACAACTGTGTGTGTCTGTGCTGGCAGCTTTTCCAACAACACGGAGTTCCTCCATTGTTCTCAAAGTTCTCTCATGCCCTTTGCCAGGCCCTAAGTGGAGAATGGCTATTCTAAAGATTATTTTCGGCCACAAACTAGTTTTGCCTACTTTAGAACCTCATATAAATGGAAGCCTATAGAGCATGTTATTTTTCTCCAGCTTTATGTGAGATTGGCAGGGTGTTTGTGAGACTCTCCCCTAAAATTCATTCATTACTAAGCAGCATTCAGATCTCTGAACAGACTCCAGAGCATTTCTCCATTCACTTATTCTGGTCCAAACCATTGTTGACAGAGATTCTTGTTTCTTGTGCAAGAATTTCTGTGGACAATTGCTTTTATTTCTCTTAGAAATATATTAAAGAGTAAACGCACATAGATAGTCACAGGCTGAGTGCGTTTGGATTTTATAAATGGCCAAACTTTTCCACAGTGGCTTACCGGATGCTAGATTTCTCCTTCCAGAACTAAAACATGAACTCCCTCATCTGCTGAAAACATGGGAAATAAACAACTCCTAACTAAAGTCCTCTCTGGGACATGTCTCAGGGGCAAAAAGTCATTTGACACAGGATAACTCCCAGGAATAGATCGAAACTGCCAGGCAAGAGAGGGCCCTGAATGCAAATGCAGAAGGCGCAGCTCTGGGCCTTAAATGATGTGCATCTTCTTCTCATCTGCTGCCCACATACACTCATAGACGCTCTCAAAACTCCCTTCTCTACTGATCCCGAGAGCTGGGGCTACTACCAGATGACTGTCACAGTTTTTAATTCTAGCTATCAACAATAACTTTTCAATCTGTAGAGGTACATTACCAAGCAATTTCCTTTCTCTTGTCCTTTTCACTCTGTAGGACATTTAGCAGACCCAGAGTGACTCTAGAGGTAATGAGATTAGTTTTGTAACATGAAAAGAGACATTGCCAAAACCAGCGCTGGAATTTACATTTGACTCCTTCTTCATCTAAAGTACCAACTTAGGCACCATATGCTAGGGGACCCTTCGGCACAACACGGTTTGATGCAGAGACAAGGGAATGGGAAATGCAGGATCCACCGATGGCACAAATGCTCCTTTTGCCAAAACAATGATGGAGCACATGGGCTCTGCGTTAGCAAAACAACCCTGGAAGCTGGGAATTCTCCAGCATCTGAACGTTACTTCTCTCATCATGCGCGATTCGCTTCCTCACTTGGCACCGAGTCATTCATCAGTAGGTTCAGGGCGGACTCCTGGCCCTTTAATAATAGAGTTAAGTCGTTTGAGGGGATCACATTATTTCTCTGAAGTTCGCTTTCTCCATCTGCAAAACTGGTTTTCAGAATTTCTGATTCCAGAGGAGGAAGGGAGAGAGGGAGGGAAGGAGGACAGGAGAGCGGGGGGGGGGGGGTGGGGAGGAGAGAGAGAGAGAGAGAGAGAGAGAGAGAGAGAGAGAACGACTATGCTATTGTTCACTGTCAACATATCATTTCATGAAAAGCAGAACAAAAGACATTCCTTCAAAATAAATACACTTAGCTAACTTGATGAATGAAATTCGTCATGACCAAACCTAAGCCAGAGCCTGGCCTTGGGGAGCTACAGTCCTGGGTGATCCCCGAGGTTTTTAATTTATGAAGTTATGAGCCTCTTTGAAGGCAACACAAGACGTTTTGTGAGAAGGATCTCTTGGTGGTAACAGTTTACAACGTTTCTGGTTTTCTGGGGGGGGGGGGGGATTTCATTAAGTTCATGGCTTGGCGTTGAGAGCCGAGCATCACAGGAGAGGCCTGACCTAAGAGAACTGCAGATTAAAGACGGCTTGATTGCCAGCTGGCTCTGTGAGAGTACCATCCACACGCAGCAGCTGCCAAGGTTGTAAAATCCCCCAAACAACTGCCTACCCTACAGCACTACAAGCCCAGCAAGGCCAGCTCAGACTGTAACAGACAGCCCAGACAAGCCCCCTGCATGTGCAAAGGTAGAGCTAGCAACAGCAAAACAGTTCAACTTTATGCTTTATATTGATTTGGTTTTAGTCTCCATTTTTAAAAAGTCATTCTGACCTATTGCAGGAATATATAGGGTTCACACTGTGCTTCTTAATATGCAAGCAATATTCCTTAAACATGTTAAATTTTATTTCATTTCTAATTAAAATATAATTATACTATTTCTCCTTCCTCTTCTCCCCCCAATTCCTCTCATGCCCCCCTCCTTACTCCCAAATTCCTGGCTTCTTTTTCTTTAATTGTTATTGTTTTTTATATTTATCTCTATGTTAATAAATATATAAATATAACCCTTCTGAGTCCACATAGTATTGCTCAGTGGATTTAGAGCTGATGACTTGATATTAGATAACAAACAGGGAGATAATACCTAGGAGAGACTGAGTTTCCCTCTCACAGAAATCATTAATTGCTTATAACTCTGTACCTAGAGGTAAGGCCCTGTGAGAGTTCCCCCAGCCCCATTGAGATGTCAACTAGTGTTGGAACTGCCCATGTCTTAGGCAGCCATAATGTTGAGATTTCCTGGGTATAGCCTCCCTGCCATATCTAAAAGACACGAACTTGGAGGAGACCATCAGCTCCTCTGGCTCTTACAGACTTTCCACCCCTTCTTTCACAACACCCCCAATAAGTCCTAACTGCATCCTCAATGCTGATTCATATACCCACAGATGAGTGTGGTTCTCACTTCTACTCAGGTCTGGTCAAATCTGATTATCTACCTGGGTTAGTCATGGGAGGCTAAATCTTGGTGAGTAGACATCAAACTTGCATCCACATTTAATCCTAGCGCTTAGTATATGAAGAATAGTATTTTTGAGTCAAGGAATATCAATTGACAACTGCATCATTGGAGATGTTCTTTTCTTTAGGCAGCTATGAGTAGCCATCATGACCCTTCTGAATGCTTCTGGAGCCGCAAACAATTCTATAGACACTGGTAAGCAATAAATCTTCATATTTTACTTGCTCAATGCATATTCCTTAAACAACTACCTCAGGAAGTGCAAAGATTTAATACCATCATGGAGGGTTTGTGACAACATATACCAACCTATCCATGTACGACTGGAAAACACAGCCCAGGGAAAAGCAGATCCAACCCATCGAAGTTCTTACATTTTCCCACTTCTCCCTCCCATGGCTTTTTTTTTTCCAACTTGCTTCCCACATTGGTAAACTGGGAAACGCAAGCACTAGCCTATAGGGACAAGGCTGAGATTTCCTGTTACTCCAGAATTCCATGGCAGTCATATAAACACAGAAATAATAGGAAGGCACGTGAGCTTTCCCATCACAACCCCATTTCTGGTAAGCCAAATATGTCTTCTACAGAGAATGTTCTCACATATTGGCTTCCAGGAAAATAAAGAATTTCAGTTTCATCTTCAGTTAGGAATAGTTCTAACCTGAAATCTGAAATTAATAGTTCTCCGTCTTGAACCCACTCACCAAAGGAATCTTAAAAGACATCTAATGCAATATCTGGACTTCACTCAAGATCCACTAAAACTGAATATCTTGGTTTCACTTTCAAATTGCGTTTCCAAAAAGAGCCGGTTAGGAGCAGATATGGAGTGTTGCTAAATAGGGAGCAAAGAAAAGAGGGAGTTTTTGAGGGGGAGAGTAAAGGAAGGGTTCATTTAGATGATGAAATATTTAATGCCGCATTTACATCTTAACGGGAAGAAAGAAAGAGACATATAAGTGTTGTGGAAGAGAACACACACACTAAGGGTATCTTCCTGCAGCGTTAGGGTGAGGACCCGTCATGCCAGGGGAGAAGGCTGCATGCACAGCATAGCAGGTGTCATCTAGATTAAAGGAGGGAAGGCAGAGGACATGAACTCGACGCTGCCATAGGGTACGCTACGAGACGCTGCTTCCAGTGACGTGAGAAGCAAGTTCTCAAAGAAAACTTCGAGAAACAAATTAATATTTGTGGGGAAAGACAAGCAAAATGGGATGAAAATAAAACTATGACAGAAATTCTGTAGATCATGAAAAGTCCTAACAATAACCTTGGGTTAATAAATATCAAATGCAAATAAATTCTGGAATTATATAAAATATTACTGAAAACTGACCTGGAAAAACTGAAATTCTTTTAAAGTGATCAAATACAAACCATTAGAAATTTATTGTGATTTAAAAAGTAAATGTAATTTAAAAATAGGCTGATTTTGCTGATGACTGCTATCATTTTTCCAAAAGCTAGATGCATATTTCATAGGATACTTCGTAGAATATGAAAATTAGAAGAAACTCCAAGTCACTTTTGAAGATACAAACCTTGCTCCGAAATCTAAAGAGAAACTCTCAAGAAATGCAAATTTTAGGCATTCTTCATTATGAAAAAGACTTAAAAATCATAAAGAAAATGTTAGCAAATAAAATTCAATGAGACATTGAAATGACATAATAACTAAGTTTTGGTTAAGATGCACATACATATATAAAATGCATAAATATGTTTAAATATATGCTTGAGTTGATTTTTATTTTAAACTTTTAAAAATAAGACTGATAATAAAATACAAAGCAAAAATAATTTTGCATCAGCAATCAATATAATAATTCCCTCTAGGTACTAGGCAAAAATAAATTCCTAATCTTATTGTCTTCAACTTTTCACCAAAGGAATCTGGCCTTGCCGTAAGACAGGAAAAATAATGTCAGTTGGGTTCACAAATGACACACTTTTCTTTTTCTTTTTTTTTTTTTTTTTTTTTTTTTTTTGGTTTTTCGAGACAGGGTTTCTCTGCAGCTTTTTTAGAGCCTGTCCTGGACCTAGCTCTTGTAGACCAGGCTGGCCTCGAACTCACAGAGATCCGCCTGCCTCTGCCTCCCGAGTGCTGGGTTTAAAGGCGTGCGCCACCACCGCCCGGCAATGACACACTTTTCTATACAGAAAATAAGAACAAATGTTCAGATACACTCTCAGAACTATTAAGAGCATCCAACAAGTGTCCTGAGTACTAAATTACAATATGGATATTAGCCCTGGTTTCTAATCAAATCAATCAGCAGATATACTTTATAAATTCTTCTGCAATCATAATAAGTGACATAATTACCTAGAAATAAACCAGCAGTTAGAGTTGGTACCCTAAGGAGAAAAGTCACTGAGATTTATTGGCGTTTCCTCCTAAGACTAAAGTGAATTAGAAAATTTCACACTTGTTGAGAAAAGTCTAAATACAAATTGCAACCTTCGCTTTAATCTATACTCATCCACAAACTCCATTACTATAAACAGTGAAGCAATAAGTTCCTAAAAATGAGTAAAGTAGAATTTGCTGCTCTATCAAAATTGGACACGATCTTCATAAATCTACATAGGGTAAATTTTTCTTGGTTATGACACAATAGTAATAAGATTAAAACATCCTAGGCTGGAGTGCAGCTCAGTAGAGATCTCCTGGCACTGCAAGACCTGGGTTCAACACAGCACCATAAAAATTCACTAATTCTATACACTATAAATGAATAACCATATTAATTATATTAAGGATATTTCACTGTCTTTAAGTAAAAAAATGTCTGTCTGACAAAATATATCAATAAATCACATTTTTAACTATGGGCTAGAAAACTGTAGTCATTATCAGTGTCAACAAGCATTATCATCCAGCTTACAATGGCTCTTATGGATGGGTCAGTGAAAGAGAATTGAAAGAGGAAGTGATACAAATTTTTGGTTCATGGCTACAACTGACATGTTTATTGGGAGACACTAAAATATTATTTTCCAGATTTCAGACTGATAAAGTTTAAATCTGTGTAGGTATATCTAGGTGTATCAGTCATGTGAAAATAAAACCAACAATAACAACGAACTATGCTCCACATGTCCTAAAGAGACTTGTCCAGAACCCTTGGGGATTGTCAGAAATCAGAAATCCAAATCTTTCTCGGCAGTGGTGAAAGAAGGTGAAGCTGACCAGCTGGCTCCCGGGCACCAGCTGGCTTGTTACTATAAGGCTAAGCAGGTCCTCCCACCCAATTGGAAATATGAGTCATCCATGGCCTCTGCTCTAGTGGCATAAATTCTCTTATGCATACAAGCAATCAGCTCATTTTAAAGTTAAAAAAAAATTGTTGCCAAGAAATGTAGACCCTCATCTAAATCATAGGAAAATACAGACACATCTAAACCAGGAGGCCTTTCCAAAAACTGTCAAGGATGAGAGAGGCTGGGGAAATGGCTAAGTTGATAAAGCACTATCCAGGCGTGAGGACCCGAGGTCAATCTCCAGCACCCACATAAAAGCTGGAGACAACAGTGCCCCCTCTCATCCCCCACTGTGGAAGTAGGGGATAGAAGGAGTCTAGGGGCTTAAAGGTCAGTCAGAGTAACTAATCAGTGCGTTTCAGTTTCGGTGAGATACCTCTGTCTCCAAAAGGAACGTGGGGAGCAACTGAGGAAGACAACAGATGTCAGCTATAACTGATTAACTATGCAATTAGGGGCAAGCTGCCGTCATTACGCTGTGCCTCTAGTGTCTCATTTTTGCAAAGAGTATCATCATGACACCTACTTTATGAGGTAGATACAAAAATGAAACAAGGGATCCTTGAGAAAGGTAAGAGCAGTGGTTGAATACTCTATCGCTTTCCTCTCTTACTGTCGTGCACAGTGGGTCTTCCATGCCAGGCAGGCCTTGGGTTTCACTTGTCAAAAGATGGCCCTAATGAAAGATGCCCAATCACCTGTTGAGACTGGAAAATGAAAGACTATAGGGGCAAAAAGTACAGCCTCATTTTATATGCTCAGAACACACCAGTTCAAGGACTGAGGAGAGTTAAGTACAGCAGGGAATGGAGTCTCTCCAGATGCGATGGAGATGGGCTGGACCATGGGTTTCCTGTTCGTGATGTGCACCCATGTGTTTGATGAGGCCATGGCAACTGGCCCAGTGTTTCCATGTTAACATACCTTCCTTCCTTTCCTCCTTCCTTCCTTCCTTCCTTCCTTCCTTCCTTCCTTCCTTCCTTCCTTCCTTCTTTCCTTCCTCCCTCCCTCCCTCCCTCCCTTCCTCCCTCCTTTCTTTCCTTCCTCTCTCCCTTTTTACTCAAGAAAACCAAGTGTCTTGGCTCTTTATAAGAAAATTCATGATTTCTAAATGTCAGCAAATGATTCAAAGATTTAAACTAGCCTGAGCCAACAATACAAAAGCCAAGCTCAACACGTGAGTGAGCAAGGTCCAGCTAGTGGTCCCCACTTGCAGTGGTCACCTTCTTAGTAGGTACGATTGGTGAAGGAGCAAGCATGTGGGACTTTGAGGTCAAGATACCTGCCACAGATCCACTCAGATCTTAGTGAACATACCCCCCACACGCTTGCTTACACATGCGTGCTTACACACGACACAATGCAAGCACACACATCACAGGCATCTGGAAAATCCAGAAATAAAATTAAATGCAAGTTTTCAACTGGAAGTTCTCAGAGCCATTTATTAAGCCCAAGTCTACTAGGAATAAATACAGATTAAATTCATGCCACACTTTCCCCTCTTATCCAGGACCATTTTCTGAGGAACTGCTCCAGTCAAGTGCTCTGGGAAAATGCTTAGAAGATGCAGACAGGCATCTCTGGTGTCCAGACCTCTTCAGTCTTGAACTCAACACAATACCCTCTCTCCCCTTTCTTCTGTATAGTGTCAGTACCTGGTAGACCACTAATAAACAATATGCAGAATTCACCTCCCCTTGCAAAGGAATTGGAGGCTCACCGGCTGTACTTCATCTGAGGAGGGAAAAAAAGATGGGAAGTAAAGCACATGGGACTGAAACCAGCTTCCGGCTCTGCCAGTTGGTTTTGATTGCTTACCAAGGAAAAACCAAACAAAGAAACGGGTGGAATTTATTTCGGCAAACAGCTCCTTTCAAAGAAAAAGAACTCAGTTACAATCCGAACACAGTTGCTAACAACCACTTAGTTAAAGAAAACAACATGTTCAAACAGGGTTTGCTGGAGCGGGCGTTTGGTGTCTGCATGTGCGTGTGCATGTGCGTGTGCGTGTGTGGTGCGTGTGTGTGTGTGTGTGTGTGTGTGTTCTGAAAGGAAGGCAGGATAAACATACCTGTATACATCATCATTACATCTACGAACACTTAGTAGCTCAGGAGTAAAAGAAAAGGTTTCTACACACTGAAGTACTGAGGGATTTCATAGTATATTTTGCCAAATCCTCCTCAATCAGCAGATGACGGGCACAAGTGCCAAAGAGGCTCAGTTCCTCCTTGTTCCCTATTCCTTTTTTTTCTTGTCTTCTCCCACAGTGCACTGCTCTTTAAAACACAGATGCATTAAGAAAAGTTGAAGAGGTCAGAACTCTGAGATAATAGATGGCGGGGTCATTTCTCCATCGAAGTGGTACACAGCGGCACTGCACAAAGAACAGGTGCTGTGGAAGGAAGGACACTAGTCTAGTGACAGGTAGGGCCTGGTTCGGGTTCCCTCAGCTAATAGAAGAGGCTCACTGACTGACATCAGCCAGCTGTGACCCCCTCCGGAGTCCCGGCTGCTCTCAGAACATCACAGTTAATCATCAGCAAACAGCTGAGCCTTGCTCCTCCTTAGGAGCTGAACCGTCTCTATCTCCAGAACTGTGTGTAACTACAACAGGCCCCACTCTTTTCAATAGGAAACGGGGACGGGAATGGTCACTGGAATGGTTGAGCCCATTCTAAAGGACGAACAGCAGCTGGGAGAATTTGGAGTAAAGCTTTACGAACACAAAGGAGCACTGTGATGAGTCCAGCCAAGTTCACACAATTGTGCTGAAATCTTGAGCTCCGGGGGCCGAAAAGAGTTACTGTTTGAAGTGCTCACATGAGCTCTATGGAGGAATAACAACGAAACTCTCAGCCCCTCAACAGTGAAAAGCACTTTTACCTTTACGGGCTGGTTCATTGCTACCCTGTGAAAACAGAGCTCGGGCTATAAAATAAGGCCAATTAAGTCTACACAATTCTGCTTCCTGCCCCGTCAATTTCACCTCTTTCTCTTTCTTCCCCATGTAATTAATAGCCTCTCCTGCTTTATTTCCTCGTGGCACAGGTTTACGTTTGGGAATATCATAAAATGTACAATATGCACAGGAAAAAAAATCACCCCTCCGTCCTGCACGTACACTGGCATTGCACACGAGCTCACACGTGGCACATCAACACACCCCTTCCTCCCTACCTATGCACTTATGAAATAACTGCTTAGGCATGATGGTTGATGATGGCACTCAGCGGCCTTGATGATCTAATGTGACACGGCATGGCTTCTTTCTCCATGCGGTCACACAGACACCCAGGCTTAGCCAAGCGTCAATCCTGAGTAGATACCCAGAACCCAGATGCTCTCGAATAGCCAAACACTGGGCACTTGTTCACAGGTCTAGGAGGGCTCTTGTTTGGGGCATCCATTGTTTCTTTTCCTGTCACCGGGAGCTGGAAATCTCCCATAGATGCTTGCTGCCCTGAACAGAGCATCTTTCTGCTTTACTCCTGTTCCTTTGTGAAAATGTGAGCACCCAAGCTATTTGAGAGATGAGGGAACTTGAGGAACCAGAGTGGAAATGTATCTTGGGCTTCAATGAGCTGTGACATCTTGTATGTGTCCTTGTGGGTCATGGCGCCATGGTTTGGAGGCTCAGAGGAAATACTTGGGAAACAGAGGTCCTTCCACTGCATGCTTAGGGAGGAACAGAGATGAGTGGCTGTCATTCTCAAGGGTGATGAGTGAGTGCCAGGAGACACAGAGCCTGTGCCCTGACTCTGCAGCCAGCCAGGAACCCTCACATGGGGTTTCACGTTTTGGAGGCCCGGCCTCATCACACCTCAATTTTCAAAGCTACCTCGTGTGTTAATCAGACAAAAGGGCTGGTGCAAAATTCAAGATGTTGTTATTTGTAGGCAATTGGATGGATCTAGAAAACATCATTTTGAGCGAGGTAACTCAGACCCAGAAAGACAATTATCACATGTACTCACTCATAAGTGGTTTTAAAACATAAAGCAAAGAAAGCCAGCCCACAAATCACAATCCCGGAGAACCTAGACAACAATGAGGACCCTAAGAGAGACATACATAGATGTAATCTACATGGCAAGTAGAAAAAGACAAGATCTCCTGAGTAAATTGGGAGCATGGGGACCTTGGAAAAAGGTTGAAGGGGAGGGGAGAGGAAGGGAGAAGAGCAGAGAAAAATGTAGAGCTCAATAAAAATCAATTAAAAAGGGGGGGGGGGGACTGGTGCTCTTCTTGGATGCATGCTCGTGGATTACACAAACTACATAATTTAATCATTGCCCTGAAGGATCTTCCCTTATGCCCACTGTTAGTCTGTATTGTTGACCGGGACAGTTATCTAGTATCTTTTAGGTTCTGAATAATAAATATTTCTAATATCCACTCTTCCCTACTATAGAAGAGACATACATGGCTGCTGTTAATAGGTAGACCCCCTCCCATGGCTGTAATTGAGGAGACAGCATCTCCTCTGCATGTCTCTAGAAAATGGAGCCCAAGCCCTTCTGACTGAATTTTTTTTTTTTTTTTTTTTTTTTTGGTTTTTCGAGACAGGGTTTCTCTGTGGCTTTGGAGCCTGTCCTGGAACTAGCTCTTGTAGACCAGGCTGGTCTCGAACTCACAGAGATCCGCCTGCCTCTGCCTCCCGAGTGCTGGGATTAAAGGCGTGCGCCGCCACCACCCGGCTTACCACCTTCCCTTTTGCCACCATGAGTGTCACGTTCACACTCCTTCTGAACCTTACTGAGCGCTGAGAATGCTCCTGGTGAGGGCATTCAGATCAGCCATCCGTTTGCGAGGAGCGAAAACTGTGGTGACCTCACCTAGGTACAAGAATGCTTTCTTGAATGGGAAAGGATGAAGATAGCAGAGGTGGGGACCAGATTTAGGGGATCTTCCCATGTGCTCTGTTAAGCCCCTTAGAGTTCTCTCCCCATCTTGCTTCTTTGCCTCCTCTTCCTTTCTCTTCTTGAGTTTGCCTCCATGAAACACTCTGCTTGGTGTAGGGCTAAGACTTTATAAGGAAATACTTTCAGCTCTTGGGCACTCCCCGCCCCTTTCTTTGCTCTAAAGAGTCAGAACCTGAGGTTCTGCTGCTATCTGAGGGTGCCTCCAAAACAGAGGTGGGAGGTAAATACAGAAAGGCCAGCCCATTCCTACTTTCCCCTTTCCATAGCTAGCCCCCAGGGCCACATAATGCACAAAGCAGATTTAACAAAGGTGTTCTCCATCCGGGATAAAGGGAGAAGGTTGCTAGTGGTACCTAGGAGAACCTGTTCTCCCTAGATGGGTGTATGGCATGGGACAACTCTAGCAATTAATGAAAGACAGAGCTTGGTTATAAAGACAGTCATTGAAATGTAGGCTATATAACAATAGAGTAGATTTTCCATAGAGACAGAAATGTTCTTTCTGCTTGGTTCAGAACAGCAACCATCAGGGTTTCGTGCAGTACAGCAGGTAGAATGTGGCTAATGATACTGACTGTTTCACTTTGTTTAGTTTGAAATACATAAGCTTTAAATTGCCACTAGTGGGTCAGATGGTGAAATTTAAACTTTTTCTTGATAAGTGACCTTATATAATTTTATATATAACATATATATGTGTGTGTGTGTGTATATATATATATATATATATATATATATATATATATGTAATCTCACTGACCCTGCATCCTTATTGGACTGACAAAGTGAGAAAGACTGGCACTGAGTTGATAAATGCCAGTTCCAGATCCTGCACTCTGTAAGGAACCTAGAGTTAAATCTGAAAATTAGAACAATGTAACAATAAATCTGAAAATTAGAACAATATAACAATCTAAAAGAAATGCATATTAAAAGTCCATGCCTTGATTTTCCTCTGGAATCAATTCCTTATGATTGCCACATTCACTCACCCTTCGCTGTTTGCCAAGAGTGTCCTGAGAGCAAAGAAAGGCTGAAAGGATCATACCTACAGTGGCCCTACCTGTCCCTCACTGCAGTCCAGGCCTGAAGACAAAGGGAAGAGTAGGCTGGACAACTAGCATTGGCAACCAACATGGATCACGTTATCCCAGACTGCAGACACATCCTGCCACCATGCCTTCCCCACCATGGTGGACTGAACCCTCAAACTGCTACCCAAAAGGCTTCATCACTCAAAGTGCCTTGGCTAGTATATCGCCACAGCAGTCAGAGGGCTCCCTAATGCATCCTGTAAGGATCTCAAGTTAAACGAATTCAAAAGCAAGTAGTCCTCTCTCACAAACTGCTACCCTTCAATATTCTCTGCCTCACAGAAGAGTGATGGCATCTGCCCAAGGAACCAGGAGACAGTGGGTCTAGAACCACCGACTCCAGCCATTGTGAGCCCCCCCAACTTCCTACTGAGCCCTCTCCAAAAGCCTTGGGGTTGGAGTTTTGAATCACTTACCTGTCACTCACTGACCTTGCCAATAAGTCAGACTGTGTCTTCCATGGGCTTGGTGTTGTTAATTCAAGAACCTTTTAGAAGAGTTGCCTTTTCTTAGACTGTGATGCCTGCAGGGGGCAAGGAACAGATTCTATCCATAATAGATTCTTACTGTTCAATAGATGTGACAAAATGACACTCATTTGCAATTATTCTGTTTTCCCGGGAGCACGGTCACATAAGCTACGACTAACCACATTTGCTCTTTGTCACTGGACTGAACGCCATTGCTTTGTCTTTGAGGTCTTCACACCATACTCACATCCCGGTACACATGAAGTGCCGCGAGACCGTGGATGGATGAAGAAATGATGCGGTGAATGAATGAATGAATGAATGAAGAACAAAGAAACAAAGGAAGCAACGCAGTTCTTCCGACCAGGCAGCCCCAAGTAAGCCACTTCCCACAGAAGTCTAAGAGAATCCTCCTTCCCATGTCATAACCCAGGCAGGACTCAAAAAGAAACTTGAGGAGCAGCCTAATGGTCAGGGAGAAATTCTCACCAACAATCAGCAGCCAGCTGCACTTCCGTAATTCCCATCCTCTCTCCTCTCTTTATCGTTCCCACTTCCCATCTTACCCATTATTTCGATAACGACTTCAAACGCCAAGTTTTGCTATTCAGGGCACTATGGAAATGTGTTTTTCTCATCTGCTCTAATGAAATAGTTTCCACTGTCTGTTTCCCTTGCAGATAGCGATCACAGTCCGGGCGCAATAAAAAAGAAAGCCCAAACTTTGACCAATATAGAATCTCAAGCCTGTCCTTGGAAAGCAACACCCTAGGGGATTCTACCATAACCGCTCTGGACTTGGCCAGGCTACTGCTGTTGAATACAAGGTATTTGGAACGATCCGTTTCTGTGAGTGGACTTCCCAATTCTTCCCTCAAGTCTTCCCAGAAGGCCAAAAGAAAGAGGCTTTGAAGAATGGCACTCCCTCAAGACCTGTAGAGGGAGGCTTCCCAGGGTCTAACAATAGGATTAAAATGTCCCCATCCTCTTTCACTACCTCCTCTGGCTATAGCCCCTCATCTCTGATTACACTGCTGCCTGGGCTCTGGACTGTCTCAGGTTGGCTGATGGCACCATCAGGACAATGCCTGGTCCCACGGGCACAAGATAAATGACCTTGGACAACTATTTTACCTATTGTCTTCAGTATCCCACTTATGAAGCAATTGTACTGACCTGTGCTTCAGAGTGTACGGTGAGATTAAGTCACATAATCTTCCAGATACCCCATGGGAACAGGTTCCAGGCCCATGGGCAGAGTGTGTATCATGCATCCTTGTCAGTATTTGACTTCTCTCAGCTCTGATATCTCTAGGACCATGTTTGCATAAAGTTTATAGCTGAGAGATTGCCAAATGAAACCCCCATTTCATATGCTTGTGTGCATGCCCACACCAACACACTATCCCCCTATACACAGAAACACATACAACATACATAAGCCACATATATTTGTGCCTTATGTACACAAACCACATATGTAAGCTGCACATATTATATGGATATCATACTATACACACATCAAATACACCAGAAACCCATACCATTCTACCCAACATGCAAAATACTACATACAGACCATATACAGAGATATTTTACTGCACACACAATTCAATTAAACACATACATGCACACATCAGGGGGTGGGATTTGGACCTTGGCCAGTTAAAATTCCAAGGGTGACCTGTCACCACTGGCCTTTGTTATGATCTGGCCTTCTTAAAGAGGAAACAGCTCCTGTGCTCAGTCCAAAGGGGTTGGGAGGAAATGCTTTGGGAAACATAAAAGAAGGGGATGTGCTGTCCCTTTAAGCTTTTGATCTCTACTGAGACCCTATTTTCAATCCTGGCTGACAGTAATCAGCAGTAACATACCTGGATCATTCACTCAAGATCAAGCACCATTTAGCACACACTTACAGAAGAATTCTGGCCATATAATACAGCAGACAGATGAGCAGTCTGGGGCCACAGAGCAGTTCCCCCTGCCAATCTCTGCCACTGCTACAGCTTTGCTCACTGCAGTAGAAGAGAAACTGTGCTTCAAGCTGGCACTGACCAGGCACTGATAGACCAAGTCATCTCTTGTCTATTTTGCTATACTTTGCTAACAAATGTCTCAAAAAATAACTGCCAAGCCTCCACTGATCCTCTTCCATTCCACTCACCTATAAGTACGGTTGACATCTGTGGGGTTAAGGTTTGACACCTCCAAGTGGCCTACTGCCATTCTAGAGTCCATGTGATGCTTGGTGTTTTTGGCTCCAAAGAAACTCAGTTATAGCTTTTGTTACTCAAAATGCAGAGATGTCCATAGAGACCAAACCAGCTATTCCCCACCAACCCATGTTTGGTAATTTTGTTTACAGATTTCGACCTAATAATCCCCCTCCAGAGCCATGGACCATCAGACTAGGACATAGCCACCCCAACCTCAGAGATGTGAGGAGTTGATGGGTTCCATGAAGTCAGGCAGTTAGAATTTCAGTGTCTTCATTAAAAAGGAAGGCTGTCTCCTTTGCCATGACTGAGTTGTATAACTAATAATTAAAATATAGATCTTAATGCTTTAGGTATTATAAAGGAAACATCAATATTAATAGCAGGTCCAAATCAGGGTGAGTCTATGACAGTACTGCCCCATGGAATCAACATCCCTTGCCCTTTGTTCCACCTTGACACTAGATAAAATAACCATTGAGCAGCTTTTTCTCTTTAGCTCGTGTGCTTAGCAGTTTAGGTGTGTTTATGCCCACTGTCTCATTAGTCATTCACAGTGATCTGAAAGATAATTATTTTGTTTCCTAAATATGGAAGTTATGGATTATATAAGTATATCATTATATATCTCATAGCCTATAGTGGGAAAGGCAAAGTGGGGAGATTGCTCCATCCTCAGGACACTACACTGGCCTGCCTCCGGCCACCCCACATGTCTCTGCAACTTGATAATGGTAGACTTCTGGTGGGTAGCTTGAAGCTTTCTGCTAAACATGACAGAAAAGAATAGGGAGGCCCCTTGGGTGTAGACTTGACTTCAGAACATCCCATATGTTGATCCTGGCTGGTCTCTGACTTCAGTTCATCTTCAAGTTTCAGATGTTTCTCAAGGTAGCTATCCCTTCACCCTTGACTTAGGGTCCCACTATTACATGTTGCTACAGCATCTTGCTATTTTTACTTAGTAATTTGGAATGAAAATTGAAATCTATGCCCTGGCAATGCTGAAGCATGCATGGGCAGCTTGCATATGGGGTTCTGCTGAACTTGTTCATATTGGGTTTCATGATCTAAGTTGGTGACCAGGCCTCTTCCTCAAGAGGGACCAGATCTCATTACCAATGGTTGTGAGCCACCATGTGGTTGCTTGGAATTGAACTCAGGACCTTAAGAAGTGCTCTTAGCAGCTGACCCATCTCTCCAGCCCCATACTTAAAATAAGTTTCCCAGAATGTTCTTTCTGTAGCTGAGTTCTGAGCCTCTTGAAGGCAGGGGTGACAGCCAGTACAGCTGCTAGCACTGTAATGAAAGAATTCATCACTCTACTTCTTAGGAAAGTCTCTATAGGTATCCAGACATCAGGCAGAAAGAAACCTCCCAGAGTTACCAAGGACAGACAAAAACATATTCACAAAAGAGATCGATGATCTGTCAGATTCTCTTCCAGGATGAGGCATCATGTACAGACCAAAGGCAGGAGGAGAGAGCCTAGAATTTTGGTTCATCATGATGAGTCAGTCACATGCTCTGGGGCATCTGGGCAAAAGGGCCAGGAGGTCAAGGTTCCTCTCTTCAGAGCTTTAATTAGAAAAGATGACTCTAAAATTGAGAAGTGCTCCATCATCTTCTTTCACATCAGGAAGGTGTAGAAGGTATTGAGAGATACTAAGGGGTATGAATGGATTCTATGGCAGGACATTGCAGGGGGTATATATGAATAGATTCCGTGACAGGACATGGCAGGGGGTATAGGAGGAAGGACATTCTCTATTAATTATAGTAAAGCCACAAGCTATCAGGAAAGCCAACTAAACGCTTAAACGCTAACAGGCAAAAATGAAGTAAGGAAAATATAAATTAAAATGTGACAGTTGAACAGAATGAACAAAATTGGAATAGACTCTGAAGGTTCACTTTGAAGAGTTCACTAATGAATAGATCAGGACTTTCGTAGCGCCCTTGTGGCATGTTTCCTGATTATTAGCTATTTTTACAGCTTTGACCTCCTTTGAGTCTCATAAAAAGGCCTTTTAGATGGATTAGGAAACAAACTCAGAAGTCACCTGCCTAGTCATGCCTCTTAGAGCAGCTGGCCTGTACCTGAAGCTCATGTCTCTTGATCAGCAGTTCCGAGCACCCCACAGCGTATCAGGCCATTACACACTAGTGTTTGACTATGGAATGACGTCACCTCAATTTCTCCTGGACCAAGATGTCTTTGATCTTGTTTATATAGTCATTTAACAAACATCTATAGTTTTGCCTTTTCCAGAAGAGCAATCTAGCATTCCCATTAGCACCGGGAGTCTGAAAATGCTGTCGGCAGCTGCTACACACAAGCACACAGTGAGCCACAGCTGGCTCCATCGCCACAAGGAAGATGTGCCTGTCAGCTACACCATTTTCCTGATTACCAAAGAATTCCATAATCATTGAAAAAATACCCAAATAGGAAGTACTGAAAATGGTAAGTTCCCCTTTACTTTACTACAGGATTTTCTTTTCTACAGTAATAGAATGAAATATGGTGCTTGTTGATTGACAGGCATAGAACAAGGTCCCCTTATTATACAGCATCTCATCTCATGTTGATAGCTTGATCAAATGCTGCTCCTATCTCCACTCCCTAGCTGAGGTTACAAGAAATTAATAATTTTCTAAAAACAAAGGAAACAGTTGCCAAAGTGAAGACACAGACAACAGAATGGGAAAAGTCTCCAACAGCTATGCCTCAGACAGGGAGTATACAAGTAGGTACCCAAATTAAAAAGCAGAGAAAATCACATCCTCCAACCAGTGCATGAGGTAATGACCTGAATAGAAAGTTCTCAGAAGAGGAAATAAAATGGCCAAAAACCAAACAAAAAACTTAAAGTGTTCTTCTCAATGGCCTTAGCCAGGAAGGAGACTCGAATTAAAATTACTTTCAGATTCTATTTTGTTCAAGTCTGAAGAATATCACAAAAATAATAACAGAGACTTGCAAGAATGCAGAAAGAATGGAACCCTATTCTCTGCTGTAGGGAAAGGAAACTGGTACAACCACTGTAGAGATCAGGGCAAAGCAGTGGTTCTCAACCTTCCTAACGCTGTGACCTTTAATACAGTTCCTCATGTTGTGATGACCCCAACTATAAAATTATTTCATTGCTATGTCATAACTACAATTTTGCTACTGTTATGAATTGTAATGGAAATATCTAATATGGGACCTCAAAAGGGTTGTGACCTGCAGGTTGAGAACCGCTGATATAAATTCTCCTCAAGAAACTGAAACTGTTACTACAACACAACCTAGCTGGACTACCCTAGAGGATGCACCCACAGAGCTGTAACTCAGCATGCCAGAGATGCTCACACATCCATGTTGATAGCTGTACCACTCATCATTGGCATGACATAGAACCAGCCTATATGTTCATCCATTAAACAATAGAGCAAGGAGATATGGTGTGTATGAAATTTTGTTCAATTATCAAGAAAAGTGGAATAATCACATTTGTAGGAAAATGTATGGAAATTGGAATATTGTGTTAAAAGAAATAAGCCAGACTTAGAAGCACAAGTACTATGCCTTTTCCCACATGTGAAAACTTACTACAAACACACATGTAAAGAGGACAAAGTGCCTTTTTCCAGTCCTGAAAACTATAGAGTAAGTCTTTTTATTATGTACAACTTGAAACACATATGTAACAAATGTAACACACACACATATGAAATTTGAATACACACACCTATGTATGTACATACCTAGGACATGAATTTGTTTAAAAATTTTAATTTGTTGATTCAGTTATATTTTAATATAGTAAACCAGACAAAATGATAGTTATGATCATCAAACAATTTCTACAGGTTCCTTTCTGAAGTAATGGGTTTCACCATCTTCATATACATGTGCCATTAGAATGTGTCTTTTGTCCCTCTCCACCACTGCCCTTCCCTATTCTCTCCTGCCCTGGCTCCTTTCCTCCTCCTACTTAGTCTCTGTTTTCCTAGAGCTTTATTACCTGTCTATTTGCCACTTCCTTAACATCTCTTCTTCTCCATATGGTTTCTTCTGTAGTTTCATGACCTACCAGCACGCATATAAATAATGTGTATACATACACACACACACACACGTATAAATAAACAAATGTTGCTTTAAAGATTTTTCGGATCAAGCTCGATCTCCATGACCTTGAATTTCACAATAGATACTTAGATATGATACCAAACGCAGGTGCAATGAAACTATAAAACAGATTAGACACCATCAAAATTTAAAACCTATCCATAGCTAAGAACATTAAACAAGAAAGGAAAAAGGCAATCTTGAGAACATTATTTGCAAAAGACAAATCTCATAAATGCTTAGTATCCATACTATCTCAGTTCATGTTAAAAAGGGAAAATAAATACAATAAATATGTCATCAAAGACAGACATGAGCATGTCCATGAAACACATGGGAACATGATCCGCATCCATTAGTCACTAGGGAAATACAAACCCCAGACCACACTGAGGTCACCACTTCACACCCACTGGGAAGAATATAATAATTTTATTTAGAAACTGAAGAAAAGAACAAGTATTGGTCAGGATGTGGGGAAATTGGAATTCTTGTGCAGTGCTATTAGGAGTGTAAGATGGCTTGCCACTACAGAAAGTAGTTTGGCAGTTCCTCAAAAAGTTGAACAGAAAATTACCAAAGCAACCCCAGTATTCTATGCTTGAGACTTTACCCAGAAGGATTAGATGTAGATATGGACACATGTGCAGATTCCTACCTCCACAAGAGCCCCAAAGGGGAAGCACTCCAAATATCCGCCAACAGAGAAAAGGACAAGCGAAGTACACACGTACAAAGTGTCCATACACAAGTGGACCATTCATCAGCCATAAATAGAAATGAAGTGCTGATACCTGTCACAACTGGATGAGCTTCAAAGTGCCATGTGATAAAGCCAGGACATCCAAGGCTTCATATTGTATGGCTCTGTGTAGATGAAATGTCTAGATAGGCAAATTCACAGGCAACAAGTGAAGATTCATTGTTTCCAAGGGTAGGGCAAAGAGAAGAAGGTGCTTAACAGGTCAAACGTTTTACTTGCAGTAATGGGAATTGTTTGCGGGCTGCAGTTAGGTAACACTGCAGATATATCAAATGCCTCTGTAGGTCCATGGCAGAATGGTAAGCTTGTTATGTGGAATTCACCCAAATGCAATATTTTCAAGTAGATATCTACCACTTCAATGATATTCTAAGCAGGGCCTTCCTGTGTTGACATATTTTGTTTTCAGACATACATTAGCTGGCTGGAGTGATGGCTCAGTGGTCAAGGGGACTTGCTGCTCTTCCAGAGGACATGTGTTCGGGTCCCAGCACCCATGCTGAATGGCTCATAACTGCCTGCAACTCCAGTTCCAAGAGATTCAATGCCTTCTTAGGGCCTCCACAGGCATCTGCACTCATGTGCATATATACATGAATACACATAAATAAAATAATATAAAAATTTAAATTTTATCTGTTAGTGATCCTGTTCATCTTTAAATAAACTAGTAAATACATCAATCAATTATTAACTAATAAATTTATCTTGGAAAATGTATTATTGTAATAGACACAGAGACGAAGACACAGAAACATTTAAACAGCATAGTAAATTCATTGCCAGTGACATCACGGCTTTATATAAAACTATGACCGAGTGAAATAAAAAATTAAAACTATCCATAAAATTGCCCAGATAGATTGTAATACCATGACATAATGGTAAACTTTTTCCAAAATATGTGACTTGTTACTCTGTTTTGCGTATACTTGTCTCTGCCTCTATTGAAGAATATTTCCTCTTCAAATTAAAACTAGCTAAACTCTATTTTAAGAAACCAAGAAACAACATTTATTTCAACACTGAGGCCAAGTCAGCTGAAAAAATAAAGTTGAAAATGCTTGCCATAAATGTTTCTATTGCAAAATCACAATGTGACTATAATTTTGAGTTTGCTTATACTTATAAGATATTATCTTTCTTAGGACATCTTTTCAGGTTTCGAAATATATACGAAGACATTATATTTCTGGAAAAAAAATGATAATTGGCAAAATTTGGCCTGGTTGAATGGATCTCAGTGAGACTTTGAGCGGTTAAATACAAACTACTAAGTATCAAAATCAGGAAATTGTCGTATGAGTAATTGGTGGCAGAGGTGAGGGATGCCTGAGAAGTCACAGGATAGACCATGAGGCACTCCTGAGGGTAAGGGAAGAAGGAAGTAGACCGTAAGGGAAGAAGGAAGTAGACCCTCGTCCAGGAACTCTGGTCCCTGGGCTGAAAACAGGATGGATCATCCTGCAGGCTAGATTACTCCCCAAGGCACAAGGAAAAGACCTGGTTTCTCCCTCTTCCCCAGCCTCCAGTCTCTCACCTAGCTAGATACTAGCTGATTGCTATAGAAACAGAGGAACCAGACTCAAGCCTGCAGCCTCCTACAACACAAAGGTAAGCAGGGAAGAGGGGGAACTGCAAAGGAAGGCAGGAAGACAGTGACCTTAGCAGAGGGCATAGCTGGCTATCATGGGATGGGTAGAGGATCATATAAATGAGGCACACAATAACTTCTGTTTACTTACTGTCCTCAGGGATCTGACTATCTACTTGGACTACAGGTCCTGTAATAACTGTGACTATTTCCACAGGTAATAAACAACAGCACCCTACGAAGGATTTCATGTTTTCTTGAGATGAAGAAATTAAACCTTGAAAAGAGGCCACGAACTTGAAACTGTATGATCCTCAATATTCCTCTCTCCATCTAAGCCCAATTCACACCATCATGGAGTCCTACCTTGTTTTCCAACAGTTTCTCAAACTCATGCATCTTTTCCCCACTGTATAGCCTAATATGAGGCTGTTTAATCTCCCACTTGGGCCACCACATTGGCTACAAATCGTATATTTGTGGCCATCCATAATTCTCCAATTCATTTTTTTCTATATAGGAAGAGTGGTTGCCTTTCCAAATACAGATATTCTAGGACTGGCTTATTAAAACTGCCTACAGCTTTCCCCAATGCTCTCAAGTTAATGACCAGATGGAATGAAAGAGTTCCAGCAGACCAAACAAATAGCTCCCAGAATGGGAGAAAATCTTTCCCAGCTGGACTTCAGACGGGGGTTAATATACAGAATTTACACAAAACTGCAAAAATTAAACACTCAGGAAGAGAACTGCCAGTCAACAAAAACGAACAGACAGTTCTCAAAAGAAGAAACACAGGCCGTCAATAACTACTGTAAAAAGTGGCCAGTGTCCCTGTCAAGGAAGAAATGTGAATTAAAACTACTTTATATACCGCCTCCCGCCAGTCAGAAAAGTCTGTTATCAAGATGTCTGATAACAAAGTCAGAGGATGTGGAGAGAGATGAACTCTTACTCATTGCCAAGGCGAGGGCAAATAATGGAGATCAATTTAGAGGTTCCTTAAAAAATAAAAAGTAGAGTATCATCTGACAAAGCTACTTAACTCCAGGCAATATACTCAAATAACTCCACACCCTACCATAGACAGATTGGCATATTCATGTTTTGCTATGGGAAGGCAATCACACCAACCTAACTGTCCATCAACAGGTAAACAAATAATGAAACCATTGTACATAAACAAAATGGAATATTATTCAGCTATAAAGAAAATGCAATAGTGAAAATTTCAGGAAAAATGGATAGATTTGGGGAATATAATGATATTAAGCAAGGCGCCCAAACTCAGAGAGGCAAAAAGCACATTTTCTAGGATATTCTTATCCTACCCTATAATATATGTAAGAGGTGTGAGTGTGGGTACAGTATAAAATTTAGAAAGGAAACCAAGAGAGGATACTGTTAGGTGATAAGGAAGGAAGGAGGAGATTTTGACAAAAGATCATGAAAATATATTACAAAGCTAATTTTTGTCTAGTTTTAATTCTGTCCTATTTTTTCTTTTTTTATAGTAGATAAGTGAATTCAACTTTCTATTTGTTGAAGTAGAAAGAACCATAAAAAAATCAAAACTGTGATTGATGGTGAAAGTCCCACTGCCTCAGAACGGCCATTCCAACTGTATAGACTTTCATGAAGGTGTACGGCACTTGGGACTGGGCAAGTGGCTTCTTCAAATTGGTTGTATGATGTTTTCATGTGTGCCTTAATTAGAATAAAACGAAATTATGAAAAAAATCAAGACTCATAAAGTTAAATCACCAATGTCAGATACATTTGCTAACTATTAAGGAAAAGCTCACACTCGGATCTTCTTCACCTTCAAGGTTATGCTTTCTCCTTACTCAGGTAGAGCAGATTTTCAAAGTAAATTTTCATAACACCATACACATAAAATTTATTGTTATTTCCATTTTTTAAAATGAGAGAACCATGTTTGGACAGGATCAGTGATGAGACAGTTACAGTTAAATGCAGAGATTCCAGCTCTGGAGATGGATGTAACCAGGATACAGATCCAATCTTATGGTATTTTGTCGATGGACACAACAAAGAGTAATCCCACACTAGCTCAGAGTGGGGTATAATAAAGGGTTCTTTATTTAGGGGTAGACTCACAGTCCTCTGCATGAGCAGGGAGCAGTAAACAAATCTAGCAGCCGAGAGAGAGAGAGAGAGAGAGAGAGAGAGAGAGAGAGAGAGAGAGAGAGAGAGAGAGAGAGAGAGAGAGAGAGAGAGAGGGAGGGAGGGGGAGAGAGAATGCATTTTTATTACCCAAGACCACACCCAACCTGGTCCAGCATCTCAAAGGCCATTGACTGAAGAAATTACCCCAGCACCTCCTCCTTTTGTCTAAATAAGAGAGTCCCAAACCCAATACAAAACTATATACAATAAGAACAGATATCAATATAAAAATTAGAATTACAACCAACATAAACAATATTAAGCAAGAAACATATGCTAAATGTTTTAATAATTGTTTTGTCCTAAGTAGTCTAAGTCTTGTATTACAAATGGCATGGCTAGGTCATGAGAGGAAAGTTACTGCAAGTATCTAGTCTTTAACCTCATCGAAGACCTGAGAATGGAAATAATATTACTTGAGTGAACAGAAAGTACAATCAAATAACTTCCAAAATGTGCAATAAATGATAGAGACAAGTGGCTACCTAGGTAATCACCCAAAGTCTCATTTGCAACACTGGAGCAGCCAACTTTGGCTAAGGCCTAGAGTAACTGACAGAACATTTTTAGAGGCAGGAAAGCTTTTAAAACTGTCTTGCCCTGTCTTGACAAGGTTTGGCAGTGTTTTGTTTTGTTTTGTTTTTTGTAACCTGTTTGTTCTACCCAAATGTGGTGCATTTTGTCAGTGGTTGAGGTATAGGCAGTTCTTTGCCCAAAGGTCAGTTTTGCCAAGAAGAAAACAAGCTCCAAGTGGAGTGTCTTCAGTGCCCAACATTCTCTCGGGAATAGATTGGTGCTTCCAAGAGCAATCCTGTCTCACGTCAAGAGAACCCTAAGTTATTTAAATGCCACATTTTATAATTCCTTGAAGTGGTTGAAGATTACCTATCTATGCAGAATATAATCTCCATATATCTAAAGAACTTGATTAGTCTAACTATAAGTATGACAAACATGGATGACTATTGACCTATAATATTCAATACCTGTATAGCTTAAAGACCAAAACTCCATATTAGAATATTAAACAATCTTTAAATAACTCTGCAGCAAATGAGGATAATGACCTCAAAATGTAAACATGTATAAGTATCTTGATCAGAGGTAGAAATGTATAATGCAGTATGATAAATATATCCCAAAATTGTATCAATACACAAAATACCTTAGGTAGAGGTAGAAACATGCATGCATATAATATGACAAAATAACTTTGCATAGGTGTACAAATATTGTAAACAGTAATAGGAACATGTTTAATATAACAAATATAATTTGAATTTGTATCAATATACAAGAATCTATACCAATGTAAATTGTCTATAAATAATAGCTCACAAAGTATTCACTCTATTACTCACTATTATTATTAGTGTGAGCAAGCGCATATTAATCTACCTATTATCTCATCTAATTTTCCTTTTTTAAAAAAAAAAAAAAGATCCCTAAGCCTAGATAACTTTCACCCCAACCGCCAACCCTATACTAGTTATAATCAACCCCTAATCGATGTCTCTAACCCTGAGGACAAACTTTGTTGGGAGAGGGGACATTATCTTCTAGAATTATTTCCAGCTGTCATGGGGGCAATGGTTTGTTTTATGGGATCCTGTAAAACTAAAATGATGGTGCTCATCTAAACTTTAAAGGCCCAAGTATCTTTTTGCATTCTAAGTTGGCATTTTCAAAAGTAGAGATTTAATAAGTAATCATCTAGCTTATGGGTCTGTTACTCCTATTTGCACAGCTTTAATTAATCTTTGTAAAATCTCACTAAAGGGTTCTCTGGTTTTGTTTAACCCTAGTATATGACTCAATTCTTTTCCCCGGTTTTTAAATTCTTTCCTAAGCATTTAAGGCTGCTGTGTGGCATAGGGACAAGATATGGTCATCATAAAAAAGCTTGATGCTGTGGATCAGCAAAATTCCCTCACCAAGAATTTGATCTTGGGAAGCATCAAATTCTTTTGCTCTTCCCTGTTGTTCTAAACTTCTACCTCTTCTAACTAGTAGCATTTCCATAGCAGCTGTGGTTCATCTTCATGGACCACTGAGACTAATTGAAGAAAATCATGTGGTATTTCCTTATTAACTGAAGTCCCTGTCTTGACCATCTCCCTAACAAATGGTAAATGAAAGCCATGAGATACTACTGCTTGCTTAATTTCCTTTAGACGGTTCACATCTATAGTTTTTATTTACATTTTTTAAATCCTTTGGGGTATTTAGTACTGGATGGTTTGTCAGTGGTGATTTAGGGGTAAGTAGCTAAAACCCTTGTTAAGTCATCTCTGACTGCATGTACTGACGATGCTAAATCCTGTCCTTGTACCTCCTCTCCCTACTCATCAGTTTCAAAAATTTCCTCAATTGTTTTAAATCTTTTTACCACTGTCTTTTATAAAATCTGAATCTCTTGACCTGTGATTGTTTCTAAAGATTTTATCAACATAATGTTTGGTACTCATTCTGCACGTATGATTCCAAGCTATGAAATTTTTCCAATAATGATAATTTATCATCCTTTGATATTATTTGGATGGCATGCAGGTTGCCTTTCTGGAGAGATACTCTATCTGCTAATTTATCATAACTTTTTAATAGATTTTGATTGTTAAATTTAGCAGTATAAATTCTTTCAGATAATTTCTCAGCACCCTTTGACATGGATTGAATTTTGTCTGTCAAATTAATGTTATCCTTTTCAATTATATTAATTTTTCACCTAACTTTTGATTTTTGATGGTATTAATCCTGTCAGCTAGATGTAAATTATTAGTTTGTAAAGACTGTATCATTTCTAAAAGTGTCTCATTCTTGGTCCTGTTATCAAACCATTTTCTTAAGGATATAAAATGAGAAACAAAGCTAAGTCCCAATATCAAATAAATGGATGTAGCAGAAAACCATATAAACCTTGCAGAATACCTTGCATCCATAGTATGGGAAAAAGGTTATTTAATTTCTGGATGGTGGTATTGTCCGGCATTATATAACTTTTAAATTTACTGATTTATTTATGTAAATGAAATTATCTCATTAATGGGTCTTCGGTAAATTGTTATAGGTCTAAAAATCTGTATTGGCTAGCGGGTGTCACAGTTGCGAGTGGGAAGGCAAGTTTTAGTACCTGAATTACCTGGGACTTGATTGATTAATTAAGAGCAGTGCATTTGTATATGGAGGACTGAGCTGACCAGAATATCAAGGAACCCAAAGCTTGCAGACCGTGGTGGGAGAAATGCATGTGAGGGCAGGCAAGTTGCTGGGCCTAGGTGCCGGCTAGAGAGGCTGCCATGCTGGGCTGTGGATGGGTGGGCTACATGGTCTGGGTGCCAGCTGGAGTGTCTGCAGCAGCGTGCTGTGGGTGAAAAGTGTGCCCAGGCTGGTGTGCCTGGGAGTGCAGTGGGGGAATAAAGCATGTGTGGATCTTTTGGGCTGGTCCTGGTAGGTGTGGACATGTGCCACATGTTGGGCACCAGATGTAGATGGGCACAATAAAGTAATCCCACACTAGCTCAGGATGGGGCATAACAACGGGTTCTTTATTTAGGGGTAGGCTCACAGTCCTCTGCATGAGCAGGGAGCAGAAACCAAAGCCAGCAGCTGAGAGAAAGAGAAAGTGAGCATTTTTAGTACCCAAGGCCAGACCCAACCTGATCCACCATCTCAAAGGCCATTGGCTGAAGGAGTTCCCCCAGCAGTATTTCAAGGACATGACTTGGGTGATTCCATCCCCTGTACAACATAGAGACAGTAGCGAACACTTTGTGAGGATTCAGAGATGGCAGGCATTTGCAGCAGCCAGCATAGTGTGCTCAGTGAGTAGAGTGAGCTGCTAGTTTATCATCACTATCTGAGTTGCCCTGTGTATGTCTAGACCACCACTCACCACTTAGTATTACATATGATAACTATTAATTTCACAGTTAAGTATCAGAAATGGTTTTTACACTTTTATCTGCTTGTTCCTAAAGTCATGAGATGCCCTTGTCCTATCTATGGGCAAGATTTTCTTGGTAACAAAGTCCTCTGGGTCCACTGAGATGCAACCTACTCTCTTCTGCCCTGAACTCTCGCAGTCCTTGGAATGCTGCCTCGCTCCCATTGCCACCTCCCCAGGGCTCAGGGCAGAATAATATCCCGTCCTTCCTCTGAGGGATGGAAAGCAGCTTAAATAATTAGATACTGTAAGGTGCTTTGAAAAAGAGAACACAAAACTCTATAAGCACCGGGAGAGAATTAATTCACGAAATCACTGGTGGGCTCAACAATTACATGTGTCATATTTACTCAGCTGTGAGAAAGGTATGGAACATTGAAGTTTGGAGTGTGGTCCAAATCTCTCAAGGCCAAGGATTTCCTGCAACGCTGGATCAGCTGTGTTCTCTAAGGCGAAGACCATAAAGTCCCAGTCTCTTAGACACAGTGTGAGGAACACTTGCATCTTATTAAATCTTTCTAAGCCTCTCTGCTCTCAGACCTCACCTGCCCTGTGTGCTCTCTCTGGAACCCGAATGGTGGAGTAAACAGCGCACAAGACTTCCATTAGCTGAGCTGTGCTGGACTTCTGATTTCTGTCACTTCCCGACTGGTTATTTAACTTCCCTTCCCCTTAAGAGCATGATGATGCTAATAATTTAGGTTGTGGCAATGAACTAATGAGCTAATACTGCTCATGCGTTCTCCACAGGAAGCTTATTAGGTGGATATCTTATTCCGTGCCAGATTGCATTATGCAATAGGAATATGAAAGATTCTCTGGTCAGAAGTGACAAGTAAACGCATGAGTGTTACGAAATGACCTGACCTTTCCACTCCAAGCATGCTCCACAGCTGCTGCTGCAGCAGCAGCCAGAGGCTCGCTAAAGACGCAGAACCGCATACCCACTAAATCCAAACGTGCATTTCCACAAGACCCTGGGGGTATTCTGAATATTAATATGGAATGACGGAGGCTGGAAGCAATGCTAGAGAAAGGATGGGAGCTAGCACAATGGTTATAATGCAAACATTATCTAGATGGGTGGGGTTGGTGGGCAGCTGGGGTCAGATATTAGGCATTCAGTCAAAGGGAAGAAATTTACACAAATGCAAAGAGCTGAGCTCACCTGGCACCTTCCAAACCCCCAGAGTAACTTGGCATTTCAGCAGTGGCTAGTCAGCTGCCCTTGCTGCTCAAAGCCAGGTCCTTAGCATGTCCTATGCCCCATTCACGTTGGTCCCTACAGAAACATCAATGGGTTTGCACTCAGACTTTAACTTCGGCTGCTTCTGTCTATCCTATGAGTTTCTGATGTACTTTCTGGCAGAGAACTCCAAACAAAATGTGGTCAGACTTGATCTCTAACGTGTGGTCCCTTTCACAAAGAGGTGGAAAGAGGAAATGAAGCCCTTCGAGATTAGCTTTTCCTGAAAAGTGTATAAAATATTATCAGGACTGTCAAGCTTGTATAAGACTCTATTCTTTGTAGCATTTTACCAATTGGATTTTACTCATTTTACTCTCTTGGTTCTTTATTGATGTACATTTTGTTCTTTTCTATACATTTTTCCAGAGCTGTTTGTGTTTGTTGAATGCTGTCCCATTGCCCAGCCTCCTCGTGTGTGGCGCATGAAGCTTCTGAGCCTACGCGCCTACCTTTCTACCCTCACTTACTGCCCATCCCTAGCTGCTGGTGGAAATAGCGCTCTTTCCCGGAGACTATCCCTGTTCTGTTTGTGATACTCTGTCCTCTGCCTGGAGTTCCCTGATCCTCTGGAAAGTCCTCATCCCTCAGAGGAAGCACTTGCAGCCGCTGCCATCTATCTCAGCCCTACAAAAGTTCAGCAGTTCTCACTCACTGCCGTCCAATCACCAAGAGCACTGTCGTCACACACCTGACTCCTGCGCAACTCAGACTTCTAGGGAACGCAATCTGTGACATAATTTGCAAGTCGCCTTCACACTGATAATCACATTTTTGCTTTAAACTGTCTGGGATTACCTGTATCAGTCATGCCCAACCTTCCTCTTCAATAGCAATTCATTAGTAAATCATTCAGGGGCTACGTATTGAACAGCAACTATATCCCAGGCTCCACGCTGTGAGGCTACTCTCTGACTTTTGGGTAGGGTCTGGGATTTGATCTTTGTCTTTCCTTCTTACAAACTTTAACTTCCTTGACCTTTCCAGTCATTACATCCAGCCTTTGCTGCAAGTCAGAGAAACATGGGGAGCTCTCTTAACCATGGGCAACCCTTGCTTTTGCACTTCTATAAAGAGGAGATCACTTCTCACAAGGATGCTTTTTAGAATTTACTTTACCGTGTGTGTGTGTGTGTGTGTGTGTGTGTGTGTGTGTGTGTGTGTGTTCAGAACTCAGGTTTTCCTACTTGCACAGCAAGCACTACTAACTAGGCCATCTCCGACTTTATAATATTGAGCAGCACTCTTCCTCTGTGTCTACTTCCCAGTTCTCTGTTTTTACACTCTGTTCTTTGTCAGACTGTCGCCTCCACTTTCACGCGACATTTATAGAATTATCACGTGCAGTAATGGATGAAACTCAGGGATCATCTCCTACAACTCCTCCATTTAATAAGTATTTTTAGTGATTTGTCAATGACAAATGCTCCCAGATGCTAGGCCTGTGTTCTTTCTACGAAAGCATGTGCCCCTGACTGATACATCCACTCTACTGACTAGACACTTCTGCACATCTCCCTGGGTGTCTTCCATTCTGCTTCTTGTTTTCATGGGTGATTCCTGCTTTGCCAAGATTTTAGACGAAGAAAAGAGTAAGAGCCTTACTATGCCTCATTAACTCCACAGCTATTCCTGTCTCACTGTTGAATTACTAAATTATTTTGGTAGTTTCTATTTTTTAATGTCTGTTATCATGAAAGATGAACAGACCACTCAACTCGTTCACAGTCCACATACCCCCTGTGTCAGGCATTATAAGGCACTGGGGGTGGGGCAGGGTGTGATAAAATTGATAAAGGTGTGGTCTCTGTTCTGGGGAAGCTCCCAGAAATTCATTTGAGAAGAGATATAAACAGTCCAGAGGTCAGACATGTGGACTCAGTGTCAGGAGGTCCTGGGAGAGAACGGCACCTCTCCCACGTATTGTCATCGCTGGACAAGCTACTAACCTTCAGCCGTTATTGGTAAAATAAGGTGAGATAATACAGCATCAGTGTTGGTGTATTCTAGTGATGATTAATGGCTCAATGAGTTACAGCTACTACTATTATTAATCATGTTGTTAATTTAGCAAATGGCCATTATGCTTGCCCCCAAGAGGTACTCTATTTCATATGGATGATATGGCTACGAGCCCTCCCGCCAGGTTCCAAATACAGGACAGTGAAACCAGCTGTGAGCGAGGTGATGACTACAGTCCCCAGATGCCAGCACCATTAGAGTCTGCATCAGCTAGAAGGCACTTCTTGGCCAAGTCTTTCTATAAGGCAGCTCAGGTCTGTAGACTAAGCAAGTTAAATAAACCCTATGGACCATGTCTATGGGAAGGGACTCCAGTATCCCTTCCCATGCTGATTCCTCCATAGATGCTGATTCCCAGTAAGCATGTGGCATCTGAAACTCCATTTCTACATCTGCTTCCAGAGAACCCAGCCTATGGTAGCCAAGCGTGAATTTTCCCTCTATTCTCTGGGTTCATGTAGTATGAGCTTCTCTGGTTGCTGTATCTATGAAAGCAACTGTCGCCCGTCTTTGTTTCTTAGAAACTACTGTGAGGATCAAAGGAGCTACCGTTCAGCCCTTAGAAGAATGTAAGCATTTGGGAAGTGGCAACTGTTAGCATGCCCGCACCCTGTGCCTCATGGGGAAGACGGAGAAGGATCAGGTGTGACTCTCACCTTCTGGTAAACCCTAGGACAGAGGTGAATCATTGAGAAAGAGACAAACTAGTGTTGTTACCTAAAAATGTATGATACACCTGCAAAATCTGTCTGACGCCGGGGACAGGGAGGAAAGGGTCACTCGGGTACCGCTTCATTAGGTAGGTGGTACAGGTGAGAGCACTAATAGCAGGAGATGCAAGTCAGGCCATGTGATAGCTGATCTTGGTTGTCAACTTGACCCAAAGCAGCTGGGCATGCCTGTGAAGAATTTTCTCAATTGGATCATTTTAGGTGGGAAGACCCACCCGAAGTCTGGGCTGCACCTTCTGGTAGCAGCGCACAGAAAATGACCTGGAAAAAAAGAGGCTTTTGCTTTTGGCCCGCTTGCCCTCGATCTCACTGGCCAGGTCATCCCTCCTGTTGCTAAGATATTCCTTTGCTGGTATTAGAAACCACTTCTTGAAGATTCCAGAACAGACTGAAGACCAGCTGAGACATGCAGCCTCATGGACTAAACAACAGCTGGGTTCCTGACCTTTCCTCTGATGGACAGTCATTGCTGGACTAGCTGGACCACAGCCTGTAAGCCAAGCTAATAAATCACATATGCACATATATGCATGCCCAACCTACCTCCTTTTCCACCCTGACCGGTGGTACTGAGACAGTAATTCACAGTGCCAGCCTGGAAGGGCATCAAGGGTGCTTCACCCGGCTCTGATGTTTACTGAAAGCAATGCTTTAACAGCCCAACAATTGGCTCCACCTCATGGCCAGGTGAAGCTCAACCAAGCTTGCCTCACACTGAGCAAAACAGGACTGTGCTAAGCCAATCGGATTTCCGATTTTCACACAGGAAATTCGAGAATCATTTTTGCCTGAACTAATTATAAGGGCTTCTCTGCATCTTGAAAATTACAGGAATTTCTCCCATTCACACATTTTTTACCAACTGGGACAGCTAAAAAACAGAATATATTACAGCATTAGACCTGAGAGACTTTCCCCATAAATTTCATTTATAACACAAGTAAAAAGACAAACTTGGATATTTGCTCTTTTAATCCCCTGAAAGACAGCAGAATGACTGTTACTTCTGACTGCCACCCACTTGACTTATGTATTTTAATAAAAACAGGCAACGTGTACATTTTCTCCTCACAGTCACAGAATATCGTGGGAACTGTAAATTAGGCTAAACATGAAGTTCCTTAGGATTGAAAATGTTGCACAAAAACCAATGACATATTCAACTTTGGAGGGTTATTTTGGTTTAAAAAGTTGAATGGGGAACAAAAAAGGAGGAAGGGAGAAAATGTGCTTTTTCTATCACGTGACGACTTCCATGAAATAGAGAAATTATTTTCAATTACTTAGGAGCATAAAATGTGTGCATATAGATTTTTTCCCCATTGACTTGGTTAAATTTAGAAACAGAGTTTATTCAAGGAAAAAAATGCAAAAATTGACCTAACTTAATTTGTTTTTAATTTTTAAAATATTAAGCCGTAAGCTAACCTAACTTTAAACATCTTTTGAGGTACTAAGTAAGCTAAAATTTGCAAAAGCAAGTGTACTGTCTATTGAATAAAAATTCAAATATGAAAATGATAAAAAAAATGTATTCATTCTGTCTTTGGCAACTTTTATAAGTTAGGGAAATTATGACCCCCAATTTGCATGTGAAAAAAGAATGAGGGTCACAGACTACAGAATATGACAGACAAGCAATATTCAATAAATGATGGCTAAATGAATGAAAAGTACCCTTGGGCAGCAGCCATATTTAAATGTAAAACATTCAAGCTTTCACCCAGAGACCCAATTTCAAATGTAGGATGGTCACCCTGATCTGAGTGACCTTGGGCATGGTTTCATTCTACAGCTCCAATCCCTTGGCTATGAGATGCTTGAGTAGCATCTAGTAGTACCATGCCAATATCACCATCCGTTCTAGGAAACCCAGCGTCCCTGTGCAGAGAAGGCAGACTAAAGGTCTGTACAGCCATTTCCTAGGTTTCTCCATCACACCCAGACGCTACCTGTAGTTCCCTTTATGGGAAGGATCTACTAATATGATATGTGATCGGTGCCCTACCAAACACTGCTTCAGAAGCATGGCTTCAATAGAGGAAAATCCACATGTGGAGTGAGCTTTGAATCCACCCAAACTCTTGTCTACATCCTAGTTTACAAAACTCTGTCGCATGACCATCTGTAGTGTAGGACTTAGGGAGCAGAAGAGTGTGCTGAAGTCAACCAGTGAGGTGGTGGTGACTGTGAGCCCTGGATCCCATTTCGTCTGCACAACCATGGGTCATTTCTAGACTATGGTAGAGACTGGGAGAATTCGCTGGAACTCCCTGAGCCATTTGCTCGCTTACAAATGTTCACCACGCAAGTTCCTTTTGTGGTCAAATGAACCAAGAAACAAAGGCTTAAGAGATCTGGTCCCTCCCTCCAAGTTCACATTCTAGTGTGAAGGAAGGCATTAAACCGCCAAATACAGCCTCCTGTTTCTGTTCTCAGAGAGGCAGGTTTAGCAAAGTAAGAAAATATGGGGCTAATGAGCCAGCGTCCCTTGGAAGAGAGGTTCGGGAAGAAAGGGGGCCATCTACCATGTGGGAGGTCTTGGGAGGAGTGGAGAGGACACCTGGGCGCTTGCCAAGGCTGCACACAGTCATGTAGCTGGGACAGAACGTGAAGCTGGGAGAAATTTCCAGTATGGCACAATTAGTGGTGAGTGGGTACAGAGGGAGATCTGTGGGGCTCCTAAGGCTTGACATCCCTTGCTCCCTGTCCTACTCAGTTATTCATTCGTTCATCCACTCATTCATTCATTGCATGAGCATTAGTTAACATTTACAGTGGGGTCTGTGTTGTGGAACACAGCAACGGGTCTTTTCTAAGACCCCTTCCCCAAACCTCTACACCTCCCGTCTTCAGAGAGAGAATCAGAGTCACTTTCCCCTGTTAGCTTAATGAGAGCAGTAGACAACAGTAACTTCCCTGAGTGTAAGACATACATAGTAAGAGTCTCTGCGGCCTGATAAAACTGTCCCCTAGCTTTCCAGATCACCTGCCCCGGCTCCAGGCAGTTCTCACAGTTTAGACCTCCCCACAGGTGCCAGCTCCTTCCCAGGCCCTTACAGAGTAGTAATTGCCTTCCAATTGGTTTCTGGGTTTTGTTTGTTTGTTTGTTTTCTTGGTTTCTGCTTTCTTGTTCATGACTGTGCGAGCATCCCAACCCCATCTACCACACCAGCTGGATGCCACAGTATCCAACTCTACCTACGGCACCTGATGGGGGCCACAGTAGCCCAGCTCCACCATCTCCCACACCAGCTGGGTGCTACAGTATCCCAGCTCCTTCATGGAGCTATAGAAAATCTCTCCCTAACTCAGGCACATTTTTCTTCCTGGAAAGCCTGCCTTTGAAAGGTAAAGAAACGTAATCTAGTTTGAGACAAAAGGTCTTCAGTTTTCTCATATGAATTTCTTCTGAAGAAGCAGAAGAAGAAACACCAGCAGAGCACCAAGCTTGGAAATTAGAGACGCTGGTTTGTCTCTTGGCCTTTACTTTGCTGATGCTCTATTTACTGACAGTGAAAAGAAGAGAGAATCCACCCCTGAGCGTAGACAGCGTAGGGAAGACACCAGAGAGAATCCACCCCTCAGTGTAGACAGCGTAGGGAAGGCACCTGGTATCTACCACGTGACCATATAACTATTCAGCTCTTCTCTTGACTTCAGCCTTGTTGAGTAAGCTTCCCCACAGGTTTTGGGGGTCTTGAACCATCAAAGGTAACCAAGGACAAAAGTCCCCTTTAAAGGAAAGCTTAATGATTGGCTTCTTTGACTGTCTCCTCAACCTAGTTAGTCATTAATGTCCCTGCAAGCTGATGTTACACTTCTTTGTGGGTCGAATTGCAAACGGTGTTTACCTGTGGAAAAACACACATTTAACTTCAATTTTATTAACGAATTCAGATTTTGTAGGAGGAGTTGTTCATTAGAAAGGTCCATTTCTCACAACTCGCCATGTGTCCAAGACTAGTAACTTAAGCTCGTTGACTCTCAATTTCCCCAATGTCATAATTATGTATGGCATGGAAATATCATGAAGAATAAATGGGACACAGGCACATACATGTGGTGCACTTTTTCCCTCAATGTGATTTCCCTAGTAATTAGAAATGCCTACCATCAGTTGGAGATTGATCGAGAGAAACAAAAGGAAAAGAAAGAGAAGAAAACAAACATAAAAACTAAAATAAAGAAACATTCATTATGGAGTTTATTACTTCAACTACTGGAAACTGTGTAGGAATCTGAACTGCAAAGCTACTCATTAAACTGTCTGCTCTTTCCTGTTTAAACAAGGCCCCTCTTGGGTCGCAGCAGCCTGTGCCTTCGTGGGTCTGCATCCAGGAAGGAAGACGTTACTACGGTAACCGAGGAGGCCTTCTCCAGAGGGTCTCTAGGAGGGGCCACGATCTGGTGCAAGTGACAAACTCCAGCTCCCTTGATAATGAACAGAAAGGTAGCAGCCACGACGGCCAGGCTTTAGCAGAATGAGTGCATTCAGGCGTGAAATCCCTTTCAATTGCTCCTTTGTTCTTGGTAGAGAATTCACTTTGTGCTGCTCTTGAAAAATGGCTGATGGAGACTCAACGGTGTGTAAATAATAAATATTCCAGAAGGAAAGATATTGTGTGCTTGTACGTGTGTGTGTGTGTGTGTGTGTGTGTGAGTGAGAGGGAGAGAGAGAGAGTTGGAAAGAGAGGAATTGTTGGCATCCTTCCTGTACTTTGGCTCAAAAGTTTTTATGGCCTGAAGTTACAGAATAACCCAGTTACCTCTTTTTACTACCTGGGGAGCGGGATGTGAGGGGGAGACTGGAAGGAAGATGGGTCAAAGCCGTTGAAGTGGGTGTTTGGTAACAAAGCATAACCTATGCTCCCAGTGGACAAGGTTTGCACTGTGGGGACTGATGCTTGCAAAAGAGCAAAGACAAGTGTTGCAGGAATGGCTGGACAGGAAGAATTGGGAGAGAGAGAGAGAGAGAGAGAGAGAGAGAGAGAGAGAGAGAGAGAGAGAGAGAGAGTCAAAGTCCGAAGGATGAGATGAAGCCTAAGCCAAGAATCGGGAGTGAGATATATTGCTGTTTCTTTAAAAAATGTGCCGTGCTAAATACCTTTCTGCTTTAGCCACTGCATCTTCCCACCCAGCATCTTAGATGGGTGCGGGTACCAGTCACTGAGGGGTAGATGGAGAAATGTGCTTAGAAACTCAGCTACTAGATGGTCAGGTCAGTATTCAAACCCAGGCCAGTCTGACTCCTGAGCCAAGGATTTATCAACTACCCGCATGCTGCCTTCCACTGATAAGCATGGGTGTGGCATGTGAAGACTAGAAGACAAGGTTCTGGACTGGTACCCTGGTGAGGGAGTGGAATGGCATACTGTATGCTGTCTCCAGCTGACTCCTGTCAACTCTTAGTGAGCCTAGTAGTCTTCCTCAGATTTACCCACCACCAAAGAAGCTTAGTCATTGCTTCTGGATGCTAAGGACATGGTTCTGACTGGGGTGGGCCAGTAAGAAATTTTCCCAGTGATTAAACCCCACAGATCCCCAACCTCTCGGAACCTAGAGTAGTAAGTTCTACCTGAACTAGTCTCTTACCGTTCACTTTTATGATCTCTAAGTTTCTGTGCTCCATAATCATTCGGAATTCAGAATGTCCATCATTTTGAACATGCAGAACGTGAATAATTTCTGTCTCAGCATTTTTCCATGAGGACACACTGACCTTGGGTGTCTAGAGCCAAAGTGGTTCCAGTTTAATAAACACTCTTCCATGGAAAACCTATGGTTGAAGATGATGGAATAATTACCTGCCCATAAGGAAGTCAGAGAAGTGGAAGCCAGACAGAATGAAAAATGGAGGGTCATGCAGAGGTCAAGGCCAATGCCTCACATGTGAGTAGGAACTCTCTAGACTTAACAGCAATATCGAGTACTTGATCATTGCTATGGAATATGTATGCACTGTGTGAAGATGTACTGCCATGATTGGTGCAATGTAAGACTGAAGGGCCAATAACTAGGCACGAGAGATAGGTAGGATTTCCATGGAGAGAAAGGAAGAGGAAGAGGAATCCAGGTGCAGAGGAGACGCCAGGAGAGATGGAGAGGAAACAGGAGGTGCAAGATGGAAGAACGCAGATTTAAAACACCACATGGTAGAACATAGATTTTAGAATGTGGGTTAATTTAAATGATAAGAGCTAGTGGGATAAGCCCAAGCTGAGATCGAGCTTTCATAATTAATAATAAGCCCCCATGTCGTTATTTGTAGGCTGTTGGCCTGACAAGAAACTACTACTATAGCTCGTGGAGCAGGAAAGCTGGTAAAAGTTCCTTCCATGTTGTAGACTGTGTGTATTCAGGAGCAGAGAGACTCTGTGTTCTATAAGTCAGTCCATGGCTAGGCTCAATTGATAACTATATGTCAGATATTGACGCTGAAGAGGAGGAGAAGGAGAGCCTCTGGGGGATACATTCGTAGGTATTAGTGGATGAAGCAGGTACGGAGGGGTGTGATGTCATGGAAGTGAGAGAAGGGGGTCCCAGAAGTGGAAACTAGAACAAGCCAAATAAAAAAGACCAGGTCATACGTGGTGGTGGGAGGGGCTAAGCTGGGAACTAGTAATGGCATGACTTGGAAAATGAAGTAAAACAGGAAGCTAACACCAGAGTGTAGTATCACCACGTGTTCCAGTGAGACACCGCCTGAGGCCCTAAGGACAAGCTTAGACTGACAGGGGAATGGAGGGGGAGGGTGGGAGACACTTCCTGGAAGACGTGAGGTTTAGACTGAGTCCCGCACGATTCAGAAAGATGCTATAGATGAAAGATGCCGTGAAAGTGTGCGCAGGACAAACAGAACATGAGGAGATCCAGAGAGAAGGGAGACCCTGACGCGACTCCTCGGCAGATGGGCCGGCACCCATGTGTTGTAGAGACTGAAGCAGAAAGCAAGGTTTGAAGTGAGGAGTGGATGTGGGAGGCGGCAGCATCCATGATAAGTCGTAATATTACAGTAGGGCAATATTCTGGTGCCAACTCCAAACATGGGGGATGTCGGAGCTGGAGATGTGGTCTAATGGAGAAACCAGAAACCTCAAGGCAAACTTCGTTCTACAGAGAAGAAAACTGGATTCTTTGACAAGGAAGGGAGCTGACAAGGTCAGGCATACGGTAGGCAGTGAGCAAACATTTATTCTGTTATTCCTGAGTTCTGAAATAATTTTGTGCCCCCAGATCCAAGAGCTTCCTTGTCCCGCTAGACTATTACTAAGGTGGCTATCAAGACCGGCAGACAACAGCTGGGGATGGTGGCATCATGCCTATGATCCCAGGACTCGGAAGGCAGAGACAAGAGGATCTCTGAGCGCAAGGCTAGGTTGGTATATAATGAGTTCCAGACCAGAGAAGACTGTACAGGCAGAACTTGCCTCAGAATTCATGTCGACAGACAGTCACGCGTCCGTTGCGCTTGCTCTCTCGGGTGGAAATGGCGAGAGGTGGCCTTCAAATGTGTCAGTCAGAACTGACCAGTGTAGCTGGAGAAAGGTTACATCATACTCAGGCACGAGAAACAGGCACCACCTGGGCTTCCTTTAGCATCAGAACCTACTAAGACCTTCAGTCTAGAACTTTTATCTGACCCTCAGCCCATGCCCTTGGCTCTTCCTTCCTCCGGAAGGAAGCTCCCTGCAGGGCTTTGTTACCTGCGCTCCTGGGGTCTCACATCTCACAGCCCCCACTTTGACAAAGCATCCACGCCATTCATAAGCAGGGGCACGTGCATTTCTACTTGGGCTCTTCTTCCATCCCTGCACAGTAAGGAATCAGTTCCCCAAACCCTGGGAATCAGATAGCCCCTCCAGAGGGTATCTGCTAATGGCAGTGATTGCCACTGAGAGGAAGATCTATGTGGGGACAGTGCTCCATTACCTTTTGTCACTGGCACATGCACAGACTAGAAATGGGAAAACGAGAGCCAGGAAAGCCAACCAGTTTCTCCACGGTTACACGGCTCATGAGTAGCACAATCCTGGACCCAGATTTCCCACCTATGAACTTTATCTGGTCCACTCACTACCTACTTTCTCCCACTTAGGACTGGCTTGTATAAACACCAAAGTCATGTCACATGTAACCCAGCCCAGGGGCTTCTGTCACTGTTCCGATGTAGGGCCTCAAATCTCTCTGTGCCTCTGCTTAATTCTGTGTCAAATGGAAAAAGTGATTCCTCCTCCCTTGTCTATGTGTATGGGAATGAGTGTGACGGGGCGGGCCAGTGTAATTATACTGTCTATCCCCAAAAATCGGCTCAAATGCTGACTGCTTTGCAAACTTTCCTGTTAGCAAAGCCTTGCACTCTTCCATCCACGCATGCTCGGAGAACAGAAGTGAGAACAAACTCTGGGATGGCAAACCACTGAGTTTTGACTTAAGTGGGTACCTGCAGGGGGTGGTGTGGGAAATCAGGCTAGGCCAGGACAGTGAGTTGGGCCAGCTTGTGGTTGCTGAGTAAAGGTGCTTTTGAAGGGTGATTGCAGCCCAGTGTTCTGTATGATGACCCCCCCAAGCCAAGCAACTGCAGTCTTGTGGGGTCCAAATGTGCCCCACTGCAAAAAAAAACTGCATCATCTGGGATTACTGACTCTTTATACACCCTCATAAAGGTACCGGGAGAGTCACAAGACCCTATCTGAGTATCCAGCCACTTCCTCTCACCTGTTGTGTGCACCTTTCCCTTAATTGCATGCTAAGGCCTCAGGGAGGGACTAAGTATTTAAGCCTGAGGACACTAGGGTAGAGTGCTCCATCTATTGGGGCTTTGGGGAAGCCCTCATCCTGTCAGAGTAAAGGTTTTGTAGATGGTGCCTGTTAGGGGGAAGAGCACAGACACCCCGTAAATAATGCCTTACCTATGGTCTGTGAGGAGCACAATAAACTCACTGGTTCCCCAGAGAAAAACTTCAGCAGACTTGTCATGGAGTTTGTCATGGAGGTCTTAGTAGGAGGGGTAGACCCCGTTCTATGTCTCCCTTGCTGGGGAAAGGGAATTTTAGCTACACCCAGATACCAGAAAGAGAAAGAGGAGGATAAGGACAGCAGGGAGATCTGAAAGCTGTTACAGTCAGCCTGATGCCAGACATCCACAGCGAACAGGACTCATAGTCAGGAGAGGCCAGATCTGCCGCCTGAGTCCCTGTGTCAGTGAGGGAAGGAACCTGCCCAAAAGAGCCCTGGGGCTTGTGACTGGGTATCCAATGAGGGGCAGGGAATGTTGGGGTGATGCAGTGAAGGAAACTGCTTTCCAAAGAGTGGGGTGCTATTTCCAGAAGGTGAATGAGCAGGCTAAAGACAAAGGTTAAGATTTGTTGACAAGTTCAAGGATCAAGAAAGAAGTGCCAGTCTGGGAACTGTCCTTTAAAAGCCATCTGCATAGGAGTGAGATCAGAAGCAGGAAGTATAAGATGAGGGAACTTGTTAGGGCCAAGGAGGACAAGGGCAGGATTGGATCCTTTGAGTTCTATTTGGAGGAAAGTTCCAGGAAAACACAGAAAAGAAATGATATATAAAGGAAGCCAAGGGTTTAAAATTAATATTGTCTTATGCTGGTTGATGTTAAGAAGTTCCTTACCCCCTCTAGATATTTTCAAATATTTCAAGTATTAAATTATGACACTAACAGTACCTTGCACGTTGTGAGGATTAGGGATAGGCTGTATCTTTGCTCACCATTGAAGATGAATCCTCAGCAAATAGCCACGGTAATAACCAGCCATGATACTTTTGTCACTGAGGGAGGCCCAGCGTAACAGGTCTCACATGGCCAGTCCCAAGCCATCAGCTGGAAACACTGGGTTATCTCTTGGGGTTACCAGCCGCATCTATTTCAGCAAAGATAAAAGGAAAAACAACGGGTCAAACGTCTGTCACCAGCGTCTACAACATGGCTTCAAAAGCGTAGAAGTGTCTGTCGGGTACGGGACAAGACTAAGCTGTTTTAAACCAGTATCAACACTAAGCCCCCTTCACAGGCATCTGGAAAAACTCACCAAGGGGAAAAGTGCCCAGGAGAGGTGGCTGGGACCAAGTTACATGGGACAGGCTGGAGCCAAGAGATAAGAGGTCACTGGTCAGCACTCTACTCTGGGTCCCCCAGGACTCCACCTCCTGTAACAGAGGCAGCCCAGGACCCTTGCAGAGAGGAAAGGCGTGAAGTGTTAGCAGCTGCTGTGTTCAGAAGAGCACACAGCTGGGCCACTTAGAGCCTTGATGTAACATTGAGACAATCACTTGGCCTTAACCAGCCTCTCCATCTGCAAAATGTGGTAAACAGTATTTTCTTCCACATGACTTCTTTCTGTTAAATAGTATGTTATTTAAATATCATAATAGATGCAAGGTACCTGAACCACAGACATATATGATGGCATTATCCCTTCTTACCTGTCAAAGCCTACTCATTCATGACAATTCTTGTGGCCTTCTCAACACAGCGATGCCTGTGACTGAGACCTATAGACTATCAGTCACGCAGCAGACACACAGATTTGAGGTCACTGGGGCTAGGCTCTTAGGCCGGTGAGTCTCAACCTTCTTAACGCTGCGACCCTTTAATACAGTTCCCCATATTGTGGTGACCTCAAAGCAAACAAGAATTACATTGCTACTTCATAACTGTAATTTTGCTACTGGTGAGAATCATAATGTAAAATCGGATACGTGACCCCTGTGGGGTTGCAACCCACAGGTTGAGAACCACGGATCAAAGTTGCTCTTAGCCCAGGAAGGTAGTCTCAGCTTTATTCTTAAGGCCTTCCCACTGTATCTGTGAGCTGTAAATCGAGGGTAGCTGGTTACACAAGAGACACCCCTTATTGCTGATAGTAGTCCAGATCCAAAAGGAACACAGCAATGACAGTTATCATTGATCAAGCATTATTTTTTACCAGATTATGTTTCCTTGCTCTGTACAAAGTAGACGACGTTGTTTACTTTTTTCAGAAGGGAAAACTATGACTTGGAGGGGCTAGGCTCTCTGGGCTAGGGTCTGAGAGCTCAGGGTTTCTGGGCTCATTTATACCCAGGAGAAGTGAAACTCAAGCAAGAACCTGGTCCGTGCTTTTCACACAAGAGCTCCTCCTAACGAGGGTGGTGAATGAGCCATAACTGCAGGTGGAGGGGTGACCTAAAGTGGGAGGCAGGACATGAAACGAACCCCAACACCTCTCTATCTGAACCTCCTGGCCTACAAAATGGGCTGAGAACCCACAAGCTGCTGCTACCTGGAGTTTCGGGGCGGATCGCCTGACAGTTTATGATTGAAACCACTTTGCAAAATTATCAAGTCCCATATAAATGTAAGTTATTATTAATTGTTATACCCATTAAATAATTAAATCCCAGCCATAATAATGAAACATAAATTGCTGTTAACAACTATTAATCAAAATGTATGCTGGTGGTAATTATGCCAATTAAGATTCTCAGTAATAACGATAATTAGGACTGATACTAAGCAGTGGCCCATCAGGTGTGGACTGACACGAAACTGTACGTGTAAACAGCGCGAATGAAGTGGGCTGAACGCACAGCCAAGCTAATAAAGACAGCCAGACTTAAACACGCCAGCTAGTCTCGCTTAGGGATGAGCATCCTGCTGTGCTGGAGTGGGGAGGACTGAGGAATGCCCACGCTGGTACTGTTGGCAAGTATTTGGGTCACACCTGCCCTGTGGCTATGTGGTTGTGTGGCTGTGTGGCCACGCTTCTGTACTCTGTCCCTTCCAGATGAACCTTCACCCTATTGAATCAACCATGGCCCCATGGCCTTGCCATTCTCTCGTATGCCAGCTACCCACCGTATTGCTCATGTTTTCTGATTCCCCAACATCTTCCATGTCCCTGTCCATGAAGACTGCATTTAATGAGATGTTTTTTTCTCTTCTTTGTATCCCTTGGCCCCTATGGGACTTGTTACCACAGCTCAACCACTTACAAGTTGTGCTTCTTTAAGAGGTTATGTGCCTTCTTGCTTTAGTCGCCTCTCTAAAATGAGGGTGTCGGCGGCACAGACCTGACAGGATCGCTTTGAGTATTAGTAGAGTATGTAAGGCTTAATGGTAAAGCTGAACACAGAGGACCCAGCTAAAAGCCACCATCACTGTTGCCGCAAGGACACCTACCTGCAATAGCCACTCTGCCACCGTCACACCCCTCTGTCCCTGCCATCTGTGCTTGTCACATAGTTGTTGCTCCTTTCACCGCTACTAAAATGGAAGTGGATAAAAGGTCCCCTCAGTCTACAAGCAATAATAAAAGAATGGTGCAGAGAAATCATTGCCCATGAAATCTGAAGGTTTGGCTTCCTCTTGGTTCTTCTGGTGACTTATTAATGGGTTATCGAGCATGAGATTTGAAGATTTGGCTTACTCTATGTTTTCCTACTTACCTGTTGATTGGTTTTGTGTGAGTCCCTTCTCTTTCCCGGGACTCAGTCTCCTCTTCTAGGAAATGGAGCTGGTGACCTCTGGCCTGCCTCTTTGACAGACTGCACTGTGAGGTTGAAACGAGGACACAGATGGTCACTGCTTTGTAAACTGAAAGGCACTAATCAAATACAAGATACTTTGACTGTTATTAGAACCATCTGGAAGTTGTTTGGACTTACAAATTGATAGACTCAGTCAACACTTACTTGACTTACACAGACAGCGATTGTTAGGGGTATTTTTTTTTAAGTCGTTAACCCTACACACGTTGCGAGTCTTTTTTTCTTTCATATTCTCCCAATCTTAGAGTGTTCAAGTTTCGAGTCTCTAAGCCTGCTTGACAATAAAGATGCAAAACAGCTCAAGCTGAACCGGTCCACAAGACTTTTGGTTTCTGTTTCCCGTAAGGAACTTCTAGAAGCAAGGCTAATTGCTGAGTTATTAGATACAGCTCAGACCATGGGGCACCTTGGGGTTTTAGAAAACCTCCGAAGTTACTTTAAGATAATAGGAAGTCCCAAGTGTGAGGGCTACTAAATTTTCAAAAATAAAACAATGATCCAGATGAAAAGAAGCCCTAAATATCTCTTTTAGTTTGGCGGGCTTCTCATCGGATGTCTCCACTACCCGGGCCTTGTTTGCAGGGAGGAAATGTGGGCACCAGTCTCTCACTTTGCTGAAGAACAAATCATCCCAAATCCCAGAGTCTTAAATGTCACAGTTCTACAGGCTGGCTGGGTAGTTCTGCTATTCTGCCTGGGCCATGGCAAGGCCAAAGGCAATTTAAAATCTTGAGCCTCTTGTTAGACCTGAAGTTAACCTATTGAGCCTCACCAGCCCAAGGACCAGGTAACTTCCTAGGATTCTGGGAATTGTAGTTTTTGGGCAATATCACCTGCCTAAGGACCAGGTAAATTCCTGGGGTTGGGGGGGGGTTGTAGTTTATGAAAAATAACAACAAGGCCTCATGGGAAAGTATGGTGGCCTATGGGTTTTTCCCATATTAGCTCTGCCAACATTTGTCTTGAGGCCACTTACCTGGAAAGTCTCTAGATGATGGTGCTGGCCAAATTCCATCTTGGACAGTATCTAAAATTTTAATAGAAAGTTTGCTTAAATTTGGCCAAATTGGTGGAATTGGCTTTTTTTTTTCGTGACTTTCAAGATTAATAACTATGGCTATGATAATACTAGAACCAGTGTTTTACCAGGGCCAGGTTAATATCTTATCAGGACTACACTGATTAATATGTTAAAACGCTGAACTTTTGAAGTCTAACATAACAGTAGTACAGTAAGATAAAGAAATTTGAAACACTTTTCATTTTTCACATATACTTCCTCAGACCTTTACAACGGACTGAAGTTTCCTTTGGAGCTGACAAGCCCCCTCCTTGCAGCAGCATTTGTTGAGAGGTCTTTGAGAGCTGGGCTCAGGGGACAGGGCTGGGACTCCCAGGTTTGCCTTTCTGGGCAGGGTCTTTCATACTCTAGGAACCAGTGTGGGTCTCAGCACGCAGAAATGACTTTCCAAGACAACGAGAGCAGCAACTCCACCACCTCTCAAGGCAGAGCCTGGAAATAGATTCTAAGTAAGAAAAAGACATCAAGATGGACAGGGAAGACAACACATTGACTTGATTCATGAATTATATCTCACAGGAAGAAAATTATGGATTGCCGAGTGGGGAAGGCATAAGTGAGCTTGGCAGAGTTTAAGAAACGGGCAAAATGAAACAAAGGCCCAATTGCTTGTCCATACATGACCGAAGAAAAACCAGAAATCGATTTGAAAACATCAAAATGTAGACTATTTTGAAAAACATTTTTAAATGTGCGGGACTCTTTATCAGCAGCCTCAGCAGGATCTTGCTGAGGACTGTGGCAGAGGCAGCCGTGAGCCTTTGCTGGATGGTTCCACGTTGTTAAAGGATCGCTCTTCACACATTCTACTAGGAAGCTAAACAAAATGACAACAGAAACTTCTAAATGAACGACAAGGGATTATGTAATTTATGTAGACAAGTAAAGGATCTAGGTGATACAGATAAGACAAAATATTTTCTTTTTTTAAAAAATATTTAATTTATTATGTATACAATACTATGTCTGTGTGTATGTCTGCAGCCCAGAAGAGGGCACCAGACTCCATTACAGATGGTTGTGAGCCACCCTGTGGTTGCTGGGAATTGAACTCAGGACCTTTGGAAGAGCAGGCAATGCTCTTAACCACTGAGCCATCTCTCCAGCCCGACAAAATATTTTCTTAAGAAAAATAAGAGACTGAGGAGATGGCTTAGTAGGTAAAGGGCCCTTGTTATGCAAGCATGAGCACCTAAGTTCAAATCCCTAGCCCCCATGTCAACAGCCAGCCAAGGTCGTGTGTGCACCTCTAACTCTAGTTGGGGGAGAGGGCTGGGGCTTGCTGGCCGCCAGCTGAGCTCAGCTTCAGTGAGAGACTGTCCTCAGGGACTAAGGTGAAGAGCGCTAGAGAAAGACACCCACCATCCTCACAGGCATCAGCGTGCAGAAACACTCACAAATGTAAAAGAAAAGGAAGTTGGAGGGTAACTTCAACAATCCAATTCCAAGATCCTTATAACTCTTCATAGATCCATCGGGTAGAACTGACTCTAAGATAGATTGATAAATCATACACAGTCTTCTCAGCAAAGGTGCAAAATTAAACAATCATGAGAAGATTTCAGTGAATGGATGTTTATCTGCAGGGTTTGGGGGAAGAGGATAAAAACCACTCCAGTCCAGTCCATATGCTGAACAGGGATCACCTCAAGATAGGCCATCAACCTATATGTAAAATCAAACTTTCTAGAAGAAAATGAATGGAAAGGCCTTTGCAACCTTGAGCCAAACAGGACTTCTGAGATCAGCCAGCACAGGCAGAGAGAGTCTGTGGAGCACGGTGAATGGCTCGCCGCAGGAGCCACTCACTAGTGAAGTCACTGCAGCCAGTCACTTGGGCCTTGGAGAAAAAGTCAAGACTAATGAAAATTCCTCTGCAAAGTCTTTACAGCTCTCTGAAGTCAGCGAGACTCATGTGGGCTTTCTGTTATTCCACGGAGCCGGAAAGGGCCTATCTGAACAAACAGTTACTGCTTATTTCCCTTGCTTTCAGGCCCAAATCCAGAATTTGTTGTTGTTTTAACATTTACCACCAACACCCCAGCCACCACCTTACAGAGTTATTTCCCTGCCTTTGGAGAATTGAGGATTTATTATGCAGGCTTTGAAAACTGCCTCACACCCCTATTCCTGCCCCGGCAGTTTTTGCATGAACCGTTTTCCAAACACAGACAAGATACTAAGTCATTTTAGATTTCAGTATAACGAGGGTTGGATGGCCTGATTACCACACACCTCTCTACTCTCATACCTTCTGAATCTCTGATCCCAGTAAGAATAAAAGACTTTGCAGAAAAACCTGGGTGATGATTGATATGATAACTAACCAATACCAAGTCATATCCAAGAAGAAGGGTGATACTACAATTTGAATGGTGAGTGTTCCCCCAATACCCCATATGTTAAAAATCTGATCCTCAAGATGATGCTCCTGGGAAGTGGGAGAACCTTAAGGGAGTGGTGATTTGGGGGAGGTCTTTAGGCTTTTGTGGGTCTGCCCTCAAAGTAACTGTGAAAACAAGCCCCTTTATCTTCCTTGCTTTGCTTTCTGGCTCAAGGTCTAAGCAGGTTTGTTCTGCCATATATTCCCACAAAGCCTGCAGTATGCCACTCTTACCAGATGCTCAAGGCAATGATGCCATCTGATCTTGGACTGGCATCTCTAAGTCTGTAAGTCAAGACAACCCTTTCCTCCTTAAACTAACTGTCACAGGTCTTTCATTACCATAATGGTAAGCTGGCTGATGCGCTTGACCTCTCTTCCTGGTTACAGTTAAATACAACCCACAGGAGACTCAAGGAAGTGGATTCTGCATGTTAAACCGCTAATCACATTTACATTGACTCATGCCTTGATCTGTTCATTACGTTAATATTTATTTGTACTCATCAAGCAGCAGACACCCTGTGGGGTACCAAAGCCTAGTGTTTACCCCAAAATGTGAAAGACAAAATGCTTCCAACCCAGACGACTTTCACCTGCTTACTTACTTCCTGAGATAGTTGTCTCACCTTTCTGGCCAACTGCTGTTCTTCAAAGATGTCAACAGGACTTCCTCTGAGAGAGGTTTTTCTGACTCTGAATTGGTTAAGCTTCCTTGTCATGTATTTCCTCAGATCCACCTATTATTGTGTCCTATTCCGTTGCACTAAAGAGGAACAATGTTGAATCTACAACTGTAAGCTAACGATGAATGAACGTAAAATAAATTGTGGATGCAGAATGTCTCCTGGAAGAAAGGCCAATGTCATTTGAAGACCACCTTCTGAAAAGTAGTTTCCCGGCTAGGCTCAAAGTTGCTGTGCTCTTCAATGTTGAAGACCAAGTAGTACTATGCTACCAAGTCAACTTCATGACACAGCTCAAGAATGCAACGGGCTAGTTACCGGGAAGTAGCCAAATTCTTCACCAGAGCATCACTGTGCTCTCCCAAACAAGTTTTCAGCCATCTGCCTGTATTCACATCTTGCTAAGAGTGTCCATTTATCTGTAATGCAATTACCATGCCACCTTCTTTGCTGGCCAGACACACACTATTGTTTTGTACTTCCATACTGAGCCCTTCACTCCACTCTGTCTCTAGGATAGTCCACTCATCTGACTCAGACACATCTCAAATGCCATCCCTGTTCTGTGTGTGTTTCCCTGGTAACCTGCCCTTCTTCTCTCTTTCCTTTCCACTTCCATTCCACACGTTTTTACATGTTGTTTGTACCTAAAAGTTAGTCTACTTAACATCATGGTTTATACTCTCTATGTCTTCCCGTAGCTCATTAACTCCTCCAGGCCAGAAGCAACATGATGGAGACACAGCCCCTAATAAACCTCCGCTGAGTTGAATTTCGCTCAACTATCTACTCATGAGATCCACTTGTCTCCCTGCTCCCTGTGGTGGCCACTGGGAAAGCATACAATGCATTTCATTCCTCTTGAAAACTGTGAGCTATCTGGTGCTGCCAGTTCACACCTTTAATCCCAGCACTCAGGAGGTAGAGGTAGGTGGGAGCTCCATGAATTAGAGGCTCCTGAGTTCCAGAACAGCCAAGGTAACACAGAGAAACCCTGTCAGGAAAAAAAAAAGAAAGGAAGGAAGGAAAGAAGGAAGGGAGGGAGGAAGGAAGAAAGGAAGGAAAGAAGGGAGGAAGGAAGGAAGGAAGGAAGGAAGGAAGGAAGGAAGGAAGGAAACAATTGTGCAATAACCATGCTACACTTGACTTCAACAACTCAATCTACTTATTTGCCAATTACTTTCTGAGCCCTATCATATTTTAGGTAAAATTATAAGGCTCAAAGACTATGGATGCAGAAAAAATATCCATGATGATACAAATGAATAATAAACAAGTTAGTATAACACAAAACAGATGTCATGGCAGAAAATAATATTGAAAGCTAGATGTGATTAGAGGTTGCCTTGCATACTGGAGCATTAGATGGTACTTTCAGAAAACTTCTTTCTGGGATCTGCATTTCAAGTCATCAAAAAAGCAAACATTCAAGGGAAATAAGAAAGTGAGCACACACATACCTGGCTGGATATGCAGCATTTCTAAGCACAAGGAACATAGAAGAAGACCTCTAGCCATGGAAGCAATGTTGGTGATTCAACTTTCAAGATAATGCTTGTCTGCCCAGTTCAATGAGGTGAATGTTTTCTCCACAAACTCATGCAACATTATTAAGAAGCGTAGTCTTTGGAGGACAGTTAAGTCATGAGGGTAGAGTCCTCACTGATCAAATTAATGACCTTCTACAAGGCACATCAGAGAGCTCTCTTGCCACATACAAGAATACAAGGTGTAACTGGCTGTCTACAACTTGGAAAAGGGTCCCTATAAGAACCAGGCCATGATGCCACCCCGGTATGTCATCCAGCTTCCAAAACTCTGAGGAATGAATGTATACTGTTCAGAGGCCAGCCAGTCTATGGAACTTTGATGCAGTAGCCGTGAGTGACTGGGAGACTCAGGGCAGTATATTTTAGGGTCAAGCCTGAGACAAGTGTCGGAGTGTACGCCAAGGTGAGGTGGTAGCAGACGACTCAAGAGAAGAGGTTGAGAATATACAACCTTAAAGGTCAGTCACTGTAAGGGCTTGTCTTCTCAGTTTGTGAGATGAAAATCTATTAGGAAGTTTTAAGCCATCAGGTGGAATCAAGTGGCAAATACTTCATAGTGTTCGGCGTTGAAATAAGTGTAGAGGAACAAGAAGGAAAACACAAGGACAACTAAGACTGGAGTGGCAACGTTTGTGGGATGAGGGGCGGGGGAGCTGGGATGTATTTAGAAAGAAGATGGTAGATTAAATGTGGAGTACAATAAAAAGAGAAGCTTCAGGAAAGGCAGCTCATGAGGGAGGGACAGAGGGATTTGATGAAAGAAATTGCTTATTAAAATGGGAAAGACTGAGAAAAACAGATATTGTCTGGAATCCTGAGAATATTATGTTGTGGAAAACTGAGGTTGGGGGTTGTTTCAGTACCTGAGAGACATGGCATTGGCAATTAGAAAAGAACCAGTGTTCACCAAAGAGATGCAGGGACAGAAACAGAAACTGGGACTTGTCGGCATACCTACAGCATTTCGGCTCACAAAACTAGGTGACATCATCAAAGGGGGTGAGCCCAGAAAGATGGGGCCCTGGGACTGAGCCCAGGCACATTCAATTTTAAGAAATCAGAGAGTTTGTGAGGAACTAACAAAGAGGAGAAGTGGTCAGTGAGCTGGGAGGAAAGCCAAGGGAGTATAAGGTGAGTGGTGGAGAAAGAGGATCCATGCTGTCAACACATGGACCAAGGAAATGGAGACAGACAACTGACCTTGTGTTTAACAAAGTAGAAATCCATTGCCTGTGGTGGTGATGGAGGGGGAGGTTTTGTGAATAATGGACAGATAGCCTGACTGGAGCAAGGTTTGAGAAAGCACAAAGGGGATGGAACTGATGAGCAAGTATAGGTAGGCCTGTTGGTTCACCCATTGCAAGCCTGGTTTGTACCCAGAATCTAAAGCTATAAGGCTCGAGTCTGGCAGATAACAAAGATTTAAGTGCAGACAACTCACTCCAAGCATCATTACCTTACTACACCCATTTATCTATATAGCTGTGCAAATTTCTAGAATTTTTAACGTCAGTGATGGTATTGTATGATAAAACTTTTCCTGGGGAGATGCAAAACACATGCCTGCTTAGCCCAGACAGGGAGCCCGCAACAGACCAAGGTCTGGACACCACAAAAGTCTAACTTGTTGAACCGATGAGTTTTACTAGAGTGACTTACAGGGATATAGGTGCGGGGCTCCTTACAGGAGAAGAGATGACTCAAAGGCAGCTGCCATCACCAAAGCCTAGCTCCTCTGGCAGCTCACAAAAGCCGGGAATCTGGAACACACTGCACAGCCCGTAGGCAGCTCAGTAGATCGAAGAGTGTCCTTTCCAAGTGACTCAGTTGGTCTAGACATCTTCCAGGTAGTCTTTCTGGGTTGGTTTTTGTTAGTTTGGTTGGTTGGTTGGTTGGTTGGGGTTTTTTTTTTGCCATTTGGTCTAGTCTCAGAATTGTTTTCATAACTTGGTCTGGTCTCAGAATCGTTTTCATAGCTTAGTTTGTCTCAGGGTCTTCATTAGAGTTCAAGGCCACTTGTCTCAGAGGCTTTTCCTTTGGGTTGCTTTGTTTGTTTGTTGTTTTGTTTTGTTGTTTTTATTGTTTACTCTGGCAGGGAGGGGCCTAGTGAATCTGGTCAGTTTTAGGAACTTCCTAAAGCTATTTTGAGCTTTTGGGTTTGTTTTTTTTTTTAAAAAAACCTTTCTGTTTAAGGAAGTTTCTGTAGGATGAAATGTCTTAATCTCCGAGGAAAGCTGTTTCATACAACAAAGTGGTGGAATCTCTTCCAGTCCAGAGTCCAAACCTGGAGAGTTCTCACTGGGATGATCATTCTCAACCAGGCTGTGCAGAGGAATCCCTTGTTCCCCATCAATCTTAACACAACAAAACTGTGTCTCCTCCAAGAGCATCTCCTGTAGGGTCAGGGACTAGCACCGTTGTCCTGATTAAGGGGGCAGCAACAAAACAGGTCAGTCTTGTGAGGCTAAATACAGTCTTTGCTTTGGTAGCCTCTCCAGAATTTTTCTCCCTGTCCATCTCTCTGTCACTAAGCCAGCTCACAGGACCATCATCTCTGCTTTGAACCCTTGTGATCGCTTTCCAGAGTTCCTCTGCATCTGAGCCTATCTCCTCCCACCCATGTCTTAAATGTTATCAACTTATCCTTCTCAGTTAACTCTGTCCTTCCTGTAAATACTTCTGATATTTAATGGCTTCTTGGCTTTGAGTTCAAATTCAAAATCATGTTACATTGGTACACAAAAGCTGTTCTGTGGATGTGTGGATGGATGGATGGATGGATGGATGGATGGATGGATGGATAAATGGATGGATAAATGGATGGGTGGATGAATGGGTAGATGGATGGATGGGTGGGTGGGTGGATGAATAAACAATGAATCGATACTACTAGGTTAAACAGAAACACAGAGAATGAACCACAAAGCTGGGTAATTTGATCTCCAGTAGGTGAGTTTTTAAATAGCCAGGTTCTCCTCATTCTTTAGTACATGTGACACGGCTCCCTTGTGATGTGAGTCACCTCCATATTTACAAGTCCCACCCAGCCTGGGTCAGGGCCTGTTGTGCACCATGTACATACTTCACCAGATGTCTTATCACAGGACACTGCAACTGTCACTCAATGTATCATATTTCCAGCCAACCTGCCAGGACCATCATTTCTCCGTTGTAATGCCATTTCAAGTCTATTTTGTTAATAAGTCATGCAGATTTGTTCTGCAAAGCAGATTGGAATGCCTAGAACCAATGCTACAATTTCACAGTTATGGAATTCTCTCTTGATATGTGACAGCCCAAGGACACCACATATAACGTCTGTCTTGCCATGCCCCATCCCCACTGCCGGACATGTGCTTCCTATTGGCCTTGGTGCATGCAACTTGGGATTCATGCTGAGAGCACATTTGAACCCTTCATCTTTATAGCACTTTTCCAAGAAAATTATCCAATCTGGCAGTCCTTTTGGCACCAAGGCTACTCGACAGATCACGACAGATCAGGGCCAGATGCGAGGAGAGAATGAACTTCACCATCAAATTGTCCGATACCTAAAATATGTTGGCTTTGAGAGAGCACAGTTCTTTGTGTCGCCTATAATCAGAGGCCTAGGCTCTCCTGTGCATTGCTTACAATCAGACGACCGAGCTCTGCAGTATGCCAAGGCAGTGAGGTCTTGATGTTCCTGGCTGAGTTCTGTCAGTGTCCCACGGTAGAGTTCCCTGCCAGGTGGGTCGTCACAGTTGTGAAATCAGAGACATTGTGCAAGAGGAGAAAGAGATTGTCCAACTCAGCAAAGGGAAGCGCCTTTGAGAATGAGTCAAGGCCGGTGGGCGTCCAAGAAAGGGCCAGGGATCATGAACACCAGCACGCGTGGCAGGAAGTAGGATCTTGGGGATTACAAACCAGGCAGAGCACATGGGCAGACAGGTAAAGATGACTGTGGTGGGGGAAACATGAAGAACTCCAGGGCTTGCTCCCAATCTGTGGTGCATTTCTTACAGAGCTTTCTCCAGAGTCAAAGCTTTTACTCGGCCTATGAGCCAAGCATAGCTCTCATTTCTAGGTCATTTTATCCCTGTGTGTAAAATGTGTATGCACAGATGCAAGTGTGTTTCTGTGCCTGAATCCAGACTTCCGTGCCATGGTATACATGAGGAGGTCACAGGACAACCTCAGTGTTGGGCCTCACCTCTCCACTTCCTGTGAGACAGGATTTCACTTGTTTCTTTTTCCCCCTGTGGGGTACCCCAGGATACCCAGCCCATAAACTGAAGAACTCTTCTGTTCCTACCTCCCAGCTCCCCTCAGCATCACTTCGATTTTTGAGGTGTGGATACTCAACATCTGACTTCATGTAGATTGGGGGGGGGGGATTCGAACTCAGGTCCTCACTGACATATAGCAAATGTTTTCCCTAGTGTGCAATTTCCCCTCCTCTAGTACAACTATCCCAGATCTACAGTTATTCTCATTCTATAAATGAGGAAACTGAATGCAAAGAGCTCTTATGCCCAGAACTATTTTATCCAAAGTCCCTGTCCTTACAAGCTGAGCAACCCTGAACTGTCACTCTGTCTTCATCTAGAAAGTACATGTGTTTCAGTCAATGAGAATGTGCGCACCGAATTACCTCACCAAGAACCATGCGGATTTGCGTTGCTCCTCTTTATTTGCTTACTTCCTTATCTCCCATTACTTTCCATAGTGAGACCACACACTGCCATGGCTCGAATAGTGGTAGTTCAGAGCAAATTAAATTCTCTGCTTGAAATGTCTTCAGATCTTCCACCTGTGCCGGAAAAACCCAGTTACGCTAACTTAGTTGCATAAGAATCATCCAGCAGCTCTTTGTTATCTTCTGTTGTAGGCCAAACCTGTGTGCAGCATGTAAAAGTTGGGTAAAAGCTCATGTCCCACCTCAAGGATCTCAGCGTCAACAAGAGACTGCTTAGCACTACATTAAAGAAAAGGCCCAGCAGACAACACCTCAGGAAAGCACACTCCTTCTTCTGAGCTGATTCTAAAAATGCCCAGGTCTCCAAGACAAAGTCAAGTGCACACCCTAAGAGAGGGCCATGGGCTGGCACAGTCACGGAATGACAAAATGACCTGCGTGATGATGAAAGCCACAGGGAAGAGCCCGTGGATGATGAAGTGGGCAGGGCTGAATGACCTCCATGACTCTGTTCACCATGGTGTTGAACACTTTGAAACCTCCTATCCTGCACGGAAGCTCCGTTAGGTCAGAGGGCAAACCACCTAAAATAGCTTCAGGAAGTCCCTGAAACAGACCAGATTCACTAGGCCCATCTTCCCAAGAATAAACAAGCCAAGATGCAAAGAAGACGCTGAGACCAGACAAGCTGCCTGAGGAAGTAGAAACCAGTGAAGTCACCTGGAAGAGGTTTAGACCAAATGAGTCACTTGGAAAGGACACTCTCCAGCCTGCAGGCTATGCAATGAGCTCCAGATTCCCAGCTTCTGTGAGCTGTCAGAGGTGCTAGGGTGGGCTTTGGTAATGCAGCCGTCTTTGAGTCATTTCTGTTCCTGTAAGTAACCCAATAAAACTCATTGGTTCACCAAGTTTGACTCTGGTGGTATCCAAAATTTGGTCTGTTGTGGGCTATCGGGGGCAAGTAGATGTGTGCTTTGCATCTCTGTGGGAAAAGTCTTGTCACACAACATATGGCCCCATTCTGGAATGCACTAAAAGATTTTGGAGTCTTCTGGAATCAAGAGTGGGCTGCCTTACCTGCCTTACTTGGAAGATCACCATTGGGAAAACGTGATTCCCTCATGTGTAAGATGGGGATATTGATAGTACTCGCCATATAAGGTTTGTAAGACAATTGAAGGATATAATATAGGGTCTGGGGAAATACCCAAGTGGGTAAGAGCACTTGTGCAAACATGAGGACCTATATACACAGCATCCACGTTAGGAATAATTAAAACCTGGCATGTCTGCATGGACCTGTAACCTTTACTCTGAGAGACAGATGTAAGCAGATCCTGGTAACTCGGTTAGAGACCCTGTCTCAAATGAATAAGGTAGATAGTGATAGAGCAGACTCTGGCCTTCACACACACACACACACAGAGAGAGAGAGAGAGAGAGAGAGAGAGAGAGAGAGAGAGAGAGAGAGAGAGAGAGAGAGAGAGAGAGAGAGAATACATATATACATATGAAGGACTTAATGTCACACATAGCAATTGCTCAGTATTATTATTACTTTGGTTGTCTGGGCACCAGTTTCTGGAACTCCATATACCTTGTTTTTCATTTCTGTCCGCTGACAAGGAGAAAAATTTGCCTGGTATGAGAGTGAACCAGCCATAGTGACTCAAGTCTGTATTCCTAGCTCTTTAGAGACTGAGGCAGGATCATGAATTCAAGTCTAGCCTGTACTACATAGTGCCATCCTGTGTCTTGGATTATTTATTTATTTATTTATTTATCATTATAATAATGATAGATAATGTAATAATAAATAACATAAGAAACAGAACCAAGAATAGGAGTGAGAAAAGCTGCCCAGATAGACTATTAGTTAATGTTAAATAGGTACTTCAGTCCGCCATTTGTCCCAGGGTTCTGTGGCTGAAGCCAGCAGAAATAAATGACCCGCACATAGCTTAGGAGAGTCAAATCAGCAGCTTGGTTTGGAGAGACCTAGTTCCTTGGAAGAGGGACTCATGTATGCCACACCCAGGTTTCAGCACTAGACGAATGGTAGTAATGAGGACAGGACCACTCCTAGGCATTGTAGATGTGAGGGAGAATACAGCCAGAGCATCTGGAAAGGTCCACACTGAGCTAAACCATGAGAGGAGGGGAGAACAATAAGAAGAGAAGAGGGAGGGAAGAGGAGAGAAGACAAACAGAGGAAGAGAAATCCAGGAGCAGAGCCAAGAGCAGAACCAAGAGAACCAAGAACCAAGAAAGCCAAATGTAGTCAAAATGACTGAGGTTATATAGGAAAGAGAAGCTGGGGAAGGGAAGAGAAGGGAAGGGAAGGGAAGGGAAGGGAAGGGAAGGGAAGGGAAGGGAAGGGAAGGGAAGGGAAGGGAAGGGAAGGGAAGTGAAGGGAAGAAGGGAAGGGAAGTGAAGGGAAGGGAAGAAGGGAAGGGAAGGGAAAGGAAGGGAAGAAGGGAAGTGAAGGGAAGAAGGGAAGGGAAGTGAAGGGAAGGGAAGAAGGGAAGGGAAGAAGGGAAGGGAAGGGAAGGGAAGGGAAGGGAAGAGAAGGGAAGGGAAACGCTTAGGATAGCGGTAAGAGTGGGAAATGCTGGGGAGCCAGGACTCTGTAACAGGTACTTACTTGCTGAGAGCCTGCTTCTGCTGTGATGTGTTAAGGGCACTTTGGTTAGCCATCTGACCTGGGTTTCTTTGCAACCTAACAGTTAATAGGAGGAAAGAGCAGGGAACACAGAAGCCCAGCCCCTCAAGTCTCACCTCCCTACTACAGCACACTTTACAATTGTGGTTTCCTGGCAGCTGCAGCACACGGGAGTGCCAGCCCATAGTCTCAGGACCTCTAAATGGGTTTATTATGTGGACTCTGTTTTTTACAGGAGACACAGTGTGAGTTAGTAGACTATTCAGAGCGGCTTCTTCACAGTCTGAGGAGTGGACAGACTCACTACCTTCCAAAGACCCCCTGGGAACACTGTGCCCCTCAAGCACCACGGGGAGGGAAGAGAGTCTGAGACAGGAGAGGTAGGACCCTCAATAGCTTCCTTGTGTAATTCTGAAGAGGACCAAGGCCTGGCTGCTTGTTGAGGGTAGTTTGATGTTTTTGATCATATTTAGGTGTAAGATCCCGGGATGAGGGTAATTTCTTCATTCTAAATGGCTGACAAATAAGACAGGCAGAACCCAATCAGGGTTCAATGCCCTCAGTACCCACCATCTTTGTTAGCTGCTCCCTCACCTTGTGTGAGAACCTCGGGTCTCCTTAGATAGCAAAGGTTGATAGCTCATGTGACAAGTAACCACGCTGGCAGTTATTGAGAGGAAGGCTGTGCTCTTATGCTTTCGGTCACAAGACACAAATAAAACCCTGGAGTATAGTCTAGATTGGCCAGTAGCAGTTGACACAAAGGTGTCCTTCCTCCTTCCTTCCTCTTTCCTCCTTCAGTGATTAAAATCCTCTGAAACCACTGCCCTCAATGGATTCTCCAGTGCGTAGCCTAAGCATCTCTTCATGAATCCAAAGAAGGCAGAAAATGTGACCAACTCTGAGGAACACGATGATTTCATAGCCTCCCTGCATAGCCCAGACTCCTTTCTGTGGGCCTTCACTTGACCTTTAAGAAATAAAGTTCATCTGGTAAAGAAGAATCTAGTAGCTTGTTCATACCCAGGATGAATAGCTTCACAAGGGCCCAGAGTCAAATCCCAGAAGAAAACAGACCCAGAACCCTGGCCACGTGGTCCTTCCCAGAATCCTCACTTCCAGAGGAACATCCATCACCTGCAGCTCTCAATATACGATACCTTATATGGGAAAAGAGACTAATTCTGCCCAAATAGTTCTTATTATATAATACCTTTCATGGAAGAAGAGACTGACCTGGGGTCACGGAAGCAACCGTGTCTGTTCGCTGTCTTTTTCGCGAATAAGTAGAGACGGGCCGAATCGCCTATTTCATCCGCTCAGCACCTGTGTGATGAGCCACCCAATGAATGTCCTGAGCACTTCTGAGGTGGGAGGGGCAAGGACATCAGAATGAGGCTAAACCTAGTTCAGATCCCATCCCTGCCATTTTGCGCGTTCCTATTAGCAATCTGCTCTCCCTGAACCTCAGATCCACACTGGTAGCTAAAACAAGCCTTGCTGGCGGGCGGCATGTGGGCCGCCCGGGACAGTCGGGAGAGCTAGGGCCGCTGACGAAAGGTCAGCGCAGAGATCAGCAACCTGAGGTAGCGGGAGGCAGGAGAACTGATTGGGATCCGAGGCTCAGTTTCGCTGCTCACGCAAGGCTCAGTTTCACTGCTCACGCTCTCCGGGTCTTGAGTTTTTCCTTAATTCTGCTAACCTCCCATTTGCCCGGTATAAAACAGCTTCGGGAATCCTGCTTTGAATCACTGTTGTGGGAGTGAGAAACACTTTTACAAAGTATCTGAAACATCGTGCATGCTCCAAATGTAGTGACCGATGATGCTTCCCAGATGCCTTGCTGGGCTGGCCGTGCACCCTTCCATCAGAGCTAAATAGTTTCTCTCTTTGTGCCCCTTCCTTAGCCACTAGCTAGGGTCCTATGTCCTTCCTGCTTTATCCACAGGCACCATGAGAAAAATTCATAACAGCTATGGTGGACAATAGTCAGGCTTATTAGGTGTACTGTGTACAATACTTGATGTAATCTTGATGATTATCAAAATAGTGACCTCAACATGTCATATACTGATACCCAGGTCATGGAAGTGTTGCCTTACATGGCAAAACAGGCTTGTCAGTATGACTCGGGAAGAGTTTTAAAGAGGGATGAGTACTCTGAATTTCTACAAAAGACCTTAAATGTGAGCACTTCCTCCGATGGGAGGCAGAAGGGATGAGTCAGACGGCCAAACGAGGGAGCTGAAAGCGTAGGAAAGGTGTGATGTGTAACTGACTTTGAAGACGGAAGAAGGGAGCCGTGATTCAAGTAATAAAAGTGACTTCTGGAAGCTGAAATAACCCTGGCCAATAGTCAAAAAGGAAACAGATGCCTCTGTCCTCCAGCTACGTGGGATTGAATTTCATCCCATCCACAGCTTGGACGAGCTCAGCAGCAGACTCTTCTCCTGAGGCTCCAAAGAGGAACCCATAACTACCCACACCTCCATTTCGGCCACGTGACCCTGCAGCAGAGACACAACTGGGGCCCGCTATGCCTGGACTTCTGCTCTGTGTAACTGAGATGAAAATGGGTATTAGCTTCAAGGTATTAAATCTGAGTTATTACAATAGCAGGATATAATAGAAATTCTTCATACAACCCTATAGACTAATAGTCAATATAGTGTAAACAAAGACTGCTTTTTTTGTTTTCTGGCTGTCTAGAACCCAAATAATCACACAAAAATCATATTAATTACAACACTGTTTGACCAATAACTTAGAGGTATTCCTAGCTAGCTCTTACACCTTAAATTAACCCATTTCTATTAATCTGGGTATCACCATGAGGCTGTGGCCTACAGGAAGGTTCTGGCATCTTTCTCCTTCAGCGGCTACATGGTATCTCCCTGATTCCACCTTCTTTTTCTCCGTGTCTTTGTTTGGACTTCCTGCCTACCTATATTCTGCCATGCCATAGGCCAAAGTAGCTTTTTAAAAACCAATGGTAATAAAACATATTAACAGCATACAGAGGGGAATCCCACATCACTATAGTCTCAGTTTGCTCATGAGAAACTGAGGCAGAGAATATTTAAGCTCTCCCCGGGCCCTAGAGCTCCTATCTGGAGGATAAACTTGATCAGACTGACTCAAAAATATATTCCTGTAAACAGCTCCTGGCTCATAGGATATGATCAATAGTATGTATGCCTTTAATGAATGGATAGGTGGAGAGCAATGCAAATGTGCAGGGCATAGAAGATTGCTGTTGCTTGTGCTGTATTAGATGGGTCCCAGCAGTCATTTCAAGACTTATCTGAGCCACACTTCTGAAACCTCCAAGTCAGCAAGCAAAGACCGGAGGATGGCTGTAAGCTTGAGGCTACACTGGTCTGCCTATCCTGTTCCAAGCCACCCAGCAATATTCTTCCTTAAAATCAAGTCTGAGAAACAGGGTGACTCGGGCAAGAGCATCACAAGGAGTCATGTGACCCGTGTTCTCTTTCTGCTTTTGTGGTGTTTTCTGTCTGACAGTCCCAGCTCTGCTCTGAACTGGTTTTCACACATGCCAAATGGAAACGATCCACTTGGTAGAGCTTCCTTTCCTGGAGTTCAGAGACCCACCAGGAGATGGAAACGGACCGGGACTAAAGGGCCTACGTAGTCCATCATCGCACAGCATGAAACGCTTACTGAGTGCTACCGTGCCAGGCAGTGAGTGGGTTAGGGCCACAGCTGAGGTGAGAAATTGTTGTGGAAATGTGTGAGGATGGTTTGTTGAAGACATGACTGAGGGATTCTGTTGGCTGGGCGAGTGGGAGTCTGGGAGAACTCCCAATAAAGGTTACCTTTGCGCGGACTCGGATAGGAGGCATAGGCTTGGTGGCGGGATGCGGGAAGAAAGCATCTTTTTAAGGTAAATTGCCTGAGGGAATTGCCTCTCAACATCCTTGTGCCTGATTCGGAATCACTAGGGACTCAGAGAGTCATCCCTGGAGATGGCCACATATTCTCCTCTCCAGCACTGCCCTGCGTCCCTAAAGTTAGATAGTCACTGACCAATCAGAAGTGACTGCTGTCATTCTTGCAAGGAAGACTTTCAAAACCAAAGCCACCCTTTATGTGACAAGAGAATCTACAGACTAGCACTGTCCGGCAGAAATAAAATGCAAGCCATACGTCTAAGTTTAAGCTTTCTAGTAGGCGTATTAAAATAAAAGGTAAGTGGATGGGACAAATTAATTTTTATTAATGTGTATAAAACATTTTAACCCACTATATTTGAACTGTTTCAATATGTTATCAATAGAAATTAATAAGCTATCTGAAATTGTCATTTGGATGAAATCTGCGGTGTGTTCCAAGTGTGTGTTTTAGGCTCATGGGGCGGCTTGGAGCAGTGCCACTTTAACTTCTCAGTGGCCACATGTGGCTGCAGTTACTAAGATGCACAGTGCAAATGAAGCAGCAGGAGTCCCAAGGCTTTTGGCTTGTGAGTGACAGAGACTCCAGCCAACCCAGTGAACATACAGCCTAAAAGCAAGACGCAAACTCCCCCACAACTACCCCCCCCACTCCACAAGCCACAATGCTCCTGTCTGTATTGCAGCCTGGCTTTCCTGAGCTATCCAGACTTGTGGACTGGAAAGCCAACGCCAGCAAGCCTGGAAAGCGACGCAGGAGCAATAATGAGAGGCCTTTTATGAGATACCCAGGCACTGGATCTCATCCCAGAGGAATGTTAATGGGTTTTATGCCATGGTAAGGTTTAAGAGCTCACACTGGAGGCAAGGAAAATAAGAAGGGTGCCGGGTACAATAGCAGGGCCATGAGGCTCGCTACAGGAAGAGAAGAAGCTTATATAGAAAGCTGTGTGTATGGTTCCACAGCAACCTGCAGCAAAAGCAGCTGCTTGTGGTCCTGCCAAGAAGGCTAATGCTCATGCAGTCTCCTTCAATTTTCTGATGCATCCTTTTTGCTATCGCCATTAGCTGCAAAGAATTGTTGCACAGATCCATCCTGACAACAGGTTTGGCCCTCAAAAAGTACTCTGGCTCCACTTCAAGGTCATTTTTCACATCTCAAGGTCATTTTATTTTACTCCCATACCAGGCCATACCTCAAACCTTGTAGCTTTTCAAAAACACTCCAGCTAAGATGGGTTTTTTTTCTTCCTGTATTTCTTCGCACAAATGATGTAGCATAAAGAAAAGATGAAAAAGCCAATCTTTTTTTTCTTTCCTTTTTGGATAACCTTGTAGCATCCGGGAGAAGTTATCAGGGACTGGGATGAGCAAAGAAAGCCAATCCACTTGCAATGATGAGACCACATCTAATAGAATTTAGAACTGATCCATTATACTTTGAGAATGCTACCTGCTTATCTTTTTAGTAACTGAGGATGAGGGCAGCGTCTATTTGAACCTGCTTTGGGCTTCCTTATGGAGAATTTTGTAGGAAGCATTTCAGTAAAAGGAGAGGGTATCAATGAGAGGCTGGTCCAAAAACGACTTTGACCCATTTATGCTGTATACTCACAGCTTCTGTGGTTTTCGGATTCTGTAATCAGCCTTGGCCTAAAGCCAATCTCACTAATATAAAGACGGTTCTTGCATGGCAGGCAGGCATCTGAATGGCTTGTTAACTATTATGCAATGGTGCAGAACACAGACTGGTCCAAGCTCCATCAGCTACTTGCTGTGTGATCTTAAGAAAAGTCAGCAGGTGTCGGAGCCTTGGCTTCTTCATCTCCAATTTGAGGGTGATAATCCCTATGTCTCTAGGGTAGGTGAGAGGATTGAGTGGGGGAAGCCGGCATGTTAGCCAATGGTCCATAAACTTCAGTTGAATATCGAGTAATGAACTGCATGGATTTGAAGCCAATATACTTAGGCTAACAATTAAGCTCCTGCATTTGCTAATTGTATGGTCATTGGCCTAGAGTCTGTAAAACAGGATGATGCCTCTTGCCCAGATTACACTCAGTGGCGTATTTGACATTTAATTTAGAATCCATGCTCTAGACAGTCGTCTGAGTCAATGACGAAAATGCTGATGGTTTATTTTGGAAGTGACTGCCTATGAAGTCATTGTGATGAAGAAAAGAAGTCCGTGGCCTCCTGTGGTGTGTGTGTTGCTATGGTGGTAGGTACCTCCTCATGGAATGCTCATTTTGAAATCTTATTTTTATTCCTTCGGTTGGTCTGACTTCCAGGTCTTCATTCAGGGCACACCACAGAAGAGAGAAGAGATGTGGGGCAGCCATGCTCATCCTGGTCTCCTTTCTCTCACTGATGCTCGCCCAGTGGAAGCTAATTCTCCTTAGAGCTATGCCCCTCTGACTTTGCTATGCTCCCCAATATCTCCAGGTGACCTTGCCGACAAGGAGACCCTACTTCAGCAGATCTGAAGTGAGACGGAAAGGAAGTCTGTGATCAGCTTGGTGCAGCATGGCTTTCAACTCCGGCAGCCCCCCCCCCCCCCCCCCCGGGAGTCCATCCTGAGCATCACACAAACGTGACTTCGATGTGTACCTCCCTCTCTCACATCACCTCAGCGTAGAATTGTCCATCGTTCCCCTCACACCTGAACTTCTTGCTTCATCGTCTTCCCCTAAATGGGACAACACAGTGTCTCTTTCTTCTTCCCTAACTAATGCTGGCCACTCTGAGCAGTCCCATTGTCATTTACCCATGCTGCCTTGGCTTGATCTGAATATTCTCTCTCTAGAGTTTGGGGCTAGAATCCTCCAGGCTCACAGCAGTGATCTGGTCAGTGCCTCAGATAGACTTTCATTGGCTTCCTGTATATGAAAAGCAAAGCAAAAGCAGCCCAAATCCTCCTGGCAGTTGCCACGGAATCACCAGCCTCGGTTGGTTTAATGAAGCCAACGACAAAGATCAGTAATCAGAGGCTTGGCCTTAGTGTCTCTCAGTCTCAGACGGGAGTACCCCAGTCTCCTGGAAACACTCACTACGCTTCCTGCTGTTCAGCATTAACATCCATTTCACTCAGAGGGTGTTTCCAAGTTTACCGGATGACCACAGCATGCCTGAAAACACCTTTTAAGATTCTCTTCAGCCGTGAAACAGAAGGACAAAAATGGGGTTGAGGAAATCAGCTCTGAAGGAAGAAAGGGGGGAAGTTTGGATTGGACTACTTCGGATGCTCCCAACTTCTTTCACTGCTACAACTTGGAGCGGGTGGGTTTCATTTGGAAAGCATTACTCCGCGGTTGGAAGGGGAAGACCCTCAGTCTAGCTCACTGTTTAAAGTCCAGCCTCACCACTTGCTGTCCGCGTTCTTGGGAAAGTTCTTAAACGTCATGGTCACGCAGCTTTGCCCGCTGTGTCATGGGAATAATAAGAGCACACAGCACGTAGGTTCAAGTGAAGATGAAATAAGGCCAGCACTTACGCCTAAGCCATTTACATTTTAATTGCTTAATAAGTCCCCGACAGGCACTGGTGAACATCATGCCAGCTGAAACTTCACTAACACCCACTCAAGAAATTACACTGGAATGCCAGCGAGAGCAGCATGAGAAGAGGAATATATTATGGATATGGAAAAGAGGTGCTCATTTGATCAGGCCAGTTTCAGTTTAGGGGCAAAGAGGCAAGAGTATAAATACAATGAAATGAAACCCTTTGTTTCTATATTGGGGTCAGAAATGGTGCGCTTAAAGCAGAGTTTGTTTAGAAAGTAGGTATTTTGTAGCTCTGCCTGCTAAAACGCCCCCAAAGCAATTACAGGCCCAGGACAGTGCCCATGGCCAGCACCTAAGCTATGGTTTACACATTTCCATTCCTCACAGAGGAACCTGGGCGCCTCCTGGAAACGGTGGGTCATTAAAGTCGGGAGCAAGAAAGTTCCGAGGACTTTCTGTGCCGGTGCAGAAGTAGAAAGAAAATCCAAGTCAACTGGGGGGGGGGGGGTGCCATAAAGGGACTTCCAGATCAAGTCAAGTCTATCTGCAATGCATTGTCCCACTCTTGAGTGTGGCATGCACCACACCTGACACCCAGTAGGGAAAGCGGTTTCCATGCTCCCAGCATTCCCTGTTCTAAGAGAAACCAACTGTGAAATCGGCAGTTAGGAGCAAATCCATACGTGTTCTTTGTTTTTTCCCCTACCCAATGAACTATGTTTCAAGGTAATCAGATGTCCGCAGTTTGGGAACTTCCGGCACTAAATGGAGGAGATAAGAGAGCTAGAGCCGATTTTTGAACCTTGATGAAACAACTGGCTAGCAAAGACCCTCAAAGATTAACGGCGAGATGAAAGAGCAAGTGGCTTTTAACCTGGAGATATCAGAGGGTTGCCAATGGCCCACTTGACAGTTAGCACCATTAAAAATGGGACAATTGTGTTTTATGTGCCCTGAATTCCCATGCCAAAGGTGAAAAGGAAATACTCCTAGAAAAAAAATCAAAAGAAAACTTGGCCTTGAATCTATTCAAAGCTTTTGAATTAAACTTCACTTTAATCAAGCAAGACAGAGCACAAGTTTGAGTAGGGGAGAGGGGAACAAAAATCGCACCACAAAGAAGCAGGCCGAGAACTTTAGAATGTGAGATGTTCCATGTGGTCTGATTTCTTCAATAAGAAAATAGAGTTAAAAAGGAGGGTACACAGAAAGATAGTGGCAGGAGTGGGGGGCTGCTCCAGATCACCAGAGCCTTAAGAAACCAATAAGCAGACACCACAGGTGTGGATCTCATTTAGGTCTTAATTTGAACAAACCAACAATAACATCACACCAATGGGATAATTGAAGGAGTCTGTATATGGTATCGAGGAATGAGGGGGAATTGCCTTAGGTGCGAGTATAATCCCCTGGTAATTAAGACACTGTCCATACTCCTATGGGTGAAGCACCATGAAATCCGGGATTTGCAGAAGCAGACTGCTGTGCAGAATTGGGGGTGGAAGTAGACGAAGCAAGGGAGACAAAGTCCTGATGTGTGCGCAGCGAATATGAGACTGATGTCGCTGCTACAGACGAGTATCCCACCATTGTCATTGTCACGGTTATATCCGCACTACAGTGTCTGTGTTCGACAATTTTCATAATAAAGGTATACATTTATTAAAATATATATCAACTGAAAGCTTGGATTTTTCAATACCAGTGAAGCTCCTGTTTCATCCCCACCACCTTGTCATGACATCTTTTGTTAACCTGATGTGCGCTCCATCCCCAAAACGATGGGTGTGCTCATTTCTCACTCCTGCGGACACGGCTTGGGAGGGAAAATAAAAGTCTCTCAAGCAAGTTTGCCCCGGCAGGTGGTGGTCAGTGTTGATTTACACACTAAGTGGATCCACCTGTGACTGTTAGAAATGCAGACGCGTGGGGATTTATCCCAAAGATTTTGATGCAGAGAAGTCTGTACGGAGTCCAGGTAAACCTTCATTTTTGGTACAGTATTGAGTGGTTCTGATGTGTGTGGATTGGACTCTTCAATTGAAGAAACACTTGTTTAGCTGGACCATATAAAATCATCATGGGTGGTGGTTTCATGGGGGGGGGGGGAGGGACCCAGGAAAAAAGCTCTAGAGACAAGTGGGTGGCGTGTATGTGACCACAGTCTTCCATCTCAGGGGCTCTGATTTCTGAGGTCAAGTAATGAGAATGGATGATTTCGCAAATGGCAGAGCTGGCCAGAATGCAGTGTTTGATTTTGATTGTATTTTCATCTAAATGAAAACTGCTGTGGGAGTCAAAACTAAAGCCTTTGATTACAGACAGGGCAGCCATGGATAAATATAAATCCCAGCTTTCCAGGCAGCTTTGTGACTGGGATAAGGCACACACAGCACTAACTAGCCTGATTATATAAGACGTGCTTATAATAAGACTTAAACCAGTATGGGCTCCCTTGGAGTCCACTTTATAAAATTGCCCTTTCTTTCCCATCAGCCCTGTAGGAATGGGTGCTTATGCTGATGATTGATTGGCGCAATACTGTTTCCCTACAGTTCCTCGTCGCGTGCTGATTTACTTCTAAAGGCAAGCTTGCTGCCTCCTAAACCCAGAACTGCCCATCCTCAAGCAGAGGACAGATAGAGGTCTGTTAATGACACACCACTGAAGAGATCCTGCGTTGGATCTTGGGGAGAATGGTTGACTCCCATCAACTCTGTGCCTCAGTTGCTCATTTGTCTCGATGCAAATGTTCCACGTAAATGTCATGTCCCTGCCTAAAATACTTTTCATCCATGAATGAAATCTATGAATCTGTGTAACCAAATTCCTTTTACCAACTAAAATGACCTGCTCATAAAAGACACAGATTATACAGAAGGCCCTTCTGTGTTCTCCTGTAAGTAGCCTGAGCTATCTCCAACAGAACTTAATAAACCCTTTAATTGTGTTATCAATCCCATCATAACTCATAGCTGTAGCATGATTATCTTCCTCAAACCTAACAAATTGCATATGATCAACAAGGAGAAGAATGACTAGATGGACAGACGGATGGACAAATGAATTCTTAGCTAGTGGATCTAAGCTACTGAGTTCATCTAATCCAAGTAAAATATGTCCCTGAGTGAGATATCAGAACCATCTTGAGGAATTTCTAAAATATTTCAGAACTTGAAAAGTGCCAATGGGCAAAAGACATCTTTAGAAGTCCGTGTCAAGAGGCTAGGAAGATGCTCAGCAGGTAAGAACACGTCCTGCTCCTCAGAGGAGCCAGGCTGGCTTCCCAGAGCACACACGGCAGTTCACAACCACCTGCAACCCCAATCCCAGGGATCTGAAGCCATCTTCTGGCTGCCACAGCTTCCGTACAGACAATGCACACCCACACACATGCAGGCAGATACACACACAAAATAAAAAGAAATGTGTCATTTTTGAACACAGGTTTTTAATTAAGCAACTAATAGTAAATTGAGGAAATTCTGGACAAACTAGCCTGTAACTATAGGTTAGTTGATTACTATACAACTTAGGAACATTTTCCAAAAATGGCTTGAACAGGATAGATATAGACTTTTTGAATTACAGATGTTCCCCAGGCTCTCCTGCTCAAGAATGTGACAAGTTCTGCATAATGTCCACGATAGGGGGAAAGACTGACAAGAAGACAATATCATCTGTGCACAGGGGAGCTGATTAGATCTCTGTGTAACGAAAAATTCCGATGAATGAATTGAGGTGATAGATCAAGCTGCCATTGCTCCTTGCCTTCACTCTTTAACGGCTGAACAAACTGATCAGTTAAAAACTTACCATCCCATTCATTCATTCACTCATTCATTCATTCAACCGATGACTAGAAGCACTTCCTTTGTCCTCTCTCAGTAGAAGGTCAATATACAGACAATACTAAAAGTGCAAGGAGTTCAACCTATGAGTTACTGTAAAGCAGAATCTTCGACAATAGGCCTCGAAAATGTGATCATGAGCAAGCCTTGTCAGCAGTGAGCTTTTGGAAACTGTCGTAGGCGACAGAATCAAGTTGAGAATATCTTTGTCCAAAAACTTAAGGGGAAAAAAAATCAAGAGTAGTGTTTTGATTTTTAAATATCCTCGCTGGGAAGAAAATCACGTGCAAACCAATAGAAGAAATGTCATGATAAATGCTGTTAAAATATTGCAGAATTGGCTGGGCCCGTGGTCCAGTGGCCTGCTTAAAGGCACAAAAGGCTGGACTTAATCACCAGCACAGAAAAAAATATATATAATAAATGGGCTTTATATATTCTGCAACAAAACAACAGACCTGGCTAGATGGGTTAGCTGGGAGAAAGACATCCACAGATTCTCCCGCTTACCATCCTTACGAGAGATGAAAGCAGAGTATGCAGTAGCAGTATATGAACCTTATCTAAGCTTCAGCGTCACTGAATTCAGTGTGCGTGGTAGCACCTGCCATAGAGAATGGAAAAGAGTTTCCGGCCCTAAGGTTGCCCAGCAAAAAACAAAATGAGATTGTCCATCCAGTGTGTGTGGAACAGCTACTATATTCTTGTGAGAGACCCTGCTACAGAAAGCACTCCATACCGCGCTCAGTACCCAGTGCTCACACAGAAAAAGGCAGCGACTATTACTGCTTCACTCAGTCGTAATTGTCTTAGTTATCCACCCGGCCTCCAACAACAGAAACTGCGTCTGCTTTTGAAAGCCCTCCAGTAGGAAGGCTAAGCACGGGCTGTTGTAGTCAGCACATTGTAAAGCCCTTCAGCGAACTCTCTTCTTATCGAGTGTTATTGAGATTTCAGTGGTGAACAAACTCTCAGGATCCCGTCTGCTGCTGGACTCGGGAGAATCAACTATTTTCATCATCAAGTCAGATTAAGCTCTGACTAGCCCAGCTTCCATTCAAATTCCTCCCCTCTGAACTTGTAAGTGTTGTTTGTCTGCAACATGCAACATAGCACTCAATTTTACCGTCTTGGAGTTGACAGGTTGCGTAACAGTGTCTGAAAAAGCCCTGCCTACGAGCATCAGCTCTTTTGGAGTCAGACAGTCATGGATCCAAAGCTCTAACTGTCTGACCTTGCGAATTTTGTTTAGCATAAATTAAATACAGTACGGCGATGACTTAATGAGAACGTGTACCCCTAAGTGGTAGTGATCAACAGTACCCCCAAAAGTTAGCGTGCCCTTGGCCCTCTGCCAGTTATTAGGAAGTTCTGTGTGTGCGGAGCCAAACTATTCTTTTTACTCCTTGACTCTTCTCTTCCTAGCAGTCTGAAGTCTGTCCTCTGGAGTTGCAAGATCATTGAAGATAGTAACCATGTCCTGTCATTTATCAACCAGCAGAATTTGAAGTCTTAAAATCAGGCAACTTTCAAGTAACCAACATAGTGGGTGCCCTTATCTTCCTCTCTGTTCCCTGAACACTCCCCAGGGTCTCCCTAACACATTGCAGGACCCCCTTGTTATCTTAGTTCCTCTCCTCAGAGACACCGTCCTTCACAGATGGCACGGGAAAATTAATTCTGCGTGGCAGATGTGTGGAAAGAAGCACGAGAGATGTTTTTCTCTGCTAATGTGACATTGGTTCTCCCACCCCGTGCATCTCAAGTGACCTCTGCAATCATTCTCCCTAGCTCGTGGGACATTATATACGAGGCCCACTTGTGCATTTCTCCCTCGTGTCTGCAGGCTCTGTCTTCAGCCCTCTTTCTCAACTAGGTGTTTTCATTCCAAGGTGTAAAAACTAAATGAGGATTTGCGCCATTGTTAAGCATGTAGCTGATTTTTTTAGAAATCTCTAATAGTTCTCTGAGAATTTCATACAACCTCTTTTGATCCCATTTACACACTCCGAACTCTTCCCGATCCATTCCCCCTTTCCTACCCACTCAACTTCTGCATCTTGGGGTTTTGTTGGGTTTGTTTCTGCTTGTTAACCCATCTAGACGAGTTTTGCTTCCCACATATTCTGGTGGCTCTCCAGTGGAGCATGGTCGACTTACCAGGGTGTACTCTTAGAGAGAACTCTCTCTCTCTCTCTCAATAGCTGTCAACGTCCAGTAACTGCTCAGCTGGGGTGCGACTTCCTGCCACGCTCCTCTCTCCGTGCTTGGAATTGGTCTGGCTTGGGCCTGCCGGGGTCTGGTGCGTGCTCTCAGAACTGCTATGAGTTCACACTTGCCCATACTTCCGCTTGCATTGCTGTGTCCAGAGGACAGTTTCCGTATAGTCATCTACTGCCTCTGGCTCCTCTGCTCTCTTCACCTACCCTTCTGAAATGATCCCTGAGCTTTGACAAGAGAGGATGTGATCCAGATGTCCAGCTCAAGGCTGAGCATCCTGCAATTTCTCACTCACCGCACTCTGGCTAGTTGTGAGTCTTCTCTACTCACTGCCCACTGAAAAACAGAAGTTTCTCTGATGAAGGTTTAAAGATGTACTAGTCTATAAATATAGTAATAATTTACAAGGAATCAGTTTACTATTATCTCTCTGTAGCAGACTAATAGTCGTAGGGCCTCCCATAGGGCCTATGACCTATGGTTCTATAGGTTCTAGGCCTAATAATTGTCCCAGGTTTGGGTTTCATCCTGAGAAGTAGGTCTTAGATCTAATCAGAAAGTGGTTGGTTATTCCCATGCATGTGCCACTATTGCACCAGGTAACATGTCTTGCCTTGTGTAGCTGGTGCTATACATGTACATAGCATTATTAAGAGTTGTATCAGTTATATTATTCAGTAATGCCCTTTCTTTTAACTAAATATTACAAGTAAGATCTGTCTGTCAGACCATCTAGTTCAGTGACTGGCAACCTTCCTAGCGCTTGGACCTTTTAATACAGTTTCTCATGTTGTAGGGACTCCCAACCATGATATTATTTTCTTTGCTACCTCACAGCTGTAATTTGGCTACTATTATGAATTGTAGTATAAATAGCTGATATACAGAATATCTGATCTGCGACCCCTGTGAACGAGTCATTTGACTCACAAAGGGGTCATGACCCACAGCTTCAGAACCACGGATGTACTTCCTTGCTTTTCAATGCTGTGCAGTGTATTCTTGAGATTCCATCTCCTGCGCTTTATAAACAACTCATCTTCTCAGTGATGTCACACAGGTGGCTTTTTAATCTCTGGGTGCCGCACAGAGCATTGTGATGAAGACTGCTATTCATATCGCCTTAGTGAAATATTATCTGACATAAACTGCCAAATTTTCCTAACTAGTTAAGCTAAAAAATTGTACCCAAATGAAAGTAATCTGTTATTTTTTTTTTTTTTTACTATTAGAAGGGAGAAGGATCCAGACTGATTTTATTCAATAACAATTCCTAGGACCACACAACACCAAGCAATCGTGGTCTCAGTCACCAGAAGTGACTGAAGAAACCTTGAAATCAGCATCAGCTTGTTGTAGAATATTACTTTAACTATGTGAAGATGTATTCCATTTGTTTCTGCTGAAGGATATTGCTTTAACTATATAAAGGTGTGTTCCATTCGTTTGTGCTGCACTTGTTTAATTATGCAAAGATGTGTTACGTTTGTTTCACCTTGTCTGCTGAAGACACCTAGTTGGTCTAATAAAGAGCTGAACCGCCAAGAGCTAGGCAAAGGAAAAATAGACAGGGCTGGTGGACAGAGAGAATAAGTAGGAGGAGAAATCTAGGTTTAAGGGAGAAAAGGAAAAAGAGAATAAAGGAGAAAGAGAGGGACACATGCCTGGGGCCAGAAGCCAGGCAACCGCCAGCTAGGCAGACATGAGAAGCAGGAAAGTAGGACAAACAGAGAGAAAGAAAGATTAAAAACCCAGAGACAAAACATAGATGAAGAGAAACAGGTTAAGTTATAAGAGCTAGCAAGAAACGAGCCTAAGCTAACGTCAAGCATTTATAACTTATAATAAGTGTTCATGTAATGATTTGGGAGCTTGTTGGTGGCCCAAAGGAAAACCTGGTTCATCACCTCTCTCATAATTATAACTAGCAAAGAGATGACCAATGACAGGGTTCTTGGCACTCTCTGAAGTAGATCCAGATCCCAGAACCCTTTGATATATATATATATATATATATATATATATATATATATATATTCTGAAAAATAAATAGAATTATAAGTCTTTGTGATTATACACAAGAGCAGACACAGCAGGAGTAGCACAGGAAAGCTCTTGTGATGAGTACTTCTAGCTTCCAAAGATCACCTTTGTGCACAGAGGAAATAGGGCATCCATAGAACATGGAACCTGAGGCATAAGGGAACACCTGGAAAATACAGATGTTTCCCTTGTATCTCCTGTGGTGCAGTTAAACAGAAGGAAGTTGGGTGAACCTGTTGCTTTAATCTACCACAAAGCAGAGTGGGACTCTGGAAATTTGAACATATACAAATTTAAAACTGGCCCCCAAAATGCCAGATTGTTGTTGAGAACAGCCCTGCATGTCGATCCCCACGGCGGAGGTGTGCCCTCTTTCTGATCCTCATGTCCATATTAACAGGGACACTGCGGTTTGTCCAAGTACTCCCCAACATCATGTGTTAATGATTCAGTTTCTCCAGAGTGGTGCTCTTAGGAGAGATGTAACCTAAGAGGCGGGCCCAACAAGGGACACTGTCCCCACCTTATTCCAGTTTGTTTCCGGGATGATGAGGCGAGCAGCTTTGCTCTGCTAGACGCTTCCACCATGGTGTGATTGCCGGTCAAATGCAAAGCGATGGGGCCAACTGGTCATAGGGCTTAAACCTCCAAAATGGTGATCCAACGTAAGCATTTCCTGTTGTAAGTTAACTGTCTCTCAGGTTCACTCTAGCGACAGAAATTTAATACGACATAGTACCACCTCGCGTTCTCAATTTTGCCAGCTTAGTCACAGGAAAACTGAAGTTTTGTTTTGCTTTGTGAGATTCTGACGTCATCTTCTGACCACCAATTCTCCTCCAGACAATATTTCCATGTCACTCCTGACTTCTGGAATTGACAGCTGTCTCCTAATGATCCATTTATCTAGAGTATTTTAAAATCTCTATTTTAAATCTCCTACTTATTAGTTTTTTTTTTTAACTTTGGAAAGACAGAAACAAGAAACAACTTTTTGTTTGACACATGGAAAGCTGAAAATGAGAGAATGTTTGTGATTCACTCAAAGGCCCCCGGCAGCAGCTGGAAGAGGCCTGATTACAGAAGTATCTGAAACGCTTGGGGCACATCATCCTCTAGGAACTTGCTGAGTGCTGGGCACCAGATCGAAGCCAGGCTCCTTTCAGTTTAATAATAATAGCTTCAGAACCAGAACTGTCCCTCTTCTGGCCTTCCATATAAAGCTTAATGAAGAGACATGTGGCATGCTGAAAATAATTCAAGACCTCCACAGGCGACATTAAAACAATGACTTTGTCATTAGGAATCGTCTGAGGGGCCGGGAAGATGGCTCGGCAGGTTAAGTCTGTCGATGCAAGTGTGTGAATCAAGGTTCAGACGCCTGGAACCCACATAAAGACCATGTAGGTGTAGTAATCTGGATGTAATCCCAGTGTGGGGGACTCTCTGGAGCAGACTGGCTAGCCTATGCTAGACAAAACGGCAGGATCCAACCTAAGCAAGAGACCCTACTTCATTATATAAAGTGGGGAGCAATTAAGGAAAGCACACGTGCGCACACACACACACACACACACACACACACACACACACACACACGTGCCCACACACAGGGAAGCATGTATAGATAAACACGCCACACATAGATACAAGCAAATAAATAAAGAACGGCTTGTTATGGGAAGACAAAGTACTGTGACTTCCATCGCTTGATACCTGCTCTCACAGCAAGTCTCCACCCACTGGGCTTCACCGCTTCTTCCAGCTTCCTATCGGAGCGTTTTTTGTATAGCCCGCCCTACGGAGAGGGAGCATAGTGGGTGCCTCGGTGGTTCCTTTTGACTCCTGTACACATAGACTAGGAGCACAAAACCAAAACACATCATCGACGTGATTGCTTTATGATGGGTGCATCACAGAGGCGTTAAAGAAACAGGGAAGAGAGCGGGGCAGTGGTGGCGCACGCCTTTAATCCCAGCACTCGGGAGGCAGAGGCAGGCGGATCTCTGTGAGTTCGAGACCAGCCTGGTCTACAAGAGCTAGCTCCAGGACAGGCTCTAAAGCTGCAGAGAAACCCTGTCTCGAAAAACCAAAAAAAGAAAAGAAACAGGGAAGAAAAAAACAAAGACAAAAACACCTGGAAGAACCTGGGGAGGTTTGCTGAAGAAGGTTGTTGGAACCAACTCTAGGCAAAGGAGTGAAGTTTGCCAGAGGGGACTGGAGCAGGAAAGGTTTCCATAGGAACAGAAAATAGAAGGACAATGATGGAAAGGAGCAGAAAACCTTTCTTCTAGATCCATGGCCCATCTTCTTTCCATATATAGACAATTAAAAGATGCTTTAAGACAAAGTGAGGTCTCTGAGCTCCACTCTGTAGAATATTCTTTAAAAATAAACAAACAAAAATAAACCTGGCTCGTTCTTGCTAACCATTCCATAGTACAGCATTGATTAACCAGTGTTTCCTCAAACTGGTGATAAGGTTTCTCCTTGGCTTTTGTTTGAGATGCAGAGCCTCTGTGTGCTGTTTATTCGGTGGATCTGGGAGGAAGCCCGAAACTCACCATTTAGGAGGGACCCCCAGGAGAGTCTCATCTTTAGAAAAGTCTGGCAAAGGTAGGGCTAGTTCAGACCCTGAGTCTAACCCTCCTCCCAAGTCCTATGCAGAGGAGGTAGATTCCAGCCCCTGGCTGGAATACTGGTCAGTTAACTATTAAACCCTGTGAGCTGCCACCCTGGGTTATTCAAGGAGACCTTTCCTAAGAGAAAGTGACTTTACAGACTGCCGCTCCGGGTCCCTCCCCTGCATTCCCATCTGCCCCCTCAATCCAGAAAGGTGGCTCATTTTCTCTGTGCTAGAGATACAGAAACCAAAGAACGAGCAGTTTGGGAAAGTTGTAGACAATTCGTTTGTAAATAGCAGGGTTGGAATTTGAATCAAACACTCTGGAATCCAAACACTTGCTATCCCCTTGGCCTCTGGGAAGGTATCTTAGAGTCTGTCCTTACAGAATGAGCCTGTACAAGGTCTCGCTGTGGTTGACTTCAGCAAGCGGCTGCCCAGTTTACCAGTTTGACAATGACCTTGCACTGACCTCCAGTACCCCCACCCCACCTGCTTCACCCTAAGCAGCCATCCTGTTTGTGTCTTGCCACTCTGTTGCAATTTTCCACCCGGATTATTTGTAGCTATAACAAGCAAGGCCACGCCAACCTCTGGCATTAAAAGAAGCTTGAGCCTTCATTCCTGAGGTAATGAGACCATTTTTTCCAGGTTCCTTCCTCCAAAGTTCATGAACTTCATAAAAAATAAAATAAGGCCAGCTCTATTACAGTCCCAGATCGGTGCAGCAGGAAGCCAGGGCTGACTGGGGAAAGGCAGTGCCTGGAGGAAGAAGGTCGGCGAGAGCTGTGCCTTTACCTTCCACCCTTAGGAGACTGGGGCAGAGGTCAAGCTTCCTAGGTACCGGCTCCCAGGAGACCATCAATAAGGTCACAGGAGCAAGGTGGACCTGGATAAAAAGCCATTTACATGTCCTCGCTCACTTGCAAACGGACTTCTGGGAAAAGCCCACAGCTGGGTCTTCAAAGTACTGCGGAATTCAAATCCACCCAACTCCTCTGCGCCCCCAGCATCCTGAATAGATCAGAAGATCTGGAGATGAGGGAAGACAGGCAGTGCTGCTTCGGCTTCCTTGGTCTCTTGCTTCTTGGTGCCAAGTTCACTGTCAGTGTTTCTGTAGCGGCCCCGTGTACAGAACCACAGTGGTTCTTGTCCCCATTCAAATGGTTCATCCTTGGAGACACTCAAAGTTCATTATTTGACCCGAGCACCCCAACGCTTGGTAGTTCTCTACTGATGAAAGTCTCATTTGGGGAAAAAAAAAATACGTTCAAACAGTACTTCATTGCCAAGAGCATACTGGCTAATGCAGCAGGACTTTACAGGGGAGGGCACGAAGGACTCGACTACAGATATAACAAGGGCGGGTGGGTAGGGATTGTACCTGAGGAGCAAAGCAAGACTTGGTAACTGGAAAGTTGCCAAGAATAAACACTATAAGTGAAGGCGAGTCTGGCTAAATGGATATTCTCTGTAGCCAGATTTTAACTGGGGGTCTGGACAGAAAGAGACGTTGGTAAGATGTTGAAAGGTGATCAGAGGGTAGTTCTTATGAAACTGACTCAGCAAGATTCCTGCCAAGACTGGATTTACATGGAGGTATTTGGAGAGGCTGAAAGGAAGTTCAGAACCTGACTGAAGATCAGCCACGCGAAGACTCCGTCAGACCTCACTGGATTTTCCACAGACAGTGTTTCCCGCCGTGTTCCTTCTTGACCTCGGGTCTCTTCCCGGCTTCCTTCCACAGGCTGTGTCTCCTCTCCTTCCACACCCAGCCTGCCTCCGTGGTCCTCTCTCCAAGCTGCGTACCTTCAGCTGTCCACTACTTCTCTACTTTGGTGGTCACACCAGTGAGATTTAAAAAAAAAAGCAAAATGAAAAAGCACTTACTTAGCTGTCTGTCTTAGCTTCAGTCTACTTCTCAAGGTCAGAATGAGGATCACGTACTGGAAGAATCGTAACCCCCTAGCGAGCTGTGTACACATCTGGGTATTCTGTAGGCATCATTACCAACCATGCCCATGTTTGCCATCAAGCAAGACTGCACTGACGTCCCAGCAATGCCTCTAATTGCCATGTGCCCCAAGACAAGGCTGTCACCTGTGAAAGAAGACAGGGAAATAGCAAACGCTTCTGGACCTAGAGACGATTTAGAAACAAACATGTCAACGGCCCATTAGAGGCATTGTGCTCTCCCTAAATGAAAATGACGTGTCTGGGCTGCAGGTCCACCGCTTGTTGTTCAGTCTAGGTGGTTTGGAATCAGAAGCTTCGCACTGTGGAATCGGAGGAGCGCGCCCGATGACAGGTTTAAGACCTGCTAGGCTTCCCAAAACCTGCGCAATTGCCTCCTAATTCTCAGCTAAGACCACCGAGAAGATTGCAGAGACACTCAGGAAATAGCAATCAGGGGCTCCCAAAGCCTGGGAGGTTTGGTGCGAGGAGAGACAGCGTGTAGAAGGCCTGAGCTCAGTGCTTCCAGGCCCTAGGACCCCACCCCAGATGTGGCGGGCAATGCCGATGCAAGTGTGCTGCATTTCCTATGAACGGAGCCAGGAGACCAGGAGAACAATGTCCTCATTGATGGGGAAAGGTCGCCGAAATTCCAAGGACACTTGAAGCCTTTCACTGGGCTGAGCAGAGATGCCTAATATTAATCCTACGTAATACGAGTCCCTGACAACCCTCTCTCTAAAGTGCCTGCTGGCGGTTCAATTGGCCATTCACTGGGACTCAGTGCATCCATAAGGAAGTGCTTCAGAAGGGGGTAAGCGCTCCAGCCCCGGACTCCCTCCACCCTGCCCCTCCCTCCGACCCAAAGGTCTCCTGAACTATATTATATATTAGCACAGATCATTATGAACCTGGGGGAAAGTGCTTTGCTCCACTGAAGGCTTAAGGTTTTGAGCGGCCCCAGTCTAAGCCCGAAGAAATCCTTCTTTATGTATCACAGTCGTGGGGAGCAGGAGAGAAGAATCAGCGCAGGCTATTTCTGCTGCCCTACCTGATGGTGCTTCTGGCCTGGACATCGACTGCCTTCCCCTCTCACACCCACTTTAGAACGGTCCTCTGAAGTCTGCTCATGTTATTCAGCAAATGCCAAAATTTTATGGAAAATTTTATTTCTCTGTTCCAGGTGTTGCAATGGAGGATAAAAAGATAGCGCCGTTCTTACCCTCCTTGTACAGCTAACAGACTGAGAAAACCCAACTGTGACCTAACTCCATACCTCTAAGAGCAAGGAATGCTTTTCTGGGGGGCGATCAGCACCCTAGGAAAAGCGTAGGCAGCCTTGTAACCCACCAAGAGGATCTTTGGCGACACTGGCTTTTCTGCTGAGACTGGATAAAAGGCTAAGCGGTAGAGCAGGGAGAAGTGACGTGACATTTCTGTAGAGATTGGATAAAAGTCTAAGAGGGTGAGTGGGAGGAGGAAGGAACTTGAGAGGACCTCACTCAAAAGGGGTCCCAAAAGAAAGCAGGGGAAAGGGGAGAAAGAGTTGACCTAGCAGCTGGTTAGAGATTCGAGAGCTACTCCGCCCACTCCCCCACCTTCTATGTGCACGATTTTCAGACCCTGCTCAACTTTGTGATAGGCTATCTGAAGGAGTCAGGGAGGGGACTGCCCCCTTGCTAGCTGTGGGAATCCCAGTGGAGGCAAAGCTCTCCAAGGGCCCTCTTGTCAAGAACGGAATCCACACCAACTCACTCACCTGTTTGGTGGCTCTGATCAAAGGAGCCGCAGTGAATTGGGAAGAATGGCGGTCCTGCCTGTGGTCCCCACTGGCGGCCCGGTGGTACCACACAGATAACGTGGTCAAGGGAAGCAGAATCGGGCCACCCTTTCTTTATCCTCACCCTCAGAGAAGTCATCTTCAAGCCATCAGAATGAGTGAGCCCTCTTGTTTCTCAGAATTCTCATCCCTGGCTTGGGTCGGCTCTCCCATCCCAGAAGTGAGAATTTCTTCATATTGAGTTTGGAGAGAGCAGGGCAAGCGAGAGCAGGGGAGAAGGAAAGGCATTAAGCCAACAGTGGGTGCATTTCTGAAAGGGAGAACCGGTAGAAGTCGGCGGAAGTCTTGACGCTGAGAACAAGTTAGGAAGCAGATTCAGTGATCGGAGAGGAAGCTGCAGATGGCCGCAGCGACATGGCCAGAGCTCCTCACCACAGACTGGCCGCTCATCCCGCAGCAGGCTGTGTAGAAAGTGGCGCGTATGGGGGAGCTGGGTGAATTCCTGTGATTCGACAGAATTTGCACCAACTTTCTTTGGCAATACTTAATACTTGCAAATGGTGTGTCTTCAGAGGTGAAGGACTAGATGTCACAAGAGTACAGAGGAGGGTCCTTTCCTGTCCCAGCCTGTGGCAATTCTGAAAGGCTTGGTCCATTTGGGGCCAAGGATGAGGAAAGCTGGGTGAATGCAGGTACACATTCGAATGCGCTATAGTTTGTGCCTAGAATGTACCAGAAAGGCCATAGGGAAGGTTTAGTCCCCACGATGATGGCGTGAAAGAACTCTGAGAGGCGGGGCCTAGTGAGAGGTAACTGGGGTATGTCCCCCAAAGCTCTGCAGAACCCAGGCCCTTCCGTGTTCTTTTTTGCTCCTTGACCATGAAGAGAGAGATTTTTCTGTGCTGTGTGTTCCTGTCATGATGGTGCTGCCTCACTGTAGACTGGAGGCCAACGGACTGTGACCCAAAAGGCCGTGATTGGGAGGGAGAACAAAATTCTTCGCGTTTGAGAACCTGGTGTCAGCTTGGGAGCCAACTGCCTGGGACCAAATTAGGCCCTGCGGCTGCTGCTGTGTGAGTCTGGCAAAGTTGCCTGCCTTGCTGAACTTCATTCCCATCTATAGTGTGAGACCAGGGACGATGCTTATGTTAACAGGCTTGTTTGAGACTCTTTGTAGTGTGTTTATTGTGCAAAGTGCTTAGGACAGCACCTGTGTGTGGCACATGCTCTAACCATATAAGATAAATATAAATGTTAGCCATGATTAGGGGAGTGCTTCTTTTCATATAGATAAGATGTTACAAAAATTGCTTTTCTTTTTGAGGAGTTGCTGGCTTACTAACAAAATTATCGAAAGCTACAGAGTTCCCTGTGACCTCTTTCCCCTCCACACATTATCTCCCTTTTATTAGCAGGTTGCATTAACACATTTGTTACCATTAACATTGGGTCAGAAATGACACACTTCCTAACTAAAGTCCGTCCTTTGTATTGTGTTCTCTGTTGATTTTGACAACTGTGTATGGGACATCAGTCATTGAGGTGGCATCTAGAACAGCTTTACTGTCCCTTACCCCAGCATCTTATCCCCTCCCACCCCACCACAGCCGGCTGCTGGTGTTTTTACTGTCCTTATTGTGTGTCTACCACGACATATGTCATTTTGTGAGAAGCATATGGCCTGGCATGTAGCCTTGCAGATTAGCTTCTTTGGCTTAGCACTGTATTAATGATGCACCCCACTCCCATCTCTCATTGCTTAAGTTTTTAATGAGGGGTAGGCATCGTCCTGCAAAGCTTGGACTGGGATTCTCTAAGGAAGCTAAACAAAGTCTCTTCTGGCCCTTTGTTCTGGTGCTTTGGAGAGCTCTGCACCTTTGCCTTTAAAACTCGATTTCATCCTCCGGAAAAAGTCCCACCAGTAAGACACCTGGCCTCTAATTGTGACCCTTTTAAAATGCAAGTACTCCAAGTTCACAGTAGGTACTTCAGGTCTGGATCCAGATGTAGCGGGCGTGGTCGGTCGGCAACTGGAAATAACCAAACTAGCCTTATATAAAATACTCAGCTTTAATAAAAGGAGAAAATGGGAGAAACTTACAGAGCCAGAGTTCCAGCGAAGAGCAGGGAGCCAAGAGAGTAAAACAAACAAACACAGATCTTTTAAAGGTATTTTGTGCCCTGGGAGGGGTCATGCCCCTCAGACAAGGGATTGGTCAGCTCCCCCATCATCCAGAGCATTTTCCAGGGGGAGCAAGCCTAAAGGGCAGCTGTCCCCAAGCTCCTTGCTGAGAGATGGGGATTTAGAGAGCTGAAATCTGAAGGGGACGTTCAGAAACAATGACAGGACATTCCTCTCCCATGTCATTTGGCTGCAGGTTCAAATAGGCGCAATGAACATACTGTATGAAGGAAAAACAAGCCCTGAAAGTTAAAACACAGATTTCAACAACAGATCTTGTCCATTTCACCTACGAGCATTCACGGTTTGTCCGTATTTAATTTTTAATGATAACCTTTACCAAAAGTAGCAGTTAAAGACCATCAGAACTTTCATTTATCACCATGTATTTATGGAGCACCTAAGATATGTAAGATAACATGCAAGTGAAAAGTCATATGATCCCAACAGAAAGCAGACACGTGTCACTGCATAACCGAGGAAGGCTTCTCAAAGCAATGACATCTGATCATGGGGGAGAGGGGATGACATACATGGGGACATAACACATTATAGAGGAGCTGGGATGGTGGCAACAGGACTTTGTTCTATAGAGTGAACAACTCTGCCTGACTCAGAAGAAGCCATCCATCAGAATGGAAGAGGGGCTGGACACTCCCGGTTCTGAGAAGTTTCAAACCTGGGACAAATGGCTGAGGTGCCGATTTAACATATCAAAGCAGACCTGGCCTCCAGGTTCTCCCAGCATCCCTCAGTCCCTACCTGTTCTAAGGTATGACTGGCAAACTCCACCCTCTCCCCTGAACTCGACAACCCAGAGTCGGGCTACCCTTCTTCCAGGGGCTCTTCCGTATATAATTCAGACATTTTGGTTACCCAGCCTTTATGTACCTGTGGCCTCCTGGCTGCTGCTCCTGGTTCCCACTCTGCTCTTTTTCTTCTATGTTCCCCTCCTTCTCTCCCCACATGGCCCAGCTCAGTCTGGTCACATCTATTCTGGACTCTCCCAGATGTCCCTGTCCCTGCCTCCACCTCTACTCCTCCTTTTATCTACAATAAACTTTCTCCTCCACCATACCTAGGAGCAACCATGTCCTTCCTTTCCTTTTCTTCCTTCCTTTCGTTCTTTTTTTCTTTCCTTCTTTTTTTTTTTTTCAAGTTCTATAGCCAGGAACATAGTCTGCAAGAACATAGGGCTGGTCACTTAACAGGATGGACTTCAGTTGGCCACTCTTCCCAGGCCCAGCCTTTCCTGTAGCATAGCTCCCTGCACCCTTGTCTAAAATCCCTGTGGTTAGTTCTTAGAGCATTCAAGGACTTCCTGCTTCCGCCCTGAGTCCTTGGCTGCTGCTATCTTCATTGTCTACCCCTTAAGGAACAAGTTTGCTCTCAGTCCTGAAGGTCAGACAATAGAATTCTTGTACGAGGTCCTTCTCTGGCACTGGACAGCAAGGCAACCTTGCTGCAGCCCGAGGAGGAGAGGGCAGGGCAGATTTTCCTTCCTGGAAATCCAGCTAGGCTGCACACTGCCTCCCCACCCTTCTGCCCTGCTCACTGCCCTGTACGGCCTAGTCCCTTCCTTGGCTTATCCAGCAGCTACTCTGCAGCCCCGACAGACAATACGGGCCTTGACTTTTCACATTAAGGCCCAGACTCTTGGGTGGTGCAGCTTCCCCATGTTTTCCGAATCAAGGAAGGCTCAGCTCTGCAGAAACTCCATTCAAAGAAGTACCCAGTCAACAAACAGGTTCCTGTCTGCAGAGTCAGAAGCGTTATTTGCAGTCTAGGGATGTCAATGGCTGTTTGGACTGACCCACCAGTTCTTTTAATATGTCTTTCTTCCCGCTGCCTTCATGTGACTGTGAGCGTGCGTATACACAAACACACACACACACACACCACACACCCGCATGCGTGTGTCTGGAAATGGGGGCACTTGGCCCTCTTACGACCTATGCTCACACCATTACCCACCTATTACTCATCTTTCCTGACTTTCCACGCCTCCATGAATTTTCACACCACCACTGACCTTAGTACTACAACAGCACCCATGACAGAAAGAAAAGACCGACAACTTTAAATGGGAGCAGACTCAAATGACAGCTTTTGCAACTATTGTATCAATCTGTGTAAAGCACGACTCTCTCCTCGTCACCCTCACCCCGCACCCAGAGACTGAAAGAATTACACTGCAGATTGAAGGCTACAGCCCGTAAGAAACAATGGACAGTGGCTGTGACAGAGAGTCATCTCAGGGTGTTTCTTGGGTCTTTCATTAACAAATCAAATTCAACTGCATTCCAGCAAGTATGGAGCCGGACTGCCCATCAAGACCACGGAGAGACGGCAAGAAGTGTTTAGAAGACATTTTATTACAAAGAACTGAAATCCCAACCCCAGCTGGTTTCAGTGGAAAGATAAAGAAAATATTGGCCCGACAAAACCTAATCACTACACCTCTCTAAATCTATTCTCCCGCCCTTCTTTTTATTAGTAAATCTCTCCATGTAACCCAAATGTAAGAGTGGCGTCTTCCATGCACACTGCAGACTGGATGCCCAGCCTTCTTGAATGTACGAGTGGATGTACAATAGAACAGAAATGAAGTAAATAAAGACAATCTCAGGCCACTTTCCAGAAAGGGAAGAGGAAGAGGTAGAGAAGGAGGAGGAGAATGGAAAGGCTGCTAATCATACTTTCTTTTGCTCATCCCTTTGTCTTAGAATGGATTGATCATTTCTTTGAACCTAGATAGGGAAGCCACATGTTTCATATGGCAAACTCCTACAGCGTTGTGTGAGGTAAATCAAATGCACATCTGTTTGATTGGCCCCTTTGTCGATGAGCCTGTGGCAGTAGTTTAGCTGGTCTTCAACTCATTTCAGGTGGGATCTCATTCTCCACAATGCCAATAAGACTCCGGTTCCCTTCATGGCCCACTTTGATGGTGCCCATCTTCCTCTAAGACTCTAACTGTGCCCCTTCCCACGTGGTCCTTGGGTCCTCCGTCAGCTCTCACCCCATACCCCAAACAATTTCAGGAGTAGTAACAAAGCTTTCTACATTGGGTACACATCTCAAATTACTATACTCCTAGTAGAGAGAGTCGTTACTCCTATTACCATTGGAAATTACCACTAGCGAGAATGACGTAGCAAGTGCATCTAAACGGAGGGCATTTGTTCAGTTTCTTCTTCGAATGTCTCATTTAGCTTGAGCGATTTAATTGCAATTTGTGTTCTAATACTCAACGTTTGTTCTTCTGGGGCCATTTCTGGATCTTTTATGAGAGGCAGGAACCTGCTTCACAATGTCCCATCAAGACTCACAATGGAGTAAGACAGATCTCCAGAATGAAACTGAGTCCTGCTAGGAAGTAGGAATCAATACTGGGAAGCTGAACAATGACAGATATCTATCTACTTCAGTCGAAAATGCTGTCCCCTGACCGACAGGGCTGAGACTAAAGAGGTAAGCAATCTGTCTAAGGTATAAAATTTAAGGAGACAGGGTCTCATATGCTGACCCTTTACTTAAGGGATCCTGAGAGAATCCTTCAATTTTGCTCTCTGTGTGACCACTTTGCCTTTCTCTAAACCTGACCTTTGACCAGAAGCCTATTTGTCATTCCTGTGCCAAGCAAGACAGTCCACAGACTTTGAAAGTCCAGCATGATTAAGACTCCCCAGTCTCATCCTTGTATGCTTCCTGACACAATGACTGTTCAGGCCAGAATCCTGGAATCGTCTTTGGCATTGCCCTCCTCTCCCTCTGGGTCTGAGCAGCATCCACTACATAGCACCCAGACATTATGCCACCAGCATCTTTCCCCTGACATCAGCATGCTACCTGTCTTCCTAGTTCCAATTTTCTGTCCTCTGTTTTGTCCTTCACACTGTCAGAATAATTTTTCCAAGCATGATTTACAGCATAGTCCTCCATAATGAGCCCACCTACATCAGGCCTTCATTATTACAACCAGGCCTTCTCTGCCACACCCCAGCTACAGAGACCGTCTATGCCACACCCCAGCTACAGAGATATTCTCTTCCACACTCCAGCTATGGAGATCTTCTATGCCACACTCTAGCTATAATGATCTTCTATGCCACACTCCAAGGACAGAGATCTTCTCTTCCACACCCCAGCTACAGAGATCTTCTATGCCACACTCCGACTACAGAGACCTTCTCTACCACACTCTGGCTATACTGATCTTCTGTGTCACACTCCAGCGACAGAGATCTATGCCACACTCTGGCTACAGAAATCTTCTATGCCACACCCCAGCTACAGAGACCTTCTCTGCCACACTCCGGATATAGTGCTCATCTCGTGGTTACTCAGCTCCTCCATGTTTCCAGGCCTTCTCAGCATGCTTTTCCCACACCCACAGCCAATTTATTCTTCAGGTAACAGTTCCTCAAAGAAGAGCTCACAGCTCACATATCCACAACACAGAATTATACTTTTACAATACTTAGCATTGACGGGAAACATGGCTCATCAGACACAAGCATTTGTTGTGCAAGCATGGGGGCCTGAGTTCAAATCCTCAGCTCCCATGTAAAGAGCCAGGCATGGCCATAAGGCCTTCTATAACTCCAGAGCTCAGGTTGGGAGAGATAAGTTCCCTGGGACTTACTGGTCACCAGCCTAGCTTCAGCTTTGTTGAGAGACCCTGACTCAAAATAATAAGACCGTGAGTGATAGAGTGGGACACCCTATACCAGGAAGGAAGAAGGGGAGGGAAAGTGAGGGGAGGGGAGGAGAGGGAAGGAAAGGGAAGGAGTTTTTCCAGTCTCAGGACCTCCTCCAGCCACACTACTGTTCAGTCTTCCCCGAATGCCCCTTCCTCCATCCCATCTCTGTCTGTGCTCTTCATCTACTCAGCAAGCACTTGCTCAGCTTCTCTCTCACCTGGGTTCTGGTTAAGGAAAAAGAGACGTGGCTTTGCTCCTCAGACACAGTCTAGCATTACCTACGCCAATTACCGACATGAGCTAGCAATGGAGAGAAAGACACGGAAGGAGAGTTGTTTGTGAGCACAGTAGCAGACAATACTGATATAGCTCTGGAGTTGGAGAAGGCTTCTTACAAGCGATGACTTACGTCTTTCCTTTAAAGGAGAAAGCCCTACTGAGCCTTCAGGAATGAGATCGTGATGGTGAAGCCCTCTACAGCTCCCCCAATGAGACCATCATTCCCTCATCTAAGATCTGTAGCTGCTTTACCATGGAGACTAACGGTTCCAACGGTTCCAGGGAGAATGATCACCATCTCCCCCCGGCCTGTGGTCAGTCTCCCTGCAAACTGGCAACTCCTGGATCTCAGAATCTCTTATTCATTTTTATGGCTCCAAGGTTGTGTTAGATACAGGAGGATGCTAGGGAAGCTTGAGTGAATTCCAATGTAAATCTACTCCAGAATTTGGGGTATTTTATTTTATTTTATTTTTAAGTGTGGGCTGGGAATGGTGACTCACACTTGCAATTCCAGCATTCCCAAGGCTGAGGTAGGAGGATGCCCTTGAGTGCAAAGTCAATCTGAAGTACAGAGTAAGATCAAGGCCAGCCTGGGCTACAGAGTGACCCTGTTTCAAAAAAAAGAATAAAAAACCAACTGAGGTCCTAGACATTCGAGCACACCCACGTATTGCTCCCAGCTCCCAGTCCTTCTGAGGTTAGAGAAAGTTATTTCACCCCCTTCAGGGCCCAGGAAACACCACAGAAGACGAGGCAGAAAGAACCAAAGAGCCAGCAATGGTGAGATGTGGAACCAAAAAAGAGGCTTTTGCCATGACAGCCATGGCGTCCGTGGACTCACTGTAGCTGCGGTTAAATGTGCAAGACCTGCACAAGATTAAGCCTGTCAACACCTCACCATGGCTGGCAGCGGTTCCCTGAATCCTCACCTCTCTCTTTATTTATTTATTTATTTATTTATTTATTTATTTATTTATTGGCAATTGCCAGTTGCTGGAGGGGAAAGGTGTCATTTTCCTGAGTGCTGTAGCTGTGAAGTTGTCTTTGCTCCGGTAAATAGTCTCCCAGCCTCACTCAGGCAAGAAACCCAGTGAGTCAGAAACAAAAAGAAGACGTCAAAGCAGGAGGGGGATTGCTGAGAAGTGTTTCAGTGGGAGAGGGAAGGGGACGAGAGAGAGAAATAGAGGTGAAAATGGCGACAGTTCGCCCTCCACGTGTATAAAACTGTCAAACAAGAAAATTTTAACTGAGATCTTGCCTCAAAAAAAAAGAAAGAAAGAAAAGAAAAGAAAAACTATCACAAAGAAAAATGGGCACCTATTTCACAATTAGCAACACAAATATATTCTTGCTTCTGCTGCTTTTGTACACTGTAAAGATTTGTCACTCATGTTGGTTTAATAAACCACTGATTGGCCAGCAGCCAGGCAGGAAGTATACGCAGGGTGATTAGACTGGAGAATTCTGGGAAGAGGAAAGGCAGAGACATGGTCACCAGCCAGATGCAGAGGAAGCTAAACATGGATAAGAATTATAGGTTAATTTAAGTAGCAAGAGCTAGTAAGTAGTCTAAGGTGAGTCTCTCTCGAAGGGGCTGACTAGTGCCCCTTTCAGGAACATAGCAATTTGGAAGCAAGTCTGGCATGCCTGAGGTCTCTGGAAAACAAGGGATGCTTTTTGCCTTTGCCTGCCTTTGACTGCTTACATGTTTTTTTTAAAAAAGAGTTAGTCAGTAATAAGCCTGAGCAGTAAACTAAACAGTGTGTAATTAATATGAGCCTCTATGTGTTTATTTGGGACTGGACAGCTGTGGGACGAGGTGGGACAGAAACTTCCATCTACAGGTTCTTTCTGGGTTGTTGTTTTTCCTAAAACAAACAAAGAACCTTTTCTAGTCAGTTTGCATGTATTTGTTATATTATTAGTAAAAAATAAACCTGTATGAAAATTCTTGAGCTGCCACTGAAGTAACTGATTATAAAAGGTCTTCTCTTGGATTTAAGAGGCAGATCTGTAATTTCTCTGTGTGTGCAAAGTCTGGCTGTCACAGTGACTGAAGCAGTGTGGTTTCTCACTTCGAATTCACCTTTTTATGATGTGATCTACCTCGGTGGGCAGCAATACTTAAGGGCTGGCAGGTGGATTTCCAAATACCAAAACAGGAGTAGAGAGAACTCTGTGAAATGTCATCTCTCAGACATAAGCACACCTATTCCCCTTTCTCCTCCCAAAGTGGCTGATAATGAAATGGGACCAGAACGAAATCTCCTGAGGTTTGGTACCACTCTGTGAAAAAAAAAAGTGCCTTGGCCCCTCCCTTTTCAGTTCCTTTCATCTGGAATATCTTCCCCCCCTCCTCCCCAGTTGATGTATAGTCATTGTATATTGTGAAGGCCTTCTTCATAAGGACAGTCATGCAAGTAAGTCCTCAAGTCAGTGAAGTCTAGCATGTTTAATACCACGCCTCCTCTTCCTCTCACTTTTTCTCCACCTCTACTAGTCACCTTTCTTTCTAAAGGTGTGTGTGTGTGTGTGTGTGTGTGTGTGTGTGTGTGTGTGATTTTTATCTATTTATATAAAATCTATTATCCACAAATGAGAAAAAAACATTTGACTTCCAAAATCACATTTATTTTGCTTATTGCGATGGTCTCCGGTGGCAGTCATTTTCCCGAGAGTGATGTCATTTCATTCTTTTAATGGCTGAATAAAACTCCACTGTGTATACACCACAGTCTACTTACCCAATTGTTGAACAATTGGGCTGCTTCTAACTTGGCTATTGTAAGTATGGTTGCAATAACATGAATGTACAAGTATCTTTGCGGTACCCTGACTTACAGTTTTCAGAAACACACTCAAGAGTAGTAGAGCTGGGTGGTGGTAGCACATGCACTTGGGAGGCAGAGGCAGGCAGGTCTCAGTGAGTTCGAGGCCAGCCTGGTCTACAAAGAGAGTTCCAGGACAGCCAGGACTGTTTCACAGAGAACTCTGTCTCAAAAAACCAAGAAACAAAGAGAACAGTATAGCTTGGGCATATGGTAGTTTGTGTCTCTACTCATCCCCTCTGCACCCTTTAAACCCTTCCCCAAGCGTAGCCTCATTTACTTTCCCAATGGCATGCTGTTAGAATTTCCCAGAGGCGATGAAGCATATCAGTAGCAAACTAAGAGAAGAGCAGGGCATCTAGCCACCTTTCCTCCATGGGAGGCTTGTCCAAAGTGCATGGGTGTGGTGGTTTGAAAGAAAATGGTCCCCAAAGGAAGTGGCACTATTAGGAGGTGTGGCCTTGTTGGAGGAAGTGTGCCATTGTGGACGTAGGCCTTGGGATCTCATATATGCTTAAGTCACACCCAATATCTCAGTCAACTTCCTGTTGCCTTCTGATCAAGATGTAGCCAGCACCATGTCTGCCTGCAGGCCACCGTGTCCCACCATGATGATAATGGACTAAACCTCTGAAACTGTAAGCCGCCCCAATTAAACGGTTTTCCTTTATAAGAGTTGCAGTGGTCGAGGGGTCTCTTCACAGCAGTAGAAAGTGTTGTGTCCATCTCTCTTCTGCTGCTGCCCAGCAGAGAAAATCATAATTCCTGGAAACCAAGTGGCTATAGAAAAATCCTACAATTTAGCTGTAGTTTAGAAACCAACTTAATTTCGCTTTATGAATCACTTGCAATGAATCTGAGCCTTTCTTCTTGAACACCCACATCAGCCACTTTACTTGTGACAAAAGGCCCGACTGGGGCAGCTTGAAGAGGCAAGGTCTTAATCGGGCTTGCAGTTTAGAAGGTACAGCCCACCAGGATGGGAGAGCCGAGAGCCGGGCAGCAGGGAGTGGGGGTGAAGGCTGAGCAAACCATGGTGGGAAAGCAGGGCAGCGGGAGTGCGAGCAAACTAGTCCCCTTAGCTCCAAAATCAGGAAGCCCTGAGATGGATACTCACACTCCACCGGCTTTCTCTTTTTTTATTCAGCCAGAGACCCAGCCCAAAGAATGGTGTTGCCCACATTTACAGTGGGGGTTAAGCTTCTCACCGTCACACCCACAAGCTTGTCTGTAAGGTGTTTGTAATTTCTAACCAGCTGACAGCTGAGATTGACCACTATAACCGGTGTGCATTCCCTGTTCTCCACAGTGACTACACACTGCACACACACCCCCATTTTATGGGATGAGGTCAAAGCTACTTGGATTGTTGTTGTTTTTCACAGTTTGTAAGAGATCTCTCTCTCCACCTAAAGGAGAACACTATTAAAGAAAGGAGGCGGGCAAAATGGAAATAAAATGGTCATGAAAGAGAAACAAATGGTCAGGGAAGAAATGCAAGACCATAATCATTAAAGATGTTTTCAGCGGTGCTAAAATTCCTCAAGATTGGGTGCCTTAATTTCTTTTTGTATTTTTCTCCATGTTAGTCAATTAACAGGTGGAATTTTTAAATTAAAAAAAAAGATCCACTTTCAAGCTGGGCATAATCCCTCTTCAAGGCCTCCATGCCTTGCTACTGGATGCCTTATCCTCAAAGGCCAGTCAACAGGTTGTTTTGACTTAGAGCGTGGTTAGCAGGTGTTTTGAGATGAAAGGAGGTAATCATGCTTGCTTGTTCTTTATATCAGGGGAGTCTTGTGCCTTACCTTTTTGTTTGGGATGTATAAGACTTTGAGTAATAAACTTGGGGCTGATCACAGTACTCACTGGATGCCCTCCCAACTCTATCTTCTGCTTCTCATCTATTTCTTTCCTCAATCCACACCCCCTTCTCAGGAATGTACTGACCTGTCGGGCCAGACCCAACACTCACTGATCCCCTTTGGACTCTCTCAACCCATGACAGGGTCCTAGACTAACATTGTTGGCTTTTTCTACCCATTACTCACTCTGTGCTGACCCTTCTCCTTTTCTAGAACAAAAAGCACATTCTTCTCACTTCTGCCAGAAGGAATCATGACTATTTTTTTTGTTTTCAATGTTCTCACGAGCTCTTGTATTCACAAACTGTTTACCAGGTGTTTCCGTTAAGCAAAATAGTTATCTCCCTGAGATTTATGGTGCTGCTATAGAGACGCCTTTTAGGATTTGTTTTTATTTTGTTTTCATTTTATTATACATATATACAGAGGCTATGCTGCATAGCTGTAAGGGATGGTGTGGTGATGTATACCTTGTTTAGTTTACTTCAGAAAAATATTTATTTAAATTCAATGTTTTCTTATGTGGAAACTGAGGATTATAATGTTATTAGGCTTGCAGCATGTTAAAAGAATTATATTAGCTAAAGCTGGGTCTGGTGGTACATAGTTGTAATCTCAGCACTCAGGAGCTGGAGCCACGAGGATCGTGAGTCCGAGGCTAGCCTGTACTACATAGGAAGATCCTGTTTTCAAAATCAAAGCAAACAAACGAGGAATTAAATTTGTTAATGGGTGTAACAGACTCAGATTCTTTTTTTCACACAGCGTAAGGCTTTGCAAATACTTATCACTCAAGCTTAGGAAAGGCTTTGCTGCATTTGCTGTGATGGCCTCTCCTGAGCACGGGATTCATACCCATTCCAGTTGCCTCGCCATGCAGTCAGTAAGACAGGGACAAGAAGGCGTGCCATGGGGTTCTCTGTTCTGCGACACTTCCAGGTGGTTCTATGTAACTATGGACTAGATACAACAACACAGCAGCAACAAGCTGCAAGCATGCAATCGGTTTTGAAACCCATCTGCAGTGTGATCTTGGACAACTGCTCTCGCTCTCAAACCTGTCGCTTCCTTCTCTTATAAACTCAATTAAAACTAAAATCTGCCAAACGGGTTAAAAAAATTAAGGGATATAATCTACAGGGGAAAGTATCTTGTACGTGGCATGCGCTCAGTAGTGTCTAGTGATGACTCCAAGCAGCAAACATAGGCACTTGTGTGGAAGGAGTCCAGAGCATCATCTTTCATTCTTAAGGGCTGGTCATTAGAGTATGCATCGATAATGCCAGCTCCCAGTTCTGTGCCAGTGACCTCTATAACAGCCTGCCCATTTCAAGGTCACCTAGAAACGTGTCAAGAGCAATAAGCACATGAAACTTGGACATTTATGTTGAATTCATATTATTTTATGTCATTGAGATCATTTCTGTATAAGGTATTTTATACCCTACTTTTCCGCTGGTCATGATATTACAAGTATGTTCTCACACCCTTAAAGTTTTTATACTTTAGTAACCACAGAATGTTCTGCAGTAAAGACCTGTTATAATTTCTTTCACCACTGTCTTGGTGCTGGGCAGTTAGCTCGTTTCTAACTCAGGGTTATTCTAAGTAACACAATAATGAATGTTTTGGTCCAGAAGGTTTTGTCCTCATTTTGGATTATTTCCTTGAACTAAATTCCTAGACAGAATTTCTGAGCCAGAACCCATGAGCTCACAATGCATATTGCCATACTGCTATCCAGATCCTTCATGTATTTGAAGCCAATGACTGCACTTCCCAGTCTTTCCTCCAAGCTAAACGCCTTCAGATCATCGCAGACTCTGTCACCATCACCTCTCCGGTACTGGCATTGTCTTTGCCCCTGATATATAGATTCAACAGAGATCCATAAGCGGGTATCAAAGCTCTCACGACTCAACCTGAGTTCATCTTCATGCTCCTCTCTCCTGCTTCCCCTTACCTCTCACCAGCCACCTTCCCTCCCTCAGCTGTTGCTCCAAGGATGCACACTGTGATGGTGACGTCACTCACCCACCCATCAGTCATTCTGCTTCTTCAGTGCAGGATATCTATCTATGTCGGTCAGTTTTCTGCCTCTGCGACAAAATACCTGACACAATCAGACACAAAAAAGAGGAAATTTTTATTTGGGTTTCTGGTTATAGAGGTGTGGATCCATCGGCAGTTGGCTCACTGTTTGAGGGCTTGTGACAAGACAGCACCTCATAGCAGAAGTCTGTCCAGAAAAAGCTGCTTGCCAAGAAGTTACTGGCAAGCCACAAGAAAGAGAAGGAACAGAGGCTCAATCTCTTCTCCAGGCACAAATGACCACTGACCCAAATGCTGAGCCACCTTCCTAAGAGTTCTAATATCACCCCAAAGCACAGAGAAGGGCATCTTAACTTTTTTATGTATACTACACCAATATCTTGGACATTCTTGGTCCTGGGGAACTGGGTCACCTCTTTGAACACAGGTCTCAAGTGCTATTGTTTCCCTATGGCCTTCTTCATTCCTTTCTTCTTGCCTGAAACCGAGTAGCTGGTAGGTACACTTGACCTCTGTGCCTGCTTGTGCAGTAGCAGCCAGGAAACCACAGAATGGTGGCTCGCTTGTATTTGAGTCTCTAGAAGGGTGTGAGGAATAACAGTGTCCAAGAACTGTCAAAATTCTTACTCTCCTGTGTCTGAGGGAGAAGGGACAGGAGGGTTTGCTGCAATTCAGATGGAGAGAGTCTGACAGAGAAGCCCACTTGGAGAAGACTGTGACTCTATCGAAGGGCAAAATGAACCCAACTCAGCCCACAGAGAAGAACTCAGGAGAGCAAATACCTTGACATCACATCCCCCTCTCCTCTTTATTCCCGGCTTAGTCTTCCTTTAGTAGAGCCCAACTTTATCCAGCCAGAGAGGAAGCCCCAGATATCCTCCTCCAGGGACAGAGCCTGGTGGAGAAGGGTTGCAGATAGATGTGTTGGGCAGAGCGTGAGTCCATTCACCACAGCAAAGCTAGCTGCTCTTTTTGTCAGCAAGCAGGCTGCACAAGCTGAATACTGCCCCACTCAAAGCTTTCTGCACCATGGCCTGACTATGACGCTGACCTACTCTGTCCCCTGCACTCCTCACAGATGTGAATTTAATGCATTAGAACTACAAACAGGCCTTTCTTAGTCTAGCATACTTTCTTGTAGCCCCTCACCCTATTCTGCTGCTTTGCCACCTAGTCGTGTGGACAATTTGGGGTTCCCCTCAACAGCATATCACTTCAAAAGCTCTGTATTTCAGCCCTGAGTGCGTGCGCGCGCGCGCGCGCACACACACACACACACACACACACACACACACCACGCACCCTGGAAACTTCCTGCTCTCGCTCTTTGGAGCTCAGACTGCTGCCGCTAGAAGGCTTTCCGTGCTTCTCCCAAACAAAGCCTGGCCTCTTTCTTTAAAGCCTCCTCTGCAGCTTCTATCGTGTGACATTTTCTATTACAGATGTTTATAAGTCTGTCTCCACAAATAAATCACCAACTTCTTTACAGCAGAGACTGTGTCTTATTTCATCTGTCTCCCCCAGAGCCCGGCGGAGTTTTGGACACGTGACAGAAATGCCGCGCTAAGTTGAAGGGTGAATCGCTGAATCAAATAGGTATTTGCAGCTAATAGGGATTTCCTTTTGAGCTTGATTTTGCTTTTAGTCTGTCTCTATTCTTTACACACTTCTAGCTCATGGTTTTGTAGCAGAGTCAGCTATGTCCTGACTATTCCAGCACAGGCCCGCATGGGCACCATCTTCCGGAGGCAGAACCTTGGACGGAAAGAAGACATCTTTGGGAGGTGGAGTGTGAGATGATCTGAGTAACACCTGCCCTTCGGACATCCATTTGACAGATGGACCTTGTTAACAGGTAACTTGCAAACAAGCCCTTAGAAGCTCTTGTGCCTGCTTCCTAAATCCATTTTGGAGCAAAAATCTGTTTTATTAGCTGAAGACAGAAGAGACCAATTCCAAATATTTAGAAAGGCTTAATCTTGCAAATTAGCTCACTGTCCTCTGGCCACATGGTGGCCACTTGTGTGGGAGGGAAGCAGGCCCATTTCGGGACAGACCCTTCTCTGTTTCTTGAAAAAACACAATAAAACACCCTTCCTCTTTCATCCACATCTGGCGGCTGCAAAAACAGTGACCCGTGGAATTCGCATTTTCATACTTGACTATGGCAGGCCAGCGTCCGGAGGTTGCTCTTGCTGCTCTCATGAAAGAGCAAAGCCTGTCAGGATAAGCAGGCTTCTGATGGAGTGCTTATTGAAAAAACATACCGGGATTTCGGTTGCCCCAAATTAGAGAGGGCGCTTATGATAAGAATTCCTTTCTTTGATTTCTCCTCCTCGGCCTCCCTGCTGTCCGGTGGGATAATTAATAACCCTGAGGTTCCAATTTGTAAAGAACGTTCTAGGAAAAAAATCCCCCAGGTTGAATAGATCAGGTGATCCTAACTCCCAAATTACAAGAAACTCCCGAGTTACAAGAAAATCATATGGTATCCTAAATAGGGCCACTTGCGCTAACTGGGCTGAAAAAGGACTTTGTTGTTGTTGTTACCATTTTAGGCTGGAGATTTCTCAGTGCACCCTATTTGTGCTGCTGTGTGTTGACTGTCTGATCATCCTCCTAGAATACATGACAACGGCCCAGACAAGCAGAAGGCACCTTCAAAGAGTATCATATTAGAGCCCAGAGGAATGCCATAATGAAACATGGACCATCAGTTCAAATCGGACTCAGCAAAAAGTCATGAAACAAACCAGACGGAGACAAGATAGAGCAATGAGGAAGCCACAGTGGACATCGGGAGGGCCGCTTAGGTTAATAACTTCTTGCAGGCACTGACATCTCAGTAAATTACTGAAGACCAAGGAGGTACTGACCTAAACAAAGGTGGGCACTGCCATGGGGCCCACAGAAAACCCTCAGCCAATGCCTGGAGACCAAGAGCTCTAGGTGGGATGGATAGGAAAGGCACGAGGAGGCCCAGAGGTAGAAAGGTGGTTTTGAGCCAGGGGAGGAGTTACCCTACTCCCTCTTCCAAAGCAAGACACATTTCAGTGTGGAGTCCATGTGTGGATGACGCACCGCCTGCTGTGTGAAGTCTCCAGATGAGTGAGGGTCACGGAATGACCAGAGGTCAGTCTGGCCATCGGTGAACCTAGTTATTCCTCTGGTCATTGAGCTATTTGAGGACTTGGAGAATGTTTTATGTGCCTCTTCAAATCCAGGTCCCCCAGACAGCACCTAATATGGAGCTTGATAAAACATTTGTTGAATGAATTAGTAAGACATCTGTTGAATGAGTTAATGACTCAACAAACCAGTTTCCACCAATTTTGTAGTAACTCAGGCTAAAATTAGGGCTGAACACAGTTTCTGATTAACAGCCACTCTGTGCTTGCTGCTTCTGTAAACATGGGAACAGATGAAGGTGACCCTGAACCTGCTTTAAGTTTGCAGCCATCAGCCACCCAGAGCTTTTTCCTCATCTCATCTCCTGTGAGGCATGAACTGGGAAGCTTGAGTGTCAACCAAATCCAAGACTGATCCTGGAAGAGCAAAATCTTGTCGTTTCCTCTGCTTATTAGGGAAAGCCTATTGTTCAACTTCGCGTATGTGTCCTGCCTTGGTGGAAGGCGTGAGCTGTGTCTCATGCACCCCGTGTCTCACTTTGTCAATGATTGGCAAATGATGAAAGTCACAAAACACAGTCAAAGAAAGTGTTTTCTGAAGGAAAATTTTATGGGCAATTTTGTGTAAGGACTTGAGTGACTTTTAGCATCCGCTGTTGAGGATGTTTCGTTTTTATTAACCTACCTTTGACCTAAGGAAGAATGGCTTACCAGCATCCTGGGATTGAGTATACAACAAACCTGCATTCATTTTGCTTTTACTTTATTTATTTGCTGCTAATAGGATTGATTAAAAGGCCTTTACAATTTCAAAATAGAGCCAATCCTATCTAGCCAAGGATGAGTTATGAGCTGCAAAACCAACTCAATTGACGTCAAATGGTACAATTACCATCCGAAAACTCTCCCACACAACACTGTATTGATCTAAGTGGGAGAAACTTGCAAACTCAAAATTCAACCTGACCTTGGGCCTTTGTTTCATCAGCTCTTCTAGACAGTCTTTGCCAAAAGCTATGCTATTGACTTATTTATGGATGCAGATATTCAAATCACCATTGTATTATGGGTAATTTGGGTAATAGTCTCCATTCTCACTTACGTTCTCCCACTTTATGTGTCTCAAGATGAATTCTCCACCATGTCCGTCATCTAGAAGCTTGACAGGTTAAGCTCATTTACGGCCTCCCCCCCCCCCACTTTATTAACCACAGCTTCCCTTAGGATTTTATTTTGTAACCATTACATAAAATATAATTTCTCACATCAAACAGTATGGATCTAATTTTAATAGGAAACTCTGATTATTTCAGCACGTTTTTTGCCAAAAGAGCAGTCAATAGCAAAGACTAGTGGATGCGGTTTGAGTCTTTGTCGGCTTCACTTCGTGATAATGGCTCATCAGCATTCAAGGTTCCCCAGGGATATTTTGCCATTTCCAATAAAATCAATGCATCATGATGACCATAATTACATAGAAATTAAAGGTAAAATGGTCTAGATCAGTTTTTAATTTGTCTTAACAAGAAAGATTGAGGGGAGGGGAACAGACTACTCCTGGAGTAGAGTATGGTATAGAGAAAGTCCCCAAACCCCACGAGGATGAATCACAAACCCTGGGAAATGATACTGAATTATGAGAGTGGGGCCAGTGTGTGAAGTGCCTTGGATAGCTGCCACTTCAGGACGGCCCTTCTGACTCCTGGTGCTTCTGCTCTCGGCTCAACAGTTTCCTGGATCCTAACGGGAAAATAAAGCATCAGCTGATGGTGAGGAGACTGGCTTCCTAAGACAGACTAAAACTGGTTCAAGAACTGTCCTTAAGAGCCAGCTCCTGAGCCAGCACTGGTGGCGCACACCTTTAATTCCAACACTTGGGAAGCAGAGGCAGGTGGAGCTCTGTGAGTTTAGGCCAGCCTGGTCTGCAAAGCGAGGAACTTAATTCACTTGGTGTTTACCCTTGCCAGACAGCCCAAGTACTTAGAGAAACTGACAGGTTTATTCCAGGTAACAGCCCAGTCCCATAGGTGCCTTCCTGACAGAGGGCAGAAATTGATCACTTTAGAGAAATGAGAACCTACAAGCAAAGGCCCATCTGTCTGTCACCACCACTACCACTAGGACTCACTGCCATCTGCCCTGCTCCCACACACTTAATCACACAAGATAGACATCAGGAGCACTTAGCACAAGGCCTACCGCAGCACACAGAAGCCTGCAGTAGCACCTGACTATCTGGCACCTATCTGGCATGAATAAATAAATACTTTCAAATTGTCAGAAGTGTGTCCTAAATTTAGACCCCAGCCACTGTCCCTAATGTGTGGGAAGTCAGGGTTAACAAACAACAGCAGACTACGGAGCTGGCAGGGCCTGCGTGCACCCACTGACCCAGCCAACCATAAGTCGTTTAAGGAAAATGAGTTCCTCTGGAGCAGCCATTCTCAACCTGTGGGTTGTGACCCCTTTAGCAAACCTCCATCTCCAAAAATATTTACATTACGATTCAAAACAGTAGCAAAATTACAGATATGAAGAAGCAAAGAAAATATTTTTATGGTTGGGGTAACCACACCATGAGGAACTATACTAAAGAGTCACAGTGTTAGGAAGGTTGAGAACCTAAAAGTCTAGAAGGAAGCATTTGGGATAGCCCAGGGTCTGAGAGCAAGTCGGAGTTCAGTTCTGGACCCACATGTCGTGTTAGATCTGAATATGAAATGTTCTCCTAGGGATCATGAACTGTAATGGGTTTGGGGAAGTGATTGGATTTAAGAGTCCTAACATGTTCAGGGTTAGTCCCTCAGGATAGTCATGGAAACAAGGCGATATCAGGGAGTGGTGAACTGTAGGACATGGGGCCTGGCTAGAGGATGTGCCATAGAAAAATGTGTCTTTGGAGGAAATCCATAGAATTATCAGGTCCAAAAACCTGTACTCCACAAAATAGGAAAACTTAAAGGAAAGGGACAACTTTCTGCATAAATATCACTTACCAAAATTAAATAAAGACCAGATAAGCAAATTAAACAGACCTATAACTGCTAAAGAAATAGAAACAGTCATCAAAAGTCTCCCGAGAAAAAAAGCCCAGGACCAGATGGTTTCAGCTCAGAATTCTACAAGATTTTCAAAGAAGAACTAATATCAATACTCCTCAAATTGTTCTACACAATAGAAACAGAAGAAACATTGTCAAACTCTTTTTACAAGGCTATAGTTACCCTAATACCCAAACCACATAAAGAGAATTACTAAGAAAGAGAATTACACACCAATCTCACTCATGAACATTGATGCAAAAATACTCAATAAAATACTGGCACACCGAATCCAAGAACAATCAGAACCATCATCCACCATGACCACAAGTAGGCTTCATCCCAGAGATTAAGGAATGGTTCAACATACGAAAATCTGTCGATGTAATTCACCATATAAACAAACTGAAAGGAAAAAAAGACCCACACATGATCATCTCATTATATGCTGAAAAAGCTTTCAACAAAATTCAACACGGCTTCCTGATAAAAGATTTGGAGAGGGCAGGGATACAAGGAACATACCTAAACATAATAAAGGCAATATACAGCAAGCCAATAGCCAACATCAAACTAAATGGAGAGAAACTTGAAGCGATTCCCCTAAAATCAGGAACAAGACAAGGTTGTCCACTCTCTCTGTATCTATTCAATATAATACTTGAGGTTCTGGCTATAGCAATAAGACAACAAAAGGAGAACAAGGGGATACAAATTGGAAAAGAAGTCAAACTCTTATTATTTGCAGAAGATATAATAGTACACATAAGTGACCCCAAGAATTCTACCAGGGAACTCCAACAACTCATAAACACCTTCAGTAATATAGCAAGATAAAAGATTAACTCAAAAAAGCAGTAGCCCTCCTTTATACAGATGATAAACAGGCCAATAAAGAAATCAGAGAAACATAACCCTTCACAATAGCCACAAATAACATAAAACACCTTGGGGTAACATTAACCACACCAGTGAAAGACCTGTATGGCAAAAACTTAAGAACTTTGAAGAAAGAAATTGAAGAAAACACCAGAAAATGGAAGGATCTCCCATGCACTTGGATAGATAGAATTAACCTAGTAAAAATGGCAAGCTTACCAAAAGCAATCTACAGATTCAATGCAATGCCCATCAAAATTCCAGCAAAATTCTTCACAGACCTCGAAAGAACAATACTCAACTTCATATAGAAAAACAAAAAACCCAGGATAGCCAAAACAATCCTGTACAATACAAGAATTTCTGGAGGCATCACAATCCCTGATTTCAAACTCTACTACAGAGCTACAGTACTGAAAACAGCCTGGTATTGGCATAAAAATAGGCAGGAAGACCAATGGAGTTGAATAGAAGACCCAGATATCAATCCACACACCTACGAACACCTGATTTTTGATAAAGAAGCTAAAAATATAAAATTGAAAAAAAGAAAGCATATTCAACAAATGGTGCTGTCATAACTGGATATAAACATCTAGAAGAAAGCAAATAAATCTGTATCTATCGCGATGCCCAAAACTTAGCTCCAAATGGATCAAAAACCTCAACATAAACCCAACTACACTGACCTTCATAGAAGAAAAAGAGGGAAGTACACTTGAACACTTTGGCACAGGAGACCACTTCCTAAATAGAACCCCAGTAACACAGACACTGAGAGCAACAATTAATAAATAGGACTTCCTGAAACTGAGAAGCTTCTGTAAAGCAAAGGACACGGTCAAAAAGACAAAATAGCAGCCTACAGATTGGAAATATATCTTCACCAAACCCAAATCAGACAGAGGAATGATCTCCAAAATATACAAAGAATTCACAAAACTTGACATCAAAAGAACAAATAATCCAATAAAAAAATGGGGTACAGACCTAAACAAACAGACAAACAGACAAATCTCAAAGGGCTGAAAGGCACTTAAGGAAATGCTCAACATCCATGGCCATCAGAGAAATGCAAATCAAAACAACTCTGAGATTCCATCAGAAAATGGCCAAGATCAAAAACACTGATGACAATTTATGCTGGAGAGGATGTGGAGTAAAGGGAGCACTTCTGCATGGCTGGTGGAAGTGCAAACTTGTACACTTACTTTGGAAATCAGTATGGTGATTTCTCAGAAAATTAGGAAACAATCTACCTCAAGACTCAGCAATTCTGCTTTTGGATATATACCCAAAGACAATCATACCACAAGGACATGTGCTCAGCTATGTACATAGCAGTATTATTTGGAATAGCCAGAACCTGGAAACAACCTAGATGCCCCTCAACCAAAGAATGAATAAAGAAAATGTGGTGCATTTACACAATGGAGTACTACACATTGGCAAAAAAAAAATAATGACATCTTGAAATTTGTAGGCAAATAAATGGATAAAAAAAACATATTGAGTGAGGTAACCTAGACCAAGAAAAACAAATATAATATGTATTCACTCGTAAGTGGCTTTTAGAATAAAGAAAAGAAAAACCAGCCTACAATTCACAACCCTAGAGAACCTAGATAACAAGGAGGACCCTAAGAGACACATACATAGATCTACCTAGGAAGGTGAAAAAGACAAGATCTCCTGAGTAGGAGAGAGAGAGTAGGAGAGAGGGGAGGAGGGGAAGGGAATAAAGAAAAATGTATAGCTAAATAAAAACAATAAAAAATATGTCTTGACTTCTGTCTCTTCTCTTCTCCCTCCCTTTCTTCCTCTTCCTCACCTTCTTCTTTTCCCTCATCCTTTCTTTGCTTCCTGTTCACTAAGCAGTACACTAATTTGCTCCTGCCATCATCTTCAGCCTCACCTCAGGCCCCCACAATGAAACCGGCAAATTCTCTGAAACTTCTTATAGTGGTATTTTATTTGTGTTTTAATAAATAAAGCTTGCTGAAGCCACACTAGTCAGCCATACAAGCCAGGCGGTGGTGCGCACACCTTTAATCCCAGCACTAGAGAGACAAGAACTCGTTCTGTTTCAGCCTGAAGATTTCATAGAGGTAAGAGCTCTCTACTGGTTTGGCTGCTTTGTTTTTCTGATCTTCAAGTTGAACCCCAACATTTGACTCTGGGTTTTTATTATTTGTGCTACAATTTCTAAAAACAAAAAGATGAAAGGAGTTATTTCTCTTTTCAAAACAGTTTTTCAGTTATTTCTTATGGTAACAGAGAGACTTACTAGTGTATACTTATAATCCCAGCTCATGACGTATGAAGGCAGGAGGCTCAGGAAGGCAGGAGGCTCAGGTGTTCAAGGCCACCTGCATCTGTTTGGGGTCAGTGAAGTGTCACCTGCATGAGACACTATCTACTGTGTGTGTGTATATGTGTGTGTGTGTGTGTGTGTGTGTGTGTGTGTGTGTGTGTGTAGTTTGACTATATATGCTGCTACCTAAGCTCCAAACCTGTATTCTCTCTCCCCGCACCCTTTGCACAGCGCTAACATTCCAGTTCTCCGGTAAAGAACCCAAACTGTGAAGTGAGCGCTGCAATCATAGTGACAGAGTCCATAGGTACATGTCTTCCTTTAGCCCTCCGCCTGTCCTCTTGGATTTCTTGGAAAATAGTGGAGTATTCTTATTGTCCTTATCGGTTCCTAGCAGTCACTGCTGGTCTTTTCCTTGGAACACAGGTACTTGGGGACATCTGCTTTGAAGGCCCAGATAAGAAGCATTAGAATGTTGCTCAGTGCTCCAGTAGACAGCTGAGAGACTCCAGCCCTTCTGACATTTTAACCCCCTAGTTGGCTCATCCTGGAGTCCTAAAACTAGCTCATAAAGACCTTTTCATTTCTCTTCTCCACTCCTCCCTTCCTAGCCAGACATGGAACATCAGGGCTTTGGAGACTCCTGCGTTTAACTATGATCAGCACTTTGCCACTCCATAGTTGGGAACCATCGCCAGAAAGTTACTAAATTATGTAACTTATCTGAGCCTTGGTTTCCAAATCTGTAAAATGGACTTGTGATAGCTTCCTCAAAGGCCTCAGTGACATGGCATAAGGAGCCACTGCTTGTACAATCTATACATTGTCTACCTTCCTTTCTCATGACAAACCCAAGCAGTGTGTCTCTTGGATCAAAGTGGAGACACGGACGAGATTAAAATGCTACCTTATCGTTTTATGGCACCTGAACTCTTTAAATTAGTTCTGCTTAATATTACTTCTGAATCTGTTTACTGGTAGGTTAGTGACATTCCACTCCCTGGGTACTTATTAAAACTTGAGAGTGCCTACCGCACAGTGGTGCTATAAGGGTTAAGTAAATTAGTGCATCTGAAGCTTTCAGAGAAAGCCATCTTTTGTGATTTCTATCACCAGCATTGCTGGAAGCCAAATGCTCTCACAGATGTTAAGGACATCGATAAGAAAAAGACATACCTGCTTCAAGATGGGTTTAGGCATCTGGTTAGCTTAATTAAATGCAAATTAGAAGCAGTCTGAAAGTCCATTGGCATCCAAAAGGTGTCAGATGGTATATGACAGACAAACACACATCTGACGCCAAGCCCCAAGTTCTTGGCATCACCACTCAGATAATACTGCTTTATTTCGGCAACCCTCAACATGATTACATATCTGAGCTCTTTGATCACAAGGGGAAAAGAAAGAGGGAGGAGAGGGAGAAGGAAAGATGGAATGAAGGAAGGAAGGGAGAGAAGGAATGAGGAAGGAAGACTAATTTAAGATACCTTTTCTAGAAACTTCGTAATGTTTTGTCTTTTCCTTGCGTGGTGTGCATGTGTTCCTATTGTGTGTGTACGGTGCAAATGTGTGTGGGAGCACATGTGTGAAGGTCCAGGGCTGACGTCTGTGGTCTTTCTTAATTAATTTCTACCTCCTTCTTTCCATTTCATCCAGTTCTCTGACAACACTAGCGCAGTCCTATCTTATTCCAGGGTTTCCTATTGCTACCTTCCAAGCAAGAATCACCCATGGATCACCATGCCCGTTCTGCTTTTATGTGGCTTCTGGGGACCTAGACTCCTGTTGTCAAACCTGCTGCTTGTACAGCAAGGGCTAGCTGCTGAGCTATCTCCCCAGCCTTCATATACAACATTTCATGAATATCATGGTCCTTGTAATTAGTCCTTGTAAACCAAGTCATACAAACAGAATTAGGGATTTCAAAAGTAGTTAAAAAATCTAGGACTTAGGCTCTTCTTTTTTATTCATAGTTCATAATCTGAAATTCACACAAAGATGCTTCTTATATCCATGATAATCTCCCTAGTAAGTATTTGTTACTGCAAACCTATACATTCTTTTTTCTCTCCCAGTCAGGCTATAAGTATAGCAGAGCTTTCTGCTGTGCTTCCTTCCTAATTATACATTCCAAACTTAGGCCATGCCCTTGCTTATAAATGCTATGATCTACAATCAAAAGTAGTCACGCAGCAGCCCCGTGTTGTGTTGTTTGGACGTGTCCTTTACCACTTTCCCCCTTATCACTTCTGTTATTTCTTTCAATTTTGTAATTGTACATGCATGAGTGTTTTGACTATGTGTATGTGCACCGCATGCCCCTAACGGTCAGAATAGGGCATCCAATTCCTGGAACTAGAGTTATGACGCTGTGAATAACCTTGTGGTTGCCGAGAACTGAACCCAGGTCCTCTGCAAGAGCAATAAATGCTCCCAACCTCTGAACTATCTCTTCAGCCCTCCAGTTCATCACTTCTAAATGTAGCCCTAGTGTATGAGCACAGTTCAAATTCTTTGCAGTGATGGCCTTAACTCTACTTTCCAAGTAGAATATTTCTCAGCTTCATCAACATCCTGGTCTCAGCAATACCCCTTGAGGGATGTTCACTCTTCTCTGGTCTTCTTGTCTTCTGAGCCTACACCAGAATTGCCATCACAATGGCAGTCCAGGCACTTCCTAGCTTCACCCTCCAAATTCCTCCAATCTATGCCTGTTACCCACTTCCAAAGCCACCGATACATCTCCAGGTGTTCGTTATTAGTGTCAGCCCATGTCTTGGTACCAATTTTCCATATTATTCTGTTTTCCGTTCCTTTAATAAAACACTAGAGAGTGGGTATTTATAAAGAAAATGCATTTATATAACCCCCAATTTAAAAGGTGGAAAGTCAAAAACAACATGGCACTGGCTTCAACAGAGGCCTTACTAGCTGTCGGGCCCTGCTGAATGGCGTCATAGCAGGAATGCATGGGGTAGAGAGATCCTGGTAACCACACAAAAGGAGAAGATGCCCATGCGTTTCCATGCACCTAACTCATGGAAACTACCTCATCAGCTCCCAACGACCTCAAGGCCTCTCATTAGGTCTCACCTCTTCGAGGTTCTATCAGCTATCACAACTTCACACTAAGACCAAACTTTCAACTTACAAAACTTTGAGGAACATACTTTAACTATATCTAAACCACAGCAGAGACTCATGGATTGTAACAAAAGAACAGGCAACTCAATGAGAATATAAATTATCTTAGCCGTTAATTGTGGAAAGCCCTTGAAAAATAATTCAATAGAAGTTCCAAACCATGACATAGGGAGAGGAAGTATTATGTTGATCACTTCCAGGTTTATTACAGCATTGCTTGTCATAGCCAATATGTTGAATCTAGGGGCTCAGTGCTTAGGAGAACATACTTCTCTTGCAGGGGATCTGAGTTCAGGTACCAGCATATACATAGAGTGGCTTACCATATTGCTTGTAACTCTAGATCCAGGGGATCCAGTTCTCTCTGCCTTTCTTCTGGGAACCAGCACTCATGTGCACACACATACACACACACACACAACTGAAAATAGAAATCAATAAATAAAATATTGAATCTGGCCTTCTTTAGGACTCTATTCAACAAATACATGGATAAAGAAATATATATGGCTGTATAATACATATATATGTATACATATATATATATATATATATATATATATATATATATGTAATCATGTGTATATATACACAATGGGTTACCTTCTTCCTTAAAAGTGAAAGAAATCCTGCCATTTATCTTAGATGGTGTGCCTCTCCTTTTCTGCTGTCACGCAACCAGGCTCCATCTGTTGGCTGTCCACCCAGGTGGGGTCAGAGCCAGTCCACTATGGCAGCCCACTTCAGAGGCCCACTATGGATCTCTGGCTCCATGGAGGCCCTTACTCTTGTTTTGAAGAAGTGAGGGCCTGGCCTGATCCCACGTCCTCCCCTCTAGGAAAGGATGCTAACTACTCCTCACCCCAATGACACAGGCTGGACAAGTCCTGTTTTCAAAAACAATTTATTACATTTGTGTGTGTGTATGTGTGTGTGTGTGTGTGTGTGTGTGTGTGTGTGTAGGAAAGAGAAAAACTTTTGGGAGTCAGTTCTCTCCTTCCACCATATGGGTCCTGGAATCAAGCTCAGGTCATCAGGCTTGGTAGCCAGAACCAACTGAGCCATGTCACCAGCCCACAAATTCTCGGTTATCCTTTTATCTCTCAGTCAATCTCCAATATTTTATCTCCTGGATGTGTAGGACCCAAGAACTACAGAATCATTGTGGAAGCTGTCTCTTCTGTAAATTACGGTCATCTTAGCCAATGCTTCATATAAGCATCTTGTCACACAAACAAGTTAAGTGTAGCCCCGTTTCCACATTAGCCAACTCGCAATGCAGAAATGATTCTCTAATCGCTCTTCGGCGAAGGACTTTTCCCATGTCTTGTGCTATTTCATTCAGAGTCCCTTCCCAGTTGGCCTCAGTGGAAAGTGACATCACTCTGCTCCTCCCTCCGGAATCCTTTGTGATCTGATCCATGTAGGTGACAGAAAGTCTACCTTTCTTGTAGTAGGTCCTCTTTTGTTTATCTGTGGTCCGTGGATTTGAAAACAATGTCAAATGCAGCTGCATCTTACCACCCCATTGCATCTACTGATGACTCTCCTCCAGGAGCCTGCAGCATGCATTCACGCATGGAATTATGGGCATCCATGACCAGAGCCATCGCCGCAGGAGGCAAGGCATTCCTCTGCTCTTACTGACTAAGGAGCTCAATCTTTCCTGAACCTGCACATGCCGTCTGCTGATCCTGATGGCAACAATTTTCCAAAATAGCTGTAAAGAACAAGTATTCATTTGCTACTTCTCCAGATAAGAAAACTGGCTTCCACACAGGATAAGTATACCCAGACAGGCCAGCATCTCCATGGCGAAGTTAGACTTGAGTCCCTTTGATTCCCAAACCGATGAGCTATAATGAAAGGCGACATCAATTGGTAGGCAGGAGACATGGGTTTTATCCAGCTCTGCTGTAATTTGACTGTGGCCTTAGATAATTTCCTGCCCCGGCCTGAACCTCCTCATCTGTACGTGGAGGAATTGGTTGCAGTGGCCACTCCTGCCCTGCTGCAGAGTTTGGGGCTTTTGAAAAGGTGCTTATGTTAGAGTCTGTTTCACAGTGGCCTGCCCAGATGTTTTAATCCAGAATTTCCCGTGTGGTAATCAGGCCCATCATGTTATTTCCTGTCTGCACTTCTAACCTCCCTCATTTGGGATCATTTATATCACTGTTTTTATGTTGCTCGTGTTTACTGAGGACCCGATTTAGATTCAGCTGTAAATTTCATCAAAGGGCAGTTATTCACCACCTACCCAGGGAAACGCTATGGGCCAAGTGAAATACCAAGGGCAGAGCCCGCTTCCAAAGAGCTGTTCTTCAAGTGTCAGCCCTGTCCTGAAAAAACCATGGCCTTTGGACAGGCAGACCCAGCTAGAGGCCTTTATAATCATCTCTTCTTAAGTTCAGATTAGCCATTTGGGAAGAAGTAATAGCCACCCAACCAAACTGGTGGTTGAATATAACAGTTATATACAACGTATCGTAAAGAGCCTGGGTTGGTGACTACCTTCCTGTGGTCACTTTCACAGGGCCTCAGGTAAACAGGGGTCTTTGCTCCTGAGCTTAAAAGACTTCTCCTTCTTTATCCAAATAACATCCTATAGAGTTGGCATTCTCTAATGTCAAACTTCTTATCATCTTCTACAAATATAACGAAGCAAATAAAGAAGGGGCAAGAAGTGCAGGTATCTCTAGTGAGCGCTTCATGGGCATTGCTTCATCTTGCTAAGGCTCATGTTTATCCCGTCTGAGGCTTTGCTTAGGGAATTCACTGAATTGACAAGGTATAGTGTCAGGTCATATGTAGAAGGCACTCAATACATCATATGGGTCTCGATTTGAACCCACAGCTTCTGTTTAATGTTAGAGACCCTTTTGGAAACTAACTTCTAAGCCTTTCAAAAAGAGGTGAAGAGTCTTACCCTTAGTGTGATAGTAGAGTCTAGGCAGCAAGTATTGTTAGTGGAACATGCCTAACACAGAGAAGGTACTCAGGATAGGCGGGGGGTGGGGGGGTGTATCCCACTTTATTCCTCTGTGTGTGTGTGTGTGTGCGCGT